>NC_091286.1:375562793-376812793 GCF_032444005.1 Ranitomeya imitator | reverse complement strand
CCGCTTGACAGATTACAACCGTTCATACAATCAGAAGCATAGAATGTTAGAGTTGGAAGGTACCTCAAGGGTTATCATGTCCAACACCCCGCTCAATGCATAACAGTATTCTCTAAACCATCTCAGATAGATGTCTGTCCAGCCTCTGTTTGAAGACTTACATTGAAGGAGAACTCACTACCTCTTGTGGCAGTCTGTTCCACTCATTTATCACCTTCAATGTAAAAAAGTTTTTTCTAATATCTAATCTGTATCTTCTCCCTTTCAGTTTCATTCCATTGCATCTTGTGTTTCCATGTGCAAATGAGAATAAGGATGATCCCTCTACACTGTGACAGCTCTTCAGATATTCGTAGACAGCTAAGTCTCTTAACCTTATTTTTGGAAAATTAAACATTCCCAGATCCTTTATTTGTTCCTCATTGGACATACTTTGCAGTCCACTCACCATCCTGGTTGCTCTTCTCTGAACTGGCTGCAGCTTTTCAATGTGTTTTTTAAAATATGGTGCCCAGAATTGGACACAGTATTCCAGATGAGGCTTGACCAAGGAGGAGTAGATGGGGATAATTACATCACATTATCTAGACTCTATGCTCCTCTTAATACATCCTAGAAGTGTGTTTGCTTTTTTGCTGCTGCATCACACTGTTGACTCATGTGCAGTCTTTTTCACAGGTGATGTTACTTAGTTCTATTTCTCCCATTGTTGGGATCTGTTCCCAAACAAGCACCTGGAAGTAAACGGCGAAAAAAGCCTAATGGAAACTGATGTTTTTGCATTAGTTTTATAGTTTTGCCATCGGTTCTGATTAGATTGAGTTGCACCAGGCTCAAAAAGCTGAGTTAGATGCAACAAATATATGTGAACCAGCCGTACAGGTTATTTTACTGTGCTGTCTGTGCCAAACAAAAATTATACCACTGTATGTACTATAAATCTGAGAAATAGGCATCAGAGTCCTCCCTCCAGGAGCCATCTTAGAGTCCTGTAAAAAAATATCCATACCAAGTGAAATGATTTCATCTAACTTTTAAAACCATGTTTATATGCTACAACATTTTGAATTTTTTATACATTTCTTAGCATTCATTTTAATAACCAAGAAAGGCTAAGTATACAGCTGTGAGCTGATATTAATAGCCTGGGAAGCTCCATGGGTATTACCCCCTTCCCAACTTCTGCCCCCAGCTGTCGATTTCCCTCTGCTGGTTGATAAAATGTCAGAGGATCCCCCACCATTTTTTTTTCAGATATTTATTTATTAAATACACATACAGTAAGCTACACAAGCATTGTACTAATTATATATGTCACTGACATCTGTATAAATACTCTATGTGAATTTATCTATTCTATTTTGCTGGTTCACGCTGTGATTCTACTGTACGTGGCTGTTGAAATGTCGGGTTTTGAAGGACATGGACATGTAAAAATCATTTAGCACTTGTATGGTCTGTGCTGTGCGTTTTTTTTTTTTAATCACACCCACTGACTTGCATTGGCGAGTATCATCCGAGATATGAGTATGAGTACAATCGCAGCATGCTGCAATTTTTTGCTCAGTCCGATTTCCTTCTGCTGGTTAATAAAATGTCGGTGGATCCCACACCATTTTTTTCCAAAAGGATTTTATTTACTAAAAAGAGTACAAAGCACTGACTATAAATCTCATTCACATTTTTCCAACTCTCTATCTATCTAGATAAAGAAAAAATGAAGGCAGCACTCCAGAGATTTCGATTTCTGGTGAAAAAATGTGGTTTTAATTCAAACCCACATGGCGTGGCCCATATCTATCTATCTATCTATCTCATATTTATCCATCTATCTAATATCTATCCATCTATCTATATGTCAATCTTTCTACCTGTCTATCTGTATATCTAATCTCTCTCTCTCTCTCTGTGTATGTATATATATTGCAGTGCAGCGGTAGCACACTTATGCAGTGAGGAGGCAGTGACCCACAATGTTCAAACACAAGACTCTTTTAATGTGTTTCTTCACAGCATTAAATGTCCCAATTCACACAAGTGAATATACCCTGAGTGCATAGATTTAGTGTCCATTTCACCGCACTACATACTATACGGCATCCTTCTGTTTACAGTCACTAAACACGCTGGCCTTCCCTTTGACCAGAAGCCATGGGTGACTGCACCGCCGTGTCAATGTCTTTTACTTACAGACGTACACAGTCCTTGATATCCTCCTGTTTGCAGTCGTTACACATACCAGTCCTCCTTCGGGCACAAGACGGTCTACCTCTGGTTCACCTCCGGGCACAAGACAGTCCACCTCTGAGACCAGTTACCATGGATGGCAGCACCGTTGTATACGCTGTGCATGCCAGGCTATTTGGCTCCGCTCTGTCCTGTGTCTCTTCACACAAAGCTCTGCAGAACCTCTGCTTTGCACTCTAACCTACACCAAAACTGAAACGGGCCCTGACACACCCACACCCTTTACTGCAGGGCATTTAACAAAGAAACCTGTGGCCTTCAGCCACATGGAAAACCCATGCCTGGAATGAAACAGACTGCATGAATACCATCCTGCAGCCTCTTTCAAAACATCCCAGAGCAGGTTTCCCCTACATCTACCTTGGACACTAGCTGTTAGGGCTAGCGGAACGCACCAAATAATAAGATAGATTAAGGTGCGTTCGCAGCCCGGGGTCCACCGTGCAGAGATGGAACCTGCTGCCAAGTAATGACGGACTATATGGCGGTACAACGTGAATACACACACGGGTTAACTTCACCCTGTGTGAAGGAGGCGAACCCTGTTAAGTCACAGGGCCACGGTACCGCACACAAGAGCGCAAGCAAGGAGTCACCAAGCTCAGTCCCAAGACTTGGGATCCGAGTCCGACTAGACTACTTGCGCTAGACACCGCTAAGGGGGTGTCAGCGTAACCAAAGTAATAATAACAGATGCATGAGAGTGCATGCGGTGCCGCACTGGCGGACGCCACTAACCACCCAGGCTTGGGTCAGGAAAGCGCTGTGAAAGCGCACGGCGCCGCACTGGCGGTCACAGCAATTAGACGCTGTATGGTTTGTAACGTGCTGGTAGCTAAGTCGGGCGCTAGATAGCAATCACCCACCTTCCGCAAACAGTCATACAATAGGGAGGGGATTTTAATGAACGACTTTCACTCACAACACACACACGTTTACAAATGTACACTAGCGCATGGCCGTGCGGTCATGCGCAGCTTATATAGCTGCAGCACTTTCAGGACCTTCCGATAAAGGACCAATGAGAACCGCTGCAGCATCTGAGCATGTGACCCTCGATCTCCAATGGGAGATCTCACCCTGGGCATGCTCAGAAGGGAAAAAGCAGGACTTAGATCCCAAAAGCGTCTGCTCGCCGCTGCCCAGCACTGGCTTCAATGGCAGAAGCAGGAAAAGCAGCAGTAATCCTATGCACAGAGTGAGACTGAGCAAGATGCTGGGAACGATGTCTCTGCTGAGCAGAATCCACTGTGGCTGGAGAAGAATGGGAGACCGCAGCAGAGATGCACCTGTAACTTAGTGTAAAAGCGTTTATAGCTGCAGCAAATCAAGATACCAACCACAGGGTGATCGAAAGGGTTTATGAAAGATTTGCGCTGTGAAAAACAGAAGATAAAAGAAAAAAATATATTTACTTATTCATAAAACAGACAAACATCTAGTAGGTAACACCTGATAGTTGCAACTAGCTCAAAAATGAAAATGGTTGAGGAGAGAAAAGTAATTATTATGTTCGATTAATAGTATTGCAGCTTGCCCGCTGCAAGGCTGTGAATGAAATATTTAGTGCACAAGTTAAAAAGCAGTAGGTAAAAACAATTAATTCAGCCAGAAAAGAAGGGACATGTAGTCAGAGGGAATCTCCTGGATGCTGCAAAGAAAAAAGGCAGGAAGTAAGGGTTAATCTGTATAAGAGGCACATAAATGGATTAAATATTCATAGGCAATAAGTATAAAAAGCACACAAGTGAGTTGATTTTTCATGAGCAATAAGTCCTGGCATGGGAAATCCAAAATTGTCCGTTAGTTCATAATTGCTAATAGGTATAACCTATATTCAAGAAGATAGTTAGATGTCTATAGCCGAAAGGAGAGCTGCCCCGGCCGGAGACAGCTGCTCCAATTACTTTTCCAAATGATGGAGGGCTTAGCCCAAATGCGGGCTAGATAGTACAGGGTAGATCCAGAATGTGTAGCTGTATGCAGGTTTAGCTACTCCTGGTGCCTCCAATGGTCTGAGTGGGGTTCAGTGACTGCATCTTTGAATCAAGCCTGGAGAGTGCAGTGATTTACCGTGAGACTAGCGCTCCTGTGCTCCAGCGGTCAGCGGGGATCCAGTCACTCTGGTTGGTAGCTGCGTCCCAACGAATGTGTTGAAGGAGCAGGACCTGTGTGATGCTATGGACCACGTGATGCCGCGTGACAGGTGCTGGATGGAGGTATGGAGGGCAGAAAATACCAAAAACCAGCTAGTTGCAACTATCAGGTGTTACCTACTTGATGTTTGTCTGTTTTATGAATAAGTAAATATATTTTTTCCTTTTATCTTCTGGTTTTCACAGCATGAATCTTTCATAATTATTCAATATATATATTATTATATATATATATATATCTTGAAGAATATTTTCTTGGAAAACAGAGAATTGCTCTATGTAAAAGCTCATGTTAAAATCGCATTTCAGTCGGATCGAATTCACGTACTGTAGAAATCGGATGCAAATCGCATGTTGGTGTTAAAAATCAGATTTTACTAGCATGAAAATCGTATGACACTTGCATAACACTCGGCCCACTTTTCAGGACTGAAATCGGCCCTTTTTTTAACGGTGATGAGTACAAGCCCTAGGGGTGAAAAACTGTAGGTTTTTTGTTCCTCTGGAACTACTAAGTCTGTCCAAGGTAGTCTTTTTGAGCTGATGGCCTCAGGCATACTTTACAATTAAAATCAGTGGAGTACTATACTGATATCTATATATATAATTGTCTAAGGGACACTTCCGTCTGTCCCGGAAATCCTGCATCGCTGATTGGTCGTGGCCGGCTGGGCTCTGACCAATCAGCAACGCAGGATTTCCAGGAAGGGGTGTGGTCTCCACCATCACTGCCGGTGCACAGGAGAGAGGAGCGGGAGAGTGTACCGACCAGGAGGGAACGTGGAGGTGTCTGGACAGTGCGTGTACCATCCCGGGTGAGCGAGGGAGGCGGGGAGGAAGCCGGGGACCAGGAGAGGACAAAGAGTGGAGGGTAGAGGGTGCTGCGAGGACGCCGGCCTGTGACTACCTATTGTGTGCGGGCACCTGGAGTCCTGCGTGTGCGGACAGCCGGGGCATGGGAGCCGGGGCACCGAGGAGAAGGAGCAGGGTACCCCGGACAGTGCGTCTACCGGCCCGGGTGAGCGAGGGAGGCGGTGAGGAAGCCGGAAACCGGGAGAGGGCAAATAGTGGAGGGCAGAGAGCGCTGCGAGGACGCCGGCCTGTGACTACCTATTGTGTGCGGGCACCCGGAGTCCTGCATGTGCGGAGAGCCGGGGAGAAGGGAGCAGAGGTGCCCGAGTGACAAGCAGGGGCGCTGGGAACAGGGAGCAGAGCTGCGGCTACGCCAAGCAGGTGCAAACCTCCAACATCCTGCACCCCAAACCCCCGACAGCCTGCGCCCCAAACACCCGACAGGTGCAGTCTTGAACCACGCTTTAGTGATTGGTCGCGGCCAGCTGGTATTGGTGCGGGATTTAAACACGTCTCACAGCGCAACATACATACATACATACATATTCTAGAATACCCGATGCGTTAGAATCGGGCCACCATTTAGTACTTTATAAAGAAATAATGTGTTAATATTTCCAGGACAAAAATCCATATATATATTAGTTCTATAAGGTTTACAACCGAATTGGTCAATAGCTTCTTAATTTTCACAACAGAACCATGACAGCTATACAGAATCTGTTTTCCAGCAGATCCCAATGAATTCTGATAAATCCTATCTACTTAGAAGTTCTGCAAATACTGAAACCTTTGATGATAACTAAAAAATATATGGAGAATCTGAGCTGTTGGCACCAATGTGCAAAAGATTTCAAAATTTTTTCCATTTACTTAGACTTTGGTAAATCATTTGCTTTAACTTTCCTTGAATATCCCTGTATTTGGGTTAGTGCGCACAATTTCATTAGCACTATATAGATTTCATCATTTTATGGGAGCCCTATGGGGGCTGTACATGATATGGGAGCCCTATGGGGGGCTGTATATGATATGAGAGCCCTAAGGGTTGTAGCTGTCCCTGGGACTGGGACCTCTAAAACAATTGAAGAATATGATGGCTACCATGAAAATGACATTGGTCGTTATGCTGGTCATGCCCTTATCCCCTTAGTGACAGAGCCAAACTTTTGAAATCTGACCAGTGTCACTTTATGTAGTAATAACTCTGGAATGCTTCAACAAATCCCAGTGATTTTGAGACTGTTTTTTCGGGACACATTATACTTTATGATAATGGTAAATTTAGGTCGATATGTGTTGTGTTTATTTATAAAAAATATCAGAAATTTGAGAAAAATGTTAAATAGCAATTTTCAAACTTTGAATGATTATCCCTTTAAAGGGCCACTGTCACCCCCCTCCAGCCGTTATTAACTAAAAGAGCCACCTTGTGCAGCAGTAATGCTGCATTCTAACAAGGTGGCTCTTTTAGAGGATCGGTTAGAGCTGGGGAGTGAGGACCCGCCTCCCTGGCTAGAGACAGGAATTGTGGCTAAGTATAAAAACGCTTTATTTGGGGTATACTTGAACCTAAAACTAAAAGATCCACCTTGTTAGAATGCAGCATTACTGCTGCACAAGGTGGCTCTTTTAGTTTATAACGGCTGGAGAGGGGGTGACAGTGGCCCTTTAATCCAGATAGTCATACCACAGCAAAATATTAATAAACAACATTTCCCTCATATCTGCTTTACATCAGCACCATTTGTAAAATGTTATTTTATTTTGTTAGTATTTTAGGAGGTTTAAAAATGTAGCAGTAATTTTTAATTTTTTCAAGGAAATTTACAAAATGTATTTTTTTAGGACTTATCCATATTTGAAGTGCCTTTAGGGGTCCCATATATTGGGACACCTTCAAAAGTTAGCCATTTTCAATATGTAAGGGGGTGCTGTTTTTAAAATGGTATGTCAGGTAGTTTATTAACCCTTCAGGTGCTTTTCAGGGATTAATGCAAAGTGGCATGACAGAAATGAAAAAGTGTATTTTTACCACCTAAATGCTTCTAACTTCTAAACAGATTACTACAGCTGGCAGACTCTAAGGCCGCTATTTGGTCGTGAAGTGCCATGGCAAACATCAGGACCACAAAATCATGATCTGAGGGCACCAACTGGGATAAAGAGGAAGCCCCCACACTCTGTTAACCATTTGCAATGATGTAGTCACTATTGACAGCAGCATCTAAGGGGTTAAACAGAATTGGACGGTGCAAACACTGATCATCGCTGATAGAGCAAGTTGTCAGCTATAGTGGACAGCCGACAGCTGCTGGATTGTCACCTGTATGGTATTCTCTTATATCTCAGGTCAGTTAAAAGACGTATTGGCTGTCATTTAGGGGTTAAGTTACCACCAGAAAAAAGAAGGAATTGCTTACAAATCCCTGGGTTCCACAATCAAATTACGATTTTGGTTCTGATGCCAGCCATTTGAAAAGAAAATGTAACCACTGCCGGTTAGATCAATATACTCCTTGGTTGGTGTACTCAAGTCGTTTGAAAGGTGCTCTCTCTATGCACTGTGTTCTGTTACCTCCTGTTATTGGTACAGTTAAAGGCATTTTGGGGTCATTCATGGTAAGGCCATACTTGAGGTTTAAGGATATACATGAAGATTGTAGAAAGGACATTGGCAGTCACTACCACAAAACTTCAACAGCTGATGCAAGAGCTTTCCTTGAAAATGTTCCAGTTGACGGCCCGTTGCAAAGTGGTCACCGGATGATGATTGAAAAAAAACAAGCAAATATTGTCATCAATTATTTATTGTATCATATTTTGTGAAACTCATGATTTGCCGCTTAGAGGAAATGAAGGAAATGAGGGGGTTTTCTTTGACCTTTACAATTTGAGAATTGACTGTGGTGATGAGAAGCTAAAGAGTCAATTAGAGAGATGTCGAAACAATGCAGTCTATACTTCACCAAATATTCAAAATGAGATTATAAGATTTTGTGATGAAGTTGTCAAAGAATTATTAAACATTGTAAACAAGCAAAAGCTGATGAAACAGCAGATATCGCTGGAAAAAAACTTTCGATCGGATTGCGGTTTTATGATTAGAGTCAAGAAAAAAAATCAGAGAGGAATTTGTAGGCTATGTTGAGCTGAAATCTCAAGTTTTTTAGTTGATCAGAATCTTTCAGCAGAGAATTGTGTTGGATTCGGATTTGACGGTTTTTCTAGGATGGCTGGAAAAGAAGGTGGTGTTCATGCCATTCTGAAGAAAAAGTACAGTAAATCTTTATTTTTCCATTGCGCTAGCCACAAACTAAATCTTGTGATCAATGATGCTAGCAAACTACCAGAAATAAGAAACACAATTGCAATGGTTAAGGATACAATATCCTTCTTTCGTGAGTCGCCAGCCCACAGGAATCTGGTTCCCAATCTATCAAGACTCTGTGAGACCAGATAGTTTGAGAAATACAAGAGCATAAGAAAATTTTCAGAAAGCTTCCATGAACTCATCAATGCACTAGAACATCTCTCAGTCGAAGGAAACTATGCTACAAGAAAATCTGCCTACCAATTGCACTGTGCAGTTATTAAACCAATTTTCATTGTGGGTTTAGTTATGATTGCAAAATACTCTGCGATTTTGGAACCCGCTGTGAACGTTCTACAAGGTAAAAATATGGGTTTGTTTATGGTGAGGAAACATATTGCCCAAATCCTTGATGTCATCAAGAAGGATCGACAAGAAATTGAGCATGTTTCTGATGAATTACTTAAAAAAAAATCACATGATATCACGGAGAAAGTCGGGGTTGAGTTAACATTACAACTCATACATATAAAACTAAAATATAACTTTTATTAGACCATGTTAAAATATCTAATGGATAATGACGTCGCTTGTGAACAGTGCAAAAAAAGTGCTCATATAACCAGTGCTCTATTTAAAAAAAATGGTTTTGTTTCACCAAATAGTCCTTGTTCCGGGAGTATCCACTGTAATACCTCGGGGGGAGGGAGAGAAAAATGTCTCTATACTACCCCAGTCGTGCCCCTGCGTGGCTCCCGCCCTGACAAGGGCAGTTCCCAAGTCAGTCTAATGTATTGTACCCACCACGATAAGGTAACCTTCCCTACGCGTTTCCTCTCCCATAGGGGAGAATCCTCAGGGGAACTAGCTGAAATATATATGTGGGGAGTTTTCTTTTCAAGATAAGGGAGTCCCTGCGTCGGCAGGTAACACTCGTGTCCAGTGCTCCCAGTTATGGGCACAGACTTCTGGTAAGGTGAGACACGGGACTGAATGCTCTTACTTAAATAATTTATCAGGTAACCCCAGCGTCCTACCTCATTTCCGCTCTTGCACGTGCTCCTGCAGGGTAGCTGTTATTCTCAGCAGTAATGGCCATGTGATCCCCCAATCACCTGCATAGGAGTCCATTACGCTCTGCATACGTGTCCTACCATTATGCATACCTATTACCAACGGCCGCGAGTGGCCCGCTCACTTTGGGCCACTGCGCATGCGGGACCTAGATTCCACCCACATATCACCTGCCGTTGTTTACGGCGGCAATGTAGGTGCACACCGTATATGTTTCCCCCCGCGGCCAGGTTATATTGGGTCTATTATGACCTTGAACGCACGGCAGCCATTGCTGCGTTCATGTTACTATTTTTCTCTGACCTGCACTTTATATGGTTTGAAACAGAGATTTTAGTTTTAAATATGGATAATGACAAATCGGGCTGATCTTCCATTTTTTATCGGGTTCTCCAGCAATATTAACATCTATATTCATAATAACAATGTTTATGGATGAAAAAGTTTTTCCTATCCCCGTAACAACTAAGTAATACCTACCTTGTAGTTATGAATAACTGTGTAAAAAAAAAAAAAAATTTATAACCTAACATCATTATTGGTTGCATAGTATATGCTAAAATACAAACATTACTCCTTATTTTAAGGTCATGTCATTGGTCTTGCACATAGATATCGGGAGAGGAATGGTGTGTATATCCAACTTCCCTCTTTGTATATCTGGTTGGTAAATTTTAAGGAGTTACCGTATGTGCAGCATTGTACCGTTACCTCCGTGGTATATATAGATGTGTGTACCTTATTGCGTTATGTCAGATGACTGGGTATGTTGAAATTGATGGTTGTACACTGACATTGTGCGCTTGGGTTTGAATGTACTCCCCATTGCTTTACCGGCAATATGGACACCAGTGAAGTTATACTTAGCGCTGGTAGATTGATCTAATGTGTCTCTCACACGTTCTTAGTATTGGCAGTGATAGCATTACGCTTGTATGTTGCCAGGTTACCGTACCATGTTATATCCGGCCCCATGGAAATTCAGTATTGGTATAATGGTTCCGTTTACCTTGAACGGGAGCCATGGTACCTGTGGTGCCGGTAGGTGCGCCTGTTTGGTGCGATAAGTGGATGTCAGTGGCGCATTTAGGACGCTGTGTGAGAGTGACATATCAAGAGTTGGACGGCGCGGTGAGGACGCAGTCTGGTAGTTTACACGCATGCATGGGTGCGCACTCCCATACTGGCCGCGGGGGAAAACATATACGGTGTGCACCTACATTGCCGCCGTAAACAACGGCAGGTGATATGTGGGCGGAATCTAGGCCCCGCATGCGCAGTGGCCCAAAGTGAGCGGGCCACTTGCGGCCGTCGGTAATAGGTATGCATAATGGTAGGACACGTATGCAGAGCGTAATGGACTCCTATGCAGGTGATTGGGGGATCACATGGCCATTACTGCTGAGAATAACAGCTACCCTGCAGGAGCACGTGCAAGAGCGGAAATGAGGTAGGACGCTGGGGTTACCTGATAAATTATTTAAGTAAGAGCATTCAGTCCCGTGTCCCACCTTACCAGAATTCTGTGCCCATAACTGGGAGCACTGGACACGAGTGTTACCTGCCGACGCAGGGACTCCCTTATCTTGAAAAGAAAATTCCCCACATATATATTTCAGCTAGTTCCCCTGAGGATTCTCCCCTATGGGAGAGGAAACGCGTAGGGAAGGTTACCTTATCGTGGTGGGTACAATACATTAGACTGACTTGGGAACTGCCCTTGTCAGGGCGGGAGCCACGCAGGGGCACGACTGGGGTAGTATAGAGACATTTTTCTCTCCCTCCCCCCGAGGTATTACAGTGGATACTCCCGGAACAAGGACTATTTGGTGAGACAAAACCATTTTTTTTAAATAGAGCACTGGTTATATGAGCACTTTTTTTGCACTGTTCACAAGCGACGTCATTATCCATTAGATATTTTAACATGGTCTAATAAAAGTTATATTTTAGATTTATATATATGAGTTGTTCTCCCAGCTTATGTGCCTATTGTTGTTTGAGGACCTCTAGGGGTATTATATTTGTATACACCCTATACGTGGCTTATATTGAGTTAACAGTACCATGAATTGCTCAAAAGCAAATACACAGAAGTAATCCACCATCTGAGACTGCGATTGAATACTGGAGACAGTCGATGATCATCCATTATCTTGACTCCCTAACTGTATCTTTGAATGTTAGATTCTCACACAAAAATGCACTAGCTTTTGCCTTATCCTAACTTCATCCTTCATTCATGCTAAAAATGGCTTCAAAAGATTTGGAAAAAAATGCAAAGTCTTTCATGGAGTTTTATGGGTTGGGTGATGTCTCTGTAGAATTAGATTTGTGGTATAATCTGTGGAAAAAGAAGGATTTAGCAGAAGACAAATTAAAGTACATTGAAGTGGCTGCACTTTTGGAGGAGGCATGCACTCTTCATTTTAAGTGCTTTCCCGTCCATCACAGCTACTGCTGAAGGATCTTTCAGTACCCTTCGGAGGGTAAAGACCTTGGGAGAGGACAGACTGACTGGGTTTTATTTGATGAGCGTCCATTGGAAATTCTTCAAGGAAAATCAGGACTGGATTGAAACAAAAGTTTTGAACAAGTTTTCTTCAAACCCAAGTAAAATGATATTAGTATAAGACATGTAATTAGAATAAAAATCTAATTTTTTTGCAAACAAATAAATGTAATAACTAATAAAGCACTGCTATAATTACATATAATTTTCCTAGAAAAATATTTAGAATTGAGAGTCCTCAGTGGTTGATACCTTTTAACGGCTAACTGAAAAGATGGTAACAAATTGCAAGCTTTCGAGACTACATACGTCTCTTTATCAGGCAAATACTAAAACAAGTACTGAAAAATCACATATTTATGCACAACATAGTATAGAAAAAAAAAAGGGAGAAAAACCATGGATAAGCCAGGTGACATGAAGCAGAATTACCATGGGTGATAAACAGTTACGTCCATAAATATTGGGTCAATTCTTAGATAAGGATTGTTTTATTGTCCTGTGATTAGGGTCTCTGTTGTGATGACCCCACATGGTCTGAGGGGCAAGTTCCTTAGTTGATGTAAAAAGACATAAATCCGTGTGACACATTCATTCCTTCAGTGAGAGTGTCAAAGGTCGTCATCAGTTTATATTCCCAGTCTCTTCTGTCTTTCTGCGATTTGAAGTTACCTTTTAGTACAAGTAATTTCATGTCCATAATGTTATGATTTGGGAGACAAAAATATATTGCCACAGGTATATCCATTCTTTTTTCTCTTATTTTATGGCGGTGAGAGTTCATCCTTGTTCTCAGTTTCTGCCCTGTCTCCCCCACATACAGACCCCCAGTTGGACATTTAGTACAAATGATTAGGTACACCACATTAGAAGTGACACAGCTGAAAGTACCTGGGATCTTGTAGTTCTGATGTGAATTGGGGACCTTTATCTTGTCTGTGGTCATTATAAATGGACAGGTTTTACATTTATTCTGGTTGCAAGGAAAGGTACCTGCAGCTGTTGGAGAGGACAGGGAGCTCTTGACAATGATGCTTCTTAGATTTGGGGGCTGCCTAAAACACAGTAGTGGGGGTCTGGAAAAATGGATTGTAAGCGGGCATCTTTTTGTTGCAAAGGTTGTAATTTCCGTGTAGCTCCCCTTAGCACTTCCAGATTTGGATTGTAGGTAACTACTAGAGGTACCCGGTTATTTTCTTCTTTAGCTTTGTAATGTAGCAGGTGATTCCTTGATATTCTGGTGGCTCTTGTGATCTGGTTTTCAATTGTTCTTGGATGGTAGCCCTGATTCAAAAAGGTCTTTCTGAGGCGACCAGGGTGTTCATCCCTATCCATTGGGTTGGAACATATACGATTGTATCTGATGGCTTGGCTGTAGACAACAGAGTTTTTTATGTGTTTTGGATGGAAACTGTCCCATTTAAGGTATGTTGGACGGTCGATTGGCTTCTGATACAGGGATGTATATTTTATTGTTCTGCAGCTTAATGATGGTGTCCAAAAAGTTAATTTCAGTGCAGGAGTAGTTGAGTGTCAAGTTGATGGTAGGATGAAATTGATTAAACTGTTCATGGAATGTCTTTAGCTGTGGCTCAGACTCCGTCCAGATGATTAAAATGTCATCAATGTAGCGGTAGTACACCAGAGGCCTGATGGCACGTGAGGACAAAAAGTCGCTTTCAAGCTTGGCCATGAAAGGACTTGCATACAGTTCAATCTTACCATCAATTTGACACTCAACTACTCCTGCACTGAAATTAACTTTTTGGACACCATCATTAAGCTGCAGAACAATAAAATAGAGACATCCCTGTATCAGAAGCCAATCGACCGTCCAACATACCTTAAATGGGACACCAAAACATGAGGAGATGAATGAAAGCAGCACTCACCCGTGATCTTCAATGATAATATAGTCCTTTATTGACCGTGGCTCAACATTCCCAGCTAGGAACAAGGCAGGTTACAACATGAGGAGGGAGCGGTGAGGGAGGGTGCAGAGACGAGACAGACGACGGCCGTTTCGCGAACAATCGCTTCAACGGGTCCAGTGAGTTGTGTTAGTGACGTCATATCCTTTTATAGGAGTTGACGCCCTACTTACCACATATGCGTGCAATTGACAAATACTAAAAACAACATAACTCATTCTACTATCTCCACATTTTAACGGATCTAAAGGAAAACCGCCATGTCTAATTTATCGTTAAGACCCCAAGCACCTTGTGCGTCAGTTTTTAGAATCCAGTGTGCTTCGCGCTGTAATAATAATTTATTATGGTTTCCTCCTTGCTGAGGGAATTTAACTACCTCTAAGCCGGCAAAACTAAGGGAACTAGGGTCGCCACCATGCGCATCATGTATATGTTTTACCAGGCGCACACGCCCCTTCCCTGTAAGTACAGAGTTAAAGTGCTCGCGAAACCTAACAAATAGGGGTCTTATGGTTTTTCCGATATAAAAACGATGACAAGGGCAGAAAATAACGTATACCACAAATTTACATTTACATGTTATAAAGTCTTTTACGAAATGAAAAAAAGTGCCTATTTTGAGGGGATTAGTAATATTATGGAGGTGACACATACTGCAACCACCGCACCTGAAATTACCTTGCGGGAGCGATTTTTTGATCCAGCTGCTGGTGTCAGCAGACAGCCGGTGCTTTACTACCAAGTCGCCCAAATTTACTGTTCGTTTATAGGCAAAACGCGGGATACAGGTGGTTAAATCGCGAAAAGCGGTATCATTTTTAATCACGTGCCAATTTTTTCGGATGGCTGCATGGATGTTATCATCAAGTGGACTATGTTTAAATAAAAAAGTAAAAGTCCCGTTTTCTTTACGATTAGTCAACATAGTATTATTTCCTCTACTCTTATTTCTCCCTTTCCTTAAAAGATCAGCTTGGGTTAAATTGGCGGCCCTTTGTTCTGCCTTATGCAGTATGTGATTGGGATAACCTCTATTTCTAAAGCGCAATTTGAGATCCTCCAGTTGTTTTATGTAATTTTCCTCACAATTATTAATTTTTCTTAATCTTACCATCTGACTATATGGGATACCACACTTAGTGTGAGCTGGATGAGCGCTCTGAAAATGCAACACATTATTAGTCGCCGTTGTTTTTCTGTGGACACTAGTTTTGATACTGCCTTCCTCTATCTCAATTTTTACATCCAGAAATTCTAGTTGCTTATCTCCAAATACAGACGTAAATTTCATATTTTGATCGTTGTTATTATTTAAGAAGCTGACAAAATCGTTAAACGTGGGTTCACCTCCATCCCACACAATAAAAACGTCATCCGCGAAACGCAGATAAAGGCGTATATGTTTTAGGTATGGATTTAGGGCTCCGGTGATGTGCTTTTCCTCGAACGCTGCAAGAAACAGGTTCGCGAAAACGCACGCCACCGGGGTACCCATCGCGGTACCGACCCTTTGACTGTACCATTTATCCAAGAATTTAAAGGTGTTATTGCACAGCACAAATTCAAGTCCTTCCAGCACAAACGAAACAAAGTCATGATCTTTGTCTGTATTAAGAAGAATACGTTGGATAGCTTCCAAGCCTCTTTGTTGTGGTATTCTCGTATACAGATTAACAATGTCTATCGAAGTTAGGGCGAAGGTGGGTTGCCAAACAAAGTTCTTAAGCGCCAATAAGAAGTCACCTGAATCTTTGACGAACGAAGGTATTTTCAACAATAGGGGTTTCAACAACCAATCTAAAAACTGGGATAACGGCTCAGTCACTGAATTCTTCCCTGAAACTATTGGGCGTCCAGGGGGACGCTCTGCATTCTTATGAATCTTTGGGATACTGTACCAGGTAGGGAAATGTGGGAATTCAGGTATTAATTTTTCTGCTCGCTTTTTAGAAATGGTCCCCTTTTCTACATATTTTCGTAACAGTGTTCTTAGTTTTTGTTTGATCCTATTAGTCGGATTATTAGGTAAAAGCGAATATGTGCTGGAGTCATTTAGTTGGGACAAAGCCTCGTCGATGTAATACGCTTTATCTAAAATAACGAGGTTACCGCCTTTATCGGCTTTTCTAATGATTACATCGTCCCACCTCTGTATTTCTTTCAGGGCTCTTTTCTCTTCAAATGACAAATTGGATTGAGGTTGTCTATATAATAATGCCTCTATGTCTTTGATCACCAACTCCTGAAAAAGATCTATATTATTACCGGGTGAGATAGGAGGCATCCAGCTAGATTTTGTACCCCCTGTAAACGGGTTTGCTGGACCATGTTTAAAAGCTATTTGCCGATCATCATGAACCTCTTCAGCGTCCTCACTTAACCCCGCTAGTAGTGTACTCATTTCAATATCCCCTTGATCCATAACAGGATATACCATAAAGCCCAAAGATCCCACTGTGGCTGGTGTATCTGTAGAGACTGAGCTGGCCTGATTATCCTTACATTTAGAAAAGTGTTTATGTAAATGTAGCTTTCTAACACCTTTAAATAAATCAATTTTGAAATCATTTAAGTCAAAAGCCTCAGGCAGACAAAAATTAACCCCTCGTGAGAGAACTTTTATTTGATCCCCTGTAAGCATTCTTTGTGATAAATTAATGACTTGGAGCGAGTCATCTGGGTGGCTATCCTCACTACGTGTCTCTAACGTCTCCAAGACACTTGTTTGCGCTTCTTCCAAGCGCTTTTTTCTTCTGCCGCCTCGCCGGATTTTTTTCCTCCTAAAGGGATTGGAGTATTAACCGGTGCTGGGAGTGGAAGTGTGGCATTAGAGGTGGAAGCCACTTCTTCTCCACCCTCCTCCGTAGCGCTGGAATCTGAGTCTGTAATCCATCCATTGCGAGACGTTTTCTGATATTTAGAAAATTTCTTAGAACGAAACCGGGAAAAAGGTTTTTTAGGCTTATTTTGATTCCATGAAAAAATCTGTCCTGAATCAAAATCCCGCTTATCTCTGAGAAATTTCTCTTTTTTCTTTTCTTTCGTGTCCATCTGGACTACGATCAATTTTTTCTCTAACTTTTTCTCAAAGGATCTAAAATTATCCACACTTATGCGGGAGGAGAGTTCACATTTAGATTTTTCCAATTGTTCACAGATAAATTTATAGTCTTTCTCATTCTGAGTGGTGACTAATTGTAGCAGGTTTCGAGAGCACTCAAGATGAATTTGCTCCCATGCTTTCAAAAAGCCAGGATCCTCCTTAAACTGCGAAATCTCTTTAAATACTCTTAAACCTCTCGGGACACGATTACAATCCATATAAGACTTTAGAGACTTAATTGTCCAATAAAGGCGAATTTCTTTTTCTGCCAGATTCTGGATTTTAACTTCCAGAGACTTGGTGCTTATCAGCTCCAGTTCATCTTTGTGGTTACAATCCGTAAAAAACTCCCCCGCTCCCTCTCTTGTGCATGCACCGCCCCGTCTTCAGAAGAAGCTTACCTCGTCTGGTCTCTAAGGAGAATTTGTGGAGGTCTGAATGTGAGAAAGCTCGTTCAGTGCCGATCGACTGACCTCTTGTGACTGTGTATCCTTAAATGGGACAGTTTCCATCCAAAACACATAAAAAACTCTTTTGTCTACAGCCAAGCCATCAGATACAATCATATATGTTCCAACCCAATGGATAGGGATAAACACCTTGGTCACCTCAGAAAGACCTTTTTGAATCAGGGCTACCATCCAAGAACAATTGAAAACCAGATCACAAGAGCCACCAGAATATCAAGGAATCACCTGCTACATTACAAAGCTAAAGAAGAAAATAACCGGGTACCTCTAGTAGTTACCTACAATCCAAATCTGGAGGTGCTAAGGGGAGCTGCACGGAAATTACAACCTTTACTACAAAAAGATGCCAGCTTACAATCCATTTTTCCAGACCCACCACTACTGTGTTTTAGGCAGCCCCCAAATCTAAGAAGCATCATTGTCAAGAGCTCCCTGTCCTCTCCAACAGCTGCAGGTACCTTTCCTTGCAACCAGAAAAAATGCCAAACCTGTCCATTTATAATGACCACGGACAAGATAAAGATCCCCAATTCACATCAGGACTACAAGATACCAGGTACTTTCATCTGTGTCACTTCTAATGTGGTGTACCTAATTATTTGTACTAAATGTCCAACTGGGGGTCTGTATGTGGGGGAGACAGGGCAGAAACTGAGAACAAGGATGAACTCTCACCGCCATACAATTAGAGAAAAAAGAATGGATACACCTGTGGCAATACATTTTTGTCTCCCAAATCATAACATTATGGACATGAAATTACTTGTACTAAAAGGTAACTTCAAATCGCAGAAAGACAGAAGAGTCTGGGAATATAAACTGATGACGACCTTTGACAGTCTTAATGCAGGAATGAATGTGTCACACGGATTTATGTATTTTTACATCAACTAAGGAACTTGCCCCTCAGACCATGTGGGGTCATCACAACAGAGACCCTAATCACAGGACAATTAAACAATCCTTATCTAAGAATTGGCCCAATATTTATGGACGTAATTGTTTATCATCCATGGTAGTTCTGCTTCATGTCACCTGGCTTATCCATGTTTTTTTTCCCCTTTTTTTTTTCTATACTATGTTGTGCATAAATATGTGATTCTTCAGAATTTGTTTTAGTCTTTGCCTGATGAATAGACCTGAGTAGTCTCGAAAGCTTGCAATTTATTACCATCTTTTCAGTCAGCCATTAAAAGGTATCAACCACTGAGGACTCTCAATTCTAAATATATTTCTATCTACTGGCTAACACGGTACCAAGATATATTTCTTTCCTGTATATAATTTTCTTAACATTTTTGTTTCATTCACCTTTTTCGTTCTAAAATTTTACAACCTGAACGACCATGGCTTGCCCCCCACCCCTAATTTTGATCCTGGGTACGCCCATGCCTATTCATACATACATACATTTGGCACTGTCTAATAACACACCAATTTCACCGTATTAAAATATATATATATATATATATATATATATATATATATATATATATATCAGGATTTAATTTGGTGTAGTAGCATAAGTTCTGCACAGATTCAACCATTCAACCAACATATGTCAAACTTATGAGACATTAGTCGTGGTCATGAAGGGCTCATAGGTTCTAAACACCTTGCTTGGATCTTTGAGGTCCAATTTTTATCCTCGTGAAGGTTTTATTGTATTGATAAATACATTTTGGATTTTACCCTCACCAAGCTGTGAAGCCAGATTTGTGCAGTAAGTGAATACATTTCAGCGTTCTCGTGCTGTGTCTCCTACTCCAGACACATGCAGAATACATGGATTTTGCTATTAGCCAGTGAATTTCTGTGGAACGCGACGGTTCTAGTTTGCTTTCATCTACCACTGATTATTCCTGCTGAACATATGCATTTTTTATTCCATTAATTTTTGTTATCTCCCCTGATGTGCTTTCTATGCCCTTGGAGTATATTTCTGGAACAGATTTGAAATACACATCAAGTTTCTTATGTGGAATCTCAGAGATTTCTAGAGATAATCAACACTATTCTAATGGCATTGATTGCGATGTGCAGCTGTGCAAGTGAACAACGAGGTCACAATAGTGAAGATCAAACATCTCTGGTTTACAATTTAATTTCCAGGGACTATGTTACATGGAAACTCCAATAAATATGGGAAGTATTCATAATTACAGAAGTTGTAGAATACATTTCAGTAATCTATTACTTGGTGGAATCTTTCCATTTTTTTTAAATTTGAAAATCATGAAATAAACATTATTACCGTATATACTCAAGTATAAGCCGAGATTTTCAGCCAATTTTTTGGGACTGAAAGTCCCCCTCTTGGCTTATACTCGAGTCATACCCAGGGATCGGCAGGGGAGGGTGAGCGGGGGCTGTCTAATATTACTCACCTGCCCCTGGTGCGGTCCCTGCAAGTCCCTGGTTCTCCTGGCGTCTCAGCTTCTTCCTGTAATGAGCGGTCACATGGTACCGCTCATTACAGTAATGAATATGAGGCTCCACCTCCCATAGACATTGGTATCTATTTTTACTTTTGAAGTTTACCGGTAGCTGCTGCATTTCCCACCCTAGGCTTATACTTGAGTCATTACGTTTTCCCAGTTTTTTGTGGCAAAATTAGGGGGGTCAGCTTATACTCGGGTCGGCTTATACCCGAGTATATACGGTACTTTTATTTCTGGTAAAGGTCCTAATATTAGATTAATTTAAATAAAACCTAATTCCATTCCGGTATATTAAAGTGAAATCTAACTCCATTTAAATTCTCATGTTAAATAGTAGTCAGTACACCGCCACCATCATTTACAGTGATTCTGATTAACACCACATAAAGTACAGCTGTTCTAGTAGAGTTTTTCTGACATTTTCTTGGTTTTATTTTACAGCAAAAGCCATGGTCCGTAAACAGCTTACAAAACAGCAGAGGGATCTCATTGTTGAGATTTTCAGTCAGGAGAAGGGTACAAAAGAATTTCCAAGGCATTGGATATACCATGGAATACTGTTATTGGGAACCTGTCAAGTGAAAAAAATGCTATTAACCTGCAGATATGGGGTTAAGCTGCAGGTTAATAGCTCTTTGAACCTGTCCGATGCCGGCACATAGACCCCCGCTGCCAGGAGGAATTAATTTTATTCCTCCCGGCAGCATTCCGAGTTCAGTCATAGAGGTGGAGTCGGCACCAGGTTCAATCACCGCTCTGTGTATGGGAGAAAACCGGCTGTATCTGCGTCCCTGACATTGACTGACCGCTAGTTCTAATGCTGAGCTGCTGTCAGTAACAGTCAGGGCGCGGTTACAGCCGCTCTCTATACAAACAGCGATGACTGAACCTGTGCTGGCGCCATCCCTGTGACTGCAGTTACCCGAACTCTACCGGGAGGAATAAAATGAACTTCCTCCCGGCAGCAGGGATCTAAATGCTGGCGCCAGGCAGAATGCTATTAACTTGCTGATTAGCCCAACATCTGCAGGTTAATAGCGTTTTCTCACGTGACAGGTTCCCTTTCAAATGGGCATCAACAAAATGGCTTAAATTTGGCATATCAGTGACATTACCTAGAACTGGAAGTTCATATAAAATGTATGAAAAAGCAAGAGGAAAATGATCCCGGAGGGATCTAAAAGCCCTTCAGTAACATTAAAGAAGCTGCAGGAATTAATGGCACGTATTGGTTGTGTACTGCCTAACAATCTCCTGCTTTTTTCATATGTCTGGACTGTCAGTTAGGGTACCAAGAAACTTGAATTCAAATGAAAATCTGTGGGCTGACCTGAAGAGGGCGCTGTACACAGGAGACGCCACACAATCTAAGAGATTTGGAGAAGTAGGGCAAGGAAGAGTGGGCAAAAATTTCCAACTCTAAATGTGCCACACCAATAGACTCCTACTATAAAAGACTGGATGCTGTCATAAATTCAAAGGGAATATCAACAATTAGTTTAAGGAAGTGCATATTTATGCAACCACATTATTTTAGTTCTTTATTTTTATTTGTCCACCTGAAAAGATTTTAGTTTCATTTTTCAATTGAATTGTACAGATTATAGGTGACATTAAAAGTGGAAAAAGTTCTGAAATTATTCTTCTTATGACAAAAAAATGGAATATTAACAGGGGTGTGTAGACTCTTTATAACCATTGTACATGACACTATCCAGGGTTTATGAAGATGAGATATTGTTATCATAGGGGAAAACTTCTAAAGTTTGGAAGTTATACCCTATCCATAGGATAGGGATACCTTTCTGATTGCTGGGGGTCAAACCGCAGGAACCCCAAGAACAGGGGCTATGAAGAGCCCTGTCTGTATCGAGCGGAGGTTGATTATGTGCACTGCTGCTCTCTTTATACGTATCGGAGTGATGAAGACCAGCCGAGCGCTGCTCTCAGCTATCTCCAGTAGTCCCATTAAGAATGAATAGAGAGGCAGTGCAAGTGATCCATCTCAGCGCCATTCATATTACAAAGCATCGGGATCGATGGGTGAGAGTCCTAGAGGTCGGATCCCAGTACTGAGAATGTGATCCCCATCCCATTTATAGTTGATAACTTCCAAACTTGAAAGCATTTCTAAGATAGCAGGTAATTTATTTTTACCTGCATAGTTAACTATACACACTAAATAATCCTAGTTTTGAGAAGATGTAGATGTCAGACGCATCGAAGAGTGGCTGGTTTCCCTCCCCTTATGGAATGAACATGCATGCTCAGCCGATATCACAGGGCATTTTTACGCTCTAGATTCGGGATGAATAGATGCCACCCAAAAACAGCTGCCTGTATATTGTCTCTGTAGATTCATCCGGTCAGCATTGGATTATTGTGACCTTGCAGGTTCTGCGTATTGAGCTTTAAATAATGTGTCCTTCATCAGTACATAATAAAGAAACATCTTATAATGACATGTGCCATAGGTTGGCGAATGTTCATCTGATCACTGTTTACCATGACAAACACACGAAAAGAATAATTGGAAAACACATGCTCCCCCTGCTGGAGAAATAGCACAGCACAAGTCCACCACTAAATACAAGCACATGGAGAACGACTTTTAATTAATAGTATACAATTATAGGTACAATATTGTATGTGTATAAATATGTGTTGCTGTCTATGGGTGGTGAGAGTTTGCATTCATAAAGAGATTCATAGACAGGCAGCCATAAACAGACACAAGGAAGATGCAATTTATACTCTATAGGTAAAAAGTAAAAATAAATAAATAAAACACCAACTAAACAATAACAAGACAGCTCATACCTAGTTATGAACTTAGCAAACTTACAAGAAATCCAAAGAACGTTTCAAGAGAAACGAGTCGCGCTAAATCCAGGCATGATATCCAGTATACAACTTTAAATGCATTTATGACATATAAGCTCCTCAATCAGGACAACTAAAGGATGTCCATACAAAATGAACCAAAAGGCGCTATGATCCCACACTACGCGGAACTTTAAATCGGACTTGGCCGGCAGATGGGGGGCTGAACCAAGTTAGTAAACTGCACTGTAGAGGACAGTAAAGGGGTCCCGATGGGCATTACATCCCACCCATGCTTCCTTTTCTTGGTGATTTTAGCATTCAACGTCACTGTATGGCTTTTTCCATAAAAGATGCACATACATGCCCTTCAGAGCAGCAAACATTAATCTGAAATTGGCAAGGCAGGCAGTAGACATGAACGGCTAGAATGTAATGTGAATCTATATAAAATGGGGATGTAAAAGGGCCCCCAACCCCCATCATACACAACATCTTCTAACTGGGAACGTTCCCTAACTTCACTATGTGCAGTATCAGGATGAGCCGTCAGACCTGTGGATATTGGGACACTTGGACAAAATGATTCTGAAATCGGATTTACCAACTTCAGAGCCAGGAGCCTGCTCTGCCCATTCTGGGGGCAATGTCTGTAAATCGGTGGGGAAGCTGTCACTCATGGCAACAGTGAGGACCATTCCCAAACCTTCTGCTGCCCCTTCCCCAGAATAACAGGCGGCAGATGCTGGCACACATAGGGTTACTGTAGGTAGCCAAACACATGTGAGGGAATGCTATAAAGAAGAAGAGGAATGTGGCAAGGACAGAGTTAACCTGAAACCTGCTGTGTGCCAAGTAAGGGCTCCCAGTCTGTGCCTGCATCAGGCAGCACAGCACAGCATGTATATATATATATATATATATATATGCCCAGGCAGGTATACATGAGTGAGGGCTGTGGCAGCGGAACAGTATATATATATATATATATATATATATACCCAGGCAGGTATACATGTGTGAGGCCTGCGGCAGCGGAGCAGTATATATATATATATTTATATATATGTATATATATATATACATATATATATATATATATAAATATATATATATGTGCCCAGGCAGGTATACATGTGTGAGGGCTGCGGCAGCGGAGCAGTATATATATATATATAAATATATATATGTATATATGTGCCCAGGCAGGTGTACAGTGTGAGGGCTGCGGCAGCGGAGCAGTGTATATATATATATGTGCCCAGGCAGGTGTACAGTGTGAGGGCTGCGGCAGCGGTGCAGTGTATATATCTATATGTGCTGGGCAGGTATACACGTGCGAGGGCTGCGGCAGCGGAGCAGTATATATATATATATAAATATATATATGTATATATGTGCCCAGGCAGGTGTACAGTGTGAGGGCTGCGGCAGCGGTGCAGTGTATATATCTATATGTGCTGGGCAGGTATACACGTGCGAGGGCTGCGGCAGCGGAGCAGTATATATATATATATATATATATATATGTGCCCAGGCAGGTATACATGTGTGAGGGCTGCGACAGCGGAGCAGTGTATGTATATATATATATATAAATATATGTGCCCAGGCAGGTATACACGTGCGAGGGCTGCGACAGCGGAGCAGTATATATATATATATATATATATGTGCCCAGACAAGTATACATGTGTGAGGACTGCGGCAGCGGAGCAGTATATATATATATATATATATAAATATATATATATATATATATATATATATATATATGTGCCCAGACAAGTATACATGTGTGAGGACTGCGGCAGCGGAGCAGTATATATATATATATATATATATATATATATATATATATATATATATATATAAATATATATATGTGCCCAGGCAGGTATACACGTGCGAGGGCTGTGGCAGCGGAGCAGTATATATATATGTGCCCAGGCAGGTATAGATGTGTGAGGGCAGTGGAGCTATATATATATATATATATGTGCCCAGGCAGGTATAGATGTGTGAGGGCAGTGGAGCTATATATATATATATATATATAATGTGCCCGGGCAGGTATATATGTGTGAGGGCTGTGGAGCAGTATACATATATATATATATATGTGCCCAGGCAGGTATATATGTGTGAGGGCTGTGGAGCAGTATACATATATATATATTTATGTGCCCAGGCAGGTATATATGTGTGAGGGCTGTGGAGCAGTATACATATATATATATTTATGTGCCCAGGCAGGTATATATGTGTGAGGGCTGTGGAGCAGTATACATATATATATATATATGTGCCCAGGCAGGTATATATGTGTGAGGGCTGTGGAGCAGTATACATATATATATATTTATGTGCCCAGGCAGGTATATATGTGTGAGGGCTGTGGAGCAGTATACATATATATATATTTATGTGCCCAGGCAGGTATATATGTGTGAGGGCTGTGGAGCAGTATACATATATATATATATATATGTGCCCAGGCAGGTATAGATGTGTGAGGGCTGCAGGACTCCGCTCACAGGTACGCCGGCTCCTCTTACCTTCAGCCAGGAGGCGCATTGCATGCACAAAGGATGGGTCCAGGCTGTCCTTCTCTGCCATCAGCTCGGGCAGATATTGCTCCTCTTCCATCACACAGCTTCCACTAACGCCGTCACTGTGAAGTGCGAGGCCCCGAGAAGTCCTAGGGAGGAGGGGAGAGGTGCAGCCGGCGCTCCGGAGCAGGGAGCACAGCAGCCCTGGACACAGCGCCTTCTCCTCTGCCTTCACTGTGTGTCTCCTCGGGAGTGAGTGAGAAGCACAAGGGGAACCATTGTGGCAGCCAGAACGTAAGCGCTCCCCCTGCTGGCGGCCCTGCTAACTGTAATTACAGGCACTGCAAGTCACCTTTCCTCTTCTGCATCCATGGCAGGTACAGGGAGAAATGAGAGATTCCAAGATTTATAGATAAGCATGAGAAAGTACAGTATGTCATATAGTTAGATAGCCGAGATCTGAAAATCAAGGTAGCTAAATATGCATCTAGCTCATAAATCTCAGATCTTGTCATCAGTTCTTCACTATCTGTAAATCTATCTCTCTATCTCTCTATCTCTCTCTCTCTCTCTCTCTATCTCTCTATCTATCTATCTATCTCTATCTATCTATCTATCTCTCTATCTATAAATCTCAGATCTTGTCATCAGTTCTTCACTATCTGTAAATCTATCTATCCCATTATCTATCTATCTATTTATCTATCTATCTATCAATTATCTCTAATCTATCTCTATCATCTACTTAGAAATCAACTTCAAATATACAATGATGTTAAACTAGATCATATATTTATCTATCTGCAATTAACAACAAACAAATAAACATTTGTATTGCGCTTTTCTCACAACTGACCCAAGCATGATTTCTATACGTCTAGCAGTGTTAAGGCCCCTTCACACTAAGCGACGCTGCAGCGATCCAGACAACGATCCAGATCGCTGCAGCGTCGCTGTTTGGTCGCTGGAGAGCTGTCACACAGACCGCTCTCCAGCGACCAACGATGCCGGTAACCAGAGTAAACATCGGGTTACTAAGCGCAGGGCCGCGCTTAGTAACCCGATGTTTACCCTGGTTACCATCCTGAAAGTAAAAAAAACAAACGCTACATACTTACCTACCGCTGTCTGTCCTCGGCGCTCTGCTTCTCTGGTCTGGCTGTGAGTGCAGGGCAGCCGGAAAGCAGAGCGGTGACGTCACCGCTTTGCTTTCTGGCCACTGTGCTCACAGCCAGAGCAGAGAACCAGAGCGCCGAGGACAGACAGCGGTAGGTAAGTATGTAGTGTTTGTTTTTTTTACTTTCAGGATGGTAACCAGGGTAAACATCGGGTTACTAAGCGCGGCCCTGCGCTTAGTAACCCGATGTTTACCCTGGTTACCAGCGAAGACATCGCTGAATCAGTGTCACACACGCCGATTCAGCGATGTCAGCGGGAGAGCCAGCGACCAAATAAAGTTCTGGCCTTCTAGCCCCGACCAACGACATCGCAGCAGGATTCTGATCGCTGCTGCGTGTCAAACTAAACGATATCGCTAGCCAGGACGCTGCAACGTCACGGATTGCTAGCGATATCGTTTAGTGTGAAAGTACCTTTACGGCCGGTAAAGACAACTGTATGTTTTCTCTCATCCGAGAGAATTGAGTCAATTATGCTAATTACTCTCTCTGATTAAAGTTTGATCAGAGTGTCAGCATAGTGCAATTCGATTTTCTCAGAAGAGGAGAAGATGGAAACTCAAAACTCAATGTAGACAAAACTAAAGTCATCATCTTTCCTCCACCTCGTGTATCTCCCCTACCTGATCTATCTATTATCTCCCGAACCTGTAATCCGCTGCCTCAGAGTAACTCTCGACTCTGCCCTGTCCTTCAAACCGCACGTCCAAACTCTTGCCACCTCATGTCGCCTCCAACTCAAAAATATTGCAAGAATCTGTTCCTT
The DNA here is from genome assembly GCF_032444005.1 of Ranitomeya imitator. NCBI lineage: Eukaryota > Metazoa > Chordata > Amphibia > Anura > Dendrobatidae > Ranitomeya > Ranitomeya imitator. The sequence continues at coordinate 376,785,372 of NC_091286.1, read as the reverse complement.
CCTCAGCCCTCAATCTACTAAAACTCTTGTGCATGCCCTCATCATCTCCCGCATCAACAACTACAACACCCTCCTCTGTGGCCTCCCTGCTAACACCCTTGCATCTCTCCAGTCCATCCTTAACTCTGCCACCCGAATAATTCATCTCTCTCCTCGCTATTCCCGTTTCTCCCCTCTTTGCAAATCCCTCCACTGGCTCCCATTCCCTCAGCGTATCCAGTTCAAACTACTAACACTAACACTGATCTACAAAGCCATCCACAACCAGTCCCCTCACTATATCTGTGAACTAATCTCCCAATATCTTCCCTCACGCAATCTTCGATCCTCCCAAGACCTCCTACTCTCCTCCACACTAATTTGTTACTCACAAAACCGCCCCAAGATATCTCCGGAATATCCCCCATCCTCTCTAATTCCATGCCTCAACACTTCCGATTATCCACCACCCTTGGATCCTTCAGACGGAACCTGAAAACCTATCTCTTCAGGAAAGCCAACAGCCTGCAATAACCATTCTGCTGCCTCACCACCACCCGAGCTGCCACCTCACCACCACCTGAGCTGCCGCCTCACCACCACCTGAGCTGCCGCCTCACCACCACCCGAGCTGCCGCCTCACCACCACCAGAGCTGCCGCCTCACCACCACCCGAGCTGCCGCCTCACCACCACCCGAGCTGCCGCCTCACCACCACCTGAGCTGCCGCCTCACCACCACCTGAGCTGCCGCCTCACCACCACCCGAGCTGCCGCCTCACCACCACCTGAGCTGCTGCCTCACCATCACCCGAGCTGCCGTCTTACCACCACCCGAGCTGCCGCCTCACCACCACTCGAGCTGCCGCCTCACCACAACACGAGCTGCCGCCTCACACCTCCTGAGCTACTGCACCCCAGACCTTCTGTCTCTTCTCCATTATCCCATAGAATGTAAGTCCGCAAGGACAGGGTCCTCTCCCCTCTGTACCAGTCTGTCATTGTAAATTATATCTATGACTCTTTATGTAACCTCTTTCTCATGTACAGCACCATGGAATTAATGGTGCTATATAAATAATAATAATTATAATAAGATGGAGAAGAAAATCTCTTCATCTTCATTCCATCCATCTGTGGAAATCGGACTGCACCCAGATATCATACAAGTGCAGTCTGATGATTTCCACAGACTCATTGACTTGCATGGCCGAGCGTGATCTAAATATTGAATGCAAATTGTGCATGCATTGATTTTGTTTGACGTGGTCCAAGGAAAAAATCTGACATGTGTATGATCCCATAGTGTAGCATTGTTCCAAGTGTAATCCGCATTCGCACTCAGACTGAAAGTACGGTTGTCTGCACTTGCTCTAGCTAGTGTGGATTTATATATAAATAATGAAAAAAAGTTGCGTCAGACTTGAAAAATGTGGGTGCATTTCTCCAAATCCACTGGCAGATGGATAATGATAACATGTAGTAAAGAAGGAGATCGTACTCCCAGCATAGTAAAAAATATGCAAAATGTACTCCATGCCAAAGATACACTATCAGTTCAAAGTTTGAGCCTTTCTCGAGTGAGAAATGTTCACATCTTCAGTTTGGAGTGTGACCTTTCCAGGTGAAATAAGTATTGAACACATCACCAATTTTCTAAGTAGATATATTTCTAAAGGCGCTAATGACATGAAATTCTAACCAGATGTCAGCAGTAATGCATCCCACACAGGCAAAGACATCAAACCATAGATGTTCAGAAATTAAGTTATGTACAAAAATTCAAAATGACACACAGAAAATGTATTGAATACATGAAGAAAGAGGTGCAAAAAGCCATAGAAAATCATGACACCAGCTGAAATCTATCAGCAATTAAAAAGCAATTCTGCCACTTAGTGAAAAATAGTATCAGCTGGTTCAACTATAAAAAGGTGTCTCACTACTATTGTGCCTCACAAGAAACATCTCATGATGGGTAAAAACCAGTGAGCTGTCCCAAGACTTTCACAACCCTATTGTAGCAAATCATACGCATGGTATTAGTTACATAAATTTTTTATTCTACGGAAGGCTCCAGTGAGCACCATAGAGGCCATAAACCGGAAGCTCGAAGAACATCATTTCACCATAAACTGGTGATGACCAGGTGCTCCCCACAAGATTTGAGACAGAGCAGTGAAAAGAATTATCAGAAGAGTTGTCCAAGAGCCAATGACCATCTGTGGAGAGCTATAGCAAGAAAGACCTAGAATCTGCAGGTACAATTGTTTCATAGAAAATAAGTAAAGCACTCAACTTCCATGACCTGTATGCATGCTCACCACTCAAGACTCCATTGCTGAACAAAAAGCATGATCAAACAAGTTTGCTCGACAACATTAAGACAAACCTGTTATCACGATTCCTCCACTCGGTCAGTGATTGTTATGTTGTCCAATGGAAACTGGGTTATTCTGAGTTGTCAATGTTTTGACTGTCCAATCTGTGACTGGGAAGTGCAGAACTTTCTCCAGGTGTTCTGTGTTCTGAAGATTGTCCAATCTATTTAACTGAGCTGTTTGCCCCTGATCCATGTTAGCCAGGGAGTTTGTACTTCATGATGAGTTTTTCCCTGATTCTGTTGGTCTGTGTTCTGAACTTCTGCTGCCTGACCTTTTGGACCATTTTCTGACAATCCCTTTGCCTTGTCCTTTTGCTTTGATCCTTTATTTCCTGGTAGTTTGACCCTAAGACCATTACCTGACTTACGCCTTTGCCTTTTCCCTTGGTTATCTTCATGCTCTCTTGGGACTGACCCTGGAACTTCTGACTTTTCTGCCTCATGGTCTGTCTTGGAGTCGTGACTAGCATCACACTTGTGAAATTCTTGGAGAATATAGTCTGATCAGATTATATAAAAATTGCACTCTTTGTATGCCATAAAACACACCATGTTTGTAGGCCAAACAGCACTGGATATCACTCCAAAAACACCATACCAACAGTGAAGTTTGCAGGTGGGAACATCATGGCGTGGTACTGTTTTTCAGCATACGGCATTCTCAATAAAAAATAAAAAAAAAATCTACTGCTCTCTACCAGGATGAAGAATATGAAACGAGGGTGAAAATTTTTGAAAGAGAATGATCCAAAACACTGATCAAAGGAAACTCTCCCTTGGTTTCAGAGGAAGAAAATAAAGCTGCTAAAATGGCCCAGCCTGACCTCACCTGATCTCAATCCAACAGAAATTTTATGGAAGGAACTGAAGCTAAGAGTTCATAGAAGAAGCCCACATACCCTTTAGTATTTGAAGAGTGTTTGTGTGGAAGAATGGGCCAAAATCACATCTGAGCGATGCAGGCAACTAGTTTCTCCATACAGGAGGCACCTTGAAGCTGTCATCACGAATCAAGGCTTTTGTGTGAAAAATTAGCTGAATTTCGGTAAGCGTGTTCAATACTTTCCCCCTGTGTCATTTCTCATAATTACACATAACTTTATGTATTCACAGCTATGGTTTGATTTATTTGCCTGTGTGGCTTGGTTGAGTTGTTACAGACATCTGACGACAATTTCATGACACTAGCACTTTTAGAAATATATTTAGTTAGAAGATTGAGCAAAAGAGATATCTAAATGAAATCAATATTTGATGTGATCACTCTTTGCTTTTAATACACCATCATTTCTTCCAGGTACACTTGCGCAAAGTCAGGGATTTTATAGGATTATTGTCAGGCATATGAATGACCAATTATACCAAAGAGGTGATAATGATCATTATTTTCTATGTAGGCTGAAACACAAATTATACAAAACAGCTGTGTAGGAGGCTTAAAACTGGGTGAGGAACAGCTGAACTCCGCTAAAAAGGTGAAGACAGTTTTATGTCACAGATCATCCACCTCGGCAAGACTGTGCACCGTCACAAGCAACAAAGTAGTTCAACTGCAAGGTCTCTCCCAGGCAAAGATTTTATAACAGACTGGGGTTTCAAGATCTGCTGTTCAAGCTCTTTTGAAGAAGCAACAAGAAATGGACAACGGTGAGGACTGTAGACACAATGATTGGTCAAAGATGCTTCATGACATGGACAATTATAAGCATTGCATACGTTGTTAACCTTTTATTGCCAAATACATCAAGTTTATGTAAAGATGAAATATTTACAGTGTTGACCTTATTTTTCAAGGCAGTCTGAAGGGTGCTTCATTAGAGAAAATTATTTGCAGAATGTACAGGGATTGGACAACAGAGGGTTAGGGTAAAATTATTTTTTTCCCTTTCAGACTGTTTTGGACATCTGGAAGAATTATAGTCCAGAGACGCTGCCATGAGTCCTGTGTCATCCCAGCAATAAAGCACCCTAAGATCATTCATATGTGTGGTTGCATTTTAGTCAAGTGAGAAGCTCAGTCACAATTTTGCCTAAGAACACTGCCATGAATGAAGAATAGAATTCAGAGCAACGTCTTCCAATAATCCAGGAGCAATTTTGTAATGAACAATGCTTTTTCACCATTATGGAACACCATGTCACATGGTAAAAATGATAACCAAGTGACTCCGTGAACAAAACATTAAAATTTAGGGTCCATAGCCAGTAAACCTCCCAGATTTCAATTCTGTTGAGAACCTGTGGTCCATCTTCAGAAGCAAAAACACAGAAATTGTGATAAACTCCAAGCACTGATTAGGTAAGACTGTGCTGTGATCAATCAGGATTTGGCCCAGAAGCTAATACCCAGCATGACGGGAATTCTTGAAAAATAAGGGTCAACACTGTAAATATTGAATCTTTACATAAACTTGATGTATTTGTCCATAAGTGTAAAAAGGAATTAAATACTTATAGTAGTACGTCAGCAACCATAGAAACATCGAACTAAAAGGTCTAAACACACTGCAGATTTGTGTCAGTCTCAATCGTTTTGGCCACAACTGTGGAGCCATATTTTGCTTACATAGTTCCAAACGTTACACAGTTCCATGTTTGTTACGACGACCCACAGTGCCACATCGTGAGTTATGATGCTTACACAAAGCCAGTTGGAGGCGTGCATTTTTAGTTAAGTTCCTAGATAAATATTGCTTTATAGAGCCAATGGTCCCTATATCAATATCTACAACAAGTGACGTTTTCATTTTTCTCACATTTAGGGTAGGTTGACGCGAGTGCATAAAAAAATTGTTCCGATTCCTCCAGAAAAGTTGAGCGATTTTTTTCTGTATGCAATCATTTACAAGACCATTTGTAGTTTCCTATGTTACAGAATTGCAATGTATCCGTAAAAATTGGATTTTATACTGTGACATCAAATTACTTTGATGCACCCATAGACTTGAAAGGGTGAGTCTCATTTGATTTATGGAAGAAACCAGTGTATACCGCAATTTTTTGTCACATCTAGATTCGGTCGGTGAAAAAAAATTGCAGATCTGCTCTGCGCCATTGAATAACATTCGTCCAAGTGCTTGTCATTTTTTTTTTTACAGACACCACTCAGACAGAAAATACCGTCGTGTGAACGAGCCCGTATACTGCAATCAACTATGCTGCCTTCTACTGTCAGCCGGTAAAGCTAGTAATGTCTCAGTTGCGTTACTAGTTGTCTACACTTAGGGCTTCTGAGCTCTTCCCTGCCAGCAGGACCAGTTGAGATCCATCGGAATTAGGAGAGGGATATCTGGGATGAGACCATAAAGTAAGAAGAGCTCCACTGGGGCGAGAAAACTTGAGATGTATCGTTTTATATACAGTAGACGCTATTTCTGGAAAAATGTGAAGTTTAACAATCTATGTAGTCACTGCAGAAAAGATAATAGCCTGTATTGCCTTCCAGTTCAAACAGTGTTAAAAGACACTCAGTGTGAACCTAGCTGTAGCGTGAACAAGGTGCACACGTGACTTCACTGCAGGAACCGAGCTCAGGTGCCAAAATAAAAACCTTTATTAATACACAGATTTGAAAATAGGCAATCTTATAGAGACTTCACTGCAAATTATGTTAGTTTCATTAATGCAAGTGCATTGGTTGTGCTGTCTCCTCACGTCCACAGAGTGACAGAAATGGATGAGCCAGGAGCTGTCCGAGGTGCTGAGAGGAACGCTAAGTGGCTAAGTCGCAGATAGCTGTCTGACAATAAAGACCCACGCATCAGCTACTAGTGAAGGTTAGGATAATGCCAACTGCTAAACACCGCAAGTCAAATGTTTTCAGGCTATCCACATTATCAAACTCTATGCCCTCCATTCTAAAATGGGCTTTTTCTGCCCATTTTAATCCTGGTGAAAGGGACATTATCATTTACATAACTGAGAGTCTTGTAAGCTCGGGTTATCTCAGGGATTGTTGCTCTCCGCTGACATTTTTATTCCATTTTCCCTCTGTTTAATTTAACAAGAAAAAATAGTCCCTGGTAAGACTTTATCTAAAAAAAATGCATATACACTAAAAATAACCATTATATTACTGAACAAATCTAATTTACACGATCAAAATGAAGTAAAATTGCACAAAAAAGCAAGAAAATTATAAATACCAGACAGATCCCAAGGACAATGATGGTACTGTTTCAGGAATAAAATGCAGATCCTAATAAAACAACTGACTGTAGACCTCCATGTGTTCAGCATAAATGATTAGCAGAAAAAAACAGGATTCATACACTTCTAACATGTTGTAGTCCACCATATTATTCTAGAGCACATAACACCAAAAATATCTTTGCAGCTGTTCTGTACTTCATCCAACTCTGAGCTAAGGGCATCTTCATACACTTCTCCCATTCTATGGGTGTTTTTCAAGACCCACATCCAAGGAGCAGGCACGTCCTTCATTGTGAAAGATAACATTGCAGTTACCCTGCTTATTTTTAAAACCTTATATCTTCCTAATAGTGGCCTGCTAACTTTTCAACAAAACACCCTGAAATGGGTAGGTTGATACATTTTAATACCCCCTTGGAGCCTACTCTTGATAGCTAAAGGACAAAACTAAACATACCCCATCATGTATGCCATATTTAACCCCTTTCTGACATCGGATGTACTATCCCGTTGAGGTGGGGTGGGCCCCCATGACCACGTACGGGATAGTACGTCCAGCGCGATCGGCGGCGCTCACGGGGGGAGCGCGGCCGATCGCGGCCGGGTGTCAGCTGCCTATCGCAGCTGACATCCGGCACTATGTGCCAGGAGCGATCACGGACCGCTCCCGGCACTTTAACCCCCGGCACACCGCGATCAAACATGATCGCGATGTGCCGGCGGTACAGGGAAGCATCGCGCAGGGAGGGGGCTCCCTGCGGGCTTACCTGAGCCCCCCGCAGCAACGCGATCTTACCTCCCTCCCTGCTTGTTCCAGGCCCGGATCCAAGATGGCCGCGGATCCGGGTCCTGCAGGGAGGGAGGTGGCTTCACAGAGCCTGCTCAGAGCAGGCACTGTGAAGCAGCCTGCACTGCTCTCAGATCGGTGATCTGACAGAGTGCTGTGCACACTGTCAGATCACTGATTTGTGATGTCCCCCCCGGGACAATGTAAAAAAGTAAAAAAAAATTTTTCAAAATGTGTAAAAAAAATAAAAAAAAATATTCCTAAATAATGAAAAAAAAAAAAAAAATTATTCCCCTAAATACATTTCTTTATCTAAATAAAAAAAAAAACAATAAAAGTACACATATTTAGTATCGCCGCGTCCGTAACGGCCCGACCTATAAAACTGGCCCACTAGTTAACCCCTTCAGTAAACACCGTAAGAAAAAAAAAAAAACGAGGCAAAAAACAACGCTTTAGTATCATACCGCCGAACAAAAAGTGGAATAACACGTGATCAAAAAGAAAGATATAAATAACCATGATACCGCTGAAAGCGTCATCTTGTCCCGCAAAAAACGAGCCGCCATACAGCATCATCAGCAAAAAAAAAAAAAAGTTATAGTCCTGAGAATAAAGTGATGCAAAAATTATTATTTTTTCTATAAAATAGTTTTTATCGTATAAAAGCACCAAAACATAAAAAAATGATATAAATGAGGTGTCGCTGTAATCGTACTGGCCCAAAGAATAAAACTGATTTATCAATTTTACCAAACGCGGAACGGTATAAACGCCTCCCCCAAAAGAAGTTCATGAATAGCTGGTTTTTGGTCATTCTGCACAAAAATCGGAATAAAAAGCGATCAAAAAATGTAACGTGCCCGAAAATGTTACCAATAAAAACGTCAACTCGTCCCGCAAAAAACAAGACCTCACATGACTCTGTGAACCAAAATATGGAAAAATTATAGCTCTCAAAATGTGATAACGCAAAAAATATTTTTTGCAATAAAAAGCGTCTTTCAGTGTGTGACGGCTGCCAATCATAAAAATCTGCTAAAAAACCCGCTATAAAAGTAAATCAAACCCCCCTTCATCACCCCCTTAGTTAGGGAAAAATTTAAAAAAATGTATTTATTTCCATTTTTCCGTTAGGGTTAGGGCTAGGGTTAGGGCTAGGGCTAGGGCTAGGGTTAGGGTTAGGGTTATGGCTAGAGTTAGGGTTAGGGCTAGGGTTAGGGCTAGGGTTAGGGCTACAGTTAGGGTTGGGGCTAAAGTTACGGTTAGGGTTTAGATTACATTTACAGTTGGAAATAGGGTTGGGATTAGGGTTAGGGGTGTGTTAGGGTTAGAGGTGTGGTTAGGGTTACTGTTGGGATTAGGGTTAGGGGTGTGTTTGGATTAGGGTTTCAGCTATAATTGGGGGGTTTCCACTGTTTAGGCACATCAGGGGCTCGCCAAACGCGACATGGCGTCCGATCTCAATTCCAGCCAATTCTGCGTTGAAAAAGTAAAACAGTGCTTCTTCCCTTCCGAGCTCTCCCGTGTGCCCAAACAGGGGTTTACCCCAACATATGGGGTATCAGCGTACTCAGGACAAATAGGACAACAACTTTTGGGGTCCAATTTCTCCTGTTACCCTTGGGAAAATATAAAACTGGGGGCTAAAAAATAATTTATGTGGGAAAAAAAAATGTTTTTATTTTCACGGCTCTGCGTTATAAACTGTAGCGAAACAAGTGGGGGTTCAAAGTTCTCACAACACATCTAGATAAGTTCCATTGGGGGTCTAGTTTCCAATATGGGGTCACTTGTGGGGGATTTCTACTGTTTAGGTACATTAGGGGTTCTGCAAACGCAATGTGACGCCTGCAGACCATTCCATCTAAGTCTGCATTCCAAATGGAGCTCCTTCCCTTCCGAGCCCTCCCATGCGCCCAAATAGTGGTTCCCCCCCACATATGGGGTATCAGCGCACTCAGGACAAATTGGACAACAAATTTTGGGGTCCAATTTCTCCTGTTACCCTCGGGAAAATACAAAACTGGGGGCTAAAAAATAATTTTTGTGGGAAAAAATTTTTGTTTTATTTTTACGGCTTTCCATTATAAACTTCTGTGAAGCCCTTGGTGGGTCAAAGTGCTCACGACACATGTAGATAAGTTCCTTAGGGGGTCTACTTTCCAAAATGGTGTCACTTGTGGGGGGTTTCAATGTTTAGGCACATCAGTGGCTCTCCAAACGCAACATGGCGTCCCATCTCAATTCCTGTCAATTTTGTATTGAAAAGTCAAACGGCGCTCCTTCCCTTCCGAGCTCTCCCATCCGCCCAAACAGTGGTTTACCCCCACATATGGGGTATCAGCGTACTCAGGACAAATTGTGCAACAACTTTTGCAGTCCAATTTCTTCTCTTACCCTTGGGAAAATAAAAAAATTGGGGGCGGAAAGTTAATTTTTGTGAATAAAATATGATTTTTTATTTTTACGGTTCTACATTATAAACTTCTGTGAAGCACTTGGTGGGTCAAAGTGCTCACCACACCTCTAGATAAGTTCCTTAGGGGGTCTACTTTCCAAAATGGTGTCACTTGTGGGGGGTTTCAATGTTTAGGCACATCAGGGGCTCTCCAAACGAAACATGGCGGCCCATCTCAATTCCAGTCAATTTTGCATTGAAAAATCAAATGGCGCTCCTTCGCTTCCGAGCTCTGCCATGCGCCCAAACAGTGGTTTACCCCCACATGTGGGGTATTGTCGTACTCAGGACAAATTGTACAACAATGTTTGGGGTCCATTTTCTCCTGTTACCCTTGGTAAAATAAAACAAATTGGAGCTGAATTAAATTTTTTGTGAAAAAAAGTTAAATGTTCATTTTTATTTAATCATTCAAAAAATTCCTGTGAAGCACCAGAAGGGTTAATAAACTTCTTGAATATGGTTTTGAGCACCTTGAGGGGTGTAGTTTTTAGAATGGTGTCACACTTGGGTATTTTCTATCATATAGACCCCTCAAAATGACTTCAAATGAGATGTGGTCCCTAAAAAAAATGGTGTTGTAGAAATGAGAAATTGCTGGTCAATTTTAACCCTTATAACTCCCTAACAAAAAAAAATTTTGGTTCCAAAATTGTGCTGATGTAAAGTAGACATGTGGGAAATGTTACTTATTAAGTATTTTGTGTGACATATCTCTGTGTTTAATTGCATAAAAATTCAAAGTTAGAAAATTGCGAAATTTTCATAATTTTCGCCAAATTTCCATTTTTTTCACAAATAAACGCAGGTACTATAAAAGAATTTTTACCATTGTCATGAAGTACAATATGTCACGAGAAAACAATGTCAGAATCACTGGGATCCGTTGAAGCGTTCATGAGTTATAACCTCACAAAGGGACAGTGGTCACAATTGTAAAAATTGGCCCGGTCATTAACGTGCAAACCACCCTTGGGGGTAAAGGGGTTAACCCCTTTCTGACCTCGGGCGGGATAGTACATCCGAAGTCAGAAACCCCGCTTTGATGCGGGCTTTGGTGGTGAACCCCCATCAAAGCCGGGACATGTCAGCTGTTTTGTACAGCTGACATGTGCCTGAAATAGCAGCAGGTGAAATAGCGATCCACCCGCCGCTATTAACTAGTTAAATGCCACTGTCAAACGCTGACAGTGGCATTTAACTAGCACTTCTGACCATCGGGCCGGAAATGCACGCATCACTGACCCCCGTCACATTATCGGGGGTCAGCGATGCATCAGCATGACAACCAGAGGTCTATTGAAGACGTCTATGGTTGTTGATGCCGGATTGCTGTGAGCGCCACCCTGTGGTCGGCGCTCATAGCAATGCTGTAATTCTCCTACATAGGAGTGATCTATGCATCGCTCCTATGAGTGTGGGGCCGATTGAGTTGTGCTAGCTTCTAGCCTTCCATGGAGTATATTGAAGCATGGCTAAAGTAAAAAAAGGTTTTAAAAAATATGAAAAAAATAAAAAAAATGAAAGTTTAAATCACCCCCCTTTCGCCCCATTCAAAATAAAACAATAAAAAAAATCAAACATAGACATATTTGGTATCACAGCATTCAGAATTGCCCGATCTATCAATAAAAAAAGGATTAACCTGATCGCTAAATGGCATAGTGAGAAAAAAAATTAAACCGCCAGAATTAAGTTTTTTTGGTCGCTGCGACATTGCATTAAAATGCAATAATGGGCAATCAAAAGAACTTATCTTCACCAAAATGGTATCATTAAAAATTCCAGCTCAGTACGCAAAAAATAACCCCTCACCTGACCACAGATCACGAAAAATGGAGACGCTATGGCCTGGGTATCGGAAAATGGGGCAATTTTTTTATACTACTTAGATAAAAAATAACCTAGACATGTTTGGTTTCTATGAACTCGTAATGACATGGAGAATCAAAATGGCAGATCATATTTAGCATTCAGTGAACCTAGCAAAAAAGCCAAGCAAAAAAACAAGGGTGGGATTGCACTTTTTTTGCAATTTCACCGCACTTGGAATTTTTGTTCCCATATTCTAGTACATGACATGCTAAAACCAATGATGTCGCTCAAAAGTACAACTTGTCCTGCAAAAAATAAGCCCTCACATGGCCATATTGACGGCTGGGGTCATGAAGGGGTTAAAGGCGTTGTCATGGTTTGGGACAAAAGTCTGCAGCCACTCTCTGCAGAATCGTGAAAACATATAGTGAGCACACTGTCATGATTCCCAGGTATTCTTGATACGAGTGGGTCACAATTCCATGGTATTCCTGATGCAAGTGGATGGTCATGCAACCGTGTATATTACCATTAATTATTATTATTTATTATTACAGCCCATTTATTTCATGGCGCTTTACATGTGAAAAGGGTATGCATAATATAAAACAGGTACAATAATCTAAACCAATACATATCACTGACTGGTACAGGAGGAGAGAGGACCCTGCTCGCGATGGCCCCCAGTCTACAAGGGATGGGTGAGGATACAGTAAGTGAGCGGACAGCTGGTCGTGCAGCGGTATGGGGAAGTGATGGTTAATGCAGGTTGTAGGCTTGTCGGAAGAGGTGGGTCTTGAGGTTCCTTTTGAAGGTTTCTACAGTAGGTGAGAGTCTGATTTGTTGGGGTAGAGAGTTCCAGAGTAGGGGTGATAGACGGGAGAAATCTTGTATACGATTGTGGGAAGAGGAGATAAGAGGGGAGTAGAGAAGGAGATCTTGTGAGGATCGGAGGTTGCGTGCATATAAGTACTGGGAGACGAGGTCACAGATGTATGGAGGAGACAGATTGTGGATGGGTTATAGTTTCCAACTGGAGTCTCAGAGCAATGGGGAGTCAGTGAAGGGATTGACAGAGAGGAAAGGCCAGGGAATAGTGGGGCGACAGGTGGATTAGTCGGGAAGCAGAGTTTTCGATAGATTAGTGGGGTGAGAGCGTATTAGAGGGGAGGCCACAAAACAGGAGATTGCAGTAGTCGAGGTGGGAGATAATGAGGACATGCGCAAATGTTTTTGCAGATTCTTGATAAAGGAATGTGTGGATCCACAAAATATATTTGAGTTGGAATCTGCAGGAAGTGGAAAGGGCATAGATATGTGATTTGAAGGAGAGATCAGAGTCAAAGATTACCCTGAGGCAGCAAGCTTACGTGATTGGGGAGGATGACCAGCCATTGACTTTGATGGATAGGTCTGTTGGGGAGTTTGAGTGAGATAGGGAAAGATGATGAACTCTGTTTTATTTATGTTAAGGTTTGGAAATTTAGCAGAGAAAAAAATGAAATAGTGGACAGACATTGTGTGATTCCTATTATTAAGCCCTTAAAGGGACTCTGTCACCTGAATTTGGAGGGAACAATCTTCAGCCATAGGGACGGGGTTTTCGGGTGTTTGATTCACCCTTTCCTTACCCGCCGGCTGCATGCTGGCTGCAATATTGGATTGAAGTTCATTCTCTGTCCTCCGTAGTACATGCCTGCATGAGGCAATCTTGCCTTGCGCAGGCGTGTACTATGGAGGACAGAGAATGAACTTCAATCCAATATTGCAGCCAGCATGCAGCCGGCGGGTAAGGAAAGGGTGAATCAAACACCCGAAAACCCCGCCCCTATGGCTGAAGATTGTTCCCTCCAAATTCAGGTGACAGAGTTCCTTTAATCCCATTGGACGTATTATCCCGTCAAGGTGACCTGGGACTTAATTCCCAGTGACGGGATAGTACATCCAGCGCGATCAGCTGCGCTCACGGGAGGGAGCGTGGCCGATCGTGGCTGGGTGTCAGCTGACTATCGCAGCTGACATCCGGCACTATGTGCCAGGAGCAGTCACGAACCGCCCCGGCACATTAACCCCTGGCACACTGCGATTAAACATTATCACAGTGTTCCGGCGGTATAGGGAAGCATTGCGCAGGGATGGGGTCTCCTACCTTCCTTTCCCTGCAGGCCCCAGATCCAAAATGGCCACGGGGCTGCATCCGGGTCCTGCAGGGAGGTGGCTTACCAGCGTCTGCTCAGAGCAGGCGCCAGGAAGCCTTCCTGCTGTGCATGTCAGATCGCTGATCTGACACAGTGCACAGCAAAGTGTCAGATCAGCAATCTGTCACTTTACTGTGATGTCCCCCCCTGGGGCAAAGTAAAAAAAAAAAAAAAAAAAAAAATCCTAAATAAATAATAATAATAAAAAATATTGTTCCAATAAACACATTCCTTTATCAAAATAAAAAAACAATAAAAGTACACATATTTAGTATAGCTGCGTCCGTATCGACCCAACCTATAAAACTGTCCCACTAGTTAACCCCTTCAGTGAACACCGTAAAAAAAAATGAGGCAAAAAACAACTCTTTATTATCATACCACCGAAAAAAAGTGGAATAGCACGCCATCAAAAAGACGGATATAAATAACCATGGTACCAATGAAAATGTCATCATGTTCCGCAAAAAACAAGCTGCTACACAGCATCATCAACGAAAAAATAAAAAACTAATAGTCCTCAGAATAAATCACTGGTATCGCTGTAATCGTACTGACCCGAAGAATAAAACTGCTTTATCCATTTTACCAAACGTGGAACGGTATAAACGCCCCCCCCCCCCAAAAGAAATTCATGAATAGCTGTTTTTTGGTCATACTGCCTCACACATGCCTGAAAATGTTACCAATAAAAACATCAACTCGTCCCACAAAAAACAAGACCTCACATTACTCTTTGGACTAAAATATGGAAAAATTATAGCTCTCAAAATGTGGTAACGCCAAAAAATATTTTTTGCAATAAAAAGCATCTTTTAGTGTGTGCCAATCATAAAAATCCGCTAAAAAACCCGCTATAAAAGTAAATCAAACCCCCCTTCATCCCTCCCCCTAGTTAGGGAAAAATAAAAAAATGTATTTATTTCCATTTTCCCATTAGAGCTAGGGTTAGGGTTAGGGCTAGGGCTAGGGTTACGGTTAGGGCTAGGGTTAGGGCTAGGGTTTGGATTACATTTACGGTTGAGATTAGGGTTAGGGGTGTGTCAGGGTTAGGGGTGTGGTTAGGGTTATGGTTGGGATTAGGGTTAGGGGTGTGTTGGAGTTGGGGTTAGGGGTGTGGTTAGGATTAGGGTTAGGGGTGTATTTGGGTTAGGGTTTCAGTTAGAATTGGGGGTTTCAACTGTTTAGGCACATCAGGGCTCTCCAAACGCAACATGCCGTTCGATGTCAATTCCAGCCAATTCTGCGTTGAAAAAGTAAAACTGCTCCTCCCCTTCCGAGCTCTCCCGTGCACCCAAACAGGGCTTTACCCCAATATATGGGGTATCAGCGTACTCAGGACAAATTGGAAAACAACTTTTGGGGTCCAATTTCTCTTGTTAACCTTTGGAAAATAAAAACTTGGGGGGCTAAAAAAACATTTTTGTAGGAAAAAAATGATTTTTTATTTTCACGGCTCTGTGTTATAAACTGTAGTGAAATACTTGGTGGTTCAAAGTTCTCACAACACATCTAGATAAGTTCCTTGGGGGGTCTAGGTTCCAATATGGGGTCACTTGTGGGGGGTTTCTACTGTTTAGGTACAGGGGCTCTGCAAATGCAATGTGACGCCTGCAGACCAATCCATCTAAATCTGCATTCCAAATGGCGGTCCTTCCCTTCGGAGCTCTGCCATGCGCCCAAACGGTGATTTCCCTCACATATGGTGTATCAGCGTACTCAGGACAAATTGGACAAAAGCTTTTGAGGTGCAATTTCTCCGTTATCTTTGAGAAAACACAAAACTGGGGGCTCAAATATAATTTTTGTGGAAAAAAAATAATTTTTATTTTCACGGCCCTGCGTCATAAACTGTAGTGAAACACTTGGGGGTTCAAAGCTCTCACAACACATCTAGATAAGATCCTTAGGGGTCTAGTTTCCAAAATGGTGCCACTTGTGTGGGGTTTCAATGTTTAGGCACATCAGGGCCTCTCCAAATGCAACATGGTGTCCCATCTTAATTCCAGCCAATTTTGCATTGAAAAGTCAAATGGCGCTCCTTCCCTTCCGAGCTCTGTCATGCACCCAAACAGTGGTTTACCTCAACATATGGGGTATCAGCATACTCATGACAAACTGCACAACAACTTTTGGGGTACAATTTCTTCTAGTACCCTTGGGAAAATAAAAAATTGGGGGAGAAAAGTTCATTTTTGTGAAAAAATATGATTTTTTATTTTTACGGCTCTACATTATAAACTTCTGTGAAGCATTTTTTAGGTCAAAGTGCTCACCACACATCTACATAATTTCCTTAGGGGGTCTACTTTCCAAAATGGTGTCACTTGTGGGGTTTCAATGCTTTGGCACATTGGTGGCTCTCCAAAAGCAACATGGTGTCCCATTTCAATTCCAGCCAATTTTGCATTGAAAAGTCAAATGGTGCTCCTTCCCTTCCGAGCTCTGCCATGCGCCCAAACAGTGGTTTACCCCCACATATGGGTATTGCGGTACTCAGGACAAATTGTACAACAACTTTTGGGTTCCATTTTCTCCTGTTACCCTTGGTAAAATAAAACAAATTGGAGCTGAATTAAATTTTTTGAGAAAAAAAATTAAATGTTCATTTTTTAAAAACATTTGAAAAATTCATGTGAAGCACTAGAAGGGTTAATAAACTTCTTGAATGTGGTTTTGAGCACCTTGAGGGGTGCAGTTTTTAGAATGCTGTCACAATTGGTTATTTTCTATCATATAGACCCCTCAAAATGACTTCAAATGTGATGTGGTCCCTAAAAAGAAACGGTGTTGTAAAAATGAGAAATTGCTGGTCAAATTTTAACCCTTATAACTCCTTAACAAAAAAAAATTGTTTCCAAAATTGTGCTGATGTAAAGTAGACATGTGGGAAATGTTACTTATGAAGTATTTTATGTGACATATCTCTGTGATTTAAGGGCATAAAAATTGAAAGTTGTAAAATTGCGAAATGTTCAACATTTTTGCCAAATTTCCATCTTCTTCACAAATAAACGCAGGTAATATCAAAGAAATTTTACCACTTTCATGAACTACAATATGTCTTGAGAAAACAATGTCAGAATCACAAGGATCCGTTGAAGCGTTCCAGAGTTATAACCTCATAAAGGGACAGTGGTCAGAAATGTAAAAATTGACCCGTCATTAACATGCAAACCACCCTCGGGGCTTAAGGGGTTAAAGAAGTGATATTGGGTCCAGAGACGTAGATCTGTATATTATCAGCATAGAAGTGATACTGAAAGCCGTGGCACTCTCTGAGTTGTCCCACGCCACAGGTGTAGGTGGAGAAGATCAGGGGTCCTATCCGGAACTTTGGGGGACACTGACAGATAGGGGGTGAAATGAGGAGGGGGTTAGTTGGAAATGATGAATATCCAGTCTGTTAGGTATAAAGAGATCAAACATAGGGCCAAGTATGTGATGCCAAGAGATGAGAGAATCTGTAGCAAGAGGGAATGGTTCACTGTGTCAAAGGCAGGTCCAGGAGGAGGAGGACAGAGTAGTGTCGCTTGGATTTGGAAGTTAGTAGGTCACTGGTGACTTTAGTCAGGGCAGTTTTGCTGAAATGTTGAAGTCGGAAGCCAGATTGTAAGGCTTCTTTCACAGTTCCATCATTCAGGGTGCGTCATAATGCAGTAAAGTGACATATCGACGGATGTTGTGAAAATAGTGGAAAACGTGTGCAACGCATCCAGTGTTATGACGGATGCATCGAAGGAGTTCCTGCCTGCATTTTCAGGTACGACAAAATCCTTCCGGGCATGCTCAGAATGAAAAAATGGGATACGTCGCTGGATTCCTGTGTTTGACGGTCAGCGACTGATCCTGCGTCCATGGGCTTCCATAATAGCCAACGACGGCCAGCGCTGGATCCGTCGCTGACCGATTTTCTGACGGACAGAAAAAACGTTCCTCTGAACATTTTCTCTGCACGACAGACCGCTGTTTTCCGACGGATCCAGTGCACGATGGATGAAATGGATGGCCATTCGTCACAATCCGTCGCTAATACAAGTCTATGGGAAAAAACAGAATCCTGCAGAAAAATTTGCAGGATCCTGTTTTTTTAAAACTCAATGGATTTCGACTGGAGGAAAAAGACGAAAGTGTGAAATAGGCCTAAGTGGTGGAAGAGGGAGCAGGGTAGTGGTAGAAGGATAATTCAAGATTAACATGTTGCTCCAGTAGTTTAGAGGCATAGGTAAGAAGTGATATGGGGCAATAGATAGAAAGAATGTATCAAGGCAGACAGGTTAAAGAGATGGGTTAGGGTTGGGATGAAGATTGTGGTGAGATTTGGGATGAGGTAAGTTGGGATCGGGTCAAGTGCACAGGTGGGGAGATGTGATCTGGAGAGTAGAGAGGAAAATTGATATTCTATGATTGTAGAGAATCTGGATTTGGAGGAAAAGGGCTGAGTAGTTTTGAGGAGGGGCTGTGGGCACTTTAGGCAAAAGCATTGTCTGATGATTAGTGTTGAGCATTCCGATACTGCAAGTATCGGGTATCGGCCGATATTTGCTGTATCGGAATTCCGATACCGAGATCCGATATTTTTGTGATATCGGAAATTGGTATCGGAGTGTGCGGTGCGTGTGGTTCCCAGGGTCTGGAGGAGAGGAAACTCTCCTTCAGGCCCTGGGATCCATATTAATGTAAAAAATAAGGAATAAAAATAAAAAATATGGCTATACTCACCCCTCCGAAGAACCCTGGCTGTCACCGCTGCAAACGTCCGCCTCCGTCCTTAAGAATGCTGTGAGTGAAGGACCTTCGATGACGTCGCGGTCAGGTGAGCGGTCACATGAGCGGTCAGATGAGCGGTCAGGAAATGAGAGATGAGAAGTAGGTTTGTTTTACTGCAGTGAGTGTGGGCTTGATAGGAAGGGAATGTTTGAATGCGATGAAGTGCTTGTTGAAATTAGATCTTTTTCATCTCCGCTCAGCAACCCTGGAAGCCTGCCTCAGTTCTTTAGTCAGGCTGGCGTAGTCTATATGTGATTTGCATAGCAAATCATGATTCAGCAGTTTGCAGTCATAGAGAGTGACTGCAGACTTTTGTCAGAATTCTGAGGCATCTCTTTAAGGCTTAAACGCATTTAAACTGAGCTGAACAGGATTCTTTATTCTTTTTACAGCCCCGCAATACATACTGCTCCGCTGACTTACTCATCCTCCTTTACTCTCAACTCCCGACCCTCTCATCAGCATTGATTGATTCCATCTCATTCTCTGACCATGAAATGATCACACTTTCCTTGCTTTTTCTTTACTACATCCTTGAACATGGCAGTGGCATCTAAATGAGACATTGATACAAAATCCTCAAGTCATAAAAGAACTCACGGTTTCATTAACCTGTATTGGTTCACATATAAAAAAAAAAATGTTTCTCTATTATCACAAACCTGATTTATACAATGCAAACACTAGAGCAATGCTACAAATGCTTTCCCTAAGCTCAAGTTCCTTAAAAATATTTAGTTTACGCAACTGCTATCACAGTCCAGCATAAAAAGTCTCATTAGCCGAATGTTGCTACTTCTAATTTGGTCAAAATATGTACAGGGTGGGCCATTTATATGGACACACCTAAATAAAATGGGAATGGTTGGTGATACTTCTTGTTTGTGGCACATTAGTATATGGGAGGGGAAAAACTTTTCAAGATGGGTGGTGACTATGGCTGCCATTTTGAAGTTGGCCATTTTGGATCCAACTTTATAAATGGCCCACCTAGGTGTATCCATATAAATGGCCCACCCTGTAGAAATAGGCACCATCCTGTTTTGGTATACCTTGTCATGGTGGGATGGCTTTTACACTCTGGCTTTTGATCAAAATTATAAGTTTCTATGTTATTTACATGTATTACTACTACGTATTCACTTACTGCAGGGTATATATTCATTGTTTTGCCTTCCCCAGTACTAATTAAATTCATCAGAGCTGCCCCATCTTCCTACTTAACCCCTTAGTGACTGGGCAAAATTTTTTAAATCTGACCAGTGGCCCTTTATGTGGTAATAACTCTGGAATGCTTCAACATATCTCATTGATTTTGAGATATTTTTTTCAGGACACATTGTACTTTATGATAACGGTAAATTTATGTTGATATTTTCTGCATTTATTTATAAAAATATCACAAATTTTACAATTTTTTTTAAATTGCTGTTTTCAAACTTTGAGTGAGTATCCCTTTGAGTGATCATCATTACTAAATAACATTTCCCTCATGTCTGCTTTACATCAGCACCATTTGTAAAATGTTTTATTTTAGTTGCATTTTAGAAGGTTTAAAAATGTAGCACAAATTTTTCATTTTTTTCAAGGAAATTTTCAAAATTTAACATTTTGAAGTGACATTGGGGGTCCTATATATTGGAAACCCCCTAAAGTGATACCATTTTAGAAACTGCACCCCTCAAAATATTCAAAATTGCTTTCCAATTTTCAGGTGCTTTTCAGGAGTTAATACAAATTGACATAACAGGAATGAAGAAATGTATTTTTACCATCAAAATGTTGATAATGTCTAAACAGGCCACTGTAGCTGGCAGATACTTAGGCAATTATTAGGCCATGAACTGCCATGGCAAAAATTAGGATCACATGATCAAGATCTCAGGGTGCCAATAGGGTTAAAGAGGAAGCCCCAACGCTCTGTTAACCTTCTAGATGCTGTAATCATTATTGACAGCAGCATTTAAGGGGTTAAAGGGAACCTGTCACCCTGTTTTTTCAAGAAGAGCTAAAAATAGCGTTAAATAGGGGCAGAGCTGGGCTTTACATTAGTGTATTTTGGAGCCTTTATTCCCCACCTATGCTGCCGAAATACCTTTGTAAAGTCGCCGTTTTGGGCTGTCACTCACGCTGGTCAGGTCATATGGGCGTGGTGACAGCGCTGTTTCTCCCCCAGATCTCCGTTGGTGGCGTAGTGGTGTGCGCATGTCCAAGTGGCGAATCCACTGCGCAGCTTCAAGGAAAATAGCGCGATCTGCGCTATTCAGGTGCTTATCAGTGGGCGCGGCCATCTTTGTGAGGCCGCGCGTGCGCAGATGGTTCTTCTCGGCTTCCCGGGGCTTCAGGAAAATGGCCGCTGGATGCCGCGCGTGTGCGCAGATGGCGATCTCGACGGTCATTTTCCTGAAGCCGAGTTCGCATCTCGGCTGCAGGAAAATGGCCGCCGCGATCTCCATCTGCGCATGCGCGGCATCCCGCGGCCATTTTCCTGAAGCCCCGGGAAGCCGAGAAGAACCATCTGCGCACGCGCGGCCTCACAAAGATGGCCGCGCCCACCGATAAACGCCTGAATAGCGCAGATCGCGCTATTTTCCTTGAAGCTGCGCAGTGGATTCGCCACTTGGACATGCGCACACCACTACGCCACCAACGGAGATCTGGGGGAGAAACAGCGCTGTCACCACGCCCATATGACCTGACCAGCGTGAGTGACAGCCCAAAATCGGCGAGTTTACAAAGGTATTTTGTCAGCATAGGTGGGGAATAAAGGCTCCAAAATACACTAGTGTAAAGCCCAGCTCTGCCCCTATTTAACGCTATTTTTAGCTCTTCGTGAAAAAACGGGGTGACAGGTTCCCTTTAAACAACTATAGCTGATACCAACACTGATTGCAGCTGATGCCTCAACTTGTCAGCTATAGTGAACATCTGAGAGCTACAAGTTTGTCACCCATCGGGGGATGCTAGTCTCTTATAACTCAGGTCAGTAAAAAGACGTATTGATGGTAACTAAGGAGAAGCACTCCCGTCAAAGTTTTTATCTTCTTAATATATTGTAATCATCATATTATATAGCACTATGTACTCACAATTAGTCATTTTGCCTTTCTAGCAAATTAATTATTTCTCTATGCAGAGGGATAGCTAGTGGTTCGGTTTTGGAGAGGGGTGGATCTTCTGAGTGGACCTCTAGCCATGTAACCCTGATTACAAGATTGAAAATATGGTGGTGCACCCTAATAGTGGATGTAGGAGAATCTCAGCAGATGACAGAGCTGTTACTTAAAAAAATTCTATGCAAAGACCAATACTGATATTATGGTGACAAATAGTGGTAAACACCAGTCTTACAGAACATATAAGAGATTACAGTACCATTATTAATGGTGATTTACAGCTGACATTCTTTCTGGTGGAGTCGATCACTTTTACCGTCTTTTCCTTCTGGACCAGACAAACATGGCAACTTTTTCCAGCCAGAACTCGGCTGCAGAGATTACAGAAATGACACATATGACTTCTCACATTTCTGGCACCATCTACATCTATCTCCAACCTGCACAATATTCTCATCCTGTTGATACCCCAATGCTGAAGCGCTGCTGCTGTATGTGTCCCTATTACTGCACTCACTGTGTGGTAGTGTGTGTCCTCTAATTTTCCTGCTACTGGATTCCTAGATTCCCTTTTCATTGTACTCATAAAGTATTATGTAAAAAAAAGTGCCCACAAACACTGTAAGATACCCCCACAGTGAATTTCTCCACAATACCCTCTACACGCACAGTATGATGACCCTGCTGTATCTCACCCCTCAACTACCTCAGAAAATTATGGAGATCTAAATTATAGTATGATCCCCCAACTGAGACCCCCACACAGCCCTCACGGCAGTATAATGGGCCTACATACAATATAATGGCCCCACACTGTATAATAGCCCACACACAGTACGATGGACTGCACACAAACCTTCACACTGTATAATTGCTTACATACGGTTTAAAGGCTCCCACATAGCCCTCCAAATATTAACCCCCCAAATAGTCCTTTATACAGTATAATGCACCTCATAGTGCATATAGCATAATGCATCCCATAGTCCACACAGCATAATGCACCATATAGTCCGTACAGTATAATGCACCCCATATGCCAAATGGTATAATGCATCCCATAGCCCATACAGTATAATGCACTCCATAGTTCATATAGTATAATTCACCCCATAGTATATACAGTATAACGCACTCCATAGTTCATATTGCATAATGCAATCCATAGCCCATATAGTGTAACACACTCCATAGTTCACATCATATAATGCACCCCATAGCCCGTATGGTATAATGAACTCCATAGCCCATACAGTATAATGAACTCCATAGTCCATATAGTGTAATGCACCCCATAGTCCATGCAGTATAATGCATCCTATAGTCCTCAATACAGTTTTATGACCACCACAATGTTCTAAATAAATAATAAAATACAATACTCACCTCTCCTCCTTGTTCCTCTGCTGCTCCAGTCTTCGCAGCTTGTCTTCTTATGCATCGCACAGAACGCCATGCAGTGACATCATCGTGTTGAGACATCAAACACCGAGGAAGAATCATAGGGGAGGAAGCGTCAGCTGACACTCCATTTGCCATCATTGCTTTCAACTCTATCTGAAGATGTCAATACAGTTGAACTCGTGGGGTGTGGCGGCACTGGCACTGGGTTCCCCAGCTCATTAGCCCCATAGCAGCTGCACAGAAGTGTCTCCTTGCTCTGCCGCAGAGTTTAAAGGGATCATGTCAACAGTTTTGTCAAATAGCAGCTAAAAATAGCATCTTACTCAGCGTCTGTGCTGCATTCCCTAAATGCTTATATAACCCTGTCTCCCCTGTAAAGCCCCAAAATACCTTTTTTATTTCGTCTGGACTTGACAGACCTGATTAGCATACAGCACTGGACAAATCAAAAAGGTTTTTGAGGTCTATACAGGAGGAGTCAGGGGGCTATATAAGGATTTAGAGAATGCATCACAGATGCTGTGAGTAAGATGATATTTTTAGCTGCTATGTAACTGGAGGCAGGTTTCCTTTAACTGTATCGGTGCACTGCACATCCTGATACAGTAAAATAAAGTGTAGCTTGGACTGGGCCCCTTTGACCGTGGGGTCCGGCCACACCATCTGCCCTCCCCCCAGTAGCTACTCTACTATCTCTATGACATCACATAATTAAAAACTGAGCAGCTGAATCCTTCTAAGCTCTGTGTAGAAACAGGAGGTCAATTTTCCCTGCATGACTCATGAGTCACTGCAATAGTCCCTGGCAGGGAGGAGTGGAGCAGCTGGGTCAAAAATTGAGAAGGGGAATGATTTCTGCAGGAAAAAGACTTCATCTTTCTATATAGAGCAGAGAAAAGAGAAGAAATAACTGAGTAGAAAGGCTAAATGAGCAATTGTAAGTACACAGTGCTATATAATATTATGGCTTGAGTTACAGGCAGAAATCACAAAATTACAACCTATGCTGCTGAGCTTCTGTTCTGTATTTCCCATCCACATATCCAGGGGCTGGCTGGGACTTTTCAGCCTGGGGGGCAATCACAAGGCAGTGGCCCTTCAGTTGCGGTGGCCCTCCTTACCTCTGGCCATTGCATTAAAGCAGCAGACATAACAGGTTTTAAAAACATGCTGGTACAGAGATATGGAAACAGAACTGAGCTTGCTGCATAGATATGGGAGCAGAACCGAGCTTACTACAGAGATATGGGAGCAGAACTGAGCTTTCTCCAGAGATAAGGGAGCAGAACAGAGCTTACTATGAGATATGGGAGCAGAACTGAGTTTACTACAGACATATGGGAGCAGAACGGAGCTTACTACAGAGATATGGGAGCAGAACGGAGCTTACTACAGACATATGGGAGCAGAACAGAGCTTACTACAGAGATATGGGAGCAGAACGGAGCTTACTACAGACATATGGGAGGAGAACGGAGCTTACTAAACATATGGGAGCAGAACAGAGCTTACTACAGAGATATGGGAGCAGAACGGAGCTTACTACAGAGATATGGGAGCAGAACGGAGCTTACTATGAGATATGGGAGCAGAACTGATCTTACTCCAGAGATAAGTGAGCAGAACAGAGCTTACTACAGAGATATGGGAGCAGAACGGAGCTTACTACAGACATATGGGAGCAGAACAGAGCTTACTACAGAGATATGGGAGCAGAACAGAGCTTACTATGAGATATGGGAGCAGAACAGAGCTTACTATGAGATATGGGAGCAGAACTGATCTTACTCCAGAGATAAGGGAGCAGAACAGAGCTTACTACAGAGATATGGGAGCAGAACGGAGCTTACTACAGACATATGGGAACAGAACGGAGCTTACTACAGAGCAGAGGCGTAACTACTAAAGTTATGGGCCCCGCTGCGAACTGTCAAATGGGGTCCCCCCATGCCAAAATATATAGATGAATTAGAAATGGCGATACACGCAAACGTCATCTGCACTAGTAATACATGCACCATTACATAATTAGTTGTAGGCTGGGTTCACAAGAGTGAAGTTTACATTCTGTATACACACCACAACCTCCAGCCTAGCGGAGGGTATCCCTCCTGTAAACCCAGCCTGACGGGGTCAACCCCTTATAAATGGAAGTGTGCTCCTCTAAACCATGTAATCACTGCCAATCCTCCAACCGTAAGTGGTGAATTTCCAGAGCTGGGAAATGGGAGCTCAATATTACTTTAGTTCCCATCCCGCCTCAAGGAAGTATGGCAGACAGGTGTGATAAGACTATTAGAAAAACTACTGCCACACACACAGCAGTACATACTGGCAGAAGTGTGAGGGCATTAGTGCCTGTGTATGGACATGTTAGTGCCTCTTAGCTTCTGGCAATGTTTTACCTCAGCTCACATTTGGGCCATACCATTGTAAAACAGGTAGACACATTTACCCACTGACCCTACTATTCATAAGGAACTGCTGTCTACCCCTTAGTTGCCACTGTATATAGTCAGGGTGGGAATGTGGGCTACAGAACAACACAGGGCGATGACACTGCTACCTGAACCCTTCAGCTGCCCTACTATGTGCAGGGAATAAAACCAGTACAAAGTATGGCAGCCTCCCTGCAGAGCTGTCCAGGGCCGTACTGGAACAAAAAAGGAGCAATGCCACATAAACCCCACCAGCCCACAGACTATAACACTCCCCGACACCCGATCAGTGGATTTTCCTATACTGTGTTGTGTTCTTCAACGCTCCTCTTAAAGGCGTTATTTTAAGAGCTATGTGTGAATGCCGTCGCAGTGCGCACGATTGACCGCTTCTTTAGAGCGCCGGTTCTCGAGATCATGGGGGTCCCAGCGTTCGGACCCCAGCAACTACAAAGTTCTCGGGAAAGGGGATTACTTGGTATAATCCATTTAAATGTGTTTTCCAATATATATATATTTTTTATTTTCCCATAGTATTCCTGAAAATAATAAACCAATATTAACCCTCCCAAAGACCAATGTCGCCTATCTGAGAACAGGACAGGAGAAGTGGTACTGTGCATTGTATATATACAGGACAGCAGGAGTGGTACGATGCAGAGTATATATACAGTCATGGCCAAAAATATTGACACCCCTACGATTCTGTCCGATAATACTCATTTTCTTCCTGAAAATGATTGCAAAACAAATTATTTGGTATTATCTTCATTTAATTTGTCTTAAATGAAAAAACACAAAAAGCATAAACATAAAAAAGGGGGTGGACAAAAGTATTGGCACTGTTCAAAAAATCATGTGATGCTTCTCTAATTTGTGCAATTAACAGCACCTGTAACTTACCTGTGGCACCTAAGGGTATGTGTCCACGTTCAGGATTGCATCAGGATTTGGTCAGGATTTTCCATCAGTTTTTGTAAGCCAAAACCAGGAGTGGGTGATAAATACAGAAGTGGAGCAGATGTTTCTATTATACTTTTCCGCTAATTGTTCCACTCCTGGTTTTGGCTTACAAATACTGATGAAAAATCCTGACCAAATCCTGATGCAATCCTGAACGTGGACACATACCCTAAGGGTACCGTCACACAGTGCCATTTCGATCGCTATGACGGTACGATTCGTGACGTTCCAGCGATATCCATACGATATCGCTGTGTCTGACACGCAGCAGCGATCAGGGATCCTGCTGAGAATCGTACGTCATAGCAGATCGTTTGGAACATTCTTTCGTCGCTGGATCTCCCGCTGTCATCGCTAGATCGGTGTGTGTGACACCGATCTAGCGATGCGTTTGCTTGTAACCAGGGTAAACATCGGGTTACTAAGCGCAGGGCCGCGCTTAGTAACCCGATGTTTACCCTGGTTACCAGCGTAAATGTAAAAAAAAACAAACAGTACATACTTACATTCCGGTGTCCGTCAGGTCCCTTGCCGTCTGCTTCCCGCACTCACTGACTGCCGACCGTAAAGTGAAAGCAGAGCACAGCGGTGACGTCACCGCTGTGCTGTGCTTTCACTTTACGGCCGGCAGTCAGTGAGTGCGGGAAGCAGACGGCAAGGGACAGACACCGGAATGTAAGTATGAACTGTTTTTTTTTTTTTTACGCTGGTAACCAGGGTAAACATCGGGTTACTAAGCGCGGTCCTGCGCTTAGTAACCCGATGTTTACCCTGGTTACCCGGGGACCTCGGCATCATTGGTCGCTGGAGAGCTGTCTGTGTGACAGCTCTCCAGCGACCACACTACGACTTACCAACGATCACGGCCAGGTCGTATCGCTGGTCGTGATCGTTGGTAAATCGTATAGTGTGACGGTACCCTAACAGGTATTGGCAATAACTAAATCACACTTGTAGCCAGTTGACATGGATTAAAGCTGACTCAACCGCTGTCCTATGTCCTTGTGTGTACCACATTGAGAATGGAGAAAAGAAAGAAGACCAAAGAACTGTCTGAGGACTTGAGAAACCAAATTGTGAGGAAGCATGAGCAATCTCAAGGCTGCAAGTCCATCTCCAAAGACCTGAATGTTCCTGTGTCTACCGTGCACAGTGTCTTCAAGAAGTGTAAAGCCCATGGCACTGTGGCTAACCTCCCTAGATGTGGACGGAAAAGAAAAATTGACAAGGAGATTTCAACGCAAGATTGTGCGGATGTTGGATAAAGAACCTCGACTAACATCCAAACAAGTTCAAGCTGCCCTGCAGTCCGAGGGTACAACAGGGTCAACCAGTACTATCCGTCGGCGTCTGAATGAAAAGGGACTGTATGGTAGGAGACCCAGGAACACCCCACTTCTTACCCCGAGACATAAAAAAGCCAGGCTGGAGTTTGCCAAAACTTACCTGAAAAAGCCTAAAACGTTTTGGAAGAATGTTCTCTGGTTAGATGAGACAAAAGTAGAGCTTTTTGGGCAAAGGCATCAACATAGAGTTTACAGGAGAAAAAAAGAGGCATTCAAAGAAAAGAACATGGTCCCTACAGTCAAACATGGTGGAGGTTCCCTGATGTTTTGTGGTTGCTTTGCTGCCTCTGGCACTGGACTGCTTGACCTTGTGCATGGCATTATGAAGTCTGAAGACTACCAACAAATTTTGCAGCATAATGTAGGGCCCAGTGTGAGAAAGCTGGGTCTCCCTCAGAGGTCATGGGTCTTCCAGCAGGACAATGACCCAAAACACGCTTCAAAAAGCACTAGAAAATGGTTTGAGAGAAAGCACTGGAGACTTCTAAGGTGGCCAGCAATGAGTCCAGACCTGAATCCCATAGAACACCTGTGGAGAGATCTAAAAATGGCAGTTTGGAGAAGGCACCCTTAAAATATCAAGGACCTGGAGCAGTTTGCCAAAGAAGAATGGTCTAAAATTCCAGCAGAGCATTGTAAGAAACTCATTGATGGTTACCGGAAGCTGTTGGTCGCAGTTATTTTGGCTAAAGGTTGTGCAACCAAGTATTAGGCTGAGGGTGCCAATACTTTTGTCTAGCCCATTTTTGCAGTTTTGTGTGAAATGATCAATGTTTTGATTTTTGCTTCATTCTCTTTGGTGTTTTTTCATTTAAGACAAATTAAATGAAGATAATAATACCAAATAATTTGTGATTGCAATCATATTCAGGAAGAAAATGAGTATTATCTGACAGAATTGCAGGGGTGTCAATACTTTTGGCCATTACTGTATATATATATATATACAGGACAGGAGAAGTGGTACTGTGCAGTGTATATATACAGGACAGGAGGAGTGGTACTGTGCAGTATATATATATATATACACAGGACAGGAGGAGTGGTACTGTGCATTGTATATTGTGACAAAACACTCTGGGATCGCCTTTGCTGGGGTCAAAGGACACGTGGTTTGTGCATTGAATCTGAGGCGTACAGCAGGTTTCTGAGCAGGCTGACCTCAGGTCAGATTTATTAACGTGAAAGCAACACAAAAAACAAAACATAAAAATAAACCCTAGCCTGTCCGGCACTAACTAAACAAATACGTTGCTATCAACAACTGGGGGGGCTTCTCCCACCCAGCTAACATCATACAGATCTTGAGCAGAGCTCTTCACTCACGTTTGTCTCACACAGGCAGGCAATCTGTGTGCCCCAGGCAGACACTGGAAACACCCAGCTGGTCATCTTTTATTCCTGCAATCATTAACCCATTAGCACCCTGAAGATACTGAGTGGCCTAATTCACATAGGAGAAACACCTGGGTGAGATATACCTGCCTCCATCTACCACACCAGCATGAGTCTTACATATCCCCCCCCCCCTTGCTCAGACCACTCCGGTCGAGCAAGAACACTTTTGAAACAGTGCACTCGGGATAGGGCATCGGCGTTCCCCATCTGCACCCCAGGTCGATGCTCCACCGTAAAAGAGTAAGCCTGCAGGGCAAGGAACCACCTGGTTACCCGACTATTACGGTCCTTGTGGAGGTGCATCCACTTGAGAGGGGCATGGTCTGTGACCAGCCTAAACTTCCTACCAGCCAGGTAATACTTGAGGGAGTCGAGAGCCCATTTAATGGCTAGGCACTCTTTTTCAACCACGGCATACCTCTGCTCATGTACATTCAGTTTCCGACTGAGATAGAGGACCGGGTGTTCGACTCCGTCCCTCACCTGGGAAAGTACAGCTCCGACACCAGTATCAGAGGCATCAGTTTGTACCACAAACTCGCTGCTGAAATCAGGAGTCACTAGTACGGGCTGAGAGCACAAAGCCCGTTTCAGGCTGTGGAAGGCCTCTTCAGCAGCTGAGGTCCATTTTACCATGACGGAACCCTTCCCCTTGGTAAGATCCGTCAAGGGAGTAGCCATGGCTGCAAAATTGGGTATGAACCGGCGATAATAGCCGGCAATCCCCAGGAAAGCCTGCACTTGTTTCTTGTTCACTGGTTGTGGCCAGCCCTGAATTGCCTGTATTTTGTCGATCTGGGGTTTAACCACTCCTCGGCCAATCACGTAGCCCAAGTATCGGGCTTCTTCAAGCCCGATGTGGCATTTCTTGGGGTTTGCCGTTAAACCTGCATCTCGCAGGTCATCAATCACGGCTTGTACCTTCTGGAGATGAGTTTCCCAGTCCATGCTGTAAATTACGATGTCATCCAGGTAGGCAGAAGCGTACTGTCTGTGAGGCCTCAAGACTCGATCCATCAATCTCTGGAACGTTGCGGGAGCTCCGTGAAGTCCAAACGGCATATAGACATACTGGAACAGACCTTCCGGTGTAGCAAATGCCGTCTTCTCTCTGGCCGCCTCGGCCAGAGGAATCTGCCAGTACCCCTTTGTTAAATCCAGGGTCGTAATGTATCGGGCTTTACCAAGCCGGTCGATCAACTCATCGACCCGGGGCATAGGGTACGCATCAAATTTAGAAACTGCATTCAGTTTCCTAAAGTCATTACAAAACCGGATGGAGCCATCCGGTTTAGGTATCAACACAATTGGACTGGACCAGGCGCTGTGTGACTCCTCAATGACTCCTAAGTCCAACATTGCCATCACTTCCCGGGAGACGGCTTCACGGTGGGCTTCCGGAATCCGGTAGGGCTTCACATGAACAGTGACGCCAGGCTCTGTGACAATCTCATGTTTCACCAACTTCGTCCGGCCAGGTTTTTCGGAGAAAAACTGTCGGTTCTGTAACAAAAATTGCTTAACCTCAGATTTTTGTCGTTCTGAGAGAGTCTCAGCAACCTGCACCTCTGGTACAGTAGGTGAACAAACCGGACGGGGCAGATCCGCCGTTAGGGCAGAGCGGTCTTTCCAGGATTTTATCAGATTCACATGATAAATCTGTTCCGGTTTTCTCTTACCCGGCTGGTACACTTTATAGTTCACTTCACCAACTCTTTCTCGGACCTCAAATGGGCCCTGCCATTTCGCCAGGAATTTACTATCCACCGTAGGGATTAGGACCAACACCCTATCGCCGGGTGCAAATGTACGGACCTTAGCGCCTCTATCATAACTTTGCCTCTGTGCTCCCTGGGCCTGTAACATATGGTCCCTAACAATGGGCATGACAGCGGCAATACGATCCTGCATTTGTGTTACATGGTCGATCACCGTTTTAAAGGGAGTGACTTGACCTTCCCAGGTTTCTTTTGCGATGTCCAGCAGTCCCCGGGGACGACGGGCGTACAACAGTTCGAAAGGCGAAAATCCTGTGGAAGACTGGGGAACTTCCCTAATGGCAAACAGCAAATAGGGTAACAAGTAATCCCAGTTCTTCCCATCTTTGTCTATCGCCTTCCGGAGCATCTGTTTTAAGGTTTTGTTGAAGCGCTCAACCAGGCCATCTGTTTGAGGGTGATAGACAGACGTACGCAACGGGTCTATTTGTAAGAGCCTGCAGAGCTCCTTCATTACCCTCGACATAAAGGGAGTCCCCTGGTCGGTGAGTATCTGTTTTGGAATTCCCACCCGACTAAACACTTGTACCAATTCCTTGGCGATCGTCTTGGTAGCTGTGTTACGCAAAGGGACGGCTTCCGGGTAACGAGTGGCATAGTCCACGATGACGAGGATATGTTGGTGCCCACGTGCGGATCGGGGAAGGGGCCCAACCAAATCCATCCCAATTCTCTCAAAAGGGACCCCGATGATAGGAAGGGGTACCAAAGGGCTACGGAACTGAGATTTAGGGGCCGCGATTTGGCACTCTGGACAGAACTCACAATAGTTACGCACATCACAATGTATTCCAGGCCACACAAAACAATGCAATATCCTTTCTGTGGTTTTCTGTACCCCCAGATGTCCCCCCATTATATGTCCGTGGGCCAAATCCAGTACCTTCCGCCGATAAGGTTTGGGTACCACTAACCGTTGCACTGTGTCTTCCCCTTTTTTTTCTACCTGGTAGAGCAAATCATTTTCAAGAACCATATACGGGTACGCTAGCCTAGTGTCAGGTTCTACGGGTACCCCATCTATCATTTTTACATTTTTCCAAGCCGGAGTCAGGGTAGGATCTTTCATTTGCTCGCTGTGGAAGTCATCCACCTGGACTCCCAAATCTGGCAGGCAGGGTGCCGGATGGCTGTCTGCCTCCGCCTCTCGCTGAGGTTCCTCAGTTTCCTCTGTTTCCCCCGCCATGACGGAGAAGGGGTACTGAAGGTTAGATTCATTAACCTCCCCAGCAACATCTTCCTGTGGGGTCTCCTCTAGGGACTCGGGACCTCCAGATGGCATGGGAGAAGATTCACGGGTACAGCTACCGTGAAGGAGTAACTGATTCTCCCACAACTGCCAGAAATAGGGAAAATCCCTGCCCAGGATTACATCATGTAACAATGCGGGAACGAGTCCCACTTTGTGCTGCACTGACCCATAGGGAGTAGAAATCCATATGACCGCTGTTAAGTACGAGCGGGTGTCACCATGCACACACGTCACAGAAAACTTGTCAGACGGACCAGACGGAAGTGCCACCAGACTAGCTTTCACCAGAGTCACCACACTTCCAGAGTCTAGTAATGCCACAACATTTTTCCCATCAACAGATAATTCACACAGGTGTTTCACTGTATCATTATGACCCGCATTCACACTCACTAGCTGTGTAACCAAAGACATGCGTTTTCTAGAGTCTATAACGTCGCACTGCATGGGTTCAGCGGTAACAGGACAGTTCGCAGAAACATGACCCTTCTCATGGCAGCGGAAACACCTAACAGGTCCCCTACTGAGACCACCGTCCAATACTCTTGGTCTCGGAGTGCGAGCAGTCCCGGACTCCTCCCCCACAGTTTTAAGCGATTTTCCTTCACCCGTGGTCCCTGGAACAGTCTTACCCGTTCCACGAGGAGGAGGCACAGTCCGGGGTTTGGCGGTGTCGTCGGGAAGTCCTTCTGCCACGGAATAACGCTCGACCAACTCCACAAGTTGATCCGCTGTCGTGGGATTTCCTTGGCTTACCCACCTTTTCAGCGCTGGGGTAGTACTCTCAGGTACTTGTCCAGGACAACCCGCTGGATTATTTCGGGTATTGTCAGTACCTCGGGTTGCAGCCATTTCTTTGTCAAGTAGATCAGGTCGAACATCTGAGACCGCGCTGGTTTATCTTGCTGGTATGTCCACTGATGTACCCTCTGTGCACGGACAGCCGTCGTCACACCCAGCCGGGCCAGGATCTCAGCTTTCAGCTTCTCAAAGTCCTGAGCGACCTCCGGGTCCAAATCATGGTAAGCTTTTTGGGCCTCGCCGGAGAGAAACGGGGCAATCAAATCGGCCCATCATGCCTTCGGCCACTTCTCTCTCAATGCCGTCCGCTCAAAAGTTGTCAGATATGCCTCGACGTCATCTTCTGCAGTCAGCTTTTGCCAGTATCGACTCACATGGATCCTTCTGGACTCTGCTTCCGGGTCAGCGTCAGGCATGCTCACCAGGCGCTGCGCCACCTGTTGGAGAAGTTGGCGGTCTGCAACCGTCATGTCCAGTAACTCCTTCAGCTGTGCGGCCATCAAGCGATTAGCTTCGTGCTGTGCGGCAGTGGCCTGCTGCTGTACGGCAGTGGACTGTACTAAGGCTTTCACCACGTCTTCCATGCTGTCGCCTGTGCCACGGTATGCCCGCATTCTCCACCACAATGTGACAAAACACTCTGGGATCGCCTTTGCTGGGGTCAAAGGACACGTGGTTTGTGCATTGAATCTGAGGCGTACAGCAGGTTTCTGAGCAGGCTGACCTCAGGTCAGATTTATTAACGTGAAAGCAACACAAAAAACAAAACATAAAAATAAACCCTAGCCTGTCCGGCACTAACTAAACAAATACGTTGCTATCTCAACAACTGGGGGGGGCTTCTCCCACCAAGCTAACATCATACAGATCTTGAGCAGAGCTCTTCACTCACGTTTGTCTCACACAGGCAGGCAATCTGTGTGCCCCAGGCAGACACTGGAAACACCCAGCTGGTCATCTTTTATTCCTGCAATCATTAACCCATTAGCACCCTGAAGATACTGAGTGGCCTAATTCACATAGGACAAACACCTGGGTGAGATATACCTGCCTCCATCTACCACACCAGCATGAGTCTTACAATATATACAGGACAGCAGGAGTGGTACTGTGCAGTGTATATACAGTGAGGCAAAAAAGTATTTAGTCAGTCAGCAATAGTGCAAGTTCCACCACTTAAAAAGATGAGAGGCGTCTGTAATTTACATCATAGGTAGACCTCAACTATGGGAGACAAACTGAGAAAAAAAAATCCAGAAAATCACATTGTCTGTTTTTTATCATTTTATTTGCATATTATGGTGGAAAATAAGTATTTGGTCAGAAACAAAATTTCATCTCAATACTTTGTAATATATCCTTTGTTGGCAATGACAGAGGTCAAACGTTTTCTGTAAGTCTTCACAAGGTTGCCACACACTGTTGTTGGTATGTTGGCCCATTCCTCCATGCAGATCTCCTCTAGAGCAGTGATGTTTTTGGCTTTACGCTTGGCAACACGGACTTTCAACTCCCTCCAAAGGTTTTCTATAGGGTTGAGATCTGGAGACTGGCTAGGCCACTCCATGACCTTGAAATGCTTCTTACGAAGCCACTCCTTTGTTGCCCTGGCGGTGTGCTTTGGATCATTATCATGTTGAAAGACCCAGCCACGTTTCATCTTCAATGCCCTTGCTGATGGAAGGAGGTTTGCACTCAAAATCTCACGATACATGGCCCCATTCATTCTTTCATGTACCCGGATCAGTCGTCCTGGCCCCTTTGCAGAGAAACAGCCCCAAAGCATGATGTTTCCACCACCATGCTTTACAGTATGGTGTTTGATGGATGCAACTCAGTATTCTTTTTCCTCCAAACACGACAAGTTGTGTTTCTACCAAACAGTTCCAGTTTGGTTTCATCAGACCATAGGACATTCTCCCAAAACTCCTCTGGATCATCCAAATGCTCTCTAGCAAACTTCAGACGGGCCCGGACATGTACTGGCTTAAGCAGTGGGACACGTCTGGCACTGCAGGATCTGAGTCCATGGTGGCGTAGTGTGTTACTTATGGTAGGCCTTGTTACATTGGTCCCAGCTCTCTGCAGTTCATTCACTAGGTCCCCCCGCGTGGTTCTGGGATTTTTGCTCACCGTTCTTGTGATCATTCTGACCCCACGGGGTGGGATTTTGCGTGGAGCCCCAGATCGAGGGAGATTATCAGTGGTCTTGTATGTCTTCCATTTTCTAATTATTGCTCCCACTGTTGATTTCTTCACTCCAAGCTGGTTGGCTATTGCAGATTCAGTCTTCCCAGCCTGGTGCAGGGCTACAATTTTGTTTCTGGTGTCCTTTGACAGCTCTTTGGTCTTCACCATAGTGGAGTTTGGAGTCAGACTGTTTGAGGGTGTGCACAGGTGTCTTTTTATACTGATAACAAGTTTAAACAGGTGCCATTACTACAGGTAATGAGTGGAGGAAAGAGGAGACTCTTAAAGAAGAAGTTACAGGTCTGTGAGAGCCAGAAATCTTGATTGTTTGTTTCTGACCAAATACTTATTTTTCACCATAATATGCAAATAAAATGATAAAAAAACAGACAATGATTTTCTGGATTTTTTTTTCTCAGTTTGTCTCCCATAGTTGAGGTCTACCTATGATGTAAATTACAGACGCCTCTCATCTTTTTAAGTGGTGGAACTTGCACTATTGCTGACTGACTAAATACTTTTTTGCCCCACTGTATATATATATATATATATATATATATATATATATATATATATAGGAAAGGAGGAGTGGTACTGTGCATTGCATATATACAGGACAGCAGGAGTGGTACGATGCAGAGTATATATATATATATATATATATATACATATATACAGGACAGGAGAAGTGGTACTGTGCATTGTATATATATACAGGACTGGAGGAGTGGTACGATGCAGAGTATATATATATATATATATATATACAGGACAGGAGGAGTGGTACTGTGCAGTGTATATATACAGGACAGGAGGAGTGGTACTGTGCAGTGTATATATACAGGACAGGAGGAGCGGTACTGTACTGTGCAGTGTATATATACAGGAGGAGTGGTACTGTGCAGTGTATATATACAGGACAGGAGGAGTGGTACTGTACTGTGCAGTGTATATATACAGGAGGAGTGGTACTGTGCAGTGTATATATACAGGACAGGAGGAGTGGTACTGTGCAGTCAGTGTATATATACAGGACAGGAGGAGTGGTACTGTGCAGTGTATATATACAGGACAGGAGGAGTGGTACTGTGCAGTGTATATATATACAGGAGGAGTGGTACTGTGCAGTGTATATATACAGGACAGGAGGAGCGGTACTGTGCAGTGTATATATACAGGACAGGAGGAGTGGTATGTGCATTGTATATATACAGGACAGGAGGAGCAGTACTGTGCAGTGTATATATACAGGACAGGAGGAGTGGTACTGTGCAGTGTATATATACAGGACAGGAGGAGCGGTACTGTGCAGTGTATATATACAGGACAGGAGGAGCGGTACTGTGCAGTGTATATATACAGGACAGGAGAAGTGGTACTGTGCAGTGTATATATACAGGAGGAGTGGTACTGTGCAGTGTATATATACAGGAGGAGTGGTATGTGCATTGTATATATACAGGACAGGAGGAGCAGTACTGTGCAGTGTATATATACAGGACAGGAGGAGTGGTACTGTGCAGTGTATATATACAGGACAGGAGGAGCGGTACTGTGCAGTGTATATATACAGGACAGGAGGAGCAGTACTGTGCAGTGTATATATACAGGGCAGGAGGAGCAGTACTGTGCAGTGTATATATACAGGACAGGAGGAGTGGTACTGTGCAGTGTGTGTATATACAGGACAGGAGGAGTGGTACTGTACTTTGCAGTGTATATATACAGGAGGAGTGGTACTGTGCAGTGTATATATACAGGACAGGAGGAGTGGTACTGTGCAGTGTATATATACAGGACAGGAGGAGCGGTACTGTGCAGTGTGTGTATATACAGGACAGGAGGAGTGGTACTGTACTGTGCAGTGTATATATACAGGAGGAGTGGTACTGTGCAGTGTATATATACAGGACAGGAGGAGTGGTACTGTGCAGTGTATATATACAGGACAGGAGGAGCGGTACTGTGCAGTGTATATATACAGGACAGGAGGAGCGGTACTGTGCAGTGTATATATACAGGACAGGAGGAGCAGTACTGTGCAGTGTATATATACAGGGCAGGAGGAGCAGTACTGTGCAGTGTATATATACAGGACAGGAGGAGCAGTACTGTGCAGTGTATATATACAGGGCAGGAGGAGCAGTACTGTGCAGTGTATATATACAGGACAGGAGGAGTGGTACTGTGCAGTGTGTGTATATACAGGACAGGAGGAGTGGTACTGTACTTTGCAGTGTATATATACAGGAGGAGTGGTACTGTGCAGTGTATATATACAGGAGGAGTGGTACTGTACTGTGCAGTGTATATATACAGGACAGGAGGAGTGGTACTGTGCAGTGTATATATACAGGACAGGAGGAGCGGTACTGTGCAGTGTATATATACAGGACAGGAGGAGCATTACTGTGCAGTGTATATATACAGGGCAGGAGGAGCAGTACTGTGCAGTGTATATATACAGGACAGGAGGAGTGGTACTGTGCAGTGTGTGTATATGCAGGACAGGAGGAGTGGTACTGTACTGTGCAGTGTATATATACAGGAGGAGTGGTACTGTGCAGTGTATATATACAGGACAGGAGGAGTGATACTGTGCAGTGTATATATACAGGACAGGAGGAGCGGTACTGTGCAGTGTGTGTATATACAGGACAGGAGGAGTGGTACTGTACTGTGCAGTGTATATATACAGGAGGAGTGGTACTGTGCAGTGTATATATACAGGACAGGAGGAGTGGTACTGTGCAGTGTATATATACAGGACAGGAGGAGCGGTACTGTGCAGTGTATATATACAGGACAGGAGGAGTGGTACTGTGCAGTGTATATATACAGGACAGGAGGAGCAGTACTGTGCAGTGTATATATACAGGGCAGGAGGAGCAGTACTGTGCAGTGTATATATACAGGACAGGAGGAGTGGTACTGTGCAGTGTGTATATACAGGACAGGAGGAGTGGTACTGTACTGTGCAGTGTATATATACAGGAGGAGTGGTACTGTGCAGTGTGTATATACAGGACAGGAGGAGTGGTACTGTGCAGTGTATATATACAGGACAGGAGGAGTGGTACTGTGCAGTGTATATATACAGGACAGGAGGAGTGGTACTGTGCAGTGTATATATACAGGACAGGAGGAGTGGTACTGTACTGTGCAGTGTATATATACAGGAGGAGTGGTACTGTGCAGTGTATATATACAGGACAGGAGGAGTGGTACTGTGCAGTGTATATATACAGGACAGGAGGAGTGGTACTGTACTGTGCAGTGTATATATACAGGAGGAGTGGTACTGTGCAGTGTATATATACAGGACAGGAGGAGTGGTACTGTGCAGTGTATATATACAGGACAGGAGGAGTGGTACTGTGCAGTGTATATATACAGGACAGGAGGAGTGGTACTGTACTGTGCAGTGTATATATACAGGAGGAGTGGTACTGTGCAGTGTATATATACAGGACAGGAGGAGTGGTACTGTGCAGTGTATATATACAGGACAGGAGGAGCGGTACTGTGCAGTGTGTGTATATACAGCACAGGAGGAGTGGTACTGTACTGTGCAGTGTATATATACAGGAGGAGTGGTACTGTGCAGTGTATATATACAGGACAGGAGGAGTGGTACTGTGCAGTGTATATATACAGGACAGGAGGAGCGGTACTGTGCAGTGTATATATACAGGACAGGAGGAGTGGTACTGTGCAGTGTATATATACAGGACAGGAGGAGCAGTACTGTGCAGTGTATATATACAGGGCAGGAGGAGCAGTACTGTGCAGTGTATATATACAGGACAGGAGGAGTGGTACTGTGCAGTGTGTATATACAGGACAGGAGGAGTGGTACTGTACTGTGCAGTGTATATATACAGGAGGAGTGGTACTGTGCAGTGTATATATACAGGACAGGAGGAGTGGTACTGTGCAGTGTATATATACAGGACAGGAGGAGTGGTACTGTGCAGTGTATAT
Source organism: Ranitomeya imitator (assembly GCF_032444005.1). Taxonomy (NCBI): domain Eukaryota; kingdom Metazoa; phylum Chordata; class Amphibia; order Anura; family Dendrobatidae; genus Ranitomeya; species Ranitomeya imitator. The sequence goes on along the minus strand of NC_091286.1, from coordinate 376,746,158 downwards.
ATACAGGACAGGAGGAGTGGTACTGTGCAGTGTATATATACAGGACAGGAGGAGTGGTACTGTACTGTGCAGTGTATATATACAGGAGGAGTGGTACTGTGCAGTGTATATATACAGGACAGGAGGAGTGGTACTGTGCAGTGTATATATACAGGACAGGAGGAGTGGTACTTTACTGTGCAGTGTATATATACAGGAGGAGTGGTACTGTGCAGTGTATATATACAGGACAGGAGGAGTGGTACTGTGCAGTGTATATATACAGGACAGGAGGAGTGGTACTGTGCAGTGTATATATACAGGACAGGAGGAGTGGTACTGTACTGTGCAGTGTATATATACAGGAGGAGTGGTACTGTGCAGTGTATATATACAGGACAGGAGGAGTGGTACTGTGCAGTGTATATATACAGGACAGGAGGAGCGGTACTGTGCAGTGTGTGTATATACAGCACAGGAGGAGTGGTACTGTACTGTGCAGTGTATATATACAGGAGGAGTGGTACTGTGCAGTGTATATATACAGGACAGGAGGAGTGGTACTGTGCAGTGTATATATACAGGACAGGAGGAGCGGTACTGTGCAGTGTGTATATACAGCACAGGAGGAGTGGTACTGTACTGTGCAGTGTATATATACAGGAGGAGTGGTACTGTGCAGTGTATATATACAGGACAGGAGGAGTGGTACTGTGCAGTGTATATATACAGGACAGGAGGAGCGGTACTGTGCAGTGTGTGTATATACAGGACAGGAGGAGTGGTACTGTGCAGTGTATATATACAGGAGGAGTGGTACTGTGCAGTGTATATATACAGGACAGGAGGAGTGGTATGTGCAGTGTATATATACAGACTTAGATTTACACCATGCAGGCAATATATATCATAACTGAGCAGCACCAAATATTTAAGGGCTTGTCCACTACTAAGACAACCCCTAAATGTTCGTCCCCGATAAATTAATAAAGCCTATACTCACCTGCCGTGCCAGCGCCTTTCCCACAGAGGCTGTTATGTGGTGTTGTGACACGTGATCCTGGAACCAATCAGTGCTGGTGTCACTGTCTCAATCTTCGCACAATCTGAACATGAAGAGGACGGCCAGGATCAAGCAGCTCATCCTGCACGTCCTCTTCATGTTCAGTTTGTCTGAAGGCGGAGACAGTGACACCAGCACTGATTGGTTCCGGGCAACACGTGTCATAATACCACATAACAGCCTCTGTGGGAACGGCACTGGCACGGCAGGTGAGTATAGGTTTTATTAATTTATCGGGGCCGAACATTTAGTTTAAGACGAGGTTGTCCTAGTGGGAGACAAGCCCTTTAAGCAGTGGACTCTTTATTAGCCCATATTCTCGGCCATATTCTCAGAGTCCACCGCACACACACAGGGAACCGTGGAATTACCGGGGCTCTGGCCTGTCGCAAAATGGCAGCGCCGGACACCCACGCAGCACTGCTGGGCACCGGAGACACCTGCAGCACCGGCCAGCAACCGCCAGGCATCCAGAGACACCCAGCAGCAGCACCAGACATGCACCAGCACAAGACCCCCCACACCATCACGCCGCACATCAGTGCCCCCCTCATCCTGGCCTGCAGCATCACCCCACTCCTGCCTCCTCCAGCAACGACCCTGAGACCCCCCTTCACTGAACCCATTACTCCTAGTAAGCAATAAGACGCATGGATTATAAGAAGCACCACCATTTTATTAAAAAATATTTTTTTCTTATTTTTCTCCTCAAAATTTGGGGTGCGTCTTATAATCCGGAGCGTTTTATAATCCAACAATTACGTGTGTGTATATATATATATATATATATATATATATATATATATACACACACACACACACATACATACTGTAGGGGTTCCACTCACTCAGCTGCGACGGCTGACACACAGGAGACGTGTTCCTTTAAAGTTCACTGGGTTTATTGCTTCATAAACCATGTGGCAAAACAACAGAAAACAATATAGCCTTTGGTTCAGGCAAAGAAAACAAGTGTCCAGTTCTTCCGGCTCAGTCCTGAAGCCGTAACACACTCAGGAGGGTTTCACCTCCACACATATCTACCTGTGTTAAGCATTAGGCTTTCTTTTATATGTCTAACCACACCCAGAACCCATCACATGACCAGACATGTGGTTGTGACATCACCACAGGTCCTGAAACACATATCGGTAGCTATGGTTACATCACAGCAGCAAGCCATCTATAAGACACATATCTCCCATCGATTAGACATCCTTTAGCCACGCTACATACCTCCCCCCTCTGCCTAAAGCCGTGGGGCTTGGCACTTTCTCCCACTAGACAAGGGATTCTTGACAGGGCATCAGCATTACCGTGCAGCTTTCCGGCCCTATGTTCCACATGGAAACAGAAGTCCTGCAGGGCTAAGAACCAACGGGTGACCCTAGCATTTCTACCCTTCGTTTCCCTCATCCACCTAAGTGGGGCATGGTCGGATATCAGTCTAAATTTACGTCCCAGCAAATAGTACCGTAATGTGTCGACTGCCCATTTTATGGCCAAGCACTCCTTTTCAACGACTGAGTAGTTCTTTTCAGACGAGGACAGCTTCCTACTCAGATAGAGAACAGGATGCTCCTCTCCATGTAGTTCTTGGGAAAGGACTGCTCCCACCCCAACATCTGAGGCATCTGTCTGAAGAATAAACTCTTTCTTGAAGTTTGGGGCCATCAGAACGGGTTGCTTACATAAAGCCTCTTTCATTTCTTGGAAGGCTGAATCTGTTTCTTCGGACCACTTAACCATTACTGATTTTGTCCCTTTTAGCAGGTCAGTCAGAGGCGCCGCCATTGTGGCGAAGTTTGGAATGAACCTCCTGTAATATCCCACGATTCCCAGGAAGGCTTTAACTTGCTTCTTGGAACCTGGTTTTGGCCATGTTTGAATTGCCTCCACTTTACTGATTTGGGGTTTTATTTCTCCACGACCCACTATGTATCCAAGGTACTTAGCTTCTTCTTTACCCAATGCACACTTCTTCGGGTTTATTGTAAATCCGGCCTCTCTTATAGCATCAAACACCGCTTGGACTTGTACAAATCCCTAGTTAGACCGCACATGGAGTACTGTGTCCAGTTTTGGGCACCGGTGCTCAGGAAGGATATAATGGAACTAGAGAGAGTACAAAGGAGGGCAACAAAATTAATAAAGGGGATGGGAGAACTACAATACCCAGATAGATTAGCGAAATTAGGATTATTTAGTCTAGAAAAAAGACGACTGAGAGGCGATCTAATAACCATGTATAAGTATATAAGGGGACAATACAAATATCTCGCTGAGGATCTGTTTATACCAAGGAAGGTGACGGGCACAAGGGGGCATTCTTTGCGTCTGGAGGAGAGAAGGTTTTTCCACCAACATAGAAGAGGATTCTTTACTGTTAGGGCAGTGAGAATCTGGAATTGCTTGCCTGAGGAGGTGGTGATGGCGAACTCAGTCGAGGGGTTCAAGAGAGGCCTGGATGTCTTCCTGGAGCAGAACAATATTGTATCATACAATTATTAGGTTCTGTAGAAGGACGTAGATCTGGGTATTTATTATGATGGAATATAGGCTGAACTGGATGGACAAATGTCTTTTTTCGGCCTTACTAACTATGTTACTATGTTACTATGACTTTCTCCAGATGACTCTCCCAGTCCGGGCTAAAGATGACGATATCATCTAGGTACGCAGCAGCGTATGCCTTGTGGGGTGCAAGGACTCTATCCATAGCCCTTTGGAAGGTGGCCGGAGCTCCCTGTAGGCCAAATGGCATCCGGACATACTGGAAGCATCCATCTGGTGTAGAAAACGCCGTCTTCTCCTTGGCTTCCTGTGCCATGGGGATCTGCCAATACCCCTTCGTCAAATCCAAGGTGGTTATGTACCTGGCGGGCCCAAGCCTTTCGATGAGCTCATCAACGCGGGGCATGGGATATGCGTCGAACTTGGAGACCTCATTCAACTTCCTATAGTCGTTGCAAAATCTCCACTCCCCATCAGGTTTTGGGACCAGGACAATTGGGCTCGACCAACCGCTCTTGGATTCCTCAATGACTCCAAGCTTCAACATACGCTCCAGTTCCTTGGAGACTATTTCTCGACGGGCCTCAGGAATTCTATAGGGCTTCACGTTCACGCGCACATGGGGCTCTGTCAGGACCTCATGCTCTATGACCTTCGTGTACCCAGGCAACTCGGAAAACAGGTCCCTGTTTTTCTGGAGTAACTCCCGGCATTGCTGTTTCTGGGACTCCGATAGCGTCTCCGCTATAGTAACCGCTCCAACCTCATCTTCTGGGTTGCTTAACAACGATGGAGTTACTGTTGGCTCTCTATCTTGCCACGGCTTGATAAGGTTGACATGGTATACTTGGAATGGTTTCCGTCTTCCTGGTTGGTGAATTTTATAGTTTACTTCACCAAGTTTCTCGACAACCTCATATGGCCCTTGCCATTTGGCCAAGAACTTGCTTTCCACTGTCGGAACTAACACAAGAACTCGGTCTCCCGGATTGAATTGCCTCACTCTTGCAGACCGGTTGTAGACCCTGGCCTGAGCTTCCTGTGCTTGGAGAAGGTGTTCTTTCACGATAGGCATCACCTTTGCAATCCTCTGCTGCATCAGGGCTACATGCTCATTGACGCTTCTGTGGGGCGTGACTTCGGCTTCCCAGGTTTCCTTGGCTATATCCAGGAGTCCTCGTGGATGTCGGCCATACAGAAGCTCAAACGGTGAGAAACCTGTGGAGGCCTGTGGAACTTCACGAATGGAAAACATCAAATAGGGTAAGAGACAATCCCAGTCTCTACCGTCTTTCTCTATAGCTTTTCTCAGCATGCTCTTCAGTGTCTTGTTAAATCTCTCAACAAGGCCATCTGACTGGGGATGGTACACCGAGGTCCTCAACTGGGAGATTTTCAGGGCTTTGCATAGTTCCCTCATCACCTTGCTCATGAAAGGTGTACCCTGGTCAGTCAGGATCTCCTTCGGCAGACCTGTCCGGGAAAAGACATGGACCAACTCGCGAGCTATACTCTTTGAAGAAGAATTTCTCAAGGGAATTGCCTCAGGATAGCGTGTGGCATAGTCCAGGATGACTAATATATACTGATGGCCCCGGGCTGATTTAACTAAGGGACCGACCAAGTCCATGGCAATTCTCTCGAATGGCACCTCAATAATGGGCAGTGACACAAGGGGGTTTCGGAAATGAGGAGTGGGAGCAGTTAGCTGACATGTAGGGCAGGACCTGCAATAGTTCACTATTTCCCGGTGGCACCCAGGCCAATAGAACCTCTGCACAACCCGTTCCTGCGTTTTTTCCACCCCTAGGTGTCCACCCAAGATGTGTGAATGGGCCATGTCCAACACCTTCCGTCTATATGGACCCGGCACTACCAACTGCTCTACCAACTCCTCCCTTATTTTCGTGACCCGGTACAACAACTCCCTGCTCATTAGAAAATGGGGAAATCTTGTGTCTGCCCCCGGCTCCTGTACCACCCCGTCAATAACTGTGACATTATTAAAGGCTTCCCTCAGAGTGGGGTCCCTATGTTGGGCAGTCCCAAAATTTTCACCGGATACCTCTAACTCCAGAATGTCAGATGCAGGGGACACTTCCTCCTCATCTCCAGCCAGGACACAAAAAGGAAACCTGTCTGACTCTGGGTGTGGCACCACCCTTCCAGGGTTCACTGGTTCCCTACTCTTGCTAGGGAGCTCAGAACCTTTCCCCCACAAATCCCAAAACAAACAGAAATCCCGGCCAATAATTATAGGGTGCAACAAGTCCTGAACGACGCCGACTATGTGGGACTCCGTGCCACATGTCGTTTCAATGTTCACACTGGCCACAGGGTAGTCCTTTGCATCACCATGTATGCACCGCACTCCGACCTTCTTTCCCGGGAGCAGGTGGAGAGGAAAAGTGGCCCTCACCAGGGTTACTAGGCTCCCCGAGTCTAACAGTGCCGTTACTGCTCGACCGTTCACCTTTACGGGACACGCTTGAGGTCCCTCGTTGGGCAGAGAGTTCACACTGCAGGCTGGATACGCATAGTATGAACAACGGCGTCCCATGCTGCAGTCCATCTGCTCAGTGGTCTGGGAACAACGGGCAGTTATATGTCCTGGCCCGTGGCACCTCCAACAAATAATATCACCCGTAGGGACCTTGGGCACCACCTCCCCCGCCCTTGGTGACCTTGGACGCGCCACCCCTTTTTGGGGCTCAGCTCCCTTCTGGGACCCCCAGTATGGCATGGGCTGCCTCCTGAAGGAGCCTTCCAACCCTTGGTATCTCTCAACCAGTCCGATCAGCTCGTCGGCATTCTGGGGATCACCCTGGGCAACCCAAGTCTGTATAGGCCTCGGGAGGGAATGGACAAACCGATCCATCATCACCCGTTCTACCATTTGAGCAGGCGTAGATGACTCTGGCTGCAGCCATTTCTGGACCAGGTGCAACAGATCAAACATTTGGGAACGAGGTGGTTTGTCCCGGTGATAGGCCCAGCAGTGAATTCGCTGTGCCCTGACAGTCAGTGTCACCCCCAAACGTGCGAGAATCTCGGCTTTCAACTTGTGATACTCCTTGGCATCCTGCAAGGTCAAGTCATAGTACGCCTTCTGGGGTTCTCCCGTCAGGTATGGCGCCAATACCTCTGCCCACTGCTCTGGCGGAAGTCTTTCCCTCTCAGCGACCCTCTCAAACACTGTCAGGAAGGCCTCAACATCATCCCCGGGGGTCATTTTCTGCAATGCGCGTCTTACCGTCTTCCGGACGTGGGCGTCATCAGCCAAACCTGGGGTTGGGGCGCTCGCCTTGCCCTGGATGGCGGTTGCCAGAAGCTGCATCTGCTGCTGATGCTCCTGTTGGCTCTGCTGCATCTGCTGCCGTTGCTCCTGCTGGTTTTTCTGCATCTGCTGCCGTTGCTCCTGCTGGCTCTGTTGTATCTGCTGCATCAACAGCCTGTTGGTCTCTTGCTGCCTTTGCTCCTGCTGGACCAAGTGTTTCAGCAAGTCCTCCATTTTCTCCGGCAATGCTTGCTGGCTTGCAACAGCCTTGACCCAGGACATTCAAAAATAAACTCACGTCTCCGCTGGGAACGCTGCTCGCATGTCTACCACCAATTGTAGGGGTTCCACTCACTCAGCTGCGACGGCTGACACACAGGAGACGTGTTCCTTTAAAGTTCACTGGGTTTATTGCTTCATAAACCATGTGGCAAAACAACAGAAAACAAAATAGCCTTTGGTTCAGGCAAAGAAAACAAGTGTCCAGTTCTTCCGGCTCAGTCCTGAAGCCGTAACACACTCAGGAGGGTTTCACCTCCACACATATCTACCTGTGTTAAGCATTAGGCTTTCTTTTATATGTCTAACCACACCCAGAACCCATCACATGACCAGACATGTGGTTGTGACATCACCACAGGTCCTGAAACACATATCGGTAGCTATGGTTACATCACAGCAGCAAGCCATCTATAAGACACATATCTCCCATCGATTAGACATCCTTTAGCCACGCTACAATACACACACACATACAGACACTCACACACATATATATACACATACATAGACACACATACATACATGCACGCACGCACACGCACAGACACACATATACACATACATAGACACACATACATACATGCACGCACGCACGCACGCACACACACACATACATAGACACACACACATATATATATATACATACACATACATACATGCACGCACGCACGCACACACACACACATACATAGACACACACACATATATATATACATACATACACATACATACATGCACGCGCGCACACACACATACATAGACACACACACTCACTCACACATACATTATATAGGTGAAACCGCGACTGCGGTATGTACATTATATAGGTGATACCACTGTGTGTAATATACTGCGACCGCTATGTATAGCCCATAAAGGCCAGACGCTGTGTGACCTATATGGCCTATACACAGCGGTCGCAGTATATTACACACAGTGGTATCACCTATATAATATACGTACCGCAGTTTCACCTATATAATGTATATACAACAGTATACAATATACATTAGACAGGTCAAACTGCAAATGCTGCATATACTTACAAAAGTTTTCATCTTGGTTCTCACCTGAGATAGTGGAGGATGAGGAGGGTCCACTGTCCAGCCAGCATCGGAGGTGCTAAGGACGTGGGGCAGATGCCGGCCGGGGATTGGTGAGGAGAGCGCTGTTCTCTGACGCTGGTTCTGGCCAGGGTCAGACACGGTGAGGCTCAGGTGTCTCTGCGTGCGGTGGCGGCCTTTTCAAACCTTTGCACAGGCCCTGGTGCGTGCGCTCTCCTGTTTGCCTTCACTGACAAAGGCTGCAGCCGTGTACGCAAGCACGAATGAGGGCTGTGCTCATGTGGGCCGCCACGGCCTTGGTCAGCGCGTTCAGCAAAAGAGCACGCACCAGGGCCTGTGCAGAGGATTTAGAGGGCCTGTGGCCCATTTTGTAGCTCCGCGTGCTTAGGGGTCCCTTAACACTCCGGGCCCTGCTGCAACCTCTGTAGTTACGCCCCTGATAGTGGTATACCATAGGCACAGATATACAATGTTATATACACTGGATGGATCAATCCTGCACCTGGCCCTGGACATACATGCACTGTATATATACAGGGCCATGTATATAGCATGTGATGTCTGGTCACCAGGTTCAGTCTTGATCACTCCAGTGCTGGATTCTGTAGACAGTCTCTGCTCACTCTCGGTATAGGGAGATTTATTGCAGGAGGCTGAACTTTCCTGCAGTCTGGTGACCCTGGAGCCGATGGCCTGGCACTGACAGGGTGACAGTTCAGACCCCTGCAATAAATCTGTGAGCATCAGCAGAGCGGCCACTGATACTATAGAGACCGGCCCTGGACTTATCCGGAGGTGAGCAGCAGCGTTCACCTCCTCACCACACACAGAGCTGAAGGTACTCACTGATGTCTGGGCCATCCACTGCAGATCTCCAGCAGTTACATGCAGCAGTGTTCCCTCTCTACCTCTGCAGCCGGACGCACATAGGGAGCAGGGGGCGTGTCTGCAGCTCCACTGTGAGGCAGCTGCCAGGACATATACAACACAGCGCCCTGCAGCCCGAATCAGCTGCTTGGTGACCGGCCCGGGGGGCACATGCCCCTTTTCCACCCGGCCCAGCCCGCGCCTGCACATATCTTAGTCCCAAACTTGCCATTCAAATCAAGCAGATAAATAATAGGGGGGTATAATGATAGCTCTTCTAGTATTTTGGTGTTTGTTTGTTTTTTACTTTAGTGCTTTATAAAAAAAAACTCAGTGCAGCTGCAGAGATTTTGCATTATGCATTAAATCTAGTAGAACAGGGGACTTCTTAGTACTTTGTCAGCAGGCTGTGTAACAAAAAATGATAGTTTGCCAGTATGCTTTTAAAAAATATCTGTCAAGACTAGCGATGAGCGAATATACATATTTACATCTGTTAGCCAGCATAAGTACATGTGGGGGTTGCCTGGTTGCTAGGGAATCCTCACATGTACTTATGCTGGCTAACAGATGTAAATCATTCAGCTGTGGCAAGAAAAACTAAATCTCCGAGCACTAAATAAATAATCAGTAAACACATCCCGCACTTTCAGTCCAGAGTGCTGATGACGTGGATGATGTACATGTGTAGTAGCCATGCCATGATCACCATAATTTAATGTACAGTCATGGATTCTGGTGAAGTTGTGAAGTATGACACAGGCTTTAATTACCACATTCACATTCTCTTCACTAAGTTGAATGGCTGACAGCAGGACCTGCCATTTGGCACAGACTATTCCAAACGCACTCTCCACCAATCGTCGTCCACAGGATAGATGATAATTAAATATTCTGCGCTGGTGGTCCAGGGCTCTATGTGGATATGGCCTCATAATGTTGCAGTTCAATTGAAAGGCCTCATCAGCAACTATAACATAAGGCACCGCTTGCATAGTAGACCCTGGTAGCTGACGTGGGGGTGGGAGGTCCAAATCATTAGTGCGCAGCCACCGACCCATTATGGAAGAATTAAAGACTCTGGAGTCTAAAGTTCTTCCATAGGCCCCAATATCTACAATTATAAACCTGCATTCGCTGTCGACCAGGGCCAACAGCACTACAGAGAAAAACTGTTTATAATTATAATATTGGGACCCTGAGTTGGTGCCTTACGAACAAGGATGTGCTTCCATTCCAGAGATTCTATGCAGTTTGGAAACTGGCACATATCCTCAAAGCAATCCACAGCCAATCTTCTTTTTGTGCTCAGGCATCACAGAATCATACAGCTGGGAACATATTTCTGTACAAGTAGAACGTACAATGCCTGAGATGGTGAATTTCCCAATCAAAAATTCCAGATGAAGTGCCGCATAGGAGAGAACAGTGGACAGAAAGCTACAAATAATAAGAAAAAATAAATTTGAGAAAAAGTCATATCCACGCATCATGTTAACAGTTTGGGACATCATAAAAGTAATGGACATTGCAAACTAAGCCCTGCCTAAACAAGAGACAACACAATTCAATGCCTAAAGGTACCGTCACATTAAGCGACGCTGCAGCGATATAGGCAACGATGCCGATCGCTGCAACGTTGCTGTTTCGTCGCTGTGTGGTTGCTGGAGAGCGACCAACGATGCCGAGGTCCCCTGGTAACCAGGGTAAACATCGGGTTACTAAGAACAGGGCCGCGCTTAGTAACCCGATGTTTACCCTGGTTACCATTGTAAATGTTAAAAAAAACAAACACTACATACTTACATTCTGGTGTCTGTCCCCCAGCGTTCTGCTTCCCTGTCTCAGCACCGGCCGGCCGTAAAGCGGAGCGATGACGTCACCGCTATGCTTTACGGCCGGCCGGCGCTCACAGTCAGTGCGGGAAGCTGACGGCGAGGTGACAGACACCGGAATGTAAGTATGTAGTGTTTGTTTTTTTTACATTTACAATGGTAACCAGGGTAAACATCGGGTTACTAAGCGCAGCCCTGCGCTTAGTAACCCGATGTTTACCCTGGTTACCAGTGAAGACATCGCTGAATCGGCGTCACACACGCCGATTCAGCGATGTCTGTGGGAGATCCAGCGACGAAATAAAGTTCTGGCCTTTCTGCTCCAACCAATAATGTCAAAGCAGGATCCAGATCGCTGCTGCGTGTCAAACACAACGATATCGCTATCCAGGACGCTGCAACGTCACAGATCGCTAGCAATATCGTTGTTAAGTCGCTCAGTGTGAAGGTACCTTAAGGAAAAGATCAAAAATACAAACAGCAGGGAATGGAAAAGGCAACATGTGATTAAGCAATTTAACTTTACTAGTTTTACAAAAAAAAACAGGAAGGGAACAGTGTATTTTTCAAAAAAAAATTAGGCAAATAGAGGATGAATACCTAGCCTAATGTGTGTAAAAGGCGCTGCTCTGCAGAAATATTTTTACGCATCTTGGTGTCCTTGAATGTGATACAAGGGTGGACAGTCTCCAGAAGAATGTCAAATGTTGTGTTGAAGGTAAGCCTGTCAGACATGTTTGACACAAAGCAGCAATACCAAAACACCAGCACAGACTCTAATGCAAAGATTGGAGGAGGGAACTTATTGTGGAGCCAATAAATATGCTCCTTGATTAGGTTTTTATTCATTTAAGGCCATTGAGCAATTTGTTTTAATGTGGAAATCAGTGAAAAATGTAAAGGCATCCGCAAGACATATGGGTGCCATACGGATGTCATACGGATATACAGGTGCGAGGAAATCACATCATTGCATTGCAAACGTATTACACATGGATGACCATATGGAGAACACTCGTGCGACTCTCGGCAGGGAGACTCGGACGGATTTTCCTTATGGCAAGCATGACCTCGGCCTTAGTTTGAGACTTCCAGATCAATATTCTGCAGTACAGAAGTATTGCAGGATATGAGATAAGTGATCAGACATGTCAAAGTCACATATAGAGGCTAAATAAGAAATAAAAGATAAAAAAAAAAAATATGAAAAAATAGCAGAAAAATATTTTGCCACTAAAAGCACTGTATTATATAAAATCTAAAGTTAACATAAAGCATCCGTTTTGTATCCGAAACAATCCAAGATATAAAACTGATCCATAATCCATACAACGATCACTGTAAAATAATGAATAAGAATCACACCAAAAAATGTATCTTTTTCATTACACTGAGACACAAAAATGGAAAAAAGTGATCAAGAACTTGTATAAAAAAAAAATTGGCATCACTGGAAACATCACCACATCCTTCAAGGAATGCAGCCCATCAACTTAATTTTTTTTCTATTTGCATAGCGAGCATTTTTTACAAAGATAGATTTGGTGGCAGTAGGTATGATCTGATGAAACCAAAGTAGTACTGTTTGGTAGAAACAAAACTCATCATGTTTGGAGGACAGAATGCTGAGTTGTATCCAAAGAACACCATACCTACTGTGAAGCATAGGGATGGCAACATCATGCTTTGGGGCTGTTTCTCTGCAAAGGGACCAGGACGACTGATCCTTATACTTGAAAGAATGAATGGGGCCATGTATCGTGACAGTTTGAGTGCAGACCTCCTTACATCAGTAAGTGCATTGAAAATGAAACATGGATGGGTCTTTCAGCATCATAATGATCCCATGCACACCGCCAGGGCAATGAAGGAGTGGCTTCATAAGAAGCATATGAAGGTCCTGGAGTGGCCTAGCCAGTCTCCAGATCTCAACCCCATAGAAAACCTTTGGAGGGAGTTGAAAGTCCATGTTGCTCAGCAACAGGCCCAAAACATCACTGCTCTAGTTGAGATCTGCATGGAGGAATGGGCCAACATACCACCAACAGTGTGTGCAAACTTTGTGAATACTTACAGAAGATGCTTGACCTCTGTCATTGCCAACAAAGGATATATAACAAAATATCGAGATGAACTTTTGTTAATGACCAAATACTTATTTTCCACCATAATTTGCCAAATAAATCTTGGCAAATCAGACAAGGTGATTTTCTGGATTTGTTTTCTCTTTTTGACTCTCATAGTTATGGTCTACCTATAATGTTAATTACAGGCCTCTCTTATCTTTTTAAGTGGGAGAACTTCCACAATCTGTGGCTGACTAAATTCTTTTTTCCCCACTGTAAAAGTTTGGACAACCCTGGTCAAAATTACTATTATTGATAACAATTTAGCAAGTTGAAGATCACATGATCTCTAAAACATCTCAAGTTAAAGATGACCCATTTCCTTTGTATTTTAGGCAATATACATATTTATATTGTAATTTTTCACGTTTTAAAAATTACAAAAAGGAAAATGGACCTATGCAAAAGTTTAAAACTGTCCCTGCGGGCCGACAGCTGTCACTGACAGCTGAGCAGCACAGGAAGAGGTGCGGAGACTCATGTCAGCGGTCAATCTGACTGACCAATCACAGCATGATCGTGCAGGAGGTGCTGAAAAATCAGCACCTCTTGCATGATCACTGCAGGAGCTCGGCTCAGTAAGAGCCAGGAATGGTGCCAGCACCGCCACTGGCTCATTAACTCTCCAAATGCTGTGATCATGGCACCCAGAGGTTAAACAATGACCTCCTGGTGTGCCAGGTACAGTGGTAATGAATGATGTAAAAACAAAAATAACTCCTTCAGTGACCACCTTAAAAACAAAATGTGGCAAAAGACTAAGGTTTTTCATCATACCACTGGAAAAAAGTGGAATAAAGCGTGATAATCATACCACTGGAAAAAAAGTGGAATAAAGCATAATTAAAAAAGACCAATGTAATTAAAAATTATGTAGCTGAAAACAACATCTTTTCCCACAGAAATCAAGTCGTCATATAGCTCCATCAGTGGAAAAACAAAAAACTTATAGGTCTCAGAATGAAGAGATACAAAAAGAATATTTTTTCTATAAAATAGTTTTTATTGTGTAGAAGCTAAAAAATATGAAAAAATTATATAAATGTGGTATCAATGTAATAGTAAAGAGCTGAAGAATAAAGCTGGATTATCACAAAAGGATTATCATTAAAAAAAAATTCCTGAATTGCTGAGTTTTGTTCATTATACCTCCCAAAATTCTGAATAGAAAGCAATCAAAAAAATTCTGTTTGCCCAAAAATGGTGCTAATATAAAACGTCAACTCATCCTTCAAAAAGCAAACCCTCATATGACTGTCAGCAGAAATATGGAAAATTACAGCTCTCAAAATATGGCTATGCAATAAATTTATTTTGCAAAACAAAGTGTCCTTTAGTGTGTAATAGCAGCAAAACATAAAAATATATAAATTTGGTATTGATGTAATTGCATCAGCCCGAAGTATAAAGTCATCTAATTACTTATACCGATACCGCACAACAAACGGTGTAAAAAATAAATAAAATCAATTCTTGACCTACTGTTGTTTTGTTTGTTGATTGCAGTAAAGGCCCCTTCACATTTAGCGACGCTGCAGCGATACCGACAACGATCCGGATCGCTGCAGCGTCGCTGTTTGGTCGCTGGAGAGCTGTCACACAGACCGCTCTCCAGCGACCAACGATGCCGGTAACCAGGGTAAACATCGGGTAACTAAGCGCAGGGCCGCGCTTAGTAACCCGATGTTTACCCTGGTTACCATGCTAAAAGTAAAAAAAAACAAACAGTACATACTTACCTACCGCTGTCTGTCCTCCAGCGCTGCGCTCTGCTTCTCTGCTCTCCTCCTGTACTGTCTGGGAGCCGGAAAGCAGAGCGGTGACGTCACCGCTCTGCTTTCCGGCTCACAGACAGTACAGGAGGAGAGCAGAGAAGCAGAGCGCAGCGCTGGAGGACAGACGGCTGTAGGTAAGTATCTAGTGTTTGTTTTTTTTAACTTTTAGCATGGTATCCAGGGTAAACATCGGGTTACTAAGCGCGGCCCTGCGCTTAGTTACCCGATGTTTACCCTGGTTACCAGTGAAGACATCGCTGGATCGGTGTCACACACGCCGATCCAGCGATGTCTCCAGGGAGTCTAGCGACGAAATAAAGTTCTGGACTTTATTCAGCGACCAACGATCTCCCAGCAGGGGCCTGATCGTTGGTCGCTGTCACACATAACGATTTCATTAACGATATCGTTGCTACGTCACAAATAGCAACGATATCGTTAACAATATCGTTATGTGTGAAGGTACCTTAAGACTCTGCTCACATTTATCCTGCGCTCTGTGCTGAGAACTTGCACCGAGGTTCTCTTGTAAATCTCTGAAATACATGATTCTCACAGAATCCATGACTGGAAATTCCCTATAATGAGGCAGATGGAGACACTGTGGAAAATGTCTTTCCTGGGATCGGGCAGTGTCTGTCTTTTTAGGAGTGTATAAAAGCATGGTCAGCCTCAGGTTTGCGATAATCTGAAAAGCCAGATTCCACCAAACAGAAGCCAGATAGAGTTCAGAGCTGCCGTCACACTAGCAGTATGTGGTCAGTATTTTACATCAGTATTTGTAAGCCAAAACCAGAAGTGGGTGATAAATGCAGAAGTGGTGCATATGTTTCTATTATACTTTTCCTCTATTTGTTCCACTCCTGGTTTTGGCTTAGGCTGGTTTCACATTTGCGTTTAAAAACGCAGCGTTTTAAACGCAAACGCATGTGGTGAAAAAATGCATTTAAACGCTGCGTTTTTTAGACGCATGCGTTTTTGCATGTGTTAAAACAAACGCGGCGTTTTGACGCATTTACATGCGTTTTTTCCTGCATTTGCGTTTTTGAAACGCATGATGAGAAGTGTGTGACAGCTGGCAATCATCAAAATCAACTAGAAAACCCACTATAAACAGAAAAAGCTAGGGTTAGGGTTAGGGTTAGGATCCCTAGTAACCCTAGGGATCCTAACCCTAACCCTAACCCTAGGGATCCTAACCCTAACCCTAGGGATCCTAACCCTAACCCTAGGGATCCTAACCCTAACCCTAACCCTAGGGATCCTAACCCTAACCCTAACCCTAGGGATCCTAACCCTAACCTTTAGGGTTAGGGTTAGGGTTAGGATCCCTTAGGGTTAGGGTTGGGGGGTGGCTTATCAGTGTGTATTCTTGTGTTTTTCTATTAAAACGCATGCAAACGCATGTGCTTAAAAACGCATGCATTTACATAGACAGCAATACGTTTTTTTGCCGCAAAAAAATGCCGCTAGAAATTACTACATGTTGCATTTCTGCAACAAAACGCATGCATAGAAACGACGCACGCATCATCAAAACGCGGCAAAACGCATGCAAAAAAACGCATGCGTTTTTAATGTTAAGTATAGGAAAAAAAACGCATGCGTTTTTTGCGCTAAAACGCAGCGGCAAAAAACGTAAATGTGAAACCAGCTTTACAAATACTGATGTAAAATACTGACCAAATACTGCTAGTGTGACGGCAGCCTAACTCTGCTGCATGATTAGTAAATGAATCCCTTGAGGGTTTCACCCGAATCATATACTTTGTTGATTTACATGAAAATGTAAAATAAGTAATATTTGTAATGTAAGTACTTAGCGGAGAACACAGGATAAATGTGATCCAAAATGTTCTGCACCCCAAAATGTCACCAGTAGACCTACAGCCCACAAAGAAACAAGTCCACACTCAGGCTCATCATCTGTTAACAGAAATGTAGGGAGCTTCAAAATTACTGGCAGCATAAATGCACTGGAAAATCTGGTCTCCCAAATTCAAATGCCCCACAGTTTGCCTGCAGTTAGGGTCTACGTCTTTGGCATTACTATAGCGAGGAGAGCCCACTTAATTTACCGTTTGTGTGACTCCGGAAGCACAATATGCTATGCACTGCAATGTATGGGCACTACATTGTACTGGGCAGTACAATGGCATGTTTGTATTTTCACTTAGCAGCATCAAATGCTGCTCATTTATGGAAACACCCATGGAGTCAAAAACATCACTACACCTGTACATAAATTCCCAGGGTGGTTCAATTTCCAAATTGGGGTCAATTGAGGGGGAGTCTACTCTTCTGGCACTTAGGGGCTCTGTATATGGAGTCTACAAACATTTCTGCTAAAATTTGTTCTACAAGAATCCCCAGTATCACGGTGTGGCCAAACAGTACTGCACCACCACATATGGTGTATTTTTGAAACATCATTTTTTTTTTTGTTAGAAAGCTATAAGGGTTAAAATTTGACAAGCGATTTCTCATTTTTACAACAAAATTTGTAAAACCATTTTTTTAGGGACCACCTCACATTTGCAGTGACTTTGAGGGGCCTATATGAGAGAAAATACCCAAAAGTTAAACCATTCCAAAAAACTTCACCCCTCAAGGTACTCAAAGCTATATTTATGAAGTTTAACCCTTCAGGTACTTTACAGGAATTTTTGTAATGTGGAAGATAAAAATAAACAGCCCCTGGTGTGCCTAAACAGTGGAAACCCCCAACAAGTGACACCATTTTGGAAACTAGACCCCTTAGGCTATGTGCACATGTCAGGATTTCTTGCAGAAGTTTCCTGAACAAAACCGGACATTTTCTGCGAGAAATCCGCATGCGTTTTTTTCACATTTTTATCTCATTTTTGTGTGGATTTTTTGCGTTTTTTTCCGGAGGTTCCCAATGCAATATTATAGTGTGAAATCCACAAAAAATCTGCAAAATTAATGAACATGCGTTTTTTACCGTGATGCATTTTTTTCGCAGAAAAAAACGCAACATATGCAGCAAAATTGCGGAATGCATTCTAAATGATGGGATGCATATGTATGCGTTTTTTTCGCGTTTTTATAGCGAAAAAATGCAAAAAAAATGCGAAAAATCCTGAATGTGTGCACACAGCCTTAAGGAACCTATCTAGATGTGTGGTGAGCACCTGGAATGAACAGTTGCTTCACAGAAGTTTATAACATTAAGCCGTCAAAATAAAAAATCACATTTTTCTCAGATAAATTTTTGTTAGCTCCAAATTTTTCATTTTCATAAGGGTAACAGGAGAAATTGCTCCATACAATTTGTGGTGCAATTTCTCCGGAATGTACAGATACCTAATATGTGGAGGAAAACAACTGTTTGGGTGCACGGCAGGGCTTGGAAGGGAAGGAACACCATTTGACTTTTTCATTGTAAAATTTGCTAAAATAATTAGTGGATGCCATGTCGTGTTTGGAGAGCCCCTGATGTGCCTAAACAGTGGAAACCCCAAACAAGTGATACCATTTTGGAAATTAGACATTGCAAGGGTAACAGGAGAAAATGGACACCATAATTTGTTGGTTACATACTGTTAGGATGTGAACTTGTGACTCTTTGTTTGTTACTTTGTTCTTTTGCTTGAGGAGCTATTCGGAACTTGCTTGACTTCTGTTTGAAACCATATGAACTTTGTCTGGATAGAGATCATCACTGCCCTGTTGATTTGTCCCCACCCTGACTGAGCTTGATTGGACCTGCTATATATACCTGGCCCTGTGCAGCTTCCTGTTGCCGAGTATATTGTATGCTCAGTCTAACTGAGTGAAGCAATCTATGAGCTCCTGGTTGGAAGGTGCCTTGCTGGCATCTCTCTGCTTCTTACTGATATTCTGCTGCTACTACGCTGAACTCCTGCTGCTCATACGGACTTTGTGCATGTGTGTAATACAGGCCGGCCATATTTTTTATTTTTATCCTTTATTTTTCACATTAATATGGATCCCAGGGCCTGAAGGAGAGTTTCCTCTCCTTCATACCCTGGGAACCATCGAGGATACATTCCGATATTTGTGTCCCATTGACTTGTTTTGGTATCGGAACTCGGTATCTGTGAGATCCGATATTTTGCCGGTATCGCCCAATACCATCCGATACCGATACTTTCAAATATCGGAAGGTATCGCTCAACACTAGTCTCTTCCCAGTCTTATTTTTGCAAGCTAAACATTCGCAAATCCTGCAACCGTTCCTCATAGGACATGGTTTGCAGACCGGTCACCATTCTGGTTGCTCTTCTCTGAACTTGCTCCAGTTTGTTGATGTCTTTCTTAAAATGTGGTGCCCAAAACTGGACACAGTATTCCAGATGAGGTCTGACCAAAGAGGCGTAGAGGGCAATAATGACTTTGCGCGATCTAGACTGTATGCTTCTGTTAATGCATCCCAGAATTGCATTTGCTGCTGCATCACACTGTTGACTCATGTTCAGTTTATGATCTATTAGTATACCCAAGTCTTTTTCACATGTGCTGTTGCTTAGCCCTATTCCTTCCATTCTGTATATGCTTTTTTCATTTTTATTGCCTAGATGTATTACTTTGCATTTTTCCCTGTTAAAAACCATTCTGTTAGTTGCTGTCCACTGCTCCAGTTTATTTATATCTTTCTGAATCCTCTCTCTTCTCTAATATTAGCTATCCCTCCTAGCTTTGTGTCATCAGCAAATTTAATCAGTGTACCCTCAATTCCTGAAGTCAAGATATACTATATCTACAGCATTTCCCTGATCCACCCAGCATATGTCATCGAAAATTACTTTTGAGGCACAGTGCAAAGCTCAGAAGGGAAGAAACGCCATACTATAGTGCAGATTTTGCTGCACTTGTTTGAGGGTGCCATGTTACATTGGCAGAGCCACTGAAGTGCCAACACAGCGGAATCCCCATTCCAAATTTAATCAGTGTACCCTCAATTCCTTCATCTTAATCATTGATAAGGATGTTGAACAATACAGGGCCCAGGACAGAACCCTGTGATACCCCACTTGAGACAATCTTCCAACTGGATGTGCAGCCATTTACGACCACTCTTTGGGTCCGATCACTTAGGCAGTTATGAATCCACATCACAGTTGGCTTGTCCATTCCATACTTAGTCATTTTTTCAATAAGAATGGTGTGAGATACTTTGTAAAATACTTTACTGAAGTCAAGATATACTATATCTACAGCATTTCCCTGATCCACCCAGTCAGTGATTCTGTCATAGAAGGAAATTAAGTTAGTCTCACTTGACTTATTAGTTACAAACTCATGCTGACTCTGGTTAATCACTTCATTCTTATCCAGGTACTTACATACATGTTGTTTAATTAATTGTTCAAAGATCTTTCCTGGTATGGAAGACAGACTCACCAGCCTATAGTTCCCTGGGTCCACCTTTTTCCCCATTTTGAACATAGGAACAACATTTGCTCTTCTCCTGTCTTCTGGGACTTCTGTTCTCCAAGAATTTTCAAAGATTATGGAGACTGGTTCAAAACTTCTTTCTGCTATCTCCTTCAGTACTCTGTAATTCATCTGGACCCGGAGACTTGAATTCATTTATGTTAGCTAAGTGTTTCCTCACTATTTTTCTGTTTATCTTTCTTGTCAGGATAGTTGAAATCTCCCATGACCACTATTATGTCATATTTTTTTGAGAACTTGGCCATTTGGCCAATTCAGTCTTTATAAATTTTCACTATATTGGACAGTTGACAAAAAAGTGCAAAAGTGCTAGCAGCGTGGCAACAGGTGCAGGTATTCCATAAAGAGATATGACGGACAACGAACGTTTCACGCTGGTTTTCGCTTCTACTAGTCCATATTCAATATACACAGAGCTGACACTCGCACCCGATCGCCAGGTGCATGAGGCTGTGCAATCGTGCCACCATACATATACTGATGTTTGCAGTAACACAGCTTTTGGAGAGCAGTATATGTACGGCGCATGTCGGGAAGGAGTTAAGGGCATAAAAATTAAAATACTGAAAATTGCTAAATTTTCAAATTTTATGTAACATTTTAATAAATAAGCACACATTATATATATATAACCATAATTTACAACTAATATGAAAAATGACATGTCCCAAAAAAACAGTCTAAGAATCACTGGGATACGTTAAATCATTCCAGAGTCCACATAAAGTGACACTGGTCAAAATTGGAAAATTAAGCTCGGTCATTGTCATACAAAGTGGTTCAGTCCTTAAGGGGTTACTATTACTATTAGAGTAAGTTCACACATGGCATTTTTGTTGCTTTTTTTGCTGCTTTTTTATGCTAATTTTCAGCTGCTTTTTAAAGTACCTGCAAAGCCTGTGAGATTTCAGAAATCTCATGCATACACGTTGTTTTTTTGTATCATCAGTATTTTGTGCTTTGCTGCATTTTTTTGGACATAAAGCATGTCACTTCTTTCAGCGTTTTATCCAGCGTTTTTTCAGCATTTTCCATCCATTGACTTGAATAGATGGTGAAAAAACGCTGCAAATACACAGGTTGACTTTTCTTGCAGCTTATTTGCTGCAGAAAATTCAAGGACAGCTGGATGTGACCTCACACTCGGCTCCGCTACATCTAGATGGCAGGCTGCATGATGTGTCCATACAACCTGTTATCCAGCAGAGTGAACAACCGAACCCCATTCACTTGAATGAGAGGCCCGACAATACAGTGTTTTACACACTGTCATATGCATGACAGTGCGGCAAACATCACTTCTGATCAGCGGGGAAATCATCCCGCTGGTGAGAGAGCCACGGTTCCCATGTTGTCAGAAGACAGCGGGATCGCTCAGCTGTGATTGGAGGTATAATCTTCACCTCCGGTCACTGGTATCAGCTGATGGGACTACTGATCCCATCATCTGACACCTACAACTGCTAATTACAGTGAGAGCAGGAGCGTCGGATGGGAGTTTTCATCTACCGCTCCTGCGCTTTGAATAAATAATTTAAAAAAAAGGCATAGGTTCCCCCCTATTTTTGATAGCTAGCCAGACAAAACTCACAGCTGGGAGCTGCAACCCTCAACTAGCCTTGCTGAAGCTGACAGCTATCAAGAATAGAGGGGTCCTCACACTTTTTTCAAATTATTTAAAAAAATAATAAAAAAATGGCATTGGGTCCCCCCCATTTTTGACAACCAGCCTTGCTAAAGCTCACAGCTGGGGGCTGGTATTCTGTCTGGTAAGGGGCCATTGATATAGGCTCCCTCCAGCCTAAAAATAGCAGCCCGCAGCTGCCCAGAAAAGGCACATCGATTAGATGCGCCAATTCTGGTGCTTTGCCAGACTCTTCCCACTTGCCCTCTAGCAGTGGCAAGCAGGGTAATGAGGGGGTTAATATCACCTTTTTATTGTAAGGTGACATTAAGACGGCTTAGTAATGGAGAGGCATCAATAAGACACCTATCCATTACTAATCCTATAGTAGTTAAAGGGTTAAATAAACACACACACACAGTAAGAAAAAAGTCTTTTAATGTAATAAAACACCACAAAGTTTTGCCATCTTTATTAGTCTGCGAAGCCATCGATCTCCTGAAATAAAAATAATAAACCAACAATGTACTCCCTGGTCTCACGCAGTCCAATATAACAAACGTCCCATGCAGTAATCCATATCTGGGGGAGATGAAGTTTATAACTGGGAGCACTGCTAATGCGACTGCTCTGGGCTGTAAACTACTGGGTAGGGATGAGCGACCTTTACTTTTATAGGATCGGGTCGGGTTTCACGAAACCCGACTTTTTCAAAAGTCGGGTCGAGTGAAATCGGCCGATCCTATAAAAAAGTCGGGGTCGGGGTCGTCCGAAACTCAAAACCCAATGCAGTGCATTGGGTTTCCATGGTTCCCAGGGTCTGAAGGAGCGGAAACTCTCCTTCAGGCCCTGCGATCCATATTTTAGTGTAAAATAAAGAATTAAAATAAAAAATATCGCAATACTTACCCTCTGACGCGCCCTGGTACTAACCGGCAGTCTTCGTTCCTTAGAATCAGCCTTCCAGGACCTGGCGGTGACGTCGCGGCTTGTGATTGGCCGCGCGGCCGCCCATGTGACCGCTCGCGCGACCAATCAGAAGCCGTGATGTCACCGAAGGTCCTTCAAGCGCTGATTCTTAGGAAGGAAGGCTGTCGGAAGGAAGCAGGGCGCTTCCGAGGTCCTGGAAGGCTGATTCTAAGGAAGGAAGACTGCCGGTTAGTACCAGGGCGCGTCAGAGGGTAAGTATTGCGATATTTTTTATTTTAATTCTTTATTTTACACTTTAATCTGAATTCTGATACCAATTCCCGATATCTTAAACATATCGGGAATCGGTATCGGAATTCCGATTCCAGATTCAAAAGATCGCCGACTTCATGGCCGACCCCACACTGGGGTCGGGTCGGGTTTCATGAAACCCGACCTTGCCAAAAGTCGGCGACTTTTGAAAAATCTCGACCCGTTTCGCTCAACCCTGCTACTGGGAAATGAGGAGATGCTTCTGGTGCTTCAGTGACCGGGGGTGGCGTCACTGAGCATGCGCTCACAGCCTGACCTGAGGTGACCTCTGGACCATGGGAAAATGCCAGTGAAGAGGTTACCGCAGGTAATCTATCTATTCTATCAATCTCTTTTTTCATTCTATCTATATATTCATTCTATCTATCTACAGGAAGTTTTTTTCTCTGTCTGCACTCAACTTTATTGGCATGCACAAAGAGAAAAAAAAGCATTAAAAAAATCGCACCAAAAACGTGACAAAAACACACCAAAAATGCACCTAAACCTGGTGCAGCTTCTTTCCTGCTAAGATCAGGTTTTGCTGCAGAAAAAAAAGCAGCAAAAATGCCCTGTGTGAAGATACCCTTATACTGTTAAATTATCATATACTCTGTGTGTTATATTGCCCATTTATCCTGTCTTATATAAAACTATAAATATAAGAGTTTCCTTAATCTTAGCTTTTTACATCACAAATTTGTACAATATAGAATCAGTTTAGTGCCCTTTGAATATACAGTAAAAACAGCATGTATCTGCTGATGCAGATTGCATATGTCCCACGAGTAAACAGTTATGTTCATTTAATGGGTTTGATCTGCAAAACACAGTGATGACACAGCATGATTGGATTTAATGGAGAATGCTTATTATCAGGAAATTTGTTTATTTGATTATAATGTGGAACTATCATTAAAATAGGAATACTTGGTACTAAAATTAACATTAAAAAGTACTGTTGATATTTTTCTGCTAAAACTGGAAAAGCCATTAATTAGTCTGCATTATTATTAAGAATACCATGTAAGATATGAAAAATGAGCTAAACCACTGAATAAATTGAAGGAAAGGTGCAAGGAAAGGGTGACACAAAGTAGATAAAATATATTTCAGCCATGAAAACATGTAAAGCCTCAGGGAATGTGGCTACACAGTAAAGTAAAAGGGTTAGTGAAAAATAAATGTATAATAGTAAATAAAAATATAGCTTCACTAAGTACCCCTGAGTAAATTTTAGCTCACAGAACAAAAACATTTTACATTTATATTAAATAAATGCTATCTAAATCTAACAAAAAAAGTATATACAAAATTAAAAAAAGTAATACGTAATTAAATCACATTAAAAAAGTAGAAAAAGAATAGCTGCTAAGCAGGTTTATGATAATTATGCATAAATGGTGCCTTGCAAAGATTTGAAAGTTACATTATTTTTCATCTTTTTATGGGGAATCCATGGAAAATGCTTAGAATGGCTCTGCACCACTTAATGAAGGAAAGCAGTGACAAACAATGACTCTCCTCTGGGACATTACACATTGGCACTCATTATTGCAAAGTGCAGTTTCAAGGTTAGTGATGGCACTTCTGTTAAGCCTTGGTACACACTGGTGACAGAGTGGTAAATAACATCCTTGGTGGTCCTGGGTGGCAAGTCATTGATGTTATATAATTATACAGTTTATTATTTTATGGTTTAGCTTAGTAAAAGGATAATGGTAGTGGTGTTTTAGGTTAAAAAAGTGCGACAAATACTTCATCATCATAAATCATCTAAACTGATCCAGAGTTTTGTTAAATCCAAGCACCTGGATTGTTCAAACTATGCAGGAAAGTTCATGTAGCACCAGACACGTACACATTACAATGTGTCAAAAGAAGCAACAAGAGTCTCTACTGCAAGGAATGAGGATCGGCACCAAGCCAAAGCTCCTCAGCCATGTTATTGATGCAGTGCACTAAGCAGCAATTACTAAGCAATGTGTGGGGATGCCATGTTACATCCCAAACATTGTTAAGTTCTGGCCGCAATCACATCAGTTTTTAACCGATCAGTGGGTGTGTCAAGTATCGGACCTCCATGAATCTCATATTGCCGATTTATATGCTTCTAATACCTACAAAAAACACAGTGCAGGCCAAATACAAGGCAGTAAAACATATCCTTTATTATAGACCAATCAAAATGCTGTTAAATATAAAAAACGCAAAGACAGTGATAAAAAATGATGTGTAGAAAAGCAACTGAGAAGTAAAAATGAGTAAATGTACAATGTTTCCTATGTAAGAATCACATGCAAAACTGAACTCAAATGATAAATCACATGTCTGATTGGTTGGGAACAGACAACTGGGCCGATGTCACTATCTCTCTTATTGTGCATTTGACTCTGTTACTCTGTGTCCTTGTTGATCCTGATTCAAATATTCGCAATATATTATGTGATTTATCATTTTACTTGAGTTTTGCATTTGATTGCATAGTAAACTCTGTGGCCCTGATTCATCAAGACCAAAACTTTTCTTGCCAGACTTGATAATAAGGCATGCTGGTGTCAGATGCGTGTGTGGTTTAATGAATCAAGAGCGTTTGACAAGTGGCATCCAACTGGACTAATCTTACTCCAGTCCGGGACTAAAGTAAAATTTATGGCATAAGGAATGTCACAGCTTATCAAAAATTAAACAAGCTATGGCGTCACACCCCTTTCTGTCATGATCCCAATGGCAGGGGATCACAAAAATGACAAGCACAGATACAAACAAGCTCTAGGGCGATGGAACCTGAGCTGACCGCGACCCTAAACCTAACGCACAAATAAAAGTAGCCGGGGAACGTGCCTACGATGATCCTAGACGTCTCGCTCCAGCCGAAGATCTAACTTCCCCTATCAGAAGAAACACAGACCTCTCTTGCCTCCAGAGAAATACCCCACAGCAAATAGCAGCCCCCCACATATAATGACGGTGAAATGAGAGGAAAGCACATACGTAGTATGAAAACAGTTTCAGCAAAATGAGGCCCGCTAAAGCTAGATAGCAGAGGATACAAAAGTGAACTGCGCGGTCAGCGAAAAACCCTTCAAAAAACCATCCTGAAATTACTTGAACTCATGTGCCAACTCATGGTACATGAAAAGCAATTTCAGCCCACTAGAGCAACCAGCAGCAGAGAATCACATATCTGCAGGCTGGACTAAAAACCAAATTAAGCAAAACACAAAACAGGAAAATCCAAACTTAGCTTGTCCAGAAGGTTCTAGGAGCAGGGAGCAGAGGTAACAAGACACACTGGATACATTGATAACCGGCGAGGAAATGCCAGCAAAGCCAGGTTAAATAGGAAACTCCCATATGCTGATGGAACAGGTGGAACCCAGAAACCCAGGAAAGACAAGTCACCCAGTACCATCAGTAACCACCAGAGGGAGCCCAAAAACAGAACTCACAACAGTACCCCCCCCTTGAGGAGGGGTCACCGAACCCTCACGAGAACCACCAGGGCGACCAGGATGAGCCCTATGAAAAGCGCGAACCAAATCATCAGCATGAACATCCGAGGCAACCACCCAAGAATTATCCTCCTGACCATAACCCTTCCACTTGACCAAATACTGGAGTTTCCGTCTGGAAACACGAGAATCCAAGATCTTCTCCACAACATACTCCAATTCTCCCTCCACCAGCACTGGAGCAGGAGGCTCAAGCGAAGGAACAACAGGTACCTCATACTTCCGCAACAACGACCGATGGAACACATTATGAATAGCAAACGATGCCGGGAGATCCAAACGAAACGACACAGGGTTAAGAATTTCCAAGATCCTATAGGGACCGATGAACCGAGGCTTGAACTTAGGAGAAGAGACCTTCATAGGAACAAAACGAGAAGACAACCACACCAAGTCACCAACAAGAAGTCGAGGACCCACGCGGCGACGGCGATTAGCAAACTGCTGAGCCTTCTCCTGGGACAACTTCAAATTGTCCACCACATGACTCCAAATCCGATGCAACCTATCCACCACCATGTCCACTCCAGGACAATCAGAAGGTTCCACCTGACCAGAGGAAAAACGAGGATGAAACCCCGAATTACAAAAGAAAGGAGAAACCAAGGTAGCAGAACTAGCCCGATTATTAAGGGCAAACTCGGCCAGCGGCAAAAAGGTAACCCAGTCATCCTGATCAGCAGAAACAAAACACCTTAAATAAGTTTCCAAGGTCTGATTAGTTCGTTCAGTCTGGCCATTCGTCTGAGGATGGAATGCAGACGAAAAGGACAAATCAATGCCCATCTTAGCACAGAACGTCCGCCAAAATCTAGACACAAACTGGGATCCCCTGTCAGAAACGATGTTCTCAGGAATCCCATGCAAACGAACCACATTCTGAAAAAACAGAGGGACCAACTCAGAGGAGGAAGGCAACTTAGACAAGGGTACCAGATGAACCATTTTAGAAAAGCGATCACACACAACCCAGATGACGGACATTTTTTGAGAGACAGGGAGATCCGAAATAAAGTCCATGGAAATGTGCGTCCAAGGCCTCTTCGGGATAGGCAAAGGTGACAACAATCCACTGGCCCGAGAACAGCAAGGCTTAGCCCGAGCGCAAACCTCACAAGACTGCACAAAAGAACGCACATCCCTCGACAAGGAAGGCCACCAAAAAGACCTGGCCACCAAGTCTCTAGTACCAAATATTCCAGGATGACCTGCCAACGCAGAAGAATGGACCTCGGAGATGACTCTACTGGTCCAATTATCCGGAACAAACAGTCTCTCAGGCGGACAACGATCAGGTTTACCCGCCTGAAACTCCTGCAAAGCACGTCGCAAGTCTGGGGAGACAGCAGACAAAATCACCCCATCCCTAAGGATACCAGAGGGCTCAGAATTTCCAAGGGAGTCAGGCACAAAACTCCTAGAAAGAGCATCCGCCTTCACATTCTTTGAACCTGGCAGGTATGAAACCACAAAATTGAAACGAGAGAAAAACAGTGACCAACGAGCCTGTCTAGGATTCAGACGCCTGGCAGACTCAAGGTAAATCAAATTTTTGTGATCAGTCAAGACCACCACACGATGTCTAGCACCCTCTAGCCAATGACGCCACTCCTCAAATGCCCACTTCATGGCCAAAAGTTCCCGATTACCAACATCATAATTCCGCTCAGCCGGCGAAAACTTTCTAGAAAAAAACGCGCATGGCTTCATCACTGAGCCATCGGAGCTTCTCTGTGACAAAACCGCCCCCGCTCCAATCTCGGAAGCATCAACCTCAACCTGAAAAGGGAGCGAAACATCTGGCTGACGCAACACAGGAGCAGAAGAAAACCGGCGCTTAAGTTCCTGAAAGGCCTCCACAGCTGCAGGAGACCAATTAGCAACATCAGCACCCTTCTTAGTCAAATCCGTCAAAGGCTTAACAACACTAGAAAAATTAGTTATAAAACGACGATAGAAATTAGCAAAACCCAAGAACTTCTGTAGACTCTTAAGAGATGTAGGCTGCGTCCAGTCACAAATAGCCTGAACCTTGACGGGATCCATCTCAATAGTAGAAGGGGAAAAAATATACCCCAAGAAAGAAATCTTCTGGACTCCAAAGAGACACTTTGAGCCTTTTACAAACAAGGAATTGGCCCGCAGGACCTGAAACACCTTCCTGACCTGCTGAACATGAGACTCCCAGTCATCAGAAAAAACCAAAATATCATCCAAATACACAATCATAAATTTATCCAGATATTCACGGAAAATATCGTGCATAAAGGACTGGAAGACTGAAGGAGCATTAGAAAGTCCAAAAGGCATTACCAAATACTCAAAATGGCCCTCAGGCGTATTAAATGCGGTTTTCCACTCATCACCTTGCTTTATTCGTATAAGATTATACGCACCCCGAAGATCAATCTTAGTGAACCATTTAGCCCCTTTAATGCGAGCAAACAAATCAGTCAACAATGGCAAAGGATACTGATATTTTACGGTAATCTTATTCAAAAGACGATAATCTATACAAGGCCTCAAGGAACCATCTTTTTTGGCCACGAAAAAAAAACCTGCTCCCAAAGGGGACAAAGATGGACGGATATGTCCCTTTTCCAAGGACTCCTTAACATAATCCCGCATAGCAGTATGCTCTGGCACTGACAGATTGAACAAACGACCTTTAGGAAATTTACTGCCTGGAATTAAATTTATAGCACAATCGCAATCCCAGTGAGGAGGAAGCGAACTGAGCTTAGGCTCCTCAAAAACATCCCGATAGTCAGACAAAAACACAGGAATCTCAGAAGGAGTAGATGAAGCGATAGAAATCGGAGGTGCATCATCATGAACCCCCTGACAACCCCAGCTTAACACAGACATTGATTTCCAGTCAAGGACTGGATTATGAGTTTGTAACCATGGCAGACCAAGTACTAGAACATCATGCAAATTATACAGTACCAGGAAGCGAATCACCTCCTGATGAACGGGAGTCATACGCATGGTCACTTGTGTCCAGTACTGAGGTTTATTCATAGCCAAAGGTGTAGAGTCAATTCCCTTCAAAGGAATAGGGACTTCCAGAGGCTCCAGACTAAACCCACAGCGATTGGCAAATGACCAATCCATAAGACTCAGGGCAGCGCCTGAATCCACATAGGCATCGACGGAAATGGATGATAATGAACAAATCAGAGTCACAGACAGAATGAACTTAGACTGTAAAGTACTAATGGCAACAGACTTATCAACCTTTTTTGTGCGTTTAGAGCATGCTGATATAACATGAGCTGAATCACCACAATAAAAGCACAACCCTTTTTTCCGCCTATACTTTTGCCGTTCACTTCTGGACTGAATTCTATCACATTGCATTATCTCAGGTGACGGTTCAGACGACACCGCCAAATGATGCACAGGTTTGCGCTCCCGTAAACGCCGATCAATCTGAACAGCCATAGTCATAGACTCATTCAGACCAGCAGGCGCAGGGAACCCCACCATAACATCTTTAATGGCCTCAGAAAGGCCATCTCTAAACTTTGCAGCCAGAGCGCACTCATTCCACTGAGTAAGTACCGACCACTTCCGAAATTTTTGACAATAAATTTCTGCTTCATCTTGCCCCTGAGAGAGGGCCAAAAAAGCTTTTTCAGCCTGAATCTCTTGGTTAGGTTCCTCATAGAGCAAACCCAATGCCAGAAAAAACGCATCCGCATTAAGCAACGCAGGGTCCCCTGGTGCCAATGCAAATGCCCAATCCTGAGGGTCACCCCGCAGGAAAGATATAATTATCTTGACTTGCTGAGCAGGGTCTCCAGAGGAGCGAGATTTCAAAGAAAGAAACAACTTGCAATTGTTCCTAAAGTTCAGAAAACGAGATCTATCTCCAGAAAAAAACTCTGGGACAGGAATTCTAGGTTCAGACATAGGAGCATGCACAACAAAATCCTGTATATCTTGAACCTTAGCGGCAAGATTATTCAGGCTGGAAGCCAAACTCTGGACGTCCATGATAAACAGCTGAGATCAGAGCCATTCAAAGATTAAGAGGAGGAGGAAGTAGCCAGGCTGCAATAAGGCTAGGCAGCAAACTCTGAGGGAAAGGGGAAGAAAAAAAAAAAAAAAACTTCCTCAGACTACTTATCCTCCTACTTCAGCCAATACAATTAACACTTTGTGGGCCGGTTATACTGTCATGATCCCAATGGCAGGGGATCACAAAAATGACAAGCACAGATACAAACAAGCTCTAGGGCGATGGAACCTGAGCTGACCGCGACCCTAAACCTAACGCACAAATAAAAGTAGCCGGGGAACGTGCCTACGATGATCCTAGACGTCTCGCTCCAGCCGAAGATCTAACTTCCCCTATCAGAAGAAACACAGACCTCTCTTGCCTCCAGAGAAATACCCCACAGCAAATAGCAGCCCCCCACATATAATGACGGTGAAATGAGAGGAAAGCACATACGTAGTATGAAAACAGTTTCAGCAAAATGAGGCCCGCTAAAGCTAGATAGCAGAGGATACAAAAGTGAACTGCGCGGTCAGCGAAAAACCCTTCAAAAAACCATCCTGAAATTACTTGAACTCATGTGCCAACTCATGGTACATGAAAAGCAATTTCAGCCCACTAGAGCAACCAGCAGCAGAGAATCACATATCTGCAGGCTGGACTAAAAACCAAATTAAGCAAAACACAAAACAGGAAAATCCAAACTTAGCTTGTCCAGAAGGTTCTAGGAGCAGGGAGCAGAGGTAACAAGACACACTGGATACATTGATAACCGGCGAGGAAATGCCAGCAAAGCCAGGTTAAATAGGAAACTCCCATATGCTGATGGAACAGGTGGAACCCAGAAACCCAGGAAAGACAAGTCACCCAGTACCATCAGTAACCACCAGAGGGAGCCCAAAAACAGAACTCACAACACCTTTCATGCCACAGCTCCGTCTATTTTGGCAAAACTGCGAAACTGGCTTGAAAGGTCACGAAAAGCCCCAGAAATGTTGTGCTGTTCCGCATTTTGCTAAAATTTTGTGACTTTTCAAAGCAATTTACACCGATTCACGCGTAATTACTTTGATTATTCTGTGCCTGTGTATACACTCATGTTTTTAATATTTAAGAATACTTTTATTTGTGTATAATAAAGGATATTTGTTTTTACCCTGCAATGTTTTTTCTAGGTATTCATATTTTGTTAGCAACTAAGGGCTGATTCATAGGCAATCATTCTGCATATGGGCTTAATACTAAAGTCATGACTGAAAGTGTTGGCACCGTTGAAATTGTTGAAAATGAAGTATTTCTACCAGAAAATTATTGCAATTACACATATTTTGTTAGACACTTATTTATTTCCTTTGTGCATATTGGAATAATTGGAAAAAAGGCAAAATGGACATAATTTCACACAAAATCCCCAAAATTGGCTGGACAAAATTGTTGCCACCTTTCCAAAATTGTGGATGAACAATTTTGCTTGACGCATGTGATGCTCATACAAACTCACCTGTGGCAAGTAACAGATGTGGGCAACATGAAAATCATGGATGATATGCGCTAAAAACATCTTAAAAGCATAAATGCATGCACGTCGCTAAATGCCTACCTTGTAGGTAATTCCAATTCTATGATGCATACAGTTGTGATTTTCCATGCTCGATGATGATACAGTCGATGAAGATGTGTGGAAATTAAGCCTTTGGCTCACACTGTACCTGATGTGTAGTGTCAGCAGCATTTTGGTCGGTCACGCTGGCCCTGGCACTTCCTTAGACATTCTAAAAATCTACGACCCTGTTACTGCATTATGTCACTCGAATATGGGCTCTCTTTTGTGGCAAAGAAAGAGAGTCCTGGTTTGTCCAATGCATTTCCGAGGTATCGTCCACATTGAAGACTTTAATTTACATTTCACTTCAATCACCAGCACCACATCTATTAATTTTTGAGACATCACAGTGTTTATAGACAGAAATGATATAGCCACCAAAATGTACAGTAAGCCAACAGACTGTAACAGCTACATTCGATTGGACTGTTGTCATCTACCAATTTGGCTGGAAAATATTCTGTGGGGACAGTTTATACATATCAGAAGGAATTACATGAAAGCTGATTATCAAGAAGAATCACATAAAATGATCACCAAATTTGTCCATAAAGGATATAACCAGGCCAAATTAAGAGAAATAAATGAAAAAGTAAAATAAATGTTGAGGGAATCAATATTAACCACTAATATAGGAACAAAGAAGAAACAATGGAGTAGCCATGAACCACAAAAAATGGAATAAAAGAAAATAGAGTTTATTCAATACAAATACATAAAACATCAAGTAACATTACAAAAAAATAAGTCTTGTAGCAAAGGAGAAACAACAAGTATGAGGGGCAGCTCCTCTCCATCAAAAAGGGACCAAAGTCATCAAACGATACGGTGATGTGTCTGGGTGGTGAGTAACAAGTGTAGATTGGTTCAAGATTATTTAGAGTTTACAAAAATATTCAGTGCAGAGACGCAAAGGAGTAGAAAAAGAGAGTAGATGTTCTCACCTTAATGCCAATTGCAAGTTATGCTGATTACATCATGTCATCAAGGAAAATAAAGCCTATCACAAGTTCCCATACATATAGCCGAAGACACAGGTAGTCGCAATTCACTATTAAGACCCGCAACTTTCCCATGGTGTATGGAGATGGAATGTCCAAAATGTTTCCCTTTCGCTTTCTCAATGCGCAGCATATAATCAATTTTTCCCCAGTCTATTTAGCTTATTACACAGAAAGGCAAACAGGTGCGTAGGTATATACAGCTTTGAACATTGGCATTTGAGTGGGAGCACTAGTGCAGTTTTTAGAATTTACAATATGAAAATCACACTTGAAACCAGATAAAAAGGGAGAAGCTGACTCAGTTTCTGCATTGTATGTCTGTGTGTGTGTGCCACAGTAAGCATAGAAAACATAAAGATGAGAAGAAGACTTGAGAACCAAAATTGTTGAACAATATCAACAATCAGGTACAGACTGGTGCTGAAATTCAGCCCTGGCATTTGAAATCACACAGGCCCATTCCGAAGAACAAGATGGGATATATTACTAATATTACCCTGGATGGGAGAAAGGAAGATTTACTACAAGACCAATATTTCTAATGATACCTGTGACCTGCTGGGGTAAGTGATGGAGTCAGCAACTTTGTGCTCAATCACAACTCTTAACAGTATGGGTATCTTGAGGACACCGATTCTGTTAACAATGTAGCAGACAAGGCAGCTCATGACCAGACAGGCCCTTTTGGCATTTGCCAGAATTGCCAGATGGTCAGTCCAGCCCTGTCAACAATCTCAAGGTTACAAGTCCATCTCCAGAGATCTTGATGTTCATTTGTACACAGCGCACATCATAATCAAGATGTTTAGAACCCATGGCACAGTAGCTAATGTCCATGGACGTGGACTGAATGAAATGAAATGCCATGGCAGGAGATTCAGGAGGAGCACACCGCTGACACAGAGACATAAAAAATATATATGTAAATAAATAAAAATACACTGCAGTTTGCCAACATGTATATAAGTAAGCCAAAATCCATTTGGGAAAGTGTCGTGAGGACAGATGACACCAAGATAGACCTTTTTGGTAAAGCACATCATTCTACTGTTTACCAAAATGGAATAAGATTAAAAAAAATAACACAGTAACTACAGTCAAATATGGTGGAGGTTAAAAAAAAATTGTGGTTGTTTTGCTGCCTATGGCACTGAGTGCCTTGACTGTATTCAAGGCATCTTGAAATCTGAAGATTACCAACGGATTTTGCGTGGTAATATGGTCCCTAGTGTCAAAAAGCTGGGTTGAGAGATCTCAAAATTGCTGTTGGGAGAAGGCATCCTTCAAATATGAGAGACTTGGAGCAGTTTGCAGAAGAAGAGTGGTCCAAAATGCCAGAAGAAAAAGCTTGTTGATGGTTATAGGAAGCGATTGATTGCAGATATTTATGTAAAAGGGTGTGCAACCACATATTATGTTGAGGGTGCCAACAATTTTTTCTGTCCCATTTTGGGGATTTTGTGTGAAAAATATGTCCAATTAGCCTTTTTTCCTGTTTTTTTTTTGTGTTGACCCAATGCACTCAAGGGAAATAAACATGTGTATATCAAAACATTTGTACTGTATTTTTCTGACCATAAGACGCACTTTTTTGTGAATAGTGAATATTCATTAGCCGCTTCCCCACCAACCTGTCAGCGCTGAACAGTGAGCAGGGAACAGCAAATGAATAGTCCTTCTCTTAAGCAGTGGACACACATGGTTTCTCCAGTGCTGGATTCCTGCAGCAGCTGGGGAGATCTGTGTGTGGAGTGGGGGAGGCGGCAGCAGGAGCCCGAGGAGAGAGCTGCATACCTGACAGCACAGCTTCTGCCTGCCTGATGCATAAGGACCTGTGTGATGTCATGAAGTGGGCGGGCTGGAGCATCACATGACCGCACAGAGCCTCCCTCTTGACGTCATCACAGGTCCTTCAGACTCCCCACTAGAATCTGCTGGCTTGCTCGTGTGGCCTGTGTTGTGGAGAGGCAACAAGAGGGAGGACTCTGTGAGTGCAGTCATGGGATGCTCCAGCTTTTTACCTCACCACAGCATGGCTGGCTGACTGCCACAATTAAAAGGTTAGTCTTTACAACACACAATAAAGCACTCTGCCACTCCTGTGGTGAACTATAACTCCCTGCATACCGTCGGATCTGCAGGACATGCTGGGAGGTATAGTTCTCCCATTGTTTTTTAAAGCAGCACTCCAGTGTTATTTTTCAGTGCTGGAGTGGTGCTTTAAATATAAGCCCTGTGCCCCCATTCTTATACTCAACCTCCAGCGTCTTCATATAGTACTTTACAGACACCACACTGGTCCCGCAGCACCATCTTCTTCCCGCAGCTTCCAATATAATAACAAGCTATGATATATAATAACACCACATATAATATTATGTTTTTTATATTATTAAATATTTTACCACTTTTTTTGCTCCAAATATTTTTTTCCCTTTTATCACCTCTAAAACCTGGGTGCGTCTTATAGTTCAGTGCGCCTTATAGTCCAAAAAATACGGTAATTGCTATAATTTTCTGAGAGAAATACTTAATTTTCTTTAACAATTTCAGGGGTGCCAATACCCATTTTGCCCATGACTATATATAATATAGCAAAAAAAAGAGGGGTTATAAAACACTCCAAGACAGAATTGGGTGCCTCAAAAAAATAATACAAAAATAGCAAAGGGAACCTAAAATATAACGTTTAATAAATACCAATTAAAAAACTATACGACACAACATATAACGACAAACTCGTACATTGACCACAAAGGTCAATCGGACAAGGAACTGATAAACAGTCCAAAGAGAAATATTCAGTAGTCAAATTGGTACCCTACACAGCCTTCAGGATTACTGTTACAGCATACACCTTATCAGGTAAAGCAGAGAAACCAAATAAATACATACAAAGGTGTGCTACTGTTATTCACAAAGAATATTTCTTAAAGCTGTCTATAAGGTGAAAAAAACAACACCGCTGGTTATCACCAATAAGAAGCTTCAAATACACGGGGTGCACATAGAGCTATTGAAACGATCTCACCCAATTTATGATGGTACCGCATACTGAAATATGTTCCCCATGTCTGGATAAGACTCCTATGGATTAAATTCCATCCATCTTAGATCCGTTGGACTCAAAGACCACCTACTGCGTTCTAGACCACCTCCCTACGCGTTTCATCTCAGGAAAGAATCATCAGGGGACAGGGTAGTCAGTCCGTGGTCAGGAATTGAAGGAGTGCTCAACCGAGACAAAACATCTCCAGGGAGCCTCTCATCAATCCATTCAAAAATGACATCTCTTTTATAAGGTACTCCTATCAGGGGTAATGCCTATTCATCCAAAACAGCTGAGATACAGCCTATCAGCCATGGGCTTACAGCCGACACCCAGTGGTCTGACTAACCTCATTGGTGATCCAGGGTTAATGGCGGCGATCTGTGTCCCACGTGGGATGCACGCCAGAAACGGCATGCATCGGGTACACTTCCGTACCGTGATGAAGGGCGCGCACCTCTGACTCATAGTGGTGAGTCATTGTCATGCGCAGAGACCCTGGAACGCAAGCGGCAGTGAATATACTTCTGCCTGGGCGCGTGCGTCTGACACAGTGAGTCACTACCATGCGCCTGGAATGCACGTGGGGAGGGGGCGTGGATCTATGACCAGTAATGGTCCAATGCTTACAACTCCGGCGCCAGATCTATTGAACACCCGGATAGCATGGCATTAACCAGCAGCCAGCAGAAATCAACACAGGCAGCACTCATCCACCCGCCGCCCCCAAGTTCAATCCCACACAGAACATCATTGCGCAACCCCACTTATTCTTATAATTACACCCTAAAATAAAGTTAAATCGGCATCACAGAAAATACCATCCCCCAAATCTCTTGTAATGTGAGACATAACACACCATTTAGTGCACCGCACAAAAAATGGAATCATCCTGTTGTATGTCTTTTAGAGCTAGGGGAAGGGGGAAACTAAGTGCCGTAACTGTTGAGTGGAAAAAAGGAAAGTACTTCATTTATAAGGAAAACGAACCACTGAGCTTGGAAAATAAGCACTAGACAGTTGTGTCTTACAGAAGAGAGAAAATAATAAATAAAATCCTCTCTTCTCAACTTAAAGCTCCCAGGTCTAAAACATAGAACGACCCGGAGCACAACTCCCTTTCCTGGATGTGATGATTGAGAGGTTGGCTGATGGCTCTCTTGGCACCAGTGTCCACAGGAAGTCTACTGGTATTTTCTGTGATGCCGATTTAACTTTATTTTAGGGTGTAATTATAAGAATAAGTGGGGTTGCGCAATGATGTTCTGTGTGGGATTGAACTTGGGGGCGGCGGGTGGATGAGTGCTGCCTGTGTTGATTTCTGCTGGCTGCTGGTTAATGCCATGCTATCCGGGTGTTCAATAGATCTGGCGCCGGAGTTGTAAGCATTGGACCATTACTGGTCATAGATCCACGCCCCCTCCCCACGTGCATTCCAGGCGCATGGTAGTGACTCACTGTGTCAGACGCACGCGCCCAGGCAGAAGTATATTCACTGCCGCTTGCGTTCCAGGGTCTCTGCGCATGACAATGACTCACCACTATGAGTCAGAGGTGCGCGCCCTTCATCACGGTACGGAAGTGTACCCGATGCATGCCGTTTCTGGCGTGCATCCCACGTGGGACACAGATCGCCGCCATTAACCCTGGATCACCAATGAGGTTAGTCAGACCACTGGGTGTCGGCTGTAAGCCCATGGCTGATAGGCTGTATCTCAGCTGTTTTGGATGAATAGGCATTACCCCTGATAGGAGTACCTTATAAAAGAGATGTCATTTTTGAATGGATTGATGAGAGGCTCCCTGGAGATGTTTTGTCTCGGTTGAGCACTCCTTCAATTCCTGACCACGGACTGACTACCCTGTCCCCTGATGATTCTTTCCTTGAGATGAAACGCGTAGGGAGGTGGTCTAGAACGCAGGAGGTGGTCTTTGAGTCCAACGGATCTAAGATGGATGGAATTTGATCCATAGGACACTTATCCAGACATGGGGAACATATTTCAGTATGCGGTACCATCATAAATTGGGTGAGATCGTTTCAATAGCTCTATGTGCACCCCCGTGTATTTGAAGCTTCTTATTGGTGATAACCAGCGGTGTTGTTTTTTTCACCTTATAGACAGCTTTAAGAAATATTCTTTG
Organism: Ranitomeya imitator; assembly: GCF_032444005.1. Taxonomy (NCBI): domain Eukaryota; kingdom Metazoa; phylum Chordata; class Amphibia; order Anura; family Dendrobatidae; genus Ranitomeya; species Ranitomeya imitator. Next base: position 376,707,767 of record NC_091286.1, on the reverse strand, counting down.
TGAATAACAGTAGCACACCTTTGTATGTATTTATTTGGTTTCTCTGCTTTACCTGATAAGGTGTATGCTGTAACAGTAATCCTGAAGGCTGTGTAGGGTACCAATTTGACTACTGAATATTTCTCTTTGGACTGTTTATCAGTTCCTTGTCCGATTGACCTTTGTGGTCAATGTACGAGTTTGTCGTTATATGTTGTGTCGTATAGTTTTTTAATTGGTATTTATTAAACGTTATATTTTAGGTTCCCTTTGCTATTTTTGCATGACTATATATACTATATAACATATGCAAGAAAAGAAAAAAAGGCTAGATCCTAATAATGGGGATCACCACAGTACGGAAATGACACCCCTGACGAAGCCACCCAGTGTGGTGGCGATACGCGTTGGGTTGCTGTGTAGCTCACATTGGGACTCTTATGGAGGGCTTTACAGGCTGTGGTAATATTAACCCTTAGATAGGCAGGATTTATTTATATATAACCTTTTGCCTATTGGTTCTCATGGGGCCTTGAAACTCTCCTTGCGCTTCTTTATCTTATGGTGGTATACTACAGGCCACTTATTATAAGTTACTGCATTGTTCGTTCACTGATCTTGTTATCTCGTCATTGTTTCTACGCATATATATATGTGTTTTTGTAACTTGAGGCAGGCTTGTCCTGTGTGGTCCCCTATCTTCGGACTGTAGGTATACGGATTAACGTGTCAATGGAAGCCTTATATTTTGTTATTTAGTCGCATATATTTTATTTACTTTGTCAAATTATCTGGGGGAGTGCCAAGATACTACAACTTATGTGTATTGGATTTCTGCCACCTTGGTTCCATGATTACACACTGTATTTGTTTAAATACCTTTGAGTCCTATGTGAGTTACTGCCGTATTAAGGGCTGGTGTCTATAGCATGACTATGCTTTTTAAATGTTTTTAATGTTTGTGTCCTTGTTGTGATTTATATATGTTGCCAAATAAAGCTGTGTTTATATTTAGTGTCATTTCCGTACTGTGGTGATCCCCATTATTAGGATCTAGCCTTTTTTTCTTTTCTTGCATATGTTGATTCTACTATAGGTCCTGGTGGTATCCCTATGACCGTGGTGCCCCCTTACATTTATTCTGTATATATACTATATAGGCATACAGTAAATACAGCATACCGCTAATAAATAGAGTATTAATTTAGAATTATTTTCTTATATTACTTCAAAATATATAATCATTTGCTACATGGAGCAGTGGATAGCACTGCAGCCTTGCAGCGCTGGTGTCCTGGGGTCTAATCCCACCCAGGACAACATCTGCTTAGAGTTTGTATGTTCTCTCTGTGTTTGCGTGGGTTTCCTCCGGGCACTCCGGTTTCCTCCCACATTCCAAAGACATACTGATAGGGATTCAAGATTGTGAGCCCCATCGGGGACAGTGATGATAATATGTACAAAATTGTAAAGCGCTGTGGAATATGTTAGCGCTATATAAAAATAAAGATTATTATTACATTCACTAGTGATGCCAGAAAACATATTTACTTCTTAATCACTACCACAGCTCTTTTTTTGCCAATTTCAAGATGTCATGCATGCTAAATTAACTGATAAGAAAGAAAACTTTTACAGATTTTATCTATTAGAGAAGATCAATAGCTTAGCTGTCATGCCTTCAGTTGCTAAGATTGATTAGAACTTGGTGACATACAGTCTAGGAAAAACAAAACTAATGAATCACTCTTCTTTAATTGAAAATAGGTTAAAGGAGACAAACCTAAAAAATCTTTGTATCTTTGCTTTGTGAAGGAAAATAGATACAGAAAAAGTAAGTGTAATAACATTTAATTTTAGATACAGGGATCTAACTAGGGATGAGTAAACATGCTCCGTGATATCACTCAAGTATCTGGGTGCTTGAATGTGCTTGGCACTCAACAAGCATTGGCTGGTGCTCGGATTTGAAGCTCGAATCCCTGCCCCGCATGTTACACAGCCAATAAACATGAAGGGATTGCCTATCAGTAACTGTATTGCTGTAGCCATCTTGGTAGTGGCATTTCTGTGATTGGCTGGCCGCATTACCTCATCAGAGGTTATAAAAGGACAGGCGCCACCACACTCGGCACATTGACACCATTGCATAGCTCAGAGACAGTTTTATTGGAGGAAGGGGTGGTTGTTCAGGTCTGTGTGTGCACAGTTTAATGAATCAGAATTTTGTAGTGTTGATACTGGTGATGATGCTGAACCATTATACTAATGGTCCTTCTAAGGGCTAATCTTGTGCTTTGCTGCTTCATTCATATACATTCTGCATTTATCCTAGGAAGGCACAGTTGCAGTAGCAGTGAGAGTGGAAAAATGCAATCTTTAGGTAGGGCTTAGGGCTTTGCAGTCCATTGCATAATATATATCTGCTGCATGTGACCACATTCTTTTTTGGGGGGTTGAAAAACATTGACATCCACAGAGTATTTTGTGCCTTGTGTGTTACGGATCTGCAACACAGGACTAAGATAGAAGGGGGAAACCTGACCCTACCCTATGACTAGGCTGACACCCTATGATGGAGTTGGCGACCCATTCCTTGTGATTAGACCCACCGACGATCCTGGGATAATCTCAAGCGAAGACCTATAGATAAGGGGAAGGGGATCCCTAACAACAAACCTCACCTCCCTTCTTCTCTTGTTTAAAAATTTCTTAGACCTCCTATTAGCCAGTTTAAGATTAGGGCGCACACTGGTCCAAACTCTTTCCAAATTTCCAGAAAAACTCTCCTCCTCAGGCACCGCCGCCCCAATCCTAGAAAAGGGACCGAAAGATGGACTCTTCCCAGTACAACAAAAGAAAGGAGAACACCCAACCGAAGAAGACATATGATTATTGAGAGTAAACTCAGCTAATGGTAGATATTCCAACCACATCTCCTGATCTCCGTTACAAAACATCTCAAAAACTGCTCAACGTCCTGGTTTTTCCTCTCTGTCTGTCCATTGGACTGCGGATGATAGCTCGATGAAAATGACAAATGAACCTTAAGTCTGTCACAAAAGGCATGCCAAAAGTGAGCCAGAAACTGTGGTCCCCTATCAGAGACAATGTCCGTGGGAACAACATGGAGTCTGACAATCTCCTTCACAAATGCCCTGGCAAGTGTCTTAGTGCAGGGTAATTTATTGAGCGGGACCAGATAACATATCTTACTAAACCGGTCCACAACAACCCAGATAATAGAAAAACCCTCAGAGACCGACAGGTCGGTGATAAAATCCATTGCAAGATGCATCCATGGAGAACTAGGAACGTCTAATGGGCAAAGCAACCCTGCCGCCGGAGCATGAGAAGCCTTAGACCTAGCGCACATGGTACACTGATGCACCCACTTGACAATTTCTCGTAGCCACCCCGGCCACCAGAAACTCCAACTGATCGACTTTCTTGTTTCGGCAATCCCTGGATGACCCGCCAAACAAAACTCATGACATTCCATAAACAAAGCTCTCCTCAGGGCTTTAGCCACAAATAATTTCCCATACAGAATGTTAGTTGGTGCCGCAAAAAAATGCTATTTTCCAACTCAGAACCTAATGCTGCCACCACCACCCCTCTCTGCAGAATAGATTCTTTTCAGTATTAACCGCTGGGGAGAAACTTCAAGACAAAGCACCAGCTTTAACATTTTTTGTCCCAGGGATATATGTCATAGAAAAATGGGACCGGGCAAAAAACAATGCCCACCTAGATTGACTGGCATTAAAACGTTTAGCAGCATCCAGAAAGATCAGGTTCTTAGGATCAGTAAAGACTTGTATAGGATGTCTAGCGCCCTCCAAAAAATGTCGCCAATGCTCAAATGCAGCTTAATAGCCAGCAATTCTCAGTTACCAACATCGTAGATGAGCTCAGCCTCTGAAAATTTCTTAGAAAAGAAAGCACAGGGATGCACCCCATCCTCTCCCTCCTGGGACAGAACAGCCTCCACTCCTACTGATGAGGCATCCACCTGTACCAGAAAGGGCTTAGTCTCATCTGTCTGGATCAAAATAAGAACAGAGCTAAACCTCTCGTTGAGATGCTCAAAAGCCTTAACAGCCTCAGGGGACCATTGGACAGTATTGGAACCCTTCTTAGTAAGATCAGTAAGGGGTTTTGCGATAACAGAAAAATTCTTTATGAATTTTCTATAATAATTAGCAAACTACAAAAATCTCTGAATCGACTTCAAGCATTCAGGTCTAGGCCACTCCAATACCGCCTGAACCTTCACCGGGTCCATCTCAAAACCATCATTGGAAATAAAGTACCCCAAAAAAAAAATTTTCTGTACTGCAAATCATTTCCCCAGTTTAGCAAAGAGTGTGTTTTCTCTCAGAATCTGCAGAACCTCACAGACTCTCTGCCAATGCCACTCCAGATCAGGCGAATAGATCAAAATATCATCCAAATAAAAAATCACACTCCTACCGATCAACAGCCTCAGGATGTTGTTAACGAAATTTTGAAAGAATGCCGGAGCATTTGTAAGGCCGAAAGGCATAACAAGACACTGAAAATGACCTTCCGGGGTATTAAAGGTTGTCTTCCATTCATCGCCTTCTTTAACCCGCAGCAAATTATATGCCCCACGGAGATCGATCTAAGAGAACCACTTGGCTCCAACTAATTGGTTAAACAAATCCAGAATTAGCGGCAAGGGGTAAGGATTGCGCACAGTGATCTTATTAATCTCCCTGAAATCCAGACACGGCCTAAGACCCCCATCTTTTTTATTTACAAAAAAGAACCACACAGCCACAGGGGACTTAGAGGGTCTTATATGACCTGCAGCAAGACTAGTCTACAGGTATTCTTTTAAGGCCTCCCTCTCGGGAATCGTCAGATTAAATAAACGACTCTTAGGGACAGTAGCACCTGGGACGAACTCAATAGCGCAATCGTAATCTCTATGAGGTGGTAGAGCTTGTGAATCCACTTCTGAAAATACTTTCCAGAATTCCTGAATGGCTTCAGGTAGCTCATTTTTCACAACAGCAGCAATGTGTACATCACAAAATTTTCCATAACACTCCTGACCCCAGTAACCAGTCCAGTACAGGATTGTTCATTTTTAACCAGGGTAGCCCCAGGACAACTGGAAAAGGCAATTTATCAGGTACAAACAAATCTAAAGATTCCTGGTTTTCCATATTCACAGTGAGTGGAAACCCGGTGACCTTTCGAGAAACGTACCCATGCTCTAGAGGAGTGTTATCAATCGCCATTACAGGAAAAGCGCATGATAAAGGTACAGAATCAATCTTATACTTGTCTAGAAATTGTTAATCAATCAAATTAAGTGCAGAACCACAGTCCACCATCACTTGAAAATCAGTCGAATGACCACAACAGGTAGAACTACCAGAAAAAGAAACTCCTGTCGCCCATACAAATGCAATGCGAAAGGGAGGGTTATAAAAGAACTTTTTTTCTCTTTTCCTTGTTTATGCGTCCTTCACGTTGCTTAATAAAATGGTCAGCCTTACCACAATTAAGGCATAGCCTCTCAGAGAATCTTCTCTGCCTTTCCTGGGAATGAGAGGACATCACCCCAAGTTGCATCGGCTCCCCACAGTCAACGGGGCTCTCCAGCAAAATTGAAACCTTCTCCTCATTCTGTCTACTTTTCAATCTTCTACCCACCCGGATAGCTAATTGCATAGTAGCCTCAAGCGTAGCAGGTGCAGGATATACAATGAGCAAATCTTTAACCCTGTCATTCAAACCTGCTAAAAACTGACTCTTGAGTGCTGGATCACTCCAGCTGACCTCTGCAGACCATCATCTGAACTGGGTACAATATCTCTCAGTGTCGCCAGAACCCTGTTTCAGCCACCTGAGTTCTGCCTCGGCTGTAGTGACCCGATCAGGATCATCATATAACACACCCATAGCAAAAAAAACGCTTCTACAGACATCAAACAAGGGTCATCTGGCCGCAATAAAAATGCCCAAACTTGCGGCTGACCTCACAATAACGATATATTAATCCCCATATGCTGTAATTCAGCCCCTGAAGACCTGGGTCTAAGCCGAAAGTAAAGTAAACATGCATTTTTAAATGAAAAAACTTCTTGCCGTTTACCAGAAAAACATTCAGGCAAACCCACCTTAGGTTCTTCAGAGCGGATTCCAGGGCAATTACTCACATGCTGTTGTAAGCTGGCAACTTCCAACGTTAACCCTTGCAGACACTGAGCAAGATCTTAAACGCTGTTTATATTGCAGAAATCCAGGAAGGGTGTTTTTTTATACTTCTTTCTGGCTGGACAAACTGTTACGGATCTGCAAAACAGGACTAAGGTAGAAGGGGTAAACTGACCCTGCACTATGACTAGGCGTGTGTAAATGGGTTAGTAACTGGCTTAGTGATTGAAAGCAGAGGGTGGTTATAAATGGTATAGTTTGTAACTGGGTCGCTGTGACCAGTGGGGTACCGCAGGGGTCAGTATTGGGACCTGTTCTCTTCAACATATTCATTAATGATCTGGTAGAAGGTTTACACAGTAAAATATCGATATTTGCAGATGATACAAAACTATGTAAAGCAGTTAATACAAGAGAAGATAGTATTCTGCTACAGATGGATCTGGATAACTTGGAAACTTGGGCTAAAAGGTGGCAGATGAGGTTTAACAATGATAAATGTAAGGTTATACACATGGGAAGAAGGAATCAATATCACCATTACACACTGAACGGGAAACCATTGGGTAAATCTGACAGGGAGAAGGACTTGGGGATCCTAGTTAATGATAAACTTACCTGGAGCAGACAGTGCCAGGTAGCAGCTGCCAAGGCAAACAGGATCATGGGGTGCATTAAAAGAGGTCTGGATACACATGATGAGAGCATTATACTGCCTCTGTACAAATCCCTAGTTAGACCGCACATGGAGTACTGTGTCCAGTTTTGGGCACCGGTGCTCAGGAAGGATATAATGGAACTAGAGAGAGTACAAAGGAGGGCAACAAAATTAATAAAGGGGATGGGAGAACTACAATACCCAGATAGATTAGCAAAATTAGGATTATTTAGTCTAGAAAAAAGACGACTGAGGGGCTATCTAATAACCATGTATAAGTATATAAGGGGACAATACAAATATCTCGCTGAGGATCTGTTTATACCAAGGAAGGTGACGGGCACAAGGGGGCATTCTTTGCGTCTGGAGGAGAGAATGTTTTTCCACCAACATAGAAGAGGATTCTTTACTGTTAGGGCAGTGAGAATCTGGAATTGCTTGCCTGAGGAGGTGGTGATGGCGAACTCAGTCGAGGGGTTCAAGAGAGGCCTGGATGTCTTCCTGGAGCAGAACAATATTGTATCATACAATTATTAGGTTCTGTAGAAGGACGTAGATCTGGGGATTTATTATGATGGAATATAGGCTGAACTGGATGGACAAATGTCTTTTTTCGGCCTTACTAACTATGTTACTATGTTAATATGTTAGGCTGAAACCCTACGATGGAGTGGGCGACCCATTCCTTGCGAATAGACCCACCGACGATCATAGGTTAATCTCAAGCGAAGACCTATAGATAAGGGGAAGGGGTTCCCTAAAAGAACTAGGGACTGGGTACAAAAATGTGTCACCTCCTAAACAAAGAGAAGGCTGCAGAAACCAATAGAAAACAGAAACTAAGGCTAGCAGAACTAGAGGTACCAGCACTGCAGAAATAACACACACAGAAGACAAAGCAAAACACCAAGCTAGAGCTCAAGCAGATAAACACTGTTTTCCAGCAAGGACTGGGAGGCAGGTACTGGATAATAAAGAGTGAAATAAACACCTGACCCAAGACAGTCATCCATAGACTATTGCGTGCTCTGTGTTACATTTCATTTTTATATAACACTCCAAAAAAGTGTTGATATTTATTCTATATTCAATTAGTCAACCATAGAGTATTACATGCTTTGTGATACATTTTGGTGATATATAACATTCCAAAAAGTGTTGAAAAAATTTCTGGATTCAATTAGTCATTCATAGAGTATTACTTGCTTGGTGTACATTTCGATGTTATATTACACCCCCAAAAAACTCTTCAAAAATTGTTTTATCTGGATTCAATTAGTCATCAATACAGTTTAAGGATTAAATTAAACACACCAGTAGCGCTTCAGTAACTCTGAATCCTGCAGCGGATACAAATACAATGCCACCCCTCTGTATTAGTAGCTATAAACAAATGTATATATAAACAATCCGCGCTGGGTTCTGTAGTTTTATGACCCCTAAGTCCCTCCAAAAAAAAAAAAAAAGCTATGAGTGTTTGCACCTTTTATATGGCTTTAAAAACTATTTAAAAATAATAATAATAATAATAATAATTTTATTTATATAGCGCCAACACATTCCGCAGCGCTTTACAATTTATAGAGGGGACTTGTACAGACAATAGACATTACAGCATAACAGAAATCACAGTTCAAAATAGATACCAAGAGGAATGAGGGCCCTGCTCGCAAGCTTACAAACTATGAGGAAAAGGGGAGACACGAGAGGTGGATGGTAACAATTGCTTTAGTTATTCGGACCAGCCATAGTGTAAGGCTCGGGTGTTCATGTAAAGCTGCATGAACCAGTTAACTGCCTAAGTATGTAGCAGTACAGACACAGAGGCTATTAACTGCATGAAGTGTATGAGAACATGATCCAAGGAACCTGATTATGTTTTTTTTTTTTTTTTGAATGGGCCACACAGGGATAGTTAGGTTAATGCATTAAGGCGGTAGGCTAATCTGAACAAATGAGTTTTTAGGGCGCGCTTAAAACTGTGGGGATTGGGGATTAATCGTATTAACCTGGGTAGTGCATTCCAAAGAGTCGGCGCAGCACGTGTAAAATCTTGGAGACGGGAGTGGGAGTTTCTGATTATTGAGGATGCTAACCTGAGGTCATTAGCTGAGCGGAGGGCACGGGTAGTGTGGTAGACTGAGACCAGAGAGGAGATGTATGGTGGTGCTGAGCCATGGAGTGCTTTGTGGATGAGGGTAATAGTTTTGTACTGGATTCTGGAGTGGATGGGTAGCCAGTGTAATGACTGGCACAAGGTAGAGGCATCGGTGTAACGGTTGGTGAGGAATATAATCCTGGCAGCAGCATTCAGGACAGATTGGAGCGGGCAGAGTTTGGTAAGAGGGAGGCCGATTAGTAGAGAGTTACAATAGTCCAGACGAGAATGAATAAGTGAAACCGTAAGAGTTTTTGCAGAGTCGAAAGTAAGAAAAGGGCGAATTCTAGAAATGTTTTTGAGATGCAGATAAGAAGAGCGAGCCAGTGATCGGATGTGGGAGGTGAATGAAAGCTCGGAATCAAGTATGACTCCAAGGCAGCGGGCATGTTGCTTTGGAGTAATGGTGGAACCTCACACGGAGATGGCAATGTCAGGCAAAGGTAGGTTAGTAGAGGGAGAGAACACGAGGAGTTCAGTTTTTGACAGGTTCAGTTTCAAATAGAGGGAGGACATGATGTTAGAGACAGCGATAAGACAATCACTGGTGTTTTCTAAAAAGGCAGGCATGATAACAGGAGAAGAAGTGTATAATTGGGTGTTGTCAGCATAGAGATGGTACTGGAACCCAAATCTACTGATTGTTTTTCCAATAGGGGCAGTATACAAAGAGAAGAGGAGGGGGCCTAGGACTGATCCTTGAGGAACCCCAACAGTAACGGGAAGGTGAGAGGAGGAGGAACCAGCAAAAGATACAGTGAAGGAGCGGTCAGAGAGATAGGAGGAGAACCAGGAGAGAACGGTGTCCTTGAGGCCGACGGAGCAGAGCATAGCGAGGAGGATCTGATGATCCACAGTGTTGAATGCTGCGGAGAGATCCAAGAGAATTAGTAGTGACCATTAGATTTAGCTGTTAGTAGGTCGTTGGAGACTTTAGTGAGGGCAGTTTCAGTAGAGTGTAAAGAGCGGAAACCAGATTGAAGAGGGTCAAAGAAGAGAGTTATCTGAGAGATAGCGGGTAAGACGGGAGTGGACCAGGCATTCGAGGAGTTTGGAGATGAAGGGAAGATTAGAGACAGGTCTATAATTAGCGGCACAATTTTGATCGAGGGATGGTTTTTTAAGTAATGGATGTATGATGGCATGCTTAAATGAGGATGGAAATACCGGAAGTGAGAGAAAGGTTGAATATTTTTGTTAGGTGAGAGGTGACAGCCGGGAAAGGGACTGGATGAGATGTGACGGAATGGGGTCACTGGTGCAAGTGGTTGGGCGAGAAGATGCAAGGAGCCTCATTACTTCTTCTTCTGTAACTGGTTCAAAGTCAGAGAGTGAACTAGATGCAGTGGGGGAGGGAGGACAGTGCATGGTATGAAGATATTGGGAGATTATTTCCTGTTGAATGTGGTCAATTTTTTCTTTGAAGAAATTGGCCAGATCGTCAGCGCGGAGATCCGTGATTGGGGCCTGCACTCTTGGGTTGAGTAGGGACTGGAACTTGTCAAAGAGACGTTTAGGGTTATTGGACAGGGAGGTGATCAGGGTGTTGAAATAGGTTTGTTTGGAGAGGTGAAGGGCAGAATTGTATGTCTTTAGCATGAACTTATAATGAATGAAATCTTCGGGTAGATTAGATTTTCTCCACAGACGTTCTGCGCACCTGGAGCACTGCTGCAGGAAACATGTTTTCAGCGTGTGCCACGGTTGTCGCCATCTGGGCCGAGTTGTTCTATGTGTAGGAGGTGCAGCTTCATCCAGGGCACTTTGCAGGGTTTCATTGTAATGCTTCAGAGCAGAATCAGGACATGAGATGGAGGAAATTGGGGCCAATGAGGATTGCAAGGTCTTCATAAGTTTCTGGGTGTTAATAGCCTGAATGTTTCTATAAGTGTGGAAAGTGGGGGTGACCTGAGCGGGATGGCAGTTCTTGATAGAAAATGAAAGAAGGTTGTGGTCAGAGAGCGGAAGAGGGGAGTTTGTGAAATCGTCCACTAAGCAAAGCCTGGAGAAGACCAAGTCAAGGGAGTTTCCATCTTCATGTGTTGGAGAGTTAGTATGCTGCGAGAGGCCGAAAGAGGAGGTTAGAGATAAAAGGTGAGAAGCAGATGGGGAGAGGGGAGAAGCAATGGGGATGTTGAAATCACCCATGATGAGGGTGGGGGTGTCACAAGAAAGAAAGTGTGGAAGCCAGGTGGCAAAGTGATCCAGGAACTGATGAGAGGGGCCGGGAGGACGATACACCACCGCCACTGTCATGGAGAAGGGGATGTAGAGTCTGACAGCATGGACCTCAAAGGAAGGGAATACAAGTGAGGGTACTTGGGGGATAATTTGGAAGGTACATTTGGGTGAAAGGAGCAGACCGACGCCTCCACCTGATCTGTTGTCCGATCTTGGGGTATGAGAAAAATGTAGTCCACCAAATGAAAGAGCAGCAGCAGCGGTGGTGTCTGACTGCTGGATCCAGGTTTCAGTAAGAGCCAGGAGGTTAAGAGAATTAGAAAGGAAGAAGTCATGGATGAAGGAGAGTTTATTACACACACAGAGCGAGAATTCCAAAGGGCACAATTCAAAGAGACACAAGGCATGCATGGAATATTAATAAGGTTAGCGGGGTTTCTGAGTGTAACAGTTGGGAGGTTTGACTGGCTAAAACATGGGGGGCCGGGGTTGGGAGAGATATCTCCAGCAAGTAGGAGAAGGAGGATAGAAAGAGTGAGCAGATGGTTAAGTGATTTGTGAGAGCATCTCTTGTGTTGGATGGTGGGACTGAATGGATCTGCGCTGTTAAGCAGTGTGAACAGAGCATGAGTGCTATACATAGGAGAGGCAATGACAGAGGGGCTGATATGGATGGAGTGTAAAGAGTTAATGCAAGGGCGGTGAATGTGAGTGAATGCAGCAGCCAGGATATAGATTATACAAATACATATGGTGAGTATTTGTTCTGTTCCAAATGAATAGGGAATAGATTCTGTTTTTCTTACCTGTCTCCTGCCCTGTCTAACTGACATGTTATAACTGCAAATACTTAGAAAAAAGTACTTTGAATAAATGTACATGAATAATAGTGCACGAATGCACCCCTGCACGAATGCTTCCCCAAGCTATGTCTACATTTATAGAAGGCTAGCTCTTAGATCTCTTTTTTTAAATTTAAATTAAAATTTGTGTTCGTTTAAAATAGCTCCGCCATGGAGCACAACATTGTCCAAATAACAAAAGAGGTTCTGAGTGATGTTAACTGTCCGTTAGAAAAACTTTAGATTTTTACCTGGTGCAGTATAAACGGTAAGGTCCTCAGGTCCCCTTAGTCAATCTTTATACAAGTCCAAATGTGGAAGAATGCGGCTTCAGTGGAGTTTATTTCTTCTTCCGCTTTCCCGTGAGCGGGCTCAAGGCAGTGCCCCGGCCGGCGGCAACCAGCCCTGTGCTCGCCCACTACTAACAGCGTCTAAGCGCTGTTGTATAGCTCTCGGTTCTCTGCCTTTGCAGGACCTTGCGTGACGTCACGGTCATGTGATTGCTCACGTGACTTGCTATGGATAGCGTCCCTGATGAAGGAATACGTCCTATTCTGAAACACGTAGGAATTGGTCCACGACGCTATCTATAGCAAGTCACGTGAGCAATCACATGACCGTGATGTCACGCAAGGTCCTGCAGAGGCAGAGAACCGAGAGCTATACAACAGCGCTTAGTCGCTGTTAGTAGTGGGCGAGCATAGGGCTGGTTGCCGCCGGCCGGGGCACTGCCTGGAGCCCGCTCACGGGAAAGCGGAAGAAGAAATAAACTCCACTGAAGCCGCATTCTTCCACATTTGGACTTGTATAAAGATTGGCTAAAGGGAACTGAGGACCTTACCGTTTATACTGCACCAGGTAAAAATCTAAAGTTTTTCTAACGAACAGTTAACATCGCTCAGAACCTCTTTTGTTATTTGGACAATGTTGTGCTCCATGGCGGAGCTATTTTAAACGAACACAAATTTATTTTTAAATAGTTTTTAAAGCCATATAAAAGGTGCAAACACTCATAGCTTTTTTTTTTTTTTTTTGGAGGGACTTAGGGATCATAAAACTACAGAACCCAGCGCGGATTGTTTATATATATTTATCAATACAGTTTAACCTCCTTTGTGTAAAATTATGGTGATTTAAAATTTTTGAATACCGCTTGGCCTGCTACAGTTGACAAAATATTTTTGCCCCCAAAATTGACTATTGTCATACATACTGTAGAAACCTGCTTTGTGTGAAAATTCAATGGTTTGAAATAAAAATAAATATTGGCCTTCTACAGGTGTACACATTTGGTTGTTCAAAAACTGACTATTGTCATACATACTGTAGAACCTGCTTGGTGTGGAATTTCTTTGCATTGGAAAAAAAAATTGGCCTGCTCCAGGTGTACAAATTTGGCTGTTCAAAAATTTACTATTGTCATGTATACTGTAGAACTTGGTTTGTGTGAAATTTCATTGGTTTTCTACAGGTGTACAAATTTGGTCCCTCGGTACTCAGTCCCCAGCTGCCACTATTTCTCCCAGTGTGACATCTCCGCCTTGTACCAGCATGTGTCCAGAAACATCACATGTGCCCTTACCAACGCGATTACAACAATTGCCCACTTGACACATGGACAAGCGTTTAAGGCCAGGAATGCTACATTTCCCTGATGGCACACTGGGTTGACATTGTGGAGGCTGTGGCCAAGTACAACCCTGACACGGCATATTTGCTACTGTTATAGCTGTTTTCGTTCTGACCAACGTCAGCTGACAGATCACCAGTGAGGGCCAAATTGTGGAGTTACGCCCGTCATTTTACAAGCGCGCTTGGAGACAAAAAGACACCTCACACATATCCTGTGAGCAAGTCACTTTTATCTGAAGTAATAGAGCAAGAAACAATATTTTATACCATTTACAACAAATGTAATTCTCAATGCAATTCATGTAGCCCCCACCATCACCCAGGGTCATACTGACCTTTATTCTCTCACGTACCCGGAGCATGTTGTGACTGACTATTGGGAACATACATTGATAAGAAGTATGGTCTCCTTGAAAGGAGGCCATCAGACTACTGCATCAACAGATTCTAGTAATTCTAACAATTAAAGGCAAAAGGCACTTAAAGGCAAACTATTAACCCTTCTATATCAATTTCCCCCTTTTGTAAATGGTATAACCTCTGCTATGGGGTCAGCTGATGTCCACAAAGGAGCTACTGTCTCATGGGTCTAGTACCCACAAGGGGACTTCCTACCTGCTTCGCCCATCCACCCTCAGTGTGGACACTCACCTCCCCCGTCAGCAGTGGCTACACGGGGCCTATGATATACTACAGAAGGTTCAGCCTTAGATTTTTTTTCTACACCTACATTATTCCATAGCTTAGGTAATATATATTAGCGCTTTTACGGCTACATAAAACAATAAGCAAAGCAACAAAATTTGCATACAAGTCTGTAAAATACCAAAAATAATCCATCCCGCTAGGCCGCTAAGCCAATTGGCTGGATTTAAAAAGGAGTCTCTATATTGTATTAGTCTCATTAAGAGCCTTAAGGAACCACGAAAATCTGAGTCCAAGTCTCACTTGTGCATGCAGTGTGGTGTTAATACCTTCCTTGGGTCCTGGGGTAAGGCTAAGTACAGCATAGTCCTTGCAGATACTGGGCTGTGTGCACAGATCCAACAGTCCAGCAGTTTTTGTCCTTCCGCGTCTTTTATAAGAAAAGCAAGATGTTGAATAAGTTTGTTTATCCAGTGTCTCTGTAAGGTGCAAACATCCTACCACAGCCAGCAACGTGATTAGGACAACAGTCATTCTGCTGGTGAAAAGATCTGACTGGCAAGGATCCAGGTGGGCTTTCCCTCAAGTTTCCCTGAGGTGAATGTGGTCAGCTGGACTTTAGAATGGGCCGTCAAACCGTGAATCTAGGCTCCTTCTCACGTGCCTGTGTATGACCACCAATCACCTGGATTCAGCTGATGTACGTCTGCACTGGCATTAGGATCTGGAATGGATGAAAACACATGTTTATGCACCGCATTAAGTCTTTTCTGTAAGGCCTGGACATGGGCTGTCAGAGCACCGTGTTGCTTTTGTAGCACCTGTGGGAAGTACAGACCAGCCTCTGGCAAACTACTAAACAGGACTTCAAAAGGACACACGCCTGTCTTTCTATTTGGAGTGTGTGTGACTGAAAAGAGTACAAGAGACAAGCACTCTACCCCGCTCTTTCCTTTGTCTGCCGTGGCCTTTGATTTTCCAGTTTAAGTATCCCATTTAGTCTCATCACTTTCCCACTACTTTGTGGTCTATATGGTGCATGATATGCTTGCTGTACTCCCAGGACCTGCATGACTTCCCTCATTATTTCTCCCGTGAAGTGTGTGTCCCTATCGCTGTCTATGGTTTCTAGGACACCATACCTGCAGATCAGTTCTTTCATCAGTTTGTCTGCAGTCGCTTTAGTATTTGCACATTTTACAAAATAGGCTTCCTGCCAACCAGAGAAGAGATCTACACATACTAGGATATTTTTCACACACTCCTACCTTGGGTAGCTGTATGTAGCCAGTCTGCAGTCTCTGAAACGGGTAGAGAGGCCTGGGTGTCGCTTTCTTAGGGATTTTTACTGTTTTACCTGGGTTGTGCTGTGCACAGATGAGGCATGACCGTACGAGCTTTGCGGCTGCGTAACTGAAACCAGGAGCGATCCAGAAGGCATCTTGTGTTGCTTGCGCCATGATTGGGAGCAGGGATCTTGGTATATACGATTTATCCTGATTCTCCCATACTCTTTCTGAGTTCAGCTCAGCTCCCATTCTCCCAGTGTTCCTTCTCTGTTTGGGCAGCTGGAGGGATTTCAGGACATCTAGGCTCAGTGTGGCTGGAATACCCTGACTCCACGCCACCGTCCACTGCTCCCTAGGCCGCCTTGCTGCTACTTTAGCAGCCTCGTCCGTCCTTCTGTTGCCCTTTTCCTCCACAGAGTCACCGTCTGTGTGTGCTTTTTACCTTGACGATGCCAACCTGGACTGATAACGTCAATGCCTCCACTAATTGTTTCACCAGCTCTGCATTTTTAATGGGCTTACCGGCTGATGTAAGAAACGTTCTGCTTCTTCAGATAGGGCAATAATCATGGGATAGTCCCCATGCACAATTCGAATCTGTGTAACTGTTAGCGACTTTACCTGCAGCAGCTCTACACGCCTCAGTGAGTGCCTTCAACTCTGCCTCCTGCACCGTCATGTGAGGAGCGAGTGGTTCAGCTCGGATTACCTCATGTGAGGATACTACTGCATATCCAATGTAGAGTCGCCCATTCTGGTGGTATCTGAAGCCATCTACAAAAATAAAAAACCTCAAAATATGCATTAAGAACAGGTTTTTTTCCTTCCCACGAACATATGTAAAACCCACTGTCTCCTGACTCATCAGTTCCTATGCAGTCATGTTCGTGCGTCATGTGTCATGTCAACGTCATGTCATGTTCTCTTTCCCACCTGCCAATGCTGTCACCAATTCCCCCTTTTCTGAATCCACAGGCAGATGAGTGGCTGGATTCAGAACATTATGTCTTTTGAGGGTGACATATTCAGGAATTAGTATTAGAGCACATTCAAGTCTGATCTGTCTATCCATTGACAATTTGTTTTGGTTGAACTTGTACGAGTATGGCATTAATGTCACGTGGGGAACAAAATTGTCAAAAAGAAAAAGTCAGTGTGATTTCACATGCCTTTCAGTAATACAGCAGCTCTTACAGCACGTACACATATAGAAGACCCTCTAATGACGGGGTCTAATTGTGCTAAGTAGTAAGCTATTGGTCTCTGTTTCTTTCCATGTTGTAGTGGCAGTACTGCAGTAGCATGTCCACCCTGCTCTGTGAAAAATAAGAAAAATGGCTGATCATAGTTTGGAATGTCTGACACAATGAGCAGCTTGAGAGAGTGGAGGGAATCAATTGCTTCTTGAGTGAGATTGTAGGGGTCATTTTGTGAAGCAGACCTTATCTAAGGCCTACAGTAGGTCACCAAACCTAGAAAAGTGCGTAGATGCTGGTGTGACCTGGGTAAAGGGAGATTTGTATTGCCTGTTTTCTGTCTTCAGTCAGGTGTCTTGTACGTTCAGCAATACAATGTCCTAAAAATGTCACCTTTTGTTTGCAATACTGTAATTTGTCACGTGAGACTCTGCAACCCTTTTCTGCCAAAAAAAAAAAACACAGCAAGGAAACTGTAGCTTCTCGACATCTGGTCCGGGCAGCAGAGCAAGAGGTCATCCACGTACTGTAATAGTACAATCTGTGGATGAGGTGGTTGCCACTGCTCAAGAATCCCTGCCATCGCTGTTGAATAGATGGTTGGGGAGTTCTTTCCCCCTTTGTGGGAGGACCGTCCAACAGTATTGTTTACCTTCGTGAGTGAAAGAAAAAAAAATACTGACAGTCAGAGTGCAGTGGTACAGAAGAATGCATTTGCCAAATCAATAACGGTGAAACATTTTGACGTCGCGGGGATCTGTGACCGTACGGTGTGTGTATTAGGGACAGTTGAGGTCACACTCACTGTAACATCATTAATAGCTCGTTAGTCATGAACTATTCTGTAAGTGTCAGGGGAACCCTTGGGTCCTTTTTTTTTTCTTAATGGGATACAAAGGGGTGTTGCAGGGGGAATATCTTTGCACTAGAACCCCTGCCTTAACATAATCTTTAATATTCCTGCTCAGGGCCATTGATTTGACTAGACTTAAGGGGTATTGCCTTAACCAAAGAGGAGTGATTACTTCTCTTGATTTATCATGACAGGGGGAATGGGCAGCCGACCCATATCAGATTTTCCCCTTGCCCAAACGGTGTCTGGTACCTGACTCTTTTCCCTGTCCTCAGACATTCTGGTGTCAGGTGTTACTTTCACTACTCTTGCCATATACACCATTTCTGCAATATTACACAAGTGTTTATATAAGTCACACATTAATGTCCAAATATTTATACCCGTATTTGATTGGGTAGAGTACCCCTTAAAAAAACTAAATTTGATTCACAAAATGTTACCAAAAGAAAATTATATATATATAATTACGAAAGATACTGAGTCATAAAACGGGGGAGCACAATGCCATAGGCCACAGCAAAGCACAAGCTTATTCTAAGAAAGTAACAGCCCTATATAAATCCATAACTAACAGTTCCAAATACAAAAAGAAGGGATTTGAAAAATACCACATATCGATGTCAGTTGCCTGCAATAAGGTATAAGAACTGGAAAAAACAAATAAACAGTGACTATGGTTTGAGCCAATATAATGAATGGCTAAAAAACTATATATCATATGAAGACAACCTAGAAATACACAGTAACTATACCATCTTTGTGTAAGGAAACTACTAAAACTGGCAAATAAATGGAATTAAGTATAACTACAATAGGGCATGATTTACCTGTGGTATAATGTGCACGTGGAAGACCCTGGCGTCCCTCTGCCCTAAGTGTTTATATGAAAGTGGACTTGTGACTAGGGTTGAGCGAAACGGGTCGAAAATTTTCAAAAGTCGCCGACTTTTGGCAAGGTCGGGTTTCATGAAACCCGACCCGACCCCTGTGTGGGGTCGGCCATGAAGTCGGCGATCTTTTGAATCTGGAATCGGAATTCCGATACCGATTCCCGATATGTTTAAGATATCGGGAATTGGTATCGGAATTCAGATTTAAGTGTAAAATAAAGAATTAAAATAAAAAATATCGCAATACTTACCCTCTGACGCGCCCTGGTACTAACCGGGAACCTTCCTCCTTCGAATCAGCGCTTCCAGTACCTTGCGGTGACGTCGCGGTGACGACGCGGCTTGTGATTGGTCGCGCGGCCGCCCATGTGACCGCTCGCGCGACCAATCAGAAGCCGTGACGTCACCGCGACGTCACCGAAGGTCCTGCAAGCGCTGATTCTTAGGAAGGAAGGCTGTCGGAAAGAAGCAGGGCGCGTCCGAGGGTGAGTATATACCTAATTGCACTGCATTGGGTTTCGGGTTTCGGCCGACCCCGACCCCGACTTTTTTATAGGATCGGCCGATTTCACTCGACCCGACTTTTGAAAAAGTCGGGTTTCGTGAAACCCGACCCGATCCTATAAAAGTAAAGGTCGCTCAACCCTACTTGTGACTGTAATACCCTCAGGAGAGCACTGTATAGTGCCTAGACAGCACTCAACTCTGCTCCCAGCAAATTCATAGGGGTATTGTCACTAGCACTAAGTTTTTAAGCACCTCTTGGCTGTCTCGTGACACTAGTCTTATTTGTTTAGACATAGGGGCTTCAGTCGCTTGTCCCTCTACCCTCACGTATTCCACAGTCTCGTCAGTAATCATGTCTGGCAGTATCAAGTCTTTGTGTACTAGTCCCAGATGCCCCAGTGTCGGTCAAGAATTCTGTCTATTTCCCTCCCAGCATTGGTATGGTGGTCATCAAGGCAGGACCAGGTCCGGAGGGGACAAGAACAGGGCACACATTTGTCACTGGGTTGTCAGTTTCCTAGTCTGAAGGTGAAGGAGGTGGAAGATTGGTCTGAGTGTCCATTTTCTCCACAATTCCAGCACTTCACTGTTTCTAAGTCCTTAGGTCCCTTACTACGCCTCTACTGTTTTCCTTGTACTCCAGCATACATGACACGTCGTCTTATTGTCCTAGTTTCTTCAACTCCTGAGCAACCTTCAGGAAGTCTTTGGATCTACATTTCTCCATTTAGGTCTGGCTGTCTGTACTGCGTCTCGTAAGCCTTTTGTCATACCGTCAATGAATGTATTTACCAATATTTTAAGATCAAGTGGGTTTACTGGACTGTACCCCATGTCTGCCCATTTCAGCTGTAACCGTCCAGAGTACATCTCTACTCTCTCTCCTTTAGTCACATCTGTAAAAGTCTTAATTTGCATCCTAGTACATCACCTGCTTTGGTGCTCACCAACTCTCTAGGTCTGCTCAGGTGCACTTATACGTCCATCATATTGTCTTTGTCTGTAAAATGGGAAAGGTTTGTTCTCAGGGTCAGCCAATTGTTTTAGCGTAGCTAGCTAGTCAGAGGGCTTCCAGGGATAATACTCCTGTATCTGTCTTACACTACCTGATGTGGTTGGTTCTCTGGTGGTGGGGGTGACTAGATGACCGGTTGGGGGTGACATGACATGCTGGTCTACAGCTCCTTCCCAAAAGGATTACTGTCAGCTTACTCCCAAAAGTTAATGTCCCCACTAACCACAATCCTGTGTCAGCTTCTTATGTCACTACAATACATGATCTTGTCTGGACAGGATTCAGTGTAATTCACTTAGGTTGGGTTACATCACAGATCATACAAGTATTTCTCCAGTCTGGGTTTGTCTGACCGCAATGTTTACAAGTCCATCTGTCTTGTCTCGGTCTCTGGTTATACAAAGGTATGACCGTAGCAGTAATGTGTCGGTCATAGTCGGACTTTTGAGCATCAAAACATTCATAATACACCTTACTTCCGTCCTGCTGCACTCTCTCAGATGCCATTTATTCACATGCTATTTTCCTCATTTGTCTGTGCCTTTTTGAACATCCAAACATCCATCCACTCACTGGCATTTTTGCCTGTTTCAATATTGGTCTCACATCTTTCACTGCCTCCTTTTTCCAATCTGTACAGTGGTTTTTGGATCCCATTGGGGGCCCTGACTGCACACAGAATAAGTCGCCCATGGCTTCAACTTATCCGCTCAGACACTCACCTCTAAAAATGCCCTTTATTAGTGTGCCTTGCCTTAAACCAGGGTTGCAACACGTGACAAGTCAGAGTGAGTGTCAAGATTTAGCCGGAAAGGTTACACCACCTATTTCCCGGTAGACCTAAAGGATTCTAGCGAGCAGGTTACACCACCTACCACTCGGTAGATCAGCTGGCTAGCACAGCTCCATGGAACGGCAAGGTTACACCACCAATTTGCCGTAGGCTGACTGTAGCAGGTTACACCACCTATTACATCAGCCGTGCAGTTGGCTACCTCCTCTGTTCCTCTGTTGATCCTCAATTTGCTATATATCAATCACTCAACTTGAAGCAGGTGAATCTTTTACCAATCTTTTCAATCACTTTAAGTTTCCTCTAAAATAGGCACAATTCTTTCACTTTCAAATTCCAACTTGAACTTACGATATTTCTTTCTACTTCAATACATACAGTACTGTTGCTTTAAACACAAATCTCTCAGCGCGTACTGAACCGAGGACAGAATATGCACAGCTCTATATTCTTCAGCAGCTATATGGCCCCCCTTTCTCTGGCCCGCAGCGCAGAGAGGAGAAATGAAAAACAATTCACGCAGGGGTTCGACTCCCTCCTCCCATCAGGTATTCAGTAGAGATAAGGAAGTCACAAACAATTGCGGCTTAATTCCAGCTTCAATCAGAATTTCAGAATTTTAGTGTCCCTTCACTTCTTAGATTTTAATCAGAATCTGAATCTGTTTCCTCAAAACCCTCATCCTCCTGTGGAGCTAGAAACCACGGAACGTCACTGTAAGGGCAAATAACTGTATAATGTGAGAAGCCGCGCCTTGCCCTTTTCTGGCCAAATTCTTCCAGGAAATATTCCAATGTCAAACCACACATAACACGGGTTTCACTGAATCTCAGTTGTAAATTAAATGTACATTAATAATATCCACAACTCATTCATCCTGGACAATTAACAACAGTTAGATAAGTAATGATATTTATGTGATCACTCATACATACATGCTCATTCAGGGATTGTTGTTTATCCCTTATACTCATTTACTCACCTCTTAGCTCATTCAGAGTTCTCATAGACATACCAGGCTCACACAGCCTGCCTATTTTGCACTTTGGAATTAACACAACTCTATATAACAAAAACTGCAGCAGTGTCCACTGACACTCTGAAAGCACTTTAAGGCCAAACAACAAAAACCACGGCCTTAATACAAAATTCAGCTTCATATAATGTACTGCCAATCCAAAATGACCAAAATAACAACACTGCACAGAATCTATCCCAGCTCTGTATTACACACTACGCAAATACACAACCAATTAGGGTAATGACAAATGATACAGATAACAATTATCATCTTATAACTCTATTATTCAACTCTCATACGGACATAAATAGACAAAACACAAAACTCACTGGTGATGTGGATTCTTTGAACCATGTTCGCAGCCTTTTACCCAGAGGTATGGAGAGATCCAGATGAGAGATTGCAAGTGCAAAACAGGTTTGTAAGAATAATTTTTCTCACCTTGCTGCAGCTGGTGTTTTGCATGCCAATCTCCCAGAAGCTCCCCCATACGGATTCCGAATAGGCTGGATACACGGCCCCACGTTGGGCACCAAAACTGTTATAGCTGTTTTCGTTCTGACCAACGTCAGCTGACAGATCACCAGTGAGGGCCAAATTGTGGAGTTACGCCCGTCATTTTACAAGCGCGCTTGGAGACAAAAAGACACCTCACACATATCCTGTGAGCAAGTCACTTTTATCTGAAGTAATAGAGCAAGAAACATTATTTTATACCATTTACAACAAATGTAATTCTCAATGCAATTCATGTAGCCCCCACCATCACCCAGGGTCATACTGACCTTTATTCTCTCACGTACCCGGAGCATGTTGTGACTGACTATTGGGAACATACATTGATAAGAAGTATGGTCTCCTTGAAAGGAGGCCATCAGACTACTGCATCAACAGATTCTAGTAATTCTAACAATTAAAGGCAAAAGGCACTTAAAGGCAAACTATTAGCCCTTCTATATCACTACCAACATCGAGGATTGCTGGCCCTACTTCTATCAGGGCTTCCTTCACCTCTATATCAGTTCCTGCACCCCTCCTGCTCCTCCTCATCTTCCATCTTCAATGTGCTATCTCAGATCATATTGCCCACATCAGCCAGAAGCTGGAAGCTCTGCAGCAATGCCTCAGCAAAGCGGCAACAGGCTCTACTGAAGCTAATTTGACTAGGAGACAAACCACAGACTGCAGCAGAGTTATTGAAAGGAATAACAGACCAGACAGATATGGGGCTCTCGCCAATGAGCATAGAGCCAGGCATGATCATGTGTGATAATATCCATAACCTGTTGGTGGCTTTTTAGCTTGGCAAGCTCACACACTGTTAGGGCTAGCGGAATGCACTGAGTAAAAATAGACGTTTATTATAAATGGTGCGTTCGCAGCCCGGGGTCCACCGTGCAGGAGGAACCTGCTGCTAGTGAATTGTGGCACTGTTTGGCGGTATAGACTAGCTCTGTTACCTCACAGAGCAGCCGCGAGAGGAAAGCACTGCGCCCTTTTAGCCTCACAGGAGCACAAGCTTACTGCCGAACTGATAGCAGTCAGTGGGTATGCAAACACGCAATCTCCTCATCGGAGGTGCCGGTATTCTAGGGGCTTATTTCAGCCAGGTCCCTGAATCACGTTCACACAATCTCCTCGCCGGAGGTGCCAGCATTCTAGGGGCTTATTTCAGCCAGGTCCCTGAACATATACATGCATAACCACACTGGCGCAAAGCACATATTAGAATTGATACTAGCGCATGGCCGTGCGGCCATGCGAGCCTTAAATAGTTGCAGCACGTTTAGGACCTTCAAAGAAAGACCAATGGAGTTTCTGCAGTACCTGAGCATGTGACCCAGATCTCCACTGAGAGATCTTTCCCTGGGCATGCTCAGAGTGCAAAGCAGGACTTAGTCCTAGCACCTACAAGGACCTTCCACGAAGGACCAATGACCTTAGCTGCAGTATCTGATCATGTGACCCTCGATCTCCACTGAGAGATCTTACTCTGGGCATGCTCAGAATGTGAAAAGCAGGATTTAGTCCCAGAAGCGTCTGCTCGTCGCTGCCAAGCACTGACTTCAATGGCAGAAGCAGGAAATGCAGCAGTAACTCTTAGCACAGAGTCAGGCTGAGCGAGATGCTGGGATCGACGTCTCTGCTGAGCAGGCTCCACTGCGGCAGGAGAAGAATGGTAGACCGCAGCGGAGATGGCCCGAGATTCCCCCTGTGCAGAGGCAGGAACTCGACCCCTAACACACACACACACACCGTACTTAGCCCACCTGCTTAACTTTGTAGTTCAACAGTTTCTGAAAACCTACCAAGATTTGCCACAGCTTCTGGTAAAGTGACACCGCATTTGCAGCGCCCCAGAGACCTGGTCGTTGCAGTATGACGCTCTGCCACTAAGGGGAGTGATGGTACGTCTGAGGGCACTAAAGGAGTTCTCCTGACCAGGTATCACCAGAACACTTTACACTTCACACTCCTGCCACTAGGGGGAGCAAAAGGCTTTATTGATTGGGCCACTCCTCACACTGGTAAAACTAGGGGTCGGGGAGGAAGTTAGTCAGAAGCTGACTGGGTTGGATTCAGGCAACATCCCGTGGCAGGGGGTGTTGCAGGGAGAAGACACAGGGGGGTCCCTGTCAGGCGTGGGAACCTGGCAGGTGCCTAGCGAACAGAACGTAACGGAACCGCACCTGCACTACCTTGCGGCGGTATCCTAAGAAAGAGACATGAAGGGAAGGATATTGTGAAACAGTGTAAACGAGATCAAGCAAAAAGGAGTACCAGTAGGAGTCATGCCGTGAGACCGAGGCAACATCCTACTGAGGCGCGTAGCCGGTGGCCGGAACACCGCGGGAGTAACTGACTCTAGGCCTTACTTCGAACTCCGCAGGACAGTTAATTATAGGTTGGCTGTCTACCTTAAATTTCCTACGAAGACATAGGGGGCAACAGTGGGAGAGGGGGGTCTCTAGGGTCCCGGAAGACCTCCAGGCCTTCCCGTCATACGGGTGCGTCCGAGCCATAACATATCTGGGGGACGAGAAACTAGCAACATCTGGAACTAAAGAGAGAGAGCTGTAGAGAATGATGAACGAGAACAGCAGTTGTGAGGACTATTCCGAATGCTCAGCAGGGTAGGACTACAACACACAGGCGCTAGTGGTAGACAACGATTTCCATCTGCGAAGGAAACTCTGGAAGTGCCCATCGGACCGGCTGGTCTCAGATAGCCCTGTTAAGCGTGCTCTGGATTGTGGATCCTGAAGTCTTCAGTAAAGAGGTAAAGAGACTGCAACCCTGTGTCCTCGTTATTGACTGCACCTCACACCATCACCATCCACCTTAGTGGGTAGCCCTGGGGACATACTTCACCTGTGGGAAGGTATACCATCCAGCTGCCATTCCATCACCCCAGCGGACCCCACAGCAGCGTCGATCACCCTGACCGAACACCACAGGTGGCGTCACGAATCCCTGACAGACTGTACCACCTTTATTGGACGCCCCTTAGCAGGGTCGCGGACCGGGTCTAGCCACCGTGACAGCCTCAGAACAGAACCAGAGAGGCCCGGTACCGAGAACTCATGGCCCTGTGTCTGGGGGCGCTCCACATTAATGCATCGGAATAGGGTAGCAGCCCCTTGGAGAAACGTGTCAATGTATATTTTGGACATTGATTCTGATTACACATATGCTTTACAAGGATCCATTGTGCTATTGGGGCTATTGTGTTATTGTACTATTGGGGTCATGCATGTATGTACACTAGCTATGTTGTTTGCTGCATGACCATTTTTCTGCCTTTGCCTTTTTTGCAAAAACCTGCCTCTCATCTGAGAAATATGATACAAACTTCCCTTAATTCGGGACATTATTTTGGTTATCCGCTCTTTACACCACATTGAGATATTAACATATATAAAGGCATGCAAAATATATACTGATGCGAGTATTACCTCTCCTCTGTAATATTAAGCCATATTCCTGCATGGCTCAGTACAATGCTGGGAGTTATCCGCTAAAAACACACATACAAAAAGGAATAAAAACATGGACACTACACCCGGTACAATAAACCTTATAGTAGGAGGGCCATTATAAGTAATTATAGTATAGTATATATTATCATAGACATATGAATAAAGTGCATTAGCAATTGGACTCGGACGCCACTCGGATGAAGGAGCTCCACTAATACAGTAAGTCTGCTGCCCTCTTTTTTTGGCTGTTACACTATGGTTGTCACCAGCAGGTGACCTCACAGATATGAACACATTATGATGAGCACTGTCTCACAAAATCTCTTTACATACTGATGTGTGATATACCACGCTTCCTTCTTGCCAAAACAAGACAATGACTTTCGGCATTTGCACTTTATTTTTCCCCATAGACAATATAACGATCGTTTTCACTGCTAATGCACTTTATTCGTATGTCTATGATAATATATACTATATGATAATTACTTATAATGGCCCTCCTTCTATAAGGTTTATTGTAACGGGTGTAGCGTCCGTGTTTTTATTCCTTTTTGTATGTGTGTTTTTAGTGGATAACTCCCAGCATTGATTTGTTTCCCATGTTATTACCTGTTTCTAATAAACATTTGTTGTTACCATTACTTTGTGCTTGGGGACTATTTTGGTCAGTTTTTCTCCCCCACCTTCATCATATTGTGCACCAACTGTCCCCCTCACTCAACACAGTCTGATTCCCTAGTGTCTTTTCACTGATATAATTAAAAATATTACTAGTACAACTACTGTATGTGCAGTGAATTATAGACCCAGTAAATTCCCTTGCTCTATATGTCTCAGTACAGACTAGGCACATAGGATCAGGCATTTTAATATGCACTTTAAGCACTTTAGGCATTTGGTGGTGGCTTTGTTAAGGAATTCTGGTGAGGGTCAGTCAACGTGGAGCGGAGGCACCATTTAGCTACCCAGAGTACATTACATCCACAGTGGTGAAAGAGCTTCCCATGTCACCATATCACATCCACAGTGGTGAAAGAGCTTTGCATGTCTCCATATCACATCCACAGTAGTGACAGCATCACATGTCCTCATATTACATCCACAGTGGTGACAGAACTTCACATTTCCCCACATTACCCCTGACATACAAGTACTGTGAGGTGAAGAGTATAAAGTGATGTGTGTGTGTGTGTGTGTGTGTGTGTGTGTGTGTGTGTAAGTGCTCAAAAGTTTACATACCCCAGCAGAATTTTTGCTTTCTTGACCTTTTTTCAGAGAATATGAATGATAACACCAAAATGTTTTCTCCACTCATGGTTAGTGGTTGGGTGAAGCCATTTGGTGTCAAACTACTGTATTTTCTCTTTTTAAATCATAATGACAGCCCAAAACATCCAAGTGACCCTGATCAAAAGTTCACATACCCCATTTCTTAATACAGTGTATTGCCCCTCTAGCATCAGTGACTGCTAGAAGTCTTTTGTGGTAGTTGTAGATGAGGTTCTTTATTTTCTCAAATGGTAAAGCTGTCCAATCTTCTTGGCACAAAGCCTCCAATTCCTGTAAATTCCTGGGCTGTCTAGCATGAACTGTGCACTTGAGATCTCCCCAGAATGGCTCAATGATATTGAACTCAGGAGACTGAAATATCCACTCCAGAACCTTCACAGGTCGAGTTTGCCGTGTGTCTTGGATCGTTGTCATGTTGGAACATCCAAGTATGTTCCATGTGCAGCTTCAGGGCTGATGAGTGCAAATTTGCCTCCAGTATTTGCTGATAACATTCTGCCTTCATCTTACCTTCAACTTTGACCAAGCTTCCTGTGCCTTTGTAGTTCACACATCCCTAAAACATCAGTGATCCACCTCTGTGCCTGACCGTGGTTTTGTTTTTACAGAGTCTCTGATTTTCCATTTGTTAATCACAGTTTCAACGCTGCTGACTGGCATTATCAATTCCTTAGATTTTTTTTGTATTCCTTTCCTGTTTTATACAGTTCAGCTACCTTTTCTCGTAGATCCATTGACAATTCTTTTGCTTTCCCCATGACTCACAATCCAGAAGCATCAATGGCAAGATGAAAGGTGCAAGAGTCTGTCTGGATTCCAGAAACTCACTCAGCTTTTATGCACACATACTGATTACAAGCAAACAGGTCACAGGTGAGGATGTTACCTTTAGTAGCCATTCAAACCCATTTGTGTCAACTTCTGTGCATGTTATGAGGCCAAAATCACCAGGGCATGTGAACTTATGATCATGGTCAGTTGGATGTTTTTGGTTGTCATGATGATTTAAAAAGAGAAAACACAGTTGTTTGACAATAAATGGCTTCACCCAACCAGTAACCATGAGTGGAGAAAAAGTTTTGGTGTTATCATTCATAATCGCAGAAAAAAACAAGAAAGCAAAAATTCTGTTGGGGTATCAAAACATTTGAGCACAACTGTATATACCACATAATACATTTCAGCTGCTGCCTAACCTCCGTCTATACTGATGTGTGTATGGATGTGTGTGTGTGTGTGTGTGGATAGATGGATGGATGAGGAAGGTATGGATGGATGAGGGAGGTAGGGATGGATTCGTGGATAGATGGCTGAGGGAGGGATGGATGAGGAAGGGATGGATGGATGATGAAGGGATGGATGATGGAGGGATGAATGGATTCATGGATAGATGCTTAGGGAGGGATGAGTGCACACAGCATATTTTTTACTCAACTTTGTAGAAACCTTTTCCTTCCTGATTTGTCCAATCAGCCGAGTCATTCCTCTGTTACCTGCACTGTGTGCTGTAAGGAGAAGCTGGAGCAATAGTCAGGAGACGGAGGGTCTGGCAGAGACTGGGGGCAGTTACGACCAGTTTCTAAAAGACAGGAAACACTAGTCAGTGAGTGAAAAGCTCCTCCAGAACCAGGAGAGAGCTGCTCATATGATTGTGTGCTTATCTAGGACTCCATGCAGAATGCTGACATGGTGTATATTACAAACTGTCAGCATTCTGCACTCTTGATATGCACACAAATTATACAGAAAACTCAGTCCGGACAACCCCTTTAAGTTTCATTAGTTTTACATAAAATAAATCTATTTATAAAAAATATATATTTGGGGTGTTTTACTACATTCCGAGACCCATAGCTTAAAGGGAACCTGACAACTGTCATATGCTGTCCAATCCACGAGTAGCATGCATCAGGCATTGGCTGTATGATCTCTGCCATGTATGATTGACTCTGAAATGCTGCAGCATTTCAGGGAAAACATACTATAAAAGCCAAGTGGGACTGAGCTGTAAAGGAGACTGATTGTACAGGCCATAAACATAAAACCCGGCCACCGCTCATCTCATAGAATACACGCACCTTCACATTCATAAGAGTACAAGTAACTACCTTTGGCACAGTTGATTCCTCTGGATTGTAACTTTTTATTAAGGTGTCACAGGGTCCTTCTCCGGTATCACACAAGCAACAGAGCCAGTGAAGAGTGAACAATTCCAAGACCTTTATTTGGGCAAAAATACAAAAGGTCCATATATGATCCACCACACAAAGGATAAAATAGTCCAGAACACAAATGCAGTTCAGTAACAGGATAAAAGTCCAACAATCCAGCAGACAGAGGATAGCATAGTCCATATACTCTTCTTTCTCTCTGAGATGCTGTGAACACATCATCATTCCACACAGGACTGATCTGTGTCTCACCCCCCTGATATTTTTAAAAGTCTCCCTCCTCATTCACAGATCAGGAGGGGGAAGGTCTCAGGGGCTCATTGTTTCAACAAGCTAGGTCAACATGTCATTAACATATTAGCAAACAATACAGTGCTGTGGGGGCTGATATCAGATGGCAGCAACAGCCATTCATCAATAAGCAAATAACTCCTTCTACAAGAGAACACCATGAAAATAAGATAAGTAAAATAGAAATATACACAAAAATGATACCCACATAGCATATCACACCATCACAACGGGTATACATATATCTGTTGTTGGCTGGGAGCAGCCTTTATACCACATCCCCTACAAGTACTCTGTAACTGATGAAGGTCTATGCGACCAAAACGTTTTCTATGTACTGAAAGTTTGGACTGCATTAAAGTTTGCCTTTGCATCTTGAAGTTGAGTGCCGGGTTTATATTTATACCAATTTATGGTTTTGGAACCTACCTTGGCACCCGCTACAGTAGTGCTCATGGTGTTTTTTCATTAGTTGTACAGGCCACACTCCATCAGCTTCTCCCCAACCACTGCCATGAATTGGCAGGTCTCTCCCAAAAATGCAAACATCGAGAGGCCTGTCATTCAAGGTCAGTGAGCAGAGAGAAACTGCTTGGTCTGGCCTGTCTGACTGGTCTTCCATGCAGCTATTAAACTATGTTTTTCTCTAAAATTCCACAGCATTTCAGAACAAAAAATATCTGGCTGTCTGATACAAGCTGCTTGTGGATAGAAGCATCTGATATCCCTTGCGTGGTGGAGGCCTCCTACAAACCACAGGCTGGAAGTACTGTATCTGTAGCCTACCGGAGTGTGTGACAGAGGAGGGAGCCAAATGCTC
Organism: Ranitomeya imitator; assembly: GCF_032444005.1. Lineage (NCBI taxonomy): Eukaryota > Metazoa > Chordata > Amphibia > Anura > Dendrobatidae > Ranitomeya > Ranitomeya imitator. The sequence continues at coordinate 376,677,355 of NC_091286.1, read as the reverse complement.
TCTGCTCTGCTGTAACTGTGACCAATAGTGTTCAAAGTTTTGTAGGAGGATGTGGCTCATGGCCGGGCTGCCCCATCTCACATTTGCCAGATTTGCCCAATGGCCAATCCAGCCCTAAAAGTTAATTGGAAATCTAAAAAACACCTTGAAGACAATTAAACATCTATTTTTTCAACATTTTCTCAGCATTTCAGCTTTAAAAATTGCTATCATTATCTTCATTGCTTAATAGAATTTGAAAAACAGTTTCACAGCAACATATGAGGGGATAAATTGCTGGGATTGACAAGACCAATTTTAGGAGTAATAGCATGCTGTGAATATTAATTGGGCTCCTGTGTCTAATTGCACCAGTACAGAAGCTATATCAGGCGATCAACATTCCATACATAGCCATCATGAAAATCAAAGCAAAATGCTCATGATAGATATGTACCTCAATTGCGTTAAGAGGCTAAACATTTAGCAACAGATAACAATTATAAATTATATTTCACTATATAGTGTAAGCCGACAGCAATTAGTTTGTAAATCTGTGTCTTTCCACCAATTGGCTTAAACTTTCAAGTATAATTTTTCCGCTCCACCTTAAATAACTGTTAGTCAACAACTATCTCTTCAGACTCCCTTGTACTTACAATATAAATGCTCAGCTCATGTTGAATATAAACTGTTAGACCATTTTCGACCCTAACAGATGCTGGACTGGGACTGAAATTCAGCCCTGGCATTTGAAATCACATAGGCCCATGCTGTCACTGTCCCAAGCACCAGATGGGATTTATAACTTATATTACCCTGGACTGAGGAAAGCAAGATAAACTACAAGACCAATATTTCTAATGATGCTAGAGGCCTGCTGTGGTAATTGACACACATCACAACTTTTAACAGTATGGGTCTCTTGAGAACACCGATTCTGTTGACAATGTAGCAGACAAGGCAGTCCATGACCAAACAGGTCCTTGCAAGATGGCCAGTCTGGCCCTGGACTCTGACTTCATGTGTGGGGGAGAGCTGACCTCCTTCAAATTGGTGGGTTCACATGACTTTTACCTCATGTGCGCTATAGAGTTGCCACTCCAAAAAGAAAACCTTATTGTAATGCTAATACTATTGTCCTTGCATGGATTAAACCACATGATGTCCCTTGCATCCATAAACCCACAGGCTGGAAGTATTTGTGGCTGCCAGAGTGTGTGACAGAGGAGGGACCAGTGGCTCTCTGCTCTGCTATAACTGTCACCAATACTATTAAAAGTTTTGAAGGGCGATGTGGCCCATGGCTGGACTGCTCCCTGCTGTGGCTTTCTGCTACCCTGGCCTGCGCACACCATGTGTGTCTCACAGTGGGGTGCCTAGTGAGCAAACGCTCCACAATTCTTAAAGTGGCAGGGCACACTTTGGAAATGCCCCCAGTCAATAGCTGGGAGGCATCAGGTATATAAGGAATCCTCCCCAGTAGGGAGGTGCCTGAGCAAACCATGTAGTTCCCTACTTAGTGTGTGCACAACTAGAATGTTGCCAGGTCAGTGTCCTTGAAACCCATGTTGTCTGAACCAGAAACTGTCCTTGAGTCTTGTGTTGTCTAAACCAGAACCTGTTCTTGAAACCCATGTTGTTTGAACTGGAACCTGTTCCTGAAACTAGAATGTTTCAAGGTCCCTGTCCTTGAAACCTGTGTTGTCTGAACCTGAACCTGTCTTTGAGTCCCATTTTATCACAACCAGTACCTATTCCTGAAACCTGTGTTTTCTGAACTAGGACCAGTGTCCATCCTGTTTGGTGATCCAGAATCCATACCATCTGTACCGGCTCAGATATCTGTTATACTAGTATCAGAATTCTGTTCTGCCAGTGACTCTGAGTCCATGTCCATGATTGCAATTCTGACCTTGGGGTCAGTTCCTGCAGTACCTGGGACTGTCTAGGAGTGGTACCTGGTGGCTACCTGCAGCCCAAGCCTAATTCCACCATTAGGAGCACCAACTAGGTAGCTACTTAGCCACACCCCTGCAGGCAAGCCCAGCTTGTGGCACAGTGGGTCCACGATCCAAGTGTGTGACATTTACGCTGCGTTTAAGACCAAATTCACGCATCTGTGTCTTATCAGCCACTCATTTTTACGAAACTTATTATTCTCATATGTGCATATGAAGCTGTTGAGTTTTGGGTGAGGAGACCTGTGGCCAATCCTTATACCATAGTCCATATTCAGATCTTGAAACATGGATGTGTGAATAAAGACTAAAGGTCAGCTCTGATATATTTCATCACCATAGTGCAATAAGATGCATGGTAAAATATTTCACATGCAATGAAGTACTGACAGCTGCAAATGTTTTCTTAGACAACTCAGTCCTCTCCTTGTGTGTTTGAAGACTCTATGATGTATAACAAAAATGACAATTTTGTAACTTGTGGATTATTATTTTCCATATGCTCCAAAACAGCATAGAATTCAATACATTGCCTATGATTATAAATAGCATGGTATTGATTACACAAGCATTAACATGAAAACCACAAGCAATGGATGCTGAAATTTTTTCAATGAAAAATGAAAATGTCCCCGATCCATAACAACTGGAATACAAAATAGCAGTCATGCTGAAAACTGCGCTGAAGAAAGATGAATCAAATTCTTTAATAATGAACACGTGGATGGGAGAATATTTCACTTTTGTGGTGTAAATTATAATGAAGATGCCAGCCGTGCTCAGCCATATCCCCTTCCAGCTAAATTCTACCCACTTTTCAAAAAGTTAGGATCCTGACTGTAACTGGTGTAAGAAAGCCAAAAGTCGCAATATTTGTATGCAAATACAAGTTATGGAAAAAAAATTTGCAAACATTTCAAACTGTTTTACATGGGAATTATGGCAAAAACTTCTAGATGAATCAGCTCCATTATGTGTCAAGAATGTTGAATGTCTAAGTTTCATGCTTCCTTTTCTATCATTTCAGCTGCATGATATTGCCATTTGCTTGACCTTTCTCAGTTCACCTTTTTCGTTTGTCTCTCTCATTAATTTTGCATTCTTCTCTTTTGATTGCCTCTATTGCCATAATGCATCCGTTAAGAAATGTGCTAGAAAATGGCTCCCACTAATCTGTGTCAAGCTATGACATTTCCTTTTTACCTGCTTGTTTCGACTAGTGAATACATTTTAATCTTGTCATACTGTATTAAAACAATCCTTTCTTGTAAAGTTTACATATAGGTTGCTAAACACATACACTGCTGGGATCAGACTCAGCCATAAGTCTAGGTAGTCCATGAAAAAAAACTAATTTATCAAGAAATTAGACTACCTTAGCAGAGGGAAAGATTGGATTTTTAAATTGATGATCTGCAATTAACTAAGACACTATTCTAAGGAAGAAATATGATAGTTCATCATCGCTTCCTCTGCAACACTGACAACAAATGTAATCAATCAAAGCTAAACTTCTAGGAAAACAACACTTTATTATAAGTTTAAATTATGCGATTACACTTAATTTAATAATTCTTGTTCAAAAAGTTCTTTTATGTACAGTAAGTAGTTGCAAAATATGGTAATGAGATGACATATATTAAACCAAAGTACAGTTGACTAAAGGTACCTTCACACTAAGCGACGCTGCAGCGATCCAGACAACGATCCGGATCGCTGCAGCGTCGCTGTTTGGTCGCTGGAGAGCTGTCACACAGACAGCTCTCCAGCGACCAACGATGCCGGTAACCAGGGTAAACATCGGGTTACTAAGCGCAGGGCCGCGCTTAGTAACCCGATGTTTACCCTGGATACCATCCTAAAAGTAAAAAAAACAAACGCTTCATACTTACCTATCGCTGTCTGTCCCCGGCGCTCTGCTTCTCTGTACTGGCTGTGAGCACAGCGGCCGGAAAGCAGAGCGGTGACGTCACCGCTCTGCTTTCCGGCCGCTGTGCTCACAGTGAGTGCAGGAAAGCACAGCGCCGAGGGACAGACAGCGGTAGGTAAGTATGAAGTGTTTGTTTTTTTACTTTTAGGATGGTAACCAGGGTAAACATTGGGTTACTAAGCGTGGCCCTGCGCTTAGTAACCCGATGTTTACCCTGGTTACCAGCGAAGACATCGCTGAATCGGTGTCACACACGCCGATTCAGCGATTTCAGCGGGAGAGCCAGCGACCAAAGAAAGTGCTGGCCCTCTAGCCCCGACCAACAACATCACAGCAGGATTCTGATCGCTGCTGTGTGTCAAACTGAACGATATCGCTAGCCAGGATGCTGCAACGTCACGGATCGCTAGCGATATCGTTTAGTGTGAAGGTACCTTTAGCCGTAGCAGGCCCAAAATCTGGCACTATGCTCTTCCACTGAAATTAGTAAAGCCTAATTCAGACATCAGTGAATTTTATCATAAAACACAGACTGTTGCTCATCGGAGGCTTGGATCAGTTTTCCATTAACCCCTTCAAGACCCAGCCTATTTTGACCTTAAAGACCTTGCCGTTTTTTGCAATTCTGACCAGTGTCCCTTTATGAGGTAATAACTCAGGAACGCTTCAACGGATCCTAGCGGTTCTGAGATTGTTTTTTCGTGACATATTGGGCTTCATGTTAGTGGTAAATTTAGGTCAATAAATTCTGCATTTATTTGTGATAAACACGGAAATTTGGCGAAAATTTTGAAAATTTCGCAATTTTCACATTTTGAATTTTTATTCTGTTAAACCAGAGAGATATGTGACACAAAATAGTTAATAAATAACATTTCCCACATGTTTACTTTACATCAGCACAATTTTGGAAACAAAATTTTTTTTTGTTAGGAAGTTATAAGGGTTAAAATTCGACCAGCGATTTGTCATTTTTACAACGAAATTTACAAAACCATTTTTTTTAGGGACCACCTCACATTTGAAGTCAGTTTGAGGGGTCTATATGGCTGAAAATACCCAAAAGTGACACCATTCTAAAAACTGCACCCCTCAAGGTACTCAAAACCACATTCAAGAAGTTTATTAACCCTTCAGGTGCTTCACAGCAGCAGAAGCAACATGGAAGGAAAAAATGAACATTTAACTTTTTAGTCACAAAAATTATCTTTTAGCAACAATTTTTTTATTTTCCCAATGGTAAAAGGAGAAACTGAACCACGAAAGTTGTTGTCCAATTTGTCCTGAGTACGCTGATACCTCATATGTGGGGGTAAACCACTGTTTTGGCGCACGGCAGGGCTTGGAAGGGAAGGAGCGCCATTTGACTTTTTGAATCAAAAATTGGCTCCACTCTTTAGCGGACACCATGTCACGTTTGGAGAGCCCCCGTGTGCCTAAAAATTGGAGCTCCCCCACAAGTGACCCCATTTTGGAAACTAGACGCCCCAAGGAACTTATCTAGATGCATAGTGAGCACTTTGAACCCCCAGGTGCTTCACAAATTGATCCGTAAAAAAGAAAAAGTACTTTTTTTTCACAAAAAAATTCTTTTAGCCTCAATTTTTTCATTTTCACATGGGCAACAGGATAAAATGGATCCTAAAATGTGTTGGGCAATTTCTCCTGAGTACACCAATACCTCACATGTGGAGGTAAACCACTGTTTGGGCACATGGTAAGGCTCGGAAGGGAAGGAGCGCCATTTGACTTTTTGAATGAAAAATTATTTCCATCGTTAGCAGACACCATGTCGCGTTTGGATAGCTCCTGTGTGCCTAAACATTGGCGCTCCCCCACAAGTGACCCCATTTTGGAAACTAGACCCCCCCAAGGAACTAATTTAGATGCCTAGTGAGCACTTTAAACCCTCAGGTGCTTCACAAATTGATCTGTAAAAATGAAAAAGTAATTTTTTTTCACAAAAAAATTCTTTTCGCCTCAGTTTTTTCATTTTCACATGGGCAGTAGGATAAAATGGATCATAAAATTTGTTGGGCAATTTCTCCCGAGTACGCCGATACCTCATATGTGGGGGTAAACCACTGTTTGGGCACTCGGCAGGGCTCGGAAGAGAAGGCGCGCCATTTGACTTTTTGAATGGAAAATTAGCTCCAATTGTTAGCGGACACCATGTCGCGTTTGGAGAGCCCCTGTGTGCCTAAACATTGGAGCTCCCGCACAAGTGACCCCATTTTGGAAACTAGACCCCCCAAGGAACTTATCTAGATGCATATTGAGCACTTTAAACCCCCAGGTGCTTCACAGAAGTTTATAACGCAGAGCCATGAAAATAAAAAATAATTTTTCTTTCCTCAAAAATGATTTTTTAGCCTGGAATTTCCTATTTTGCCAAGGATAATAGGAGAAATTGGACCCCAAATATTGTTGTCCAGTTTGTCCTGAGTACGCTGATACCCCATATGTGGGGGTAAACCACTGTTTGGGCGCACGGCAGGGCTCGGAAGGGATGGCACGCCATTTGGCTTTTTAAATGGAAAATTAGCTCCAATCATTAGCGGACACCATGTCACGTTTGGAGAGCCCCTGTGTGCCTAAACATTGGAGATCCCCCAGAAATGACACCATTTTAGAAACTAGACCCCCAAAGGAACTAATCTAGATGTGTGGTGAGGACTTTGAACCCCCAAGTGCTTCACAGAAGTTTATAACGCAGAGCCATGAAAATAAAAAAAAAAATTATTTTCTCAAAAATGATCTTTTAGCCTGCAATTTTTTATTTTCCCAAGGGTAACAGGAGAAATTTGACCCCAAAAGTTGTTGTCCAGTTTCTCCTGAGTACGCTGATACCCCATATGTGGGGGTAAATCACTGTTTGGGCACATGCCGGGGCTCGGAAGTGAAGTAGTGATGTTTTGAAATGCAGACTTTGATGGAATGCTCTGTGGGCGTTACGTTGCGTTTGCAGAGCCCCTGATGTGGCTTAACAGTAGAAACCCCCCACAAGTGACCCCATTTTGGAAACTAGACCCCCAAAGGAACTTATCTAGATGTGTGGTGAGCACTTTGAACCCCCAAGTGCTTCATAGAAGTTTATAATGCAGAGCCGTGAAAATAATAAATACGTTTTCTTTCCTCAAAAATAATTATTTAGCCCAGAATTTTTTAATTTTCCCAAGGGTAACAGGAGAAATTTGACCCCAATATTTGTTGTCCAGTTTCTCCTGAGTACGGTGATACCCCATATGTGGGGGTAAACTACTGTTTGGGCACATGCCGGGGCTTGGAATTGAAGTAGTGACGTTTTGAAATGCAGACTTTGATGGAATGCTCTGCGGGCGTCACGTTGCGTTTGCAGAGCCCCTGATGTGCCTAAACAGTAGAAACCCCCCACAAGTGACCCCATTTTGGAAACTAGACCCTGAAAGGAACTTATCTAGATGTGTGGTGAGCACTTTGAACCCCCAAGTGCTTCATAGAAGTTTATAATGCAGAGCCGTGAAAATAATAAATACGTTTTCTTTCCTCAAAAATAATTATTTAGCCCAGAATTTTTTATTTTCCCAAGGGTTACAGGAGAAATTGGACCCCAAAAGTTGTTGTCCAGTTTCTCCTGAGTACGCTGATACCCCATATGTGGGGGTAAACCACTGTTTGGGCACACGTCGGGGCTCAGAAGGGAAGTAGTGACTTTTGAAATGCAGACTTTGATGGAATGGTCTGCGGGTGTCACGTTGCGTTTGCAGAGCCCCTGGTGTGCCTAAACAGTAGAAACCCCCCACAAGTGACCCCATTTTAGAAACTAGACCCCCCAAGGAACTTATCTAGATATGTGGTGAGCACTTTGAACCCCCAAGTGCTTCACAGACGTTTACAACGCAGAGCCGTGAAAATAAAAAATCATTTTTCTATCCTCAAAAATTATGTTTTAGCAAGCATTTTTTTAGATTCACAAGGGTAACAGGAGAAATTGGACCCCAGTAATTGTTGCGCAGTTTGTCCTGAGTATGCTGGTACCCCATATGTGGGGGTAAACCACTGTTTGGGCACACGTCAGGGCTCGGAAGTGAGGGAGCACCATTTGACTTTTTGAATACGAGATTGGCTGGAATCAATGGTGGCGCCATGTTGCGTTTGGAGACCCCTGATGTGCCTAAACAGTGGTAACCCCTCAATTCTACCTCCAACACTAACCCCAACACACCCCTAACCCTAATCCCAACTGTAGCCATAATCCTAATCACAACCCTAACCCCAACACACCCCTAACCCCAACACTAACCCCAACACACCCCTAACCCTAACCACAACCCTAATTCCAACCCTAACCCTAAGGCTATGTGCCCACGTTGCGGATTCGTGTGAGATATTTCCGCACCATTTTTGAAAAATCTGCGGGTAAAAGGCACTGCGTTTTACCTGCGGATTTTCCGCGGATTTCCAGTGTTTTTTGTGCGGATTTCACCTGCGGATTCCTATTGAGGAACAGGTGTAAAACGCTGCGGAATCCGCACAAAGAATTGACATGCTGCGGAAAATACAACGCAGCGTTCCCGCGCGGTATTTTCCGCACCATGGGCACAGCGGATTTGGCTTTCCATATGTTTACATGGTACTGTAAACCTGATGGAACACTGCTGCGAATCCGCAGCCAAATCCGCACCGTGTGCACATAGCCTAATTCTAAAGGTATGTGCACACGCTGCGGAAAACACTGCGGATCCGCAGCAGTTTCCCATGAGTGTACAGTTCAATGTAAACCTATGGGAAACAAAAATCGCTGTACACATGCTGCAGAAAAACTGCACGGAAACGCAGCGGTTTACATTCCGCAGCATGTCACTTCTTTGTGCGGATTCCGCAGCGGTTTTACAACTGCTCCAATAGAAAATCGCAATTGTAAAACCGCAGTGAAATGCGCAGAAAAAAACGCGGTAAATCCGCCATAAATCCGCAGCGGTTTAGCACTGCGGATTTATCAAATCCGCAGCGGAAAAATCCGCAGAGGACCAGAATACGTGTGCACATACCGAAACCCTAACCCTAACCCTACCCCTAACCCTACCCCTAACCCTAACCCTACCCCTAACCCTACCCCTAACCCTACCCCTAACCCTACCCCTAACCCTACCCCTACCCCTAACCCTAGCCCTACCCCTAACCCTAACCCTAACCCTATTCTAACATTAGTGGAAAAAAAAAAATTTCTTTATTTTTTTATTGTCCCTACCTATGGGGGTGACAAAGGGGGGGGGGGTCATTTATTATTTTTTTTATTTTGATCACTGAGATAGATTATATCTCAGTGATCAAAATGCACTTTGGAACGAATCTGCCGGCCGGCAGATTCGGCGGGCGCACTGCGCATGCGCCCGCCATTTTGGAAGATGGCGGCGCCCGGGAGAAGACGGACGGGACCACGGCTGGATCGGTAAGTATGATAGGGTGGGGGGGGACCACGGGGGAGGGGATCGGAGCACGGGGGGGGGAATCGGAGCGCGGGAGGGGTGGAACGGAGCGCGGGGGGCGTGGAACGGAGCACGGGGGGGCTGGAATGGAGCACGGGGGGGTGGAACGGAGCACGGGGGGGGGTGGATCGGAGTGCAGGGGGGGTGATTGGAGCACGGGGGGGTGATTGGAGCACGGGGGGAGCGGACACGAGCACGGGGGGGAGCGGAGCACTGGACGGAGGGGAGCCGGAGCAGTGTACCGGCCAGATCGGAGTGCTGGGGGGGCGATCGGAGGGGTGGGGTGGGGGCACACTAGTATTTCCAGCCATGGCCGATGATATTTCAGCATCGGCCATGGCTGGATTGTAATATTTCACCCGTTATAATGGGTGAAATATTACAAATCGCTCTGATTGGCAGTTTCACTTTCAACAGCCAATCAGAGCGATCGTAGCCACGAGGGGGTGAAGCCACCCCCCCTGGGCTAAACTACCACTCCCCCTGTCCCTGCAGATCGGGTGAAATGGGAGTTAACCCTTTCACCCGATCTGCAGGGACGCGATCTTTCCATGACGCCGCATAGGCGTCATGGGTCGGAATGGCACCGACTTTCATGACGCCTACGTGGCGTCATGGGTCGGGAAGGGGTTAAAGAAGAACTCCCATCAAAATATTATCCTCTTAATATATTGTAATCATCATCTTCTGTTTTCCATAAGATCTATGACATAACATGATCAAAAACTGACTGAATCCTTCTTAGCTCTATGTAGAAACAGGAGGTCAATTTTTCCTTCATGACTCATAAGTGACTACAAAAGTCCTTGGCAGGGGGGAGGAGGGAGCTGCTGGGTCAGGAGTTGAAGAGGGGAATTATAAATGCAGTGACAAGAGATTTCCTGTTTCTACATAGACCAGAGAAAGTAAAGGCCCCTTCACATTTAGCGACGCTGCAGCGATACCGACAACGATCCGGATCGCTGCAGCGTCGCTGTTTGGTCGCTGGAGAGCTGTCACACAGACCGCTCTCCAGCGACCAACGATGCCGGTAACCAGGGTAAACATCGGGTAACTAAGCGCAGGGCCGCGCTTAGTAACCCGATGTTTACCCTGGTTACCATGCTAAAAGTAAAAAAAAACAAACACTACATACTTACCTACCACTGTCTGTCCTCCAGCGCTGCGCTCTGCTTCTCTGCTCTCCTCCTGTACTGTCTGGGAGCCGGAAAGCAGAGCGGTGACGTCACCGCTCTGCTTTCCGGCTCACAGACAGTACAGGAGGAGTGCAGAGCGCAGCGCTGGAGGACAGACAGCGGTAGGTAAGTATCTAGTGTTTGTTTTTTTTTTACTTTTAGCATGGTAACCAGGGTAAACATCGGGTTACTAAGCGCGGCCCTGCGCTTAGTTACCCGATGTTTACCCTGGTTACCAGTGAAGACATCGCTGGATCGGTGTCACACACGCCGATCCAGCGATGTCCACGGGAGATCCAGCGACGAAATAAAGTTCTGGACTTTGTTCAGCGACCAACGATCTCCCAGCAGGGGCCTGATCGTTGGTCGCTGTCACACATAGCGATTTTATTAACGATATCGTTGCTACGTCACAAAAAGCAACGATATCGTTAACAATATCGTTATGTGTGAAGGTACCTTAAAATATTTAGCTGGGTAGAAGGGCAAAATGAGCAATTGTACGTACACAGTGCTATATAATAGGATGACTGCAATATATTGAAAAGATAAAAACTTTGATGGGTGTGCTTCTTTAATGTTGAAGATGTTCTATAAATGGAAAACAAAGATACTACACATTCGTGACTCCCGGACATCTGGATCAGGCCTTAAGGTCCTTTTACTTCATTTCAACATATCTTGTCATTCTATCAAGAAAGGCTGTTGTGCATTGATTTGGTGAAAATGAGAAATCGTGAAAATTTTAATTCTGTCTCAAATCCCTAGCTAGTTGATTGAATGTAAAGTTTATGCCAGTATTGTTACAAGTTCCTAGTTGTTTGGAGCTATAACACATCATCTGTAGAAGTCTATAGGGCCAACCTGCAAATCATACAGTAGAGTGATTTTTTTTCTGTGTTACCTTCTCTATGAATCCTACAGGTACCACATTTGAAATTTCAAATCCTTGAAGAATTATTTCTACAGTGGCTTAGCTTTGGAGAAGAGGTGTAACTGGGCTTGGTGGAAGGCATGTGTCCTATGTTTTAAGTGCTGGAAAAGATGAAGTATCTCAAAGCCTATTTACATTTAAAAAATATATCAAGAAGGTGCAGCATTGCTTACACTGCATACAGCTCTTCCTTCACAGTGCACTTCCTCCTGAGCATCTACTGAAAGGTTACATGAGCGTCCTGACATAATAGCACAGTCTCTTTGCAACTTTATGATGGCTAACGCTAAAGATGATCATATGTTTTGAAATTCAAATTTGCCAGGTTAGAAGAATGTTTTAAGAAATTGATTTGCAGCAAATAGTTTTTTCGCAAAACCTAAATGCTCCAACTTGTTGCGTTCCCGTGCGGTCGGCAGGCACGTCAAAACAACGCATCCGCATGCATCCACATGTCCTATGTACCCAATGTTAAAGATAGGTACGCAGTATGCATGCAGGAGTATGCAGAAGTAGGTGGAGCTTAACAGAGGAAGCACGCAGCCCTCCGCATAGCCCCCGAATGCAAATGTGAACTTAACCTAACATTGTTTTTCATTAAAACTATTGTGTCTTGCTTATAATTACTAGTACAATAACAATGAAGAGAAAAATTGTAATTGTAGTTCCAATGTGGCCGGACAAATGCCAGCTACACTATGTTAGTTATCAATCATACTGAATATGTCACTGCTACCAGTACCTTTCCTAACTCTCTTCCCTTATGAATGGTCTGTATTGTTCACAGACTGCACTCATCTGAAGGGCCGAGACGAGTGGTAGGCACCTTTCTATGGTGCTACCTTCTTCCTCCCTGACGCAGGAGCACTTTGGGGGAAAAAATGACATTGCTGAATGCCTACGAACTCACGGCACCTTCCTCTGGCTGCAGGCATTGAGCACAGTGACAGCCGGGATGCAGGCACACAGAGGAGCAGTGTCAGTCAGTGACACTGCTCAGCCCTCTCTCTGCCTGCACCCCAGCCATCACTACCTTTTTGCACTCAATTGTATTCACATCTGTCAGATGTGAATACAATTGCTGTTAGCGCCGCCCGGGACAGGAGCAGAAGAGCTGTGATGAGCCCCCTGCTCTGCTGGAAATTCCCTTCCACTGACTCACCAAGATTAGAGCTGCTTCCAGTGTTGCATACCCCCACCAGTGGCTCCCTGCTTTGGTTGGCCCCCACAACAAGGAAGTAACAACAAGTTTAGGAAGCTTACCGAGAGTAGTGAGGTATGTGGCTAGGTGAACCGATTGTCCCAAACTGGATTCTTTAAGATGTCTCTGGGGTTTCCGTGATGGTCAATGAAGCAGTCCTGTGTTCTTCCAGCTGGGTCTGTAGAACCCTAAGCTGAGATCCTGAAGAGTCACACCGACCAAAAGAAAATGTCTCAACTGGCCTGCAACCAGCATCCAGAGGTCAGAGAGAGATGTGAAAGAAGCCAACCTGTATTGTTCAATTATGTAAGCTATTGGCATAGTTTCCCCTCCTCTGTTTGGGAATGCCAAGAAACTGGCTGGCATAAACAATGTAAGTAATCAGCATATTAGCACACATCATTGTTCAGTGGCCATGCCTTACTGTTTTACATAGATAACAGAAGATAAACTTTAAGTGATAATATATTAGAGGTAGATATTTGTCCTACAAGAAGAGTCAATACTTCAGACAACAGATTAAGATTCTGGGCCTACTCAATTTACATCTGGCATAATTAAGAAGAAATGCTGTGTCGTCACACCAGGGATTTAGATAAACAACTGTAAAAAAATTCCTCCAAGACTTAAGGTACCTTCACACTAAACGACGCTGCAGCGATCCAGACAACGATCCGGATCGCTGCAGCGTCGCTGTTTGGTCGCTGGAGAGCTGTCACACAGACAGCTCTCCAGCGACCAACGATGCCGGTAACCAGGGTAAACATCGGGTTACTAAGCGCAGGGCCGCGCTTAGTAACCCGATGTTTACCCTGGTTACCATCCTAAAAGTAAAAAAAACAAACGCTTCATACTTACCTTCTGCTGTCTGTCCCCGGCGCTCTGCTTCTCTGTACTGGCTGTGAGCACAGTGGCTGGAAAGCAGAGCGGTGACGTCACCGCTCTGCTTTCCGGCCGCTGTGCTCACAGTGAGTGCAGGAAAGCACAGCGCCGGGGACAGACAGCGGAAGGTAAGTATGAGGCGTTTGTTTTTTTTACTTTTAGGATGGTATCCAGGGTAAACATCGGGTTACTAAGTGCGGCCCTGCGCTTAGTAACCCGATGTTTACCCTGGTTACCAGCGAAGACATTGCTGAATCGGTGTCACACACGCCGATTCAGCGATGTCAGCGGGAGAGCCAGCGACCAAAGAAAGTGCTGGCCCTCTAGCCCCGACCAACGACATCACAGCAGGATTCTGATCGCTGCTGCGTGTCACACTGAACGATATCGCTAGCCAGGACGCTGCAACATCACGGATCGCTAGCGATATCGTTTAGTGTGAAGGTACCTTTAGTAACATAGTAACATAGTTAGTAAGGCTAGTAATAGCATGATTACTGCGGAGCAAACGAAGCGCAAATAGGGTGATATGAGACAGAAGTGCAAAAGAAGTAGGAGAGTGTTCACTCACCTGATGGAGTTGCAAAATTGCAACATATTATATACATGAACCAGCTGCAGCAGGACACGGGTCAGAAGACCAGAGGGAAGCTTTATCAAGTTGAATAGTGTCTATACCTGTGCTGCTGATGAAGATTCCAGGATATCAAGAAGTTCCATAAAAGGTTTATTTCAAAAGGTTATTAAAAGTCAAATTGCTTCGATGCCACATAGGACCTCTTCTTCAGGACAAACCTAATGTCATTTAAAACTTAATTTGGTCCCTTCGAAACAATTTGGTAAATTTACCTTAAGCTCAGAAGGCAGTTTTAGGTGTAGTAGAACCTAGGTAGGTGCAGTTAACACATGCTGTTGTTGCTGTTTGATACAGTTATATGAAAAAGTTTGGGTACCTGTATTAATCTTAAGCTTAATGTTTTATAAAAAATGTTTTTTTTGCAACAGCTATTTCAGTTTCATATATCTAATAACTGTTGGACACAGTAATGTTTCTGCCTTGAAATGAGGTTTATTGTACTAACAGAAAATGTGCAATCTGCATTTAAACAAAATTTGACAGGTGCATAAGTATGGGCACCCTTATCATTTTCTTGTTTTAAATACTCCTACCTACTTTTTACTGACTTACTAAAGCACTTTTTTTGGTTTTCTAACCTCATTGAGCTTTGAAGTTCATAGCCAGGTGTATGCAATCATGAGAAAAGCTACTTAAAGTGGCCACTTGCAATTTGCTCTCCTGTTTGAATCTCTTCTGAAGAGTGACATCATGGGCTCCTCAAAACAACTGTCTAATGATCTGAAAACAAAGATTATTCAACATAGTTGTTCAGGGGAAGGATAAAAAAAGCTGTCTCAGAGATTTAACCTGTCAATTTCCACTGTGAGGAACATAGTAAGGAAATGGAAGAACACAGGTACAGTTCTTGTTAAGGCCAGAAGTGACAGGCCAAGAAAAACATCAGAAAGGCAGAGAAGAAGAATGGTGAGATCAGTCAAGGACAATCCTCAGACCACCTCCAGAGAGCTGCAGCATCAACTTGCTGCAGATGGTGTCACTGTGCATCGGTCAACTATACAGCGCACTTTGCACAAGGAGAAGCTGTATGGGAGAGTGATGTGAAAGAAGCCGTTTCTGCAAGCACGCCACAAACAAAGTCAGCTGAGGTATGTAAAAGCACATTTGGAGAAGCCAATTTCTTTTTGGAAGAAGGTCCTGTGGACTGATGAAACCAAGATTGAGTTTTTTGGTCATACAAAAAGGCGTTATGCATGGCGGCCAAAAAACACAGCATTCCAAGAAAAACACTTGCTACCCACAGTAAAATTTGGTGGAGGTTCCATCATGCTTTGGGGCTGTGTGGCCAATGCCGGCACCAGGAATCTTGTTAAAGTTGAGGGATGCATATCAACAGATTCTTGACAATAATGTTCATGAATCAGTGACAAAGTTGAAGTTACGCAGGGGATGGATCTTTCAGCAAGACAATGATCCAAAACACCACTCCAAATCTACGCAGGCATTCATGCAGAGGAACAATTACACTGTTCTGGAATGGCCATCCCAATCCTCAGACCTGAATATAATTGAACATCTGTGTGATCATTTGAAGAGGGCTGTCAATGCTCGGCGACCATCAAACTTAACTGAACTGGAATTGTTTTGTAAAGAGGAATGGTCAAAAATACCTTCATCCAGGATCCAGGAACTCATTAAAAGCTACAGGAAGCGACTAGAGGCTGTTATTTTTGCAAAAGGAGGATCTACTAAATATTAATGTCATTTTTCTGGTGGGGTGCCCATACTTATGCACCTGTCAAATTTTGTTTGAGTTCATATTGCACATTTTCTGTTAGTACAATAAACCTCATTTCAAGGCGGAAACATTACTGTGTCCAACAGTTATTAGATATATGAAACTGAAATAGCTGTTGCAAAAAAACAATTTTTATAAAACGTTAAGCGTTAGGGGTGACCAAACTTTTTCATATAACTGTATCTGCCACCTCCGCGACAACAAGGCCCGCAGTTAGTGTCCACAGAAAATGTATCACAAAAAAATTGAGTTGGCTGATGATAATGGTATGGTAGTGTAGCAACTCACTCGGGAAAAAAGGTAAAGCTAAAAACTTCAAATGACCCTGCCAGATCCTGTACAGACTAGAGATCCTGACCCCGCAGTCCCTAGTGATTCCTGCATGAGCTGAAATAGCCCTGAGTAGAGTTGAGCGACCTTGACCTTTTTAGAGTCGAGCCGGGTTTCGCGAAACCCGACTATCTCAAAAGTCGGGTCGAGTGAAATCGGCCGATTATGACGTAAAGTCGGGATCGACCGAAACACGAAACCCAATGCAAGTCAATGGGGCAGCATAGTCGGCAGTGAGTGGGGGCCAGGAAAACACCTAGAGTGCCCATTTTAATGTCAAAACCATCCATTCTTCTTAATGAAGCTTGTCAAGCGTAATTTACCTTATAATAATTGGAAGGCATTTGAAATTGGGGGTCATTTGGCTAAAGTTGTGTGGGGTAGGGCTGGTTCAAGTAATTAGTGGGCCCAGGAAATCTGGACCACGTCACGGCAGTGGAGCAGGGAGAGGTAAGTATTTCAACTTTGCAAGTGCTGTGATCCTGAGCAAGCAGGGGGGGCCCACTTGTTGGCATTGGCACTGGCACAGGGCCCCTCAAAGTACAGCGGTGTGTTTGCACGGCGGGGGCGCCTCCCACCGGCAGCAACACTTTTGCGTACTATGAGAGGCCCTGTGCCAGTGACGTCGCCAACTAGTATTCCTCCCCCCACCTGATGAAGGAACCTGCACTTTCATCTGCACCTTCCTCTTTGTCCCCGTGTAAGGTGGTATGGTATGCGGGAAGAGCAACCTGACTTTCAGCAGGGTCACAATGTTGTTGTGTAGCATGCACGGGGAATGTTGCGTTATGGGTCAATGTACCAGCAGACTCATCTATCACTGGCTGGGCAATGGGCACGATGAAGTGGAAACACAGATATAGGCCCAAAGAATAAAGTGGGCTAAATGCAGTTCAAAATTGGTAACACAGGAATAACCAGGGGGCATTGCAGTGGAGGACAACTGGAATGAGAGGCTGACACAGAGAGTAGGGCCAAATCAGTAAGTAGTCGAAATGCAGTTCAAAATTGGCAACCGTAGAAAACAGGCGGCACAGCTTTGTTCAGTGGAGGAGAACAGCAAGGAGTGGCAGACACCGATAGTAGGCCCCAACCCAACTAGTAGGCCAAATGCAGTCTAACATTAACAACTACTTAACGAGAGCCTGAAAATGGAATTTCAGGATAGGAAACCAGGAGAACAGCAAGGAGTGGCAGACACCGATAGTAGGCCCCAAACCAACTAGTACGCCAAATGCAGTTGTTCCATTTAACCACAATTTAATGAGAGCCTGAAGATAGAAGCTCAGGAAAGGCAACCTGGGGAACACCTTGGAGTGTAACACACCATCTCTCTCCACCCCATACCCATTTTGTAGGCCTAATGCAGTGTACTTTTCTACAACTACTAAACGAGAGTCGGAAGACCGAAGCAATGGCAAGGAAACCTGGGGAACACCTTGGAGTGTAACACACCATCTCTCTCCACCCCATACCCAATTTGTAGGCCTAATGCAGTGTAGTTTCCAAGAACTACTAAACGAGAGCCGGAAGATCGAAGCTCAGGAAAGGCAACCTGGGGAACACCTTGGAGTGTAACACACCCTCTCTCTACACCCCATACCCAATTTGAAGGCCTAATGCAGTGTAGTTTCCAAGAACTGCTAAACGAGAGCCGGAAGATCGAAGCTCAGGAAAGGCAACCTGGGGAACACCTTGGAGTGTAACACACTCTCTCGCTACACCCCATACCCAATTTGAAGGCCTAATGCAGCGTAGTTTCCAACAACTACTAAACGAGAGCCGGAAGATCGAAGCTCAGGAAAGGCAACCTGGGGAACACCTTGGAGTGTAACAAACCCTCTCTCTACACCCCATACCCAATTTGTAGGCCTAATGCAGCGTAGTTTCCGACAACTACTAAACGAGAGCATGAAGATCGAAGCTCAGGAAAGGCAACCTGGGGAACACCTTGGAGTGTAACACACCCTCTCTCTACACCCCATACCCAATTTGAAGGCCTAATGCAGTGTAGTTTCCAAGAACTACTAAACGAGAGCCGGAAGATCGAAGCTCAGGAAAGGCAACCTGGGGAACACCTTGGAGTGGAACACACCATCTCTCTACACCCCATACCCAATATGAAGGCCTAATGCAGCGTAGTTTCCAACAACTACTAAACGAGAGCTGGAAGATCGAAGCTCAGGAAAGGCAACCTGGGGAACACCTTGGAGTGTAACACACCCTCTCTCTACACCCCATACCCAATTTGAAGGCCTAATGCAGCGTAGTTTCCAACAACTACTAAACGAGAGCCGGAAGATCGAAGCTCAGGAAAGGCAACCTGGGGAACACCTTGGAGTGTAACACACCCTCTCTCTCCACCCCATACCCATTTTGTAGGCCTAATGCAGTGTACTTTTCTACAACTACTAAACGAGAGTCGGAAGACCGAAGCAATGGCAAGGAAACCTGGGGAACACCTTGGAGTGTAACACACCATCTCTCTTCACCCCATACCCATTTTGTAGGCCTAATGCAGTGTAGTTTCCAAGAACTACTAAACGAGAGCCGGAAGATCGAAGCTCAGGAAAGGCAACCTGGGGAACACCTTGGAGTGTAACACACCCTCTCGCTACACCCCATACCCAATTTGAAGGCCTAATGCAGCGTAGTTTCCAACAACTACTAAACGAGAGCCGGAAGATCGAAGCTCAGGAAAGGCAACCTGGGGAACACCTTGGAGTGTAACAAACCCTCTCTCTACACCCCATACCCAATTTGTAGGCCTAATGCAGTGTAGTTTCCGACAACTACTAAACGAGAGCATGAAGATCGAAGCTCAGGAAAGGCAACCTGGGGAACACCTTGGAGTGTAACAAACCCTCTCTCTCCACCCCATACCCAATTTGTAGGCCTAATGCAGTGTAGTTTCCAAGAACTACTAAACGAGAGCCGGAAGATCGAAGCTCAGGAAAGGCAACCTGGGGAACACCTTGGAGTGTAACACACCCTCTCGCTACACCCCATACCCAATTTGAAGGCCTAATGCAGCGTAGTTTCCAACAACTACTAAACGAGAGCCGGAAGATCGAAGCTCAGGAAAGGCAACCTGGGGAACACCTTGGAGTGTAACAAACCCTCTCTCTACACCCCATACCCAATTTGTAGGCCTAATGCAGCGTAGTTTCCGACAACTACTAAACGAGAGCATGAAGATCGAAGCTCAGGAAAGGCAACCTGGGGAACACCTTGGAGTGTAACACACCCTCTCTCTACACCCCATACCCAATTTGAAGGCCTAATGCAGTGTAGTTTCCAAGAACTACTAAACGAGAGCCGGAAGATCGAAGCTCAGGAAAGGCAACCTGGGGAACACCTTGGAGTGGAACACACCATCTCTCTACACCCCATACCCAATTTGAAGGCCTAATGCAGCGTAGTTTCCAACAACTACTAAACGAGAGCCGGAAGATCGAAGCTCAGGAAAGGCAACCTGGGGAACACCTTGGAGTGGAACACACCATCTCTCTACACCCCATACCCAATTTGAAGGCCTAATGCAGCGTAGTTTCCAACAACTACTAAACGAGAGCCGGAAGATCGAAGCTCAGGAAAGGCAACCTGGGGAACACCTTGGAGTGTAACACAACGTCTCTCTACACCACGGAAGGGCTGATTCTTAGGAAGGAAGGCTGTTGGAAATAAGCATTGCGCGTCCGAGGGTGATTATATTCTTATTAGGTATATACTCACCCTCGGACGCGCCCTGCTTCTTTATTTGGAATGAATGTTTATTTGCAATGTGGTGTTGACTTTCTCTATTATTTTGGTAATTAATGATTTTATTATTTTCATTGTTTTGCATCTTCTCGGCAATAATATAAAGAAGACGCGACAGGACAACACTCGGTGGATGCCATATGTGTGTTTTCAATTTAAAAAACCTTTCAGTTAACTACTTGCAGGAGAAAGTAATTGTAACTGGTGGCCATTTTTAGTACTGTACCAGATTTTAGTTGTGTGTTTGTTTTTAATGTTAAAATGTCTGCATTTGATATCTCACCAGTATTTTCTTTTTTATAAGCAAAATACTTTTTTTTTTATTTTATGATGTTGGTTCAAGGGGTACACGGGCAGCAGTAGACAGGTCAGTGGAGGCCTAGTGGAAGGAGGGACCGCAGACAGGCTTCGAAGCCCTAACATAATAAATTGGGCTGCCTGTAGGCAATTTAAAATTGGTTCCAGGGGAACACGGGCAGCAGTAGACAGGTCAGTGGAGGCCTAGAGGAAGGAGGGACCGCAGATGCGCCAATGTTTCCCCCATACCAAATTTGTAGGCCTAATGCAGTGTAGTTTCCAACAACTACTAAACGAGAGCCGGAATATCGAAGCTCAGGAAAGGCAACCTGGGGAACACCTTGGAGTGTAACACACCCTCTCTCTACACCCCATACCCAATTTGAAGGCCTAATGCAGTGTAGTTTCCAAGAACTACTAAACGAGAGCCGGAAGATCGAAGCTCAGGAAAGGCAACCTGGGGAACACCTTGGAGTGTAACACACCCTCTCTCTACACCCCATACCCAATTTGAAGGCCTAATGCAGCGTAGTTTCCAACAACTACTAAACGAGAGCCGGAAGATCGAAGCTCAGGAAAGGCAACCTGGGGAACACCTTGGAGTGTAACAAACCCTCTCTCTACACCCCATACCCAATTTGTAGGCCTAATGCAGCGTAGTTTCCGACAACTACTAAACGAGAGCATGAAGATCGAAGCTCAGGAAAGGCAAACTGGGGAACACCTTGGAGTGTAACACACCCTCTCTCTACACCCCATACCCAATTTGAAGGCCTAATGCAGTGTAGTTTCCAAGAACTACTAAACGAGAGCCGGAAGATCGAAGCTCAGGAAAGGCAACCTGGGGAACACCTTGGAGTGGAACACACCATCTCTCTACACCCCATACCCAATTTGAAGGCCTAATGCAGCGTAGTTTCCAACAACTACTAAACGAGAGCCGGAAGATCGAAGCTCAGGAAAGGCAACCTGGGGAACACCTTGGAGTGTAACACAACGTCTCTCTACACCATGGAAGGGCTGATTCTTAGGAAGGAAGGCTGTTGGAAATAAGCATTGCGCGTCCGAGGGTGATTATATTCTTATTAGGTATATACTCACCCTCGGACGCGCCCTGCTTCTTTATTTGGAATGAATGTTTATTTGCAATGTGGTGTTGACTTTCTCTATTATTTTGGTAATTAATGATTTTATTATTTTCATTGTTTTGCATCTTCTCGGCAATAATATAAAGAAGACGCGACAGGACAACACTCGGTGGATGCCATATGTGTGTTTTCAATTTAAAAAACCTTTCAGTTAACTACTTGCAGGAGAAAGTAATTGTAACTGGTGGCCATTTTTAGTACTGTACCAGATTTTAGTTGTGTGTTTGTTTTTAATGTTAAAATGTCTGCATTTGATATCTCACCAGTATTTTCTTTTTTATAAGCAAAATACTTTTTTTTTTATTTTATGATGTTGGTTCAAGGGGTACACGGGCAGCAGTAGACAGGTCAGTGGAGGCCTAGTGGAAGGAGGGACCGCAGACAGGCTTCGAAGCCCTAACATAATAAATTGGGCTGCCTGTAGGCAATTTAAAATTGGTTCCAGGGGAACACGGGCAGCAGTAGACAGGTCAGTGGAGGCCTAGAGGAAGGAGGGACCGCAGATGCGCCAATGTTTCCCCCATACCAAATTTGTAGGCCTAATGCAGTGTAGTTTCCAACAACTACTAAACGAGAGCCGGAATATCGAAGCTCAGGAAAGGCAACCTGGGGAACACCTTGGAGTGTAACACACCCTCTCTCTACACCCCATACCTAATTTGAAGGCCTAATGCAGTGTAGTTTCCAAGAACTACTAAACGAGAGCCGGAAGATCGAAGCTCAGGAAAGGCAACCTGGGGAACACTTTGGAGTGTAACACACCCTCTCTCTACACCCCATACCCAATTTGAAGGCCTAATGCAGCGTAGTTTCCAACAACTACTAAACGAGAGCCGGAAGATCGAAGCTCAGGAAAGGCAACCTGGGGAACACCTTGGAGTGTAACAAACCCTCTCTCTACACCCCATACCCAATTTGTAGGCCTAATGCAGCGTAGTTTCCGACAACTACTAAACGAGAGCATGAAGATCGAAGCTCAGGAAAGGCAAACTGGGGAACACCTTGGAGTGTAACACACCCTCTCTCTACACCCCATACCCAATTTGAAGGCCTAATGCAGTGTAGTTTCCAAGAACTACTAAACGAGAGCCGGAAGATCGAAGCTCAGGAAAGGCAACCTGGGGAACACCTTGGAGTGTAACACACCATCTCTCTACACCCCATACCCAATTTGAAGGCCTAATGCAGCGTAGTTTCCAACAACTACTAAACGAGAGCCGGAAGATCGAAGCTCAGGAAAGGCAACCTGGGGAACACCTTGGAGTGTAACACAACGTCTCTCTACACCACGGAAGGGCTGATTCTTAGGAAGGAAGGCTGTTGGAAATAAGCATTGCGCGTCCGAGGGTGATTATATTCTTATTAGGTATATACTCACCCTCGGACGCACCCTGCTTCTTTATTTGGAATGAATGTTTATTTGCAATGTGGTGTTGACTTTCTCTATTATTTTGGTAATTAATGATTTTATTATTTTCATTGTTTTGCATCTTCTGGGCAATAATATAAAGAAGACGCGACAGGACAACACTCGGTGGATGCCATATGTGTGTTTTCAATTTAAAAAACCTTTCAGTTAACTACTTGCAGGAGAAAGTAATTGTAGCTGGTGGCCATTTTTAGTACTGTACCAGATTTTAGTTGTGTGTTTTTTTTTAATGTTAAAATGTCTGCATTTGATATCTCTCCAGTATTTTCTTTTTTGTAAGCAAAATACTTATTTTTATATTTTCTGATGTTGGTTCCAGGGGTACACGGGCAGCAGTGCCCTGGTCAGTGTAGTAGTAGTTGAAAGAATGGACTGCAGACAGGCATCGAAGGCCTAAAATAAAAAAATTGGGCTGGCTGTAGGCAATTTTAAATTGGTTCCAGGGGTACACGGGCAGCAGTGGTGTGGTCAGTGGAGGCCTAGTGGAAGGAGTGACCGCAGACAGGCATCGAAGGCCTAAAATAATAACACATGGCTGTAGGCAATTTTAAATTGGTTCCAGGGGTACACGGGCAGCAGTGACCTGGTCAGTGTAGTAGTAGTTGAAAGAATGGACCGCAGACAGGCATCGAAGGCCTAAAATAATAACACATGGCTGTAGGCAATTTTAAATTGGTTCCAGGGGTACACGGACAGCAGTGGTGTGGTCAGTGGAGGCCTAGTGGAAGGAGTGACCGCAGACAGGCATCGAAGGCCTAAAATAATAACACATGGCTGTAGGCAATTTTAAATTGGTTCCAGGGGTACACGGGCAGCAGTGACCTGGTCAGTGTAGTAGTAGTTGAAAGAATGGACCGCAGACAGGCATCGAAGGCCTAAAATAATAACACATGGCTGTAGGCAATTTTAAATTGGTTCCAGGGGTACACGGGCAGCAGTGGTGTGGTCAGTGGAGGCCTAGTGGAAGGAGTGACCGCAGACAGGCATCGAAGGCCTAAAATAATAACACATGGCTGTAGGCAATTTTAAATTGGTTCCAGGGGTACACGGGCAGCAGTGGTGTGGTCAGTGGAGGCCTAGTGGAAGGAGTGACCGCAGACAGGCATCGAAGGCCTAAAATAATAACACATGGCTGTAGGCAATTTTAAATTGGTTCCAGGGGTACACGGGCAGCAGTGACCTGGTCAGTGTAGTAGTAGTTGAAAGAATGGACTGCAGACAGGCATCGAAGGCCTAAAATAAAAAAATTGGGCTGGCTGTAGGCAATTTTAAATTGGTTCCAGGGGTACACGGGCAGCAGTGGTGTGGTCAGTGGAGGCCTAGTGGAAGGAGTGACCGCAGACAGGCATCGAAGGCCTAAAATAATAACACACGGCTGTAGGCAATTTTAAATTGGTTCCAGGGGTACACGGGCAGCAGTGGTGTGGTCAGTGGAGGCCTAGTGGAAGGAGTGACCGCAGACAGGCATCGAAGGCCTAAAATAATAACACATGGCTGTAGGCAATTTTAAATTGGTTCCAGGGGTACACGGGCAGCAGTGACCTGGTCAGTGTAGTAGTAGTTGAAAGAATGGACTGCAGACAGGCATCGAAGGCCTAAAATAAAAAAATTGGGCTGGCTGTAGGCAATTTTAAATTGGTTCCAGGGGTACACGGGCAGCAGTGGTGTGGTCAGTGGAGGCCTAGTGGAAGGAGTGACCGCAGACAGGCATCGAAGGCCTAAAATAATAACACATGGCTGTAGGCAATTTTAAATTGGTTCCAGGGGTACACGGGCAGCAGTGGTGTGGTCAGTGGAGGCCTAGTGGAAGGAGTGACCGCAGACAGGCATCGAAGGCCTAAAATAATAACACATGGCTGTAGGCAATTTTAAATTGGTTCCAGGGGTACACGGGCAGCAGTGACCTGGTCAGTGTAGTAGTAGTTGAAAGAATGGACTGCAGACAGGCATCGAAGGCCTAAAATAAAAAAATTGGGCTGGCTGTAGGCAATTTTAAATTGGTTCCAGGGGTACACGGGCAGCAGTGGTGTGGTCAGTGGAGGCCTAGTGGAAGGAGTGACCGCAGACAGGCATCGAAGGCCTAAAATAATAACACATGGCTGTAGGCAATTTTAAATTGGTTCCAGGGGTACACGGGCAGCAGTGACCTGGTCAGTGTAGTAGTAGTTGAAAGAATGGACCGGAGACAGGCATCGAAGGCCTAAAATAATAACACATGGTTGTAGGCAATTTTAAATTGGTTCCAGGGGTACACGGACAGCAGTGGTGTGGTCAGTGGAGGCCTAGTGGAAGGAGTGACCACAGACAGGCATCGAAGGCCTAACATAACAAAAATGTCAATACAATGGTATTGTCAGTGGCAGGCATTGAAGGATGTCAGCGCATAGACTAAACATTGGTGGAGCTGTGAGATAATTTTGCAAGTGGTAGAGCACTGTTTGAGCTGGGGTGGGGGGAAACTGTCTTGTGGCCGGCGGTACAGGCCCAGGGCCCCTCATATTACAACGGTGTGTCTGACGTTGGGTGCGCACCACCACCGCCAGAGACACTTTATTGTACTAGGAGGGACCCAGTGGCAGTGCCGTCGACCAAAAGCGGGCTCACCCACCTCTTCAGACAAACTGCACTCTCACAGGTGCTGTCGCCAAGTGTCGATACCACGGCCCCGTGTGGGGAGTTTGGCCATTTAGTGAGGTGTAAACATGTCGTATGCTGGACAATCAGGTGCAGAAAATTACGAGATTGGAAAAGGCATTCAGAATAGTCCACAGGCAAGACCTTTTCATAGGAAAGCTAGGTGTCAGCCGGGCAAGGTGGGGCAAAAGATTTCGAAATCCAGTTGTGGTTCATTTTAATGAAGGTTAGATCATCTACATTTTGGGTAGCCAGACGAGTCCTTTTTTCTGTTAGTATTGAACCTGCAGCACTGAATACTCTTTCTGATAGGACACTAGCTGCCGGGCAAGCAAGCTCCTGCAATGCATATTCTGCCAATTCTGGCCAGGTGTCTAATTTTGATGCCCAGTAATCAAATGGGAATGACGGTTGAGGGAGAACATCGATAAGGGATGAAAAATAGTTTGTAACCATACTGGACAAATGTTGTCTCCTGTCACTTTGAATTGATGCTGCAGTACCTGTCCTGTCTGCGGTCATAGCAAAATCACTCCACAACCTGGTCAGAAAACCCCTCTGGCCAACGCCACTTCTGATTTCTGCCCCTCTAACTCCTCTGGTCTGCTGGCCCCTGCAGCTCGTGTGAGAACGATCACGGGCGCTGTGTGCAGGGAATGCCAGAAGCAAACGGTCAGCAAGAGTTGATTGTTTGGTTGCTAATATTAGTTCCAAGTTCTCATGTGGCATTATATTTTGCAATTTGCCTTTATAGCGAGGATCAAGGAGGCAGGCCAACCAGTAATCGTCATCATTCATCATTTTAGTTATGCGTGTGTCCCTTTTGAGGATACGTAAGGCATAATCCGCCATGTGGGCCAAAGTTCCAGTTCTCAAATCTGCGGTTGTGCTTGGTTGAGGGGCAGTTTCAGGCAAATCCACGTCACTTGTGTCCCTCAAAAAACCAGAACCCGGCCTTGCCGCGCCACCAATTTCCAGTGGCCCCGGAAAAGCTTCCTCATTAAAAATATAATCATCCCCATCATCCTCCTCGTCCTCCTCCTCTTCGCCCGCTACCTCGTCCTGTACACTGCCCTGGCCAGACAATGGCTGACTGTCATCAAGGCTTTCCTCTTCCTCAGCTGCAGACGCCTGATCCTTTATGTGCGTCAAACTTTGCATCAGCAGACGCATTAGGGGGATGCTCATGCTTATTATGGCGTTGTCTGCACTAACCAGCCGTGTGCATTCCTCAAAACACTGAAGGACTTGACACATGTCTTGAATCTTCGACCACTGCACACCTGACAACTCCATGTCTGCCATCCTACTGCCTGCCCGTGTATGTGTATCCTCCCACAAAAACATAACAGCCCGCCTCTGTTCACACAGTCTCTGAAGCATGTGCAGTGTTGAGTTCCACCTTGTTGCAACGTCTATGATTAGGCGATGCTGGGGAAGGTTCAAAGAACGCTGATAGGTCTGCATACGGCTGGAGTGTACGGGCGAACGGCGGATATGTGAGCAAAGTCCACGCACTTTGAGGAGCAGGTCGGATAACCCCGGATAACTTTTCAGGAAGCACTGCACCACCAGGTTTAAGGTGTGAGCCAGGCAAGGAATGTGTTTCAGTTGGGAAAGGGAGATGGCAGCCATGAAATTCCTTCCGTTATCACTCACTACCTTGCCTGCCTCAAGATCTACAGTGCCCAGCCACGACTGCGTTTCTTTCTGCAAGAACTCGGACAGAACTTCCGCGGTGTGTCTGTTGTCGCCCAAACACTTCATAGCCAATACAGCCTGCTGACGTTTGCCAGTAGCTGCCCCATAATGGGAGACCTGGTGTGCAACAGTGGCAGCTGCGGATGGAGTGGTTGTGCGACTGCGGTCTGTGGACGAGCTCTCGCTTCTGCAGGAGGACGAAGAGGAGGAGGAGGGGGTGCGAACGGCTACAGCCAATTGTTTCCTAGACCGTGGGCTAGGCAGAACTGTCCCAAACTTGCTGTCCCCTGTGGACCCTGCATCCACCACATTTAACCAGTGTGCCGTGATGGACACGTAACGTCCCTGGCCATGCCTACTGGTCCATGCATCTGTTGTCAGGTGCACCTTTGTGCTCACAGATTGCCTGAGTGCATGGACGATGCGCTCTTTAACATGCTGGTGGAGGGCTGGGATGGCTTTTCTGGAAAAAAAGTGTCGACTGGGTAGCTCGTAGCGTGGTACAGCGTAGTCCATCAGGGCTTTGAAAGCTTCGCTTTCAACTAACCGGTAGGGCATCATCTCTAACGAGATTAGTCTAGCTATGTGGGCGTTCAAACCCTGTGTACGCGGATGCGAGGCTAAGTACTTCCTTTTTCTAACCATAGTCTCATGTAGGGTGAGCTGGACTGGAGAGCTGGAGATCGTGGAACTAGCGGGGGTGCCGGTGGACATGGCAGACTGAGAGACGGTGGGAGATGGTATTGTTGCCACCGGTGCCCTAGATGCAGTGTTTCCTACTACGAAACTGGTGATTCCCTGACCCTGACGGCTTTGGCCTGGCAAAGAAACCTGCACAGATACTGCAGGTGGTGCGGAAAATGGTGGCCCTACACTGCCGGAAGGGATGTTGCGTTGCTGACTAGCTTCATTGGCCGAGGGTGCTACAACCTTAAGGGACGTTTGGTAGTTAGTCCAGGCTTGCAAATGCATGGTGGTTAAATGTCTATGCATGCAACTTGTATTGAGACTTTTCAGATTCTGTCCTCTGCTTAAGGTAGTTGAACATTTTTGACAGATGACTTTGCGCTGATCAATTGGATGTTGTTTAAAAAAATGCCAGACTGCACTCTTTCTAGCATCGGATACCTTTTCAGGCATTGCAGACTGAGCTTTAACCGGATGGCCACGCTGTCCTCCAACAGGTTTTAGCTTTGCCACGCGTTTTGGGCAAGATACGGGCCCGGCAGATGGAACCTGTTGCGATGTTGATGCCTGCTGCGGCCCCTCCTCCTCCGCTTCAAAACTGCTGCCGCCTGCACCCTGTTCCCCCAATGGCTGCCAATCGGGGTCAAGAACTGGGTCATCTATTACCTCTTCTTGTAGCTCGTGTGCAACTTCGTCTGTGTCACCGTGGCGGTCGGTGGTATAGCGTTCGTGATGGGGCAACATAGTCTCATCAGGGTCTGATTCTTGATCAGCACCCTGCGATGGCAATGTTGTGGTCTGAGTCAAAGGACCAGGATAGTAGTCTGGCTGTGGCTGTGCATCAGTGCACTCCATGTCAGATTCAACTTGTAATGGGCATGGACTGTTAACTGCTTCACTTTCTAAGCCAGGGACGGTATGTGTAAAGAGCTCCATGGAGTAACCCGTTGTGTCGCCTGCTGCATTCTTCTCTGTTGTTGTTTTTGCTGAAGAGGACAAGGAAGCGACTTGTCCCTGACCGTGAACATCCACTAACGACGCGCTGCTTTGACATTTACCAGTTTCACGAGAGGAGGCAAAAGAGCTAGAGGCTGAGTCAGCAAGATAAGCCAAAACTTGCTCTTGCTGCTCCGGCTTTAAAAGCGGTTTTCCTACTCCCAGAAAAGGGAGCGTTCGAGGCCTTGTGTAGCCAGACGACGAACCTGGCTCCACAGCTCCAGACTTAGGTGCAATATTTTTTTTCCCACGACCAGCTGATGCTCCACCACTACCACTACCCTCATTACCAGCTGACAATGAAAGCCCCCGGCCACGACCTCTTCCACCAGACTTCCTCATTGTTTTAAAAACGTTAACAAACGAACGGTATTTGTTGCTGTCACACAACTTACACGGTGAGCTATAACTTCAGTATGATTTAGCTACCCCTTTACAGGTGGGTGAGACCACAACGAAAATCAGCCACAATGTTACACACTCTGTTGTTGTTGGCAACAAATGAGATGGCACACACACAGGACTGTCACTGAAGCGCAAATGTAAATATTTATCTCCCACTGATTTGTGTTTGTTTTTTTTAAAAGGGAGACTTCAGAAAAAAAAAAAATTAAAAAAAATATATTTTTTACAGAAGAATTTATAAAACAAATAAAATGAAATGATTGTTTCAGGGAGAATTTAGGAAAAAAAAAAAAAAAAAAGGCTTTGTAGGGCCCACTGAGTGAGAGAGGACGCACACAGGAGTCAGGAGTGGCACACAAGCCCAGAGGCCAATATTAATCTCCCACCGATTGATTTAGTTATTTTTTTTGGTAGATTTTGGAACCCAAATCAAGCAAAAAAATTAATAGGCTTTCTATGGCCCACAATTGGGGAGAGAGAGAGAGATGGCACACCCAGGAGTCAAGACTGGCACACAAGCAGAAGGGGCAATATGAATCTCCCACAGATTTTTTTTTTTTTTTTTTTTTCAGGTAGACTTGAGAGAAAAAAAAATACCAAAAAAATGATTTTTTTCAGGAATAATTTAGAAACCAAAGAAAATAAAATGATTGTTTCAGGGAGAATTTAGAAAACAAATAAAACAAAAAATAGGCTTTCTAGGGCCCACTGAGTGACAGATGACGCACACAGGAGTCAGGAGTGGCACACAAGCCCAGAGGCCAATATTAATCTCCCACTGATTGATTTAGTGATTTTTTTCAGGTAGATTTTGGAACCCAAATCAAGCAAAAACATTAATAGGCTTTCTATGGCCCACAATTGGGGAGAGAGAGAGAGATGGCACACCCAGGAGTCAAGACTGGCACACAAGCAGAAGGGGCAATATGAATCTCCCACAGATTTTTTTTTTTTTTTTTTTTTTTCAGGGAGACTTGAGAGAAAAAAAAATACCAAAAAAATGATTTTTTTCAGGAATAATTTAGAAACCAAAGAAAATAAAATGATTGTTTCAGGGAGAATTTAGAAAACAAATAAAACAAAAATAGGCTTTCTAGGGCCCACTGAGTGACAGATGACGCACACAGGAGTCAGGAGTGGCACACAAGCCCAGAGGCCAATATTAATCTCCCACTGATTGATTTAGGGATTTTTTTCGGTAGATTTTGGAACACAAATCAAGCAAAAAAATTAATAGGCTTTCTATGGCCCACAATTGGGGAGAGAGAGAGAGATGGCACACCCAGGAGTCAAGACTGGCACACAAGCAGAAGGGGCAATATGAATCTCCCACAGATTTTTTTTTTTTTTTTTTTTTTTCAGGGAGACTTGAGAGAAAAAAAAATACCAAAAAAATGATTTTTTTCAGGAATAATTTAGAAACCAAAGAAAATAAAATGATTGTTTCAGGGAGAATTTAGAAAACAAATAAAACAAAAAATAGGCTTTCTAGGGCCCACTGAGTGACAGATGACGCACACAGGAGTCAGGAGTGGCACACAAGCCCAGAGGCCAATATTAATCTCCCACTGATTGATTTAGTGATTTTTTTCAGGTAGATTTTGGAACCCAAATCAAGCAAAAAAATTAATAGGCTTTCTATGGCCCACAATTGGGGAGAGAGAGAGAGATGGCACACCCAGGAGTGAAGACTGGCACACAAGCAGAAGGGGCAATATGAATCTCCCACAGATTTTTTTTTTTTTTTTCAGGGAGACTTGAGAGAAAAAAAAATACAAAAAAAATGATTTTTTTCAGGAATAATTTAGAAACCAAAGAAAATAAAATGATTGTTTCAGGGAGAATTTAGAAAACAAATAAAACAAAAAATAGGCTTTCTAGGGCCCACTGAGTGACAGATGACGCACACAGGAGTCAGGAGTGGCACACAAGCCCAGAGGCCAATATTAATCTCCCACTGATTGATTTAGTGATTTTTTTTCAGGTAGATTTTGGAACCCAAATCAAGCAAAAAAATTAATAGGCTTTCTATGGCCCACAATTGGGGAGAGAGAGAGAGATGGCACACCCAGGAGTCAAGACTGGCACACAAGCAGAAGGGGCAATATGAATCTCCCACAGATTTTTTTTTTTTTTTTTTTTTCAGGGAGACTTGAGAGAAAAAAAAATACCAAAAAAATGATTTTTTTCAGGAATAATTTAGAAACCAAAGAAAATAAAATGATTGTTTCAGGGAGAATTTAGAAAACAAATAAAACAAAAAATAGGCTTTCTAGGGCCCACTGAGTGACAGATGACGCACACAGGAGTCAGGAGTGGCACACAAGCCCAGAGGCCAATATTAATCTCCCACTGATTGATTTAGTGATTTTTTTCGGTAGATTTTGGAACACAAATCAAGCAAAAAAATTAATAGGCTTTCTATGGCCCACAATTGGGGAGAGAGAGAGAGATGGCACACCCAGGAGTCAAGACTGGCACACAAGCAGAAGGGGCAATATGAATCTCCCACAGATTTTTTTTTTTTTTTTTTTTCAGGGAGACTTGAGAGAAAAAAAATACAAAAAAAAAGATTTTTTTCAGGAATAATTTAGAAACCAAAGAAAATAAAATGATTGTTTCTGGGAGAATTTAGAAAACAAATAAAACAAAAAATAGGCTTTCTAGGGCCCACTGAGTGACAGATGACGCACACAGGAGTCAGGAGTGGCACACAAGCCCAGAAGCCAATATTAATCTCCCACTGATTGATTTAGTGATTTTTTTCAGGTAGATTTTGGAACCCAAATCAAGCAAAAAAATTAATAGGCTTTCTATGGCCCACTGAGTGAGAGATGGCACACACAGGAGTAAGGAGTGGCACACAAGCCCTGAGGCCAATATTTTTCTCCCACTGATTGATTGATTGATTGATTTTTTCAGGTAGAATTAGGAACCCAAATCAACCCAAAAAATAAATAGGCTTTCTATGGCCCACTATTTGTGAGAGAGATGGCACGCTCAGGACTGGCACACAAGCCCAGAGGCCAATATTAATCTCCCACTTTTTTTTTTTTTCCAGGGAAAATTTATAAACCCAATA
Organism: Ranitomeya imitator; assembly: GCF_032444005.1. Lineage (NCBI taxonomy): Eukaryota > Metazoa > Chordata > Amphibia > Anura > Dendrobatidae > Ranitomeya > Ranitomeya imitator. The sequence goes on along the minus strand of NC_091286.1, from coordinate 376,644,979 downwards.
AAATAATAAAAAAATAGGCTTTCTATGGCCCACTATCTGAGAGAGAGAGAGATGGCACGCTTAGGACTTGCACACAAGCCCAAAGGCCAATATTAATCTCCCACTGATTGATTTATTGATTTTTTCAGGTAGAATTTAGAACCCAAATCAAGCAAAAAAATTAATAGGCTTTCTATGGCCCACTGAGTGAGAGGTGGCACACACAGGAGTAAGGAGTGGCACACAAGCCCTGAGGCCAATATTTTTCTCCCACTGATTGATGTTGTGATTTTTTCTGGTAGATTTTGGAACCCAAATCAAGCAAAAAAATAAATAGGCTTTCTATGGCCCACTGAGTGAGAGATGACACAGACAGAGATGGCACTCTAGCAGAAATGTCAATCTTAATCTCCCACAAAAAAAAAAAAAGGAACTGTCCTTCAATTACTATCTCCCTGCAGTAATCTCAGCCAGGTATGGCAGGCAGCAATAAGGAGTGGACTGATGCACAAATTAAATAAAAAGTGTGGACAAACAAACAAGATAGCTGTGCAGAAAGGAAGGAACAAGAGGATTTGTGCTTTGAAAAAAGCAGTTGCTTTGCACAGCGGCGTACACACAGCAATGCAGCTATCAGGGAGCCTTCTAGGGCAGCCCAATGAGCTACAGCGCTGAGGAAAAAAAAAAAAAAAAAAAGGAGCTTCCACTGTCCCTGCACACCGAAGGTGGTGTTGGGCAGTGGAAATCGCTACAGCACAAGCGGTTTTGTGGTTAATGGACCCTGCCTAACGCTATCCCTGCTTCTGACGAAGCGGCAGCAACCTCTCCCTAAGCTCAGATCAGCAGCAGTAACATGGCGGTCGGCGGGAACTCCCCTTTATAGCCCCTGTGACGCCGCAGACAGCAAGCCAATCACTGCAATGCCCTTCTCTAAGATGGTGGGGACCAGGACCTATGTCATCACGCTGCCCACACTCTGCGTTTACCTTCATTGGCTGAGAAATGGCGCTTTTCGCGTCATTGAAACGCGACTTTGGCGCGAAAGTTGCGTACCGCATGGCCGACCACGCACAGGGGTCGGATCGGGTTTCATGAAACTCGACTTCGCCAAAAGTCGGCGACTTTTGAAAATGTTCGACCCGTTTCGCTCAACCCTAGCCCTGAGCACAGACTAAATGATGGCAACTCAGACCTATGCCGCTTGAAAGGCCGTTGAGTGCTTCACCCTAAAGAACCAGAGGGCAGGGCAGAGTTTAAATTATCTACAAAAGGGAAAGTGTGCTGAAAAATGAAAACAATCCAAGAGTAAGAAAAGTTAAACCATGAAATACAAAATAAAGAATTAAGTACATACTGTTAGAGCTTCTGGGAGTGGCCATCAGGCTAACCAAATCTGCAGCTACCCTCCAGCCTTAGTGATTCCAGATGTTTATTGGAATCTGGTGCGCAGTCTGCAACAACTCCACCCTAAATTAGTAGCGTATCACTAACTGTTGATCCCTAGGCCACACCTCCTGTGAACCCTACTAGACCGTTACCCAGTACAGCCATCCTTGGTCCAAGACCACCCTCTCAAAGTCTGAGTCTGAGTGAGGCCATGCTGCCTGTTCCATGAGAGCTTTGAGGCTGACATCAGTTTCCAACACCGCCTGAAATCCCTGACTAGACATGGCCAGAATTGACCAGACTGCCACGTCTTCTGTCAGTCCCTCGGGACCGGTTTTCTGGGTTCCATCTGACCTGGCAGCCGCTTATTCGGATGGGGAAGCCGTCAGACCCCCAAGGGGACCCTGGTGTTCCGGTGCTACCACTGCACATGACAGTGGCCACAGCCACTGCAACCGCGGGTAGTGCCCACTGCTCCTCTGCTTCCAACTAAGTCGCTAGTCCAGACTTACTTACTTGGCTCTGACATCTCGGTCATGGAAGAACCCTGAAATGAGGCCTTAACTTGGAGCCCTACCTCTCCTGGGACAGCCCCGCCCTTAATTGCATGCTCCCCCTCTGCAGCTGTCTGACCCATGTCTGTCCATTTCATGAAATTCTCACAGGACAACTGGTTCCAGCATACTGGCCACACTCTAAGGCATTAATACAGCTTGCTTGATTGATCTCCTCCCCAAGGGAAGAGAGACACAGTACATCACCCACTCCCACATCCCCATCAGTAGGCATGTTAATCACATTGACATCAACAGGGGTATACATTACGTTGTTGTCTGGAAGATCAGGCTTTGGGAGTACTCATCTGCAAGTGTTGCTGTTGCAGATGCTCCCTTTGGCTTTTGGTCATGGAGATACTGCTGGAGGTAATCCAGGCAGTTCCACCAAAACTGTTTAGTCACAGTGAGCGCCTTCAGCAGCTGTATGGTGGTAAGCTCCAATCCCGTGGTTCTTTGGTCAACTGCTCTCAGTAGGGCCCGCATATGATTGGCCCAGCTGTCTGCAGGATCCTGCTGCATACTCCGGAGCTTTTTCCAGTGTGTCTCAGGGGTCAAGTTGTACTGCTAGACCAGAGACTGCTTGATGTCCTCATAGCTCAGTGTTGTCTTGCTGGGCAGATACCCAAAGATTTCCAGATTTTGCCAGCAACAAAGAGTCCAAGTCCCCTCTTTTCTCCAGCATGGGGAAGTCCTCCGCCCATAGTTTTGAGACTTGGATATCAGGTGACTCCTGGCTGGGGTCTGCAGCTCGCGCTTCTTGAGCATTTGTCGCAGGTGTCTCGGTTAGTTTCCTCACGATGTTCTGTCGCTGCTATGAGGGTCTCATAGGTGACATTGTCTCCCACCTGGAGACTGACCAGGGCAACTTGCAGGAGGGTATCCTAGCCTGCCTGGCTTGGGGGATGGAAATGTGGTGAGCAGCCAACTACGGGACTGACAGCCGGCGATTGGCTCCTTTTTGTTTGAGCAACATTGTCTTCCTGCTCCTCCCAATTTTTTGTAGTTCACTTATCTGGGTACTTGTCCGGTATTTCCTATGGTCCACTGATCTGGGTAATTTGTTTGGTTCCTCCCAATCGTCCGCAGCATTGACCATCTCCCTTCCTCTGCCACTGGCCATCCTTGTAATCTTTGGTCACTGACACAGAGCTGCAACCAGATGCACAGACAGACGATACAGTATTTGCACACGGACTGTCTAGTGCTGATTTGATCTTAAGAAGCCAGCGGCAAAAAGCTACTGCTAGAAGTCTTTAGCATCTGGAAGTATGGGTACCACACTCACACACACTATTATCTTGAAACCAACACTCTGTCACCACTTGTGACGGATGACACCGCAAAGATCATGCAAAATCCCACCACTGCCACTACTTATGAATGATGGCACCAGAGGGATCAAACAGAATGCCACCACTGCCACCACATCTGATGAACCCGCACCTCACCACTCTCCTGATGTAACTATTACGTCAGATGGATCATGTAATGCGGTCTCCCCACTAATAATAATAATCTTTATTTTTATATAGCGCTAACATATTCTGCAGCACTTTACAGTTTTGCACACATTATCATCACTGTCCCCGATGAGGCTCACAATCTAGAATCCCTATCAGTATGTCTTTGGAATGTGGGAGGAAACCGGAGTGCCCGGAGGAAACCCACGCAAACATGGAGAGAACATACAAACTCTTTGCAGATGTTATCCTGGGTGGGATTAGAACCCAGGACCCCAGCGCTGCAAGGCTGCAGTGCTAACCACTACGCCACCGTGCTGCCCACTGTCACCAACATGATGTTCTGCACTTCCTGGGGACATGTAAGGTCAGCTTGGTACAGTTTTATACAGACACCCCCTGTCCACACCAGCCCATGGAGGCATGAGGAGTGAGATGATGTGACCCACACAATCACAGATATGGCACCATACTCTTCACAAGCCTGACAGGCTGAAAGGTCCCTTTCACTAGCACCACTGAAACAGATAACTTACAGGTCGGTGGGACTGCTACCAGTTCCTCATTACAGATAAACTCAGTCCATCAATAAGATTATATCAAGCCAGAAACATACCCTAGTAGTATGGAAAGTTAAACTGAGAAAGAGACGTGTGGATTTGTGAATCGAGATAAAAGAGCAGCCCTGGGTTATATTATATATTTAATCTCTTAAGGGCATACTATATATACAATGGTTATACATATACAACAGTCAGATATGGAAATACAGATAGTGGTAGGACAAAAGATATAAGCAGAATATATGGGTCAGTTACCAGTAGATGAACGACCTGACTTTTGGGGGAGGAGGTGCCACTTGGGAGACTTGTAGTCCCCTCTATTAATTGACTTCTCTCCACACAAAATGCCGTTGTGACCTCTACTGAGAAAAAATAATAGGCCAAGCTTTACACGAGCATTCAACCCCTCTGGGTCACTCCTGTCCTGGGCTGAACGTAAATCCCCTCCCCTTGCCTCTAGGCAGCTAAAAACTCCAAAACCTAACATGAGTCATAACTCTTTAATGGTGGTTTTGGTGCCATCGGATACAGCTGGGCCCCTGCTATGCATTAACACTGGTTTCTTATTTGGTTTTTACTGGTGTTCTATATATCTCCATACCCCTGGGTGTAGAACGGGCCAAGACCCAGGTGGGCATTCTCCATGTTCTGGGGGATCTTGGAATTATACACGATGCACGGATAGGACGTATAGTATCTCCAAAACTTCTTATGGAATTATTGCTGACTCAACCAAGCAATTTAGACCGCATGGTATCCACATGGCAAGCAAGCCTTTTGTTCTGAGCTTATCTGGCTCAAAGTGTGAAATCTATCACTCATAGTCTTTTGATGTTTGATACCCCTGATGCTGCTAGCTTCACACTGAAGGAGGTTTAGGTGTTCTGTTACAGCTGCACATTTTCAGGAGCAAGGTAAAGAAAGTCAGCCAGTTCACATGATGTGGTTGATTTGATGGATAAATGGGATGACCCGTAAGAAGGTACTTTAGATGCAGGTAGGTGGTGTAGAAACACCAGAATCACAGATTCAGACTGGAATGGCTGATGTAGAGATACTCACTGGCAGGCGTGGCTGGACCGGCTGATGTGCAGATGAGAACTGGCAGGTGTGGCTGGACCAGCAGATGTATAAATGAACACTGGCAGGCGCGGCCGGACCAGCTGAGGTATAGATCAGCTCTTGCAGTTGTGGCTTGACTGCCAAATGTATAGATAAAAACTGGCAAGTGCAGGCAGGAGCAACTGACAAAAGGCAGGCAGCTTAGAACACATGCCAGATGTTGCAATAGATATATATACACTAAACCGAAGAGGTGTGTAGCAATGCAAATAATATATGTGATATACATCTGCAAACGGAATGAATGGCAGACCATTCAGAGAAATTGTGAAGACCAAGAAGAGGAAGCCAAACATGTAGTCAAGGAAGGATAGGAACAGTTCCGTATTTTTTGGATTATAAGAAGCACTTTTTTCCCCAAATTTGGGGGGAAAATAGGGGTGCATCTTATAATGCGATATACCTTACCAGCCGCAGGCTGGGATAAGGGGGTGTGCGTATGTGCAGAGTGGGTGCTGCTGCGGGTGCCGAGATCTCAATCTATGCAAGCGCCGCCCCCGGCCTGCAGCCATTTTCCCAGAATCCTGTCCACTGCTTAGGAAACCATGTCACTGCGGGGGCTCTGGGCTTTCCCAAGATTTCGGCAGAGACCCCACAGCACTGGACACCTGCAGCACTGGACACCCACAGCGCCGCACTGCACTTCCAAACACCCCCTCTCCCAGCTTGCGGCCTGCAGTAACGCTTCACTCTTGCCTCCTTCAGCGGTGACCCTGGGACCCCGCTTCACCGCAGCTACCACACCTGGTAAGCAATAAGACGCATGGATTATAAGAAGCACCACTATTTTATTAAGAAAAAGTTTTTGTTTTCCTATTTTTCTCCTCAAAATTTGGGGTGCACCTTATAATCTGGTGAGTCTCATAATCCGCAAAATACAGTAATATATAGATAAAATACCTTTATTGACACGAAAGTTGGTAAGTGGTAACACCACAACACAAGGGTGCCCGCAGAATTAAAAATAAAACATTACTCTACACAGTAAACATGTAAAACACAAACAGAGCCCTTCTGTGCATGTTATCAGGCCATAAATCACCAGGGTATGCAAACTTTTGATCAGGGTCATTTGGATGTTTTGGGTTGTCATTATCATTTAAAAGATAAAACACAGTAGTTTGACAGCAAATGGCTTCACCCAACCACTAACCATGAGTGGAGAAAAAGTTTTGGTGTTCTCATTCATATTCTTTGAAAAAAGGCCAAGAAAGCAAAATATTCTGCCGGGGCATGCAAACTTTTGAGCACTACTGTATATATACATATTACATAGATAGAAGAAAAGCTGGCAATTCATCTGCCGTGTTCTGTAAAATCACTGCAGGACCCAAGAGGATAGAAGAGATGGATTATATACAGTAAATACAAGTGGAATAGGTAGATATACAGATGTCCGTGACAAATACAATTAGTACAGTATGTGGGCAATTTACTGGACATGTATTTAATTAATGAAAGCTTATTTTTAAGGAAAAAATGTTTGTAGCCTGGGAAGGAGGAAATACCCATGGAGCTTCCTAGGCTATTAATATCAGCTCACAGCCTTTACTGACTATTAAAATGGGAGAAGTAGGGGTCCTTAAAATTAATAACTAGGGTTGAGCGAAACGGGTCGTTCATTTTCAAAAGTCGCCGACTTTTGGCAAAGTCGGGTTTCATGAAACCCGATCCGACCCCTGTGCGGGGTCGGCCATGCGGTACGCGACTTTCGCGCCAAAGTCGCGTTTCAATGACGCGAAAAGCGCCATTTCTCAGCCAATGAAGGTAAACGCAGAGTGTGGGCAGCGTGATGACATAGGTCCTGGTCCCCACCATCTTAGAGAAGGGCATTGCAGTGATTGGCTTGCTGTCCGCGGCTTCACAGGGGCTATAAAGGGGCGTTCCCGCCGACCGCCATGTTACTGCTGCTGATCTGAGCTTAGGGAGAGGTTGCTGCCGCTTCGTCAGAAGCAGGGATAGCGTTAGGCAGGGTCCATTAACCACCAAACCGCTTGTGCTGTAGCGATTTCCACAGCCCAACACCACCTTCGGTGTGCAGGGACAGTGGAAGCTACATTTTTTTTTTTTCCTCAGCGCTGTAGCTCATTGGGCTGCCCTAGAAGGCTCCCTGATAGCTGCATTGCTGTGTGTACGCCGCTGTGCAAACCAACTGCTTTTTTCAAAGCACAAATCCTCTTGTTCCTTCCTTTCTGCACAGCTATCTTGTTTGTTTGTCCACACTTTTTATTTAATTTGTGCATCAGTCCACTCCTTATTGCTGCCTGCCATACCTGGCTGAGATTACTGCAGGGAGATAGTAATTGAAGGACAGTTCCTTTTTTTTTTTTTTTTTTTTTTTTTGTGGGAGATTAAGATTGGCATTTCTGCTAGAGTGCCATCCCTGTCTGTGTCATCTCTCACTCAGTGGGCCATAGAAAGCCTATTTATTTTTTTGCTTGATTTGGGTTCTAAAATCTACCTGAAAAAATCACTACATCAATCAGTGGGAGAAAAATATTGGCCTCAGGGCTTGTGTGCCACTCCTTACTCCTGTGTGTGCCATCTCTCACTCAGTGGGCCATAGAAAGCCTATTTATTTTTTTGCTTGATTTGGGTTCCAAAATCTACCTGAAAAAATCACAACATCAATCAGTGGGAGAAAAATATTGGCCTCAGGGCTTGTGTGCCACTCCTGACTCCTGTGTGTGCCATCTCTCACTCAGTGGGCCATAGAAAGCCTATTAATTTTTTTGCTTGATTTGGGTTCTAAATTCTACCTGAAAAAATCAATAAATCAATCAGTGGGAGATTAATATTGGCCTTTGGGCTTGTGTGCCAGTCCTAAGCGTGCGATCTCTCTCTCTCAGATAGTGGGCCATAGAAAGCCTATTTATTATTTTTTTTATTGGGTTTATAAATTTTCCCTGGAAAAAAAAAAAAAAGTGGGAGATTAATATTGGCCTCTGGGCTTGTGTGCCAGTCCTGAGCGTGCCATCTCTCTCACAAATAGTGGGCCATAGAAAGCCTATTTATTTTTTGGGTTGATTTGGGTTCTAAATTCTACCTGAAAAAATCAATAAATCAATCAGTGGGAGATTAATATTGGCCTTTTGGCTTGTGTGCCAGTCCTAAGCGTGCCATCTCTCTCTCTCAGATAGTGGGCCATAGAAAGCCTATTTATTATTTTTTTTTATTGGGTTTATAAATTTTCCCTGGAAAGAAAAAAAAAAGTGGGAGATTAATATTGGCCTCTGGGCTTGTGTGCCAGTCCTGAGCGTGCCATCTCTCTCACAAATAGTGGGCCATAGAAAGCCTATTTATTTTTTGGGTTGATTTGGGTTCTAAATTCTACGTGAAAAAATCAATCAATCAATCAGTGGGAGATAAATATTGGCCTCTGGGCTTGTGTGCCACTCCTGACTCCTGTGTGCGTCATCTCTCACTCAGTGGGCCCTACAAAGTCTATTTTTTGTTTTATTTGTTTTCTAAATTCTCCCTGAAAAAATCATTTTATTTTATTTGGTTTCTAAATTATTCCTGAAAAAATCATTTTTTTTGTATTTTTTTTTTTCTAAAGTCTCCCTGAAAAAAAAAAAAAATCAAATCAGTGGGAGATTAATATTGCCCTTTCTGCTTGTGTGCCAGTCTTGACTCCTGGGTGTGCCATCTCTCTCTCTCTCTCCAATTGTGGGCCATAGAAAGCCTATTAATTTTTTTGCTTGATTTGGGTTCCAAAATCTACCTGAAAAAATCACTAAATCAATCAGTGGGAGATAAATATTGGCCTCTGGGCTTGTGTGCCACTCCTGACTCCTGTGTGCGTCCTCTCTCACTCAGTGGGCCCTACAAAGCCTATTTTTTTTTAATTTGTTTTCTAAATTCTCCCTGAAACAATCATTTTATTTTATTTTGTTTCTAAATTCTTCCTGAAAAATTCATTTTTTTAAATTTTTTTTTCTAAAGTCTCCCTGAAAAAAAATAAATAAATCAAATCAGTGGGAGATTAATATTGCCCTTTCTGCTTGTGTGCCAGTCTTGACTCCTGGGTGTGCCATCTCTCTCTCCAATTGTGGGCCATAGAAAGCCTATTAATTTTTTTGCTTGATTTGGGTTCCAAAATCTACCTGAAAAAATCACTAAATCAATCAGTGGGAGATAAATATTGGCCTCTGGGCTTGTGTGCCACTCCTGACTCCTGTGTGCGTCCTCTCTCACTCAGTGGGCCCTACAAAGCCTATTTTTTTTTTATTTGTTTTCTAAATTCTCCCTGAAACAATCATTTTATTTTAATTTTGTTTCTAAATTCTTCCTGAAATATTCATTTTTTTGTATTTTTTTTTTCTAAAGTCTCCCTGAAAAAAAAAAAAAATCAAATCAGTGGGAGATTAATATTGCCCTTTCTGCTTGTGTGCCAGTCTTGACTCCTGGGTGTGCCATCTCTCTCTCTCTCCAATTGTGGGCCATAGAAAGCCTATTAATTTTTTTGCTTGATTTGGGTTCCAAAATCTACCTGAAAAAATCACTAAATCAATCAGTGGGAGATAAATATTGGCCTCTGGGCTTGTGTGCCACTCCTGACTCCTGTGTGCGTCCTCTCTCACTCAGTGGGCCCTACAAAGCCTATATTTTTTATTTGTTTTCTAAATTCTCCCTGAAACAATCATTTTATTTTATTTTGTTCCTAAATTCTTCCTGAAAAATTCATTTTTTTGTATTTTTTTTTCTAAAGTCTCCCTGAAAAAAAAAAAAAAATCAAATCAGTGGGAGATTAATATTGCCCTTTCTGCTTGTGTGCCAGTCTTGACTCCTGGGTGTGCCATCTCTCTCTCTCTCTCTCTCCAATTGTGGGCCATAGAAAGCCTATTTATTTTTTTGCTTGATTTGGGTTCCAAAATCTACCTGAAAAAATCACTAAATCAATCAGTGGGAGATAAATATTGGCCTCTGGGCTTGTGTGCCACTCCTGACTCCTGTGTGCGTCCTCTCTCACTCAGTGGGCACTACAAAGCCTATTTTTTTTTTATTTGTTTTCTAAATTCTCCCTGAAACAATCATTTTATTTTATTTTGTTTCTAAATTCTTCCTGAAAAATTCATTTTTTTTTATTATTTTTTTTTTTCTAAAGTCTCCCTTTTAAAAAAAAAAAAACAAATCAGTGGGAGATTAATATTTACATTTGCGCTTCAGTGACAGTCCTGCATGTGTGGCATCTCTCTCATTTGTTGCCACCAACAACAGAGTGTGTATCATTGTGCCTGATTTTCGTTGTGGTCTCACCCACCTGTAAAGGGGTAGCTAAATCATACTGAAGTTATAGCTCACCGTGTAAGTTGTGTGACAGCAACAAATACCGTTAGTTTGGTAACGTTTTTAAAACAATGAGGAAGTCTGGTGGAAGAGGTCGTGGCCGGGTGCGTTCATTGTCAGCTGGTAATGAGGGTAGTGGTAGTGGTGGAGCATCAGGTGGTCGTGGGAAAAAAAATATTGCACCTAAGTCTGGAGCTGTGGAGCCAGGTTCGTCGTCTGGCTACACAAGGCCTCAAACGCTCCCTTTCCTGGGAGTAGGAAAACCGCTTTTAAAGCCGGAGCAGCAAGAGCAAGTTTTGGCTTATCTTGCTGACTCAGCCTCTAGCTCTTTTGCCTCCTCTCGTGAAACTGGTAAAAGTAAAAGCAGCGCGTCGTTAGTGGATGTTCACGGTCAGGGACAAGTCGCTTCCTTGTCCTCTTCAGCAAAAACAACAACAGAGAAGAATGCAGCAGGCGACACAACGGGTTACTCCATGGAGCTCTTTACACATACCGTCCCTGGCTTAGAAAGTGAAGCAGTTTAACAGTCCATGCCCATTACAAGTTGAATCTGACATGGAGTGCACTGATGCACAGCCACAGCCAGACTACTATGCTGGTCCTTTGACTCAGACCACAACATTGCCCTCGCAGGGTGCTGATCAAGAATCAGACCCTGATGAGACTATGTTGCCCCATCACGAACGCTATACCACCGACCGACACGGTGACACAGACGAAGTTGCACACGAGCTACAAGAAGAGGTAATAGATGACCCAGTTCTTGACCCCGATTGGCAGCCATTGGGGGAACAGGGTGCAGGCGGCAGCAGTTCTGAAGGAGGAGGGGCCGCAGCAGGCATCAACATCGCAACAGGTTCCATCTGCCGGGCCCGTATCTTGCCCAAAACGCGTGGCAAAGTCAAAACCTGTTGGAGGACAGCGTGGCCATCCGGTTAAAGCTCAGTCTGCAATGCCTGAAAAGGTATCCGATGCTAGAAAGAGTGCAGTCTGGCATTTTTTTAAACAACATCCAATTGATCAGCGCAAAGTCATCTGTCAAAAATGTTCAACTACCTTAAGCAGAGGGCAGAATCTGAAAAGTCTCAATACAAGTTGCATGCATAGACATTTAACCACCATGCATTTGCAAGCTTGGACTAACTACCAAACGTCCCTTAAGGTTGTAGCACCCTCGGCCAATGAAGCTAGTCATCAACGCAACATCCCTTCCGGCAGTGTAGGGCCACCATTTTCTGCACCACCTGCAGTATCTGTGCAGGTTTCTTTGCCAGGCCAAAGCAGTCAGGGTCAGGGAATCACCAGTTTCGTAGTAGGAAACACTGCATCTAGGGCACCGGCGGCAACAATACCATCTCCCACCGTCTCTCAGTCTGCCATGTCCACCGGCACCCCCGCTAGTTCCACAAATTCCAGCTCTCCAGTCCAGCTCACCCTACATGAGACTATGGTTAGAAAAAGGAAGTACTTAGTACTCGCATCCGCGTACACAGGGTTTGAACGCCCACATAGCTAGACTAATCTCGTTAGAGATGATGCCCTACCGGTTAGTTGAAAGCGAAGCTTTCAAAGCCCTGATGGACTACGCTGTACCACGCTACGAGCTACCCAGTCGACACTTTTTTTCCAGAAAAGCCATCCCAGCCCTCCACCAGCATGTTAAAAAGCGCATCGCCCATGCACTCAGGCAATCTGTGAGCACAAAGGTGCACCTGACAACAGATGCATGGACCAGTAGGCATGGCCAGGGACGTTACATGTCCATCACGGCACACTGGGTAAATGTGGTGGATGCAGGGTCCACAGGGGACAGCAAGTTTGGGACAGTTCTGCCTAGTCCACGGTCTAGGAAACAGTTGGCTGTAGCCGTTCGCACCCCCTCCTCCTCCTCCTCGTCCTCCTGCAGAAGCGAGACCTCGTCCACAGACCGCAGTCGCACAACCACTCCATCAGCAGCTGCCACTGTTGCACACCAGGTCTCCCATTATGGGGCAGCTACTGGCAAACGTCAGCAGGCTGTATTGGCTATGAAGTGTTTGGGCGACAACAGACACACCGCTGAAGTTCTGTCCGAGATCTTGCAGAAAGAAACGCAGTCGTGGCTGGGCACTGTAGATCTTGAGGCAGGCAAGGTAGTGAGTGATAACGGAAGGAATTTCATGGCTGCCATCTCCCTTTCCCAACTGAAACACATTCCTTGCCTGGATCTCACCTTAAACCTGGTGGTGCAGTGCTTCCTGAAAAGTTATCCGGGGTTATCCGACCTGCTCCTCAAAGTGCGTGGACTTTGCTCACATATCAGCGTTCTTTGAACCTTCCCCAGCATCGCCTAATCATAGACGTTGCAACAAGGTGGAACTCAACACTGCACATGCTTCAGAGACTGTGTGAACAGAGGCGGGCTGTTATGTTTTTGTGGGAGGATACACATACACGGGCAGGCAGTAGGATGGCAGACATGGAGTTGTCAGGTGTGCAGTGGTCGAAGATTCAAGACATGTGTCAAGTCCTTCAGTGTTTTGAGGAATGCGCACGGCTGGTTAGTGCAGACAACGCCATAATAAGCATGAGCATCCCCCTAATGCGTCTGCTGATGCAAAGTTTGACGCACATAAAGGATCAGGCGTCTGCAGCTGAGGAAGAGGAAAGCCTTGATGACAGTCAGCCATTGTCTGGCCAGGGCAGTGTACAGGACGAGGTAGCGGGCGAAGAGGAGGAGGACGAGGAGGATGATGGGGATGATGATTTTCTCTCACAGCTCCACCAATGTTTAGTCTATGCGCTGACATCCTTCAATGCCTGGCACTGTCAATACCATTGTATTGACATTTTTCTTATGTTAGGCCTTCGAAGCCTGTCTGCGGTCACTCCTTCCACTAGGCCTCCACTGACCTGTCTACTGCTGCCCGTGTTCCCCTGGAACCAATTTTAAATTGCCTACAGCCAGCCCAATTTATTATGTTAGGGCTTCGAAGCCTGTCTGCGGTCCCTCCTTCCACTAGGCCTCCACTGACCTGTCTACTGCCGCCCATGTTCCCCTGGAACCAATTTTAAATTGCCTACAGCCCAATTTTTGTTATGTTAGGCCTTCGAAGCCTGTCTGCGGCCCGTTCTTTCCACTACTACTACACTGACCTGGCTACTGCCGCCCGTGTTCCCCTGGAACCAATTTTAAATTGCCTACAGACAGCCCAATTTATTATGTTAGGGTTTCGAAGCCTGTCTGCGGTCCCTCCTTCCACTAGGCCTCCACTGACCTGTCTACTGCTGCCCGTGTTCCCCTGGAACCAATTTTATATTGCCTACAGCCAGCCCAATTTATTATGTTAGGGCTTCGAAGCCTGTCTGCGGTCCCTCCTTCCACTAGGCCTCCACTGACCTGTCTACTGCCGCCCGTGTTCCCCTGGAACCAATTTTAAATTGCCTACAGCCAGCCCAATTTATTATGTTAGGGCTTCGAAGCCTGTCTGCGGTCCCTCCTTCCACTAGGCCTCCACTGACCTGTCTACTGCTGCCCGTGTTCCCCTGGAACCAATTTTAAAATGCTTACAGCCAGCCCAATTTATTATGTTAGGGCTTCGAAGCCTGTCTGCGGTCCCTCCTTCCACTAGGCCTCCACTGACCTGTCTACTGCCGCCCGTGTTCCCCTGGAACCAATTTTAAATTGCCTACAGCCAGCCCAATTTATTATGTTAGGGCTTCGAAGCCTGTCTGCGGTCCCTCCTTCCACTAGGCCTCCACTGACCTGTCTACTGCTGCCCGTGTTCCCCTGGAACCAAATTTAAATTGCCTACAGCCAGCCCAATTTATTATGTTAGGGCTTCGAAGCCTGTCTGCGGTCCCTCCTTCCACTAGGCCTCCACTGACCTGTCTACTGCTGCCCGTGTTCCCCTGGAACCAATTTTAAATTGCCTACAGCCAGCCCAATTTATTATGTTAGGGCTTCGAAGCCTGTCTGCGGTCCCTCCTTCCACTAGGCCTCCACTGACCTGTCTACTGCCGCCCGTGTTCCCCTGGAACCAATTTTAAATTGCCTACAGCCATCCAAATTTATTATGTTAGGGTTTCGAAGCCTGTCTGCGGTCCCTCCTTCCACTAGGCCTCCACTGACCTGTCTACTGCCGCCCGTGTTCCCCTGGAACCAATTTTAAGTTGCCTACAGCCAGCCCAATTTATTATGTTAGGGCTTCGAAGCCTGTCTGCGGTCCCTCCTTCCACTAGGCCTCCACTGACCTGTCTACTGCTGCCCGTGTTCCCCTGGAACCAATTTTAACCCCTTAATCCCATATGACGTACTATCCCGTCCAGGTGACCTGGGACTTAATTCCCATGGACGGGATAGTACGTCATATGCGATCGGCCGCGCTCACGGGGGGAGCGCGGCCGATCGCGGCCGGGTGTCAGCTGCCTATCGCAGCTGACATCCGGCACTATGTGCCAGGAGCGGTCACGGACCGCTCCCGGCACATTAACCCCCTGCACACCGCGATCAAAGATGATCGCGGTGTGCCGGCGGTGCAGGGAAGCATCGCGCAGGGAGGGGGCTCCCTGCGGGCTTCCCTGAGACGATCGGTACACGGTGATGTGCTCACCGTGTACCGAGCGTCTTCTCCCTGCAGTCCCCGGATCCAAAATGGCCGCCGGGCTGCATCCGGGTCCTGCAGGGAGCACTTCCGGGTCAGGATCAGGCTGCAGCTGCAGCTCTAATCCTGCCCGGCTGTATGTCAGATCACCGATCTGATAGAGTGCTGTGCACACTGTCAGATCGGTGATCTGTGATGTCCCCCCCTGGGACAAAGTGAAAAAGTAAAAAAAAAAATTTCCACACTTGTAAAAAAAAAAATAAAAAAAAAATTCCTAAATAAAGCAGAAAAAAAAAATATTATTCCCATAAATACATTACTTTACATAAAAAAAAAACAAAAAAACAATAAAAGTACACATATTTAGTATCGCCGCGTCCGTAACGACCCGACCTATAAAACTGGCCCACTAGTTAACCCCTTCAGTGAACACCGTAAGAAAAAAAAAAAAAAAACGAGCCAAAAAACAACGCTTTATTATCATAACGCTGAACAAAAAGTGGAATAACACGCGATCAAAAAGACGGATATAAATAACCATGTTACCTCTGAAAACGTCATCTTGTCCCGCAAAAAACGAGCCGCCATATAGCATCATAACCAAAAAAATAAAAAAGTTATAGTCCTCTGAATAAAGCGATGCCAAAATAATTATTTTTTCTATAAAATAGCTTTTATCGTATAAAAGCGCCAAAACATAAAAAAAATGATATAAATGAGGTGTCGCTGTAATCGTACTGACCCGAAGAATAAAACGGCTTCATCAATTTTACCAAACGCGGAACGGTATAAACGCCTCCCCCAAAAGAAATTCATGAATAGCTGGTTTTTGGTCATTCTGCCTCACAAAAAAATCGGAATAAAAAGCGATCAAAAACTGTCACGTGTCCGAAAATGTAACCGATAAAAACGTCAACTCGTCCCGCAAAAAACAAGACCTCACATGACTCTGTGGACCAAAATATGGAAAAATTATAGGTCTCAAAATGTGGAGACGCAAAAACTTTTTTGCTATAAAAAGCGTCTTTTAGTGTGTGACGGCTGCCAATCATAAAAATCCGCTAAAAAACTCGCTATAAAAGTAAATCAAACCCCCCTTCATCACCCCCTTAGTTAGGCTAGGTTCACATTGCGTTAATGGGTTAACGCTAACGGACAGCGTTGCACGGCGAAAATGTCACAATTAACGCCGTGCAACGGGTCCGTTAGCACAACCATTGACAGCAATGTGATTTTCAGGTGTAGCGCATCGCTAGAGCGTGCCATTTTCGGCTCGCGCTAGCAAGGTGCCATTCTTTTGTGGCGCGCCTCAGACGCTGCTTGCAGCATCCGCGGCGCGCCCGAGGTCCGATCCCCGATCTTCCAGAGCGGGGACGTTAACGCGACCACTAAACACGACACCTAAAAAGACATTGCGTTAGCGCAATCCGCTAGTGCTAAACGGATTTCCCTAACGCAATGTGAACCTAGCCTTAGGGAAAAATAATAAAATAAAAAAAAATGTATTTATTTCCATTTTCCGGTTAGGGTTAGGGCTAGGGTTGGGGCTAGGGTTAGGGTTTGGATTGCATTTACGGTTGGGATTAGGGTTGGGATTAGAATTAGGGGTGTGTCTGGGTTAGGTGTGTGGTTAGGGTTACAGTTGGGATTAGGGTTAGTGGTGCGTTTGGATTAGGGTTTCATTTATAATTGGGGGGTTTCCACTGTTTAGACACATCAGGGGCTCTCCAAACGCGACATGGCGTCCGATCTCAATTCCAGCCAATTCTGCATTGAAAAAGTAAAACAGTGCTCCTTCACTTCCGAGCTCTCCCGTGCGCCCAAACAGGGGTTTACCCCAACATATGGGGTATCAGCGTACTCGAGACAAATTGGACAACAACTTTTTGGGTCCAAGTTCTCTTGTTATCCTTGGGAAAATAAAAATTTGGGGGGCTAAAAATCATTTTTGTGGGAAAAAAAAGGATTTTTATTTTCACGGCTCTGCGTTGTAAACTGTAGTGAAACACTTGGGGGTTCAAAGTTTTCACAACACATCTAGATAAGTTCCATGGGAGGTCTAGTTTCCAATATGGGGTCACTTGTGGGTGGTTTCTACTGTTTGGGTACATCAGGGGCTCTGCAAATGCAACGTGACGCCTGCAGACCAATCCATCTAAGTCTGCATTCCAAATGGCGCTCCTTCCCTTCCGAGCTCTGCCATGAGCCCAAACAGTGGTTCCCCCCCACATATGGGGTATCAGCGTACTCAGGACAAATTGAACAACAACTTTTGGGGTCCAATTTATTCTGTTACCCTTGTAAAAATACAAAGCTGGGGGCTAAAAAATCATTTTTGTGAAAAAAAAAAAGAATTTTTATTTTCACGGGTCTGCGTTATAAACTGTAGTGAAACACTTAGGGGTTCAAAGTTCTCACAACACATCTAGATAAGTTCCATGGGAGGTCTAGTTTCTAATATGGGGTCACTTGTGGGGGGTTTGTACTGTTTGGGTACATCAGGGGCTCTGCAAATGCAACGTGACTCCTGCAGACCAATCCATCTAAGTCTGCATTCCAAATGGCGCTCCTTCCCTTCCGAGCTCTGCCATGCGCCCAAACAGTGGTTCCCCCCACATATGGGGTATCAGCGTACTCAGGACAAATTGGACAACAACTTTTGGGGTCCAATTTATTATGTTACCCTTGTGAAAATACAAAACTGGGGGCTAAAAAATTTTTGCGAAAAAAAAATAAATTTATTTTAACGGCTCTGCGTTATAAACTGTAGTGAAACACTTGGGGGTTCAAAGCTCTCAAAACACATCTAGATAAGTTCCTTAGAGGGTCTAGTTTCCAAAATGGTGTCACTTGTGGGGGTTTTTAATGTTTAGGCACATCAGGGGCTCTCCAAACCAACATGGCGTCCCATCTTAATTCCAGTCAATTTTGCATTGAAAAGTCAAATGGCGCTCCTTCCCTTCCGAGCTCTGCTATGCACCCAAAAAGTGGTTTACCCCCACATATGGGGTATCGTCGCACTCAGGACAAATTGCACAACAACTTTTGTGGTCTAATTTCTTCTCTTACCCTTGGGAAAATAAAAAATTGGGGGCGAAAAGATCATTTTTGTGAAAAAATAAGATTTTTTATTTTTACGGCTCTGCATTATAAACTTCTGTGAAGCACTTGTTGGGTCAAAGTGCTCACCACACATCTAGATAAGTTCCTTAAGGGGTCTACTTTTCAAAATGGTGTCACTTGTGAGGGGTTCCAATGTTTAGGCACATCAGGGGCTCTCCAAACGCAACATGGCGTCCCATCTCAATTCCAGTCAATTTTGCATTGAAAAGTCAAATGGCGCTCCTTTCCTTCCGAGCTCTGCCATGCGCCCAAACAGTGGTTTACCCCCACATATGGGGTATCGTCGCACTCAGGACAAATTGCACAACAACTTTTGTGGTCTAATTTCTTCTCTTACCCTTGGGAAAATAAAAAATTGGTGGCGAAAAGATTATTTTTGTGAAAAAATATGATTTTTTATTTTTACGGCTCTGCATTATAAACTTCTGTGAAGCACTTGTTGGGTCAAAGTGCTCACCACACCTCTAGATAAGTTCCTTAAGGGGTCTACTTTCCAAAATGGTGTCACTTGTGGGGATTTCAATGTTTAGGCACATCAGGGGCTCTCCAAACGCAACATGGCATCCCATCTCAATTCCAGTCAATTTTGCATTGAAAAGTAAAATGGCGCTCCTTCCCTTCCGAGCTCTGCCATACGCCCAAACAATGGTTTACACCCATATACGGGGTATCAGCGTACTCAGGACAAATTGGCCAACAATTTTTGAGGTTCAATTTCTTCTCTTACTCTTGGGAAAATAAAAAATTGGGGGCGAAAAGATCATTTTTGTGAAAAAATATGATTTTTTATTTTTACGGCTCTGCATTATAAACTTCTGTGAAGCAATTGGTGGGTCAAAGTGGTCACCACACATCTAGATAAGTTCCTTAGGGTGTCTACTTTCCAAAATGGTGTCACTTGTGGGGGGTTTCAATGTTTAGGCACATCAGTGGCTCTCCAAACGCAACATGGTGTCCCATCTCAATTCCTGTCAATTTTGCATTTAAAAGTCAAATGGCGCTCCTTCCCTTCCGAGCTCTGCCATGCGCCCAAACAGTGGTTTACCCCCACATATGGGGTATCAGCGTACTCAGTACAGATTGTACAACAATGTTTGGCATCCATTTTATCCTGTTACCCTTGGTAAAATAAAACAAATTGGAGCTGAAATAAATTTTGTGTGAAAAAAAGTTAAATATTCATTTTTATTTAAACATTCCAAAAATTCCTGTGAAACCCCTGAAGGGTTAATAAACTTCTTGAATGTGGTTTTGAGCACCTTGAGGGGTGCAGTTTTTAGAATGGTGTCACACTTGGGTATTTTCTATCATATAGACCCCTCAAAATGACATCAAATGAGATGTGGTCCCTAAAAAAAAATGGTGTTGTAAAAATGAGAAATTGCTGGTCAACTTTGAACCCTTATAACTCCCTAACAAAAAAAAATTTTGGTTCCAAAATTGTGCTGATGTAAAGGAGACATGTGGGAAATGTTACTTATTAAGTATTTTGCGTGACATATCTCTGTGATTTAAGGGCATAAAAATTTAAAGTTGGAAAATTGCGAAATTTTCAAAATTTTCGCCAAATTTCCGTTTTTTTCACAAATAAACGCAAGTTATATCGAATAAATGTTACTACTAAAATGAAGTACAATATGTCACGAGAAAACAATGTCAGAATCGCCAAGATCCGTTGAAGCGTTCCAGAGTTATAACCTCATAAAGGGACAGTGGTCAGAATTGTAAAAATTGGCCCGGTCATTAACGTGCAAACCACCCTCGGGGCTTAAGGGGTTAAATTGCCTACAGCCAGCCCAATTTATTATGTTAGGGCTTCGAAGCCTGTCTGCGGTCCCTCCTTCCACTAGGCCTCCACTGACCTGTCTACTGCCGCCCGTGTTCCCCTGGAACCAATTTTAAATTGCCTACAGCCAGCCCAATTTATTATGTTAGGGCTTCGAAGCCTGTCTGCGGTCCCTCCTTCCACTAGGCCTACACTGACCTGTCTACTGCTGCCCGTGTTCCCCTGGAACCAATTTTAAATTGCCTACAGCCAGCCCAATTTATTATGTTAGGGCTTCGAAGCCTGTCTGCGGTCCCTCCTTCCACTAGGCCTCCACTGACCTGTCTACTGCTGCCCGTGTTCCCCTGGAACCAATTTTAAATTGCCTACAGCCAGCCCAATTTATTATGTTAGGGCTTCGAAGCCTGTCTGCGGTCCCTCCTTCCACTAGGCCTCCACTGACCTGTCTACTGCTGCCCGTGTTCCCCTGGAACCAATTTTAAATTGCCTACAGCCAGCCCAATTTATTATGTTAGGGCTTCGAAGCCTGTCTGCGGTCCCTCCTTCCACTAGGCATCCACTGACCTGTCTACTGCCGCCCATGTTCCCCTGGAACCAATTTTAAATTGCCTACAGCCCAATTTTTGTTATGTTAGGCCCTCGAAGCCTGTCTGCGGCCCGTTCTTTCCACTACTACTACACTGACCTGGCTACTGCCGCCCGTGTTCCCCTGGAACCAATTTTAAATTGCCTACAGCCAGCCCAATTTATTATGTTAGGGCTTCGAAGCCTGTCTGCGGCCCGTTCTTTCCACTACTACTACACTGACCAGGCCACTGCTGCCCGTGTTCCCCTGGAACCAATTTTAAATTGCCTACAGCCAGCCCAATTTATTATGTTAGGGCTTCGAAGCCTGTCTGCGGTCCCTCTTTCCACTAGGCCTCCACTGACCTGTCTACTGCCGCCCGTGTTCCCCTGGAACCAATTTTAAATTGCCTACAGCCAGCCCAATTTATTATTTTAGGGCTTCGAAGCCTGTCTGCGGTCCCTCCTTCCACTAGGCCTCCACTGACCTGTCTACTGCTGCCCGTGTTCCCCTGGAACCAATTTTAAATTGCCTACAGCCAGCCCAATTTATTATGTTAGGGCTTCGAAGCCTGTCTGCGGTCCCTCCTTCCACTAGGCCTCCACTGACCTGTCTACTGCTGTCCGTGTTCCCCTGGAACCAATTGTAAATTGCCTACATCCCAATTTTTGTTATGTTAGGCCTTCGAAGCCTGTCTGCGGCCCGTTCTTTCCACTACTACTACACTGACCAGGCGACTGCTGCCCGTGTTCCCCTGGAACCAATTTTAAATTGCCTACAGCCAGCCCAATTTATTATGTTAGGCCTTCAAAGCCTGTCTGCGGTCCCTCCTTCCACTAGGCCTCCACTGACCTGTCTACTGCTGCCCGTGTACCCCTTGAACCAACATCAGAAAATATAAAAATAAGTATTTTGCTTATAAAAAAGAAAATACTGGAGAGATATCAAATGCAGACATTTTAACATTAAAAACAAACACATACAACAAAAATCTGGTACAGTACTAAAAATGGCCACCAGCTACAATAACTTTCTCCTGCAAGTAGTTAACTGAAACTTTTTTTCAATTTAAAACACAGATATGGCATCCACCGAGTGTTGTCCTGTCGTGTCTTCTTTATATTATTGCCAAGAAGATGCAAAACAATGAAAATAATAAAATCATTATTTACCAAAAAAATAGAGTAAGTCAAAACCACATTGCAAATAAACATTCATTACAAATAAAGAAGCAGGGCGCGTCCGAGGGTGAGTATATACCTAATAAGAATATAATCACCCTCGGATGCGCCCTGCTTCTTTCCGACAGCCTTCCTTCCTAAGAATCAGCCCTTCCGTGGTGTAGAGAGAGGGTGTGTTACACTCCAAGGTGTTCCCCAGGTTGCCTTTCCTGAGCTTCGATCTTCATGCTCTCGTTTAGTAGTTGTCGGAAAGTAGGCTGCATTAGGCCTACAAATTGGGTATGGGGTGGAGAGAGATGGTGTGTTACACTCCAAGGTGTTCCCCAGGTTTCCTTGCCATTGCTTCGGTCTTCCGACTCTCGTTTAGTAGTTGTAGAAAACTACACTGCATTAGGCCTACAAAATGGGTATCGGGTGGAGAGAGATGGTGTGTTACACTCCAAGGTGTTCCCCAGGTTTCCTTGCCATTGCTTCGGTCTTCCGACTCTCGTTTAGTAGTTGTAGAAAACTACACTGCATTAGGCCTACAAAATGGGTATCGGGTGGAGAGAGATGGTGTGTTACACTCCAAGGTGTTCCCCAGGTTTCCTTGCCATTGCTTCGGTCTTCCGACTCTCGTTTAGTAGTTGTAGAAAACTACACTGCATTAGGCCTACAAAATGGGTATCGGGTGGAGAGAGATGGTGTGTTACACTCCAAGGTGTTCCCCAGGTTTCCTTGCCATTGCTTCGGTCTTCAGACTCTCGTTTAGTAGTTGTAGAAAACTACACTGCATTAGGCCTACAAAATGGGTATCGGGTGGAGAGAGATGGTGTGTTACACTCCAAGGTGTTCCCCAGGTTTCCTTGCCATTGCTTCGGTCTTCCGACTCTCGTTTAGTAGTTGTAGAAAACTACACTGCATTAGGCCTACAAAATGGGTATCGGGTGGAGAGAGATGGTGTGTTACACTCCAAGGTGTTCCCCAGGTTTCCTTGCCATTGCTTCGGTCTTCAGACTCTCGTTTAGTAGTTGTAGAAAACTACACTGCATTAGGCCTACAAAATGGGTATCGGGTGGAGAGAGATGGTGTGTTACACTCCAAGGTGTTCCCCAGGTTTCCTTGCCATTGCTTCGGTCTTCCGACTCTCGTTTAGTAGTTGTAGAAAACTACACTGCATTAGGCCTACAAAATGGGTATCGGGTGGAGAGAGATGGTGTGTTACACTCCAAGGTGTTCCCCAGGTTTCCTTGCCATTGCTTCGGTCTTCCGTCTCTCGTTTAGTAGTTGTAGAAAACTACACTGCATTAGGCCTACAAAATGGGTATGGGGTGGAGAGAGATGGTGTGTTCCACTCCAAGGTGTTCTCCAGGTTGCCTTTCCTGAGCTTCTATCTTCAGGCTCTCGTTAAATTGTGGTTAAATGGAACAACTGCATTTGGCATACTAGTTGGTTTGGGGCCTACTAACAGTGTCTGCCGCTCCTTGCTGTTCTCCTGGTTTCCTGTCCTGAAATTCCGTTTTCAGGCGCTCGTTAAGTAGTTGTTAATGTTAGACTGCATTTGGCCTACTAGTTGGGTTGGGGCCTACTATCGGTGTCTGCCACTCCTTGCTGTTCTCCTCCACTGAACAAAGCTGTGCCGCCTGTTTACTACGGTTGCCAATTTTGAACTGCATTTCGACTACTTACTGATTTGGGCCTACTCTCTGTGTCAGCCTCTCATTCCAGTTGTCCTCCACTGCAATGCCCCCTGGTTATTCCTGTGTTACCAATTTTGAACTGCATTTAGCCAACTTTATTCTTTGGGCCTATATCTGTGTTTCCTCCTCATTCTGCCCATTGCCCAGCCAGTGATAGATGAGTCTGCTGGTACGCAACATTCTCCGTGCACGCTACACAACAACATTGTGACCCTGCTGAAAGTCAGGTTGCTCTTCCCGCATACCATACCACCTTACACGGGGACAAAGAGGAAGGTGCAGATGAAAGTGCAGGTTCCTTCATCAGGTGGGGGGAGGAATACTAGTTGGCGACGTCACTGGCACAGGGCCTCTCATAGTACGCAAAAGTGTTGCTGCCGGTGGGAGGCGCCCCCGCCGTGCAAACACACCGCTGTACTTTGAGGGGCCCTGTGCCAGTGCCAATGCCAACGAGTGGGCCCCCCCTGCTTGCTCAGGTTCACAGCACTTGCAAAGTTGAAATACTTACCTCTCCCTGCTCCACTGCCGTGACGTGGTCCAGATTTCCTGGGCCCACTAATTACTTGAACCAGCCCTACCCACCACAACTTTAGCCAAATGACCCCCAATTTCAAATGCCTTCCAATTATTATAAGGTAAATTACGCTTGACAAGCTTCATTAAGAAGAATGGATGGTTTTGACATTAAAATGGGCACTCTAGGTGTTTTCCTGGCCCCCACTCACTGCCGACTATGCTGCCCCATTGACTTGCATTGGGTTTCGTGTTTCGGTCGATCCCGACTTTACGTCATAATCGGCCGATTTCACTCGACCCGACTTTTGAGATAGTCGGGTTTCGCGAAACCCGGCTCGACTCTAAAAAGGTCAAGGTCGCTCAACTCTATTAATAACCAACAAAGGCTATGTAGACAGCTGTGGGTTGATATTGATAGCCTAGAAAGGGGCCGTGTATACTGCCCCCAAGGCTAATAACATCAGCTCTCAGCCATCCCAGAAAAGGCGCAGCTCTAAGATGCACCAATTCTGGCATTTAGCCTCACTCTTCCCATTTGCGGTGGCAAGTGGGATGATAGTTGAGGGGGTTGATGTCACTTTTGTATTGTCAGGTGACATCAAGCCCAGAGGTTAGTAATGGATAGGCGTCAATAAGATGCCCCCATTACTAACCCCATAGTCACATTGTAAGAAAACATAGACACCCAGAAAAGATCCTTTAATTTAAAGAATGACACAGACTCCTTTAATGTTCTTAGGCTAGTTTCACATTTGCGTTAGAATCCGCAGCGTTTTATCCGCATCCGCAAGTGCAGGAAAAAACGCATATAAACACGTGCAAACGTGGCGTTTTTTAGACGAATGCATGAACGCATGCGGTTAAAAATACGCAGCGTTTGCACGCCTTTTTTCTATGCGTTTTTTCCTGCATTTGCGTTTTTGGTGTGTATGGTGACAAATTTCGCAGGAGAAAAATCTAGATAACCAGACACCACCAATGTGACTACAGAAGGCATGTATTATGGGATATCTTTATATAGACCCTTGAACAGCTGAAATCTTCAGATTTTGCTCCTGAATCCTGTGTCATGATGGATCTTTGCATGGAGAGCTTTTATTTCAACCTGGATTTAAGCATCAAGCTGTTTCTTGCCTGTGTGTTTGCTTGGGAGCAAGACAGAAATCGCGAAAGATGGAGAAGGAGACGTTGTGGGCATTTTTGGAGTGGGGCAGCACGATGGCTTAGTGGTTAGCACTGCAGCCTTGCAGCGCTGGAGTCCTGGGTTCGAATCCCACCAAGGAAAACATCTGCAAAGAGTTTGTATGTTCTCGCCATGTTTGCGTGTGTTTCCTCCGGGCACTCCGGTTTCCTCCCACATTCCAAAAACATACTGATAGGGATTTTAGATTGTGAGCCCCATTGGGGACAGCAATGATAATGTCTGTAAAGCGCTGTGGAATATGTTAGCGCTATATAAAAATAAAGATTATTATTACACCCCATTATTGAATTACGTGAGAGACGTGGAGCCTATCACACGCTGTATGGCGAGCTTAATGCCAACCCAGACAAATTCCCGTAATATACAAGGATGTCACAAGACTCGTTCCGGGATTTGCGTGCTCGTGTCCAAGTAGCCATATGGAGAAAGGACACCCAGCTCCGTAGAGCGATTCCACCAGAGGAACGTCTGCTGGTTACATTAGGGTACGTAACAAATCTAAACCAATGCCAGTGCTAATTTTGGGTGTTCTGACATGTTTTTTTAGTATTTTCCTTTATGTCTTTAGCATGATAACACCATAAATAGAATTGATTGTAATTGCTTTTTATTTTTTTTTCTTCCAGATTTCTGGCAACCGGAAAGAGTTTATCATCCCTCCACTTCCAATACCAGCTTGGAATATCCACCCTGTCCAGAATAGTTGCGGACACCTGCCGGGCTTTATGGAATGT
Organism: Ranitomeya imitator; assembly: GCF_032444005.1. Classification (NCBI taxonomy): domain Eukaryota; kingdom Metazoa; phylum Chordata; class Amphibia; order Anura; family Dendrobatidae; genus Ranitomeya; species Ranitomeya imitator. Next base: position 376,619,252 of record NC_091286.1, on the reverse strand, counting down.
ACTCCGGGATGAGTTTATACCCCTACCCACCTTGGATATGTGGAATAGAATTGCGGAAAAATTCTGGAGTTTGAGTGATTTCCCCAACTGTTTGGGAGCGGTGGATGGAAAGCACATCCGCATTATCAAACCAGCCAGAACAGGATCGGAGTACTTCAATTATAAAAAATATATTTTTCTGTTGTGCTCATGGCAATAGCCGATGTGGACTGTCGCTTCATCGCCATGGACATTGGAGCTTTTGGCCATGGCAACGATTCCCAGACTTTTAAGAACTCTGATATGGGCCGCCGTGTGTATGGCAAAAATTTTAATTTTCCACGGCCACGACCTCTCCCCAGTACTCAAGGTCCACCAATGCGATTTGTTATGGTTGGTGATGAGGCCTTTCAGATGTGTGAAAACCTACTGAAGCCATATTCCAGTCAGGACTTGAACCACACTAAAAGGATTTTTAACTACAGACTGACCAGGGCCCGAAGAACAGTAGAGTGTACCTTTGGTATTCTAGTCTCAAAATGGCGCATTCTTGCATCAGCCATTAATCTAAAAATGGAGACAGTCGATGAGGTGGTCAAAGCCTGTGTGGTTCTGCACAATTACATAATGACTAAGGAGTGGCCCAACATTGAACTGGATGAACCAGTTGCACACCCACTGCCCAATTATCAGCATCACCCGCTGCGGTCAACAGCTGAAGTTGGCCACATGTGGGACCAATTTGCTGCCTTTTTTGATACGGATATTGGACGTGTGTCATGGCAGGACAATGTTGTGTAAATGTCCTGTTGTGATTTTACCTGTACCAGTTATTTTCTTAAATGTTACTAATATTTCTCATTAATAAACTTTATGTTTTGGTGTCTTGACCGTGTCTGCTATGTATTTCCTCTGCAAACCAAGGCTATCCTCACACTAGCAGTATTTGGTCTGTATTTAATATCAGTATTTGTAATCCAAAACCAGGAGTGGGGGATAAACGCTGAGGTGCTAGATATGTTAATATTATAATTTTCCTCTAATTGTTCCACTACTTGTTTTCGCTTACAAATACTGATATAAAATACTGACCACATACTGCTAGTGTGACGGCAGCCATGTTGTTTTAGTGATAAGGTTGTTGACGTCATTGCGTTCTGATTCTGTTCTGCAGTATCCATTGGACACAGACTGAAGAGACAATGGCTGTCATACAAAACAGATCTATACTCATCAAGTCAGGTGTCAGAAATAATGAACTCATGATGCACATATAACAGCCTCATGAATTCACTATTTCTGACACATGTCCAGGTGAGCATAGATATGACGTGTATGACCGCAATCGTCCCTTCACTTTGTGTGAAATAGATTATGTACACAGAAGAGAAAATGGAGGTTATACAAGGCAGTTCTCTACTCACCAGGTCAGGTGTCCTAACTAATGAGTTTTTGGACACCTGACCTGTTGAGTATAGTTCTGCATTGTATTTCCGCCATTTTCTCTTCAGTCTGCAACACTAGTCACAGACTAAGCAGGAGGAAGAGATTATGGAGATAATGCAAGTATTAATTTTGTGGCCCACCTCATATCTCTATACTAAAGACACACAAAGCTGCAGTATTTTACTTGCTAACTACTGGAGCTATGATGTGGCCAAAAAATTAATTGTTCGGCGCACGGTGTGTGTTGACGGCGGCGAAATACACAATTAAACCACACATAATTGGGGGCAAAAAACAATATTATTTATTTTGTTATACACAAACTTTTTATTTAACTGCGCCTGCTTGGGGTAGAGTGATGGAAACGGGGGGTGTGAAGCTGTGAGGCCTGGCTAAGTGTGGACGACGCAGGGGTGGCAGGAGAAGGCGCAATGAAACTTGTGGGGTCTGGTAGTTCGGGGATAGGGCTTGACACATGAGAGGCCTGAGACGCACTGGAAGGGTGAGACAAACCTGACATTACAGACACACTGGGAGGTGAGGGGGAGGAATGCTAATAGTATGCTGTTTTTTTATTTTTTCTCCCTTTCTGGGATTGCTGGGTTCTGGGAAGCCTCGGTGGGCTCATATGTCGTGGCATGGTCAAGGTTGATGACCTGTCAGAGTCCGGTTGCACTGTGCCAGAGTCCATAGTGCTCGTAGAGAATGCAGCTATGCCAGAGTCCATAGTGCTCATAGAGCGTGCCGCCATGCCAGAGTCCATAGTGTTCGTAGAGTGTGCAGCCATGCCAGAGTCCATAGTGCTCGTAGAGCGTGCAGCCATGCCAGAGTCCATAGTGCTCGTAGAGCAGGAGGCCATGCCAGAGTCCATAGCGCTTGTAGAGCAGAAGGCCATGCCTGGGTCCTGCTGCATCGTGGTGGTGGCGGTACGGAAGGCCATGCCAGGGTCCTGCTGCATCGTGGTGGTGGCGGTATGGAAGGCCATACCAGGGTCCTGCTGCATCGTGGTGGTGGCAGTACGGAAGGCCATGCCAGGGTCCTGCTGCATCGTGGTGGTGGTAGTACGGAAGGCCATGCCAGGGTCCTGCTGCTGCATCATGGTGCCAGTGGAGGAGGTCCAAGCAGGAGCAGTGGTTGTCATGGTGGTGGCGGTCGGCTGTTCTACAGCACTCGGCATGGTGGTGGTGCTGTACTGGTGTCCGGCAGTGCTAGGAATAGAGGTGGCCGTGCAGTGGTATGCAGCAGAGGTCGGCACTGAGGTTAATCATGACAATGAAGGCACAGGTGGATTGCAGGCCTGAATGACACTAAGCTGGAGATCAGGAGTAAGGTGTTCCGACATGTCCTGCTCAATTTGGTTTAAAAAATGATGTGCTGGCCTCTGGAGGTCGGCTGTTACTTGATCAAGGCTTTTGATGACCTCCTGGATACGTGTATTCATGTGGCTAAGGAAAATATAGAATCGGTCACCCAAAGCCTTGAGTCCTTCGTGAAAAAGCGACCTCAAGTGCAAAAACTCGGGCATGAGGGACCTGTCCGATGCCCTCTGCCACTGCCGGGAGGAGCCCCCCCAAAAAAGAGGTAGAGGACTGAGAAAGAGGAACCCCTGATGGACCAGCTTCCTGGTCTCCAGGTAGTGTGGCAGGCCCACTTGCTGCAGCGCTGCAGGATGGCTGGGACGGGTCCGTGGCTGTCTGATGATGGCCCACTCCAGAACCTGGGCCACCAGTGCTGCTCCATGTGCTGTGAAAAAAGGAAAAAAAATTAATGCAAAAAATTAACCAGACGCCAAATCCTGTGGAATAGAAACATACAGATTGTGGCAATACAACACAACTTAATGCACGGGAGAAATACTTACGTTCTCTGGGCAAGGACCGGTCTTAATAATGCCAGAATGCGATGGTATTTGTACTTTCGGATCCTTGCTCCTGAACCACTGGGAACACGGCTCTCTTGACGCAGTTCCTTGTTGAAGTGGTCCTTCATCGAACGCCAACGTGTTTTGACTTTCTGCACTGTTGAAAAAACTAAAAATTATGGTTACACAATGTACTTTTGGCCATGCTCACACAACTTTGTGTGATGAGAGAAACTCCTTAGAGTTTCTCTCATCACACACAGTTGTGTGAGCACGGCCAAGGTCTCTGCTGCTTCACTGCATTGCAATACTTACAAAATGCATTTCGGACCCGAGCAAGGGCGTTGTCCCAGCCATCCCACATCGCTTTGGCCACCTCATTCCATAGGCGCCGGATCGTCACATTGTCCGAGTGCTGTGGAACCCAGGTGTCCCACAATAGGACTCGCTCCTGGACCATGGAGATGAGGAGGTCTTTTTCTATGAGGTCTTCATCCCATTCTGGAACCTAAAAATCAAATAAAGACATTAATGTTGGATACATTAACATAACAAAAAGAAAGAAAACAGAGGATGAGAAATGGCATGAATAAGGAAAGTCAAGATACAAACACAGAATCCAGAAGAAAAATGTAAAGAAATAGGAAAATAATGAATGGAAAATTCAAGAATACTAAAGTGAAGATACAGTAAACAGTCAGCCTTGTATACGTACATGCTGCCACCTTGCCACCCAACCGTGACTCTGCTGCTCCTGCCCAGCCTCTGCCACAGTAGAAGAAGTGATCTGAAAAAATGAAAAAAAAATGTTGTCATATGTGTAGATGTGACAGTGAATACTTACCAATCTGATGAGGTGAGTACTCACTTCACTGACATGTTCAAGTTCAGAAGGCCCAGGACGTTGCTCCTCATCAGAAGAAGACATTCTGATGCATGCAGAAAGAAAGAAATGGAAGAAATTAGGACATATAGAGACAGAAAATAGAAAATTAAGGCATTGGCTAGGATATACAGTACTCACATTGTTCTAAGTGTAGATTCTTTCCTGTGTCTGCTCTTCTGCGTCTGGAAAGCTTCTCTGTCTGCTGCGTAGTGACCTGCAAATGTCCACTCCCTCCCTTTATCACCTTGTATGTGGGGGTGGCTTATCAGTGTCTAGACATGTGTTTCTCTGGTGCAACGCATGCGTTCACGAACGCAAGCAAACGCATGTGCTTGCGGCTGCATGTGTTCTCATAGACAGCAATGCGTTTTTTTGGTGCATTTGTACCGCTAACAACCTCATACGTTTCTAGGCGGCAAATTGATGCCTCCAAAAATTACTACATGTAGCATTTACTGCGCCAAACTGCAGACGACGAAACGACGCATGCATCGTCAAACGCAGCAAAACGCAATCAAACGCAGAGACTTGCGTTCCTAATGTTAAATATAGGAATACACACACATGCGGATTATTGCGGATGAAACGCTGCGGACACAACCGCAAATGTGAAACCGGCCTAAATTAAACCATAATTACGACCTCACCCATTCCCTTGATGCCCTCATCATCTGTAAAAGAGGTAAAAAAACAAACAACAGTATTCCTCACCTTTCCGCAGAGATGCTTTTAATCCATTAGTCCCACGACAGATCCAACTCTGCTACATCTAGATGGCAGGCTGCATGGATGAATGATGTGTCCATACAGCCTGTAATCCAGCCAACACTGAGCACTGTGTGCTCAGTGTCTCCCTGTGAACTGCTATTCCCTGTCTGAGGGCACCGTAAGCGTGAGAAAGTTCTCCTGCTCATGGTGCTATCTGACAGGTCATGTGAGCAGACGTTCTAATGTCTATTGCTGTTTCTCATTAGAAGCTGTAAGCTGACTTTAAAAATGTGTCTGGCAGATATCACTTTGCTATTCTGACTTCATATTTAGGTTAAGAGTGTGGGACTATTTGGACAGCATTTCTATGGATGTCTGGAAGAGCTAGTACTCACACCAAGTACTTCATCATATAGCTTCAACTTGACTGTATGAAGATTCCAGTAGCATTTTTTTCTCAGGCTGAATTCTTGTATTATGCACAATAGTAACATCAGTAGCTGAAACAGCATCAGCAGCTAATTATTATGATTAAGCCCTAACATTTACACGGGGATGAACAAACCAGGGAAAATGTTAAACCTGTACTCCACAGGTTCATATACAGAATAGGCAAATCCCTAGCCTAACCCTAATTGGTCTTTGCCTGACCATGGATATTGTCACCTGTAGCGTGGCTAAAGGATGTCTAATCGATGGGAGATATGTGTCTTATAGATGGCTTGCTGCTGTGATGTAACCATAGCTACCTATATGTGTTTCAGGACCTGTGGTGATGTCACAACCACATGTCTGGTCATGTGATGGGTTCTGGGTGTGGTTAGACATATAAAAGAAAGCCTAATGCTTAACACAGGTAGATATGTGTGGAGGTGAAACCCTCCTGAGTGTGTTACGGCTTCAGGACTGAGCCGGATGAACTGGACACTTGTTTTCTTTGCCTGAACCAAAGGCTATTTTGTTTTCTGTTGTTTTGCCACATGGTTTATGAAGCAATAAACCCAGTGAACTTTAAAGGAACACGTCTCCTGTGTGTCAGCCGTCGCAGCTGAGTGAGTGGAACCCCTACAATTGGTGGAGAATGCGGGCAGCGTTCCCAGCGGAGACGTGAGTTTATTTTTGAATGTCCTGGGTCAAGGCTGTTGCAAGCCAGCAAGCATTGCCGGAGAAAATGGAGGACTTGCTGAAACACTTGGTCCAGCAGGAGCAAAGGCAGCAAGAGACCAACAGGCTGTTGATGCAGCAGATTCAACAGAGCCAGCAGGAGCAACGGCAGCTGATGCAGCAAAACCAGCAGGAGCAACGGCAGCAGATGCAGCAGAGCCAACAGGAGCATCAGCAGCAGATGCAGCTTCTGGCAACCGCCATCCAGGGCAAGGCGAGCGCCCCAACCCCAGGTTTGGCTGATGACACCCACGTCCGGAAGACGGTAAGACGCGCATTGCAGAAAATGACTCCCGGGGATGATGTTGAGGCCTTCCTGACAGTGTTTGAGAGGGTCGCTGAGAGGGAAAAACTTCCGCCAGAGCAGTGGGCAGAGGTATTGGCGCCATACCTGACGGGAGAACCCCAGAAGGCGTACTATGACTTGACCTTGCAGGATGCCAAGGAGTATCACAAGTTGAAAGCCGAGATTCTCGCATGTTTGGGGGTGACACTGACTGTCAGGGCACAGCGAATTCACTGCTGGGCCTATCACCGGGACAAACCACCTCGTTCCCAAATGTTTGATCTGTTGCACCTGGTCCAGAAATGGCTGCAGCCAGAGTCATCTACGCCTGCTCAAATGGTAGAACGGGTGATGATGGATCGGTTTGTCCATTCCCTCCCGAGGCCTATACAGACTTCGGTTGCCCAGGGTGATCCCCAGAATGCCGACGAGCTGATCGGACTGGTTGAGATACACCAAGGGTTGGAAGGCTCCTTCAGGAGGCAGCCCATGCCATACTGGGGGTCCCAGAAGGGAGCTGAGCCCCAAAAAGGGGTGGCGCGTCCAAGGTCACCAAGGGCGGGGGAGGTGGTGCCCAAGGTCCCTACGGGTGATATTATTTGTTGGAGGTGCCACGGGCCAGGACATATAGCTGCCCGTTGTTCCCAGACCACTGAGCAGATGGACTGCAGCATGGGACGCCGTTGTTCATACTATGCGTATCCAGCCTGCAGTGTGAACTCTCCGCCCAACGAGGGACCTCAAGCATGTCCCGTAAAGGTGAACAGTCGAGCAGTAACGGCACTGTTAGACTCGGGGAGCCTAGTGACCCTGGTGAGGGCCACTTTTCCTCTCCACCTGCTCCCGGGAAAGAAGGTCGGAGTGCGGTGCATACATGGTGATGCAAAGGACTACCCTGTGGCCAGTGTGAACATTGAAACGACATGTGGCACGGAGTCCCACATAGTCGGCGTCGTTCAGGACTTGTTGCACCCTATAATTATTGGCCGGGATTTCTGTTTGTTTTGGGATTTGTGGGGGAAAGGTTCTGAGCTCCCTAGCAAGAGTAGGGAACCAGTGAACCCTGGAAGGGTGGTGCCACACCCAGAGTCAGACAGGTTTCCTTTTTGTGTCCTGGCTGGAGATGAGGAGGAAGTGTCCCCTGCATCTGACATTCTGGAGTTAGAGGTATCCGGTGAAAATTTTGGGACTGCCCAACATAGGGACCCCACTCTGAGGGAAGCCTTTAATAATGTCACAGTTATTGACGGGGTGGTACAGGAGCCGGGGGCAGACACAAGATTTCCCCATTTTCTAATGAGCAGGGAGTTGTTGTACCGGGTCACGAAAATAAGGGAGGAGTTGGTAGAGCAGTTGGTAGTGCCGGGTCCATATAGACGGAAGGTGTTGGACATGGCCCATTCACACATCTTGGGTGGACACCTAGGGGTGGAAAAAACGCAGGAACGGGTTTTGCAGAGGTTCTATTGGCCTGGGTGCCACCGGGAAATAGTGAACTATTGCAGGTCCTGCCCTACATGTCAGCTAACTGCTCCCACTCCTCATTTCCGAAACCCCCTTGTGTCACTGCCCATTATTGAGGTGCCATTCGAGAGAATTGCCATGGACTTGGTCGGTCCCTTAGTTAAATCAGCCCGGGGCCATCAGTATATATTAGTCATCCTGGACTATGCCACACGCTATCCTGAGGCAATTCCCTTGAGAAATTCTTCTTCAAAGAGTATAGCTCGCGAGTTGGTCCATGTCTTTTCCCGGACAGGTCTGCCGAAGGAGATCCTGACTGACCAGGGGACACCTTTCATGAGCAAGGTGATGAGGGAACTATGCAAAGCCCTGAAAATCTCCCAGTTGAGGACCTCGGTGTACCATCCCCAGTCAGATGGCCTTGTTGAGAGATTTAACAAGACACTGAAGAGCATGCTGAGAAAAGCTATAGAGAAAGACGGTAGAGACTGGGATTGTCTCTTACCCTATTTGATGTTTTCCATTCGTGAAGTTCCACAGGCCTCCACAGGTTTCTCACCGTTTGAGCTTCTGTATGGCCGACATCCACGAGGACTCCTGGATATAGCCAAGGAAACCTGGGAAGCCGAAGTCACGCCCCACAGAAGCGTCATTGAGCATGTGGCCCTGATGCAGCAGAGGATTGCAAAGGTGATGCCTATCGTGAAAGAACACCTTCTCCAAGCACAAGAAGCTCAGGCCAGGGTCTACAACCGGTCTGCAAGAGTGAGGCAATTCAGTCCGGGAGACCGAGTTCTTGTGTTAGTTCCGACAGTGGAAAGCAAGTTCTTGGCCAAATGGCAAGGGCCATATGAGGTTGTCGAGAAACTTGGTGAAGTAAACTATAAAATTCACCAACCAGGAAGACGGAAACCATTCCAAGTATACCATGTCAACCTTATCAAGCCGTGGCAAGATAGAGAGCCGACAGTAACTCCATCATTGTTAAGCAACCCAGAAGATGAGGTTGGAGCGGTTACTATAGCGGAGACGCTATCGGAGTCCCAGAAACAGCAATGCCGGGAGTTACTCCAGAAAAACAGGGACCTGTTTTCCGAGTTGCCTGGGTACACGAAGGTCATAGAGCATGAGGTCCTGACAGAGCCCCATGTGCGCGTGAACGTGAAGCCCTATAGAATTCCTGAAGCCCGTCGAGAAATAGTCTCCAAGGAAGTGGAGCGTATGTTGAAGCTTGGAGTCATTGAGGAATCCAAGAGCGGTTGGTCGAGCCCAATTGTCCTGGTCCCAAAACCTGATGGGGAGTGGAGATTTTGCAACGACTATAGGAAGTTGAATGAGGTCTCCAAGTTCGACGCATATCCCATGCCCCGCGTTGATGAGCTCATCGAAAGGCTTGGGCCCGCCAGGTACATAACCACCTTGGATTTGACGAAGGGGTATTGGCAGATCCCCATGGCACAGGAAGCCAAGGAGAAGACGGCGTTTTCTACACCAGATGGATGCTACCAGTATGTCCGGATGCCATTTGGCCTACAGGGAGCTCCGGCCACCTTCCAAAGGGCTATGGATAGAGTCCTTGCACCCCACAAGGCATACGCTGCTGCGTACCTAGATGATATCGTCATATTTAGCCCGGACTGGGAGTCATCTGGAGAAAGTCCTAGCGGTGTTTGATGCTATAAGAGAGGCCGGATTTACAATAAACCCGAAGAAGTGTGCATTGGGTAAAGAAGAAGCTAAGTACCTTGGATACATAGTGGGTCATGGAGAAATAAAACCCCAAATCAGTAAAGTGGAGGCAATTCAAACATGGCCAAAACCAGTTTCCAAGAAGCAAGTTAAAGCCTTCCTGGGAATCGTGGGATATTACAGGAGGCTCATCCCAAACTTCGCCACAATGGCGGCGCCTCTGACTGACCTGTTAAAAGGGACAAAATCAGTAATGGTTAAGTGGTCCGAAGAAACAGATTCAGCCTTCCAAGAAATGAAAGAGGCTTTATGTAAGCAACCCGTTCTGATGGCCCCAAACTTCAAGAAAGAGTTTATTCTTCAGACAGATGCCTCAGATGTTGGGGTGGGAGCAGTCCTTTCCCAAGAACTACATGGAGAGGAGCATCCTGTTCTCTATCTGAGTAGGAAGCTGTCCTCGTCTGAAAAGAACTACTCAGTCGTTGAAAAGGAGTGCTTGGCCATAAAATGGGCAGTCGACACATTACGGTACTATTTGCTGGGACGTAAATTTAGACTGATATCCGACCATGCCCCACTTAGGTGGATGAGGGAAACGAAGGGTAGAAATGCTAGGGTCACCCGTTGGTTCTTAGCCCTGCAGGACTTCTGTTTCCATGTGGAACGTAGGGCCGGAAAGCTGCACGGTAATGCTGATGCCCTGTCAAGAATCCCTTGTCTAGTGGGAGAAAGTGCCAAGCCCCACGGCTTTAGGCAGAGGGGGGAGGTATGTAGCGTGGCTAAAGGATGTCTAATCGATGGGAGATATGTGTCTTATAGATGGCTTGCTGCTGTGATGTAACCATAGCTACCTATATGTGTTTCAGGACCTGTGGTGATGTCACAACCACATGTCTGGTCATGTGATGGGTTCTGGGTGTGGTTAGACATATAAAAGAAAGCCTAATGCTTAACACAGGTAGATATGTGTGGAGGTGAAACCCTCCTGAGTGTGTTACGGCTTCAGGACTGAGCCGGATGAACTGGACACTTGTTTTCTTTGCCTGAACCAAAGGCTATTTTGTTTTCTGTTGTTTTGCCACATGGTTTATGAAGCAATAAACCCAGTGAACTTTAAAGGAACACGTCTCCTGTGTGTCAGCCGTCGCAGCTGAGTGAGTGGAACCCCTACACACCCTAAAGTGACACTATGATGCCCCCAGTCAAATACCGTAGACCCTGAGTGTCCTTAACTGTGCCAGGAGAGCATAAATAGCCCATCCAAAGATGTGATTGGACAAATCGGGGCAGCACGGTGGCGCAGTGGTTAGCACTGCAGCCTTGCAGCGCTGAAGTCCTGGGTTCAAAACCCCACCAAGGACAATATCTGCAAAGAGTTTGTATGTTCTCTCCGTGTTTACGTGGGTTTCCTCCGGGTTCTCTGGTTTCCTCCCACATTCCAAAGACATACTGATAGGGAATTGGGTGAAAAGTAAATTCTGTATGAATGGAGGCCCAACATCCAGCGGTTCCTCCACTGTCATTTGGGTGAGAGTGTGGGAAACACCAGCTGTGTCTGGCGGTAACCTTACTGAAATCACTGCTGATCACAGCCGCTGGGTATCGCGGACTGCTTCGGGTTTTCATGCTGTCACACAGGGGACAGCGTGTGAGCCAGCGATGTGATCGGCAGTGAGAATGTTACCGCCGGTAAGGTGTGAGCTGATGACTACTATTCTCATCATCATATGCCTGGTCTCGCTGAAAGCAGCGAGAGCAGACAAAGCTGATAAGAATATTCACTGGTGCCTGTGCATAGTAAGAAACATATTAGTGAGAAACATATTAGTGCAGTGCATATGTAGCTTACTGTACATGTATTTAGGTAATAAAGAAACACAGGAAAAAAATTTTGTGGTTTAGACCATATTTTTAATAACCAGCAGAGGGAAAGCAGACAGCTGGGGGCTGGTGTTATTTTTCTGAGAACGCAGTTCCATAGACTTGATCAGCAACCACTGCCACACCGGGCTGCTGTAAACTGAGGTGACATTAGTAAGGTGTCTGTGTTACTTGCGCTTGTTGCAAAAAATTAGAGGGGATCTTTTTTTTTTTACATGGTTCGGCTGCCAGTCAGAGACATGCCAATACTTGACATGGCTGTGATGGGGCCAGAAGTGGCTACTCAGGATAAGCTTGTTGATTGGCTGCACTGCAACCTTTCAACAAAGTTTTGTTTCAGCTGCCAAACCCGAAGTCCTTGTTCAGGGTCTGTGCACAGACACTAGGTGTCTGGTATGGACCCCAAACTTTACTGTTCGGGTTCTCCCATCTATAGACTTGGATAAATGCAACCCATAGAAGGGAAATTTTACTGTTCAGCTTTCTTACACTATTCGAATCTTGTGGTAGGCAATAGTTCTTACACAAACATCAACAAGAGCAAGAGAAGGTTCTATGCTAATGAGTAGAAAAAAATATGACATAAGTTGAAAAAAGCACATGAAATATAAAGCCAAGAGTTGAAGTCTTGTTATTGAACTCGATACTTACTTAGTCAAAACTTTGTTGTAATTTTGTTCCATGCCACAATAGCTTCAAAAAATAAAATGTTAAGTGCAAACATATCCCTTTCCACAGTGTGACATTTTCTGAAATGTATATCTGAAACCAATAAATATCAATTTGATGTAAGACGCTAGCATTTACTTCAAAATTTTTAGTAGTTGCTATGGTGATTTCTGATAGTTGCAAGCAGATGCTGTGAGCAATAGTTATATTCCTATATCACACCTGTCAAGTGGGTGCCAAACCAGCACGCCTTTTGCTGCACTATACTGTTTTTGCTGCTTTGAAGTAAAGGTCTCATTACAGCTCGAGTAGAATAATTACAATATTTATGTTGTATTCTAAGCTCCAATAATGACCTCCAGATATTATGCTAAAAGGCCTTATTTATTGTACAATAACTCACATTCATATTTGTGTGACATCTGTAAATTTTGCATTCAAAAGAATTAATTTTTCTTAAAAGGGATATTGCCATTTCAGTAAGTGATGGCATATGACTAAAATGTCCCATTGTTTAATGATTGCGGGGATGTGACCTCCGGGACCATCTCTGACTTTGAGAATAAAGCAAAATGAAGCTCCTTACTCGCTTCTACTAGGATGTGCAGGGAACTGCTGGTGGCCCCTTCACTTGCACAGAATCAAACTGTAGCAGATATGTGACCATTAAGTGATGGCAGATCCTAACAATAAGGTGAGTAATGAAGGTAAAAGCAAAGATAATGCTGGAACTTGGTAGTATTAAAAAATGCATAAAATGGTGTAATGTTTTTTCCTATTTGTACACCTAAATAAAAAGCATAAAAGAGTTTATGAAATAAAGATTTGTTGAAATCATACTACTACTAAAAATATTATAGAAAAAGTCCCATGTATCAAAACAGATTCAGAAAAAAGTAGACTTGTTTATTCACTGCAAGCAATCAGAATTAGAAGTTTGTTTGTTATAGGCATTGGGAGGCAAACTCATGGCAAGTGCTTGAAGTGCACATGGGAGAATCGCACTAAGACAAGCTGCAATCTTGCGTGGTTAGGTCTTAAGAAAGGAGGTTACGTGTGTGGTGTGACAACTGAGTGGATCTTTTCTCCTGGCTTTGCTCACCAGATCCCAGGGGCTTATTTCATTCTTTGAATCTTGATCATGACATGTGGTTGATATTATTATGAGGGTAATGTCTTTATTAATTGTATATATTATTAATACTGTAGAAATATTTATAGCTATTGCTTATTATATGTAGATTATTTATTAGTACTATTGGAACTTACCTTTCCTGGCTCCAGTACCTCCTGTCTTGGGGGGCTCTCCCTTATCTATTGTGCATCGGGTCACCATGATAACTTAGCATGTTCCTGTGAGATCATGTTCTCAGTCCTTATATGTCTACTCAGGATGATTTATTAGGCCTAAATATATAGAATCTAGAATCTTTGTTACTACCTATTAAGGACTTCTTCAATGCCATAGACTCTTTGACAATATCAATTCCGGTACACAATAGTAACTCTGCTACATTGTGGGTCAGTATTGTCTTGTACTCTATGACAAACTCAGCTCTATTCTGTTGCTGAGTTAACTCTTTATAGTTTCATTGATACAGCTGTGAATTCTGCATTAGACTTTGTGACATACTCAGTCAGCTCTACTAGATGACCGAGTGAACCAAGCTCTGTTTCACTGCTCACTGAGTGGCTTTCCCTTCCTTGCGAAGTACAACTCTGTTATGTCTGTTTCGTTATCCCAACTCTATTTCATCAGCTCTCACAATTTCTGTTTGCTAATCCTGTTACTGTTATGTCACAATAACTTCCCTTTGCTCCATCTGGATCTCTTTGCAGCACCAACATCAGATGTCCGTGCTGCATAACAACTGCTCATCAGGACCATGGGCTTCAAGCATGTACCTTAGCAGCTTAGACATAACTGTATTCGAATGATTTGTGTGGCTCTAATTACTGTATTTAGGCATTATACTGTATGTTACTAATGAATAATATGGTGGTTATAACACTATATTGCATTAATAATAATAATAATCTTATTTAGATAGCGCCAAGATATTCCGAGGCACTTTATATTGTAGATGGGACTTGTACAAACAATATTGTGCGGCGCCCCAGGGTGCTGGTCGCTGCAGTGGTATTGCTTTCCTCTCGGGTAGAGTGATGCTACGTTTGGAGGCAAGAAAGGATAACTGCATCCAGGTGTCACAAACATGCAACACATTTCACACTCCAGACCACCAGGGGGAGCTTCTGCTCCTATTTATTAGGTCACTCTCCATATATGCAGATAACTGATAGTCTGTAGGGAAAGTTAGTCAGCTGCTGACTGGGTTCAGCTCAGTCAGTTCCAGACCAGAGTCTGAGGAGGATAGAAGGTTAATGGAGCTGTACATGCCCTCAGAGCTGCAGCTCCCAGAAAGAGACATCGAAAGGCAGAATTGTATTGCAGTGAGTGTGAAGGAAGTTGAAGCAAAGGAGAGGATACCAGAAGGGGACCAGCCCCGCTCAAGCTGTCTCCTTCTGAGGTGCATCATCCCGGTAGCTGGAACTCTGAGGGAGTTAGAACCTCTACGCCTTATTTCAGAGACCAACAGGACAGCCAATTGCAGGTTACCTGTCCGCACCTACACCCAGGAGGCACGGTGACACCTACAGAGCCGGGTTATCTAAGAGACCCTATAAACAGGCTCAAGTCACCAGTCATGCGGGTTTTGTCCTATCCTATATGGGGGACAGAGAGAACGAAGCACCACATCTGTGAGACCCTTATGTGAAGCCATAGGCAGTAAGGAACTACACCACCGCAGCGCAAGGGAAGGCTACTGATTTCCACCTGGATAAGGGAACTTTGGACTTGCTTCCAAACCGACCGGACTCTGCCTGCCCTGTGATCTGGTGGCCTGGACTGTGGATGCTGAAGTCTATAGTAAAGGTAAATAGACTGCAAACTTGTGTCCTCGTTCTTCTCTGCGCCTCTCATCACACCACCATCAACACACCGGGAAGCCCTGGGGACATACTTCACCTGTGGGAAGGTATACCATCTAGCTGCCATAACATAACCCCAGCGGACCCCTTAAAGCTGCGTCGGTCTCCCTGACCGAATACCACAGGTGGCGTCACGAACATACACTCTATCCCTTTAAAGACCTTTCCCTTTTACACGGATGTCCCAGGGCCACGGACCGGGTCAGCCACCGTGACATCCCCCTGTGAACTGCAGGACCCGGTACCGAGTACCCCAAGGCCCTTGGGGGGGCGATCCAACTGCATTGTAATTTAGCCAACTTTATGAGCATACTATTTGAGCACCACACTCTATGATGTCTACTTGGGCACTGTTTGCTATGGTTATCTGTAAATGTTTATGTTTGACAGTTAAAAGGGTTGCTCAGTACTGGAATACCCCAGTTTAATCAATTCAGGAGCCCATATAAAATAAAAACAATGTATACTCACCTCCTGCAGTGGCAGTGTTACGGCAATGTTTTTATTTTATATAGGGTCTTGAATTTATTAAACTACAGTTGTCTTGTAGTTGATAACCCCTTTCACTAGAATAAGGGAGGCAGAAAAAATGTACAATGTTTAGATAAATTATTGCTATTTTCATTTAAGCCAATGTACTCTAAGGAATTAGAAAATAAATCCATATAAATATGTTTTAGATACACCAATTTTTACTGAAAAGTAGTCACTTAACAAAAAAGTTGAGATTCTAAAATGAGTTTATACTGACTCAGTTGAAATGAATGTGGAATCTGAAGTCACTAATGAATAAATGTCGCCTTCCCAGATTACCTGAGTTGCTCTTCTGAGGAAATTAATACAGACAATAAAAAGGCCACAGAAAGAGCAACTCTCGTTTTAATGGCAGAATGAATCACCCACAGCCAAAAGCAAGTTGCTTTATTTTTATAGACTTGCACTCTTGCCAGTATGATTAAAAAAGTGATTGATTAATCTGCCCTGTGGTGCGCAAGTCTTCACTGGATGTTTGCAGTTTATTCCATACACCAAACAATCACTCAAGGCATTTTCTTATTTCTCATTTATTTTTAAATAGGAGAGAGAATATGAAAGATTGATTCAGACGGCATTACATAAAAGTCTACTCGTGTTTATGGCAGGTAGAGAATATACCTTTATTAAAGATAATGCTTTGCCTAAAAGGTAGAGATGAGCAGATTGCTTCGCTCAACCCTGGTTCATGGTCCATGTCAATGGTCTCTGGCCGTGGACATAAGCTACGCAAATTCCTTGAGCCTCCAGGTGTCCTGGCATGGCATATGTGATTCGACAACCTGACATGATGTCCTTTCTTTAGCGTGTGACGTGTAGGTGACAACACACCAGCCCAGCAAGTCATAATTTGAGCCTAGTTTCCCAGAAGGTAAGGAAATTCACGCAGGTCCTGTCCATGGCCAGAGAGTAATAACATGAACTGTGGACCAGGGTTGAGTGAAGTGATCATGTTTACTAAAATGTCTCTATCTACAAAATCTACAAAATTATTTATTACTATATAATAATGGTTTTACTGGTTGATCTGCCAAGGACACACAACTTTTTCCAAGGTTTGTTAAATATGACCACTTTGAACTGAATCAAACATTTTTTAGCGCAAGTAAAAAAAACAATGTACATTATAAATTTAGGCTTCAATAGGTCCCCAAAATATCAGTAATAGTGATGAGCAAACGTGCGCGAATGACATCTTATCCGAGCACTCTCCGGTGTTGTCCAAGCATCTGGGCGTGCTCTTATATTATGTTCCAGTCTCTGTGGCTGCATGATCTGCAGCTCATAGACAGCTGTCTAACTAACGCAAATCATGCAGCCGCAGAGAATGGAACATAATATACAAGCACGCCCAGAGGCTTAGATAGCATCCAAGCATGCTTGGATAAGATGTGATCCGAGCACGTTTACTCATCACTAATCGGGTAGCTCTCTTGGAAAAAGTTAATTTTTCAAGGCAATGCTTGGTCATAAATTCTTAATAAAGCTTTTCCTATGCACAGGAGAATTGCCAACTATTTGGGGATTTCTCATCTTTGTCCTGGAGCTTCTTGGACACCAGTAGAATTGCAAGTACAGTTTATATAGAAAATATTTTAGACTGAAACTACTTGTGGTAACAAGTATCGACATATGACAGACGATCAGCTTCATGTCAAATTTCTTGTAATTTGCAGGTCATTGTGAATTCGTACACTCTGCAATTAAGTTTTGCAGTGCGTGCTTTCACATAATGCCCTGCAGCTACCACACACCACTGTCTAGTGCAGCCAATCAGGGGGGCTATCACAGGCAATATTAAAGATGGAAGCCATTTTATGCTTATACAGCGTAGTGATAGGAGCTATTTTCCATAGGGATAGAAAAAGGCCTAATCTGACTGTGGTGTACTACTCTCAGTGCTCAAGCAAATTAAAAATGGGAGTGTAAGGGTACCGTCACACTATAACATTTCGATCGCTACGACGGTACGATTCGTGACGTTCCAGCGATATCGTTACGATATCGCTGTGTCTGACACGCAGCAGCGATCAGGGATCCTGCTGAGAATCGTACGTCGTAGCAGATCGTTTAGAACTTTCTTTCATCGCTGGATCTCCCGCTGTCATCGCTAGATCGGTGTGTGTGACACCGATCTAGCGATGCGATCCAGCGATGCGTTCGCTTGTAACCAGGGTAAACATCGGGTAACTAAGCGCAGGACCGCGCTTAGTTACCCGATGTTTACCCTGGTTACAAGCGTTAAACTAAAAAAAAACAAACAGCACATACTTACATTCTGGTGTCCCTCAGGTCCCTTGCCGTCTGCTTCCCGCACTGTGACTGCCGGCCGTAAAGTGAAAGCAGAGCACAGCGGCTGTGCTTTCACTTTCACTTTACGGCCGGCAGTCACTGAGTGCGAGAAGCAGACTGCAAGGGACCTGACGGACACCAGAATGTAAGTATGTGCTGTTTGTTTTTTTTTAGTTTAACGCTTGTAACCAGGGTAAACATCGGGTAACTAAGCGCGGTCCTGCGCTTAGTTACCCGATGTTTACCCTGGTTACCCAGGGACCTCGGCATCGTTGGTCGCTGGAGAGCTGTCTGTGTGACAGCTCCCCAGCGACCACACTACGATTTACCTACGATCACGGCCAGGTCATATCGCTGGCCGTGATCGTAGGTAAATCGTATAGTGTGACGGTACCCTTAGTCTCAGTCTGTGAATACTAATCCAAAGATTCAATTGATATATAGTGAAGTTTTGTACATGTATCATCAACAGTCTTAAACTCCTCAGTGCTATTTTTGTAACCAAAACAAAATTTTCGCTGCATTCTTCGTTGACATTCAGTAAAGCCATCAAATTCAAACATCAAATGATCTGCTCATCTCTACTGGTGAACACAGATATGGTGTTTTTCATGTACAGTGTGATCACCGATAGAGGGAGTCACTGATAGCCGTAGAAAATGAAGTAATTAGAATATGCATTGAAAACACGAAACATTGAACAGTGTATGTAATGTTAGTAGATAACAAATAGATGGTTCTACAAGATTAATGTATTTTATAATTTTGTTAATTCTTTTATTTGTTTAAGGCTTTCTGAGATAGTATACAGAGGTAGAATTTTTCTTAAGAAGGTAGCTATATTATAATGCACAATTTTGTAAATATTGTTATAGGGATAGTATGATGAAATGTTCAAATAGGAGTTACTCATGGAAAGTGGTGTAATGCACACTTTGCAATGCCTATCACTTAGTTAATATTTTTTTTTTCAAAGTGCAAAAATAAGAATGTTGGTACAGTTTTCTCTATTAAAAATGTTACACTGTTCCTTCCTGCCATGGTGGCCAAGTGGTATCTTTCTATAGTGTTGCTACAATTCCTATTTAGTAAGACCCCAAAGGTAGCCTTTATTTTTCATCTGTATTATGACACTTCTGATGAATATTTCTTGCCTTAGGCTTTTATTAATTATGATTAAAGACTTAATATTGCACATATGAGTTACTGTGAATCTATCCCTTTTGCCAAAGGTGTAATGCAAACACTTTACAATAATAATTGTCTTGATCATTGTTTCATACAACTGTAGAAATGCATGCAGTTCTTGAGCATTGCTGAATATTTAATTAAGTAATTGGTTACTTTTGAAAAATATTTTAGGTTTCAAGGTTGACTGCTTTTGTTAATGTAATCCGGAGAATGCTTTCCATTCTGTTTAGCTGTACTATACAAACATATCGAAGGACCGGAAATAATGGAATCAAAGTCTACTGTAGTACATGGAGAATAATAAATCAAAAAGAAAAAAACATTTTACACTACAAATAAATGAAGAGATTTTTCATGCTTAAAGATATGGTTTGCATAAAAACATATACACACAAATGAAAATATATAGTACACTAGTAAAAAAAATACATTTGTACATAGTAGCAAAAGAAATCATAAATATTTTATAGGAAAAAAAACTAAGTCTTTTACAGATTAGAACTAACTTTAACCCCTTCTCGACCTTTGACGCCACGTAGGCGTCATGAAAGTCGGAGTCAATCCGACCTGTGACGCCTATGTGGCGTC
Organism: Ranitomeya imitator; assembly: GCF_032444005.1. NCBI lineage: Eukaryota > Metazoa > Chordata > Amphibia > Anura > Dendrobatidae > Ranitomeya > Ranitomeya imitator. Next base: position 376,599,620 of record NC_091286.1, on the reverse strand, counting down.
ATGGAGGGATCGCGTCCCAGCAGATCGGGTGAAAGGGTTAACTCTAATTTTACCTGATCTGCAAGGACAGGGGGAGTGGTACTTCAGCCCAGGGGCTACGATCACTCTGATTGGCTGTTGAAAGTGAAACTGCCAATCAGAGCGATTTGTAATATTTCACCTATAAAAACTGGTGAAATATTACAATCCAGCCATAGCCGATGCTGCAATATCATCGGCCATGGCTGGAAACCCTGATGTGCCCCCCCACCTGTTATGATCTGGTGGCCTTGGAGCAGCATGAGACGTACTCTGGAGAAGGTGGCACCTGTACTGACCGCAAACCCTGAACTAGCAGCGCAACTTAAAGCAGCCGTGGGGGGTACCTAACGCTCCCTAGACCCCTCGACACAGCCTAAGAATTAACTACCCCTAAAGACAGAAACAGGAAACCTATCTTGCCTCAGAGAAAATCCCCAAAGGATAGACAGCCCCCCACAAATATTGACTGTGAGAGGAGAGGGAAATAACATACGCAGACATGAAATCAGGATTTAGCATAGGAGGCCATACTAGCTAAAAAGAAAGGATAGAACAGTGTACTATGCGGTCAGTATAAAAACACTAGAAAATATCCACCACAGAAAATACAAAACACCACATCTGACTAAAGACATGGAGGGTATATCTGCATCTCCAGAGACACAGCTAGGCTGCAAAAAATCCTTCGCAATAAAGCTGGACAAGACAAAACATGAAAAATGCACAGAACTATAAGGTCCACAGCAGGTGGACAGCAAAAACAAAGCCAGGACTTATCTTTGAAGAAAAGCACTGCGAACAGGAGAGACCAGAAGGGATGTGAATCCTTCAAAAACAATGGACAACTGGCACTGACTAAAGGATAAAGCAAGGCTATATAGCCCAGCCCAAATTGCAAAAAATAGATACACCTGATAAATGCTGCGATCCAACTACCACAGCACTACCACTCATAACCACCGGAGGGAGCCCAAGAGCAGAATTCACAACACCCACCGCCACCAATCTCCTCCACAGTCCTCCGTCCTGTTCTCCGCTCCCCTCCATCGTCCTGTCTGCTCCCCTGTCCTCCTGCCTGCTCCCCCCATGCTCCGATGCCACCCCCCTTTCCCGCCGATCTCTCCCATGCTCCGATCTCCCCCCTCATACTTACCGAGCCTCCCGGTGTCCGTCCGTCTTCTCCATGGGTGCCGCCATCTTCCAAAATGGCGGGCACATGCGCAGATTCGTTCCAGGTATATTTTGATCACTGTGATATAACTTATCACAGTGATCAAAATAAAAAAAAAATAGTAAATGACCCCCCCTTTATCACCTTCATAGGTAGAGACAATAATAAAATAAAGAAAATATATATATATTTTTTTCCAATAGGGTTTGGGTTAGAACTAGGGTTAGGGTTAGGGCTAGGGTTAGGGTTAGGGCTAGGGTTAGGGTTAGGGTATGTGCACACGGTGCGGATTTGGCTGCGGATCCACAACGGATTGGCCGTGGATCCGCAGCGGATTGGCCGCGGATCCGCAGCGGATTGGCCGCTGCAAATTCGTAGCAGTTTTCCATCAGGTTTACAGTACCATGTAAACCTATGGAAAACCAAATCCGCTGTGCCCATGGTGCGGAAAATACCATGCGGAAATGCTGTGTTGTATTTTCCGCAGCATGTCAATTTTGTGCAGAATCCGCAGCGTTTTACACCTGTTCCTCAACAGGAATCCGCAGGTGAAATCCGCACAAAAAAAAACACTGGAAATCCGCTGTAAATCCGCAGGTAAAACGCAGTGCCTTTTACCTGCGGATTTTTCAAAAATTGTGTGGAAAAATCTCACACGAATCCGCAACGTGGGCACATAGCCTTAGGGTTAGGGTTGGAATTAGAGTTAGGGTTGGAATTAGGGCTAGGGTTGGAAATAGGGTTAAGATTAGGCTTGTGGTTAGGGTTATGGATAGGGTTAGGGGTATGTTGGGGTTAAAGTTGTGGTTAGGGTTGGGATTAGGGTTAGAGTTAGGGTTGGGATTAGGGTTACGGATGTGTTGGGGTTAGGGTTGTGGTTAGGGGTGTGTTGGGGTTAGTGTTGAAGTTAGAATTGAAGGGTTTCCACTGTTTAGGCACATCAGGGGTCTCTAAATGTAACATGGCGCCACCATTGATTCCAGCCAATCTTACGTTCAAAAAGTCAAATGGGGTACCAGCGTACTCAGGACAAACTGGGCAACAACTATTGGGGTCTAATTTCTCCTGTTACCCTTGCGAAAATAAAAAATTGCTTGCTAAAACATAATTTTTGAGGAAAGAAAGATTATTTTTTATTTTCACGGCTCTGCGTTATAAACTTCTGTGAGGCACTTGGGGGTTTAAAGTGCTCACCACACATCTAGATAAGTTCCTTGGGGGGTCTAGTTTCCAAAATGGGGTCAAAGTGGGGGGTTTCTACTGTTTAGGCACATCAGGGGCTCTGCAAATGCAACGTGACGCCCGCAGACCATTCCATCAAAGTCTGCATTTCAAAACGTCACTACTTCCCTTCTGAGCCCCGACGTGTGCCCAAACAGTGGTTTACCCCCACATATGGGGTATCAGCATACATACGACAAATTGGGCAACAAATTTTGGGGTCCAATTTCTCCTGTTACCCTTGTGAAAATAAAAAATTGCTTGCTAAATCATCTTTTTTGAGGAAAGAAAAATGATTTTTTATTTTCACGGCTCTGCGTTGTAAACTTCTGTGAAGCACTTGGGGGTTCAAAGTGCTCACCACACATCTAGATAAGTTCCTTGGGGGGTCTAGTTTCCAAAATGGGGTCACGTGTGGGTGGTTTCTACTTTTTAGGCACATCAGGGGCTCTGCAAACACAACGTGATGCCCGCAGACCATTCCATCAAAGTCTGCATTTCCAAAGTAACTACTTCCATTCCGAGCCCCGATGTGTGCCCAAACAGTGGTTTACCCCCACATCTGGGGTATCAGTGTACTCAGGACAAACTGGGCAACAACTATTGGGGTCTAATGGTCTAATTTATTTTGTTACCCTTGTGAAAATAAAAAATTGCTTGCTAAATCATCTTTTTTGAGGAAAGAAAAATGATTTTTTATTTTCACGGCTCTGCGTTGTAAACTTCTGTGAAGCACTTGGGGGTTCAAAGTGCTCACCACATATCTAGATAAGTTCCTTGGGGGGTCTAGTTTCCAAAATGGGGTCACATGTGGGTGGTTTCTACTTTTTAGGCACATCAGGGGCTCTGCAAACACAACGTGATGCCCGCAGACCATTCCATCAAAGTCTGCATTTCAAAAGTCACTACTTCCCTTCTGAGCCCCAACGTGTGTCCAAACAGTGGTTCCCCCCCACATATGGGGCATCAGCATACTCAGGACAAACTGTACAACAACTTTTGGGGTCCAATTTCTTCTGTTACTCTTGTGAAAATAAAAAAATGCAGGCCAAAAAATAATTTTTGAGGAAAGAAAAATGATTTTTTACTTTCACGGCTCAGCGTTATAAACTTTTATGAAGCACTTGGGAGTTTAAAGTGGTCATTGCACATCTAGATTAGTTCCGTGGGAGGTCTAGTTTCCAAAATGGGGTCACATGTGGGGGAGCTCCAATGTTTAGACACACAGGGGCTCTCCAAATGCGACATATTGTCCGCTAACGATTGGAGCTAATTTTTCATTCAAAAAGTCAAATGGCACTCCTTCCCTTCCGAGCCCTGCCGCGTGCCCAAACAGTGGTTTACCCCCCACATGTTAGGTATCAGTGTATTCAGGAGAAATTGCCCAATAAATTTTAGGTTCAATTTTATCCTGTTGCCCATGTGGAAATGAACAAATTGAGGCTAAAATAAATTCTTTGTGAAAAAAAAAGTACTTTTTCATTTTTTAAGATCAATTTGTGAAGCACTTGGGGGTTCAAAGTGTTCACTATGCATCTAGATAAGTTCCTTGGGGGGTCTAGTTTCGAAAATGGGGTCACTTGTGGGGGAGCTCCAATGTTTAGGCACACAGGGGCTCTCCAAATGCGACATGGTGTCCGCTAACAATTGGAGCTAATTTTTCATTCATAAGTCAAATGGTGCTCCTTCCCTTCCAAGCCTTGCCCTGTGCACAAACAGTGGTTTGTGACCACAGATCAGGTATCGTGTACTCAGGAGAAATTTCCCAACACATTTTAGGATCCATTTTATCCTGTTGCCCATGTGAAAATGAAAAAATTGAGGTTAAAATAAATGTTTTGTGAAAAAAAAGTACTTTTTCATTTTTATGGATCAATTTTTGAAGCACCTGGGGGTTCAAAGTGCTCACTATGCATCTAGATAGGCTCCTTGGGGGTCTAGTTTCCAAAATGGGGTCACTTGTGGGGAAACCCCAATGTTTAGGCACACAAGGGCTCTCCAAACGCGACATGGTGTCCGCTAAAGATTGGAGCCAATTTTTCATTGAAAAAGTCAAATGGCGCTCCTTCCCTTTAGAGCCCTGTCGTGCGCCCAGACAGTGGTTCCCCCCCACATATGAGGTATCGGCATACTCAGGACAAATTGTACAATAAAGTTTGTGGTCCAGTTTCTCTTTTTACCCTAGGGAAAATAAAAAAAATGTTGCTAAAACATCATTTTTGTGACTAAAAAGTTAAATGTTCATTTTTTCCTTCCATGTTGCTTCTGCTGCTGTGAAGTACCTTAAGGGTTAATAAACTTCTTGAATGTGGTTTTGAGCACCTTGAGGGGTGCAGTTTTTAGAATGGTGTCACTTTTGGGTATTTTCAGCCATATAGACCCCTCAAACTGACTTCAAATGTGATTTGGTCCGTTAAAAAAAAGGTTTTGTAAATTTCGTTGTAAAAATGAGAAATCGCTGGTCAAATTTTAACCCTTGTAACTTCCTAAGCAAAAAAAAAATTTGTTTCCAAAATTGTGCTGATGTAAAGTAGACATGTGGGAAATGTTATTTATTAACTATTTTGTGTCACATAACTCTCTGTTTTAACAGAATAAAAATTCAAAATTTGAAAATTGCAAAATTTTCCAAATTTTAGCCAAATTTCCATTTTTTTCACAAATAAACGCAAAAATTATTGACCCAAATTTACCACTACCATGAAGCCCAATATGTCACGAAAAAAAAAATCTCAGAACCGTTACAATCCGTTGAAGTGTTCCCGAGTTATTACCTCATAAAGGGACACTGGTCAGAATTGCAAAAAACGGCCAGGTCATTAAGGTCAAAATAGGCTGGGTCATGAAGGGTTTAAGGAACCTCATCGTTTAGTTAAAGAGCTGAGAGACCACGAAGAGCATTTCTGGACCTAAAGTATCGATCACATCATTTTTTTATGTTCTCTGTTTCTTTGCCCTTGGTTGTAACGTTGCATGAGATTTATAATTATACAGTTCTCCCACAGATTGCAGTTAATTGTTAAGGACCCCAAGCAGCGAGACCCCCGTACGATGCGATCTTGGATTGGATTGCACTTCACTGCAAATGGCTGAGCAGAGCATTGTTGACAACTTACAGACTGCTAGGAAACTCAAAGAGATGGAAGGAGGGAGAAATTGGCTGTCTTGAATCCCACATCTTGAATGGAGTGTATATGCGCCTGCTTCAGCTCTGTTCCATTGATTGTGAATGGGACTGCCGGATATAGCCGAATATAGCAGTTGAAGGAAGAGCATACATGCCTCTGATTCATTCACGATAGACATGCAGAGCCTTGTTCTCAGGTTTTCAGAGCCCTTATTTTCTGATCATTGGGGGTCCTAATGATTGGATACCCAGAGACCAGGTAGTTATCCCTTAACTAATAGATAACGGATAACCTATTATTCTGGGAACAATCCTTTAAGTAAATGCAATTGTTTGTTACTTTAATTTCTATCACTATATATTCTTCAAGTTCCTTTAACTTTTTTTTAACTAAGGTTTGTAAAATTGAAAAATATTTTGTAATCTTACTTGAAATATTAGATTGTACTACAGTATAATGCATGAATGCACACATTCTCAGTAGGAGAAAGTAAAGAAGAACATGTAAGAGTAGAAAAAGAATGGGAAGTAATGTTTTCATTTTTCAGTCTATGTAGTCTAAGACACACACTATATGTATATTGAGAGTTTAGTGTTCAATTATTCATGTGAATATATTGGCCTTTCCCAAAGTCAATGTTGGAAATCAGACATATGTTAGAAATGTATTGATTGTGTATTGCTTTACATTTCTTTCTTACTGTGTATATGCAGATATAAGTGACAGATAACCATTATGCTTTCAAGTGAGATACTTAATCAATGTAGTAATCATTATATTGAATATCTGTGAATCATTTAAATGCTGTCGCCAACATTCTCTTAGGAAAGAAGGGAGTCAATTAATGCTAAATCACAGCATTGAGCAAACATTGAGAGCTAAAACCTGAAATATATATTTTTTTTTTATTAAGGAATAGCTCCAGTTTTGCTTACATCTGCAGAATACATTTAAAATTGTGTTAGTTGACCTTTGACACCTGATAGTTTCATTTTCTCAGTAAGTGATTAAAGGGGTATTCCCATCTCTAAGATCCTAACCCAATATGTATTAGGTGTAATAATAGTAGCAAATACCTCCAATTACAAATGTAGGATAGTTCTGCTGATTCACTATGTCACTTAATGTGCAGGGCTTTGTAGTAGCTTAGTTATCCATGGTTACGACCACTAACAGCTAATTAACTATAACTATATGTGTGGTCAGAACCATGGATACCTAAGCTGCAGCAATGCCTCGCACATGGGGTGAGCGATATAGTGAACTATCCTACATGTCTAATCCGAGGTATTTGCTAACATTATTATTACACTCGCTGCATATTAGGATAGGATCTTGTAGATGGGAATACCCCCATAAGGTGACAGGATGTTGTCAGATTCTAAGAGGCAACTGTCACTATATGAAATATATTACTGATAGTAGATTTATGCTGTAAGTATTATAGCCATAAAAAGCACTTATTGTAAAGTGTTAAAGGGAGCCTATCTGGTAAAATAACTCTATTAACCCCTTTCCGACATTGGGTGTAATAGTACGCCAATGTCGGACTCCCCCTGCTTAGTGCGGGCTGCGGCGCTGAGCCCGCACCTTTCCGGGCACATGACAGCTGATATATACAGCTGACTTGTGCCCGCAACAGCCGCAGGTGTAATCGCGATCCACCCACGGCTGCTAACTTGTTAAATGTCGCTGTGAATCTCTGACTGCAGGATTTAACTCGCGTTTCTGGCCAGTGCTCCGGAAATCCTGACCATCGGAGACCCCATCACGTGATTATGGGTCACTGATAGATTGGCATGACAACCAGAGCTCTCCATCCGACCTCTATGGTTGTGATAGCTGGATTGTTATGAGCACAATTGTCGCTGCTCATTGCAAGGGAGCGTTTCTATTACATACAGGTGATCTGATCATCGCCTGTATGTAGAGTAGAAATTTGTGTGCACACTGTCAGAGGGTGATGTGCTAGTGAAACGGGCTGTTTAAGCACACGTCAATGTAAGTTCAAAATTCACTGCACACTCTTAAGTATACGTTGAAAAATAGATTTATAAAAGTCCATACATGAAAAGATTGGGAGCAGATGGTAGCTGATGCAAAAATTGACTATATATTATAATATCACGAAGTTTCAACCCGTCCCGGGTCTTAGTCACTTACTGTTTTGTCAGTAAGGTGTCATGTAGAAGGAGGGAATTCCCCACCATCACCAGCAAGGCGCGGGAGCACTGCTTATCCTAAACAGCAATTCAGGTTAGGCTACCACTCCTCACCTAACAAAGTCCCAATACCACAAATTTGAAATCTTTAAGGGAATTCCCTCTTTCTACACGACACCGTACTGTCAAAACAGCAGCTAAATGATTAAGACCTGGGACGGGTCAAAACCTCGTAATATTATAATATATAGTTGCTTTTTTGTGCCAGCTACCATCTGTTCTCAATCTTTTCATGTATGGACTTCAATAAATTTGTTTGCAACATATACTTAAGAGTGAGCAGTGAATTTTGAACTTACATTGCCCGTATGTAGCAGAGCCAATCGGACAACTGCAGCTTCTAGTCTGCCATGGAGACTATTGAAGCATGCAAAAAAGTAAAAAAAATGTTTTTAAAAATATTTAAAAAATATAAAAGTTCAAATCACCCCCTTTCGCTCCTTTCAAAATAAAACAATAATAAAAAATACACATATTTGGCATCGCCACATTCAGAATCGCCCAATCTATCAATATAAAAAAGAAATAATCCCAACACTAAACGGCGTAATGAGAAAAAAAGGAAAAACGCCAGAATTAAGGTTTTTTTTTTATCTTCGCAACATTGCACTAAAATGCAATAATGGGCGATCAAAAGATCGTATCTACACCTAAATGGTATCATTAAAAATGTCAGCTCGGTACGCAAAAATAAAGCCCTCACTCAACCCGAGATTGCAAAAAATGGAGATGCTACTGATATCGGAAAATGGCACATTTTTATTTTTATTTTTTACAAACTTTGGAATTTTTTTACCACTTAGAAAAAAAAGAGCCTATTCATGTTTAGTGTCATTGAGCACGTAATCTTGAAAAAACGAAATTTGAACTGCATTACTGCACTAGAAATATGAAAAATGAGAGCTTTTAGCGCACAAAAATGGCCAATTTTATGTGTACCTCGTAGCCACGTTAAGGCATCTCTCTTATACGAGGTCCTACGTTTGACCTACCTCACTGAGAATAAACGTCTCCATCTGAATGGGTACATGTAAAAACCTCCTCTTGGACTCAAATTCTCTCTCTATGTGGAGGGGTATTGGACCTACTATAATTAAAACACCTGAAGCTAGGAGGCGGGGAGTGCACGATCAGAAGGCTAGAGAATACATTTCAAAAACCTGACCTGCACATCCAAACATAGACTGAGTGTGAACAGGTGCTGAACCCAGAGTCGCCAACTCGTATATAGTTAAATAAATAGAGCAGCACACTGCAGCGCCAAAACATGCAAACTTGAAAAAACGAAATTTGAACTGCATTACTGCACTAGAAATATGAAAAATGAGAGCTTTTAGCGCACAAAAATGGCCAATTTTATGTGTACCTCGTAGCCACGTTAAGGCATCTCTCTTATACGAGGTCCTACGTTTGACCTACCTCACTGAGAATAAACGTCTCCATCTGAATGGGTACATGTAAAAACCTCCTCTTGGACTCAAATTCTCTCTCTATGTGGAGGGGTATTGGACCTACTATAATTAAAACACCTGAAGCTAGGAGGCGGGGAGTGCACGATCAGAAGGCTAGAGAATACATTTCAAAAACCTGACCTGCACATCCAAACATAGACTGAGTGTGAACAGGTGCTGAACCCAGAGTCGCCAACTCGTATATAGTTAAATAAATAGGGCAGCACACTGCAGCGCCAAAACATGCAAACTTAAAAAAACGAAATTTGAACTGCATTACTGCACTAGAAATATGAAAAATGAGAGCTTTTAGCGCACAAAAATGGCCAATTTAATGTGTACCTCGTAGCCACGTTAAGGCATCTCTCTTATACGAGGTCCTACGTTTGACCTACCTCACTGAGAATAAACGTCTCCATCTGAATAGGTACATGTAAAAACCTCCTCTTGGACTCAAATTCTCTCTCTATGTGGAGGGGTATTGGACCTACTATAATTAAAACACCTGAAGCTAGGAGGCGGGGAGTGCACGATCAGAAGGCTAGAGAATACATTTCAAAAACCTGACCTGCACATCCAAACATAGACTGAGTGTGAACAGGTGCTGAACCCAGAGTCGCCAACTCGTATATAGTTAAATAAATAGGGCAGCACACTGCAGCGCCAAAACATGCAAACTTGAAAAAACGAAATTTGAACTGCATTACTGCACTAGAAATATGAAAAATGAGAGCTTTTAGCGCACAAAAATGGCCAATTTTATGTGTACCTCGTAGCCACGTTAAGGCATCTCTCTTATACGAGGTCCTATGTTTGACCTACCTCACTGAGAATAAACGTCTCCATCTGAATGGGTACATGTAAAAACCTCCTCTTGGACTCAAATTCTCTCTCTATGTGGAGGGGTATTGGACCTACTATAATTAAAACACCTGAAGCTAGGAGGCGGGGAGTGCACGATCAGAAGGCTAGAGAATACATTTCAAAAACCTGACCTGCACATCCAAACATAGACTGAGTGTGAACAGGTGCTGAACCCAGAGTCGCCAACTCGTATATAGTTAAATAAATAGGGCAGCACACTGCAGCGCCAAAACATGCAAACTTGAAAAAACGAAATTTGAACTGCATTACTGCACTAGAAATATGAAAAATGAGAGCTTTTAGCGCACAAAAATGGCCAATTTTATGTGTACCTCGTAGCCACGTTAAGGCATCTCTCTTATACGAGGTCCTACGTTTGACCTACCTCACTGAGAATAAACGTCTCCATCTGAATGGGTACATGTAAAAACCTCCTCTTGGACTCAAATTCTCTCTCTATGTGGAGGGGTATTGGACCTACTATAATTAAAACACCTGAAGCTAGGAGGCGGGGAGTGCACGATCAGAAGGCTAGAGAATACATTTCAAAAACCTGACCTGCACATCCAAACATAGACTGAGTGTGAACAGGTGCTGAACCCAGAGTCGCCAACTCGTATATAGTTAAATAAATAGGGCAGCACACTGCAGCGCCAAAACATGCAAACTTGAAAAAACGAAATTTGAACTGCATTACTGCACTAGAAATATGAAAAATGAGAGCTTTTAGCGCACAAAAATGGCCAATTTTATGTGTACCTCGTAGCCACGTTAAGGCATCTCTCTTATACGAGGTCCTACGTTTGACCTACCTCACTGAGAATAAACGTCTCCATCTGAATGGGTACATGTAAAAACCTCCTCTTGGACTCAAATTCTCTCTCTATGTGGAGGGGTATTGGACCTACTATAATTAAAACACCTGAAGCTAGGAGGCGGGGAGTGCACGATCAGAAGGCTAGAGAATACATTTCAAAAACCTGACCTGCACATCCAAACATAGACTGAGTGTGAACAGGTGCTGAACCCAGAGTCGCCAACTCGTATATAGTTAAATAAATAGGGCAGCACACTGCAGCGCCAAAACATGCAAACTTGAAAAAACGAAATTTGAACTGCATTACTGCACTAGAAATAGCTTCAGGTGTTTTAATTATAGTAGGTCCAATACCCCTCCACATAGAGAGAGAATTTGAGTCCAAGAGGAGGTTTTTACATGTACCCATTCAGATGGAGACGTTTATTCTCAGTGAGGTAGGTCAAACGTAGGACCTCGTATAAGAGAGATGCCTTAACGTGGCTACGAGGTACACATAAAATTGGCCATTTTTGTGCGCTAAAAGCTCTCATTTTTCATATTTCTAGTGCAGTAATGCAGTTCAAATTTCGTTTTTTCAAGTTTGCATGTTTTGGCGCTGCAGTGTGCTGCTCTATTTATTTAACTATATACGAGTTGGCGACTCTGGGTTCAGCACCTGTTCACACTCAGTCTATGTTTGGATGTGCAGGTCAGGTTTTTGAAATGTATTCTCTAGCCTTCTGATCGTGCACTCCCCGCCTCCTAGCTTCAGGTGTTTTAATTATAGTAGGTCCAATACCCCTCCACATAGAGAGAGAATTTGAGTCCAAGAGGAGGTTTTTACATGTACCCATTCAGATGGAGACGTTTATTCTCAGTGAGGTAGGTCAAACGTAGGACCTCGTATAAGAGAGATGCCTTAACGTGGCTACGAGGTACACATAAAATTGGCCATTTTTGTGCGCTAAAAGCTCTCATTTTTCATATTTCTAGTGCAGTAATGCAGTTCAAATTTCGTTTTTTCAAGTTTGCATGTTTTGGCGCTGCAGTGTGCTGCCCTATTTATTTAACTATATACGAGTTGGCGACTCTGGGTTCAGCACCTGTTCACACTCAGTCTATGTTTGGATGTGCAGGTCAGGTTTTTGAAATGTATTCTCTAGCCTTCTGATCGTGCACTCCCCGCCTCCTAGCTTCAGGTGTTTTAATTATAGTAGGTCCAATACCCCTCCACATAGAGAGAGAATTTGAGTCCAAGAGGAGGTTTTTACATGTACCCATTCAGATGGAGACGTTTATTCTCAGTGAGGTAGGTCAAACGTAGGACCTCGTATAAGAGAGATGCCTTAACGTGGCTACGAGGTACACATAAAATTGGCCATTTTTGTGCGCTAAAAGCTCTCATTTTTCATATTTCTAGTGCAGTAATGCAGTTCAAATTTCGTTTTTTCAAGTTTGCATGTTTTGGCGCTGCAGTGTGCTGCCCTATTTATTTAACTATATACGAGTTGGCGACTCTGGGTTCAGCACCTGTTCACACTCAGTCTATGTTTGGATGTGCAGGTCAGGTTTTTGAAATGTATTCTCTAGCCTTCTGATCGTGCACTCCCCGCCTCCTAGCTTCAGGTGTTTTAATTATAGTAGGTCCAATACCCCTCCACATAGAGAGAGAATTTGAGTCCAAGAGGAGGTTTTTACATGTACCCATTCAGATGGAGACGTTTATTCTCAGTGAGGTAGGTCAAACGTAGGACCTCGTATAAGAGAGATGCCTTAACGTGGCTACGAGGTACACATAAAATTGGCCATTTTTGTGCGCTAAAAGCTCTCATTTTTCATATTTCTAGTGCAGTAATGCAGTTCAAATTTCGTTTTTTCAAGTTTGCATGTTTTGGCGCTGCAGTGTGCTGCCCTATTTATTTAACTATATACGAGTTGGCGACTCTGGGTTCAGCACCTGTTCACACTCAGTCTATGTTTGGATGTGCAGGTCAGGTTTTGAAATGTATTCTCTAGCCTTCTGATCGTGCACTCCCCGCCTCCTAGCTTCAGGTGTTTTAATTATAGTAGGTCCAATACCCCTCCACATAGAGAGAGAATTTGAGTCCAAGAGGAGGTTTTTACATGTACCCATTCAGATGGAGACGTTTATTCTCAGTGAGGTAGGTTAAACGTAGGACCTCGTATAAGAGAGATGCCTTAACGTGGCTACGAGGTACACATAAAATTGGCCATTTTTGTGCGCTAAAAGCTCTCATTTTTCATATTTCTAGTGCAGTAATGCAGTTCAAATTTCGTTTTTTCAAGTTTGCATGTTTTGGCGCTGCAGTGTGCTGCCCTATTTATTTAACTATATACGAGTTGGCGACTCTGGGTTCAGCACCTGTTCACACTCAGTCTATGTTTGGATGTGCAGGTCAGGTTTTTGAAATGTATTCTCTAGCCTTCTGATCGTGCACTCCCCGCCTCCTAGCTTCAGGTGTTTTAATTATAGTAGGTCCAATACCCCTCCACATAGAGAGAGAATTTGAGTCCAAGAGGAGGTTTTTACATGTACCCATTCAGATGGAGACGTTTATTCTCAGTGAGGTAGGTCAAACGTAGGACCTCGTATAAGAGAGATGCCTTAACGTGGCTACGAGGTACACATAAAATTGGCCATTTTTGTGCGCTAAAAGCTCTCATTTTTCATATTTCTAGTGCAGTAATGCAGTTCAAATTTCGTTTTTTCAAGTTTGCATGTTTTGGCGCTGCAGTGTGCTGCCCTATTTATTTAACTATATACGAGTTGGCGACTCTGGGTTCAGCACCTGTTCACACTCAGTGTATGTTTGGATGTGCAGGTCAGGTTTTTGAAATGTATTCTCTAGCCTTCTGATCGTGCACTCCCCGCCTCCTAGCTTCAGGTGTTTTAATTATAGTAGGTCCAATACCCCTCCACATAGAGAGAGAATTTGAGTCCAAGAGGAGGTTTTTACATGTACCCATTCAGATGGAGACGTTTATTCTCAGTGAGGTAGGTCAAACGTAGGACCTCGTATAAGAGAGATGCCTTAACGTGGCTACGAGGTACACATAAAATTGGCCATTTTTGTGCGCTAAAAGCTCTCATTTTTCATATTTCTAGTGCAGTAATGCAGTTCAAATTTCGTTTTTTCAAGTTTGCATGTTTTGGCGCTGCAGTGTGCTGCCCTATTTATTTAACTTTATACGAGTTGGCGACTCTGGGTTCAGCACCTGTTCACACTCAGTCTATGTTTGGATGTGCAGGTCAGGTTTTTGAAATGTATTCTCTAGCCTTCTGATCGTGCACTCCCCGCCTCCTAGCTTCAGGTGTTTTAATTATAGTAGGTCCAATACCCCTCCACATAGAGAGAGAATTTGAGTCCAAGAGGAGGTTTTTACATGTACCCATTCAGATGGAGACGTTTATTCTCAGTGAGGTAGGTCAAACGTAGGACCTCGTATAAGAGAGATGCCTTAACGTGGCTACGAGGTACACATAAAATTGGCCATTTTTGTGCGCTAAAAGCTCTCATTTTTCATATTTCTAGTGCAGTAATGCAGTTCAAATTTCGTTTTTTCAAGTTTGCATGTTTTGGCGCTGCAGTGTGCTGCCCTATTTATTTAACTACCGTATATACGAGTTGGCGACTCTGGGTTCAGCACCTGTTCACACTCAGTCTATGTTTGGATGTGCAGGTCAGGTTTTTGAATTGAGCACGTAATGACCTGGATAATCATAATGGCAGGTCAGTTTTAGCATTTAGTGAACATGTTAAAAAAAAAAAACAACTGTGGGATTGCAGTTTTTTTGCAATTTCAGCGCACTTGGATTTTTTTTCATGTTTCCCAGTACATGACATGTTAAAACCAATAGTGTTGTTCAAAAGTACAACTCATGCCGCAAAAAACAAGCCCACACATGGCCATTTTGACCAATGGCCAAACCAGATCTCCACTTTGCACTGACGAGGGGCAGTACCCTGAAACACAGTTTCTGCAAATTGAGATTCTGGTTTGGCTATTATCCTAAGTCATGTGACAAGGCTCGTTAAAGGGTAGACATTGACTGTTAGGATTGCTACTTCCAATAGGTGGCACTAAAGTTCTAGTCCCCTTCCTCTCTGAACAGACAATTTGCATATTTCCCAGAGGAGCATTGTGGCTTTTAGGCTATGTGCACACGTTGCAGATTTCCTGCGGATCCGCAGCGTTTTTTACCGTGGAGAAACGCTGCAGATCCGCACGTGATTTACAGTACAATGTAAATCAATGGAAAAAAATAATGCTGTGCTGTGTGGGCAGTGACTGTGTGTGTGGCTGGAGACTGAGTGTGTGCGGGGAAGATGTGCATGTCTGTGTGCGGGTGTTTGTGCGGGTTATTGTGTGTGTTTGCGGGGTGATCGCGGGGGTCTGCGGGGATTGCAGGACTGTCGGGCATCTGTGCGCCGCTGCTTGGGGTCTGCACTGGGCTGTCGGGGGTCTGCGTGCAGCTGTTGGGGGTGTGTGCCGGGCTGTGAGGGGTCTGTGCTGGACTGTGGGGGGTCTGTGCCAAGCTGTTGGGGGTCTGCGCCGAGCTGTGGGGGGTCTATGCGCCGCTGCTTGGGGTCTGCACTGGGCTGTCAGGGGTCTGCGTGCAGCTGTTGGGGGTCTGCACTCGGCTGTCGGGGGTGTGCGGCAAGATGTCGGGGGGGGGGGGTGCCGGGCTGTGAGGGGTCTGTGCTGGACTGTGGGGGGTCTGTGCCGGGCTGTTGGGGGTCTGCGCCGGGCTGTGGGGGTTTGTGCCGGGCTGTGGGGGGTCTGTGCCGGGCTGTGGGGGGTCTGTGCTGGGCTGTGGGGGGCCTGCGAAGGGCTTTGGGGGGTCTGTGCCGGGCTGTGGGGCATCTGTGCCGGGCTGTGGGGGGTCTGTGCCGGGCTGTGGGGGGTCTGTGCCAGGCTGTCGGGGGTCTGCGCTGGGCTGTGGAGGTCTGTGCCGGGCTGTGGGGGGTCTGTGTCGGGCTGTTGGGGGTCTGTGCCAGGCTGTGGGGAGTCTGTGCTGGGCTGTGGGGGGTCTGTGGTGGGCTGTCGGGGGTCCTTGGGGGTGTGTGCACGTGCAGGCATCGTCTGATGGGACTACAAGTCCCATCAGGCGATGCCTGCTACAGTGACAGTGATTGACACATCAGCCAATGATGGGGCAGTAGTAGTCCCATCATCTGGCTAATGTGTTGAATGTAAAAAAACAAAAACAAAAAACAAAAAAAACATGAGCATGCAACATATGACAGTACATACAACATACAACATATGACAGTGCATACAACATACAACATATGACAGTACATATAACATATGACAGTACATACAACATATAACATATGACAGTACATACAACATATGACAGAACATACAACATATGACAGATCATACAACATATTTTATAACATACATACATATCACATACAATACATACATACAGTACATTCATACAGTACATACAATACATACATACATACATACACTACATACATACACTACATACTACATACATACAACATACTACATTCATACCACATACATACATACTGTACATACTACATACATACAACATACTACATACATACTACATACATAGAACATACTACATACATACTACACACATACAATATACTTACTACATACATACAACATACTACATACATACTGCATACATACATACAACGTACTACATACATACTACATACATACTACATACATACAACATTCTACATACATACATGCTACATACATGCTACATACATACTACATGCATACTACATACAATACATTCATACATTACATACAATACATACTGTACATACAGACATACAGTACATATAACATAGATTACATACTCACCATCACTTGTCACTTTGTTCCCCGAAGCCAATGTCACCTGTAAAAAATATTAAAAGAAATCCACGAGTGTCCCACGACGATCTCCCATGGAGAGCAGCAGCATCAGCTGATGCAACTGCTCTCTAGGGGCTCCAGGAATACAATGACGGGAGGGAGGTATCCTTCAGCACTGTATTCCTCCACCACTGTAATAAAAATAGTCCCTAGTCTCACTTTTGGCATTGCTGTGAGAGAAAGTTCCCACGCAGCAATAGCATAAAGTGAGACCAGTGAACTACAGTAACCTCTCAGTGATGCACTGCAGGAGCCATTGTCTCCTGTCAGTGTGTCACTGAAGGTCCTATAGAGCAGTGACATCACCTGATGTCACTGTTCTATAGGGAAGATCGTCGTGGGACACTCGTTAAAAATTGGATTGCGTCGGACAGGGAGTATACGGTTTATTATTTTAAGTTTTTTGCAGGCGCTGAAGTATGGTAGGTATGGTTAAATTAAGAATAATAAAATCCTTTTTTTAGGCTGTCTTTTTTTTAACTCTTTCACTACTGTAGGATTAATAATGGATAGGTGTCTTATTGATGCCTCTCCATTATTAACCCGGCTTAATGTCACCTTACAATAGCAAGGTGACATTAACCCCTTATTACCCCATATCCCACTGCTACACAGGAGTGGGAAGAGAGGGGTTAAGTGCCGGAATTGGCGCATCTTACAGATGCGCCATTCCTGGGGCAGCTGCAAACTGGTATTTGTAGCCGGGGGGGAAATATCCTTGGCCCTTCTCTAGGCTATTAATATCAGCCTGCAGCTGTCTGCATAGCCTATCTGGCTATAAAATATAGGGGACCCACGTCATTTTTTGGGGGGTCCCCCTATTTTAATAGCCAGTAAAGACAACGCAGACAGCTGCGGGCTGATATTCATAGCCTGGAAAGGGGCCATGGGTATTACCCCCTTCCCAGGCTACAAATATTGGCCCCCGGCCATCGACTTTCCCCCTCTGGCACAGATAATTGTGCGGGAGCCCATGCCTTTTTTTCCCGTTTTTTTCTTTATGTTCATTAATCAACATCGACCTATTTATGGATATATCTATCTATAGATATATCTATAAATACATAGATGTTTCTATCCATATATCTATCTGGCTAATTTCACACATCAGGTTTTTGCCGTCAGGCACAATCCGGCGAGTTTAGAAAAAATATGATCCGTTTTTTTTCTGCTGGATCCGTTTTTTCTCATAGAGTTGTATTAGCGCCAGATTGTGCCTGATGGCCACATGTTTCATCCGTTTTTTGCCGGATCCATCAAAAAAGCTGTGTGTCCGCCGGACGGAAAACACATACAGAGGAACGGTTTTTCTGTCCGGTGAAAAAAACGCACAGCGACCGATCTGGCAAAACACTTATGAAACTGAGATGTTAAATGATGAATCCGGCCTCCGAATCCGGTTTTGCATGCATGTTTCCATTCAAATCATGCACATTTTCCGTTCGCTCTCTCTTTTAAAAAAAAAACAAACGGATCAGTTGCATCAGTTTTTCACTATTTGCAACGGATCCGTTTTTTTAAAAATTCACCGGATCCTGCCTGACGGAAACAAACTTATGTGGGAAAGTAGCCTAAGGCTTCTTTTACACTTGCATCGGAACGGGTCCATCGCTAAGCGTTGGCGCGACGTACCAACGCACGTTGTGAAAATTTTGCACGACGTGGGCAGTGGATGCAGTTTTTCAACGCATCTGCTGCCCATTCTAAAGTCTGGGGAGGAGGGGGTGGAGTTCCAGCCACGCATGTGCGGTAGAAAATGGCGGACGCGACGTACAAAAAAATGTTCCCTTGGCCATACGTCGCGATCCATCGGCAATTTTTTTTTTCTGTGGGAAAAAAACTCATCCTGCTGGCACATTAGCAGGATCTCAGGCCGGCGTCACACTTGGCGTAGGAAAATATGGTCCGTGTTTTACGGGTGTAATACGCAGAAATGTTCCCAAAACAGTGTTCTGTATGTAATCCGTTGGCAAGGTTGGCAAGACTTTCATTGGCAGAATTTTTGCGCAATACGCTGACAAACGCAGCATGCTACGATTTTTTACGCCCGTAAAATGTGGCTGTGAAATATAAAGCAGATAGGAGCTGCCCCAGAGAATCATTGGTCTGTGTGCAATGCGTTGTTTTTGCGCCTCTCAAACTCTCCAGTGTGACGCCGACCTCATTCCTTCTATCTATCTATCTCATTCCTTCTATCTGTCTATCTATCTGTGTGTAATGGAGTGTGGGTTGTACAAATGTAAAAGAGGAGGTTGGACAAGAAATGACATCATAAATCTTTTTTTTTCAATAATAAATCTTTATTTAGCTTTCGAAAACGCATACAAATCCGCATGGAAAAGCGCATCAAAAACCGCAGCAAAAATGCAACAAAACCGCACCTGCGTTTTCTGGCAAGAGAGGGAAGAATCTGCAGCAGAAATTCCTAAGGCAAATCTGCAACGTGTGCACATACCCTTATGTATGTGCACACGTAGGGTATGTAGGGTATGTAGGGTATGTGCACACGTATAATGGTCCACATTTTTCCGCAGTGTATTTGATAAATCTGAAGATTTATAGCGGTTTTACCGTGGTTTTTTTGCAGATTTCACAGTGGTTTTACAACTGCGGTTTTCTATTGGAGCAGGTGTAAAACTGCTGCGGAATCCGCAGAAAGAAGTGACATGCTACGGAATGTAAACCGCTGCGTTTCCGCGCATTTTTTTTCCGCAGCATGTACACAGCATTTTCCGTTTCCAATAGGTTTACATTGTATGCGCTGTATGCGCAGGCGCTGTCACCTAATTAAAGAATTGACCTCCTTGTATGAGACATCACTACCAATATGGTGATACATGGCGCTACTGCGCAGGCGCCGATGGCGCTGATTGGTCCGTGGTCTAGCACAGTGTTGTGACGTAGTGGACATGCGCAGTTGCGCTTAGAGAACGCCGAGGTGTATGTAGATGTCCTTCATTGCCGGTAAGCAGCTCCGTAAGTAAGGAATGTATATTTAGGATAATGATACACAGTAGCACTAGCACAGAAGGTATGCACTGTAGCACTTTATGATACTAATTAGTATCTTTATAAGAAATCTAAAAACACATATACTGTTCATCAATGGCTAATTAAGGCCGGTTATGGCTTAGAATGTATTTATATGCACACAAATGGTTCACTCACTGCTTGAGAAAGGCTCAGTTCGAGCCGAAACGTCATGATTAAGACATGTGGGTCTGAATAAACTCTGCACAAGATATTCAAGATTATGGAGTGCTGCCTGTTTTTTGTTTGAATCTATGGACTGAAGTTAGCCGGTGGACGGGCTTCCTGAAGGCTTTGCACCCGCAGATAAGTTAAAACGCTGTGCTGTTCCTTTTTTTATCTATATATATATATATATATATATGTACATGTAACTCTTTCAAAAACAAGTGTGACATTAGTCACTACTCATAGACAAGCCATCAAGCAGGGTAGTCAATGTTCCAGGGTCAGATACCAAGAGAGCACATCGGAAAGGGTAAAGACAAAGTCGTGGTCAGGTCACGGTACGAGGTCCGAATAACAGGAAGAAAGCAGATCAGAGCAAATGGGTTAGACAAAGCAGATGGTCAGAACGAGATCCAATGTCAGGTAGCAACAGATCAACAAACAGTAAAGAAACTAGGATGCAATAGCGTGAATAGAGTGATACTCGTAAATCAAAGTGTGAATAAACAGGGGATGTAAGCTCACTTTGTTTTGCTGCATTTGCAACAATGAAAACGCTTGAACAACTTCTGAGATATTGACAACAGAGTAGGAAAGCAGTCCATCTCCTACTGAGATTAACAAACAGAACACAGGAATTCAAGGCAAACATGTACCACTTGAGCAATTGATTCGATTGTCAGAGATCTGGGACTAACAGCTTAGCTACAGTAAATTGTTGGGTAATCAACTTAGAACAGGGGACACTTGAAGAAAGCTCAGCACCTGTCAGCTTCAGATTAGACAGCTGAACTGTTTACCAAAATACCGACAGCTCAGCATGACCCTGCACTAGATTAGATGATTGTACTGTCTATCAAAATACTGACCAATGAGCTGTCACTTACTGCATCCAAGACACATTGACTGGAGGAGAAATGACAAAGGTGCAACCATATCTTTACATGACCAATCCTTTTTCTCTGTAAGGGTACCGTCACACAGTGGCATTTTGATCGCTACGACGGCACGATTCGTGACGTTCCAGCGATATATCCGTGACGTTCCAGCGATCTCGCTGTGTCTGACATGCTCCTGCGATCAGGGACCCCACTGAGAATCGTACGTCGTAGCAGATCGTTTGAAACTTTCTTTCATCGTCTAGTGTCCCGCTGTGGCGGCATGATCGCATGGTGTAACAAGGGTGTGCACGATATTGTATACGATGTGCGCATAGTAACCAACGGCTTCTACATCGCACATACGTCATGAAATTATCGCTCCAGCGTCGTACATTGCAAAGTGTGACAGCAGTCTACGACGCTGGAGCGATATTGTTACAATGCTGGAGCGTCACGGATCGTGCCGTCGTAGCGATCAAAATGCCACTGTGTGACGGTACCCTTACTGAGAAACCAGCATTTTAATTGATATGCAAATGAGCTTTAGATCTGAAGCCCCTGGAACTCCAGTTCTATTCCCCACACAGTGCTGCCTCCTCCAGCTTGACTGATGGATCCTTTGTTTGAAGTTACACAAAACAGAGGTTATCAGTGAAGCTAAATGTGCAAATAAATAGCTTTTGGCTTGAAATCCTGCTGACAAATTTGCTTTAACATACATTTTGGACACAAGTATAATATTACAAAATATTTTTAATACAATTATTTATGCTTGGAAAATATGAAATCAGCCAGAAATGCTAGGTATAGGGATGAGTGATCCTGAACTGTAAACTTCGGGGTTCATGCCGGACACCTGGTGTCCATTGCTGAACTCCAAACATGGACTTTTTCCCAGAAGTCAATCTTACTTTTCAGGTTCTGTGCCAAAAGCAGTTTGTTGAAAGACTGCAGCATAGCCAATCAACAAGCTTTTAGGATGTGAGCACTTTGGCAGCCATCGCAGCCATGCTAAGTATTATAAAAAAGGGGAGAAGCCAGCGCTGCTTATGGTCAGAACGCAATACATAAAGTGCATATGAACATATTAATTTCTAACTGTATTTCAAAATGAGACATTTAGCAAACAATTGATCAATTCTTAGAGCTACCCCGCCACATCGAGGCATTTTCAAATTGGGCAGTCCTACTCTACGTTTGTTACATTACAGCCTGCTAAATATATTAAAAGCAAAACCACATTAAATGCAAATTGTACCTGAAGCATTTCTGAATCACTCCCATGGCACCAGAAAGGGCAAGCGCAGATAAAGGTGGACCAGGTCCAGACATAGATGTTTCAGGTTCAACCTCCACACTGCCTAACCAGCACCACAGATGAAGGGTGAGATAGACCCAGACACAGGTGCACAATCAAACAGAGCGTAAGGCAGGGCAGAGCTGCTGTATGTGTGTACAGCAGCCTAGATCAATCACAATGAACACAGAAAGAATGGCGTGCATAACCCAGCGCGCACGGCAACAATGGTGGTCAGCCACAAAGCAATGTCAAAATAAAAAAGGAGACATTTTGATTGATCTAGGCTGCTGTATTATTATTATTTCTTTTTTTTTTTTTATATAGCGCTAACATATTCCGCAGCGCTTTACAGTTTTGCACACATTATCATCACTGTCCCCGATGGGGCTCACAATCTAGATTCCCTATCAGTATGTCTTTGGAATGTGGGAGGAAACCGGAGTGCCCGGAGGAAACCCACGCAAACACGGAGAGAACATACAAACTCTTTGCAGATGTTGTCCTGGGTGGGTTTAGAACCCAGGACCCCAGCGCTGCAAGGCTGCTGTGCTACCCACTGCGCCACCGTGCCGCCGTACACACAAAACAGCAGCCCTGCCCTGCCCTAGGCTCTGTTTGATAGTGCACCTGTGTCTGGGCCTGTCTCACCCTTGATCTGTTTTGCTGGTTAGGCAGTGTGGAGATTGGACCTGAAATATCTATGCCAGACCTGGTCCACCTTTATCTGCGCTTGCCCTTTCTGGCGCCATGAGAGTGATTCAGAAATGCTTCAGTTACAATTTAAATTTAATGTGGTCTTGCTTTTAATACATTTAGGAGGCCATAACGGCACAACGAATATAAAAACGTAGAGTAAGACTGCCCCATTTGAGAATGCCTTGGTGTGGCAGGGTGGCAAAGAATTGATCAATTGTTTGCTAAATGTCTCAATTTGAAATACAGTTAGAAGTTAATATGTGCACATGCACTTTATGTATTGCATTCTGACCATAAGCAGCGTTGGCTTCTCCCCTTTTTATTTTGACATTGGTTTCTGGCTGACCACCACTGTTTCTGTGCCATCTGGTTTATGCACGCCATTCTTTCTGTGTTCATTGTGATTGATCTAGGCTGCTGTACACACATACAGCAGCCCTGCCCTGCCCTAGGCTCTGTTTGATAGTGCACCTGTGTCTGGGCCTGTCTCACCCTTCATCTGTTTTGCTGGTTAGGCAGTGTGGAGGTTGGACCTGAAATATCTATGTGCAGACCTGGTCCACCTTTATCTGCGCTTGCCCTTTCTGGCACCATGGGAGTGATTCAGAAATGCTTCAGGTACAATTTAACTTTAATGTGGTCTTGCTTTTAATACATTTAGGAGGCTGTAATGGCACAGAGAATATAAAAAAATGTAGAGTAGGACTGCCCCATTTGAGAATGCCTTTGTGTGGCGGGGTGGCAAAGAATTGATCAATTGTTTGCTAAATATCTCAATTTGAAATACAGTTAGAAATTAATATGTGCACATGCAGTTTATGTATTGCGTTCTGACCATAAGCAGTGTTGGCTTCTCCCCTTTTTATTTTGATATTGGTTTGTGGCTGACCACCACTGTTGCTGTGCCCTCTGGTTTATGCACGCCATTCTTTCTGTGTTCATTGTGATTGATCTAGGCTGCTGTACACACATACAGCAGCCCTGCCCTAGGCTCTGTTTGATAGTGCACCTGTGTCTGGGCCTGTCTCATCCTTCAGCTGTGGTGCTGGTTAGGCACTGTGGAGATTGGACCTGAAATATCTATTTCTGGACCTGGTCCACCTTTATCTGGGCTTGCCCTTTCTGGCGCCATGGGAGTGATTCAGAAATGCTTCAGGTACAATTTCATTTAATGTGTTCTAGCCTTTAATACATTTAGGAGGCCATAATGGCACAGCGAATGTAAAAATGTAGAGTAGGACTGCCCCATTTGAGAATGCCTTGGTAGGGCGGGGTGGCTCGAGGAATGGATCAATTGTTTGCTAAATGTCTCATTTTGAAATACAGTTAGAAATTAATATGTACACATGCACTTTATGTATTGCGTTCTGACCATAAGCAGCGTTGGCTTCTCCCCTTTTAATTCATGCTAAGTATTGGCATGGCTCTGATTGGTGGTGCCACCCATGATATAGCCTGTATAATGGGTCATGGGTGGCACTACCATTGTGTTCTGACTAGCGTTGGGACAGTGTAAAAGAAATAAATAATTAAAAAACAATGTGAAGTTCATCCTTTTTTTAATAACCAGCCAAAGGAAAGCAGACAGCTGTAAGCTAGTATTATTATGCTGGGAAGGGGACAATATCCATGGACCTTTTCAAGCCTATTAATATCAGCCCCTAGCTGTCTGCTTTGCTTTTGCTGGTTACAAAAATGTGGGAACCTAAAGAAAATCACATGGAGTCCCCCAATTAGCTGGGGGCTGATATTAATAGGCTGGGAAAATCCATGGCTATTGGTCCCTTCCCAGCCTAATAAGACCAGCAACTCAGCCGAGCCAGACATAGTGCATCTATTAGATGAGCAAATTCTGACGCTTAACCTCAGCTGTTCCCGATATTATTAAAAAATTATCCTAGCAGCTCTGATATAATCCTTTGCAGTTCACACAACATCCAGAGACATCATTCTGAGAATGAGGCTTTATATGTTGCTCACTCTCAAGTCTAATGGGCGCTGATGTTTATGTCATCATCACCTTGGAGACATGACTGGGAGTGACCTATGGAGCTTTGTTCTCTAAGCTTCATTCATCACTCGCCATCATGTTTCCCGGGTGATGACATCATAAACATCATTGCCCGTGAGACATCACCGGAAGTGATCTATGGAGCCTCGTTCTCAGAACAAGGCTCCGTAGATTGCAGGAAAGAATCACTGGACGTCATGGGAACCAAAAAAGATTAGATTGGAGGGATTTTTTTTTATAACAAATGGGTAAAAAAGGGAAGGTGTGGGGGATGGATCAGTCATGCTTTGGGGTTGTGTTACAGCCAATAGCATGGGGAACAGTTCACGGGTAGAGGAAAGAATGGATTCAATGAAATTTCAATAAACTCTTGATGCAAACATAACACCATCTGAATGAAAGCTGAAGTTAAAAAACGGATGGCGTCTATAAATCCACATAAGGGTACCTCAAAAGGTGCTCGCTGAAAGGTTTACAATGGCCCTCACAGTCCCCTGATCTGAACATCATTAAAATCTGTGGCTAGACCATTAAAATAGCAGTGTATGTAACCCAGGAATCTAAAAAAACTGGAAGAATTTTCCAAGGAAGAATGAATGAAAATCCCATAATCAAGAATTGAAAGACTCCCAGTTGGCTACTATAAGCATTTACAAGCTGTGTCACTTTCAAAATGTGGTGCTACTAGGTACTAACCATGCAGGATGCCCAAACTTTTGCATCGGCATTTTCCTTTTTGTAATTTAAAAAATCTAAAACATGAATATACAGTACAGACCAAAAGTTTGGACACACCTTCTCATTTAAAGATTTTTCTGTATTTTCATGACTATGAAAATTGTACATTCACACTGAAGGCATCAAAATTATGAATTAACACATGTGGAATTATAAACGTAACAAAAAAGTGTGAAACAACTGAAATTATGTCTTATATTCTAGGTTCTTCAAAGTAGCCACCTTTTGCTTTGATGACTGCTTTGCACACTCTTGGCATTCTCTTGTTGAGCTTCAAGAGGTAGTCACTGGGAATGGTCTTCCAACAATCGTGAAGGAATTCCCAGAGATGCTTAACACTTGTTGGCCCTTTTGCCTTCACTCTGCGGTCCAGCTCACCCCAAACCATCTCGATTGGGTTCAGGTCTGGTAACTGTGGAGGCCTGGTCTTCTGGTGTAGCACCCCATCACTCTCCTTCTTGGTCAAATAGCCCTTACACAGCCTGGAAGTGTGTTTGGGGTCATTATCCTGTTGATAAATAAATGATGGTCCAACTAAACGCAAACCGGATGGAATAGCATGCCGCGGCAAGATGTTGTGATAGTGATACTAATTCACTATGCCTTCAATTTTGAATAAATCCCCAACAGTATCTCCAGCAAAGCACCCCCACTCCATCACACCTCCTCCATGCTTCACGGTGGGAACCAGGCATGTAGAGTCCATCCGTTCACCTTTTCTGCGTTGCACAAAGACATGGCGGTTGGAACCAAAGATCTCAAATTTGGACTCATCAGACCAAAGCACAGATTTTCCTTGGTCTAATGTCCATTCCTTGTGTTCTTTAGCCCAAACAAGTCTCTTCTGCTTGTCGCCTGTCCTTAGCAATGGTTTCCTAGCAGCTATTTTACCATGAAGGCCTGCTGCACAAAGTCTCCTCTTAACAGTTGTTGTAGAGATGTGTCTGCTGCTAGAACTGTGTGTGGCATTGACCTGGTCTCTAATCTGAGCTGCTGTTAACCTGCGATTTCTGAGGTTGGTGACTCGAATAAACTTATCCTCAGAAGCAGAGGTGACTCTTGGTCTTCCCTTCCTGGGGCTGTCCTCATGTGAGCCAGTTAATTTGTAGCACTTGAAGGTTTTTGCCATGGCACTTGGGGACACATTCAAAGTTTGCCCAATTTTTCAGTCTGACTGACTTTCATTTCTTAAAGTAATGATGGCCACTCATTTTTCTTTACTAAGCTGCTTTTTTCTTGCCATGATACAAATTCTAACAGTCTATTCAGTAGAACTATTCAGACTTCTGCACAACACAACTGATGGGTCCCAACACCATTTATAAGGCAAGAAATCCCACCTATTAAACCTGACAGGGCACACCTGTGAAGTGAAAACCATTCCGGGTGACTACCTCTTGAAGCTTATCAAGAGAATGCCAAGAGTGTGCAAAGCAGTCATCAAAGCAAAAGGTGGCTACTTTGAAGAACCTAGAACATAATTTCAGTTGTTGCACACTTTTTTGTTAAGTATATAATTCCACATGTGTTAATTCATAGTTTTGATGCCTTCAGTGTGAATGTACAATTTTCATAGTCATGAAAATACAGAAAAATCTTTAAATGAGAAGGTGTGTCCAAACTTTTGGTCTGTACTGTAAATATATATATGATGTATATATATATATATATATATATATATATATATATATATATATATCTACTATATAATTGTCTAAGGGTCACTTCCGTCTGTCTGTCGTTCTGTCTGTCTGTCACAGATATTCTTTGGTCGCGGCCTCTGTCTGACATGGAAATCCAAGTCGCTGATTGGTCGTGGCAAAACAGCCACGACCAATCAGCGACCGGCACAGTCCGGTGGAAAAATGGCCGCTCCTTACTCCCCGCAGTGAGTGCCCGCTCCGTACTCTCCTCCAGTCAGCGCTCACACAGGGTTAATGGCTGCGTTACACCGCGTTATGCCGCCGTGTAATGCACTCCATTAACGCTGCTATTAACCCTGTGTGACCAACCTTTTACTATTGATGCTGTGTATGCAGCATCAATAGTGAAAAGATCAAATGTTAAAAATAATAAAAAAAATAAAAAATCATTACATACTCATCACAACAGGCCTTTCCCGCTGCTCGCGACGTTCCGGTGACCGCTCCATGCATTGCGATCTCGCGAGATGATGATGTGTCGGGCTCGCGAGACCATCTCGCGAGACCGCAAGGCACCGCACGACCAATCAGCGACATTGCCGCGGGATTTAAATCTCGCTTCGTTGATTGCTCGCGCCCAGCCGGCATTGGCATGGGACCAGCCAGCGCGACCAATCATCGACATTGCCGTGGGATTTAAATCCCGCTTTGCTGATTGCTTGCGCCCAGCCGGCACGACCAGTCAGCAACATTGCCGTGCAGGATTTAAATCCCGCTTCGCAGATTGGTTGCGCCCAGCTGGCACATGCGACCAATCAGCGACATTGGCACGGAATTTAAATCCCGCGCCAATGTCTCTGATTGGTTGTGCCCAGCCGGCTGGGAGCAACCAATCAGCGAAGCGGGATTTAAATCCCGCACCAATGTGGTCTAGAAAGCTCTATGTGTTATGCATTATATATACTTGGTTGGTTCCACCTCATTTGTATGTCTGGTGCAGAACATTTTTACTCTTACTTTCGCATGTACACAGTTTTTCCTGAGGTGGAGCCAGGATAAGATAAAAAAAATCCAAAGTTCGGTTTCCCCTAGGTAGGGCTTCATTCGCTCAAAATATAGAGAATATATTTCTCACTTCTAAAATATATCATAGAGGGAGGACAATAGTAATGTTTTAGTGAGGAGCTGTAATTCATGACTTTGCACCAAAAAGAGCATGGACCGCACCTCCAAAAATTAATAAAATTGACCTAATGCCGCTAGGCAAAATATGTTACTGAACCTGAGATTCTTAGTTTAACATTCTGATCAGATTGTATGAAGCCCACTGCCATGTGATGGCAAACCTCTTAGTGGGTCCCTATCGCCTTAACGGAGCTGAGTCATTCGCTGACCACAGCGACAATGCACCAGCAGGGTGGCATCACAGTGCTGCAAGTCTGAGCCCCTATCACTCCAGACCACACCGCCCCACCAGCACCAAACCACAGCAACTATGGCCGCCACACAGCACCAACACCAAATGAAAGGAGCATTGAAACTCACCTTACTCAAGCTCTCAAGTGAGAGATAACACAGGCTGGACCTCCTTCTTTACAGTCTCCTGCTAATTCAAAATCACCTGTGCCAAATGGATGCAGTGCTAGTCCAAGAAAGGGGAAATAACATGCTATACACCAAAAAAAGAGCATGGGCCGCACCTCCAAAAATTCATACATTGATGTAATGCCACTAGGCAAAAATATATATTACTGAACATGAGGTTCTTAGTTTAACACTCTGATCAGATTGTATGAAGCCTTTGTATTTTAGCTTGTACAGGGTTGGAAGCAGACAAAGAAACCATCTGACACTCTCTACCAGTTTGAAAAACAAACAATGAAGAACCTGAAGCAATTATTACATTTTCATATATTTCAAAAAGTTATACTATCCTGGTAATTACAAAGAGCATGTGGAGAAATATGCTTTATTAGAGTGCTTGTGAGTCGCCCCACGGGCTAGGGGTACTCGGTACAGGGTCCTGAGTTCACGGAGGGATGTCACGGTGGCGACCCGGTCCTCATCAATGTGTAGCGTGGCACAGTCGGTGGCCCGGTAACATCAGTCACTGGAATGGGGTAAGTAGCTGTGGCTCGAGCAGTTGCTGGAGCAGGGTCAGTCATCGGGGCAGGGTCGTTCCTCATACCTGCTTTAGATGCGGTCCCTCCGGTGCTGATCTGCTCCTCTGCTGGGGTCAGAATCACTTGTTGTGGTGCCTGGTCAGCGGGCTGCAGGGTCTTGTGCTGCGGCGTTGTCATCTCTGTTTGCAGCATCTCGCTTTCCGGCGGTGTCTTACTTTCTGGCTCCGTCAGGGTGGTGAGCGCTGGCGGTAAGTTTGGTTGCTGTGCGGTCATCATCTTTTTGATCAGGGACTCCTTCCTTGCGGTCACTGCTGTCATCTGGGTCTGCAGGTGTCGTCGGGCCAGCTCCTCCATCTCTTTCCGCAGGTGGTCCGGGCTCATCATCGGTGACGGGTACAGTTCTTGCAGGTCCCGGCTGGGAGAGTCCTCTTGCTCCATCCCACGCTCCGGGGTCCGCTCACCTCGCTTTGCCATCTTGATTCTCGGTTCTTCCTCCTTCCTCACATCACAATGCTGGCAGGGGCGGGCATGTTCTTCACGCTGCTCTGCTGGACTCACCCACGATGGCACGCCCTTCTTTTCCAGCGCTCCTCGTGGCGCTGTAATGGTGGCGGATTGGCGGCAATTTTGGTGGTCTTTTGCGATACAAAGTCTCTGAGTACAAAAACAGTTAGGCACAGTCCTTTAGGCGCACATGACCCGATTTTCAAGGCCAGTCCATCCTGTTCGTGACGCCAAAGATGAGTCGCCCCATGGGCTAGGGGTACTCGGTAGCGGGTCCTGAGTTCACAGGGGGATGTCACGGTGGCGACCTGGTCTGTGGCCCAGGGCGCTCATGTAAAAGGGGAAAGGTCTTTAAAGAGGATAGAGTTTATGTTCGTGAAGCCACCTGTGGTATTTGGTCAGGTTGACCGACGCTGCTTTAAGGGGTCCGCTGGGGTGATGTTATGGCAGTTAGATGGTATACCTTCCCACAGGTGAGTATATCCTCAGGGATTCCCAGTATGTAGATAGTAGAATGGTGAGGGGTGCAGTGAAGAACGAGGACACAGGATTGCAGTCTCTTTACCTTGTTTACTGTTGGTTTCAGCAGCCACAGTCCAGGGCACCAGATCATAGGGCAGGCAGGGTCCGGCCGGTTTGGAGGCAAGTCTAGAGTCCCCTTGTCCAGGTGGAAATCAATAGCCTTCCCTTGTGCTGTAGTGGTGTAGTCCCTTACTGCTAAGCCTCTCGTAAGGTCCTCACAGATGTGGTGTTTCTCTCTTTCTCTGTCTCCCGTATAGGATAGGGCAAATCCCGAATGATTGGTGACTTGACCCTGTTTATAGGGTCTCTTAGATAACCCGGCTCTGTGGATTGTCACTGTGCCTCCTGGGTGCAGGTGCGGACAGGTAACGTGCAATTAGATGTCCTGCCTGTCTCTGAAGTAAGACGTAGAGGTCCTTACTACCTCGGTGTTCCTGCTAACGGCTCTCTGCACCTTAGAAGGAGGCAGCCTGCTCGGGTCTGGTCCCCTTCTGGTATCCTCTCCCGTGCTTTGCTTTCCTGCATGCTCACAGCAATGTATTCTGCTTTCTGAAATGTCTCTTTCTGGGAGCTGCAGCTCTTAGGGCATGCACAGCTCTGTGAACTCTCTGTCCTCCTCAGACGGCTGTCTGGAACTGACTTTGTCTGGAACTAACTGGACGATGTTCTTTCCTTCTCAGTTTCTTCTTTCTGCCAGGAGCTGCAGACCCCCACGTCTGTTCAGCTATTCTCCTATCGTTCTAGCTCCGCCTAGCTGATGTTCCTCGACAAGCTCCCTACTGGCAATCTCTCTCTCTAGCACATCTTTTTGCTTCCTTCCCCTCTGTGTCTCTGACAGGAACTGAACTAGCTTTCCCTCTAAATCCACAATATATATGCAGAGGCAGGGGAGTCACCTAGTAAATTGGATCAAAATCTCCCCCTTGTGGCCTGGAGTGTCAATATGTTGCATGCTTTTGGTACCTGGATGCAGTTATCCTTCCTTGCCTCCGAACATAACATCACTCTCCCCGTGAGGAAAGCGACATTACTGTGATGACCAGGATGCTGGGGCGCCACACTTGCAATTGCTCTTGAAAGAAGTTGTCCAGAACTTACATATTAATGACCTATCCTTATTAACACTATCATATGGCAGTTCATGGGTGCTGTACCTCAGCTCATATTGAAGTTAATGGGAGTTGAGCTTCAGTATCTGAGAATAGCCACTACCACTGGTGGATGTGTGCTGTTCTGGCTTTGCAACCTGTGTAAATCCAGCTTCAGCCATAGCTGCAAACAGCTGATTGGTGTGTGTGAAATGGGTAGGTCATCATTATCTTGTCCCTGACATCCTTAGAAAGCTATTTGGTCTTGCCCATGTTGTAGAGGTTAGAGTCTGACTGATTAATTGAGTCTGTGGACAGGAGTCTTGTATAAAGGTGACTATGTAAGATCGCTGTCTTTAATGCAGGTAGCGAGTTGATTAGGAGCATCTAACCGGTCTGTAGGAGTCAGTACTCTTAATGGCTGGTAGAAGATCAAATACTTATTTCTCACTGCAAAATGCAAATACATTTATATAATTTATACAATGTGTTTTTCTGGATTTTATCTTTGATATTCTATCTTTCAATGTTAAAATTAATCTACCCTTAAAATTATAGACTGTTCATGTCTTTGTCAGTGGGCAAACTTACAAAATCATCAAGGGATCAAATACTTACTTCCCCCACTGTATATCCAAGTGGTCAGTTATTTATTAGGGTGCCTAATTAGTATGCAAAAAAGTGCTTAGTGCATGGTTTTACATCAATGGGATATATATATATATATATATATATATATATATATATATATATATAGCATAATGCATAATTAAATATGTGGCCCACTAATGTATGCAGAGTTGACTGTAGGTACAGAATTTCACTTAAAGTGCATAAGTGTGTGTAGCAGAAAACCATGGAAAGGCACTGATAGTATGATACTGTATGGCAAGATATATGTGTAAGCCTATGGTATATAGTAAAACAGCATTTGCCTGTGAGAGAAATGTACTAGATAAATAAATAGCAAAGGTACAGGTAGGAAGATATAAAATACACGACCTGAAGGTGCAGTCCAGAGGCTGGGATGTAATACCATGCACTAACCACTTTTTTTCATACTAGTTAGGCACCTTAAGGCTATGTGCACACGTTGCAGAATTTCCGCGGAAATTTCCGCGGCAATTCTGCAACTCCCTGCCGCAGGTATAACGCAAGCGGAATTGGCATGCGTGTTGCCACTAAACACTAGCGTGTTGCAAGCGTAATTAGCTTGCAGAATGCTAGCGTTTTCCAAGTGATCTGTAGCATCGCTTGGAAAACTGATTTACAGGTTGGTCACACTTGTCAAACATAGTATGATCAATGTTTTACTATTGATGCTACCTAATGTTAAAAAAATAAAAAAATCGTGATATTCTCACCTTCCGACGGCCCCCGCAGCCTTGCCGTTCCATGCTATGCTCCCGTTCCCAGTAATGCCTTGTAGCATGTGCACAAAAAATGCGGAATGCATTAAAAATGATGGGATGCTTTTGTAAGCGTTTTTTTTAGCATTTTTTCAGCGGAAACGGCTGAAAGAACGCTAAAAAAACCACTAAAAATCCTGAACGTGTGCACATAGCCTAATTGTCACAATCCATTTTGGGATTTGTGGCAGCTCTGGGTTCCAGTTTAAAACTTTTTTCCTTTTGGACTATCGGAGATTAATGTCAGTTTTTCCCCCACTGGCTATCTGATGTTACTGCGGTGCTGCTGGGTCAGCTGATACAGTTGGTGACCACTCCCACCATTCTTTACAGGGTCGCCTGATGCATCAGCTGACTGTTGGTGATACAGTTCCTTTCTGTAGACCAGCCAAGCAGGAGCAGCACTCTGGTGTCAGCCATGTCTGGTGATTGGAGTCCAGTTGCTGTAGTTATCTGCTGAGTGCTGAGTTTTCCTACCTGTCCCTTTGTTGTTTGTACATGAGTTTATTGCCTGTCATTCTTTTCTGGTGTTTTCCACTACTGCTCACCTCCTAGGGTGGGGGGTGGGGTTTTAGCTTAGGGCTAAACAGGAGATAGGGACAGGTCGGTGACCTGGGCCTCCCTTCCCTCAAGTTAAGGAAAGACAGGGCAACCCATTAGCCTGAGGGACAGTTCAAGGGCCCAGGGTCCTCTTCCCCAGTGTTCCCACTACTGCCCCATGACATTATCACCAACCGTCACATTTGTTCCGGTGAGCCATGGCTCAAATGCAAGCCTTTGCTCAACTGATCCAGACCCTCACTAATGACCTTAAGGAGCTGCGGGGTCAGGTGATGCAGCAGCTTCAGCAGTTAACGGGGATCTGGGCCTCTGCTCAGTTGCAGGCTCAGCCGGAACCCAAAATATCTCTCTCTGACTGTTTCTCTCGAGTGAGAGATAAGTGTATTATATTTAAAGAAGCCTGCAAGCTGTATTTCAGGCTTCTCCCTCGTTCTTCAGGGAGTGAGGAACAGCGTGTGGGGATTATATTCTCCCTTCTCAAGGGTGAATCCCAATCCTGGGCCTTCTCTCTGCCGACTGGTTCACCATCTTTAGAATCGGTGGACTATTTTTTTGCGGCATTGGCACTGGTGTATGGGGATCCTGATGGCGTCTCCCTGGCTGAGTCTCAACTCCATAAACTCAAGCAGGGTAGTCGGCTGGCTGAGGAGTATTGCTCAGAGTTTAGAAGGTGGGCCACTGACACGCAGAGGAATGACCCTGCCCTTAGGAGCCATTTTTGTCAGGGTCTGTCACCTAGGCTACAAGATACTCTGGTGCAGTACGCTGCTCTCAGGTCGTTGGAAGCTGCCATGTTCCTTGCTATTCGGGTGGATAGACGCCTCAGGGAGAGACATACACCAAATCTGCCCCATGTTGTCCTTTCTAGGGAGGAGGACACAGCAGTGCGGACAGGGGTTTCCTGTGGTTTGCCATAGTATGGGGGCATGTTTTTACTGTGGGCAGAATGGTCATTTTATCAATGTCTGCCCAGCTCAGGCCAAAGTACCATCACCATCTCAAAAGCTGCGTCCCCCTGGTTGTTTGGAGGGACGTGACCAGGGTGTGCATATTTCTTCCATCTTCTCGCCTCAGTGTACCATACTTGCTGAAGTAGTGGTTGGCGGGGTATCTCAGACTGTAACTGTGCTTGTGGACAGTGGAGCAGGAGACAATTTCGTGTATGCCTGCTTTGTTCAAACCCATGGTCTGAGGAGTAGGACGCTAGCAAGACCCTTAAACATTCAGGTCATTGACTCTGTCCCACTCAGCCAGGGGAGGGTGACCCAAGTCGTAGATGATATACACCTACGTATAGGGACTTATCATGAAGAGTCCCTGTCATAATATATCTTGGAGGGCATGCCAACGTCCATCATTTTGGGCCTCCCATGGTTGAAAAAAACACAACCAGGTTGTAGATTAGCAGTCCAGGGAAGTAGTCAGCTGGGACCAGTCGTGTAAGGACTGCTGCCTGGGAGCTACGATCACTGCCATCTTTCTGCAACCTACCCCTTCTTCTCCAGTGGGGGCAGCAGAGGTGCTGCCAGGGAGTAGGGTCAAGACTCAACCCTCACCACAAGTAATCCCTGTGTGTTGGAGTCCTCTTAAGAGGAGGGGTCAGGGGAGGGTGGTGGTTCCCTCTGCATACTGGGGGTATGAGTGTGGTGACACAGGGGGACATCTCTGTTGTCGGTTCCTCAAAGAGTTCACCATCTTGTGGCAAATGTATGCGTGGAAATAAATGTCCAGGTCCGGACCTGTGTATGATCAAATAAGTGTGGGTGTCTGCCAAAAACATAGGGTAGAAGTATGCTAGTGTGATCGGGCCATATCAGGTGTCGGACATACTCAGCCAGTGGACTATCCAGCTGGAGTTACCCCCAGTTATGCACATACACAACTCTTTCCACAAGTTGGCGCTCTGTAGATTTGTGGTGCCTCCGAAGACTACATTATCGTCACCTCCATCGGGCTTCGTTTGCTGTAAACCTGAGGGTCAGGTGACTGCAGAGGTGAACTCTGGTGGATCGAGGTGTCCTCACCATGTGTCGTTTTCTGGTGAGGTCCGGTCTTGAGGGTCCAGAGGGGGTACTGTCACGATCCATTTTTTTATTTCTGGCAGCTCTAGTTCCACTCTGTTTAAAACTTTTTTTCCTTTTGGACCATTGGGGGTTGGAACCAAAATTACTAAAATTAGAAACTTTATTGAAATCACAAAATATATAATCCAAAAGTATTGAAAATTATACAGGGAAATTACAATAGTAAGCCAAAAGGTGGGACCACGGTGATAAAACAAGCAAAAAAGAGTAGTAATCCTCAGGCCAAGTAAACATGACAAGCAAGTCAAATGTGCAAGTGCATTGTGCTAAAGTTTATATCACTGTACAATGACAGAGTAATTACCAAAAGTGGAAAAAAACACTGTAAGCACACAGAATCCATAGATTCTAACAGCAATACAAAAAAGTGCAAGACCGAGAATTTCCTGTAACACCGTGGAGCCACCAACCCTATCGCGTGTTTCGGCGTAGTGCCTTCTTCCAGGGGTCATGTTTACTTGGCCTGAGGATTAGGATTACTACTCTTTTTTGCTTGTTTTATCACCGTGGTCCCACCTTTTGGCTTACTATTGTACTTTCCCTGTATAATTTTCAATACTTTTGGATTATATATTTTATTGTGATTTCAATAAAGTTTCTACTTTTAGTAATTTTGGTTCTACTAGTGCTTTTTCTTTGGTATGATATTTGTGTGATAAGTACCTAGTAAATAAAACCGTATGAAACTTTGGCCCATAATAGACATAAGGGATGGATATAAGAACTTTCATTAACAGGACTAGTATACACCTGTTGTTTGCATCATATTTTGCATATGTACCTTCATTGATAACTTTTTAAACTTTATTGTGTATGTTGAAGGGAACCTGTCACCAGGTTTGGCCGATACGAGTTGCTACCACCCCCTTACAGGGCTTATATACAGCATTTTATAATTCTGTATATCTGCCTCCGATGCGACCTGTAAGAGAAGAAAAATAACTTTTATTGTACTCTCTTGTGGGGCTGTCCGGTCCGAGGGGTGTCGCTCTTCTTGATCCGGTGCCTCCCATCTTCTTAATATCGCCGTCCTCCTTCTTGGTTCGTGTGGATGATGCATCCCTACATCATCCACACAGGCTCCTCAGAATCGTTCTCCTGCGCAGGTGTGCTTATCTGCCCTGTTGAGGGCAGAGCAAAGTACTGCAGTGCGCAGACGCCGAAAAAAGTTAAAGATGCCCAGCTCCTGCACACTGCAGGACTTTAAGTACACCTGCGCAGGAGCACGAATCCGGGGAGCCTTTGTGGATGGCGCAGGGATGCGTCATACACATGAAGCAAGCGGGAGGATAGGGATTGTAAGAAGGTGGGAGTCGCTGGACCAAGACCAGTGACGCCCATCGGACCAGACTGCCCCCCCAGGTGAGTATAAAAAAATATTTTTTTCTCTTACAGGTCGGATTGGAGGCTGATATACAGCATTATAAAATTGGGTATATCAGCCCTGAATGGCGGTGGCCGTATCTCTTATTGGCTAAACCTGGTGATAGGTTTCCTTTAAATAAAGGTTTATACTTTTTTCAATACTTGGCATAGACTTCCCTCTGTTTGTTAAATCATTCACACTTTGGGAATATGTTTGTTTTTGTTGTGATGTTGTTTTCTCGAGTATATGCTGGTGTTCAAGTATTTTTTATGTTTTAACTCTGCTTTGTTTAAGCACCTAGTGTGACAAGTCGTTATGTGATGGACTACAGTATACAGTGGTGTCACCACACTCTGACAGAGAAGGTGGCCAGAAGGGATAGTAGTTTCCTTTGCTTCAAGCTTACAGCAGGTGGTGTCATCGCAGGTGAAAGAGGAGTATGAGGCTGACTTAGGTATTAGAAAGACAGTGACCCAGAGTTGTAAGTATCC
This sequence comes from Ranitomeya imitator, assembly GCF_032444005.1. NCBI lineage: Eukaryota > Metazoa > Chordata > Amphibia > Anura > Dendrobatidae > Ranitomeya > Ranitomeya imitator. The sequence goes on along the minus strand of NC_091286.1, from coordinate 376,562,194 downwards.
TGTCTACTGCAGGGTGGTGTGAAGCTTTAATCTCATTAAAGACCAGCCATGAGAGACTTCATTCTTGGGAGGAACTAAGTTGGTGAGACACTATGTGAAACTTTCAAACTTGTTGGAAGCTTATAGTAAGGCCTGTGTGACGTAAGTGAGCCCTTTACATCTAAAGGATGCAAGTGGTCCATACATCATTGCATCAGTGTAGACTGGCTCGTAAAGTGGCCTGCGTGTAATCCAATTCTGTATTGTATTGATGGAGAACCAAGGGAAGAAAGAGTCACTGTAAGTAATCATTTTGTGTGAAAAATGAAATTATCTGTTCAACTGTAATATTCAATAATCTTTTTTATAAAGAGAAACCCACCAATTACTAGCCTGTACTTATGAATGGGCAAAGAACTTATAGGTCTCTCTATTAAAGGTGATTGTTTCTGTATAAAAATTGTGGAAAAGCAAAACAAAAGACAGCATACATAGTACATTTTTGTAGTAAACCATAAGTTATATTATAATATTGCAGCGCTAATGCTGGTATCACAAGCTATTAAGGCTCTTTAAATTCTCATTACCTAAGACAGAAAAGTGTTTTTTGCGCATCTTATCTTTCATTGGAACAAGAGTATTTTTGGAAATGTTCTCACCAGCTGCCTGATGGCCTATATAACATTCACTCCTTTAATATAATGATAGACTGAGCTGGTTTACTGTATCCTGCACTGATTCCAAAATTATAACTCTGTTTTAATTACCACTGAAACAAATCTTTTCCTGTTCTGTAAATCTAGTTACTGCAAAGTATAACTCAATTTATTGCAAAAAGAAAAGGTTAGTCAGGTGCAGGTGACGTGGTCATAGATTGTACATTCATTGGGCATTAAAGTAATTTGGATAAATGTACTGTAGAAATAAATAAAGAATTTTTTTTTTTATATTTTCCATATAAGATATAACAGTCAGATACTAAGTTTAAGTTAGAAATTTGAGAACTCTAAAACCAAATTTCTTCATTAAGTCCGGGTTCACATTTGCGTTTCTGTGCGCAGCGTATGATCCGCACACATGCGGATGATTGAGGATGAGTGCATAAAAAAACGCATTACTTCACACTATTCATGTCCAGGAAATGATGTTACCACCTGAAAAATCCCTGATGTATAAGAGGGGGTATGAAGAAAAGAAGTCCATTACTCTCAAGCCTCTGGAAGCGTACACAACACTCTGGACAAGACTCTGGATGTAAGTATTTTATCTTTGAAAATGTCTGTTTGTCTTTGCCGTCTGTACTCTGTCCTAATTTTTTTCTGTTCCTTGTAGACTGTTTTCTGCTACAGTCCTGTTTCTGTCGCCATTTTGGTGCTGCCGCCTTCCTGGTGCTGCAATCTCTCCTGGTGCTGCTGTCTCTCCTGGTGCTGCTATCTTCCTGGTGCTGCCGTCTCTCCTGGTGCTGCCGTCTCTCTTGGTGCTGCTGTCTTCCTGGTGCTGCCGTCGTGGTGAGGTCACCACTGTCTATGTAAGTATAGAAGCTTTGAAAATGTCTGTCTCTCACTGCTTTTTCTATTCCTTGTAGACTGGTTGTCTCTCTTGGTGCTACCATCTCTCCTTGTGCTACCATCTCTCCTGGTGCTGCCATCTGTCCTGGTGCTGCCGTCTCTACTGGTGCTGCCATCCTGGTGAGGACAACATTTTCTATGTAAGTATAGCAGCTTTGAAAATGTCTGTCTCTCTCACTGCTTTTTCTGTTCATTGTAGACTGGTTGTCTCTCCTGGTGCCGCCTTCTGTCCTAGTGCTGCCGTCTCTCCTGGTGCCGCCATCTGTCCTGGTGCTGCCGTCTGTCCTGCTGCTACCGTCCTGGTGAGGAGAACACTGTCTATGTAAGTGTAAAAGCTTTGAAAATGTCTGTCTCTCTCACTGCTTTTTCTGTTCCTTGTAGACTGATTGTATCTCCTGGTGCCTCCGTCTCTCCTTGTGCTGCCATCTGTCCTGGTGCTGTCATCTGTCCTGGTGCTGCTGTCTCTCCTGGTGCTGCCATCTGTCCTGGTGCTGCCATCTGTCCCTGTCCTGTGCTGACTGCTGTGCTGTTGGACTACTGCCTGTAATGTAAGTATTGGTTTCCATTTTTTATTTTTTGGTAGGCTACATTGTGTTTGGCTCTTAACAAGTTTACCGTATATACTCGAGTATAAGCCGACCCGAGTATAAGCCGACCCCCCTAATTTTGCCACAAAAAACTGGGAAAACTTATTGACTCGAGTATAAGCCTAGGGTAGAAAATGCAGCATTTACCGGTGAATTTCAAAAATAAAAATAGATGCTCCATACCGTTCATTATTGCCCCATAGATGCTCCATATACAACTGCGCTATATAGAATGCTCTGCACCGTTGATTATGGCCCCATAGATGCTCCTTATAATGCTGTGCCATATATGCTCTGCACCTTTGATTATGGCCCCATAGATGCTCCTTATAATGATGTGCCATATATGCTCTGCACCTTTGATTATGGCCCCATAGGTGCTCCTTATAATGCTGTGCCCCATATATGCTCTGCACCTTTATGGCCCCATAGATGCTCCTTATAATGCTGTGCCCCTTATATGCTCTGCACCTTTATGGCCCCATAGGTGCTCCTTATAATGCTGTGCCCCATATATGCTCTGCACCTTTGATTATGGCCCCATAGGTGCTCCTTATAATGCTGTGCCCCATATATGCTCTGCACCTTTATGGCCCCATAGGTGCTCCTTATAATGCTGTGCCCCATATATGCTCTGCACCTTTATGGCCCCATAGATGCTCCTTATAATGCTGTGCCCCATATATGCTCTGCACCTTTATGGCCCCATAGATGCTCCTTATAATGCTGTGCCCCTTATATGCTCTGCACCTTTATGGCCCCATAGGTGCTCCTTATAATGCTGTGCCCCATATATGCTCTGCACCTTTATGGCCCCATAGATGCTCCTTATAATGCTGTGCCCCTTATATGCTCTGCACCTTTATGGCCCCATAGGTGCTCCTTATAATGCTGTGCCCCATATATGCTCTGCACCTTTATGGCCCCATAGGTGCTCCTTATAATGCTGTGCCCCTTATATGCTCTGCACCTTTATGGCCCCATAGGTGCTCCTTAGAATGCTGCTGGTGCTGCTCCGTCTCCAGCACTGACGCTCAGCAGAGGGCGCGCACTGACTACGTCACAGCGCCCTCTAACCTGAGCGTCATTGCTAGAGGACGCTGCAGACGGAGCCGGAGCGAGGAGCAGGTAATTATAGCGCTGCACTCCCCTTACCTGCTCCTGGCGCGGTCCCTGCAGTCCCTGGCTTCTCCGGCGCTGCAGCTTCTTCCTGTAATTGAGCGGTCACATGGCACCGATCATTTACAGCAATGAATATGCGGCTCCTCCCCTATGGGGGTGGAGCTGCCTATTCATTTCTGTAATGAGCGGTGCCATGTGACCGCTCAGTGCAGGAAGAATCTGCAGCGCCGGAGAAGCCAGGGACTGCAAGGACCGCGCTGGGAGCAGGTAAGTATGATTACACAGCCCCCGCTCCCCCTCCCCTGCTGACACCCGGGTATATGACTCGAGTATAAGCCGAGAGGGGGACTTTCAGCCCAAAAAAATGGGCTGAAAATCTCGGCTTATACTCGAGTATATACGGTAATTTTTCTTATCTGTTCTTTTCTGTAATATTTCAGTTGACTGCTGCCTGCTCTTCAACCATGTCCTCAAGTGAAGAACTGACTGCTTTCCAGGGTGGACATGACACCGATTATGTAATCACATTTGCTATACTGATTGGTATGTATTAACTGGCAATACTATATGTGGTGCCCCGGGGTCCTGGTCATCACAGTGGTATTGCTTTCCTCTCGGGGAGAATGATGCTTCATTTGGAGGCAAAGAAGGATAACTGCATCCAGGTATCACAAACATGCAACACGTTTCACACTCCAGGCCACCAGGGGGAGCTTCTGCTCCTATATGTTAGGTCACTCCCCACATATATATAACTGGTAGTCTGTAGGGAAAGTTAGTCAGTTTCAGACAGGAGTCAGTTTCTGACAGAGCTCCAGTCAGGAGTTCTGTTAGGCAGTTACTGACATTAGTCTGAGGAGGACAGAAGGTTAAAGGAGCTGTGCATGCCCTCAAAGCTGCAGCTCCCAGAAAGAGACATTGAAAGGCAGAATTGTATTGCAACGAGCGTGAAGGAAGTCGAAGCAAAGGAGAGGATACCAGAAAGGGACCAGCCCCGCTCAGGCTGCCTCCTTCTGAGGTGCAAAATCCCAGTAGCCGCAACACCGAGGGAGTAAGGACCTCTACGCCTTATTTCAGAGACCGTCAGGACAGCTAATTGCAGGTTACCTGTCCGCACCTACACCCAGGAGGCACGGTGACACCTACAGAGCTGGGTTATCTAAGAGACCCTATAAACAGGCTCAAGTCACCAGTCATATGGGTTTTGTCCTATTCTATAAGGGGGACAGAGAGAGCAAAATATCACATCTGTGAGACCCTTATGTAAAGCCATAGGCAGTAAGGGACAACACCACCACAGCACAAGGGAAGGCTACTGATTTTCACCTGGACAAGGGAACTCTGGACTTGTCTCCAAACCGGCCGGACTCTGCCTGCCCTGTGATATGGTACCCTGGAATGTGGATGCTGAAGTCTTCAGTAAAGGTTAACAGACTGCAACCTTGTGTTCTCGATCTTCTCTGCACCTCTCACCATACCACCATACCACCATCTACACATCGCGAAGCCCTGGGGACATACTTCACCTGTGGGAAGGTATACCATCTAGCTGCCATAACATCACCCCAACGGGCTCCTTAAAGCAGCATCGGTCACCTAACCGAATACCACAGGTGGCTTCACAAACATAAACTTTATCCCTTTAAAGACTTTCCCCTTCTACTTGGGTGCCCAGGGCCACGGACCGGGTTGCAGCCACCGTGACATCCCCCTGTGAAACAGCAGGACCCGGTACCAAGTACCCCTAGCCCGCGGGGCAACTCATATACATGTATTAAATCATGTAATTTCTTTACAGGTACCTTCCAGTGATGAAGAGCGGGAGCAGTCGAGTGGAAATGAATCTTCCCAGGGTCGTCGGACTCATGTGTGTCAGGAGGAAAGACTGGGTGTAAGTAGTCTTTTCATCAGAGTTGTATCTGAATTTGTTTTCAGTTTTACTTAAAATTCTTTTGTTTTATTTAATCTATAGGTTCCACAGTGGGAAGAAGCCAAACAGGACATTGACAATGAGCAACTAATTAAGCTTGGGCAAGAGCAAGTACCATTGTGGGACAGCCGTGATTGTCAGCACTCCGACATTGTTGTGATTCGACGACTCGGGGAAGAAGTGACCAGATCGCTGTTGGATGATTGAGACCGTGCCACGCCACATGCCAGAAAGGATTTTGGTAAGTATTGCAATGTGGTCTGATGCGCCTTTGAACCTATAAATGTAGGTGAATTCTTTTATAATTATTTTTTTACTTTTTTCCCACTTCACAGTGAAGAGAATAAGAGTCCGTTGGCAGTCAATGAAGGATCGCTTCAACAAGGACATGAGAGAAGAGATTCGGGTTAAAAGTGGTGCTGCTCAAAGGCTATGGAAATACAAATACCACCATAACCTTGCTTTTCTGAGGCCTGCACTTGCTCAGCAAAGATGAGTATCTTTTGTGTTGTTTTACTATTATTTAAACTTTTTTTTTTTTACTAATGTTTTTCTTTTATTTTCCACACAGAACCTGGTGCAGCACAACACAACACAACCTGGATCGTCCTCTGTTGAAGCGGCCCCTCATCGACCAGCCAATGAACAGATGCAGTCCCGATCATCCACCAGTGATGGAGCAACCTGGCAGGCTTCACGAGCTGGGGAATAGGCAGCCGGTCCATCTGGTTTTCCCCTCTCCCAGCCCTCTGACACTGCTTTGGTTGGGTCTTCTCTTCAGCAGCAGAGGGCCTGGGAGAGGCCAGTCATGCCCAAGTTTATGCACTTAAGCTTGGTCTTCCAGGATGGGATTAAGGTGCATGCTGATAGACTGAAGAGTGGGTTCACCCATGTGAACACACTTTTACAGGATGTCAACAAACGCCTTGACCGCCTGAAAGCCGACCTTGAGAGACCGGCACAACATTTTTTTCTGCAATAGAGTGGGACGTGTCAGAAAACCTTACGCCCCAACCCCATCTGCACATCATGCATGCCTGCCAGTCTGCTTACAGCCACGCATTGCAGCAGCAATAGTCCCAAAGCTACAATCCACAGGCTACAAGATATTACTAGCAGGCGAACATCTATTTTCCAACTCTCACAACACCGAACTATCCTCCACCACCGCTTCCAGTTCACAGATCCACCATGCTGCCGAGTTCATCACCCTTGCAGCCTGCAGCATCCACCATGCTCCTGAGTTCAGCAATCCTGCAGCCAGCAGCATCCACCATGCGGCCGAGTTCATCACCCCTGCAGCCAGCAGCAGCCACCACACAGCCGAGTTCTTCAACCCTGCAGATGGCAGCATCCACCACGTGGCCGAGTTCAGCACCACTGTAGCCAGCAGCATCCACGATGCTGCCCAGTCCAGCACCATGCCAGCACCATGCCAGAAGACTGCTACAGAGGCCACCACTCCCACTTGTCCAACAAAACAAAGGGCAAAAACAAAACATCTTCCCACTAGGATGAAGACCCAGAGCCAAAAAGCCCTGCCAAAATTGGACCCACCACCTCCACCCTCACCTCCCAATGTGTCTCTGTTGTCAAATGTGTCACTACCTTCCCTTGTGTCCCTTCCGGATTGTCTATCCATTCCCATGTTTCCACTATGTCATCAACTCCCAAATGTATCCAATCCCTTCCATGATCCAATCCTACAATTTGTTGCCCCTTCCCTGTAACACCTTCCTCATCAACTACCACCTAATCCTCACAGCTCCACACCCAAACTTATCCCTCATCTGGGCAACTTCCACTGTAGTCCTCAGAGGGTCATCTTGGTAATCCTGCATTGTAACAGGTTCCTCAGGTTCTAAATTGGGTCTCTTTTTTGCCAGGATGTAATTGTGCGTAACAACACATGCTTTCACAACCTCATCAATTGTCTCAATTTTTAGATTGATGGCTGTTCCCAAAATGTGCCATTTATATACCAGCAATCAAAGGCACACTCCACAGTTCTTCGTGCCATTGTCAGTCGGTAGCTGTAAATCCGTTTGGTGTGATTCAAGTCCCAACTTGAGTACGGTTTTATGAGGTTGGCACACATTTGAAATGCCTCATCTCCAAACACAACAAATGACATTGGCGGTCCTTCAGTGTTCGGAAGAGGTCATGACTGTGGAAAATTTAAATTATCATCATTCAAACACTGGCCCATGTCAGAGTTTTTGAAAGTCTGAGAGTCATTTCCTCATCCAAATGAGCCAACGTCCATGGTGACAAATCAACATTCAGCATCTGCAATTGCCATGAGAACAAACGAAAAGTATTTTTGTAATTAAAATACTCGGTTCCACTTCCAGCAGGTTTCACAATCCAAATGTGTTTGCCGTCCACAGCCCCCACAGTTAGGAGAATTACAAATGTCCTGGAATTTTGCAGCAGTTTCCAGCCAGAGTTCAGTTGTGGGTTGGGGGATGAATTCCTGATGCAGAATGTCACATAAAACACGGCAGGTGTCTCCAACAATCCCAGAGAGGGTGGACATTCCAAACTGGAATTGAAAATGTAGAGATGATAAGGTCTCTCCGGTAGCCATGAATCTGCCAAACAGAAAATGGGCAAAAAGTAAGTACATGGCTTTTCTAACAATACTATTGACATGTGTTTATTTTTCAAAAATACGTACCTCAGGGTCACCAACAGATGTTCCTCAGCAGGAATTGCTTGACGGAGTTGTGTGTCCTACCTGGTGATGGATCCTCGGACACGTTGCAGCAACTCATCGAATCTCTGTTCCGACATCCTCGTGTAGTAAAAAAAAATTCTCCGGGTTTTCACACAGCTCTGTGTACAACGAGTGGTAGGCTCCATGGCTCTCTTGGAGTTCAAGTATTGAGTGTTGCCAGTAGCTATGACAACGTCTTCTCCGTCTTTCTCTTCTCCTTTCTTCTTCACAAGCCACAGCAAAGGCAAAAGCCAATTTCATTTGCAAATCCAGATTATCATAGAAGCTGTCCATGTCCAGATCCATCTTGCAGCTGGATACAGCAGCCAAAGATGAGAATTTCATCAGTGCACTGTGTCTATTGTGAGGCAGTGACCGCTGTTACAGCTAGGATGTGCTGTTTGTGCTCCCCAGAATGCGCACAGAGGTGTATGAAGGCCATAGGTGTACATAGCAGTTGCAGGTGTAGCTGTGATTGCAATGTGAGGCAGTGACTCATGTCACAGGTAGGGGTCACTGTGTCTTCTCCCCAGGTTGTGCATGCAGACGGATGAAGTCCATAGGTGTGCATAGGAGTCAAGAATTTCCGATCCAGGTTTTCCATGTAGCTGAAGGTCACAGGTTTGTGTGTATTAAAAGCCCTGCAGTAAGAGGTATGGGTGTGCAAGGTGTCAGGTGTGTGAGGTGCACCTCAGTGTCAGTCTGGTGTGTGCTGTTATGAACTGGTGGTTTAGGAGCAACATGGGATGAGCTCTGAAGGAGGTGGTACCTGTACTGACCGCAGTCCCTAAGCTCAACACAACACTGGAAGTAGCCGTGGGATGCTCCTGTCACTCCCTAGGCACCTCGTCACAGCCTGAGAACTAACTACCCCTAAAGATAGAAACAGGAAAACTATCTTGCCTCAGAGAAAATCCCCAAAGGATAGATAGCCCCCCACAAGTAATGACTGTGAGTGGAGAGGGAAAAGACATACACAGAATGAAACCAGGATGTAGCACAGGAGGCCAGTCTAGCTAAATAGATAGGACAGGATAGAATACTGTGCGGTCAGTATTAAAAACTACAAAAAATCCACACAGAGTTTACAAAAATCTCCACACCTTACTAAAGGTGTGGAGGGTAAATCTGCTTCCCAGAGCTTCCAGCTTAACTGAATTAATCCAAACTGACAAGCTGGACAAAACATAGAAAGCACAGAACGAATAAAGGTACCGTCACACATAGCGATGCTGCAGCGATACCGACAACGATCCGGATCGCTGCAGCGTCGCTGTTTGGTCGCTGGAGAGCTGTCACACAGACAGCTCCCCAGCGACCAACGATCCCGAGGTCCCCGGTAACCAGGGTAAACATCGGGTAACTAAGCGCAGGGCCGCGCTTAGTAACCCGATGTTTACCCTGGTTACCATCCTAAAAAGTAAAAAAACAAACGCTACATACTTACCTACCGCTGTCTGTCCTCGGCGCTCTGCTTCTCTGGTCTGGCTGTGAGCGCCGGGCAGCCAGAAAGCAGAGCGGTGACGTCACCGCTCTGCTTTCCGGCTGACCGACGCTCACAGCCAGAGCAGGAGGAGAGCAGAGCACAGCGCTGGAGGAAAGACGGCTGTAGGTAAGTATGTAGTGTTTGTTTTTTTACTTTTAGGATGGTAACCAGGGTAAACATCGGGTTACTAAGCGCGGCCCTGCGCTTAGTTACCCGATGTTTACCCTGGTTACCAGCAAAGACATCGCTGAATCGGTGTCACACACACCGATTCAGCGATGTCTGCGGGGAGTCCAGCGACCAAATAAAGTTCTGGACTTTCTTCCCCGACCAGCGATCTCCCAGCAGGGGCCTGATCGCTGCTGCCTGTCACACTGGACGATATCGCTAGCGAGGACGCTGCAACGTCACGGATCGCTAGCGATATCGTCTAGTGTGACAGTACCTTAAGTCCACAACCTGTGGACAGAAAAGAGCAAGCAAGGACTTAACTTTGCTGAACTGGTCAGGATAACAGGGAAATCCAAAAGAGAAGTGAATCCAACCAGGAACCATTGACAAGTGGCACTGGCTGAAGGGAAGAGCCAGGCATAAATAGCCAAGCAGAAAGACAATCAGTGGAAGCAGCTGCAGACTGCTAAATCCAAAGAGCAGCCATACCACTTAAAACCACCGGAGAGAGCCCAAGAGCAGAACTCACAAAAGTGCCACTTACAACCACCGGAGGGAGCCCAAGAGCGGAATTCACAACAGTGTGCTGGTGTGCAGAGCAGAGGCCTGCAGAGTGCTGGCTGAGTGCATGGAGGCATAGGCCAGCAGAGCCAGCACCCAGGGCAGTTGAATAGCCTGGCAAATTGAGATTCTGGTTTGGCTCCTATCCTAAGTCATGTGACAAGGCTCGTTAAAGGGTCTATTAGGATTGCTACTTCCAAAAGGTGGCACTAGAGTTCTAGTCCTGTTCCTCTCTGAAGAGACAATGTAAATAAACAGGAAAAATATGTTTTGTTTTCATTTCAAATAAAGGACTTCATTCCAGCTGTATGTTTATTTACAATATAAGTATAGTATTAGTAATGGATTTGTGTCTTATAGAAACCTCTCTATTACTTAACCATGAGCCTGATGTCACCAGACAATACAAAGGTGATATCAGTCCCACAAATATGAACCCCACTTGTCACTGTCACAGGACAAGCAGGGCAAAGTGCAAGAATTAATGCATTTAATACATGAGCCATTTCTGTGAGGCTGTGGGCTGCTATTTTTAGGCTGGGGAGGACCAATACCCATGGCCCCTTTCAGCCTGAGAATACCAGCTGTCAGCTTCAGCTTGGCTAGTTGTCAAAAATGGGGGGACGCCATGCCATTTTAAGTGGCACTGGCTGAAGGGAAGAGCCAGGCATAAATAGCCGAGCAGAAAGACAATCAGTGGAAGAAGCTGCAGACTGCTAAATCCAAGGAGCAGCCATACCACTTAAAACCACCGGAGGAGGATGAAGCATATATCAATACAAAATTAATGCATAAAATTTGTTGTTATGTTTAAAAGTTTAATAAAAACACTTAAACCAAAACCACCGGAGGGAGCCCAAGAGCAGAACTCACAAAAGTGCGACTTACAACCACCGGAGGGAGCCCAAGAGCGGAATTCACAACAGTACCCCCCCCTTGAGGATGGATCAGAGCCCCCAGGCCGATCAGGATGAGCCAAGTGAAAAGCACGAGCCAAATCGGCGGCATGGACATCGGAGGCAACAACCCAAGAATTATCCTCCTGGCCATAACCCTTCCACTTGACAAGATACTGAAGCCTCCGCCTCGAAAAACGAGAATCCAAAATTTTCTCAACCTCATATTCCAACTCTCCCTCAACCAACATCGGGGCTGGAGGGTCAACCGAGGTAACAACGGGCACCACATATCTCCGCAACAAAGATCTATGGAAAACATTATGAATGGCAAAAGAGGCTGGAAGAGCCAAACGAAAAGACACCGGATTGATAATTTCAGAAATCTTATAAGGACCAATAAACCGAGGCTTAAACTTAGGGGAAGAAACCTTCATAGGAACATGACGAGAAGACAACCAAACCAAATCCCCCACACGAAGCCGGGAACCAACACACCAACGGCGGTTAGCAAAACATTGAGCCCTTTCCTGAGACAACGTCAAATTGTCCACCACATGAATCCAAATCTGCTGCAGCCTGTCCACCACAGAATCCACACCAGGACAATCAGAAGGCTCAACCTGCCCCGAAGAAAAACGAGGATGAAAACCAAAATTACAAAAGAAAGGTGAAACCAAAGTAGCCGAACTAGCCCGATTATTAAGGGCAAACTCGGCCAACGGCAAGAAAGCCACCCAATCATCCTGATCAGCAGACACAAAGCATCTCAAATAGGTTTCCAAAGTCTGATTAGTTCGCTCAGTTTGGCCATTAGTCTGAGGATGAAACGCTGAAGAAAAAGACAAATCAATGCCCATCTTAGCACAAAAGGCCCGCCAAAACCTAGAGACAAACTGAGAACCTCTGTCAGACACAATATTCTCCGGAATGCCATGCAAATGAACCACATGCTGAAAAAACAATGGAACCAAATCTGAGGAGGAAGGCAACTTAGGCAAAGGTACCAGATGGACCATTTTAGAGAACCGGTCACAAACAACCCAGATAGCAGACATCTTCAGGGAAACAGGAAGATCCGAAATAAAATCCATCGAAATATGCGTCCAGGGCCTCTCAGGGACCGGCAAAGGCAAAAGCAACCCACTAGCGCGGGAACAGCAAGGCTTGGCCCGGGCGCAACTCCCACAGGACTGCACAAAAGCATGCACATCGCGCGACAAGGAAGGCCACCAAAAGGACCTAGCAACCAAATCTCTGGTACCAAAAATCCCAGGATGACCAGCCAACACTGAACAATGAACCTCAGAAATCACCTTACTTGTCCATCTATCAGGAACAAACAGCTTCCCCACTGGACAGCGGTCAGGCCTATCAGCCTGAAATTCCCGAAGCACCCGCCGCAAATCAGGGGAGATGGCAGAAAGAATCACCCCTTCCTTAAGAATGCCAACCGGCTCAAGGACTCCAGGAGAATCAGGCAAAAAACTCCTAGAGAGGGCATCAGCCTTAACATTCTTAGATCCCGGAAGATAGGAGACCACAAAATCAAAACGGGAGAAAAACAGGGACCATCAAGCCTGTCTAGGATTCAGCCGCTTGGCCGACTCGAGGTAAATCAGATTCTTATGATCAGTCAAGACCACAACGCGGTGCTTAGCTCCCTCAAGCCAATGTCGCTACTCCTCAAACGCCCACTTCATAGCCAACAACTCCCGATTGCCGACATCATAATTGCGTTCCGCAGGCGAAAACTTTCTGGAAAAAAAAGCACACGGTTTGATCAAAGAATCATCAGAATCCCTCGGAGACAAAACGGCCCCAGCCCCAATCTCAGAAGCGTCAACCTCAACCTGAAAAGGAAGAGAAATATCCAGCTGAGGCAACACAGGGGCAGAAGTAAATCGGCGTTTAAGCTCCCGAAAGGCCTCAACAGCCGCAGAGGACCAATTCGTCACATCAGCGCCTTTCTTCGTCAAATCAGTAAGGGGCTTAACCACACTGGAAAAGTTGGCAATGAAACGGCGATAGAAATTAGCAAAGCCCAAAAATTTTTGAAGGCTCTTCACAGATGTGGGTTGAATCCAGTCATGAATAGCTTGGACCTTAACAGGATCCATTTCCATAGACGAGGGAGAAAAAATAAAACCCAAAAAAGAGACCTTCTGAACTCCGAATAGGCACTTAGACCCCTTCACAAATAAAGCATTACCACGAAGGATCTGGAATACCATCCTGACCTGCTTCACATGAGACTCCCAATCATCGGAAAAAATTAAAATATCATCCAAATATACAACCGAATGGCATCACGAGGTATTCAAAATGGCCTTCGAGCGTATTAAATGCAGTTTTCCATTCGTCACCCTGTTTAATACGAACAAGATTATATGCCCCTCGGAGGTCAATCTTAGTAAACCAACTAGCCCCCTTAATCTGAGCAAACAAATCAGAAAGCAAAGGCAAGGGGTATTGGAATTTGACCGTGATCTTATTAAGACGATAATCTATACAGGGTCTCAAGGAGCCATCCTTCTTAGCAACAAAAAAGAAACCCGCTCTCAATGGTGAAGAAGACGGCCGAATATGCCCCTTCTCCAAAGATTCCTTAACATAGCTCCGCATGGCGGCATGCTCTGGCACAGACAGATTGAAAATTCGGCCCTTAGGGAACTTACAACCTGGAATCAAGTTAATAGCACAATCACAGTCCCTATGTGGAGGAAGGGAACTGGACTTGGGCTCATCAAATACATCCTGGAAATCCGACAAAAACTCAGGCACCTCAGAAGAGGGGGAAGAGGAAATTGACATCAAAGGAACGTCACTATGTACCCCTTGACAACCCCAACTAGTCACAGACATAGCTTTCCAATCCAGCACCGGATTATGTTCCTGTAACCATGGAAAACCCAGTACAACAACATCATGCAGGTTATGCAACACCAGAAAAAGGCAATCTTCCTGATGTGCTGGAGCCATGTACATGGTCATCTGTGTCCAGTACTGAGGTTTATCCTTGGCCAATGGTGTAGCATCAATGCCCCTCAAAGGAATAGGGCTCTGCAAAGGCTGCAAGGAAAAGCCACAGCGCCTGGCGAATTCTAAGTCCATTAAGTTCAGGGCAGCGCCTGAATCCACAAATGCCATGACAGAAAAGGACGACAATGAGCAAATCAGGGTCACAGATAAAAGAAATTTAGGCTGTACAGTACTGATGGTAACAGACCTAGCGACCCTCCTAGTACGCTTAGGGCAATCAGAAATAACATGAGCAGAATCACTACAGTAAAAACACAGCCTATTCTGACGTCTGATTTCCTGCCGTTCTGTTCTAGTCAAAATCCTATCACATTGCATAGGCTCAGGACTCTGCTCAGAGGACACTGCCATATGGTGCACAGCTTTGCACTCGCGCAGACGCCGATCAATCTTAATGGCTAGAGACATAGATTCGCTCAAACCAGTAGGCGTAGGGAAGCCCACCATAACATCTTTAAGGGCTTCAGAAAGACCTTTTCTGAAAATAGCAGCCAGAGCATCCTCATTCCATTTAGTGAGCACAGACCATTTCCTAAATTTCTGGCAGTATAATTCTGCCGCTTCCTGACCTTGACACAAGGCCAACAGGGTTTTTTCTGCATGATCCACAGAATTAGGTTCGTCATACAATAATCCGAGCGCTTGAAAAAATGCGTCTACATTCAGCAATGCCGGATCCCCTGATTCAAGGGAGAATGCCCAGTCCTGAGGGTTACCACGCAGCAAGGATATGATGATTTTAACTTGCTGAATGGGATCACCAGAAGAACGGGGTTTCAAAGCAAAAAACAATTTGCAGTTATTTTTAAAGTTCAAAAACTTGGATCTGTCCCCAAAAAACAAATCAGGAGTAGGAATTCTAGGCTCCAAAGCCGGAGTCTGGACAACATAATCTTGGATACTCTGTTGTCATGATCCCAATGGCAGGGGATCACAAAAGGACAAGCACAAAAACAAAACAAGCTCTAGGGTGATGGAACCTGAGCTGACCGCGATCCTGAACCTAAACACACAACTAGCAGTAGCCGGGGAACGTGCCTACGATGATTCCTAGACGTCTCGCGCCAGCCGAAGGATTAACTTCCCCTATTAGAAGAAACACAGACCTCACTTGCCTCCAGAGAAACACCCCACAGAAATAGCAGCCCCCCACATGTAATAACGGTGAAATGAGAGGAAAGCACATACGTAGTTATGAAAACAGAATCAGCAAAAATGAGGCCCGCTAAAGCTAGATAGCAGAGGATACAAAAGTGAACTGCGCGGTCAGCGAAAAACCCTTCAAAAAACCATCCTGAAATTACTTGAACTCATGTGCCAACTCATCGAACATGAGGAGTAATTTCAGCCCACTAGAGCAACCAGCAGCAAGGAATCACATATCTGCAAGCTGGACTAAGACAAAAATTAAGCAAAACGTGGAACAGGAAAATCAAAACTTAGCTTGTCCTGAAGATTACAGAAGCAGGTAGCAGAAGTAAAAAGACACACCGATTACATTGATAGCCGGCGAGGAAATGACAAGAAAGCCAGGTTAAATAGGAAACTCCCATAACCTGATGGAACAGGTGGACACCAGAGACCGCAGAGAACACAAGTCACCCAGTAGCATCAGTAACCACCAGAGGGAGCCCAAAAACAGAACTCACAACAGTACCCCCCCCTTGAGGAGGGGTCACCGAACCCTCACGAGAACCACCAGGGCGACCAGGATGAGCCCTATGAAATGCACGGACCAAATCGGCAGCATGAACATCAGAGGCAACCACCCAAGAATTATCCTCCTGACCATAACCCTTCCACTTGACCAAATACTGGAGTTTCCGTCTGGAAACACGAGAATCCAAGATCTTCTCCACAACATACTCCAATTCACCCTCCACCAGCACCGGAGCAGGAGGCTCAAGCGAAGGAACAACAGGTACCTCATACTTCCGCAACAACGACCGATGGAACACATTATGAATAGCAAACGATGCCGGGAGATCCAAACGAAACGACACAGGGTTAAGAATTTCCAAGATCCTATAGGGACCGATGAACCGAGGCTTGAACTTAGGAGAAGAGACCTTCATAGGAACAAAACGAGAAGACAACCACACCAAGTCCCCAACAAAAAGTCGAGGACCCACGCGGCGACGGCGATTAACAAACTGCTGAGCCCTCTCCTGGGACAACTTCAAATTGTCCACCACATGACTCCAAATCTGATGCAACCTATCCACCACCATGTCCACTCCAGGACAATCAGAAGGCTCCACCTGACCAGAGGAAAAACGAGGATGAAACCCCGAATTACAAAAGAAAGGAGAAACCAAGGTAGCAGAACTAGCCCGATTATTAAGGGCAAACTCGGCAAGCGGCAAAAAGGTAACCCAGTCATCTTGATCAGCAGAAACAAAACACCTTAAATAAGTTTCTAAAGTCTGATTAGTTCGTTCCGTCTGGCCATTCGTCTGGGGATGGAATGCAGACGAAAAGGACAAATCAATGCCCATCTTAGCACAGAACGTCCGCCAAAATCTAGACACAAACTGGGATCCCCTGTCAGAAACGATGTTCTCCGGAATCCCATGCAAACGGACCACGTTTTGAAAAAACAGAGGGACCAACTCAGAGGAGGAAGGTAACTTAGGCAAGGGTAGCAGATGAACCATCTTAGAAAAGCGGTCACACACAACCCAGATGACAGACATTTTTTGAGAGACAGGGAGATCCGAAATAAAGTCCATGGAAATGTGCGTCCAAGGCCTCTTCGGGATAGGCAAAGGTGACAACAATCCACTAGCCCGAGAACAGCAAGGCTTAGCCCGAGCGCAAACTCCACAAGACTGCATGAAAGAACGCACATCCCTCGACAAGGAAGGCCACCAAAAAGACCTGGCCACCAAGTCTCTAGTACCAAATATTCCAGGATGACCTGCCAACGCAGAAGAATGGACCTCAGAGATGACTCTACTGGTCCAATTATCCGGAACAAACAGTCTTTCCGGCGGACAACGATCAGGTTTATCCGCCTGAAACTCCTGCAAAGCACATCGCAAGTCTGGGGAGACAGCCGACAAAATCACCCCATCCCTAAGGATACCAGTGGGCTCAGAATTTCCAGGGGAGTCAGGCACAAAACTCCTAGAAAGAGCATCCGCCTTCACATTCTTTGAACCTGGCAGGTATGAAACCACAAAATTGAAACGGGAGAAAAACAGTGACCAACGAGCCTGTCTAGGATTCAGACGCTTGGCAGACTCAAGGTACATCAGATTTTTGTGATCAGTCAAGACCACCACACGATGTCTAGCACCCTCAAGCCAATGACGCCACTCCTCAAATGCCCACTTCATGGCCAAAAGCTCCCGATTACCAACATCATAATTCCGTTCAGCGGGTGAAAATTTTCTAGAAAAGAACGCACATGGCTTCATCACTGAGCCATCGGAGCTTCTCTGTGACAAAACCGCCCCCGCTCTGATCTCGGAAGCATCAACCTCAACCTGAAAAGGAAGCGACGTATCTGGCTGACGCAACACAGGAGCAGAAGAAAACCGGCGCTTAAGTTCCTGAAAGGCCTCCACAGCCGCAGGAGACCAATCAGCAACATCAGCACCCTTCTTAGTCAAATCCGTCAAAGGCTTAACAACTCTAGAAAAATTAGTTATGAAGCGACGATAAAAATTAGCAAATCCCAAGAACTTCTGTAGACTCTTAAGAGATGTAGGCTGCGTCCAGTCACAACTAGCCTGAACCTTGACGGGATCCATCTCAATAGTAGAAGGGGAAAAAATATACCCCAAAAAAGAAATCTTCTGGACTCCAAAGAGACATTTAGAACCTTTTACAAACAAAGAATTGGCCCGGAGGACCTGAAACACCTTCCTGACCTGCTGAACATGAGACTCCCAGTCATCAGAAAAAACCAAAACATCATCCAAATACACGATAATAAATTTATCCAGATATTCACGGAAAATATTGTGCATAAAAGACTGGAAGACAGAAGGAGCATTAGAAAGTCCAAAAGGCATCACCAAATACTCGAAATGGCCCTCAGGCGTATTAAATGCGGTTTTCCACTCATCACCCTGCCTTATCCGCACAAGATTATACGCACCCCGAAGATCAATCTTAGTGAACCATTTAGCCCCCTTAATGCGAGCGAACAAATCAGTCAACAATGGCAAAGGATACTGATATTTGACTGTAATCTTATTCAAAAGACGATAATCTATGCAAGGCCTCAAGGAACCATCTTTTTTGGCCACGAAAAAAAAACCTGCTCCCAAAGGGGACGAAGATGGACGGATATGTCCCTTTTCCAAGGTCTCCTTAACATAATTCCGCATAGCAGTATGCTCTGGCACTGACAGATTGAACAAACGACCTTTAGGGAATTTACTGCCAGGAATCAAATCTATAGCACAATCGCAATCCCTGTGAGGAGGAAGCGAACTGAGTTTAGGCTCCTCAAAAACCTCCCGATAATCAGACAAAAATACCGGAACCTCAGAAGGAGTAGATGAAGCGATAGAAATTGGAGATGCATCATCATGAACCCCCTGACATCCCCAGCTTAACAGAGACATTGTTTTCCAGTCCAGGACTGGGTTATGAGTTTGTAACCATGGCAGACCAAGCACTAAGACATCATGTAAATTATACAGTACCAGGAAGCGAATCACCTCCTGATGAACGGGAGTCATACGCATGGTCACTTGTGTCCAGTACTGAGGTTTATTCATAGCCAAAGGTGTAGAGTCAATTCCTTTCAAAGGAATCGGAACTTCCAGAGGTTCCAGACTAAACCCACAGCGATTGGCAAATGACCAATCCATAAGACTCAGGGCAGCGCCTGAATCCACATAGGCATCGACGGAAATGGATGATAATGAACAAATCAGAGTCACAGACTGAATGAACTTAGACTGTAAAGTACCAATGGCAACAGACTTATCAACCTTTTTTGTGCGTTTAGAGCATGCTGATATAACAGGAGCTGAATCACCACAATAAAAACACAATCCATTTTTCCGCCTATAATTTTGCCGTTCACTTCTGGACTGAATTCTATCACATTGCATTATCTCAGGTGCCTGTTCAGAAGACACCGCCAAATGGTGCACAGGTTTGCGCTCCCGTAAACGCCGATCAATCTGAATAGCCATAGTCATGGACTCATTCAGACCTGTAGGCGCCGGGAACCCCACCATAACATCTTTAATGGCCTCAGAAAGGCCATCTCTGAATTTTGCAGCCAGAGCGCACTCATTCCACTGAGTAAGCACCGACCATTTCCGAAATTTCTGACAATATATTTCTGCTTCATCTTGCCCCTGAGAGAGAGCCAATAAAGCTTTTTCAGCCTGAATCTCTAGGTTAGGTTCCTCATAGAGCAAACCCAATGCCAGAAAAAACGCATCCACATTGAGCAACGCAGGATCCCCTGGTGCCAATGCAAATGCCCAATACTGAGGGTCACCCCGCAGTAAAGATATAACAATCTTGACCTGCTGAGCAGGGTCTCCAGAGGAGCGAGATTTCAAGGAAAGAAACAACTTGCAATTGTTCCTAAAATTCAGAAAACTAGATCTATCTCCAGAAAAAAACTCTGGGATAGGAATTTTTGGTTCAGACATAGGAGTATGTACAACAAAATCTTGTATATTTTGAACCTTAGCAGCAAGATTATTCAGGCTGGAAGCCAAACTCTGGACGTCCATGATAAACAACTGAGGTCAGAGCCATTCAAGGATTCAGAGGAGGAAAGAAGCAGCCAGGCTGCAATTAAGGCTAGGCAGCAAACACTGAGGAGGGAAAAAAAAAAAAAACTTCCTCAGACTACTTTTCCTCCTACTTCAGCCAAAACGATGACCAATTTTTTTCGGGCCGGCTATACTGTCATGATCCCAATGGCAGGGGATCACAAAAGGACAAGCACAAAAACAAAACAAGCTCTAGGGTGATGGAACCTGAGCTGACCGCGATCCTGAACCTAAACACACAACTAGCAGTAGCCGGGGAACGTGCCTACGATGATTCCTAGACGTCTCGCGCCAGCCGAAGGATTAACTTCCCCTATTAGAAGAAACACAGACCTCACTTGCCTCCAGAGAAACACCCCACAGAAATAGCAGCCCCCCACATGTAATAACGGTGAAATGAGAGGAAAGCACATACGTAGTTATGAAAACAGAATCAGCAAAAATGAGGCCCGCTAAAGCTAGATAGCAGAGGATACAAAAGTGAACTGCGCGGTCAGCGAAAAACCCTTCAAAAAACCATCCTGAAATTACTTGAACTTATGTGCCAACTCATGGAACATGAGGAGTAATTTCAGCCCACTAGAGCAACCAGCAGCAAGGAATCACATATCTGCAAGCTGGACTAAGACAAAAATTAAGCAAAACGTGGAACAGGAAAATCAAAACTTAGCTTGTCCTGAAGATTACAGAAGCAGGTAGCAGAAGTAAAAAGACACACTGATTACATTGATAGCCGGCGAGGAAATGACAAGAAAGCCAGGTTAAATAGGAAACTCCCATAACCTGATGGAACAGGTGGACACCAGAGACCGCAGAGAACACAAGTCACCCAGTAGCATCAGTAACCACCAGAGGGAGCCCAAAAACAGAACTCACAACACTCTGTACTCTTGCAGCAAGTTGATCCACACGAGAAAACAAACCCTGAACATCCATGCCAGAGCATAAATCCTGAACCACCCAGAGATCAAGAGGAAAAAAAAAGACAAAACAGAGCACAGAAAAAAAAAGGCTCAGAATTTTTTTTTCCTTCTTTTGAGATGCATTTAATTCATTTTTGGCCACTAGTACTGTTATGAACTTGTGGTTTAGGAGCAACATGGGATGAGCTCTGAAGGAGGTGGTACCTGTACTGACCGTAGTCCCTAAGCTCAACACAACACTGGAAGTAGCCGTGGGATGCTCCTGTCACTCCCTAGGCACCTCGTCACAGCCTGAGAACTAACTACCCCTAAAGATAGAAACAGGAAAACTATCTTGCCTCAAAGAAAATCCCCAAAGAATAGATAGCCCCCCACAAGTAATAACTGTGAGTGGAGAGGGAAAAGACATACACAGAATGAAACCAGGATGTAGCACAGGAGGCCAGTCTAGCTAAATAGATAGGACAGGATAGAATACTGTGCGGTCAGTATTAAAAACTACAAAAAATCCACACAGAGTTTACAAAAATCTCCACACCTGAGTAAAGGTGTGGAGGGTAAATATGCTTCCCAGAGCTTCCAGCTTAACTGAATTAATCCATACTGACAAGCTGGACAAAACATAGAAAGCACAGAACAAATAAGTCCACAACCTGTGGACAGAAAAGAGCAAGCAAGGACTTAACTTTGCTGAACTGGTCAGGATAACAGGGAAATCCAAGAGAGATGTGAATCCAACCAGGAACCATTGACAAGTGGCACTGGCTGAAGGGAAGAGCCAGGCATAAATAGCCGAGCAGAAAGACAATCAGTGGAAGCAGCTGCAGACTGCTAAATCCAAGGAGCAGCCATACCACTTAAAACCACCGGAGGGAGCCCAAGAGCAGAACTCACAAAAGTGCCACTTACAACCACCGGAGGGAGCCCAAAAGCGGAATTCACAACAGTGTGCTGGTGTGCAGAGCAGAAGCCTGCAGAGTGCTGGCTGAGTGCATGGAGGCATAGGCCAGCGGAGCCAGCACCCAGGGCAGTTGAATAGCCTGGCAAATTGAGATTCTGGTTTGGCTCCTATCCTAAGTCATGTGACAAGGCTCGTTAAAGGGTCTATTAGGATTGCTACTTCCAAAAGGTGGCACTAGAGTTCTAGTCCTGTTCCTCTCTGAAGAGACAATGTAAATAAACAGGAAAAATATGTTTTGTTTTCATTTCAAATAAAGGAATTCATTCCAGCTGTATGTTTATTTACAATATAAGTATAGGATTAGTAATGGATTTGTGTCTTATAGAAACCTCTCTATTACTTAACCATGAGCCTGATGTCACCAGACAATACAAAGGTGATATCAGTCCCACAAATATGAACCCCACTTGTCACTGTCACAGGACAAGCAGGGCAAAGTGCAAGAATTAATGCATTTAATACATGAGCCATTTCTGTGAGGCTGTGGGCTGCTATTTTTAGGCTGGGGAGGACCAATACCCGTGGCCCCTTTCAGCCTGAGAATACCAGCTGTCAGCTTCAGCTTGGCTGGTTGTCAAAAATGGGGGGACGCCATGCCATTTTTTTTAATTATTTATTTTAATAATTAAAAAATATGGCATAGGGACCCTTTCTTCTTGATAACCAGCCTTGCTAATGCTGGCAGCTTAGGGTTGCAGCTCACAGCTGTCAGTTTTGCATGGCTGGTTATCAAAAATAGAAGGGAACCCATGTCAATTTTTAAAAAATTATTTATTTATAGTGTAATTCATGGGTAATTTGAGCTGTTTTGGCAACTTTTAAGCCCTCCTGAAGGTGTATACGTTTGGTTTTGCCTTCTATTGAATTGAATGATGTTCAGATATGTTCGGTGAACTGTTCAGTGAACACGTTCAGTGAACATCGGGATGTTTGGCAAAAGTAGCCTCATCTCTACTCCTTATTACAAACACCATGGTTTGATGTCAGCTATGTTTTTGGACAATTCACAGCTGACATCAACCTCAAGCCCCATTACCCTGATTGCCACAGCACCAGGGCAATCAGGAAGAGCAAATGCAAACTCATGTAATGCTCCACTTCTGGAATGGCTGCGGGCTGATATTTTTAGGTTTGGATGGGACCAGTAACCATGGACCTTCGCAGCCTAATAATATCAGCTCATTGCTGCCTGCTTTACCTTTGCTGGTTACCAAAAATGGGGGGGGGCCTTGTCATTTTTTAATTTATGTGTTTATTAGGCTAATACATGTACAGTAACCTACACACACAATCGGTAACGGATATATATAAACTATTTATCATCTTTCTACTTATCTATCTATATCATTGCACATTTTGACCGTGATCTTATTAAGACGATAATCTATACAGGGTCTCAAGGAGCCATCCTTCTTAGCAACAAAAAAGAAACCCGCTCTCAATGGTGAAGAAGACGGCCGAATATGCCCCTTCTCCAAAGATTCCTTAACATAGCTCCGCATGGCGGCATGCTCTGGCACAGACAGATTGAAAATTCGGCCCTTAGGGAACTTACAACCTGGAATCAAGTTAATAGCACAATCACAGTCCCTATGTGGAGGAAGGGAACTGGACTTGGGCTCATCAAATACATCCTGGAAATCCGACAAAAACTCAGGCACCTCAGAAGAGGGGGAAGAGGAAATTGACATCAAAGGAACGTCACTATGTACCCCTTGACAACCCCAACTAGTCACAGACATAGCTTTCCAATCCAGCACCGGATTATGTTCCTGTAACCATGGAAAACCCAGTACAACAACATCATGCAGGTTATGCAACACCAGAAAAAGGCAATCTTCCTGATGTGCTGGAGCCATGTACATGGTCATCTGTGTCCAGTACTGAGGTTTATCCTTGGCCAATGGTGTAGCATCAATGCCCCTCAAAGGAATAGGGCTCTGCAAAGGCTGCAAGGAAAAGCCACAGCGCCTGGCGAATTCTAAGTCCATTAAGTCCAGGGCAGCGCCTGAATCCACAAATGCCATGACAGAAAAGGACGACAATGAGCAAATCAGGGTCACAGATAAAAGAAATTTAGGCTGTACAGTACTGATGGTAACAGACCTAGCGACCCTCCTAGTACGCTTAGGGCAATCAGAAATAACATGAGCAGAATCACTACAGTAAAAACACAGCCTATTCTGACGTCTGATTTCCTGCCGTTCTGTTCTAGTCAAAATCCTATCACATTGCATAGGCTCAGGACTCTGCTCAGAGGACACTGCCATATGGTGCACAGCTTTGCACTCGCGCAGACGCCGATCAATCTTAATGGCTAGAGACATAGATTCGCTCAAACCAGTAGGCGTAGGGAAGCCCACCATAACATCTTTAAGGGCTTCAGAAAGACCTTTTCTGAAAATAGCAGCCAGAGCATCCTCATTCCATTTAGTGAGCACAGACCATTTCCTAAATTTCTGGCAGTATAATTCTGCCGCTTCCTGACCTTGACACAAGGCCAACAGGGTTTTTTCTGCATGATCCACAGAATTAGGTTCGTCATACAATAATCCGAGCGCTTGAAAAAATGCGTCTACATTCAGCAATGCCGGATCCCCTGATTCAAGGGAGAATGCCCAGTCCTGAGGGTTACCACGCAGCAAGGATATGATGATTTTAACTTGCTGAATGGGATCACCAGAAGAACGGGGTTTCAAAGCAAAAAACAATTTGCAGTTATTTTTAAAGTTCAAAAACTTGGATCTGTCCCCAAAAAACAAATCAGGAGTAGGAATTCTAGGCTCCAAAGCCGGAGTCTGGACAACATAATCTTGGATACTCTGTTGTCATGATCCCAATGGCAGGGGATCACAAAAGGACAAGCACAAAAACAAAACAAGCTCTAGGGTGATGGAACCTGAGCTGACCGCGATCCTGAACCTAAACACACAACTAGCAGTAGCCGGGGAACGTGCCTACGATGATTCCTAGACGTCTCGCGCCAGCCGAAGGATTAACTTCCCCTATTAGAAGAAACACAGACCTCACTTGCCTCCAGAGAAACACCCCACAGAAATAGCAGCCCCCCACATGTAATAACGGTGAAATGAGAGGAAAGCACATACGTAGTTATGAAAACAGAATCAGCAAAAATGAGGCCCGCTAAAGCTAGATAGCAGAGGATACAAAAGTGAACTGCGCGGTCAGCGAAAAACCCTTCAAAAAACCATCCTGAAATTACTTGAACTCATGTGCCAACTCATCGAACATGAGGAGTAATTTCAGCCCACTAGAGCAACCAGCAGCAAGGAATCACATATCTGCAAGCTGGACTAAGACAAAAATTAAGCAAAACGTGGAACAGGAAAATCAAAACTTAGCTTGTCCTGAAGATTACAGAAGCAGGTAGCAGAAGTAAAAAGACACACCGATTACATTGATAGCCGGCGAGGAAATGACAAGAAAGCCAGGTTAAATAGGAAACTCCCATAACCTGATGGAACAGGTGGACACCAGAGACCGCAGAGAACACAAGTCACCCAGTAGCATCAGTAACCACCAGAGGGAGCCCAAAAACAGAACTCACAACAGTACCCCCCCCTTGAGGAGGGGTCACCGAACCCTCACGAGAACCACCAGGGCGACCAGGATGAGCCCTATGAAATGCACGGACCAAATCGGCAGCATGAACATCAGAGGCAACCACCCAAGAATTATCCTCCTGACCATAACCCTTCCACTTGACCAAATACTGGAGTTTCCGTCTGGAAACACGAGAATCCAAGATCTTCTCCACAACATACTCCAATTCACCCTCCACCAGCACCGGAGCAGGAGGCTCAAGCGAAGGAACAACAGGTACCTCATACTTCCGCAACAACGACCGATGGAACACATTATGAATAGCAAACGATGCCGGGAGATCCAAACGAAACGACACAGGGTTAAGAATTTCCAAGATCCTATAGGGACCGATGAACCGAGGCTTGAACTTAGGAGAAGAGACCTTCATAGGAACAAAACGAGAAGACAACCACACCAAGTCCCCAACAAAAAGTCGAGGACCCACGCGGCGACGGCGATTAACAAACTGCTGAGCCCTCTCCTGGGACAACTTCAAATTGTCCACCACATGACTCCAAATCTGATGCAACCTATCCACCACCATGTCCACTCCAGGACAATCAGAAGGCTCCACCTGACCAGAGGAAAAACGAGGATGAAACCCCGAATTACAAAAGAAAGGAGAAACCAAGGTAGCAGAACTAGCCCGATTATTAAGGGCAAACTCGGCAAGCGGCAAAAAGGTAACCCAGTCATCTTGATCAGCAGAAACAAAACACCTTAAATAAGTTTCTAAAGTCTGATTAGTTCGTTCCGTCTGGCCATTCGTCTGGGGATGGAATGCAGACGAAAAGGACAAATCAATGCCCATCTTAGCACAGAACGTCCGCCAAAATCTAGACACAAACTGGGATCCCCTGTCAGAAACGATGTTCTCCGGAATCCCATGCAAACGGACCACGTTTTGAAAAAACAGAGGGACCAACTCAGAGGAGGAAGGTAACTTAGGCAAGGGTAGCAGATGAACCATCTTAGAAAAGCGGTCACACACAACCCAGATGACAGACATTTTTTGAGAGACAGGGAGATCCGAAATAAAGTCCATGGAAATGTGCGTCCAAGGCCTCTTCGGGATAGGCAAAGGTGACAACAATCCACTAGCCCGAGAACAGCAAGGCTTAGCCCGAGCGCAAACTCCACAAGACTGCATGAAAGAACGCACATCCCTCGACAAGGAAGGCCACCAAAAAGACCTGGCCACCAAGTCTCTAGTACCAAATATTCCAGGATGACCTGCCAACGCAGAAGAATGGACCTCAGAGATGACTCTACTGGTCCAATTATCCGGAACAAACAGTCTTTCCGGCGGACAACGATCAGGTTTATCCGCCTGAAACTCCTGCAAAGCACATCGCAAGTCTGGGGAGACAGCCGACAAAATCACCCCATCCCTAAGGATACCAGTGGGCTCAGAATTTCCAGGGGAGTCAGGCACAAAACTCCTAGAAAGAGCATCCGCCTTCACATTCTTTGAACCTGGCAGGTATGAAACCACAAAATTGAAACGGGAGAAAAACAGTGACCAACGAGCCTGTCTAGGATTCAGACGCTTGGCAGACTCAAGGTACATCAGATTTTTGTGATCAGTCAAGACCACCACACGATGTCTAGCACCCTCAAGCCAATGACGCCACTCCTCAAATGCCCACTTCATGGCCAAAAGCTCCCGATTACCAACATCATAATTCCGTTCAGCGGGTGAAAATTTTCTAGAAAAGAACGCACATGGCTTCATCACTGAGCCATCGGAGCTTCTCTGTGACAAAACCGCCCCCGCTCTGATCTCGGAAGCATCAACCTCAACCTGAAAAGGAAGCGACGTATCTGGCTGACGCAACACAGGAGCAGAAGAAAACCGGCGCTTAAGTTCCTGAAAGGCCTCCACAGCCGCAGGAGACCAATCAGCAACATCAGCACCCTTCTTAGTCAAATCCGTCAAAGGCTTAACAACTCTAGAAAAATTAGTTATGAAGCGACGATAAAAATTAGCAAATCCCAAGAACTTCTGTAGACTCTTAAGAGATGTAGGCTGCGTCCAGTCACAACTAGCCTGAACCTTGACGGGATCCATCTCAATAGTAGAAGGGGAAAAAATATACCCCAAAAAAGAAATCTTCTGGACTCCAAAGAGACATTTAGAACCTTTTACAAACAAAGAATTGGCCCGGAGGACCTGAAACACCTTCCTGACCTGCTGAACATGAGACTCCCAGTCATCAGAAAAAACCAAAACATCATCCAAATACACGATAATAAATTTATCCAGATATTCACGGAAAATATTGTGCATAAAAGACTGGAAGACAGAAGGAGCATTAGAAAGTCCAAAAGGCATCACCAAATACTCGAAATGGCCCTCAGGCGTATTAAATGCGGTTTTCCACTCATCACCCTGCCTTATCCGCACAAGATTATACGCACCCCGAAGATCAATCTTAGTGAACCATTTAGCCCCCTTAATGCGAGCGAACAAATCAGTCAACAATGGCAAAGGATACTGATATTTGACTGTAATCTTATTCAAAAGACGATAATCTATGCAAGGCCTCAAGGAACCATCTTTTTTGGCCACGAAAAAAAAACCTGCTCCCAAAGGGGACGAAGATGGACGGATATGTCCCTTTTCCAAGGTCTCCTTAACATAATTCCGCATAGCAGTATGCTCTGGCACTGACAGATTGAACAAACGACCTTTAGGGAATTTACTGCCAGGAATCAAATCTATAGCACAATCGCAATCCCTGTGAGGAGGAAGCGAACTGAGCTTAGGCTCCTCAAAAACCTCCCGATAATCAGACAAAAATACCGGAACCTCAGAAGGAGTAGATGAAGCGATAGAAATTGGAGATGCATCATCATGAACCCCCTGACATCCCCAGCTTAACAGAGACATTGTTTTCCAGTCCAGGACTGGGTTATGAGTTTGTAACCATGGCAGACCAAGCACTAAGACATCATGTAAATTATACAGTACCAGGAAGCGAATCACCTCCTGATGAACGGGAGTCATACGCATGGTCACTTGTGTCCAGTACTGAGGTTTATTCATAGCCAAAGGTGTAGAGTCAATTCCTTTCAAAGGAATCGGAACTTCCAGAGGTTCCAGACTAAACCCACAGCGATTGGCAAATGACCAATCCATAAGACTCAGGGCAGCGCCTGAATCCACATAGGCATCGACGGAAATGGATGATAATGAACAAATCAGAGTCACAGACTGAATGAACTTAGACTGTAAAGTACCAATGGCAACAGACTTATCAACCTTTTTTGTGCGTTTAGAGCATGCTGATATAACAGGAGCTGAATCACCACAATAAAAACACAATCCATTTTTCCGCCTATAATTTTGCCGTTCACTTCTGGACTGAATTCTATCACATTGCATTATCTCAGGTGCCTGTTCAGAAGACACCGCCAAATGGTGCACAGGTTTGCGCTCCCGTAAACGCCGATCAATCTGAATAGCCATAGTCATGGACTCATTCAGACCTGTAGGCGCCGGGAACCCCACCATAACATCTTTAATGGCCTCAGAAAGGCCATCTCTGAATTTTGCAGCCAGAGCGCACTCATTCCACTGAGTAAGCACCGACCATTTCCGAAATTTCTGACAATATATTTCTGCTTCATCTTGCCCCTGAGAGAGAGCCAATAAAGCTTTTTCAGCCTGAATCTCTAGGTTAGGTTCCTCATAGAGCAAACCCAATGCCAGAAAAAACGCATCCACATTGAGCAACGCAGGATCCCCTGGTGCCAATGCAAATGCCCAATACTGAGGGTCACCCCGCAGTAAAGATATAACAATCTTGACCTGCTGAGCAGGGTCTCCAGAGGAGCGAGATTTCAAGGAAAGAAACAACTTGCAATTGTTCCTAAAATTCAGAAAACTAGATCTATCTCCAGAAAAAAACTCTGGGATAGGAATTTTTGGTTCAGACATAGGAGTATGTACAACAAAATCTTGTATATTTTGAACCTTAGCAGCAAGATTATTCAGGCTGGAAGCCAAACTCTGGACGTCCATGATAAACAACTGAGGTCAGAGCCATTCAAGGATTCAGAGGAGGAAAGAAGCAGCCAGGCTGCAATTAAGGCTAGGCAGCAAACACTGAGGAGGGAAAAAAAAAAAAAACTTCCTCAGACTACTTTTCCTCCTACTTCAGCCAAAACGATGACCAATTTTTTTCGGGCCGGCTATACTGTCATGATCCCAATGGCAGGGGATCACAAAAGGACAAGCACAAAAACAAAACAAGCTCTAGGGTGATGGAACCTGAGCTGACCGCGATCCTGAACCTAAACACACAACTAGCAGTAGCCGGGGAACGTGCCTACGATGATTCCTAGACGTCTCGCGCCAGCCGAAGGATTAACTTCCCCTATTAGAAGAAACACAGACCTCACTTGCCTCCAGAGAAACACCCCACAGAAATAGCAGCCCCCCACATGTAATAACGGTGAAATGAGAGGAAAGCACATACGTAGTTATGAAAACAGAATCAGCAAAAATGAGGCCCGCTAAAGCTAGATAGCAGAGGATACAAAAGTGAACTGCGCGGTCAGCGAAAAACCCTTCAAAAAACCATCCTGAAATTACTTGAACTTATGTGCCAACTCATGGAACATGAGGAGTAATTTCAGCCCACTAGAGCAACCAGCAGCAAGGAATCACATATCTGCAAGCTGGACTAAGACAAAAATTAAGCAAAACGTGGAACAGGAAAATCAAAACTTAGCTTGTCCTGAAGATTACAGAAGCAGGTAGCAGAAGTAAAAAGACACACTGATTACATTGATAGCCGGCGAGGAAATGACAAGAAAGCCAGGTTAAATAGGAAACTCCCATAACCTGATGGAACAGGTGGACACCAGAGACCGCAGAGAACACAAGTCACCCAGTAGCATCAGTAACCACCAGAGGGAGCCCAAAAACAGAACTCACAACACTCTGTACTCTTGCAGCAAGTTGATCCACACGAGAAAACAAACCCTGAACATCCATGCCAGAGCATAAATCCTGAACCACCCAGAGATCAAGAGGAAAAAAAAAGACAAAACAGAGCACAGAAAAAAAAAGGCTCAGAATTTTTTTTTCCTTCTTTTGAGATGCATTTAATTCATTTTTGGCCACTAGTACTGTTATGAACTTGTGGTTTAGGAGCAACATGGGATGAGCTCTGAAGGAGGTGGTACCTGTACTGACCGTAGTCCCTAAGCTCAACACAACACTGGAAGTAGCCGTGGGATGCTCCTGTCACTCCCTAGGCACCTCGTCACAGCCTGAGAACTAACTACCCCTAAAGATAGAAACAGGAAAACTATCTTGCCTCAAAGAAAATCCCCAAAGAATAGATAGCCCCCCACAAGTAATAACTGTGAGTGGAGAGGGAAAAGACATACACAGAATGAAACCAGGATGTAGCACAGGAGGCCAGTCTAGCTAAATAGATAGGACAGGATAGAATACTGTGCGGTCAGTATTAAAAACTACAAAAAATCCACACAGAGTTTACAAAAATCTCCACACCTGAGTAAAGGTGTGGAGGGTAAATATGCTTCCCAGAGCTTCCAGCTTAACTGAATTAATCCATACTGACAAGCTGGACAAAACATAGAAAGCACAGAACAAATAAGTCCACAACCTGTGGACAGAAAAGAGCAAGCAAGGACTTAACTTTGCTGAACTGGTCAGGATAACAGGGAAATCCAAGAGAGATGTGAATCCAACCAGGAACCATTGACAAGTGGCACTGGCTGAAGGGAAGAGCCAGGCATAAATAGCCGAGCAGAAAGACAATCAGTGGAAGCAGCTGCAGACTGCTAAATCCAAGGAGCAGCCATACCACTTAAAACCACCGGAGGGAGCCCAAGAGCAGAACTCACAAAAGTGCCACTTACAACCACCGGAGGGAGCCCAAAAGCGGAATTCACAACAGTGTGCTGGTGTGCAGAGCAGAAGCCTGCAGAGTGCTGGCTGAGTGCATGGAGGCATAGGCCAGCGGAGCCAGCACCCAGGGCAGTTGAATAGCCTGGCAAATTGAGATTCTGGTTTGGCTCCTATCCTAAGTCATGTGACAAGGCTCGTTAAAGGGTCTATTAGGATTGCTACTTCCAAAAGGTGGCACTAGAGTTCTAGTCCTGTTCCTCTCTGAAGAGACAATGTAAATAAACAGGAAAAATATGTTTTGTTTTCATTTCAAATAAAGGAATTCATTCCAGCTGTATGTTTATTTACAATATAAGTATAGGATTAGTAATGGATTTGTGTCTTATAGAAACCTCTCTATTACTTAACCATGAGCCTGATGTCACCAGACAATACAAAGGTGATATCAGTCCCACAAATATGAACCCCACTTGTCACTGTCACAGGACAAGCAGGGCAAAGTGCAAGAATTAATGCATTTAATACATGAGCCATTTCTGTGAGGCTGTGGGCTGCTATTTTTAGGCTGGGGAGGACCAATACCCGTGGCCCCTTTCAGCCTGAGAATACCAGCTGTCAGCTTCAGCTTGGCTGGTTGTCAAAAATGGGGGGACGCCATGCCATTTTTTTTAATTATTTATTTTAATAATTAAAAAATATGGCATAGGGACCCTTTATTCTTGATAACCAGCCTTGCTAATGCTGGCAGCTTAGGGTTGCAGCTCACAGCTGTCAGTTTTGCATGGCTGGTTATCAAAAATAGAAGGGAACCCATGTCAATTTTTAAAAAATTATTTATTTATAGTGTAATTCATGGGTAATTTGAGCTGTTTTGGCAACTTTTAAGCCCTCCTGAAGGTGTATACGTTTGGTTTTGCCTTCTATTGAATTGAATGATGTTCAGATATGTTCGGTGAACTGTTCAGTGAACACGTTCAGTGAACATCGGGATGTTTGGCAAAAGTAGCCTCATCTCTACTCCTTATTACAAACACCATGGTTTGATGTCAGCTATGTTTTTGGACAATTCACAGCTGACATCAACCTCAAGCCCCATTACCCTGATTGCCACAGCACCAGGGCAATCAGGAAGAGCAAATGCAAACTCATGTAATGCTCCACTTCTGGAATGGCTGCGGGCTGATATTTTTAGGTTTGGATGGGACCAGTAACCATGGACCTTCGCAGCCTAATAATATCAGCTCATTGCTGCCTGCTTTACCTTTGCTGGTTACCAAAAATGGGGGGGGGCCTTGTCATTTTTTAATTTATGTGTTTATTAGGCTAATACATGTACAGTAACCTACACACACAATCGGTAACGGATATATATAAACTATTTATCATCTTTCTACTTATCTATCTATATCATTGCACATTTTTTACATTTTTAACACCTAAATTTTTTTATTTTTATTCTGCATTCTATTTCAGTACATGTCACACGGACAGCACACAGATGACACACGCATGTCATTTGTGTGCTGTATGTATTGCCATCTGTGCTGCCGAAAAAAACGGACATGTCAACATGTAGGTAACACAAAAACATGGTCCGTTTGAAAACACAGACATTTGCGTAGACCCATAGATTACAATGGGTGTGCATTACCACGTGTCTCTAGTACGTGTGAAGCGGATGCCACACTTACTGGAAAAATGGGCATGTGAAGTAGGTATTAATATTTTCTTTTACTTGGGAGATGTAATGGTTCTAAATACAAGGTGGTATAAACAATTTTAAAAAAATAGTTTATTTTTCCCGTGCAATAAAAACTGAAATCTGCTCTGTAGATTATATGTGAGGACCTGATGTTAGGGCTAGCAGAACGCATCAAATAATTAGAGAAAAGGAATAAGGTGTGTTCGCAGCCTGGGGTCCGGAACCTGCTGCTAAGCAATGACGGACTATATGGCGGTACAATGAGGATACACACACGGGTGAGCTTCACCCTGTGTGAAAGAAGCGAACCCTGTTGTGTCACAGGGCCGCAGTAACACACATAACAGAAATAATAATTAAATAGCATGAGAGTGCATGCGATGCCGCACTGGCGGATGCCACCAACCACCCAGACTTGGGTTTGGAAAGTGTGGTGATAGCGCACGGTGCCGCACTGGTGGTCACAGCAATAGACGCTGTTTGCGTACCAGTGTGGGTAACAAGTCGGGCGCTAGATTACAATCATCCTCCTTACGCAAACATTCAAACACAAGGGAGGGGATGATTAAAGAGCGACTTTCACTCACAACACACACATAAACAAGTGTATACTAGCGCATGGCCGTGCGGCCCTTTTATAGCTGCAGCAAGTTTATGACCTTCCTAGAGGACCAATGAGAACTGCTACAGTAACTGAGCAACTTCAGGACCTTCCTAGGGGACCAACAGGAGCTACTGCAGTACCTGAGCATGTTACCCCAGACCTCCACTGAGAGGTCTTCCTTTTGGGCATGCTGAGAAGGGAAAAAACAGGACTTAGTCCCAGAGACGTCTGCTCGCCGCTGATGAGTACAGGCTACAATGGCAGAGCCTGGAAAGGCAGAAGTAACACTTTGCACAGAATCAGACTGAGCGAGACGCTGGGACAGACGTCTCTGCTGAGCAGTCTCCACTGCGGCTAATGCAGAATGAGAGACCGCAGCAGACATGGTTCGAGATTCCCCTGTGCAGCGGCGGGAACTCAACTCCTAACATGGCCCCCTTCCTTGGGCCTTGCTATGCTTAAAGGCTGCAATGAGCAGCGGAGCCCGAATGTGCTTTACAGGTTCCCAGGTTCTGTCCTCAGGATCATGGCCCTTCCAGTCCACCAGATAGTATTTTTTGCCACGTACTACCTTGCACCCCACGATAGCATTCGCCTCGTACTCATCCATGGACGAACGCGATGTCCCGGCAGATGACTCAGAAAACCGGGACATATAGACGGGCTGTAAGAGAGAAACGTGGAAGGTATCGGTGATACCAAGGCGCGGAGGAATAGCCAAATGGTAGACCACAGGGTTAACCTGTTCCAGAACCTTGAAAGGACCAATGTAGCGAGGTGCAAACTTAGTGGACTCAACTCGCAGCCTGATGTTACGGGCGGAGAGCCACACTAAGTTGCCAGGAGCGAAGGTTGGAGCGGGGCGCCGGTGAGCATCGGCAAAAACCCTCATTCTCTCCTTGGAAGCCCGAATGGCATCCTGTGTGTGGTCCCAAATGTCACGTGCCTCCACAGCCCAGTCTGCACCCTGGAATCAGTGGATGACACGGGCTTGGGCACAGGGACATGCGGATGCTGGCAGTAATTAAGGAGAAAAGGAATCAGAGCAAATGCTGCCCAAGGTAGCAAAGATGCCCAGTCATCCTGCCTAGCAGAGACAAAATGTCGCTAATATGTCACCAGAGTCTGGTTGGCCCTCCCTACCAACCCATTTGTCTCAGGATGATATGCAGAGGAGAGATTTAGTTCTATGCTGAGTAAACGACAGAGCTCTCTCCAAAACCGAGACGCGAACTGGGGACCTCTGTCACTGAAAATTTTATCAGGCATGCCATGTAAACGGAAAATATGTTTAATGAACAACGCTGCCAAGGCCCGTGCAGAAGGTAACCGTGGAAGCGGCACCAAGTGCACCATCTTAGAGAAATGATCGGTGACAACCCAGATAACGGTGCAGTTATGAGACTTGGGTAAGCCCACCATAAAGTCCATCCCGACCATCTGTCAGGGCCTGTTTGCCACTGGCAGGGGGTAAAGTTGCCCAGCAGGCCGTTGCCGAGGAGACCGATTCTTGGCGCAGGATTCACACACCCGAATATATTTCCCAACATCACGGGCCATATGCAGCCACAAGTACGTCCTAGCCAAAATCTCAGATGTCCTCTTGGTCCGAAAATGTTCACCCACTCTGGACGAGTGAGCCCAAGAGAGAACCTCCGGTCGCAAATTAGATGGAACGAAAGTCTTGCCTGGGGGCACAGACTCTAGCGATACCGGAGCCACAGTTCTCAGGCTCTCAGAAGGGACAATAAGCCAAGGCTCCTCCTCCTCCTCAGATGACACTACGGAGCGAGAGAGAGCGTTGGCATGAATGTTCTTCTCCCTGGAGAGAAAATGGAGAGTAAAATGGAACTGGGAGAGAAACAGGGACCATCTAGCCTGGCAAGAATTCAGCCGCTGGGCCATCTGTAAGTACACCAAGTTCTTGTGGTCTGTGAACACTTGGAAGGGAAAGCGAGCTCCCTCCAAGAGGTGTCTCCACTCTGAGAAAGCCAACTTCATGGCTAGCAACTCCCTGTCCCCGATGGAATAATTCCTCTCCGCTGGTGAAAAGGTCTTGGAAAAGAAGAAGCAAGGATACTTTCGACCTTGAGCATCCTTTTGGAAGAGGACTGCTCCAGCACCAACGGATGAGGCATCCACCTCCATAATAAATGGCTTATCTACATTGAAGCGATGTAGGATTGGACCGCTAGCAAAGTGTGACTTAATCGAGAGAAAGGCCTTGGAGACCTCATCCGACCACAACTTGGGATTTGCTATCTTCTTGGTGAGGGCAACCAAGGGAGCTACCAAAGTTGAAAAGTGTGGGATGAACTGGCGATAGTAATTAATGAACCCCATAAAGCGCTGCACTGCTTTAAGAGAATGGGGTTCTTGTCAGTCCATCAGAGCCTGTAGTTTGGCAGGATCCATAGCCAATCCCTGGGCAGAGATGACATAGCCAAGGAAAGGCAAGGACTCCTGCTCAAACACACACTTCTCAAACTTGGCATAGAGGGAGTTTGCCCGTAAGAGGTCGAAAACCTTGCAAACATCTCTCCGATGGGAGTCAATATCTGGAGAGTAAATGAGAATATCATCCAGATAGACTACGTCCGAGGTGGTGAGCATCTCC
This sequence comes from Ranitomeya imitator, assembly GCF_032444005.1. Taxonomy (NCBI): domain Eukaryota; kingdom Metazoa; phylum Chordata; class Amphibia; order Anura; family Dendrobatidae; genus Ranitomeya; species Ranitomeya imitator. The sequence continues at coordinate 376,526,074 of NC_091286.1, read as the reverse complement.
CCGAAGATGTCGTTCACAAAGCCTTGGAAAATGGCTGGGGCATTACAGAGCCCGAAGGGCATCAGCAGATATTCATAGTGCCCATCCCTGGTGTTAAAAGCCGTCTTCCCCCTTCGTCCCCCTCACGGATGCGAATCAGGTTGTAAGCACCCCGCAGATCTAACTTAGTAAATAGCAAAACCTACCCTTAAAAACATCAATCTTTATTAATCATCTAGTACAATACATATAATTCATCAAAAATCTAGATAAAAAATAACCCTGTTAGGGACCAAATTCCTGGGATTAGGGACACCGCATATATATATAGGCGTTTATATAGAGGCCATTTATTATACCAAAAAGCACCCAATAGAAAAAACTCAAAAAAGGGGAAAAAATAACAATAAAAAAAAACAAAAAAAAATATGAAAAAATATAAAAAATGAAAATATTACATATAGTAAGCCTCTTCTGACCCTAATAGGCCCTAAAATCTGATCACCTTCCTTACAGCGGAGGTTGGCACCCTAAATTGCGATATGGCGCCCCCGCTCCACGGTGGCTGTCCCTAATGTCCCTAGGTGATCCCTAAACAACTAACCCCCACAGACAAAAAACACACATATATGGATCAAGAAAGATCCATAGAAAATTACCAAGCACTAACGTATAAACTATATGCTATGGCTAACACTCCAAACTAAGGACTTAAATGGTTGCTTGTAGACCTATATGAAAATATGAATACTAAAGGAGAACCTGTAGCGCTCACACTTAATTATACCTGCAGCAAACAGTATAGCGGTACCACCCGACCGCAACCAACTCAATAAATCTGATGAAGAAAAAAAGAAACTGTCTGCGCTGGAAAACCCACTAGAGGACCATAGGGCCAAGTAAGTTAGTAAATCTAACCAGAGTGAATGAAAAGTTACAGAGAATAGTACCGTGTCAGTGTAAGATAAAACTACCTCATACCGCAAAACATATAAAAAATGGTTAAAAAGTATTACATAACTACCTGAAGGAATAGTCCGAGGGAGATATAGATTTCTTCGGTGTATTTTACTCGAGTCACCCAGAAGGGGTAAGGTAAAGTCAATACCAGATGATTTCTGCACATGAAGCGATTACTTGGATAGTGCGGCGTCTTCCAATATCTTTTCCACTTGCGGTGCCAGGAGAAAGTCGGGTGAAATTGCATTCAAACGCAAGGGAGGGGATGATTAAAGAGCGACTTTCACTCACAACACACACACATAAACAAGTGTATACTAGAACATGGCCATGCGGTCATGCGGCCATGTGAATCTTTTATAGCTGCAGCAACTTCAGGACCTTCCTAGAGGACCAATGAGAACTGCTACAGTAACTGAGCAACTTCAGGACCTTCCTAGAGGACCAATAGGAGCTACTGCAGTACCTGAGCAGATGACCCCAGACCTCCACTGAGAGTTCTCCCTTTGGGCATGCTCAGAAGGGGAAAAGCAGGACTTAGTCCCAGAGGCGTCTGCTCACCGCTGATGAGTACAGGCTACAATGGAAGAGCCTGGAAAGGCAGCAGTAACCCTTTGCACAGAATCAGACTGAGCAAGACGCTGGGACCTATGTCTCCGCTGAGCAGGCTCCACAGCGGCTGATGCAGAATGAGAGACCACAGCAGATATGGTTCAAGATTCCCCCTGTGCAGCGGTGGGAACTTGACTCCTAACACCTGATAGATTTAATTTACAAGTTTGTAATACACAGTGATATTTTACCGCCTGTCTACTGTAGCTCCGCTATAGGTATTGCGTTGGATCTGGCTCTACAGCACATCCCCATGCAGGAGAAACAGGGCTTTGATTTAGTACAGACATACAGTGGGGCAAAAAAGTATTTAGTCAGTCAGCAATAGTGCAAGTTCCACCACTTAAAAAGATGAGAGGCGTCTGTAATTTACATCATAGGTAGACCTCAACTATGGGAGACAAACTGAGAAAAAAAAAATCCAGAAAATCACATTGTCTGTTTTTTTAACATTTTATTTGCATATTATGGTGGAAAATAAGTATTTGGTCAGAAACAAAATTTAATCTCAATACTTTGTAATATATCCTTTGTTGGTAATGACAGAGGTCAAACGTTTTCTGTAAGTCTTCACAAGGTCACCACACACTGTTGTTGGTATGTTGGCCCATTCCTCCATGCAGATCTCCTCTAGAGCAGTGATGTTTTTGCCTTTTCGCTTGGCAACACGGACTTTCAACTCCCTCCAAAGGTTTTCTATAGGGTTGAGATCTGGAGACTGGCTAGGCCACTCCAGGACCTTGAAATGCTTCTTAGAAGCCACTCCTTCGTTGCCCTGGCGGTGTGCTTTGGATCATTGTCATGTTGAAAGACCCAGCCACGTTTCATCTTCAATGCCCTTGCTGATGGAAGGAGGTTTGCACTCAAAATCTCACGATACATGGCCCCATTCATTCTTTCATGTACCCGGATCAGTCGTCCTGGCCCCTTTGCAGAGAAACAGCCCCAAAGCATGATGTTTCCACCACCATGCTTTACAGTAGGTATGGTGTTTGATGGATGCAACTCAGTATTCTTTTTCCTCCAAACACGACAAGTTGTGTTTCTACCAAACAGTTCCAGTTTGGTTTCATCAGACCATAGGACATTCTCCCAAAACTCCTCTGGATCATCCAAATGCTCTCTAGCAAACTTCAGACGGGCCCGGACATGTACTGGCTTAAGCAGTGGGACACGTCTGGCACTGTAGGATCTGAGTCCATGGTGGCGTAGTGTGTTACCTATGGTAGGCCTTGTTACATTGGTCCCAGCTCTCTGCAGTTCATTCACTAGGTCCCCCCGCGTGGTTCTGGGATTTTTGCTCACCGTTCTTGTGATCATTCTGACCCCACGGGGTGGGATTTTGCGTGGAGCCCCAGATCGAGAGAGATTATCAGTGGTCTTGTATGTCTTCCATTTTCTAATTATTGCTCCCACTGTTGATTTCTTCACTCCAAGCTGGTTGGCTATTGCAGATTCAGTCTTCCCAGCCTGGTGCAGGGCTACAATTTTGTTTCTGGTGTCCTTTGACAGCTCTTTTGTCTTCACCATAGTGGAGTTTGGAGTCAGACTGTTTGAGGGTGTGCACAGGTGTCTTTTTATACTGATAACAAATTTAAACAGGTGCCATTACTACAGGTAATGAGTGGAGGAAAGAGGAGACTCTTAAAGAAGAAGTTACAGGTCTGTGAGAGCCAGAAATCTTGATTGTTTGTTTCTGACCAAATACTTATTTTCCACCATAATATGCAAAAAAAATGATAAAAAAACAGACAGTGTGATTTTCTGGATTTTTTTTTCTCAGTTTGTCTCCCATAGTTGAGGTCTACCTATGATGTAAATTACAGACGCCTCTCATCTTTTTAAGTGGTGGAACTTGCACTATTGCTGACTGACTAAATACTTTTTTGCCCCACTGTAGTTCATGGGCAAGTGTTTTTTCTAATGCCATACAACCTATGTAATGTGGCTCATGTTACACTGTATTGAGAATTTGATCCTGAAGCTTGCTTATAACTCGTTATGGTTTCCTACATGCAGCACAGAAAAATGGATATAAAGCCAGTAATTGTAGTCCATGGAGGTGCGTGGGCAATACCAGATGATCTTGCAGATTGCAGCAAAATTGGTGTTAAGAATGCAGCAACTTGTGGGTTTTCCATACTTGCTAAAGGTGGAAGTTCTTTGGAAGCTGTAGAGACTGCTGTGCAAAGCCTAGAAGATAACAAAGCATTTGATGTAGGTATTATTATGATGTCTATTTTTTTAATTTATATATTTTTTTAAGAATTAAATTCTATTTGCACTGCTAACATTGACATCAATATTTCCAATGAAAATTATTTTATATCTTTGTACTATTTCTCTTAAAATAACATAGTGAAAAATAACAAATTAAAATACTACAGTCCTAATTGAAAGTATAGGTTCATCTTTTGTAAACCTTGTGTGAGCATCATGTACATTTTATGAAACTATGAAAACAAAAATTCTTCAGATTACAATGAGTTCAAATTTTCCTCTAAGTCCTCTAAAGTGAAACACTAAACTTCCATGGGATTTGGACTTGTTCTTCACCAATATCCCACATGCTCATTAGATTTTAAAATCTAGGCAATTTGAAGGACAATACCTTTAATTCTTTTTCATGCTCCACAAACCATTCCTGAACCAATTTTGTGGTGTGGAAATGCACATTATCCTACTGAAAGAGTCCACTGCCATTAAGAAATAATGTTGTTAGGAAAGGGTATCCTTGGACAATAAGAATATTTTGGTCGCATCCCCTTGGAGCCATTTTTTTCCCAGCAGAAGCATAACAGGTATATTTCTCTGCCTCTGCCTGCTTGCCTTTTTTACTGTAGTACATCCTCGTGCCATGTGTTTTAAGTGTAAGCAACATCCCTGAACCTGGCCATCCACATGATATAAAACAAAACTTATTTTTTCAGAACATTCGACAATCTTCCATAGCTCAACAATAAGCCTTAATATTCACTGTTGTGGCATTGGACAGCATGGGCAAAAACATTGGTCGGCAACTTCACAGCCCGTACAAATGAGCATTTTCAGCAATTTGTACTACAGTAGCACTTTGTTTGATCATCAGTGAAACTTGGGCATCCATGACTTTGTAACTACCATAAAGGTTCAAAAGGAATGTAAAGTCCAGAAAAATGGATCCAGAAAATCTAGTTGTTTATATTATTGAAAAGCCATAACAATTCAAACCAGCACCATGCAAAATGGCAGACGTGTTTCAAACTGTGTCTGAAACGCATCTGCGGTTTTACATGGTTGATTTTTATGGCTTTTCATAAAAATCTACTGTATATTTTAGAAGGATCTATTTTGCTGGATCTTGCATTCCTTTTGCACTATTGGGCTAGATATACTAAGAGGTCTCTGTGCAATGTTGACCTTTTCCCCCCGGTGAGCTGACTTAAGGTACCTTCACACTGAACGATATCGCTAGCGATCCGTGACGTTGCGGCGTCCTGGCTAGCGATATTGTTCAGTTTGACAGGCAGCAGCGATCAGGATCCTGCTGTGATGTCGTTGGTCACTGCAGAAAGTCCAGAACTTTATTTCGTCGCTGGACCTCCTGCAGACATCGCTGAATCGGCGTGTGTGACGCCGATTCAGCGATGTCTTCACTGGTAACCAGGGTAAACATCGGGTTACTAAGCGCAGGGCCGTGCTTAGTAACCCGATGTTTACCCTGGTTACCAGCGTAAAAGTTAAAAAAAACAAACACTTTATACTTATGTGACGCCCAAGAGACCGGGGTACCCAGCACCGGACCAATGAGGTCTGTCTGTTGAGGGGGGTGTCACGGGTGGCTTGACCCGGTGCTGTGGCCTCAGGCAATGCACAGTGTAAAGGGTATCGTGAGGGAACAGGCACTTACTTGATCAGCAGCAGGTTCTCCCAGCGGTGATGATCCCAATCCTGGATAGATGGCTATTGTCCAAATGAAAGACTGAGGCACTGAAACGTTTAACCAGTTTACTTTAACAAAAAAGGATTTACAACCAGTCCTGTCACCGGAGTCTGTGTGGGAACTCTGAGTTACTTTGACCCTGCCGGGGTCTTCGCCTCTTATTGTACGCAATATCTGTGTGGCCCTGCTGCTGTATGTGAACTGGCTGCCGGCCCAATCTGTCCCCTCCGGGTCCTGGTTCGACGGGCAACCCGAGTCCTTTTATCGGCTTACCCCCTCCAGGAGTACCGCTGAACTCTGTGTCTGTTGCTGCGTCCGACCCTAGTGAAGCTGATATCACCTCACGTTTTTCCGGTTGCTGTATTATATGTAATGAATACAGCCACGGATCCGGTATCCGTCTTTGCGCCTGTTCTGGGTAGTGATTAATGCTACCCGGTTCTCACAATGTCCTTTTTCTCTATCCCTCTTCTCCTCAGGCTGGTGATTTAGGCCTGGTAACAGTCACAGGGCTGTTAGAGATTCAACTGTATGACCTCTCACTTTCAGCTCCTTAGCCCAACTGCCAGTTCTTCTCTCAGACCAGAATGGATCAAGGGGAGTCTCTGGAGCTCCCCCTTCTGGCCGGAGGTGGTAGTGCAGTCTTGCTATTTTAGTATTTGCATTTACTGTCAGTAACTATTTTTGTGGCAAATACCCCTAGGGGTGCCACATTCCCCCTTAGTTAAGAACAGTACTCCGGGACTGTGGGACAATAACATTTTGAAATAACAATTAATATGTACAGAGTCTTAAAAATGAAAAGTTACAAAAACCACTCGAGGAAACAAAAATATAGTTCTGTACAAAGTCACTTCAAATAGCGTCCATTAATACAGTTCTATCCTTGAAGGTACTAGGAAAGGCACTGCACTTTGTGTCCAGGAATTTAGTTCCATTTTTCCAACGGAGTTATCAATATAAAGTCTAAAGAAAGTTCAAAAAGAGCGAGGAGCAAAGTTCAAAAAGCAGTCTTTCCGGAGCTTTGATTTAGTGCCTCCGGGCTGATAAAAAGTTCAAGAATATGCAAGAAGTTCATACAGACAAGTCTCTGTAGGCACTGGGCTTAAACGTTGCAGACTGATAACAATGACTATACTACATTTTCTGTTTAACTATATACGGCATAACATATATACAATTCACATTATGAGCTTTATAGTTGGCAATCTGCATACCTGGCCGGTAATTGACCCTGGGTACTACGCTGTGATCTACGTAATAGCGGTGTCTCTTCATGTGGTGTACTACTGTCTACTGCGGATGTAGTATCTGCCCGCTCTGCTAAAGATAATTCCACGACTATGGAGTTGGCAAGTCCACCGTGAATGGGATTACTCTGACCAGGAATCTGTTCTTCCTGGCCTGGAACCTCCTGTAGTACGGGGTCAGCCTCTTCCTGTCTTGGGACTTCTGGTATTGGGTTTGGTGTTGGGTAAAAGGCCACCATGGGAACCACTACTGCACCATGGTATGTTAGTAGGGTTTTGGGAAAGTCTCCTATACAGGTGTGATACACTTCCTCTTCTTTTTCCTTTACTGGTTGAACCTGTATGGGTTGAATAACTTCTGGTTCTGGCTGGACAACGTCTGGCTCTTTCAATGCTTCCGGACATAATTTAAGATTGTCTCTTGACACTAGTACAGATGTTAAGCCTCCGTTTTTGCTAATGAGACACATTTTAGGATTATCCACTCTTGTTGGTAAAACTGTGTAGGGTACGGCTTCCCACTGATTGTCCAGTTTATTGGTTCGACGATTTCTCTTGAGCACTTGGTCACCTGGTCTTAATGGGGTCGCTAGAGCATTCTGGTTGAAAGTTCGCTCATGTCTTTCTCTAGTTTGCTGAAGGCTTCTTTCCACACTCTCTTGCACTTGGCGATACTGCTTTTGCCGTATGATATCCCAATTGGAGTCTTGGACTTCTGCGTCTGGTTTCAGAATTCCCATTTCTAGATCGATTGGTAATTGGCCGGGTCTTGCACGCATAAGGTAAGCTGGGGTGCAATTGGTGGAACTCACCGGGACATGATTATACAGATCCACCAAGTCAGGCAATTTCTCTGGCCATTGATTCCTTTCTGCCTCAGGTAAAGTCTTTAGTAGTTCTATTACAATATGGTTCATCTTCTCGCATAAGCCGTTTGTTTGTGGATGATAGGCCGTCGTCCGGATCTTTTTGCAACCATACATATTACAGAATTCTCTGAAGATCTCTGATTCAAAGGCTGTACCTTGGTCGGTGAGAACCTGTTCCGGATATCCATGGGGTCTACAAAAGTACGTTTGGAACGCTTTGGCTGCTGTTTTTGCTGTCAGATCTTTTACGGGTACTACTACCAAGAAGCGTGAATAATGGTCCACGATGGTCAAGGCATAGACATAGCCAGACCGGCTTGGTGTCAACTTCACGTGGTCCATGGCTACAAGTTCAAGTGGTTGTTTGGTGATTATGGGCTGCAGTGGTGCTCTTTGGTTCTTTTGATCGTTTCTTCTGAGGTTGCACGGGCCACAATTTCTGCACCACTGTTCGATTGATTTTCTCATCCCGACCCAATAAAATCTTTCTCTTAGAAGTACTTCTAACTTTTTCCAACCGAAGTGACCAGCACCATTATGGTAAGCTTCGAGGACCATCTTGACATCTTGTTTAGGCACGATAATCTGCCAAACCAATTCATGTGTTTTCGGATTGGTGTACCTTCTACAGAGCTTCCCTTGATACAGGAACATTTTGCCTCTCTCTTTCCAGAGTTGATGCGTCTCTTCTGGGGCATCCTCATCGGGATATGCACTTTGCTCAGTTAACAGTTCCTTCACCAACTTCACAGCCGGATTGCTGTCTTGGGTGTCAGCCCATCTATGGTGTGCTAACGGATTTAAATTCACCTCTTGTTGTTTCTGATAGGTACTTGACTGATGATGTTTTGCCTTGGGATGATGGAAGGCTGGTAGTTCAATTTCTTCAAGCTCCCCCATTTCTTCTTCTACATCTCTCAAGTGTGGCATCCGGGATAGGGCATCGGCATTTCCATTCTTGCGACCTGCTCGATACTTGATCTTGAAGTTGTAATTAGATAACCGGGCTATCCATCGCTGTTCTAACGCACCTAATTTGGCTGTGTCCAGGTGGGTCAACGGATTGTTGTCAGTATAGACAATAAATTCTGCAGCGGCCAGATAGTGTTTGAAACGTTCAGTCACAGCCCAAACTACTGCCAGTAGTTCCAATTTGAAGGAGCTGTAATTTTCTGAATTTCTTTCAGTAGGCCGGAGCTTTCTACTTGCAAAGGCGATGACTTTCTCCCGACCTTCTTGCTTTTGTGACAGCACCGCTCCTAGTCCCACATTACTGGCATCGGTGTAGAGGATGAAAGGTTGATGGTAATCTGGGTATGCCAGAACCTCTTCTCCGGTTAGTGCCTTCTTTAGTTGTTCAAAGGAGTCTTCCCTTTCGTCGTTCCACTGAAAAGGAGGGTTTCGATTTGAAGGTTTCTTCGTCTGCCCTACCAAGGTGTCTTGCAAGGGTGCTGCCAACTTGGTAAATCCTTTTATAAATCTGCGATAGTAACCCACCAATCCCAGGAATTGTCTCACTTCTTTTGCGCTGGTAGGTCTTGGCCAATCCCTTATGGCGCTTATTTTCTCGGGATCTGGTGCTACTCCCTCCGAACTCATGATGTGTCCCAGGTACTGTACCTTTGGCTTGAGAAGGTGACATTTGGATGGCTTGACTTTCATGCCATACCTGGATAAGGCTTCGAACACTTCTGCCAGGTCTATTAAGTGTTGTTCGTAAGTCTTTGAGTAGACGATCACATCATCTAGGTACAGGAGGACGGTCTCGAAGTTCTTGTGTCCGAGGCAGCATTCCATCAGCCGCTGGAAGGTACCGGATGCGTTGCAGAGTCCGAACGGCATGCGATTAAATTCACATAGACCCATTGGTGTGGTGAATGCCGTCTTTTCCTTATCTCGCTCAGCCACAGGGACTTGCCAATACCCGCTTGTTAAGTCTAAGGTGGAAAAATAATTAGCAGATTTCAAAGCAGTTAAGGACTCTTCTATCCTAGGCAAGGGGTAGGCGTCTTTATGGGTGATGTTATTAATCTTCCGGTAGTCTACGCACATTCTCATGGTTCCGTCCTTTTTTTTGACAATCACTAGAGGGGCCGCCCAGGGGCTACAGCTGTCTCTTATTACCCCGGCCTGTTTCATCTCCCTCAGCATATCTTTTGCACATTGATAGTGAGCGGGCGGTATGGGTCTATATCTTTCTGTTATTGGGGGATGGTCACTGGTGGGGATTGTGTGTTCTACCCCTTCTATCCGTCCGAAGTCCAATGGGTGTTTACTGAAGACTTGTTCATATTCCGTCACTAGCCTATACACCCCTTGTTTTTGATGGGTAGGTGTTGAATTTATGCCCACGTGTAGCTGTTGGCACCAATCCTCCATTTCTCCATCTGAGCCATTGCCTTCCACCTGACAGGTTGGTTCTAAGGGCTCAATGGTTGTGATGGCATTGTTGTCAACAGTATATAGCTTTGCCATTGTAGCATACCTTGGCAAAGTGACCTCTTCCTCTCCACAGTTCAAAAGTCGTACCGGCACTCGTCCCCGGTGTACCTCGACTATCCCTCGTGCTGTGAGTATAGTGGGCCTGCTGTCGGTGTACACTGGTTCTATTAAGGCTTGATAATCTCGTCCCTTAGTACCAATGGCTGCTCTACACCATACCAGCATTTCTGTTTTTGGTGGGATTACAATAGATGTTGGATCACTTACCCTCACACTGCCGATTTCTCCACCTGCAACTTCTACCTGTTGCCTTAACATCAATACTTTTATTCCCTCCGGAGAACTCTCTGCTGGCAGGATTGGGCAGTTTCAGCAATTTGCTGTAAGACAGAAATGACTTCGGAAAAGCAGTTCTCTAACACATTCATTCCTATCAATACAGTTGGTTCACAGTTCCGCCGGTCAACATCAACAACAATTATACCCTGTTTCTTCAATTCTACTTTACCAATCTTTATGGTCATCTCCCTGAATCCTAGTTTCGGTACCAACTTACCATTACTGGCCCATATATCTAGTTCAACATCAGAGGGCCCTTTATCAATATCTGCATCAGCCCAGTACCTCTTATAAAGGATATACGGTATAGATGAAATCTGGGAACCTGTGTCCAGCAAAGCGTTGAGGGGCATTCCGTTCAGCACGATAGGGATAATGGGTCGTCCTCCGATGTACCTGTCGTGCCAGGGTGTTGGGCCTTGAAAGTTCATTCCTGCGAAGCGGCCCGCATTCCCAGGGGATTCCCGTTTAAATCACAATCTCGTGCAAAGTGGCCTGGCTGCTGGCAACGGCGGCAAATGGGCTGTCCATCCGGTTGGTAGCGGTCGCGGGGTCGTCCTCTCCATGTCGGGTATCTCCGGGGTCTCATCCATGGAACACCTTCTCTACGGTTTGACAACTCCATCTTGGGTCCTCTCATCTCCTGCATGGTTTTAGCCATTGAAGCAACAACATCAGTTAAAGAGTCAAGCTTTTGTTGAAGAGCCTCATTAGTACTGGGCCCCAGGGGCTTAGCAATGGCCCCGGACATAGCTGATGTCACTGGTACTCCATGTTGTTGAGGAGCCTCTGCCATGAGTTGCGCAGGATCCTGATCCCGAGGTGCCTCTGCCAGCTGGAGACGTATAACGCTCTCCTTTAATTGGGCAAATGTCAATTCAGGGTTCTTAAAAACAAGCATGCTCACATGCCCCCGGTGAGAAGGGGTGTAGAGTCCCTCAATAAATTGATCTCTTAGCAGTTTATCCGCTCCGGTGTTAAAAATGGGTTCAGCCAGTGTAAGTGATTTAAGGGCTTCCTGCAGGTTTAAGGCAAAGTCTCTCACGCCCTCATTAACTTTTTGTTTGCAATTAAAGAATCGTACTTTAGCTTTGCTGCTGGCAGTGGTTTCAAATGTAGCTTTTAATCCAGCAAATATGCGTTCAACAGTGCCTTTTAGATCAGCTGCCCATGCTGTGACTTCTCGCTTAGCATGGCCACTTAACTGCATCATCAGGAGACTAACACGCTGAACTTCACCCACAGGGAACATGTCAAAATGGGCCAGCATCTTTTCTCTGAAATCGTCAAGGGTATTAGGCTCACCTTCATACATTGGAAGCCATGGGCCACCCGGGGTATATGGCATCAGCACCGGTATGATGGGCGCCACTCCTTGCACCGCTGCGCTACCGGACTCTCTATCGACACTCTGTCTTTCAGCTGCATTAGCGTCGCCGGGTGCTGCGGCGTCTCCGTGCTGCGACATACTGTGCCCCCTTAGTTAATCCGGACCCTTCCGGTCCTCCGCTTCCGTCGGGATAGTGTAGATTCGTTCCGCTGTGCAGCAGGATCGATTTTCCCCTTGCTCTGATGTCAGAGCGCTCAGCTTGGTGCCGCCCACAATGACACGCCCCCTGCTGCTCCCACCCACCGCGCTCTGTAATGGCGGATTCTGAAGTTTTTCAGTTAGACTGGGGCTCAGGTGATGGCGTAGCTCAATTAACAGTCTCGTGCCTAACGGTTATGAAGTGATTACCTCAGGGGATGGCGGCCATCTTTACTCCATTATAACCAATGGGGAAAAGTCACTTTCAATAGTTTTCAATGGAGAATGGATTTTTCTTTAATAAAGTCAATTTTCAAGATTTTTCATCCAAGTTTTCACAGTTTTGGGCTCCAATCACGGCACACAATACCCGGTATACGGGCTGGCTAGATCCTGTTCGTGACGCCAATTGTGACGCCCAAGAGACCGGGGTACCCAGCACCGGACCAATGGGGTCTGTCTGTTGAGGGGGGTGTCACGGGTGGCTTGACCCGGTGCTGTGGCCTCAGGCAATGCACAGTGTAAAGGGTATCGTGAGGGAACAGGCACTTACTTGATCAGCAGCAGGTTCTCCCAGCGGTGATGATCCCAATCCTGGATAGATGGCTATTGTCCAAATGAAAGACTGAGGCACTGAAACGTTTAACCAGTTTACTTTAACAAAAAAGGATTTACAACCAGTCCTGTCACCGGAGTCTGTATGGGAACTCTGAGTTACTTTGACCCTGCCGGGGTCTTCGCCTCTTATTGTACGCAATATCTGTGTGGCCCTGCTGCTGTATGTGAACTGGCTGCCGGCCCAATCTGTCCCCTCCGGGTCCTGGTTCGACGGGCAACCCGAGTCCTTTTATCGGCTTACCCCCTCCAGGAGTACCGCTGAACTCTGTGTCTGTTGCTGCGTCCGACCCTAGTGAAGCTGATATCACCTCACGTTTTTCCGGTTGCTGTATTATATGTAATGAATACAGCCACGGATCCGGTATCCGTCTTTGCGCCTGTTCTGGGTAGTGATTAATGCTACCCGGTTCTCACAATGTCCTTTTTCTCTATCCCTCTTCTCCTCAGGCTGGTGATTTAGGCCTGGTAACAGTCACAGGGCTGTTAGAGATTCAACTGTATGACCTCTCACTTTCAGCTCCTTAGCCCAACTGCCAGTTCTTCTCTCAGACCAGAATGGATCAAGGGGAGTCTCTGGAGCTCCCCCTTCTGGCCGGAGGTGGTAGTGCAGTCTTGCTATTTTAGTATTTGCATTTACTGTCAGTAACTATTTTTGTGGCAAATACCCCTAGGGGTGCCACACTTACCTTCCGCTGTCTGTCCCCGGCGCTCTGCTTCTCTGCACTCCTCCTGCATCCTGTGTCAGCGTCGGCCAGCCGGAAAGCACAACGGTGACGTCATCGCTCTGCTTTCCGGCCGCTGTGCTCACAGTCAGTGCAGGAAAGCAGAGCGCCGGGGACAGACAGCGAAGGTAAGTATGTAGTGTTTGTTTTTTTTAACTTTTACGCTGGTAACCAGGGTAAACATCGGGTTACTAAGCGCAGCCCTGCGCTTAGTAACCCGATGTTTACCCTGGTTACCGGCATCGTTGGTCACTGGAGAACTGTCTGTGTGACAGCTCTCCAGCGACCAAACAGCGATGCTGCAGCGATCGACATCGTTGTCGGTATCGCTGCAGCGTCGCTTAGTGTGAAGGTACCTTTACTCTCTTTTTCGATGACCCTAAAGGTTGCTCTGCCTTTGACCAGTTTGTCTAAGTACTAACCACAGCATATGGGGAATACTTCAGAAGACCTGCTGTTTTTGAGTTGTTCTGCCCAAGTTGTCTAGCCATAACACTTTGCCCCATTTTTCCTGCTTAAAAAATATTAATTTTTATGAACTCTCTGTTCACTTACTTCCTGATACACACCACGCATGACAGTTACCAGTGTGATGGCATAGTGTTATTAGTTCATCTGTCAGTGGTTGTAAGGTTTTGGCTTAGTGTAGGTACTGGTGAAAGAACACAAGCAAATGTCACCAGAATTAACAACTTAGTGTCATTTCCTATATATGTGGTAATAATAAAAATTAAAAATGTTGAATTTAGCTAAGCACAAGAAAACAAGTTATATTTATTTTCCTTCTAGAATAATGTATTATGTTTAGAAACTATTTCTATCATGCTTTTATGTATCTGCTGTTTTTAATATTATGTGTGATCTCATCTGGTGAGAAAAACACCAGCTACCCAAAGTATTTATCTGCAAAATGAATGACACAAGTGCCCTGCAGATTTTATGATTAAAAAAAAAAGCAAGACAGAAATTTTTATGACTAAAACAGTGCAATGATATTATTAGATTGCCAACAGCGCCGTATTTACTTAAAAGCTTGTGACAATAAAAGCAAATATTTTTCACTGTAATCAAGTCTAATAGCTGCCAGGATAGTTGTAGTAAATTGCTCTGAAATGGTTTTTCTAATATTTTTCCAAAGCTTTAGGGCAATAATGTTTTCTATGTTTCGAACTGAATTGCATCCTACAGGTCATGGGGCTGTGTTGAATGCGGACGGTGATGTGGAACTTGATGCAATTATAATGGATGGCAAAAATCTTGCTGTAGGCGCAGTCTCTTGCATCAAAAATATTGCGAACCCTGTCATGTCTGCCCGCAAAATCATGGAGCAGGTAAAATACTATTCTTTTGTCTTGCTTTAAAATTGCAAACTGCCTGCAATTTAAAAACACAAAATACAGAAATACGATACCAGAAATGTGGGTCTAAATACATGAATGTAATGTGGATAAATAGTAGTAATCTATACAATTCTGAACCTGGTTACATTAGAACTTTACTTTGCCCTTTAATTTGTAATAAATTCACAAAAACCATAGAATGTATTCAGGTCTATTTTATTTTTCAATGATAATCTGAGGGTTGCTTGCTACTGTGTTTCCCATAGTAAAGAATTGAAGTTACCTCGATTTTACAAGGTCTCATGGGCAACTAATAATCACACTATGTGTTAGGGCTAGCGGAACGCACCAAATAATAAGACAGATGGAGTAAGGTGCGTTCGCAGCCCGGGGTCCACCGTGCAGAGATGGAACCTGCTGCCAAGTAATGACGGACTATATGGCGGTACAATATGAATACACACGGGTTAACCTCACCCTGTGTGACGGAAGCGAACCCTGTTGCATCACAGGACCGCGGTACCGCACCAAAAGCGCAATCCCAAGACACAGGATTTGAGTACATATAGACCTCATGCGCTCGACACCGCTACTGAGGTGTCAGAGTGACTGAAATAATTATAATAAAGAAGCACGAGAGTGCATGTGGTGCCGCACTGGCGAACGCCACTAACCACCCAGGCTTGGGTCAGGAAAGCGCTGTGAAAGCGCATGGCGCCGCACTGGCGGTCACAGCAATTAGAGGCTGTAATGTGTGTAACGTGCTGATGGTTAAGTCAGGCGCTAGGTAGCAATCATCCACCTTCCGCGAGCAGTCATACAATAGGGAGGGGATTTTAAAGAACGACTTTCATCCATCGACATACATCCATCAACACACACACATTATCCAGACTATACTAGCGCATGGCCTTGCGGCCATGCGAGCCTTAAATAGTTGCAGCATGTTTAGGACCTTCAGAGAAGGACCAATGGAGTTGCTGCAGTACCTGAGCATGTGACCCCAGATCTCCACTGAGAGATCTTGCCCTGGGCATGCTCAGAGTGCAAAACAGGACTTAGTCCTAGCACCTACAAGGACCTTCCAAGAAGGACCAATGAGCTAGCTGCAGTATCTGATCATGTGACCCTCGATCTCCACTGAGAGATCTCACTCTGGGCATGCTCAGAACGCGAAAAGCAGAACTTAGTCCCAATAGCATCTGCTCGCCGCTGCCCAACACTGACTACAATGGCAGAAGCAGGAAATGCAGCAGTAACTCTATTAACAGAGTGAGACTGAGCAAGATGCTGGGAACGACATTTCAGCAGACTCCACTGTGGGTGGAGAAGAATGGGAGACCGCAGCGGAGATGGTTCGAGATTCCCCCTGTACAGAAGCGGGAACTCGACACCTAACACTATGGCTCTAGTCTTTAGTTAGAAAAATGGACATCAACTAAAGTAAAGAAATATTTTATTACCCACTTAATAGGTCAAAATTTTACTTTCCTGAACATTTTTGTTTTATTTTCTTGTCCAACAACCCAATAAAAAGAGATTAATGATGATATATTTAATAAAAAGGGCTACCTGGAATTTCTGCATTGATGGCATAGGATAGGTCATCAATATCTGGTCAGTGGAGGTGCGAAACGTTACACCCCACCAACCCGCACAGCTCTGTCAACTGTATAGTGACTCAGGCACTGGCGTACACAGACAGAAAAGGGGCCCTACGCTAGAGCAAAAACTGGGCCCTTTGCAGTCCAATAGCTAATCATAATGAACAATTCTACCTGTTTTGGAGGTGTAAATGTTTCCCCTACCTTCTTAGGCCCTTGTGAAGCTGCAGTGATTGGACTAATGGTGTGTCTACTCCTGGTTTGCAACCAATTACTGCACATCCGTCCCCTATTGATTAGAGTACAGATTGGAGGTGTAGCATTTGTCCGAGTACACTATATAGTTGACGGAGCTGACTGAGTACTTCTGCTGGCAACAAGATCAGCAAGTGTGTTGGGTATCATACCACCACCTATCAGATATCGATAACCTATCCTAAGGATAGGCCATCAATATAAAAGTTCTGGACAAGCTGTTTAATTATTATCAAGCACCTTTCCTATTCTAACACAGGTGCATGGTACCTGCACATCATGCATGCATCCTGGCAGCTATCAGTGGACATGATGTCACTGATCATGCCCACCTCCATCTGCAGAAGTGAGGGGAGCTAAAATAATCCTTTAGTTTATCATTCCAGTTGTCCAATGATCATCACAAATTGCTTGTAAACTCCCCTGTTACCCTGCAAATATCATATCTGATCATATCTGATGCACTGAAAAAGTATAATCCAGACCTGTGATACATTTGCACCAGAAAATTAATGTTATGATGCAAATATTATCCCAAAATATCCATAGGTTCCATGACAATACTATATGACACAGCATCATTTTTTATCATTTCTACACTAAGAGAAGTATAAACATAGCAAGAAGTCAATGTTGGGTTCCTAAAGTAGAAAAAAGTTGTGGTCAGGATTGTTCACCTTTTGAATGAGCTTCACATGTTTGAAACAAACTTGTTTGCCAACAATTTTGTCCTGCTCAGTTTTGGGGTTGACTGTAAAATTATGTCCAACTTGCCTTTTTTCCCCTCTGTGTTTTGTGTTATTTCACTAGACACAAAGTAATTAAACGTGTATAACAAAACATGTGTAATCGCAATCATTTTCTGGGAAAAATACTTAATTTTCTGGAACAATTTCAAAGGTGAAAACACTTTCAGGCATAAGTAGCAAATGAAACCAAATTTGAAAGGCAGAATATTTATCAGTATTTGGTTTTCAATAACAAACGAAACAAGAAATATTCCATGATGTTGCCACCCCCATGCTTCACAGTATGTATGGTGTTCTTTGGATGCAACTCAGTATTCTGTCTCCTCCAAACAATATGAGTTTTGTTTCTACCAAAGAGCCCAACTTTGGTGTCATCAGACCATATGACATTCTCCCAATACTCTTCTGGATAATCCAAATGCTCTCTAGCAAGATTCAGACGAGCCCGAACATGTACTGGCTTAAACAGGGGGACACATCTGGCACTGCAGGATCTGAGTCCCTGGTGGGGTAGTGTGTTATTGATGGTAGCCATTGTTACAGTGGTCCCAGCTCTATGCAGGTCATTCATTAGGTTCCCCACCAGTGTGGTTCTGGGATTTTTGCTCACCGTTCTTGCATGGAGCTACAGATCAAGGGAGATTATAAGTGGTCTTGTATGTCTTCCATTTTCTTATTATTGCTCCCATAGTTGATTTCATTACACCAAGCTGCTTGCCTATTGCAGATTCAGCCTTCCCAGCCTGGTGCAGGGCTACAATTTTGTTTCTGGTGTAATTCGACAGCTCTTTGGTCTTCACTATAGTGGAAGCTGTGGACAGGTGTCTTTTATACTGATAACAAGTTCAAACAAGTGCCATTACTACAGGTAATGAGTGGAGGACATATGAACCTCTTAAAGAAGAAGTTACAGGTCCGTGAGAGCCAGAAATCTTGCATGTTTTTAGGTGACCAAATACTTATTTTCCACCACATTTTGCAAAATAAATCTTGCCAAATCAAACAAGGTGATTTTCTGGATTTGTTTTCTCATTTTGATTCTCATAGTTGTCGTCTACCTATGATGTTATTTACAGGCCTCTCTCATCAAGTGGGAGAACTTGCACAATTGGTCGCTGACTAAATACTTTCCCCACTGTATATCTAAAAGTGCTAATGACATAACATTCTACCCAGATATTAGTAACAACTAGTGTTGAGCATTCTGATACTGCAAATATCGGGTATCGGTCGATATTTGCGGTATCGGAATTCCGATACAGAGTTCTGATACTTTTGCAATAGCGGATACCGGAATTGGAAGTTCCCATAATGCAAAGAGCCAGTTTCATTTAATTCAGCCAATGAGGAATTATTAGAAGTGTGGGCACATCCTGTTCTGCATGTTAGGCATGTAACTACTGGCATGGCTGTGATTGGCTGCTGAAATGATGTCATGATGCACTATAAAAGTCGATGTCGCCATTTTGGGTTCACTCTGCTGTGAATTCAGGTAGGGGCAGGACGCTGTGTTCTGACTGAGGGCCAGTTTTGAGATAGCAATTTGCTTCATTGTGCTTTACCCAGGCTAATTTAGCAACCGCTGTTTGAGAACCTTGCTTTTGCCTTGCAGCGCTGTTCACGGCTGTATGCACAGTCTCTGTGTGAGTGCAGCTCACTCTGTAGTCTGTTCTGCCGCCACAGCTGGTTGTAGTCAGCTCAGGGTGCGTCACTGCCTCATACTGTTCCATTGTCCTTTTTTCAATTAGTGCAGCCTTCTGCACATTTTTTCGAATTTATCCTATTAGTGGGTTTCCATCCGTATCCTGCTAGATTGTGGAAAAACACTATATAGGAGTACATAGAGGAGCTTTTTTTGGCCTTGCAGCGCCGTTCACGGCTGTCTGCACAGTCTCTGTGTGAGTGCAGCTCACTCTGTAGTCTGTTCTGCCACCACAGCTGGTTGTAGTCAGCTCAGGGAGCGTCACTGCCTCATACTGTTCCATTGTCCTTTTTTCAATTAGTGCTGCCTGCTGCACATTTTTTCAAATTTATCCTATTAGTGGGTTTCCATCCGTATGCTGCTAGATTGTGGAAAAACACTATATAGGATTACATAGAGGAGCTTTTTTTTCCTTGCAGCACCGTTCAAGGTTGTCTGCACGGTCTCTATGTGAGTGCAGCTCACTCTGTAGTCTGTTCTGCGAAAAAAACAAAAAGTTAATAAAGTTCATCAAACACTCCACTTTACAGTTGTGTAGGCCACATTAGCTCATATTAAAGTCTAGTTCACACTTTATAACATTAGTGTTTCTTATACCTGTGAACAGCTGTTCAGGAATAAGCACACTAAGCCCTTAGTACTTTTCTGCCTATCTTTACCAGTCTACCAAGATGAAGAAGGCAGGGAGTAAGGCACGTGGTCGTGGGCGTGGAGGTGGAGCAGGGAGAGGACGTGGGGATTCTGTGCCTGCTGCGGGCACTGGTGACTCATCATCCCCCAGTTTTAGCAGGGAACAGTCCTTCATGCGCAGCTTTGTAGGAGCTCGCCGTACCCCGCTGCTGCGGGACAAACAAATTGAAGCCGTTGTCGGATGGATGGCAGCTAACGCATCGACTTCAATTAGTGCCACATCCTCTCAGGCACAGAGCACTGAAGAGCACCCATCCGTCTCTTCACCACCTGCCAAATTGCCCAGGCAGTCAGAGAGCCCAGGATAGGAGCCATCTCTACTTCTGTTCTCTGAATCTCTTGGCTTGGAAAGAGGGGGCCAGCCAAGCAGCATTGGAAAAATGGAAGAAGAGGCAGTATGCAGTGATGCCCAACAGCTTTGTTTCTCTGAATCTGAAGAGGCGGGTGGGCCAGTGCCTCCAGTCAGCACACCTTAGTACGCATCTGATGATGAGACTCAGGTGCCACTTTCTGGTGTGTACTGTGCTGCCGAGACTACCAAGGAAAAGCAGTTGTTGGAAGATTGTAGTGTAGATGATGAAGTCCTTGACCCATCATGGCATGGGGTACAGGAAGGTGGTGGGAGCAGCTCTGAGGAAGAGATTCCTCGAATAGCTCAAAGAGGAAGAGGGAGGGGGAAGACTGCGTTGCCTGTAGCCTCCACTTCGGCACCCATTAGGAGCATGCCTCTTCCAAAAGTCAAAACGTGCGCTCCCAAGACTTGCAGTGCCTGGTCCTTTTTTGATACAGTTGCAGATGACATTTGCTTTGTCAAATGCAAGCTGTGTCATCAGAAAGTCAAAAGAGGGAAAAGTGTCAGCAACCTCAATACTACAAATATGTGGAAACATGTGCAGACCAAGCACATGGTGGACTTACAAAAACACACTGAAGACCTAGGCCAACCCACAGCGGCACCTACAACCTCTTCAGCTCGTGTTGTAGCCTCTTCCTCCAACTCACACACAGCTGATTTGGCTTCCTCACAGGATCACCATGGAAGAACCTCTGGCACTGTTGTCCAGAGACCCAGTGTAATTCCACCCACAGCACCACGTTCCCAGTCATCCTCACACTCCCAGCCCAGTCTACAGCCATCGGTAGTACAGGCATGGGAGAAAAGGTGGCCATTCTTGGCAAACCACCCCCGAGCACAGGCTCTGAATGCTGGCATTGCAAAACTGCTGTCCCTTGAAATGCTGTGATTCAGGCTGGTGGAGACTGACACCTTCCGTAACTTGATGGCATTGGCAGTCCCACAATACAACATGCCCAGCCGCTTTTATTTCAGCAGAAAAGCCATCCCTGCCTTGCAAAAGCATGTAGAGGGAAACATTAAACATGTGCTACTAAACGCCATCAGTAGCAAGGTCCACCTCACCACCGATGCGTGGACCAGTCGCCATGGTTAGGGATGATACCTTTCCCTCACTGCCCATTGGGTAAATGTTGTGGAGTCAGGTACAGATCATGAGAGTGGTGCTGTACATGTTCTGCCAACTCCAAGGATTGCAGGAATCCAGTCTGTACAGATTGACTCCTCCTCATTCCCCAGTTCCTTTGAATCAGCGCTGCAGGAGCCGTCACAGTCCACCTCCACATGGACCCATGAATGCTTACCTGTTATGACCGATAGGAGCACAGCCGTGGCCAAATGTCAACAGGCTGTATTGAAATTAGTTTCTTTGGGGAATCGATGCCACACAGCGCAGGAGCTCTGGAATGCCATCAAGAAGGAGAGCAACGTGTGGTTTGTGCCAGCGAATCTCCAGCCAGGCATGGTAGTGTGTGACATTGGCCAAAATCTGGTGGCAGCTCTGGGCCTAGGCAACCTCACTCAAATCCCATGTCTGGCACATGCACTCAACTTGGTCGTGCAGAGTTTTTTTGAGGGACTATCCGGATCTTGATGCACTGCTGCACAAGGTCAGCCTAGAGGGATGAGGTTGTGAAAGAGGGGGAGGATGAGGAGTCACAAATGCCATCTGCTTCTGGACAGTCTGCGCGACGTGGTTCCTCACAAAGGCCTAGGCAGGGGACACTTTGTGAGGAGGATGAGGAGGAGTCAATGGAGGAGGAAGAAATCTGTCCAGAGGAGGGAGTTACACAATTCCCCAGTAGTCAGTATGTAGTGCGAGGGTGGGGTGATACAGAGCAGGCAGAGATCACGCCTCAAGCAGGGGACAGCGTTTCTTGGCCAGTTGGCAGTCTGCAGCACATGGTTGATTTCATGCTGCAGTGTCTGAGAAACGACCACCGCATCGCCCACATTCTCAACACGGCTGATTATTGGGTGTACACCCTCCTAGATCCTCGCTACCGAGACAACTTTCAAAGCCTCATAACACCGTTGAACCGGGTAACGTAAAATGTGGGAATACCAAGACAAACTGGTGCAGTCCATCATCTTCTCCAGTCCAATCGAGAGCAGTGCTGCTAGTGCTTTATAAAGCAGCTCAGTGCATCGAGGCAGTGGAGGAAGCTCTGCACAAAGAGAGAGCAGAAGCAGTGCCTCAGCACAAGGCAAGACCAGTATGGTGGCAAAGTTTTGTGTGCCCGGCACAAATGTCTACACCATCACAGATGGCTCCAGTCAGCAGGAGGCAACGTTTCCATCAGATGGTGACAGACTACATGTCTTGCCCTCTCAGTGTACTCCCAGACAGCTCCTCCCTTCAAGTTTTGGGTCTCTAAGCTGGATACATGGCCAGAGCTTAGCCAGTATGCATTGGAGGTGCTGGCTTGCCCTGCTGCTAGTGTATTATTGGAACGCGTCTTTAGTGCCACAGATGGTGTACTAACAGACCGTCGCATGCAACTATCCTCCGATAACGTTGACCGGCTTACTTTTCTGAAAATGAAAAAGGCCTGGATCTCGCAGTAATTTGGCACTCCTCTTCCAGATTAAATAATTGGTTGGCAACAGTATCCAGGTCTCCTGTTGAGTTCATGTTTCTACCACCTGAACTGTAATCCCTGGGCTACAACACCGCCAGTTGCTGCTCAGAAGTGACATCTGCTCAGTCAACACATGACCCAGTGTTATTGGGTTTCAGTAACATCAGCTGATCCCCAGCTGTGTATCCGGCAATTTGTCCTGCTACCTCCACGCTCACACTACTTCAGATATTAAACGTGCTCCAATTAGGCCTCGGCCTACACCATAGTAACATAGTAACATAGTTAGTAAGGCCGAAAAAAGACATTTGTCCATCCAGTTCAGCCTATATTCCATCATAATAAATACCCAGATCTACGTCCTTCTACAGAACCTAATAATTGTATGATACAATATTGTTCTGCTCCAGGAAGACATCCAGGCCTCTCTTGAACCCCTCGACTGAGTTCGCCATCACCACCTCCTCAGGCAAGCAATTCCAGATTCTCACTGCCCTAACAGTAAAGAATCCTCTTCTATGTTGGTGGAAAAACCTTCTCTCCTCCAGACGCAAAGAATGCCCCCTTGTGCCCGTCACCTTCCTTGGTATAAACAGATCCTCAGCGAGATATTTGTATTGTCCCCTTATATACTTATACATGGTTATTAGATCGCCCCTCAGTCGTCTTTTTTCTAGACTAAATAATCCTAATTTCGCTAATCTATCTGGGTATTGTAGTTCTCCCATCCCCTTTATTAATTTTGTTGCCCTCCTTTGTACTCTCTCTAGTTCCATTATATCCTTCCTGAGCACCGGTGCCCAAAACTGGACACAGTACTCCATGTGCGGTCTAACTAGGGATTTGTACAGAGGCAGTATAATGCTCTCATCATGTGTATCCAGACCTATTTTAATGCACCCCATGATCCTGTTTGCCTTGGCAGCTGCTGCCTGGCACTGGCTGCTCCAGGTAAGTTTATCATTAACTAGGATCCCCAAGTCCTTCTCCCTGTCAGATTTACCCAGTGGTTTCCCGTTCAGTGTGTAATGGTGATATTGATTCCCTCTTCCCATGTGTATAACCTTACATTTATCATTGTTAAACCTCATCTGCCACCTTTCAGCCCAAGTTTCCAACTTATCCAGATCCATCTGTAGCAGAATACTATCTTCTCTTGTATTAACTGCTTTACATAGTTTTGTATCATCTGCAAATATCGATATTTTACTGTGTAAACCTTCTACCAGATCATTAATGAATATGTTGAAGAGAACAGGTCCCAATACTGACCCCTGCGGTACCCCACTGGTCACAGCGACCCAGTTAGAGACTATACCATTTATAACCACCCTCTGCTTTCTATCACTAAGCCAGTTACTAACCCATTTACACACATTTTCCCCCAGACCAAGCATTCTCATTTTGTGTACCAACCTCTTGTGCGGCACGGTATCAAACGCTTTGGAAAAATCGAGATATACCACGTCCAATGACTCACCGTGGTCCAGTCTATAGCTTACCTCTTCATAAAAACTGATTAGATTGGTTTGACAGGAGCGATTTCTCATAAACCCATGATTGACCTTGGGCTCCAACACCGCCAGTTGCTGCTCGAAAGTGCTGTCTGCACAGAGAAAAACACTCGCTCCTCTGTTATTGGGGTTCAGTAACGCCAGCTGCTCCCCTGCTGTGTGTGCGGCAAGTTCTCCACTCAGTTTCTTGCATTAACCCTGGGCTCCAACACTGCCGTTGCTGCCCAGAAGTGCTGTCTGCACAGTCAACAGTTGCTCCTCTGTTATTTGGGTTCAGTAACGCCAGCTGCTCCCCTGCTGTGTGTGCGGCAAGTTCTCCACTCATTTTCTTGCATTGACCCTGGGCTCCAACACCGCCAGATGCTGCCCAGAAGTGCTGTCTGCACATTCAACAGTTGCTCCTCTGTTATTGGGGTTCAGTAATGCCAGCTGCTCCCCTGCTGTGTGTGCGGCAATTTCTCCTGCTCCCTCCACACTAAGACTACAACCAATATTAAACTAGCTTCAATTAGACCTCAGCCTACACTCTGTTTCTAGCATTGACCCTGGGCTCCAACACCGCCAGTTGCTGCCCGGAAGTGCCGTCTGCACAGTCAACACTTGCTGCCATGTTATTGGGGTTCAGTAACATCAGCTGGTCCCCAGCTGTGTATCCGGCAATTTCTCCTGCTCCCTCCACACTCACACTACTACAGAAATTAAAGGGAACCTGTCCTCCCCCAGGCATTTGTAACTGAAAGAGCCATCTTGTGCAGCACTATTGCTGCACAAGGAAGAGGTGGCTCTTTTACTTATGCTCCTTGCACACGCTGAACTAAACACTTATAAAATGTGCCCCCCTCATACCGTGAAAGTCTCGGAGGGCGGGACTTTCCTTCCTAATCAGACGCGGCACACCCGTCATTCATACCCACTTGGCGCCATGCGCCGCCTCCTGAGCATTGTTTGAATCTGTCCCGGAGCCTGCGCTGTTATGTTGTCCTTTGGCCATGCGCAGTTAGCACTGCCCGTCTTCTGACATCATTTGATGTCAAGCTGACTGCGCCTGTGCGGTCGCACTGCCCGATATCCCACCCAGTAGTGTCTTCTGATTTATTCACACTGCGGGGCTGGGATTCATGGGCATGCACAGTGCATATCTTCGCCTCTCACTCATCTCCCTCCACCTTCTTCAGACTGTGTGCCGTCAGCTGATCCCTAATCGCCGTGCCATGCACTTAAGGATCAGCTGACACCGCACAGTCTGAAGAAGGCAGATGAGTGAGAGGTGAAGATATACACAGCGCATGCCCATGAATCCCAGCCCCGCAGTGTGAATAAATCAGAAGACAATGCGGGGCGGGATCTCGGGCAGGGCGGCCGCACAGGCGCAGCCAGCCTGACAACAAATGATGTCAGAAGACCGGTAGTGCTAACTGCGCATGGCCAAGGGATAACATAACAACGCAGGCTCCAGGACAGATTCAAACAACGCTCAGGAGGCGGGGCCTGGCACCAAGAGGGTATTAATGACGGCTGTGCTGCATCTCATTAAGAAGGAAAGTCCCGCCTCTGGGACGGTTTCACGGTATGAGGGGCCACATTTTATAAGTGTTAACTTCAGCTGTGCAAGGAGCATAAGTAAAAGAGCCACCTTTTCCTTGTGCAGCATTAGTGCTGCACAAGGTGGCTCCTTTAGTTGAAAACGCCTAGGGGGGTTAAAGGTTCCCTTTCAACTTGCTCCAATTAGACCTCTGCCTACACTCTGTTTCTCATGTAATCCCTGGGCTCCAACACCGCCAGTTGCTGCTCAGAAGTGTCTTTGGCATGGGTACTCCCTCCTGCCCAGCCCGCTTCCAGCACGCAAGCTGTTTCCGGGTAGTGTCAAGGTCCCTTTGCCTCCAATACGTTGTCCTGTCGGGTTGCGGTCGGGCTAGCGAACTCTATGGTGCCTGCAGTTTAGATGCTTCCTATGTGGCCTGCGGGAACTGGCAATCAAGGCTGGTTCCGTAGTGCCAATAGGACAAGCTCCCCCTGTAGGACTGTGGGTTTTCGGTAACTATGGCCGGCTCGCGGCCTAGCATTTTTTTTTCCTATGGACCTTCTGCTACCTATCTGAGTTCCAGCACCATTAGCTGGTTCTTAGGAAGACAATCTTGAATAGGTTCCCCTGGTTCCAGTACCGTCAGCTGGTTCCAGGCAGAGCCTTTGGCTTTGGTGCCTCCTTCTGGGTATCCGAGTTCTACCAACGTCTGGTGGCCCTTGGTAGTGCTTTCTGGCATGGGTACCTCCTGCTTAGTAACCGGGTTCCAGTACCATCAGCTGGTCCTCGGTAGTTCCATTGGCTCTTGTACCTTCATGTAGCCATCCGGGTTCCAGTACCGTCAGCTGGTTCTCGACAGTGTCTTTTGCTCTTGTGCCTTCTGCTCCCTATCCTGGTTCCAGTACCGTCAGCTGGTTCCAGGCAGAGCCTTTGGCTTAGGTGCCTCCTTCTGGGTATCCAAGTTACACCAACATCTGGTGGTCCTTGGTAGTGCTTTCTGGCACGGGTACCTCCTGCTTAGTTGCCGGGTTCCAGTACCGCCAGCTGGTCCTCGGTAGTTCCATTGGCTCTTGTACCTTCAGCTACCCATCCGGGTTCCAGTACCGTCAGCTGGTTCTCGGCAGTGTCTTTGGCTCTTGTACCTTCTGCTCCCCATCCTGGTTCCAGTACCATCAGCTGGTTCAAAGCAGAGCCTTTGGCTTTGGTGCCTCCTTCTGGGTATCTGAGTTCCCCCAACGTCTGGTGGTCCTTGGTAGTGCTTTCTGGCACAGGTACCTCCTGCTTAGTAACCGGGTTCCAGTACCGTCAGCTGGTCCTCAGTAGTTCCATTGGCTCTCATACCTTCGGGTAGCCATCCGGGTTCCAGTACCATCAGCTGGTTCTCGGCAGTTCCTCAGCCTTCTTGTACCTTCTGCTACATTTCCAAGTTCAAAACCCTAAAGACGACGACCTGAAGACCACACGAAGATGACGATGACCCCGGAGATGATGACCCCTGTGACGATGACCCTGAAGACCACCCCGAAAAAGACGACGACCCTGGAGATGACGACCCTGGAGACGACGACCCTGGAGACGACGACCCTGGAGACGACGACCCTGAAGACCGAGAAGAAGAAGAACAAGAAGCTGCAGAACAAAAAGCAGAAGAACATTAAGCATAAGACTAAACATCAGAGCAAAAGATATTATCAAAATTATAAGCAGAAGAAGACTAAGCAGTGTATGGGGGTGAGTCCGTTCCTCCTCGTGGTGCCCCTGGAAAAAACCTGCTGCTGCAGGCTAAACTGAATGCGGACAAATCCTGTTGTAAATCTTTTGTGACAGGCAGAACGGAAAGTGTAATCTTCAAACTTTTATAGATAACAACTACAGGAAGGCCTGTCACAAAAAAGAATATGATGAAGAAGAAGAATATGAAGAAGATGACGAAGTTGAATATAAAGAAGGATAGTTGAATAAAAAAATATGAAGAATGTAAAAAAAAAAATAGGAAGAAGGTGAAGAAGAAGATGAATAAGGTGAAGGAGAAGTTGATGAAAAAGATGCTGCTGCTGCTGAGGATGATGAAGAAGAAAGTGTGGGAGAAGTAAAAAAGAAGGTGAAGAGCATGGAAGTAGTGAAACATAAATATCTGACAAAATATCAAAAATCTTAACATAGCCAATATCTTTGTAACTCCGAACTTCTTCAAAAAAAAATTAATTCCTGCTCTTCCATTTGATTGGCCTAAACCTCTATGCCTTTAATGTCTCCTCCACCTCCCCCAATACATCCTACATTATTCTTAGTTGTTTTCCTTCATGTTGAATAAACCTGTAAGGAAAGAAAGGGTTTATTTTAATTCTGATATTTTTGTCCCATTGACTTGCATTGGTATCGGGTATCAATATCGGCGATATCCGATATTTTTTGAATATCGGCCGATCCAATCCGATACCGATACTTCTGGATATCGGAAGGTATCGCTCAACACTACTGATATGTTGATTACACAGTATACCAGGCTATGCAGTTTGCTGACTTGCAAACATTAACCCCTTTACCCCCAAGGGTGGTTTGCACGTTAATGACCGGGCCAATTTTTACAATTCTGACCACTGTCCCTTTATGAGGTTATAACTCTGGAAAGCTTCAATGGATCCTGGTGATTCTGACATTGTTTTCTCGTGACATATTGTACTTCATGACAATGGTAAAAATTATTTGATAGTACCTGCGTTTATTTGTGAAAAAAACGGAAATTTGGTGAAAATTATGAAAATTTTGCAATTTTCCAACTTTGAATTTTTATGCAATTAAATCACAGAGATATATCACACAAAATACTTAATAAGTAACATTTCCCACATGTCTACTTTACATCAGCACAATTTTGGAACCAAAATTTTTTTTTGTTAGGGAGTTATAAGGGTTAAAAGTTGACCAGCAATTTCTCATTTCTACAACACCATTTTATTTTAGGGACCACATCTCATTTGAAGTCATTTTGAGGGGTCTATATGATAGAAAATACCCAAGTGTGACACCATTCTAAAAACTACACCCCTCAAGGTGCTCAAAACCATATTCAAGAAGTTTATTAACCCTTCTGGTGCTTCACAGGAATTTTTTGAATGTTTAAATAAAAATGAACATTTAACTTTTTTTCACAAAAAATTTAATTCAGCTCCAATTTGTTTTATTTTACCAAGGGTAACAGGAGAAAATGGACCCCAAACATTGTTGTACAATTTGTCCTGAGTATGGCAATACCCCACATGTGGGGGTAAACCACTGTTTGGGCGCATGGCAGAGCTCGGAAGCGAAGGAGTGCCATTTGACTTTTCAATGCAAAATTGACTGGAATTGAGATGGGACGCCATGTTTCGTTTGGAGAGCCCCTGATGTGGCTAAACATTGAAACCCCCCACAAGTGACACCATTTTGGAAAGTAGACCCCCTAAGGAACTTATCTAGAGGCGTGGTGAGCACTTTGACCCAACAAGTGCTTCACAGAAGTTTATAATGTAGAACCGTAAAAATAAAAAATCATATTTTTTCACAAAAATTATCTTTTCGCCCCCAATTTTTTATTTTCCCAAGGGTAAGAGAAGAAATTGGACCCCAAAAGTTGTTGTACAATTTGTCCTGAGTACGCTGATAGCCCATATGTGGGGGTAAACCACTGTTTGGGCGGATGGGAGAGCTCGGAAGGGAAGGAGCGCCGTTTGACTTTTCAATGCAAAATTGACAGGAATTGAGATGGGACGTCATGTTGCGTTTGAAGAGCCACTGATGTGCCTAAACATTGAAACCCCCCACAAGTGACACCATTTTGGAAAGTAGACCCCCTAAGGAACTTATCTAGAGGTGTGGTGAGCACTTTGACCCACCAAGTGCTTCACAGAAGTTTATAATGTAGAACCGTAAAAATAAAAAATCATATTTTTTCACAAAAATTATCTTTTTGCCCCCAATTTTTTATTTTCCCAAGGGTAAGAGAAGAAATTGGACCCCAAAAGTTGTTGTACAATTTGTCCTGAGTACGCTGATACCCCATATGTGGGGGTAAACCACTGTTTGGGTGGATGGGAGAGCTCGGAAGGGAAGGAGCGCCGTTTGACTTTTCAAAGCAAAATTGACAGGAATTGAGATGGGACGCCATGTTGCGTTTGAAGAGCCACTGATGTGCCTAAACATTGAAACCCCCCACAAGTGACACCATTTTGGAAAGTAGACCCCCTAAGGAACTTATCTAGAGGTGTGGTGAGCACTTTGACCCACCAAGTGCTTCACAGAAGTTTATAATGCAGAGCCGTAAAAATAAAACAAAATTTTTTTCCCACAAAAATTATTTTTTTAGCCCCCAGTTTTGTATTTTCCTGAGGGTAACAGGAGAAATTGGACCCCAAAATTTGTTGCCCAATTTGTCCTGAGTGCGATGATACACCATATGTGGGGGGAACCACTGTTTGGGCACATGGGAGGGCTCAGAAGGGAAGGAGTGCCATTTGAATGCAGACTTAGATGGAATGGTCTGCAGGTGTCACATTGCGTTTGCAGAGCCCCTAATGTACCTAAACAGTAGAAACCCCCCACAAGTGACACCATTTTGGAAAGTAGACCCCCTTAGGAACTTATCTAGATGTGTGCTGAGCGCTTTGACCCACCAAGGGCTTCACAGAAGTTTATAATGGAGAGCCGTAAAAATAAAACAAAATTTTTTTCCCACAAAAATTATTTTTTAGCCCCCAGTTTTGTATTTTCCCGAGGGTAACAGGAGAAGTTCGACCCCACAATTTGTTGTCCAATTTGTCCTGAGTGCGCTGATACCCCATATGTGGGGGGGAACCACTGTTTGGGCGCATGGGAGGGCTCGGAAGGGAAGGAGCTCCATTTGGAATGAGGACTTAGATGGAATGGTCTGCAGGTGTCACATTGCATTTGCAGAGCCCCTAATGTACCTAAACAGTAGAAACCTCCCACAAGTGACACCATTTTGGAAACTAGACCCCCTAAGGAACTCATCTAGATGTGTTGTGATAGCTTTGAACCCCCAAGTATTTCACTACAGTTTGTAACGCAGAGCCGTGAAAATTTAAAAAAAAAATCTTTCCCCCCAAAATTATTTTTTAGCCCCCAGTTTTGTATTTTCCCGAGGGTAAGAGGAGAAATTCGACCACAAAAGTTGTTGTCCAATTTGTCCTGAGTACGCTGATACCCCGTATGTTGGGGGAAACCACCGTTTGAGTGCATGGCAGAGCTCGGAAGGGAAGGAGCGCCATTTGGAATGCAGACTTAGATGGAATGGTCTGCAGACGTCACATTGCGTTTGCAGAACCCCTAATGTACCTAAACAGTAGAAACCCCCCACAAGTGACCCCATATTGGAAACTAGACCCCCCAGGGAACTAATCTAGATGTGTTGTGAGAACTTTGAACCCCCAAGTGTTTCACTACAGTTTATAACGCAGAGCCGTGAAAATAAAAAATCTTTTTTTTCCCACAAAAAATATGTTTTAGCCCCGAGTTTTGTATTTTCCCAAGGGTAGCAGGAGAAATTGGACCCCAAAAGTTGTTGTCCTATTTGTCCTGAGTACGCTGATACCCCATATGTTGGGGTAAACCCCTGTTTGGGCACACGGGAGAGCTCGGAAGGGAAGAAGCACTGTTTTACTTTTTCAACGCAGAATTGGCTGGAATTGAGATCGGACGCCATGTCGCGTTTGGAGAGCCCCTGATGTGCCTAAACAGTGGAAACCCCCCAATTATAACTGAAACCCTAATCCAAACACATCCCTAACCCTAATCCCAACAGTAACCCTAACCACACCTCTAACCCTGACACACCCCTAACCCTAATCCCAACCCTATTCCCAACCGTAAATGTAATCTAAACCCTAACTGTAACTTTAGCCCCAACCCAAACTGTAGCCCTAGCCCTAACCCTAGCCCTAACCCTAATCCTAACCCTAGTCCTAACCCTAGCCCTAACCCTAGCCCTAACCCTAACCCTAGCCCTAACCCTAGCCCTAACCCTAACCCTAGCCCTAACCCTAGCTCTAACCCTAACCCTAACCCTAGCCCTAACCCTAACCCTAGCCCTAATCCTAACCCTAGCCCTAACCCTAACCCTAGCCCTAACCCTAGCCCTAACCCTAGCCCTAACTCTAACCCTAGCCCTAATGGGAAAATGGAAATAAATACATTTTTTTAATTTTTCCCTAACTAAGGGGGTGATGAAGGGGGGTTTGATTTACTTTTATAGCGGGTTTTTTAGCGGATTTTTATGATTGGCAGCCGTCACACACTGAAAGACGCTTTTTATTGCAAAAAATATTTTTTGCGTTACCACATTTTGAGAGCTATAATTTTTCTATATTTTGGTCCACAGAGTCATGTGAGGTCTTGTTTTTTGCGGGACGAGTTGATGTTTTTATTGGTAACATTTTCGGGCACGTGACATTTTTTGATCGCTTTTTATTCCGATTTTTGTGAGGCAGAATGACCAAAAACCAGCTATTCATGAATTTCTTTTGGGGGAGGCGTTTATACCGTTCCGCGTTTGGTAAAATTGATGAAGCAGTTTTATTCTTCGGGTCAGTACGATTACAGCGACACCTCATTTATATCATTTTTTTATGTTTTGGCGCTTTTATACGATAAAAACTATTTTATAGAAAAAATAATTATTTTGGCATCGCTTTATTCTCAGGACTATAACTTTTTTATTTTTTTGCTGATGATGCTGTATGGCGGCTCGTTTTTTGTGGGACAAGATGACGTTTTCAGCGGTACCATGGTTAGTTATATCTGTCTTTTTGATCGCGTGTTATTCCACTTTTTGTTCGGCGGTATGATAATAAAGCGTTGTTTTTTGCCTCGTTTTTTTTTTTTTTTTTTTACGGTGTTTACTGAAGGGGTTAACTAGTGGGCCAGTTTTATAGGTCGGGCCGTTACGGACGCGGCGATACTAAATATGTGTACTTTTATTGTTTTGTTTTTTTTATTTAGATAAAGAAATGTATTTATGGGAATAATATTTTTATTTTTTTTTTCATTATTTTGGAATATTTTTTTTTATTTTTTTTTACACATTTGAAATTTTTTTTTTTTACTTTTTTACTTTGTAAAAAGGGGGGGACATCACAGATCAGTGATCTGACAGTTTGCACAGCACTCTGTCAGATCACCGATCTGACTTACAGTGCTGCAGGCTTCACAGTGCCTGCTCTGAGCAGGCTCTGTGAAGCCACCTCCCTCCCTGCAGGACCCGGATCCGCGGCCATCTTGGATCCGGGGCTGGAGGGAGCAGGGAGGGAGGTGAGACCCTCGCGGCAACGCGATCACATCGCGTTGCTGCGGGGGGCTCAGGGAAGCCCGCAGGGAGCCCCCTCCCTGCGCGGTGCTTCCCTGTACCGCCGGCACATCGCGATCATCTTTGATCGCGGTGTGCCGGGGGTTAATGTGCCGGGGGCGGTCCGTGACCGCTCCTGGCACATAGTGCCGGATGTCAGCTGCGATAAACAGCTGACACCCGGCCGCGATCGGCGGCGCTCCCCCCGTGAGCGCTGCTGATCGCATATGACGTACTATTGCGTCCTTGGGAAGTAAAGCCCACCCCACATGGACGCAATAGTACGTCTAATGGCAGAAAGGGGTTAAAGGATAAACTATTAATAATCAAACAATGTGGGTTAGCCTCATTACCACTTCCTCTTGACCTGTGAATTATGGCTTGAAGAGCATCCAAGAGATCCAGAGATCCAAAAAACCAGAGACCCTTTGCAAAACCACAGCCAGAAGCAGTCTACAAATCATGAGGCGAGACATCATGGCTCCATCACAAGGGTCACAGATTTGACATTCTACTGGATGCCAGCTTAGGGGAAATTCGCCCCGGCTGAAAGAATACAACAGATCTGCTCGATTGACCATCACTGCACCCACTGATATGTTTGGAGTAGTCAAGATTTGGACCCACCGACCACCTGAGCAAATTTATTTTTTTTTTACGAATATTTTTTCACCACTTAAATAAAAAAACTATACATGTTCGAAGAAGCTGGCGGCGAAACGTACGTCGGGGTGAGTGGACGCCGAACAGATGCACGTGTATGAGATGTGGTGAGCACATTTTACACTTTTCTGGCATTTATATACCATCATGACTATTTGGTGACTATCTTTGTCATAAATGAGGAAAGGGGATTGTTAGTATGGCCTCTCCCACTGTGCAAAGAACCTGTAGATGCTGGTATTGCCCGTATATTATAGGATTTGGTGGTATACAGTAACACCCTCATGCCTCAGTATATCATTTTTACTATATGGTATTTTTCATGTCAGATTTAAAATCAGTATTTATGGCTGCAGCCATTGGATTACCTATTTATATCGGTTTATGGTTTTAACTGTTCGGTGTCCATTAACGGTATTGTTGCTTTTTTAATTTTGTTTTACGTCATTGTATAATAAAAGTTAAATCTTAATTCTTTATCATTTGTGGGATCTCTTCATATTTCCGTCTTATATGGTATAATATGGAAAGTTGGTTTATACTGTGATTTGAAGTGCCCATTGTGTTATATGGGACATTTTTTGTGTAGTTTATATGTTCGATATCTGCATACTTGTATTTACCTGGAGAATAACATTTCCAGGTCAGTTTTACTATATAGTGAATATACAAAAATATTTGTGGAATTGCATTTTTTTGCACTTGGATTTTTTTTCCCAATTTCCAGTGCATCATATGATACAATAAATTATGTAATTTGAAAGTACAACTCATCTTGCAAAGAATATGTTGACAGAAAAATAAAAAAGTTAAAAAGAAAAAAACAAAAATGAAAAAAAAAATGGAATATTGTCTGGGTGTGAAGGGGTTAAAATCTGCTAAAGTTCTTTCTGCTCTATTACATGTTATACTACATATGAATTTAAACTTTTCAATTTGGAGAAGATTTCTAAAAACATCCATGTTGCATTTTCCAAGATTGTTTTATCTGTCTGAGAATTATTTGATTATGCATGATTCGTAAAAGTCCATAATCCAGAAGTTCGATTTATTTTCTTTTGTGAGCAGTGAAGCTGGTGTTCCTTTTTTGCGACAGAACTGTGGGGTGGCCAAATATAGCAGACCATTTTTTAGATTTCTAAACTAGCTGATTCTTTTTTCTTCTCTCTATAAAGTGAGCTGAGGTGAGTTACACAGCTTGAGGCTTTTTCATGTACTATCTACTTTGGTGTTCTTTCTCACTAGTAATTTGATTTCTTAACTTTGGAAGTTCTTTTTTCTTCACTCCTAAATAAATAATACATTCATTAAAGGGAACCTGTCAGCTGTTTTGGCTGCTATAAGATGCGGCCACAGCCATTCGGGACTTATCTACAGCATTCTAGAATGCTGTAGAAAAGCCTCCGATCCGACCTGCAAGATACGAAAAATATGTTTTATTATACTCACCAGGAGGTGCCGTCCGGTCTGAGGGGTGTCGCAGGTCTGGGTGCGGCGCCTCCCATCTTCCTGCGACGCTGCCCTCCTGCTTGATTCATAGCTCCCCGGCATTGCGCTCCTGCACAAGCATACTTCTCTACCCTGTTGAGGGCAGAGTAAATTCCAGCAGTGCGCAGTCACTGGGCCTCTCTGACCTTTCCCGGTGCCTGCTCACTGCAGTACTTTGCTCTGCCCTCAATAGGGCAGTTAAGTATGCCTGCACAGTAGCGCGATGCCGGGGACCATGAAGCAAGAAGGAGGGCAGCATCACAAGAAGAAGGGAGGTGCTGGACCAGGACCTGAGACACCCATCGGACCAGACTGCACTGGGGGGCTTACCTACAGCATTATAGAATGCAGTAGATAAGCCCTGAAAGGCAGTGGCCGCATCTTATAGCAGCCAAAACAGTTGACAGGTTCCCGTTAAAGGATCCCTCCCTCAAATTCTTTTTTTATCAGTTCTGTGTATATGTGTAAGTACTGTAGCATGAGTATGTTTATATAATCATCTACTGCCATCTTCTTCAGTAGCCAATGCCGTTTTGCTCCTTTTCTTTCTGTGTCACAGCTCTTCAGACTCTGCGGGTCACTCTATGCTTGAGATGAAAATCTCTTTTACAATTTAAGCCTATGGAGCCTCATTCTGACTCTTTGAAGGATAACATTATAAAAGTCACTTCCGGGTCACACAGAGCACAGATTGACCCAGAGAGTCTGCAGAGCGCTTACGTCATAGAGAAGTGGAGAAGAAAGGCTCTGGATACCGGAGAGAGCAGTGAAAGGTGAGTATATTAATATACTCACTCTACACTATTACACACTTACGCAGGTTTACTGTAGGGGTTATATGAGAGGGCTTCTTTAAGCATTGCACCTTTTTACCAAATAAACAAATCTGTAACTCAACTGTTTTTACGGAATATCAGTTTTAATAAAATTTCATAATTTTTTTGTATATTATTTTGAATGAATAATATTGACAATCATCTTGGACCTCGCAAGTTACATTCTATGGAATAGTCTTTGGAGACATGTTCAAATAAGAGCAGATTCCTGAAATAAAAAAACTGAATTACGACTTAAAAAATCAAAAATGGTTTCAAGATAGGGGTTATAGCAAGAGGAGCATAAAAAGAGGTTACAACAGGGCAGTCGGCAGCTCCAGGCAAGAGCTTTTATATGGGGCATCAAATAAAATAAGAGACAATGACCAAGGACATGCTAGGCTGATCACCACATACCATAACAAATGGGGCCAGTTTAGAGAAATCGTGGACAAACATTGGCAAGTGCTATTGACTGACCCAATATTGAGAAAGATCTTGCCCACTAAGCCTTTGGTAACAGCTAGAAGATCTAGGAACTTATCTGATACTCTGGTGCATAGTTTTTATAACCCTTGTGGACTGAATACCCACAAAAAATCAGAGTTAGGCCTGAATGCTGGATTCTATCCATGTGGCTTCTGCAAGGCTTGTGCCAACACAATTAAAACAAAAGTTTTCACCAATTTCGACGGTTCAAAACAGTTTGATATCAGGAAAAACATCAATTGTTCATCCAAAGGTGTGATTTATCACGCCACGTGCCCATGTGGGAAGATCTACATTGGTCTCACTACTCGTGAACTCAAGATCCGCATTCGCGAACATTGTAGAGATATTGAAAGAGCTAAAACCAGTGATGATGAGATCAGTTTAAAAACGTTACCTCGCCACTTCAAGAAATGCCATAACTCTAGTTCAAGAGGTTTGGTGGTGAAGGGTATTGATATGATCTCCATGGGTGTTCGAGGTGGTGATTTGGGCAGAGTATTGGCACAAACTGAGAGCCGCTGGATATATAGGTTGGGTACTATGACCCCTCAGGGTCTAAATGAAAGTTTGGGATTTAGTGCTTTCCTATGAACTTGCGGCTTTGTCTTGTCTGCCCGCTTTCATTTTTTCATTTTTCTTTCCTTTCTCTTTATCTGACATAGTTTTATGGGTAATTGGGTTGTTTTTAAATCGTTTTTTAATTAATGTCTTGTTGTTTGTCATCATCAGTGTACTTCAGCTATATCATTTGCCTTGGACCGATCATTTATGGCTGCGTTTATACATCATATAATGAACTGGAATCGGCATTGCATTACATGACTTGCCGGACTGCCACGTGAATTTGTCAAGAAGAAATATATTTGCAGTGGCGGAATTGTAAGATCTGCTGATAGAGTATCTGCCAGGACACAGAAACCTTGTAACCTCAGCGACTTTATTATTAATATAATGTTATATATTTTTCCACTGTATTTATTTATTGTATTTTTGTGATTTTTTTTAATAACATTATGTAGAATTGTATATTCACATAGCACACCATTTAGATACTGGTAGTGCGCATGCGCTTTGTGGTCCCCGCCGGACCCTCCCCCTGGCGGCCCGGGACGTCTCGGTACTCTCACCTGGATATGCTGGGTCAGGGCGCTGGGATGTTCGCTGCCGTCGGTGGGTGGATCCCTGCGGCGTGAGGATCTCGAGTGCGCATGCGCCGCCTATACCAGCTTTAATTATTTATATATTTGTGAAGCTTAGTGGGTCAGTATAGTCTCTAAGTTTTCACAACAGTAGTATATTATAAACATTTTATGATTAGAATTATACACTGCTTCACGTTTTTACATAGAATCACTCCTGTGCACTGATATACTGTGTCCCCGGAGTTCGGCGAGTAAAGCGTCCTGGTATCTAGGTTACAACCCCACGTGGGGATAATGCCGTCAGATTTGTTCCAACCCCTATGAGCATCCATTTAACATCTGATTGGTCGGCACTAGGTTAAATACATCCCACTTCCTACCTACACACACGCCCTTAGAAGAAGATATTCTATCGAAACGCGCGTCGGGCTGGCAGGTCCTGTGCTCCGTGACATATGGTAAATATACTTCCAGCTTTCTCTGTGTGGTACAATTGATTTATCACCATGGGGTGACACAGTGGTAGTTTTTGTCACCACATTATTAATTTAGATGCAAACATATTGCATCAGAGTAGCGGCTTAATACTTAGCATACATATAGCGCCTTATTGCACAAATGCCTATTGGGCAGTGGCGGCGGTAATTCAACACCTGACATAATTTGCATTATCGGCTTAGTATTAGTGTAGGCACAATGTTCCTCCCTGCGTTTAGGTATTTAATTAGCACATTGTGCAAAATGAGCATTACGCAGCTTTAATAGTGACGCATTGTTTGGTACATTTGTAGTGCCTGTTACTTGCATGGATTGTCAT
The DNA here is from genome assembly GCF_032444005.1 of Ranitomeya imitator. Classification (NCBI taxonomy): domain Eukaryota; kingdom Metazoa; phylum Chordata; class Amphibia; order Anura; family Dendrobatidae; genus Ranitomeya; species Ranitomeya imitator. Next base: position 376,487,764 of record NC_091286.1, on the reverse strand, counting down.
TACGCAGTTTGAGTACCAATATAGATGTATAAATGATATTCACTTATATACATTTCTCACTGTGTAATTGTTTGCAATTGTAGTGCGCTATATATATATGTATTGCACTCTTTATGCATTATTGTTCCATACAGATGTTCAACAGCTATCATAACTATTGTGCCATTGTTTAGGTCATTTATTACTTAGGTTGACCAACAATAGGCTTTTATAGGTAGTTTGTTCACATGAGAGCATGAGACCTGCTATTTTGTAGATCGGAGGTATTTCTGATTTTATGACCTACTATATGGTTGGGGGAAAAAGTTTTTAATTGTATGTTTCAATAAAGGATTGTTTTATATTTTGAACTATACATTCATGTGATCTCTCTGATTATTTATGTGAGGGGTCTTTGTGCACGCATGAATTACTGAATGTGTTCTTGTACATGATCTATGGACTAATATGTATGCTCATGTTCAAATAAGAGCAGATTCCTGAAATAATAAAACTGAATTACGACTTAAAAAAGCAAAAATGTAAGATAAAACATCGAATTGTCAACAATTTAAGTAACAATAATATATTTATTATTTTGGGTATAAATAAACCGTATATACTCGAGTATAAGCAAGCCCAAGTATAAGCCGAGGCACCTAATTTTGCCACAAAAAACTGGGAAAACTTATTGACTCGAGTATAAGCCTAGTGTGGGAAATGCAGCAGCTACTGATAAATTTCAAAAATAAAAATAGATACCAATAAAAGTAAACTTAATTGAGACATCAGTAGGTTAAATGTTTTTGAATATCCATTTTGAATCAAGAGCCCCATAAGATGCTCCATACAAAATATGCCCCATGTAATGCTCGATAAAGTTCATGATGGGCCCCATTAGATGCTCCATAAATTTCATGATAGGCACCATAAGATACTCCATACAAAATTATGCCCCATGTAATGCTGCATAAAGGTTAATGATGGCCTCATAAGATGCTCCATACAAAAATATGCCCCATTTAATGCTGCACAAAGGTTAATGTTGGCCCCATGAGATGCTCCATATTAAAATATGCCCCATATAATGCTGCACAAAGGTTAATGATGGCCCCATAAAATGCTCCATATTAAAATATGTCCCATTTAATGCTGCTGCGACATACCTCTCGTCGCCGCCCGCTGCTCCTTAGCGTCGCCATCTCTCTGCAGTGACATATCAGGCAGAGGGTGCGCATGACTCACCCTCCCCCAGTCCTACTCACCCTCCAGTGATACCGCTCATTAAAGTAATGAATATGCGCTCCACGCCTATGAGAGTGGAGACGCTTGCATATTCATTACTTTAATGAGCGGTACCATGTGACCTCTCAGCATAGGAAGGAAGACAGGAAGAGAGATGCTGACGCCCGAGATGCAGGGACTGATAGGCGATGACACCAGCAGGGTGAGTATGATGTCTTCTGCTTCCCCGCCGGCAATGACTTGTGTATAAGCTTAGAGGGGCGCTTTCAGCACAAAAAAAAGTGTTGAATATCTCGGCTTATACACGAGTATATACAGTATGTAGGATGGGAGATAATTTATAGGTCATGAGTAGTGATGATCGAATAATGAAATATTCGGATTCAGGAAAATGGCACGAATGGTTTCTAATATCCGTGTATTCCTACCGAATAACGAATCCAATGCAAGTCCATGAGAAAGCCGAAAATTTTTCTGATGGACCCAACAAACAGGTCTGGGGGCATGGGATGAAAGCTGAAATTGATAGGAAAGAGATACAACTAAATGGGAACAGCAGGGAGAAGATGCCTGTATGCCTTTCTGACTTACATATGGTATCTGGAAATAATATTGTCAGACTATTGCACCGGATTTTTAAAAAGACCTACCAAACCAAACCAAAACATTTTTTTAAAAGAAAAAATGCTAAGAAACATTATTTCATTTATATTTACATGTAAATAACTCAAAAGAAAAAAGAAAAAAAATTATATCTCCCTTTAGCATATGTTCACACAGAGCGTTTTGGCTTTATTTTTTCCTTTAACATTTGTGAGGGCTCTCACTTCTACATTTGGGAGGACCCTCCCTCATGCCAAATAGATAGCAAGATAATGGAATACATATTCTCCTTCACTTTACAATGCCAGCTAAAACATGCCCTTTTGAATTTTAGGCTTTGCCCACCACCACCATCATCTGACAATTAGCAGAGTACCAGCAGGTGCCATGAAATCTGAATTTGTTAAGGGCCATTAGGTGACCCTGTGTCATACATTTGGGAGAGCTCTCACTCCTACTTTTGGGAGGTCCCGCGCTCATGCCAAATAGTTAGTTCAATATTGGAATACATGTGTGGCACCCAAGGAGTCCGGTTGCTGCAATGGCATTGCCTTCCTCATGGGGGGAGATGACATGGCTGGAGGTATGGAGGGATCCCCTTAGCAGGTAATACAAACATACAACGCCTTCCTAAATCCAGACCAGAAAGGGGAGCTCTACACCTGGGCTCAGGGGAAGTTCCCTATAAGTTCTGGTCTGGAGGCGGAGTTAGGCAGTTTAGTGTGAGACACTGAAGGGAAAGGAAGCACGTGAGGAGAGAGACTGGGAATGGAGATATACCTGAGCTCTTTCCAGGATTAAGCACAAAAGAAACTGGACACTGGAGGCCGTGGTTGCACAGGTACTAAAGGCCCAGCAGCTAGAACAGGAGGGCAGGAGATTTCAGGGCTCCTGGCCCATCTAACACCTGGAGGCACCACAGCAATTCAGGAGTCTGGGGCTTTCAGTGAGAAGACAGTGCCCATGAAAGGCTCATACTGTCAACAATATGGGTTAGGATTAACAGACACTGAGAGGAACTTGTGTAAAGCTTCAGTCAGCAAGGGACAGATAATTCAGTGCAGAAGGAAGGCCTCCGAACCCAGCTGGCTAGGTGGATCCTGAGTTACCTCCAGGCTGCCCGGACCCCATCAACACCTGTAACCTGTGACCCGGACTGCACCTGCACTTCACCAGTAAAAGGTAAAGGAAACTGCAATCCCTGTGTCCTTCAATTATTTCCAGCACCCTCAGTCCTGCATCCCACCATCTATCATCACTTATCAACTGCACCGGTAGCCCTGGGGACTAAACTCTACCTGTGGGGAGCTATACCAAGTTTGCTGCAACACCATCAGCCCCAGTGGTCCCCTTTAAGCAGCGTCGGCCATCCCTGGCCAAGTACCACAGGTGGCGTCACAAACATTTTCCCATAGACTTTATTGTCCACTACACTTCATACCCTTTAATTGGATGCCCAGGGCCATGAACCACTTCCGTGACCACCCTTTAAGTACCACTGGACACGCTACCGAGTACCCCATGGTTTTAGCGGGCGCTCCACATATTCCCCATCCCTTTACAATGCCAGTTCAAACATGCCAATTTGAATTTTGGGTATCGCCCGTCATCACCAAAATATCCACCGCCATGTCATTATGCGGCCCTCACTGGCAATTAGCAGAGTGACAGCAGAGTTTCAGCAGGTGCCGTGAAACTTGAGTTTGGTAAGGGCCCTCAGGTGGCCCTGTATCATACATTTGGGAGAGCTCTCACTCCTACTTTCTGGAGGTCCGTCCCATATGGTAAATAGTTAGCCAGATAGTGGAATACATATTCCACATCCCTTTACAATATCATTTCAAATGTGCCCATTTGAATTTTGGGCATCGCCCGCCACCACCACTATGTCCACCGACATGTCATTATGCGGCCCTCATGTAATAAAGAGAGGCAAGGCGCACAACTATAATCCAAGTAAAGGGGAGGTGCCAAAAGGCCGGTAGTAAAAAACAACATGAGCAAAGAGAAGAAAACAAGGCACTACCGTAAAGCCCGCACACTACACCATATTATAACAATATATCAAATTTTATTGGGTACACCATAACAGCAGAAAAAACACATAAAACATAAGTAAAAACAAAACAATAGCACCCCACTCATGGACCCCCTTTAAACAATACATCCATATAATGCATAGTTAGTGGAATAATGACAATAAATACATAGTAACACGGATATCAATATAAATATAAAATAGTCATAACATATCCCACCATAAATATATCGGGCATACCAGATGCACCTAAAATGGCAAATAGGAAGGACCCCCTATAGCAATCATAAAATATGTATTAACTATGCCACAGCCAATTTAGTGGCTAATATAAATCCTGCTGGGACAAAGGAGAATATACAACCATCCCAAAACTAAAGTGGCCACAAGCTCAAATAATTTATATGAAAAATGCCATAGCCTATAAGAAACAAATAGCAGGGCTGGCACAGATGAATAGATGTGGATCACTGCCACATCATATGTGCAAATAAGATAGCACAGAGCCAGATGTAAAAGCCATAATCACAATCATGACCCAGCCAGGAAAAGAAGGAGGATACCAACCGAAGGGGAGCCACAGATGAAAATAAGAGCGGGGTGCAACACAACGCGTATCGCCGTAACCCGTACGGCTTCGTCAGGGGAAGATGTGTCAGGATAGACGCAAGGCACATAAATACCTGCCAGCTGATAGGTGAACCGAGCGCCGGTGTGGAGCACAGGTGTCCAGGAAAGGCACGGATGCAAAACCGGAAGTAAGCTGCATAGAACAGCGTTGGTCCGCGCATGGGCACAGGGACACAGACTAACCTCGCCTGCGTGGGGAGATCAGAGGCATGGGCGGCCGGTATGCACAGTATAGAGCTGCGCCTGACCAATAGAGCTACAGAGCAATGGGTGAATATATCAAAAACAATCAGCACAGACTAAGCCAAAGGACCCCAAAGCGCCTGCGTGAACAAGTAGGGATAAGATACAGCGGGCCCACTGGAAATAACAGCGAACGTAATGCGCATGAGAAGGAAAAGCCTATCTAGCTAAATCAGAGCGTGCGCAAAGTGTAGCAGAGGACCCTCAAGCCCATGAAACAAAAAGGCAAAAGACATAAACGCCGCCTACAGATATCTGAAAAAAGGGGGGGAAAAGGGAGGGGAAGGAAATGTATTCGTGGTGCCAAAACCACGCGTGATAAGATAATAAAAAAAAACAAAATATAACCGAAAAAAGGAGGGAGAAAAAATATATGTATATGTGAACAGATAAATGAATAAAAGACATGAAGACAAGACAAGGCGCCACAATATATAACAAAATATACATATAAATACATATACATATACACACATATAAATACAAAAACAAAAAAAACCAATGTGAACCAACATAAAACATATAGACGAATACATACAACATAATACAAAACAGTACAATAAAGAAAAAAAAGAGAGACTGACACCAAAATCTATAAAAAAGGCACATAGCAAAATATGCAATTTATTAATATGTATTGGGAGATGTATGCATATACCAGACTAAACGTACATCAGAACCTCATAATCTGGCCATGAGAGGGAGTAAAAGCAATAAACAATGAAGAGATAATCAGGATAACCAGGGAAGAAGAAAATGAAAAAAACTGAAAGAAATGCAAAATATACATATTTGTATATACATAGCAGCAGGGCCATAAAGGGCCCGAAAATCATGGCAAAGAAAACCCACCCAAAAATCCGGAAGATCAGTAATCACAGGTACTAGAGAAGCCCCAGAAACCAAGATATCCAAACGATACGCCCAAAAGGACGGGGGATAAAAATTGGAAGTGCCCAGAACAAGAGAAATAGAATGTTCCCAAAGAGAGCAGCAAAATGCACAATCCATAAGAAGATACGGCAATAACCAATGTAGATAAATGTAGGCATGTATCAAGGTCCAGAGAAAATGGGATACAGAAATCTGAAGAATAGCGGTACATAATACATCCATAATATTTATAGTTAGTTTCAAAATGTATCCCAAGGACGCTTGAAGTACGTCCCACATCCAACCCAATGATATGGGGATTTGATGACCATGTAGACCAGTATATGCCAGAAATGGGAGAGGGACATGCGGCACCTAGAGAGAAGGGGGGGGGGGCAGAAATAAGGTGATTAGTAAAATAACTCATGACCCTGAAAAACAGATCTACAGAAGAATAAGGAGCTATTCCCCCAAGAAGCCAGTAAATAAAAGCTCCTCGTTAAGACCCGCGGGAGTAGTAGAGTTAAGATTGAAAATCCACCGGGATTCTGACCGCAAAAGCAGTTTCCTGGGACAGCCCCCCCCCCATTAGACAGTTGTATCTTCTCCAACCCAACCACCCGTGTGTTGTTAATTTTACTGGAGTGGTGGGTGAGGTAGTGTGATGCCACCGAAGTAAGAGGTTTAAGGTACCGTCACACTTAGCGACGCTGCAGCGATACCGACAACGATCTGGATCGCTGCAGCGTCGCTGTTTGGTCGCTGGAGAGCTGTCACACAGACCGCTCTCCAGCGACCAACGATGCCGGTAACCAGGGTAAACATCGGGTAACTAAGCGCAGGGCCGCGCTTAGTAACCCGATGTTTACCCTGGTTACCATTCTAAAAGTAAAAAAAAACAAACACTACATACTTACCTACAGCCGTCTGTCCTCCAGCGCTGTGCTCTGCACTCCTCCTGTACTGTCTGTGTGAGCACAGCGGCCGGATAGCAGAGCGGTGAGGTCACCGCTCTGCTTTCCGGCTGACCGACGCTCACAGCCAGAGCAGGAGGAGTGCAGAGCACAGCGCTGGAGGACAGACGGCTGTAGGTAAGTATGTAGTGTTTGTTTTTTTTTACTTTTAGGATGGTAACCAGGGTAAACATCGGGTTACTAAGCGCGGCCCTGCGCTTAGTTACCCGATGTTTACCCTGGTTACCAGTGAAGACATCGCTGAATCGGTGTCACACACGCCGATTCAGCGATGTCTACGGGGAGTCCAGCGACGAAATAAAGTTCTGGACTTTCTTCCCCGACCAGCGACAGCACAGCAGAGGCCTGATCGCTGCTGCCTGTCACACTGGACGATATCGCTAGCGAGGACGCTGCAACGTCCCGGATCGCTAGAGATATCGTCTAGTGTGACGGTACCTTTACCCTTTCCTTGATCCAGAGAGGCCAGATTAATAGTTGAGAGGTGCTTTTGTATCCATCGTCGGAGTTCCTGGGATGTCTGTCCCACGTATGGCATGGGCATATTAAGGCATAGATGACACAACTGCTTTTGCAATTAATATAATTCTTCAAAGTATATCTGGTTCCATCCCTGGGATTAACAAAAAAATATCTGTTAGCACACATGTAGGGGCAAACATTGCAGCTACCACATGCAAAGGAGCCCTTTAGAACCACACCCCGCTGTAATTTCTTTGTCTGTCTGGTGTAATGGCTCCTGGTGAGAAGGTCCCTGAAATTGGGAGTAGGGTTGAGTGACACGGGTCGAAAATATTCAAAAGTCGCCGACTTTTGGCAAGGTCGGGTTTCATGAAACCCGACCCGACCCCTGTGTGGGGTCGGCCATGAAGTCGGCGATCTTTTGAATCTAGAATCGGAATTCCGATACCGATTCCCGATATGTTTAAGATATCGGGAATTGGTATCGGAATTCAGATTTAAGTGTAAAATAAAGAATTAAAATAAAAAATATCGCAATACTTACCCTCTGACGCGCCCTGGTACTAACCGGGAACCTTCCTTCCTTAGAATCAGCCTTCCAGGACCTTGCGGTGACGTCGCAGTGACGTCGCGGCTTGTGATTGGCCGCGCGGCCGACCATGTGACCGCTCGCGCGACCAATCACAAGCCGCGACGTCACCGCGACGTCACCGAAGGTCCTGGAAGGGCTGATTCTTAGGAAGGAAGGCTGCCGGAAAGAAGCAGGGCGCGTCCGAGGGTGAGTATATACCTAATAGGAATATACTCACCCTCGGACGCGCCCTGCTTCTTTCCGGCACCCTTTCTTCCTAAGAATCAGCCCTTCCAGGACCTTCGGTGACGTCGCGGTGACGTCGCGGCTTGTGATTGGTCACGCAAGCGGTCACATGGGCGGCCGCGCGGCCAATCACAAGCCGCGACGTCACCGCGACGTCACCGCAAGGTCCTGGAAGGCTGATTCTAAGGAACGAAGGTTCCCGGTTAGTACCAGGGCGCGTCAGAGGGTAAGTATTGCGATATTTTTTTTTTAATTCTTTATTTTACACTAAAATATGGATCGCAGGGCCTGAAGGAGAGTTTCCGCTCCTTCAGACCCTGGGAACCATGGAAACCCAATGCACTGCATTGGGTTTCGGGTTTCGGCCGACCCCGACCCCGACTTTTTTATAGGATCGGCCGATTTCACTTGACCCGACTTTTGAAAAAGTCAGGTTTCGTGAAACCTGACCCGATCCTATAAAAGTAAAGGTCGCTCAACCCTAATTGGGAGCCTTTCTTGCCGTGAGCAGTGGCGTCTCACTAACAATTTTAGACGTCTGGAGGTCCGTCGTCAGAATATCCCAATGTCTGCCAAGAATCCCCCTCACATGTGACCAATGGGAGTTGAAGGTAGTAATAAAACGAGGTCTAGAGTTAACAACTTTCATCCTAGCAGTCAGTAAGGATACCTGGGTTTGGGACCTAGCACGCTCATAGGCCGCCGAAATACACCGCCTTGGATATCTTCTATCTTTAAGCCGTGATGTAAGTTCTCGTGCCTCTTTACGGAAATCATTATCTTCAGTGCAGTTCCATCTTACACGTAAGAACTGTCCAGTTGGCCCCCCTCTCTTGGTGTGTGCTGGATGGAAACTCCGATATTGTAAGATGGAATTCATGGCTGTAGGCTTTCGAAACAGGCTCGTAACAAGTGATCCATTCTCCTTAGTAATCCGAAGGTCCAAGAATGTCACTGATGAAAGGGACATTGCATACGTCAAAATGATATTATGTGTATTGCGATTTAATGCCTCAACAAAATCCCGGCATTCTGATGCTGTACCTGTCCAAACAAAGAAGAGATCATCAATGTAACGCCGCCAATAGCGTACATGGGTGTTAAATGATGCCATAGGGTAGACCACGGTGGCCTCCCGCCATCCCAAGAATAGATTCGTGAGGGCCAGGGCACAACGCGCCCCCATGGCCACCCCCGATACCTGCAGAAAGAACGTCCTGTCGAACACAAAATAATTGTGATTCAAGATGAAACCCAAAAGGTCAACTACAAAGGAATCGTGCATTCTGTCAGAGTCCAAAACAAGGTCAAGAAAATACAAAACGGCCGCAGTCCCATCCCCATAGCTGATATTTGAATACAGGGACTCCACGTCACATGTCACGAGCAGGGCCTGTGATGGTATGCTCTTGTCCAAACATGTGCGAATGAAGTGCGAGGAGTCCTGTACAAAAGAGGGCAACTGTTTAACCAATGGCTGTAAAAAATGATCTACATAGATTGATGCCTTTTCACATAGGCTCCCAATACTGGCCACAATGGGCCGGCCAGGAGGTTTAACCAAATTTTTGTGCACCTTGGGAAGCATGTAGAAGGTAGACACAATAGGACGGACACTCCACCCACAAAAATCTAAATTCCTGTTCCCGGATAATACCCAAGTCCTTGGCTTTATCCAGAAGCCTCCTATATTTCACAGAAAATAATCCCGTGGGGTCTGACTGGAGCTTCCTATAAAATTTAGTGTTCTGTCGTTGGCGATTAGCCTCCTCCAAGTACAGTTCGTGTGACCAAAGAACCACGTTGCCCCCCTTGTTGGCCTCCTTGATGATAAACGACTGATTGTTTTTAAGGCCCACAATGGCCCTCCTCTCCAGAGCATTAACATTGTTAGGTAGGGAAGACTGAGAAGATAATGAGAGTATATCCTTCTTCACTAACTCAAAGAAGACCCTAACCGAAGGTACCAGAGAGAAGAGAGGAGCCGTGGTGGACTTAGTCCTGTGGGGGAAACGATCCTTACCTGTCACATCCGAGTTCTCCTGTAGCAAATCCAATAAATCCTGTAAGACTCGCTGATCAGCCTGGTCCACATTATCAATCAATTGTGGTTTATTTTGTAAGACCTGGAGAACCAAAGACCTACAAAAGAGATAAAGATCCTTAATAAGAACAAATTTATCAACAGGCTGGACAGGCGAAAAGGTCAAACCTCTTTGGAGTACAGAGGTTTCAATCGGTGAAAGCTGGTAATCAGACAGATTAATGATATGTAAAGTGTCACTTTGTACCTGGCTTCCGGGTGTGAACTGTGACGGTCCATCCAGAACCATTATTTGGAAAATCTCCTGCGCTGATTTTCAAATGTCGGTCTGTATGCCTTGCTCCGTGTCACTCTCATTGTTGTATTGTCGCCGTTTCTTCCCTCTTTGGGTCCGGTGTCTAGGCCGCTTTCGACCGAAGACAAAAAATCACTCCCAGATGTACGAGTATCCTTGGTGCGTGGTAAAATACCAGCACCAGCCGTGGTTTTGCGTAATGTAGGTTGAAGCCTTGAATTGCCATGATGTTTCCAACGAAACGCCTGGCCCTGATCAAAATCTCTGCGGTCTCTTAAGAACTTGGATTTTTTCCGTTGCATAATCTCCTGATCAAACTTGTCCAGAATATCCTTCAATTTAAGTTTAAATGGTTGGACCTGAGTATTGTTATCATAAGAGGTAAATTTGGCTTCCATATCCTTAATTTTCTTTTTCGTATCCGAGAGTAGTTCTCTATCATGTGCTAAAAGCATATTCATAATGATGTTAGAGCAGCTTAATAATCCTTTTTCCCAAGTAGCTTGAAATTCGGAAGAAGGCTCCCATGCTGGATATATAGCCACTTTTAGACCACGTGGTGCTATGCTGGACTTAATATACTCCTCCAGGCTGCGGATATTCCACCACAGCCTGTGCTCCACACCGGCGCTCGGTTCACCTATCAGCTGGCAGGTATTTATGTGCCTTGCGTCTATCCTGACTAGTGTTGAGCATTCCGATACCGCAAGTATCGGGTATCGGCCGATACTTGCGGTATCGGAATTCCGATACCGAGATCCGATATTTTTGTGATATCGGGTATCGGTATCGGAAGTGTAAAATAAAGAATTAAAATAAAAAATATTGTTATATTCACCTCTCCGGCGGCCCCTGGACATCAGCGGGAGGATCCGGCGTCCGGCACGGCTTCTTTCTTCAAAATGCGCGCCTTCAGGACCTGTGGAATGACGTCCCGGCTTCTGATTGGTCGCGTGCCGCCCATGTGACCGCCACGCGACCAATCAGAAGCCGCGACGTCATTCCTCAGGTCCTAGAAGGCGCTCATTCTAGGACTTTAGCTGAGGAATGACGTCGCGGCTTCTGATTGGTCGCGTGGCGGTCACATGGGCGGCACGCGACCAATCAGAAGCCGGGACGTCATTCCACAGGTCCTGAAGGCGCGCATTTTGAAGAAAGAAGCCGTGCCGGACGCCGGATCCTCCCGCTGATGTCCAGGGGCCGCCGGAGAGGTGAATATAACAATATTTTTTATTTTAATTCTTTATTTTACACTTTAATATGGATCCCAGGGCCTGAAGGAGAGTTTCCTCTCCTTCAGACCCTGGGATCCATGAGGATACATTCCGATACTTGATGTCCCATTGACTTGTATTGGTATCGGATATCGGTATCGGCGATATCCGATATTTTTCGGGTATCGGCCGATACTATCCGATACCGATACTTTCAAGTATCGGACGGTATCGCTCAACACTAATCCTGACACATCTTCCCCTGACAAAGCCGTATGAGTTACAGCGATACGCGTTGGCTCGCACCCCGCTCTCATTTTCATCTGTGGCCCCCCTTCAGTTGGTATCCTCCTTCTTTTCCTGGCCGGGTCATGATTGTGATCATGGCTTTTACATCTGGCTCTGTGCTATCTTATTTGCACATATGTTGTGGCAGTGATCCACATATATTCATCTGTGCCAGCCCTGCTATTTGTTTCTTATAGGCTATGGCGTTTTTCATATAAATTATTTGAGCTTGTGGCCACTTTAGTTTTGGGATGGTTGTATATTCTCCTTTGTCCCAGCAGGATTTATATTAGCCACTAAATTGGCTATGGCATAATTAATACATATTTTATGATTGCTATAGGGGGTCCTTCCTATTTGCCATTTTAGGTGCATCTGGTATGCCCGATATATTTATGGTGGGATATGTTATGACTATTTTATATTTATATTGATATCCGTGTTACTATGTATTTATTGTCATTATTCCACTAACTATGCATTATATGGATGTACTGTTTAATGGGGGTCCATGAGTGGGGTGCTATTGTTTCGTTTTTACTTATGTTTTATGTGTTTTTTCTGCTGTTATGGTGTACCCAATAAAATTTGATATATTGTTATAATTTGGTGTAGTGTGCGGGCTTTATGGTAGTGCCTTGTTTTCTTCTCTTTGCTCATTATGCGGCCCTCGCTGACAATTAGCAGAGTGCCAGCAGGTGCTGTGAATCCTGAGTTTGGTAAAGGCCCTCATGATACATTTGGGAGATCTCTCACTCCTACTTTCGGGAGGTCCCACACTCTTGCCAAATAGTTAGCCAGATAGTGGAATACATATTCCCCATCCCTTTACATTGTCATTTCAAACATGCCCATTTGAATATTGGGCATCTACCGCCACCTCCACCATGTCCACCATCATGTCATTATGCGGCCCTCCCTGACAGCAGAGTTTCAGAAACTTGAGTTTGGTAAGGGCCCTCAGGTGGCCCTGTATCATATATTTGGGAGAGCTCTCACTCCTCCTTTCGGGTGGTCCGTCCCACATGTTAAATAGTTAGCCAGATAGTGGAATACATATTTCCCATCCCTTTACAATATAATTTCAAATGTACCCATTTGAATTTTGGGCATCGCCCGCCACCAACACCATGTCCACCACCATGTCATTATGTGGCCGTCATGTTTAATTTTCAGAGGGTCACCGGTACTGTGAAACCTGCGTTTTCTAAGGCCCACAGTAAATTTTTGCCATCGGTCTCAATGGAACCACTGTCATAGTGGGTGAAGCCACTGTAAGGTGAATATAATACAGGAGTTGGGGGAGCTGTATGATCAATGTCATGAAATTGGATTATTCCAGACACCCAAAGCATTAGAATTAAATTCTAGATACAGTGTATGCAAGCGAGACCCTGTATTGTGGTCAGTCTGTCAGGCCTGAAACCCATGTTAGGAACATGTACAGGCGTCATTTTACAGCAGCCTCCTCAAGGGAAAGAGGCAGGTGTGCCATTGGCCAATCTGCACAAGTCTACACATTGTATATTGATTTAATGATTATCATATCTTTATCTAGCAGTTGTGTGACTGGCGCAAAGCCTGCAGAGATACGCAAACGTGACTATTTATTTCTAATTTTGCAAGTCTGCTGCTGCCGTGTGTAATAAAGCTGATATGTTAAAAAAATTGCCACAAATTGCTAGATATATTGAATTTGTACATAACACCTCTGTAAGGGTACTTGTCAAAAATAAAGCCATGATTTTTTTTTCATAAGCGTAAAGCATTCAATATGAGAAAAGGTGATGCTAAGATACGTGAATGTGGTGGTGCCCACCAAGGCCGTGTTACAGATCAGAAGGTGACTGGATCTCATTCTAGCTTCCTGTCAAAATGTGGTCAGCATGGTACATCACTTACGAACATATACAAATGCCAGGATTTTGTGGGTTGGATGGCAGACAAAGGCTCTAGTGTGTTGATAAGCAGCACCACAAAGTCTTACACATTGTCCAGTCTCAGTGGCTAAGAGGCTGGGCCTCTGAATACTCAACCTGTTCCTCCTTCCTCCCACCATCAATAGTCCCAGTAGACCTATGACCCCAACACTGGCCACTCTGAGCAACTGTTTATGCTCCCTTGTAATTTGTCAGGCCTCTTAATGAGCACCATTGAAGAGGGTCATGAGGAGGTAGAGTGCAGTGACTCCCAAACATTTGAGCACCCACAGCCAGGAGAAAGCCATGTTGGGGAAGGACAGTTCATGTCTGAAAAGGTGGAGGAAAAGCTTAGTGCACAGTTGCCATCCGGTCAGCCTAAAATTGCAACTCAGAAGGAGGATCAAGATTGAGGAATTGGAAGATGATGTGGTCGATGATGAGGCCACTGATCCAACCTGGCATAGTGGCATGCCTAGCGAGCACAGCAGTGTTGACAGGGATTTGTCCATAGCAAAAAAAGAGGCAAGAAGAGGTAGTGGTTTGACCAGAGGGAGAACTCAGTCAACTGTTATTATTATTTATTTATATAGTGCCATTGATTCCATGGTGCAGTACATAAGAGGTTACATACAAATTACAGATATCACATACAGTAAACAAACTAACAATGACAGACTGATACAGAGGGGAGAGGACCCTGCCCTTGCGGGCTTACATTCCACAGTAGCCCCACACTCAGCAAGATAACAGACCACGGGTGCGCTATTCCCCTGTATGGCAGTTTTTTTCTGAAATTCCATCAGACAAAGCAACTGTAATTTGCATCATCTGCCAAACCAAGCTAAAAAGAGGCAAGAACACTGCCAACCTGCTTGCAAAAGCCATGGCAGCCAAGCACCACAGTAGGTGAGCATTCTGCCTGGGTGCAAAATCAGTGTCTGATGGTGAAACCACTGCCCCTTCCCCTGTGTTACGGCCTTCCCAATCTGCTGTCCATGAAATAGGTGCTGATGCCTACTGCCCACATCCTGCATTTGCACAGACCCAACAGTCAGCAACCATTTTGTTGTCCCAGCTCAGCGTTCACTTGTCCCTGCCCCAGACTTTTAACAGAAAACAGAAATATTGACCCACCCACAGGCAAAAACTATAAACACCCATATTATATATTCACAATAGTTTGCTCAATATTATACTATCAATGTCCTTCCCAACTGGGGGACTTGGTACCATAACAGCTACTATATCACATAAGGTTTGATCACATGGAATAAAATAAAGTGACCTAGACCATGGTACTTGTAAAAACTAGCAGTTTATTAGAAAATGATTATAATATAAAAACAGAGTATGACTAATAAAGAAGGAAGGTACTGGACCATGTAAACGAGGAACAAAAAAGCCATAGGCTACACCCAAATAGTGGGCCAACACAACATACAGGCATAATAAATACACCAATGAAAAATATTCCATATGTACATAATAACCTGTGGTGAGAAAACCATCTACTCAAAGTGAGCTAATATTATCCATGCTATTCAGAGGTAGGCTACGCTCATCCAAAAAAACGATCCGGTGGAAAAAAAAGGATCCGGCGAGAAAAAAAAGATCCGGAGGAAAAAAATGGAGCCTGCAAATGTGCTCGCAGGATGCGTTCTGTACCCATAGACTTGTATTAGCGAAGGCCATCCGTCGCGTCCGTCGTGCAACGGATCTGTTGTGTTTTGGCGGACCGCCGGCATGAAAAAAACTTTCAAGTGAATGTTTTTTGGCCGTCGCTCCCGCCATTTTCTACTGTGCATGCGCGGCAGAAACTCTGCCCCCTCCTCCCCGCGCTTCAGAATGGGCAGCGGATGCATTGAAAAACTGCATCCGCTGCCCACGTCGTGCACAAATTTCACAACGTGCGTCGGTACGTCGGCCCGACGCATAGCGACGGACCCGTACTGACGCAAGAGTGAAAGAGGCCTTAATGAGCATTGAATTAAAAAAATGAAAAAAAAACGGCGTGGGCTCCCGCGCAATTTTCTGCGCCAGAGGGGGAAAGCCGACGGCCGGGGGCCAATATTTGTAGCCTGCTAGGAATACCAGCCCGCAGCTGTCTGCGTAGCCTTTACTGGCTATTAAAATAGGGGGACTCCCCCAAAAAATGATGTGAGGTCCCCCTATATTTTATAGCCAGAAAGGCTACGCAGACAGCTGTGGGCTGATATTCATAGAATAGAGAGGGGCCATGGATATTGCCCCCCCCCCCCCGGCTACAAATACCAGTCCGCAGCCGCCCCAGAAATGGCGCATCCTACAGATTCCGGCACTTAGCCATTCTCTTCCCACTCCTATGTAGCAGTGGTATATGGGATAATAAGGGGTTAATGTTACCTTGCTATTGTAAGGTTAATAACGGAGAAGCGTCAATAAGATGCATATCCATTATTAATCCAATAGTAAGAAAGGGTTAAAAAAACACGCACACATTCGGAAAAAAGTATTTTAATATTCTTCATTTAACCATACTTACCATACTTACCATACTTCAGCGCCTGCAAAAAAACGTAAAATAATAAACCGTATACTACCTGTCCACCATAGTCCAATTAATAACGAGTGTCCCACGATGATCTCCCCTATAGAACAGTGACATCGGGTGATGTCACTGCTCTATAGGACCCTCAGTGACACACTGACAGGAGACAATGGCTCCTGCAGTGCATCACTGAGGTTACTAAAGTTCAAAGTCTTACTTTATGGCAATTGCTGCGTGGGAAAATTTCTCATGCAGCAATGCCATAAGTGAGTCTATGGACTATTTTTTTTACAGTGGCTGAGGAATCCATTCCTCCTGTCATTGTGTTTCTGGGGCCCCTGGAGAGCTGTTGCAACAGCTGTTGCTGCCGTTCTCCACGGGAGATCGTCATGGGACACTCGTTGATTTCTGCAGACAGGGAGTATATTGGTTGTTTTGTTTTTTTTCACCTTTTTTACAGATGACTCTGGCTTCGGGGATCAAAATGACAAGTAATGGTGAGTATGAACTCTATGTTTAATGTACTGTATGTCATGTATGTAATGTATGAATGTACTGTATGGAGTATGTATGGAGTATGTATGGAGTTTTTTTTTTTTTCATTCAACACATTACCCAGATGATGGGACTACTACTGTCCCATCATTGGCTAATGTGTCAATCACTGTCAGTGTAGTAGGCATCGTCCGATGGGACTTGTAGTCCCATCAGACGATGCCCACACTGAGACACCCCGCACAGAGACACGCCGCACGCCACAGAGACCCCGCATGCCCCACAGAGACACCCCGCACGCCCCGCAGAGACACCCCGCACACCCCGTAGAGACACCCCGCACACCCCACAGAGACCCCCCGCATGCCTCGCAGAGACCCCACCCACCACAGAGACCACGCCCACCGCAGAGACACCCTGCACGCCCTGCAGAGACACCCCGCATGCCCCACAGAGACAACCCACACGCCCCGCAACGATACCCCGAACGCCCCGCAGAGACCACCCCCGCCGCACAGAGACCCCACCCGCCGCATAGGCACCGCACCCACCGCAGAGACACCCCGTACACTGCATAGAAACACCCGACACACTGCCAAGACCCCAGAGAGCCCCGGTAGGCAGGTACACATCCCTGGCAGGCCCGCACAGACCCCACCCCGCACAGACACTCACATTGTCCGCCCACACACCGCCCATGCACCGCCCACACTGTTCCCCCCTCCGGAACAGGATGTTTAAGGACAGAAAGGGCTTATTTACGCTCCGATATTTGTGTCCCATTGACTTGCATTGGTATCGGGTATCGGTATCGGCGATATCCAATATTTTTGGGATATCGGCCGATCCAATCCGATACCGATACTTCTGGGTATCGGAAGGTATCGCTCAACACTGCTCTTGATGTAACTATGATGAGGAGGGAGAAGTTGACAAGATTGTGAAGGACTACTTAAGAGACCATACCAGCATCCCTCCTTATTCTTCAGTGCCTTTCAACTATTGGTTGTTCAAGCTCCACATTTGGCCCGACCTCTCCTTCTACAACCTTGGAGGTGCCACCATGCCCTGCTGCAAGTGTGTTGTCTGAGTGGGTTTTTAGTTTGGCTGGTGCAACCATAACGGATAGGCGCACAAGCTTGTCATCGAAAAATGCAGACAGGTTGACTTCTAAAATTGAACAAGGGCTGGATTTCTGGTGACTTTGCAAACCCTGTGGATGACAGCAACATACTATAAAAGCAGCCCAAATGTTTTGTTTGGTAAGTTGTCTTAACATCCATTCCTTACCATCCAAACTCATTTTGTTCATGAAATCACTTCATCCTCCTCCTGCTTCTGCAACAAGTACTTAGTGGTCATGTATGTATATCCCACGTGGCTAATGTTTTGTGCTTTGTGAAAGCTTTGCACATTGTGCAATAGTGAAACTTGTACTCCCTATTCATTCCCTTGCTGACACTCCAACAGCAAAGTAATGAAGATTATTGCCCCTGCTAAATTGTCACACTTGATTATCTCTACCTAGATTGCGCCAGTCGCACAACTGCTAGATACAAAAATGCAATTTTTTGAAACAATATAAAATTATGATTTATTTCCATCATATTGCTGACACTCTCCAAATGTGGAATAATGAAGATTATTGCCCATGCTAAATTGTCACGTACGATTATCTCTACCCAGATTGCGCCAGTCGCACAACTGCTAGAAAAATATTAGTTTTTTTATGTGGAAAATAGCAGAGAGCTGCAGCATTGTCTTCCAATTATGAGAACACCCAGGTGCCTGCCTGTCTTTCGTACCCTCCCTCGCTCCTATTAAATATCTCCCTACTAAATCCCAACCTAACAAACAAAAACAAGTAATCTTGACAGTCTTCAGCTCTTTATAGAGCTTTTTTGAATAAATAACACTCACTGTAACTTTATATCACTGTCCCAACGCTCCTTTCACTTTCCCTACGCTGAAACTATACCCTCGCTAAGCTGTTTCTGACTGCAATGTGTGCAAGATGGTGGCGGCAGCCTTTAAATAGTCCCTATGACGCTGAAAGGCCAGCCAATCACATTAATGCCACACCAAAGATGGCACCGGTATTACTGTTATTGGCAAGCCAGTCCAGCATGTTCATTGGCTGCAAATAAAGCGCCAAACATGCTGGGCGGGTCACTGAAATATACAGAGGCGAATACCTAATTACTCACCGAGTAACAAACAGCCCTAGTAACGTACTATTTGTGCAAGTAACGAATAGTGCCGAATGTATTTGCTCATCACTAGTCATGAGGTCTATCCGCTAATATCCACATCAAAATACAGAAAAGGGCATTTTCATTCCTTACAGAATGAAGTGGCAGTGAGCATGATAGACCATGATTATCTATGGCGCTGCATGGAAAAGCAAAGCACTGCGCTCAGCAGCTCCATATGGGATAAATGCAGTAGAAGTCAGGCATGAGTACTAATGCTCCATTCCTACGGGGATAAAAGCACCCCATTCTGCCGATCAGCACACGTCCCAGCAGTTGGATCCCCAACGATCTATAAGTTATCACCTATCCTTTTGGGGGTTTTTTTCTGAGCATTGTGTTTGTTATTTTCATGGTCCCAGGACTCCTCTGTGAGAATTCAAACACCCAAATTCGAATTATCGAAGAAATTACTTTTCTACTTACAATCACGCTTTTACACTTGCAACATGTCAATAATTTAAGTCTATTTTATTTGAGCTACCCATTGCACAAATCCCCCAAGCCTGCCAGGTTAGATTTGCGGTGATCTAATATGTATAGCAAAATTTCTCCTAAAAGTGTCAGAGTTATTAATATTGCAAAAAAAAACTAAAAGCTTATGCTGCATGGCTCAGTTGCTAAATTATGCCACCTTCAGATAGAGAAATGTAAACTTAATACTAAGTTTAATACAGCCATGGGATATATAAAACAAGGCTTAAAGTTGGTTTCACAGGTTTCTTGACCCAAACTCAGCATCTATGAGTTTGGATCAGGATACCAGCCGTCTGTCTGGACTTGAACCGTGACTGTCGAACATGTGATACTGGCCATATGCTTCTTTCTTATTTTTAATAGTAAACAAGAGAATAGGTTTTATTAGTTTTATTTGTGTGGGCATTAGGGCATATTTTTGTCATGACATCTTTTGTATCAGCTATATTATGGTATTTTACAGATTTATTATTTTAAATGTGTTTTGTAGACGCCACACATTATGTTAACTGGAGGTGGGGCCAATAAATTTGCTGAAAAATTAAATATTGAAAATTTACCAACAGAGAAACTGGTAACTGCAAATGTTGTTAAAGAATGGGAACAATACCAAAAAAATAATCAAAGTGTAACAAGTCTTTTTAGCACTGGAAGGTAAGTGCAAGATAAAGGATCTGTGTACTAAATAAATAAATCCATCCTTTTGTCATTTTTAAATGTACTTATAAAATTCCCTTCATATTTACCACACAATTCAACAGTACTGATCCTAAGTTTAAGGATGTCTGCACTACCCAGTCAGCATCTTATGAAAAAAAGGATGTCTGGAAAGTCTGTAGTAAGGCCATTTTCCACCAAAACAATAGGAAATGATATCCTCAGCAACTGCATTTTCTCTACAATTTCATCGAACAAAACAAAATGTCATTTTTGTATGTGGACATAAAATGAAATGCCATTCTGATGTACAGGCTTCCTAATGGGTCCATAAAAATCAAGATATTTGTAGAGGACTCAGAGAATGACATCTAATAATAATGCAACTTCCTATTCTCTGCAATAGCCCATTCTATGCGCTATTGCTATATACCATTCTTTATCGCAAACTGTTATTCTGTTTCATCACTTGCAGCACATTAGATTCTAGACTTCTCTCTGTAGTGCCTTCCAATAATATACCAACATTTCTTTAGTGTCTATTATGGCTATTATTATTTTCACAAAATTGGCCCTATACTGCTCAGTGTATGGTCCACTTACATGGGTATTACTGGGAAAAAAGTTATGGTGGAAAATTAGGTCACTCATGTTTGTTATATAGAGGATGCTGATATTATTTGGTGGACTATGTCGGGAAGTTAATTAGTAGAGTCAGATTTAGCCGCCTGATGGCTGGGTTAACCCCTATCTGACCTCGGACGGGATAGTACGTCCGAGGTCAGATCCCCTGCTTTGATGCAGGATCCGCGATGAGCCCGCATCAAAGCCGGGACATGTCAGCTGTTTTGAACAGCTGACATGTGCCCGTAATAGGCGCGGGCAGAATCGTGATCTGCCCGCACCTATTAACTAGTTAAATGCCGCTGTCAAACGCAGACAGCGGCATTTAACTACCGCTTCCGGGCGGCCGGAAATGACGTCATCGCCGACCCCCGTCACATGATCGGGGGGTCGGCGATGTGTCAGGATGGTAACCATAGAGGTCCTAAAGACCTCTATGGTTACTGATCACCGGTGGCTGTGAGCGCCACCCTGTGGTCGGCGCTCACAGCACACCTCCATTTCTGCTACATAGCAGCGATCAGCAGATCGCTGCTATGTAGCAGAGGCGATCGCGTTGTGCCTGCTTCTAGCCTCCCATGGAGGCTATTGAAGCATGGCAAAAGTAAAAAAAAAAAGTTAAAAAAAATGTGAAAAAAATAAAAAAAATATAAAAGTTTAAATCACCCCCCTTTCGCCCCAATCAAAATAAATCAATAAAAAAAAAATCAAATCTACACATATTTGGTATCGCCGCGCTCAGAATCGCCCAATCTATCAATTAAAAAAAAGCATTAACCTGATCGCTAAACGGCGTAGCGAGAAAAAAATTTGAAACGCCAGAATTACGTTTTTTAGGTCGCCACGACATTGCATTAAAATGCAATAACGGGCGATCAAAAGAACGTATCTGCACCAAAATGCTATCATTAAAAACGCCAGCACGGCATGCAAAAAATAAGCCCTCAACCAACCCCAGATCACGAAAAATGGAGATGCTACGAGTATCGGAAAATGGTGCAATTTTTTTTTTTTTTTTTTTTAGCAAAGTTTGGAATTTTTTTTCACCACTTAGATAAAAAATAACCTAGTCATGTTAGGTGTGTATGAACTCGTACTGACCTGGAGAATCATAATGGCAGGTCAGTTTTAGCATTTAGTGAACCTAGCAAAAAAGCCAAACAAAAAACAAGTGTGGGATTGCACTTTTTTTGCAATTTCACCGCACTTGGAATTTATTTCCCATTTTCTAGTACACGACATGCTAAAACCAATGATGTCGTTCAAAAGTACAACTCGTCCCGCAAAAAATAAGCCCTCACATGGCCAAATTGACGGAAAAATAAAAAAGTTATGGCTCTGGGAAGGAGGGGAGTGAAAAACGAACACGGAAAAACGAAAAATCCCAAGGTGATGAAGGGGTTAAAGAAGATGATTGCCTAGAGTAGAAAAATAAAAGATGAATGGATGAAAATGAACACTATCTCTTAGTTTCAATTCACAAAACTATTCTATTTCAGACAGTAGATCCTGCTGAGCTGAAATGTGTGACAGGTCCCTTCATGCTTTCAATGTTAAACTTCCTCTAAATATAATATCAATTATCTTTATTTAAGATGGTTTAAAGGGAACCTGTCATGTCTCCATCTCCTCCAACCCAGCAGAATTCACATGTATAACTAAATTCCATGCCTAACCAGCCCTTAACAATGTTGTTAACTTACATCCAGGTTTAAAAATTTTTTTACAACCTCCACTTTTCATATGCTAATTAGGCCTTTGACTAGTAAGTAAGACAATAAACATGGAAGAGCTCAGCATGAGAAGCACAAGGTGGTTTAATTGGGATGCTTCAATGAAAGGCCCCTTCACATTAAGCGACGCTGCAGCGATACCGACAACGATCCGGATCGCTGCAGCGTCGCTGTTTGGTCGCTGGAGAGCTGTCACACAGACCGCTCTCCAGCGACCAATGATGCCGGTAACCAGGGTAAACATCGGGTAACTAAGCGCAGGGCCGCGCTTAGTAACCCGATGTTTACCCTGGTTACCATCCTAAAAGTAAAAAAAACAAACAGTACATACTTACCTAACGCTGTCTGTCCCTGGCGCTCTGCTTCTCTGCACTCCTCCTGTACTGTCTGTGTGAGCACAGCGGCCGGAAAGCAGAGTGGTGACGTCACCGCTCTGCTTTCCGGCTGACCGACGCTCACAGCCAGTGCAGGAGGTGTGCAGAGCACAGCGCCGGGGGACAGACAGCGGTAGGTAAGTATGTACTGTTTGTTTTTTTACTTTTAGGATGGTAACCAGGGTAAACATCGGGTTACTAAGCGTGGCCCTGCGTTTAGTTACCCGATGTTTACCCTGGTTACCAGTGAAGACATCGCTGGATCGGTGTCACACACGCCGATCCAGCGATGTCCACGGGAGTTCCAGCGACGAAATAAAGTTCTGGACTTTGTTCAGCGACCAACGATCTCCCAGCAGGGGCCTGATCGTTGGTCGCTGTCACACATAACGATTTCATTAACGATATCGTTGCTACGTCACAAAATGCAACGATATCGTTAACAATATCGTTATGTGTGAAGGTACCTTTAGCCTCTCACCTGGAACAGTTGTGCACCCCTGCATAACTCCAGTAGCAGAAGTCTCTGCACACTCCTGCTCTGTTGCTCCAGGACTGCTCCTGTGCTGTGCTTCCTGGTCTGGTCGCGTGGGCCCAAGATCCAGCCACGTGATGCCACTACACAGGATGTGACGTCACTTTAGGTCCTGTTTCCTGGAGATGAACTCTATGGCCCCAAGCTGCTCCAGCCACAATCCCTCAAGGGGAATATCAATGATTTTTGGAAAATATATGTATGTGGTCAATTTAATGAGCGCTATGGCTATAGAGCACACTGCAATAGATTAGTGGCAAACAAACCTTTTATTAAACCACTACGTGTTTTGGCAGCGGACTACTACCTTCCTCAGATGGAATCCATTTCTCAAAATCTCAATGAGGATTCCAGCTGCAGCAGATCCATGGGTCCGCAAGAGACCGTATCAGATATGACAAGATAATGGATTTTGTGGATATAGTCCGCGCTGCCGATATTGATATAAAGTCAAGGTGTTCAAATAGACATAAATTGGTTTAATTCAACGCGTTTCAAGGTTCAAATGACCTCTTCCTCAGGACATAACCACAAGTGTACCAAGAGCACCTTGGAGGTCACAGTCACACAGCTCAAGAGTTGTGGTCAGCTATCCAGGCTGAGTAAGAGCAATGGCTGTCTCAACTAGACCTGGAGCCAGGGAAGGCAGTGTGGGAAAACAGTACAAACTTGGTGGCGGCCCTGCGCATACTTGCCTTACATGGTTCACGTCCTCAACCTGGTTGTACAGTAATTTCTCTGCCACTTTCCCGGCCTGAATGTATTGCTGCAGAAAGCACAGTCGCTGTGTGCTCACTTCCGCCGATCGCACCCAGCATGTCATCGACTTGCATCGCTACAGAGGTCTTTCAGCCTACCAGATAACCATTTGATTAGCAATGTTCTGACACAGCGGATTTCCACTCTGTACATGTTGCAGCGGCTGTGGCAGCAGTGACAAATCCTGGTGCATTTTTCTATCAATAGTAGTTTATAAAACTGATGTTTGTGCCAACTGATTGTGGCTGGAATAAAAAAAAATGGAAATATTGCATGGTGTGAGGTCTCTCAGCTAAGAATGCTTTCACCACTCCTTTAACCACCAGGTCCTCATTAAAACTTAAATTCCAAGTTGTAAACCCTGGTACCTCAAACATGGCCCTTGGCTGACTGCTTATGTGCCATTATAAGAGGTTCTGCTGTGGATCAATTGACCAGTCAACTACCTGTGTTACTATTCTTACTATTCTGTGTGCCTGGAATTTTTACACTTGCTTAACTGATTACAAATGTTATACATACTGTTGCGTCCAATGTCTGCTTCCTGTGTTTGATCCAGGTTCAAGAACTGAGCCCACATCTTTGCCGGCAGATAATGGCTGTATTATTCAGCCATCATAAGTGTTTAGAAGCCTTGAGTGGAGCAGAACCAGCAGTGGTTAGCCTGCTGAATCATGATGTCAATCTGTAGAGAGACATTTACATTGCATGGCCCAGGGGGCTTACTTTTAAAACCACCCATCGGCTGCCCCCTAATATGATTGTGGAGCACCGATGGGTTGGCCTTATGACCATAGACTGCTGAAGACCCCTTCATGATGTTACTCCGATTAAAGCACATGGATGGCATTCATAGGGGACAGAGATTCTTCTTATATTCAACAACATTGCAATATTTATGTATATAGTACAAGTGATCAGATGACTGCAAGTCCCCTGATAGAACTAAAAAAGCAATAAAAAGTAATAAAAAAATCAGAAAATATAAAAAATAAAAGTTTGAATCTCTCCCTTTTTCCCCTATTAAAAATAATTAAATTAAAAAATTAAAAAAAAAATTAAAAATACACATACCGTATATACTCGAGTATAAGCAGCATTTACCGGTGCTCTGCACCGTTCATGATTGTCCCATAGCTGTGCCCCATATAGTGCTCTGCACCGTTCATATTTCCCTATAGCTGTGCCCCATACAGTGCTCTGAACCGTTCATTATTTCCCCATAGCTGTGCCCCATATAGTGCTCTGCACCGTTCATTATTTCCCTATAGCTGTGCCCCATATAGTGCTCTGCACCGTTCATTATTTCCCCATAGCTGTGCCCCATACAGTGCTCTGCACCGTTCATTATTTCCCCATAGCTGTGCCCCATATAGTGCTCTGCACCGTTCATTATTTCCCTATAGCTGTGCCCCATATAGTGCTCTGCACCGTTCATTATTTCCCCATAGCTGTGCCCCATACAGTGCTCTGCACCGTTCATTATTTCCCCATAGCTGTGCCCCATACAGTGCTCTGCACCGTTCATTATTTCCCTATAGCTGTGCCCCATATAGTGCTCTGCACCGTTCATTATTGCCCGATAGCTCTGCCCCATATAGTGCTCTGCACCGTTCATTATTTCCCCATAGCTGTGCCCCATATAGTGCTCTGCACCGTTCATAGTTCCCTATAGCTGTGCCCCATATAGTGCTCTTGCACCGTTCATTATTGCCCCATAGCTGTGCCCCATATAGTGCTCTGCACCGTTCATTATTGCCCTATAGCTGTGCCCCATACAGTGCTCTGCACCGTTCATAGTTCCCTATAGCTGTGCCTCATATAGTGCTCTGCACCGTTCATTATTTCCCTATAGCTGTGCCCCATACTGTGCTCTGCACCGTTCATTATTTCCCTATAGCTGTGCCCCATACAGTGCTCTGCACCGTTCATAATTCCCTATAGCTGTGCCCCATATAGTGCTCTTGCACCGTTCATTATTGCCCCATAGCTGTGCCCCATATAGTGCTCTGCACCGTTCATTATTGCCCTATAGCTGTGCCCCATACAGTGCTCTGCACCGTTCATAGTTCCCTATAGCTGTGCCCCATATAGTGCTCTGCACCGTTCATTATTGCCCCATAGCTGTGCCCCATATAGTGCTCTGCACCGTTCATTATTGCCCTATAGCTGTGCCCCATACAGTGCTCTGCACCGTTCATTATTGCCCGATAGCTCTGCCCCATATAGTGCTCTGCACCGTTCATAGTTCCCTATAGCTGTGCCCCATATAGTGCTCTGCACCGTTCATTATTGCCCCATAGCTGTGCCCCATATAGTGCTCTGCACCGTTCATTATTGCCCTATAGCTGTGCCATATAGTGCTCTGTACCGTTCATAGTTCCCTATAGCTGTGCCCCATATAGTGCTCTTGCACCGTTCATAGTTCCCCATAGAAAGCTCTGCCATTGCCGCTGCTGCTGCAGTAAAAAAAAAAAAAAAACATACTCACCTTTCTTGCTTGCAGCTCCCGGCGTCCGGTCCCGGCGTCTCGTCCCGGCGACTCTGCACTGACTGATCAGGCAAAGGGCTTATACTCGAGTATATACGGTATGTGGTATTTCCACACTTGTAAAAGATTGATCTGTCAAAATAGAAATTAATTAACCCGATCAGTAAATGATGAAATGAGAAAAAGAATATAATAGCCAAAATTGCAGCTTTCTGGCAGTTGCAACACCACAAAAAATGCAATAAGAGGCAATTAAACCATCATATCTACCCCAAAATGGAATTAATACAAATGTTTGGTATCACTGTTATTAACCCTTTTACCCCCAAGGGTGGTTTGCACGTTAATGACCAGGACAATTTTTGCAATTCTGACCATTGTCCCTTTATGAGGTTATAACTCTGGAACACTTAAACAGATCCCGGTGATTCTGACACTGTTTTCTCGTGACATATTGTACTTCATGATAGTGGTAAAATTTCTTTGATATTACCTGCGTTTATTTGTGAAAAAAAACGGAAATTTGACGAAAATTTTGAAAATTTTGCAATTTTCCAACTTTGAATTTTTATGCAATTAAATCACAGATATGTCACACAAAATACTTAATAAGTAACATTACCCACATGTCTACTTTACATAAGCACAATTTTGGAACCAAATTTTTTTTGTTACGGAGTTATAAGGGTTAAAAGTTGACCAGCAAATTCTCATTTTTACACCATTTTTTTTAGGGACCACATCTAATTTGAAGTCATTTTGAGGGATCTATATGATAGAAAATAACCAAGTGTGACACCATTCTAAAAACTGCACCCCTCAAGGTGCTCAAAACAACATTCAATAAGTTTATTAACCCCTCAGGTGTTTCACAGGAATTTTTGGAATGTTTAAATAAAAATGAACATTTAACTTTTTTTCACAAAAAAATTACTTCAGCTCCAATTTGTTTTATTTTGCCAAGGGTAACAGGAGAAAATGGACCTCAAAAGTTGTTGTACAATTTGTCCTGAGTACGCCGATACCCCATATGTGGGGGTAATTTACTGTTTGGGGCACATGGGAGAGCTCGGAAGGGAAGGAGCGCCGTTTGACTTTTCAATGCAAAATTGACAAGAATTGAGATGGGACGTGATGTTGTGTTTGGAGAGCCACTGATGTGCCTAAACATTGAAACCCCCCACAAGTGACACCATTTTGGAAAGTAGACTCCCTAAGGAATGTATCTAGATGTGTGGTGAGCACTTTGACCCACCAAGTGCTTCACAGAAGCTTATAATGCAGAGCCGTAAAAATAAAAAATCATATTTTTTCACAAAAATGCATTTTTCGCCCCCAATTTTTTATTTTCCCATGGGAAAGAGAAGAAATTGGACCCCAAAAGTTGTTGGACAATTTGTCCTGAGAACGCTGATACCCCATATGTGGGGGTAAACCACTGTTTGGGCGCATGGCAGAGCTTGGAAAGGAAGGAGCGCCATTTGACATTTCAATGCAAAATTGACTGGAACTGAGATGGGTCACCATGTTGTGTTTAGAGAGCCACTGATGTGCCTAAACAGTAGAAACCCCCCACAAGTGACCCCATATTGGAAACTAGACACCCCATGGAACATGTCTAGATGTATTGTGAGAACTTTGAACCCTCAAGTGTTTCACTACAGTTTATAACGCAGAGGCGTGAAAATAAAAAATCGTTTTTTTCCCCAAAACATTTTTTTAGCCCCCAGTTTTGTATTTTCTCAAGGGTAACAGTTGAAATTGGACCCCAAAAGTTGTTGTACAATGTGTCCTGAGTATGCTGACACCCCATATGTGGGGGAAACCACCGTTTGAGTGCATGGCAGAGCTCGGAAGGGAAGGAGCGTCATTTGGAATGCAGACTTAGATGGATTAGTCTGCAGGCGTTACGTTGCGTTTGCAGAGCCCCTAATGTACCTAAACAGTAGAAACTCCCCACAAGTGACCCCATATTGGAAACTAGACCCCCCAAGGAACTTATCTAGATGTGTTGTGAGAACTTTGAACCCCCAAGTGTTTCACTACAGTTTATAACGCAGAGCCGTGAAAATAAAAAATCTTTTTTTTTCCACAAAAATTATTTTTTAGCCCCCAGTTTTGTATTTTCTCAAGGGTAAATGGACAAATTGGACCTTAAAAGTTGTTGTCCAATGTGTCCTGAGTACGTTGATACTCCATATGTGGGGGGGGGGACCATCGTTTGAGCGCATGACAGAGCTCGGAAGGGAAGGAGCACTGTTTTACTTTTTCAACGCAGAATTGGCTGGAATTGAGATCAGATGCCATGTCGCGTTTGGAGAGCCCCTGATGTGCCTAAACTGTGGAAACCCCCAATTACAACTGAAACCCTTATCCAAACACATCCCTAACTCTAATCCCAATGGTAACCCTATCCACACCCCTAACCTTGCCACACCCCTAACCCTAATCCCATTCCTATTCCCAACCATAAATGTAATCCAAACCCTAACCCTAACTTTAGCCCCAACCCTGTTATGTTTGCTAATGACAGGTGTTATGAAGGCAATCCAGAAACACAGTGTGCTTAGCGATCAGAGCGCACACAGTGATCTGACAAATACCCAAAAATACAAGAACGAGCTCTGAGACGTGGAAACTCTGTAGACTGCAAACCTGATCCTATCCTAAACACAACTAAAAGCGGCTGTGGATTGCGCCTAACAACTACCTAGGCAACTCGGCACAGCCTAAGAAACTAGCTAGCCTGAAGATAGAAAAATAGGCCTGACTTGCCCCAGAGAAATTCCCCAAAGGAAAAGGCAGCCCCCCACATATAATGACTGTGAGTAAGATGAAAAGACAAAACGTAGGGATGAAATAGATTCAGCAAAGTGGGGCCCGATATTCTAGGACAGAGCGAGGACAGTAAAGCGAACTTTGCAGTCTACAAAAAACCCTAAAGCAAAACCACGCAAAGGGGGCAAAAAAAACCCACCGTGCCGAACTAACGGCACGGCGGTACACCCTTTGCGTCTCAGAGCTTCCAGCAAAACAAAAGACAAGCTGGACAGAAAAAAAGCAACAAAAAAGCAAAAAGCACTTAGCTATACAGAGCAGCAGGTCACAGGAACGATCAGGAGACGCTCAGATCCAACACTGAAACATTGACAAGGAGCAAGGATAGCAGCATCAGGCGGAGTTAAGTAATGAAGCAGTTAACGAGCTCACCAGAACACCTGAGGGAGGAAGCTCAGAAGCTGCAGTACCACTTGTGACCACAGGAGTGAATTCAGCCACAGAATTCACAACAGTACCCCCCCCTTGAGGAGGGGTCACCGAATCCTCACCAGAGCCCCCAGGCCGACCAGGATGAGCCGCATGAAAGGCACGAACAAGATCGGAAGCATGAACATCAGAGGCAAAAACCCAGGAATTACCTTCCTGAGCATAACCCTTCCATTTAACCAGATACTGGAGTTTCCGTCTAGAAACACGAGAATCCAAAATCTTCTCCACAATATACTCCAATTCCCCCTCCACCAAAACCGGGGCAGGAGGCTCAACAGATGGAACCATAGGTGCCACGTATCTCCGCAACAACGACCTATGGAATACATTATGTATGGAAAAGGAGTCTGGGAGGGTCAAACGAAAAGACACAGGATTGAGAACCTCAGAAATCCTATACGGACCAATAAAACGAGGTTTAAATTTAGGAGAGGAAACCTTCATAGGAATATGACGAGAAGATAACCAAACCAGATCCCCAACACGAAGTCGGGGACCCACACGGCGTCTGCGATTAGCGAAAAGTTGAGCTTTCTCTTGGGACAAGATCAAATTGTCCACTACCTGAGTCCAGATCTGCTGCAACCTATCCACCACAGAATCCACACCAGGACAGTCCGAAGACTCAACCTGTCCTGAAGAGAAACGAGGATGGAACCCAGAATTGCAAAAAAATGGAGAAACCAAGGTAGCCGAGATGGCCCGATTATTAAGGGCGAACTCAGCCAACGGCAAAAAGGACACCCAATCATCCTGGTCTGCAGAAACAAAACATCTCAGATATGTTTCCAAGGTCTGATTGGTTCGTTCGGTCTGGCCATTAGTCTGAGGATGGAAAGCCGAGGAAAAGGATAGGTCAATGCCCATCCTACCACAAAAGGCTCGCCAAAACCTTGAAACAAACTGGGAACCTCTGTCAGAAACAATATTCTCAGGAATGCCATGCAACCGAACCACATGCTGAAAGAACAAAGGTACCAAATCAGAGGAGGAAGGCAATTTAGCCAAGGGCACCAGATGGACCATTTTAGAAAAGCGATCACAGACCACCCAAATGACTGACATCTTTTGAGAAACGGGAAGGTCAGAAATGAAATCCATCGAAATATGTGTCCAAGGCCTCTTTGGGACCGGCAAGGGCAAAAGCAACCCACTGGCACGAGAACAGCAGGGCTTAGCCCTAGCACAAATCCCACAGGACTGCACAAAAGTACGTACATCCCGTGACAGAAATGGCCACCAGAAGGATCTAGCCACTAACTCTCTGGTACCAAAGATTCCAGGATGACCAGCCAACACCGAACAATGAAGTTCAGAGATAAGTTTATTAGTCCACCTATCAGGGACGAACAGTTTCTCTGCTGGACAACGATCAGGTTTATTCGCCTGAAATTTTTGCAGCACCCGCCGCAAATCAGGGGAGATGGCAGACACAATGACTCCTTCCTTGAGGATACCCGCTGGCTCAGATAAACCCGGAGAGTCGGGCACAAAACTCCTAGACAGAGCATCCGCCTTCACATTTTTAGAGCCCGGAAGGTACGAAATCACAAAGTCGAAGCGGGCAAAAAATAACGACCAACGGGCCTGTCTAGGATTCAAGCGCTTGGCAGACTCGAGATAAGTCAAGTTCTTATGATCAGTCAATACCACCACGCGATGCTTAGCTTCTTCAAGCCAATGACGCCACTCCTCGAATGCCCACTTCATGGCCAGCAACTCTCGATTGCCCACATCATAATTACGCTCAGCGGGCGAAAACTTCCTGGAAAAGAAAGCACATGGTTTCATCACTGAGCAATCAGAACCTCTCTGTGACAAAACCGCCCCTGCTTCAATCTCAGAAGCATCAACCTCGACCTGGAACGGAAGAGAAACATCTGGCTGACACAACACAGGGGCAGAACAAAAACGACGCTTCAACTCCTGAAAAGCTTCCACAGCAGCAGAAGACCAATTAACCAAATCAGCACCCTTCTTGGTCAAATCGGTCAATGGTTTGGCAATGCTAGAAAAATTACAGATGAAGCGACGATAAAAATTAGCAAAGCCCAGGAACTTTTGCAGACTTTTCAGAGATGTCGGCTGAATCCAATCCTGGATGGCTTGGACCTTAACTGGATCCATCTCGATAGTAGAAGGGGTAAAGATGAACCCTAAAAATGAAACTTTCTGCACACCGAAGAGACACTTTGATCCCTTCACAAACAAAGAGTTAGCACGCAGGACCTGAAAAACCATTCTGACCTGCT
Organism: Ranitomeya imitator; assembly: GCF_032444005.1. Lineage (NCBI taxonomy): Eukaryota > Metazoa > Chordata > Amphibia > Anura > Dendrobatidae > Ranitomeya > Ranitomeya imitator. The sequence goes on along the minus strand of NC_091286.1, from coordinate 376,455,691 downwards.
TCACATGAGACTCCCAATCATCTGAGAAGATCAAAATGTCATCCAAGTAAACAATCAGGAATTTATCCAGATGCTCACGGAAGATGTCATGCATAAAAGACTGAAACACAGATGGAGCATTGGCAAGTCCGAACGGCATCACTAGATACTCAAAATGACCCTCGGGCGTATTGAATGCAGTTTTCCATTCATCTCCTTGCCTGATTCTCACCAGATTATACGCACCACGAAGATCTATCTTAGTGAACCAACTATCCCCCTTAATCCGAGCAAACAAGTCAGATAACAATGGCAAGGGATACTGAAATTTAACAGTGATCTTATTAAGAAGGCGGTAATCAATACACGGTCTCAGCGAACCATCCTTCTTGGCTACAAAGAAGAACCCTGCTCCCAGTGGTGATGACGATGGGCGAATATGTCCCTTCTCCAGGGATTCCTTCACATAACTGCGCATAGCGGCGTGTTCGGGCACGGATAAATTAAATAATCGACCTTTAGGGAATTTACTACCAGGAATCAAATTGATAGCACAATCACAATCCCTATGCGGAGGTAGAGCATCGGACTTGGGCTCTTCAAATACATCCTGATAATCAGACAAGAACTCTGGGACCTCAGAAGGGGTGGATGACGAAATCGACAAAAATGGAACATCACCATGTACCCCCTGACAACCCCAGCTGGATACCGACATGGAATTCCAATCCAATACTGGATTATGGGTTTGTAGCCATGGCAACCCCAACACGACCACATCATGCAGATTATGCAACACCAGAAAGCGAATAACTTCCTGATGTGCAGGAGCCATGCACATGGTCAGCTGGGCCCAGTATTGAGGTTTATTCTTGGCCAAAGGTGTAGCATCAATTCCTCTCAATGGAATAGGACACCGCAAAGGCTCCAAGAAAAACCCACAACGTTTAGCATAATCCAAATCCATCAGATTCAGGGCAGCGCCCGAATCCACAAACGCCATGACAGAAAACGACGACAAAGAGCATATCAAGGTAATGGACAGAAGGAATTTGGACTGTACAGTACCAATGACGGCAGACCTAGCGGACCGCTTAGTGCGCTTAGGACAATCAGAAATAGCATGAGTGGAATCACCACAGTAGAAACACAGACCATTCAGACGTCTGTATTCCTGCCGTTCAACTCTAGTCATAGTCCTATCGCACTGCATAGGCTCAGGTTTAACCTCAGGCAGTACCGCCAAATGGTGCACAGATTTACGCTCGCGCAAGCGTCGACCGATCTGAATGGCCAAAGACAAAGACTCATTCAAACCAGCAGGCATAGGAAATCCCACCATGACATCCTTAAGAGCCTCAGAGAGACCCTTTCTGAACAAAGCTGCCAGCGCAGATTCATTCCACTGAGTGAGTACTGACCATTTCCTAAATTTCTGACAATATACTTCTATATCATCCTGACCCTGGCACAAAGCCAGCAAATTTTTCTCAGCCTGATCCACTGAATTAGGCTCATCGTACAGCAATCCGAGCGCCAGGAAAAACGCATCGACACTACTCAATGCAGGGTCTCCTGGCGCAAGAGAAAATGTCCAGTTTTGAGGGTCGCCGCGCAAAAAAGAAATAATAATCAAAACCTGTTGAATAGGATTACCAGAAGAATGAGGTTTCAAGGCCAGAAATAGCTTACAATTATTTTTGAAACTTAGAAACTTAGTTCTATCTCCAAAAAACAAATCAGGAAAAGGAATTCTTGGTTCTAACATAGATTTCTGATCAATAGCATCTTGAATTTTTTGTACATTTATAACGAGATTATCCGTTGAAGAGCACAGACCCTGAATATCCATGTCCACACCTGTGTCCAGAATCACCCAAATGTCTAGGGGAAAAAAAAAAGTGAACACAGAGCAGAAAAAAAAAAAAAAAAATGATGTCAGAACTTTTTCTTTCCCTCTATTGAGAATCATTAGTTGGGCTCCTTGTACTGTTATGTTTGCTAATGACAGGTGTTATGAAGGCAATCCAGAAACACAGTGTGCTTAGCGATCAGAGCGCACACAGTGATCTGACAAATACCCAAAAATACAAGAACGAGCTCTGAGACGTGGAAACTCTGTAGACTGCAAACCTGATCCTATCCTAAACACAACTAAAAGCGGCTGTGGATTGCGCCTAACAACTACCTAGGCAACTCGGCACAGCCTAAGAAACTAGCTAGCCTGAAGATAGAAAAATAGGCCTGACTTGCCCCAGAGAAATTCCCCAAAGGAAAAGGCAGCCCCCCACATATAATGACTGTGAGTAAGATGAAAAGACAAAACGTAGGGATGAAATAGATTCAGCAAAGTGGGGCCCGATATTCTAGGACAGAGCGAGGACAGTAAAGCGAACTTTGCAGTCTACAAAAAACCCTAAAGCAAAACCACGCAAAGGGGGCAAAAAAAAACCACCGTGCCGAACTAACGGCACGGCGGTACACCCTTTGCGTCTCAGAGCTTCCAGCAAAACAAAAGACAAGCTGGACAGAAAAAAAGCAACAAAAAAGCAAAAAGCACTTAGCTATACAGAGCAGCAGGTCACAGGAACGATCAGGAGAAGCTCAGATCCAACACTGAAACATTGACAAGGAGCAAGGATAGCAGCATCAGGCGGAGTTAAGTAATGAAGCAGTTAACGAGCTCACCAGAACACCTGAGGGAGGAAGCTCAGAAGCTGCAGTACCACTTGTGACCACAGGAGTGAATTCAGCCACAGAATTCACAACACAACCCTAAACCTAACTTTAGCCCCAACCCTAACTGTAGCCTTAACCCTAGCCCCAACCCTAGCCCTAACCCTAGCCCTAGCCCTAACCCTAACCCTAGCCCTAACCCTAACCCTAGCCCTAACCTTAACCCTAGCCCTAGCCCTAACCCTAACCCTAATGGGAAAATGGAAATAAATACATTTTTTTAATTTTTTAATTTTTCCCTAACTAAGGGGGTGATTAAGGGGGGTTTGATTTACTTTTATGGTGGGTTTTTTAGCGGATTTTTATGATTGGCAGCCGTCACACACTGAAAGACGCTTTTTATTGCAAAAACTATTTTTTGCGTTACCACATTTTGAGAGCTATAATTTTTCCATATTTTAGTCCTCAGAGTCATGTAAGGTCTTGTTTTTTGCGGCATGAGTTGACGTTTTTATTGGTAACATTTTCGGGCACGTGACTTTTTTGATCGCTTTTTATTCCGATTTTTGTGAGGCAGAATGACCAAAAACCAGCTATTCATGAATTTCTTTTGGGGGCGGCGTTTATACCATTCCGCGTTTAGTAAAATGGATAAAGCAGTTTTATTCTTCGGGTCAGTACAATTACAGCGATACCTTATTTATATCATTTTTTATGTCTTGGCACTTTTATACGATAAAAACTATTTTATAGAAAAAATAATTATTTTTGCATCGCTTTATTCTGAGGACTATAACTTTTTTTATTTTTTCGCTGATTATACTGTGTTGTGGCTTGTTTTTTGCTGGACAAGATGTCGTTTTCAGTGGTGCCATGGTTATTTATATCTGTCTTTTTGATTGCGTGTTATTCCACTTTTTGTTTGGCGGTATGATAATAAAGCGTTGTTTTTTGCCTCGTTTTTTTTTTTACAGTGTTCACTGAAGGGGTTAACTAGTGGGCCAGTTTTATAGGACGGGTCGTTACGGACGCAGCGATACTAAGTATGTTTACTTTTATTGTTTTTTTAATTTAGACAAAGAAATGTATTTATATGAACAATATATATATATATATATATATATTTTTTTTTTTTTAGGAATTTTTTTTCAAATTTTTTTTACACATTTGAATATTATTTGTTTTACACTATAATATTGCCCCAGGGGGGCATCATGTTATAGGGTAAGATCGCTGATCTGACACTTTGCTGTGCACTGTGTCAGATCAGTGATCTGACGTGCACTCCTGCAGGCTTCCCGGCGCCTGCTCTGAGCAGGCGCTGTGAAGCCACCTCCCTGCAGGACCCGGATGCCGTGGCCATTTTGAATCCGAGCCTGCTGCAGGGAGGAGGAGGTAAGAGACCCTCGGAGCAACGCGATCACATCGCGTTGCTCCGGGGGTCTCAGGGAAGCATGCAGGGAGCCCCCTGCGCGATACTTCCCTATACCGCTGGAACACTGCAATCATGTTTGATCGCAGTGTGCTGGGGTTAATGTGCCGGGGGCAGTCCGTGACTGCTCCTGGCACATAGTGCCGGATGTCAGCTGCGATAGTCAGCTGACACCCGGCCGCGATCGGCCGCGCTCTCCCCGTGAGCGCAGCCGATCGCTATGACGTACTATCCTGTCGAGGGTCAGATAGGCCCAGGTCACCTCGATGGGATAGTACTTCTAAGGTCAGAGAGGGGTTAAACTGATCTGGATAATCACATTACCTGGTCATTGACACCATATAATGAACACTGTAAAAACTAAATCTAAAACACAATGGTGTGATTTTGCTTTTTTTAGCAATTTTACCGCACTTAGAATTTTTTTCCTGATTTTCAGTACATCACAAAATAAAATGGATGGTGTCATTCAAATGTACAATTTGTCCTATAAAAATCAATCCGTTACACAAATGTCAACTGAAATTTTTTTTTAGAGAGGTCATTCTTCCATTTTTGGCCTGTCTAAATCGGTCTAAAGTTACTCAAGACACTGAATAAAAAATTGAGACTAGAATACGATTCCTTTCTGAAACTGACCCTTAGGTATGTACCACATAATTTTACAAAAATATAATTCATTTTATATTGCTTTCTAGTCCACAGTCGGGTACTACAATGTTTGACAAGACAGAGTAGCTTACTGTTGGGTAATGATCAATTCTACAGCTAAGCTTAATCCAATGGAAGTGTGCGCAGCAGCCTCTAAATTCTTCATTTTGACTGAGAGGGTCAGACTATCAGCAATCATATATCAAAGTCATTCCAGACTTCTTCCTCAGGACCCAAACTATATATATGGTTTGTGTCCTGAGGAAGAAGTCTGGAATGACTTTGAAACGCTTTGACTAAAAAACCTGAAATAAAAATTCCTCTATTATACTTCCATTTGGTCTTTCATTGCCTAACAGCAGCATGGATAAACCACTTTTGTTTCCTTTTTTTCCTCTTTCCTGGTCAGAAGACCCCTTGAATCTGCAGCATCTGTTTTAATGCGTATTCATGGTTGTGTGTCACACAACCTTTTGAGGTTAGCATATCTTTCATTTGCATAATAGTTATTGTCAGATAAGACCCTAATTGCACTTTTTTTGCTCCTAGCTTCTACTTTATATATCTATCTAGAAGCAGGGTCAGTAACCACTAAAACTTAACCTTTAATATGTATATAAAGTACACAAAAAACTAACAATACATAATAGGACAACAGTGCAAAATTATAAAGTGCCAGTGCTCAACAACAAACCATGCTGAAGTAAAAAAAACTGGTTCAATCTCACCCCAAGCAGGCTTGTCTCAATCTCAGTCGTATGGACTTGCCTCCTCTCAGGATTAGGGATCTGTTACAATTAGAGTCGTGTATCAGATTCAGAGTCAGAGTAGTATAATCAGGGGGACAGGACAAGGGAAAAATGCATATCATAATTATAACTCTGTGTCGTGCCCCTGCATTTCTGCCGCCCTCACAAGGGTGGTACCCTAGTGTAAAGCTGTCAATATGTTACCCATAGGGTTATGTAGCCACCCAATGCGTTTCTCCCACCATTTGAGGTGAGATTGAACCAGTTTTTTACTTCAGCACGGTTTGTTGTTGTGCACTGGCACTTTATACTTTTGCACTGTTGTCCTATTATGTATTGTTAGTTTTTTGTGTATTTTATATACATATTAAAGGTTAAGTTTTAATGGTTACCGAGCCTGCTGCTAGATACATATTTTCTTTTTGGGTAGGTGTTGAGGGTCAGACTACTTCTGACGCTTGCTTTGGTTATAGTTTCTACTTTACCAATCGTATATTGACACTTTAGTGTTTTAGGCTTGGAAAACCATTTTTTTAAGGCTAATTAGTTGCTTTTTTTTCTTTAATTTAATGGCACAATGAAGGGATGTATACTAGTTTTCTCAATAAATTTTGTTCAATACTACATTTTTTTACTACAGCTTTACAAACAGTTTATGCCAGGGATTTTAATTCAGTTATGATGAGAGAAAAACAGCACCATGCGTAGGGTACACTTTCCTTCCATAAGAACATAACAATGCCATTCATAGTGCAGACATATGGAATGGGATTAAAGTAGACCAGCAGGTGCACTGGGAAGCCTGCCAAAAGAGTTTTATAGAAGTATGCTTTCATTGTCACCTTGAATTTACCGTGATAGGAGTTAGCCAGAAAACGTGAACAGCTCCTCAACTGATAGCACAAAATAACATTATTTCCTACTGGGTAGCAATAAAAATAGCCAGGTATTTCTCCTACATGGCAATGTGCTAATTTGGTGCCATTCATCTTATGTCTAAATTTCATTACTGATGACATTTGTGTGAATAATGTTCCCTCTATAAGGACTGTCTTCCTCTGATCACAGAACATTTAGAACTCAATTACTGTTGTCACATTGGAGATTATTAAACTGCAAAATGTAATGGTCTTTTCTGACAAAGTGGGAACTCACCTTTAAAATATTTAAATTACTTACAAAGATTGTTGGATTATCATATTATGCTGGTCCCAATCACTGCTTTTCTCAACATGGTCCACAAATTACAATCAATGGTAATGTGCGTTCTGGCAAGCATGTCAGAAATATTGTGAAGTAATGAGGCTCAGACCTGCAGATATAAAAGTGCTACCAGGAGGTAAAAATGTAAAAAAAGCATCTATATATATAATCGTCTAAGGGGCACTTCCGTCTGTCTGTCTGTCTGTCACAGAAATCCCGTGTCGCAATCAGCGACGCGCACAGTCCGGCCGCAAATTCGCCCCTTCCTATACTCCTACTGCCCGCTCCATACTCCCCTCCAGTCAGTGCTCACACAGGGTTAATGGCTATGTTACACCGCGTTATGCAGTGGTGTAACGCAGTCCGTTAACGCTGCTATTAACCCTGTGTGACCAACTTTTTACTATTGATGCTGCCTATGCAGCATCAATAGTAAAAACATCTAATGTTGAAAATAATAAACAAAATAAAAAATCATTATACACTCACCTTCCGTCGCTTTTCCCGCTGCTCCTCGCGATGCTCCGGTCCATGCATTGTGGTCTCGCGAGATGATGACGTAGCGGTCTCGCGAGACCCTAACGTCATCATCTCCCGAGACCGCAATGCATTCTTGGGACCAGAGCGTCGCGAGGAGCATCGGTAAATGCCTGGGCTGGATCCGGGGGCCGACAGAAGATGAATATATAACTATTTTTTATTTTAATTCTTTTTTTAACAGGGATATGGTGCTGCCCACATTGCTATATACTACGTGGGCTGTGTTAGATACTACGTGGGCTATGTTATATACTACGTCTCTGTGCTATATACTACGAGGCTGTGGTATATATTACGTGGCTGGGCAATATACTACATTGCTGTGCTCTATACTATGTGGCCTGTTATATACTGCATGGGCTGTGTTATTTACTATGTCTCTGTGCTATATACTACGTGGCTGTGCTATATACTATGTGGCTGGGCAATATACTACGTGAGCTGTGCTACATATTATGGGGGCTGTGCAATATACTTCGTGGCTGGGCAATATACTACGTGGGCTGTGCTATATACTACGTGGGCTGTGTTATATACTACGTGGGCTGTGTTATATACTACTTGGGCTGTGTTATATACTACGTGGGCTGTGTTATATACTACGTGGGCTGTGTTATATATTATGTGGGCTGTGTTATATACTACGTGGGTTGTATGCTACTTGGCTGTGCTATATTTCTCTGCTGTATCTGTGCATCATGAATCGTGGTATGTGTTAAAGAGGGGGGCCCACTGAGACTCTTTCGCCCGGGGTTCTCAAAAACCTGGAGCAGGCCCTGGCTTCACTGATTGTTCGGGGCCGGGCGTGACCAATCAGCGACAGGCGCAATCCTGCCGCGAATTGGCGTGGAATTTGAACCACGCTTTGCTAATTGGTCGCGCCTGCCGGCCGAATCCTGTGTAAATTGCATTATTCTGAAAACTTCATAAATAAACTACATACATATTCTAGAATACCCAATGTGTTAGAATCGGGCCACAATCTAGTAAATTAATATAAGCACAAGTAGAGAGATGTAATAAAAATTCAGTGAGAAAATTATAATTAGACTTTCTCTATTTTAAGGTAATTAACCTTGGAAAAGAAAGTATTTAATGCTGGAATACAAAGGATCCCAAACATCTCATTCTGTGGACTATCTCTGCATTAGGGTTACTACCGCTAACCAACAATTTGAAATCCCTGATGATGTGCAATAATCCAACATTACTTAGTCCTTTGGCTGTGAGCTCATGCTAATTCCTTTTTAAAGACAATGTGTCAACAGAAATTGACTTATTGCTCACATATCATCACCAGGATTTCTCCATGTAACGCACAGCAAGCATGTTCAGCCTTATGCTATAATATTCTAGTATGCTATTTGTTTCCAATCCAATCTGCAAGGCAAAAAACAAGCTTTTATTATACTCATAGATGGTCTGATGGGTGTCTTTGGTCTTGATCTGGCACCTCCTTTCTTCTTAAGAACTTCGTTCTCATTCCGTGCCTCATGCGTCCTACATCATCCACATTTTGTCCCCCATTGTGGTCCTGCACAGGTGTACTTCTCTCTGCCATGCCGAGGCAGAACAAAATACTCTAGTGTCCATCTCCCGTATATAAAGCCCAGTGTATGAGTACTATAGTGTTTTCAGTGCTTTGCAGTGAATTAAGACCAGAGATGAAAAATGTCAAAAAAATTTTAATGCACCTACATTCTCTTTAAATGGCTTTTCCCCACAAAGAAAATACACTGTAATTAATAGATCTTGTAATAAAAATAAGTTTTATTATTGAATTTATTTTAAAAATGTTCATGTGCTGAGATAATCTTATAAATGTGCCCCTGCTGTGTACTGTGTAATGTTTGCATCTGACCATGCAGGAACATGTTCTGCACATACCACAGCTCCTGGGCAAGGGAGAAAGGAAAAGAGAAGATACAGACATTCCATCATCATGTGCAAATTGTGAGGCAAAACATTTCAACTGCTTGTTGTTAAGCAATTTTTTACCTTAAAGAAATAATTATTTGCGATCCCATGCTGTAATGTCTGTATACTCTCTTTTGCTTCCTCCCCTGCCCAGGAGCTATGGTATGATCAGACCATGTTCCTGCATGGTCAGACACAGACATTACACAGTACACAGCAGGGGCACACTTATCAGGTTGTCTCAGCACAGGCTAGCTTTTTTAAACTCATCCAGTTGTGGAACATGTTATTATTCAAAGATCTATTAATCAAATTGTTGATTAAAATTAACTTTGTGAGAAAATCCCTTTACGTTCCTTTTAATGTTTTACATCTACTATATAATTGTCTAAGGGTCACTTCCGTCTTTCTGTCTGTCTGTCACGGATATTCATTGGTCGCGGCCTCTGTCTCTCATGGAATCCAAGTCGCTGATTGGTCTCGCCAGCTGCCTGTCATGGCTGCCACAACCAATCAGCGACGGCCACAGTCCGATTAGTCCCTCCCCTGCAGTCAGGGCCCGGCGCCCGTAACTCACTCTGTTACAGCTGCTATTAACCCTGTGTGACCAAGTTTTTACTATTGATGCTGCCTACGCAGCGTCAATAGTAAAAACATCTAATGTTAAAAATAATTTCAAAAAATAAAAAATCATTATATACTCACCTTTCGCGATGCTCCGGTGACCGCTCCATGCAAGCGGCATGTTCCGGTGCCAAGGCTGGTATGGGAGAAGGACCTACCATGACGTCACGGTCATGTGACCGCGACGTCATCACAGGCCCTGCGCGCCTGTGCGAGAAAGACCTGCCATGACATCACGGTCATGTGACCGCGACATCATCACAGGTCCTGCGTGCCTGCGCGAGAAGGACCTGACATGACGTCACGGTCATGTGACCGAACTACAAGGGGCCCTTAGAAGGTGAGTATATGTTTATTTTTTATTTTTTAACCTGTGACATATGTGGCGGGGCAATATATTACGTAGCTGGGCAATATACTACATGACTGGCCAATATACTACGTGGCTGGGCAATATACTACGTGGCTCTGTGCTGTATACTACGTCGCTGTACAATATACTACGTGGCTCTGTGCTGTATAGTACGTCGCTGTGCAATAAACTACGTGGCTCTGTGCTGTATGCTACGTCACTGGGCAATATACTATGTCACTGGGCAATATACTACATAACTGGGCAATATACTACGTGCCTGGGCAATATACTACGTCACTGGACAATATACTACGTAACTGGGCAATATACTACGTGCCTGGGCAATATACTATGTCGCTGGGCAATATACTACTTCGCTGGGCAATATACTATGTGACTGGGCAATATACTACGTGGTTAAGCAATATACTATGTGGCTGGGCAATATACTACGTGGCTGGGCAATATACTACGTAGGTTGTGCAATTTACTATGTGGCTGGGCAATATACTACGTGGCTGGGCAATATACTACGTGACTGAGCAATATACTACGTGACTGTGCAATATACTACGTTTTTAAGCAATATACTACGTGGCTGGGCAATATACTACGTGGCTGGGCAATATACTACGTAGGCTGTGCAATTTACTATGTGGCTGGGCAATATACTACGTGGCTGGGCAATATACTACGTGACTGGGCAATATACTACGTGACTGGGCAATATACTACGTGACTGGGCAATATATTACGTGACTGGGCAATATACTATGTGACTGGGCAATATACTACGTGGCTGGGCAATATACTATGTGGGCTGTGCAATATACTACGTGGCTGGGCAATATACTATGTGGGCTGTGCAATATACTTCGTGGCTGGGCAATATACTACGTGGCTGGGCAATATACTACGTGGCTGGGCAATATACTATGTGACTGAGCAATATACTACGTGACTGGGCAATATACTACGTGGCTGGGCAATATACTACGTGACTGGGCAATATACTACATGGCTGGGCAGTATACTACGTGACTGGGCAATATACTACGTGACTGGGCAATATACTACGTGACTGGGCAATATACTACGTGGCTGGGCAATATACTACGTGACTGGGCAATATATTACGTGGCTGGGCAATATACTACGTGGCTGGGCAATATACTATGTGGGCTGTGCAATATACTACATGGATATGCATATTCTAGAATAACCACTGCGTTAGAATCGGGCCACCATCTAGTATTAAATAACATTATTACTTTTAAAATAGGTCAATCTCAAGCAGTGATCATTAGAGTTTCTAATCAAAGGAGCTTTATCAGTAGTGGTTTCAGAGATTCTACAAGTGTTAGGAAAGTAGGATAGATTTTTACTATATTTCACTTTGGGTATATGAAGACACTATAACATCACAGTCTTCCTTATTGTATTACAAAGAATATTTTGTATTTCAAGTATATTGTATGTATTGAATAATTTAAAATGCAATTATGTAATATGTTGAATTAAATACTGTGTTTTATTATTTTCCCTAGCATGCATGATACAGTTGGTGCTGTAGCAATTGATTCAAAGGGCAACTTATCCTGTGCTACATCAACTGGCGGGATAACAAATAAAATGGTTGGACGGGTTGGCGATAGCAAAATTATAGGTATGTTATAGAACTATTTTCAAATTGTATGGAATTTATCCCAACATAGTGGAAAACCATAGATAGATGACAATATTTTAGAAGAGTAAATAACTTATAGTGAATTAATTATTTCTTTGCCAAGATTTAAAGGTGTTGGAAAGATGCCTAAGATTTGGTAGATTTCAAATCCCCAGTTTTCAATGAAGTTCGATAAATTGTCTCCCTCTGACCCTACCGTATGGTCCTTGGTCCTGCACTCGATGGACAAAAAATTAGGCATGCCTTACACAAAAATAAATAATATAATTTTTTATTCATTTTTCTTTTCTATATTGCCAAAATATTCCGTAGTACTTTATATTTCAGAGGGTAAAAAAATTAAAGAGCGTGAAAGATCATTCAGACATGGGAATTATTGCCAGGGCTCACATTTGTCTCCCGTCAGCACCACTGACCACAACTGTTTGATTGATGTGACATTTTTCAGTATAATTTTAAAGGCAAAATATCTATTTGAAGAAAAGGAGAAAAAAACTTAAACTGAATGAGATGCGTTATATGTGATCTGCCCTGCACTTTAGCAAATTAGAACATCAGTACATCATACACAAGTATCAAATACTTTATTATAATGAGGTGTTTAACATTCAGCGACAAATAATGACAGCGGCAGTGTTCCGTAATGTTCACTTTGTATAAGGAAGAGGACTTTTTCATGCTATAGACTTAATTGTCTAATGAATAAATTATGTGTTAAGCTAGTAGAATCACTGTATAGGGAAAATGCCTGATGGCTCTGCTAGCATAGCTTCTTGGAAATAGGAATTTTGTATAGTTGTAAATACTAAAGCTGCAAGCTAGACAAGACAATGAGTGTTCCATAAGTTCAGTGAAATTGTGAAAGGTACCAGCGCTTTGGATGTACTGTGCATTAAAATGAATTATTTAGTGCAAGTTAATAAAATCTCTGGATTGTAATGTCATTTTAGAATACACATATTGCTTTGAAGTGCAAATGATTGATGAAATAAATTGCAAATGGCTTTCACTTTACACTTAGCCCTACAATGGAGACCATGATGTGTAATAATTAAAATGGGCGAGCACTAAAATGCTCGGATGCTGATTACTTGAACTGAGCAATTCCCACTGTTCGGATGCTTGCTTTGATAACGAATATAATGGGAGTCAATGGAAAATCTGAGCAGTTTTCCAGCAGTGAAAATGTTGAAATGGATGGAAAAAGTGCTGAATGGAAGACCCCCGGAAGCATCTCTGACAACCAGATCGATGCTGAGAACAATGGTGTCACACTTTTTCTCCACTTCAAGGACGGACAATCAAACATTCAAAAACAAAAAGAACATTTTGTTTGCAGGAAAAAAGTTAAGAAACATTTTTGCCTTATTGTGACATTTATAAGGCAAAATTTTAAAAGGATTATGCAGCGCCCCAGGGTTCTGGTCATTGCAGTAATGTTATTCTTCCACCAGGGGGAGTGATGTTATGTCTGAAGGCAACAAAGGAGATCACTTTATCAGGTAGCATAATGCATGCAACATGTTCACACTCCAGACCAGAAGGGGGAGCTCTTAGCCTGTTTAAGGTGAACTCCCCTATAAAACATCCTGATCTGGAGGGAAAAGGGGTTCAGAGTTCAGTTCCTGTCAGGAGGACAGAAGGACAGGACGGAATCCTGGAGCCTGAAGTGCTGCAGCTCCTGGAAGAAGACACTAAAGCGAACATATTACAGAGTGTGCAGGAAAGCAGAGCACAGGAGAGGAATATCAGAGGGAGACCAGCCAGGAGCAGGCTGCTTCCTTCTGAGGCGCAGTAATCCGGTAGCCAGAATACCGAGGGAGTAAGGATCTCTATGCTTTACTTCAGAGACTGGCAGGACAGATAATTGCACATTGCTGATCCGCACTTATACCCAGGAGGCATGGTGGCAACTTGTGGGGGCTGGGGCGTGCTAGAGTTCCTGTGAAAAGCCTCAGGCCGTCATACAGGTTGTTCCTATCCATTTGGGGGACAGAGAGAAAGACATAACATCTAGAACATCTACAACAGTTGTGAGGACCTTATGAGAAGCTCAGCAGTAAGGTACTACAACACCCAGGCGCTAGAGGAAGGCTACTGATTTCCACCTGGATAAGGGGACTCCGGATTTGCCTTCAGACCAGCCGGACTCTGCCTGCCCTGTGATCTGGTGCTCTGGACTGTCGATGCTGAAGCCTTCAGTAAAGGTAAAGAGACTGCAACCTTGTGTCCTCGTTCTTCACTGCGCCTCACACCATCCACACACTGGGAAGCCCTGGGGACATACTTCACCTGTGGAAAGGTACACCATCTAGCTGCCATAACATCACCCCAGTGGACCCCTAAGCAGCGTCGTTCACCCTGACCGAATACCACAGGTGGCGTCATGAACACTATCCCTTTAAAGACCATTCCCCAATTTATCAACGGACGTCCCCTAGGGCCACGGACTGGGTCAGTCACAATGACATCCCCCTTGAGAACCAAAGGGCCCGGATCCGAGTACCCCATTGCCTGAAAATTGGGTCATGTGCGCCTAAGAACTGTGCCAGAATTGTATTTGAACTGTTTGTGCTGAAAGACTGTGTATTGCCATTTCCCGCCAAAACCTGCCATTGCCGCGCAGCGTGGAGCGGGAGGAGGAGGAGAAGTACCTTCGTAGGTGGAGCCAACCAAAAAGAGCGCGAAGCAGGAAGGACAGGTGCAGCGCTGCTGCCTGGAACGTAAGAAGTGGAGACGTCGTACAGCGGAGCCGCAAAAGGAGATGCCGGCTTCTATCAGGTTAGAGTGGGGAAGTTGCCATGACTCATCTGGGAGGGGAGTTAGCGGCGGTCACAGCCGCAGACCTAATAGCACCCCCAGGCCTTGCAGCGGATGTGCCCACAGGCCCCATGGTAGGCGCAGCCGCAGAGCCCGCCGCTCCTATCAGCCAGCCAGGCGCCGCCTCGGCTACAACGGCCATCATGCCCTTCTCCTTGCCATACATACCTGGAGCAGCCTGGCTCCCTCAATATTCCAGGGAATCACATACGTTAGCTGACTTTAAAGAGAGACTCTGCAGTCTGCTTGAAGTTTATCCCCTGACAGAGCATCAGAAAGTTCAAATTGTAATGGGCCAACTGCTTGGAGCAGCCCAGAGGGAGGTGAAATCCTGGCCAGCTGCAGATAAAGAGACTGTGCAGCGGGTCTTTGCCAAGCTTAAGACCACCTTTGACACCCGCACCGCTACAGAAATTAATTTGACATTCTATGGGTGCAAGCAGAGGCCGCAGGATAGCCTACTGGACTATGACCTTAATCTCCAGGAAGCACTGTGAGCAATCAGGCAGGTTGACCCTAACAGTGTGCCAGATGAGGACAAACTCTTAAAAGAGCGGTTCATTGAGGGACTCCTGTGCAATAACCAAAGGGCCCAACTGCACCTTCTAGCCATGCAGAATCCTGACCTGGCCTTTGCGTAGTTCAAAGACAAGGCCATCCAGGTGCTACAGGAACGGCAGCTCAGCCGTGCAGTTCCCCCTAGGCGTCCAGCTCTCACGTACCACCAGGAGGTGGCACCCTATCCTCAAGTCTCTGCTGAGGCTGATGCTCAGACCCTGGAAAATGATTCTCCCGCAGGACTACACCTCCAGCTAAAGGAGCTGACCAAGAACGTTGCTGCATTAGCTCGGACCGTGCAGTCCCTACAGGAGGCCCCCAAGGAGAAGAACAAGCTGGCTGCCAGACTGGAGGATGCTCCTTGGCGACGACAGAGGAACATACCCCCGACCAGAGGCAGAGATGACGATCGCTATTATCAGGACGGACGACCCATCTGCCGCTGCTGCAATCAGACAGGCCACATTGCAAGGTACTGTCATTTAAAGCAGCGATCCCTGGGGGCAAAGGGCCAATCCCCAGGAGTAGGACGACCAGGCCCACAAAACTGGAGAGCCAAGTACATTGGAGGACGACCTGTTCTCCCATTGTGATTGACGGTAATGCTCTGTTGGACACCGGCTCTCAGGTGACAACTATACCTTATGTCCTTTATAAACGTTATTGGGAGGACACCGACATTACTCGTGGCCCTGACGACGATTTCACCGTAGTCGCCAGTAGAGTTGAGCAACTTTTACTTTTTTAGGATCGAGTCGGGTTTCGCGAAACCCGACTTTCTCAAATGTCGGGTCGGATGAAATCGGCCGATTATTGCGAAAAGTCAGGGGCCGACCGAAACGCGAAACCCAATGCAAGTCAATGGGGAATCAAAGTCGGCAGTGAGTGGAGGACAGGAAAACACCTACAGTGCCCATTTTAATGCCAAAAACATCAATTCGTATTACTGAAGCTTGTCAATCTTAATTTACTTTATAATAATAGTTAGGCATTGAAAACAGGGGATCATTTGGCTAAAGTTGTGGGGTGGTAGGGCTGGCTCAAGATTTTCGTGGGCCCAGGAAACACGGGATAGGTCACAGGGGTGGAGCAGGGAGAGGTAAGTATTTCAACTTTGCAAGTGCTGTGATCCTGAGCAAGCAGGGGGGGCCCACTAGTTTGCACTGGCACAGGGTCCCTCATAGTACGGCGGTGTGTTTGACGGCGGGCGGAGCCTCCCACTGCCAGAGACACTTTTGCGTACTATGAGGGGCCCTGTGCCAGTGCCAACGAGTATGCCCCTTCACCTGATGAAGGAACCTGCACTTTCATCTGCACCTTCCTCTTTGTCCCCGTGTAAGGTGGTATACTATGCGGGAAGGGGAACGTGACTTTCAGCAGGGTCAGATTCTGGCTGTGTAGAGTGCAAGGGGAATGTAGTTGTCTGGGTCAATGTAGACTCATCTAGGAGTGGCTGGCCAATGGGCAGAATGAGGAGGAAACACAGATAAAGGCCCAAATAAGAAAGTAGGCTAAATCCAGTTCAAAATTGGTAACAGGACTAAACAGGCGGCATTGCTTTGTTCAGCGGAGGACAACTGTAATGAGAGACTGACACAGTTAGTAGGCCCCAAAAAGTAAGTAGGCTAAATGCAGTTCAAAATTGCTAACAGGACTAAGGCTACTTTCACATTTGCGTTTAAAAACGCAGCGTTTTAAACGCAAACACATGTGGTGAAAAAAACGCATGTAAATGCGTGTAAACGCTGCGTTTTTTAGACGCATGCGTTTTTGCATGAGGTAAAAAAAACGCGGCGTTTTGACGCATTTACATGCGTTTTTTCCTGCATTTGCATTTTTGAAACGCATGAAGAGAAGTGTGTGACAGCTGCCAATCACCAAAATCAACTAGAAAACCCACTATAAAAAGAAATAGCTAGGGTTAGGGTTAGGGTTAGGATCCCTAGTTTTAGGGTTAGGGTTAGGATCCCTAGGGTTAGGGTTAGGGTTAGGATCCCTAGGGTTTGGGTTAGGGTTAGGGTTAGAATCCCTAGGGTTAGGGTTAGGGTTAGGAACCCTAGGGTTAGGGTTAGGATCCCTAGGGTTGGGGTTAGGTTTAGGGTTAGGGTTAAGATCCCTTTAGGGTTAGGGTTGGGGGTGGCTTATCAGTGTGTATTCTTGTGTTTATCTATTGAAACTAGAGTTGAGAGACCTTGACCTTTTTAGAGTCGAGCCGGGTTTCGCGAAACCCGACTATCTCAAAAGTCGGGTCGAGTGAAATCGGCCGATTATGACGTAAAGTCGGGATCGACCGAAACACGAAACCCAATGCAAGTCAATGGGGCAGCATAGTCGGCAGTGAGTGGGGGCCAGGAAAACACCTAGAGTGCCCATTTTAATGTCAAAACCATCCATTCTTCTTAATGATGCTTGTCAAGCGTAATTTACCTTATAATAATTGGAAGGCATTTGAAATTGGGGGTCATTTGGCTAAAGTTGTGGTGGGTAGGGCTGGTTCAAGTAATTAGTGGGCCCAGGAAATCTGGACCACGTCACGGCAGTGGAGCAGGGAGAGGTAAGTATTTCAACTTTGCAAGTGCTGTGAACCTGAGCATGCAGGGGGGGCCCACTCGTTGGCATTGGCACTGGCACAGGGCCCCTCAAAGTACAGCGGTATGTTTGCACGGCGGGGGCGCCTCCCACCGGCAGCAACACTTTTGCGTACTATGAGAGGACCTGTGCCAGTGACGTCGCCAACTAGTATTCCTCCCCCCACCTGATGAAGGAACCTGCACTTTCATCTGCACCTTCCTCTTTGTCCCCGTGTAAGGTGGTATGGTATGCGGGAAGAGCAACCTGACTATCAGCAGGGTCACAATGTTGTTGTGTAGCGTGCACGGGGAATGTTGCGTTATGGGTCAATGTACCAGCAGACTCATCTATCACTGGCTGGGCAATGGGCAGGATGAGGAGGAAACACAGATATAGGCCCAAAGAATAAAGTTGGCTAAATGCAGTTCAAAATTGGTAACACAGGAATAACCAGGGGGCATTGCAGTGGAGGACAACTGGAATGAGAGGCTGACACAGAGAGTAGGCCCAAATCAGTAAGTAGTCGAAATGCAGTTCAAAATTGGCAACCGTAGTAAACAGGCGGCACAGCTTTGTTCAGTGGAGAACAGCAAGGAGTTGCAGACACCGATAGTAGGCCCCAACCCAACTAGTAGGCCAAATGCAGTCTAACATTAACAACTACTTAACGAGCGACTGAAAACGGAATTTCAGGACAGGAAACCAGGAGAACAGCAAGGAGCGGCAGACACTGTTAGTAGGCCCCAAACCAACTAGTGCGCCAAATGCAGTTGTTCCATTTAACCACAATTTAACGAGAGCCTGAAGATAGAAGCTCAGGAAAGGCAACCTGGAGAACACCTTGGAGTGGAACACACCATCTCTCTCCACCCCATACCCATTTTGTAGGCCTAATGCAGTGTAGTTTTCTACAACTACTAAACGAGAGTCGGAAGACCGAAGCAATGGCAAGGAAACCTGGGGAACACCTTGGAGTGTAACACACCATCTCTCTCCACCCGATACCCATTTTGTAGGCCTAATGCAGTGTAGTTTTCTACAACTACTAAACGAGAGTCGGAAGACCGAAGCAATGGCAAGGAAACCTGGGGAACACCTTGGAGTGTAACACACCATCTCTCTCCACCCGATACCCATTTTGTAGGCCTAATGCAGTGTAGTTTTCTACAACTACTAAACGAGAGTCTGAAGACCGAAGCAATGGCAAGGAAACCTGGGGAACACCTTGGAGTGTAACACACCATCTCTCTCCAGCCCATACCCATTTTGTAGGCCTAATGCAGTGTAGTTTTCTACAACTACTAAACGAGAGTCGGAAGACCGAAGCAATGGCAAGGAAACCTG
The DNA here is from genome assembly GCF_032444005.1 of Ranitomeya imitator. Classification (NCBI taxonomy): domain Eukaryota; kingdom Metazoa; phylum Chordata; class Amphibia; order Anura; family Dendrobatidae; genus Ranitomeya; species Ranitomeya imitator. The sequence continues at coordinate 376,436,585 of NC_091286.1, read as the reverse complement.
GGGAACACCTTGGAGTGTAACACACCATCTCTCTCCACCCGATACCCATTTTGTAGGCCTAATGCAGTGTAGTTTTCTACAACTACTAAACGAGAGTCTGAAGACCGAAGCAATGGCAAGGAAACCTGGGGAACACCTTGGAGTGTAACACACCATCTCTCTCCACCCGATACCCATTTTGTAGGCCTAATGCAGTGTAGTTTTCTACAACTACTAAACGAGAGTCGGAAGACCGAAGCAATGGCAAGGAAACCTGGGGAACACCTTGGAGTGTAACACACCATCTCTCTCCACCCGATACCCATTTTGTAGGCCTAATGCAGTGTAGTTTTCTACAACTACTAAACGAGAGTCGGAAGACCGAAGCAATGGCAAGGAAACCTGGGGAACACCTTGGAGTGTAACACACCATCTCTCTCCACCCCATACCCAATTTGTAGGCCTAATGCAGCCTACTTTCCGACAACTACTAAACGAGAGCATGAAGATCGAAGCTCAGGAAAGGCAACCTGGGGAACACCTTGGAGTGTAACACACCCTCTCTCTACACCACGGAAGGGCTGATTCTTAGGAAGGAAGGCTGTCGGAAAGAAGCAGGGCGCGTCCGAGGGTGATTATATTCTTATTAGGTATATACTCACCCTCGGACGCGCCCTGCTTCTTTATTTGTAATGAATGTTTATTTGCAATGTGGTTTTGACTTACTCTATTTTTTTGGTAAATAATGATTTTATTATTTTCATTGTTTTGCATCTTCTTGGCAATAATATAAAGAAGACGCGACAGGACAACACTCGGTGGATGCCATATCTGTGTTTTAAATTGAAAAAAACTTTCAGTTAACTACTTGCAGGAGAAAGTTATTGTAGCTGGTGGCCATTTTTAGTACTGTACCAGATTTTTGTTGTATGTGTTTGTTTTTAATGTTAAAATGTCTGCATTTGATATCTCTCCAGTATTTTCTTTTTTATAAGCAAAATACTTATTTTTATATTTTCTGATGTTGGTTCAAGGGGTACACGGGCAGCAGTAGACAGGTCAGTGGAGGCCTAGTGGAAGGAGGGACCGCAGACAGGCTTTGAAGGCCTAACATAATAAATTGGGCTGGCTGTAGGCAATTTAAAATTGGTTCCAGGGGAACACGGGCAGCAGTGGCCTGGTCAGTGTAGTAGTAGTGGAAAGAACGGGCCGCAGACAGGCTTCGAAGGCCTAACATAACAAAAATTGGGATGTAGGCAATTTACAATTGGTTCCAGGGGAACACGGACAGCAGTAGACAGGTCAGTGGAGGCCTAGTGGAAGGAGGGACCGCAGACAGGCTTCGAAGCCCTAACATAATAAATTGGGCTGGCTGTAGGCAATTTAAAATTGGTTCCAGGGGAACACGGGCGGCAGTAGACAGGTCAGTGGAGGCCTAGTGGAAGGAGGGACCGCAGACAGGCTTCGAAGCCCTAACATAATAAATTGGGCTGGCTGTAGGCAATTTAAAATTGGTTCCAGGGGAACACGGGCAGCAGTAGACAGGTCAGTGGAGGCCTAGTGGAAGGAGGGACCGCAGACAGGCTTCGAAGCCCTAACATAATAAATTGGGCTGGCTGTAGGCAATTTAAAATTGGTTCCAGGGGAACACGGGCGGCAGTAGCCAGGTCAGTGTAGTAGTAGTGGAAAGAACGGGCCGCAGACAGGCTTCGAAGCCCTAACATAATAAATTGGGCTGGCTGTAGGCAATTTAAAATTGGTTCCAGGGGAACACGGGCGGCAGTAGACAGGTCAGTGGAGGCCTAGTGGAAGGAGGGACCGCAGACAGGCTTCGAAGCCCTAACATAATAAATTGGGCTGGCTGTAGGCAATTTAAAATTGGTTCCAGGGGAACACGGGCGGCAGTAGCCAGGTCAGTGTAGTAGTAGTGGAAAGAACGGGCCGCAGACAGGCTTCGAAGCCCTAACATAATAAATTGGGCTGGCTGTAGGCAATTTAAAATTGGTTTCAGGGGAACACGGGCAGCAGTAGACAGGTCAGTGGAGGCCTAGTGGAAGGAGGGACCGCAGACAGGCTTCGAAGCCCTAACATAATAAATTGGGCTGGCTGTAGGCAATTTAAAATTGGTTCCAGGGGAACACGGGCGGCAGTAGCCAGGTCAGTGTAGTAGTAGTGGAAAGAACGGGCCGCAGACAGGCTTCGAAGCCCTAACATAATAAATTGGGCTGGCTGTAGGCAATTTAAAATTGGTTCCAGGGGAACACGGGCGGCAGTAGACAGGTCAGTGGAGGCCTAGTGGAAGGAGGGACCGCAGACAGGCTTCGAAGCCCTAACATAATAAATTGGGCTGGCTGTAGGCAATTTAAAATTGGTTCCAGGGGAACACGGGCGGCAGTAGCCAGGTCAGTGTAGTAGTAGTGGAAAGAACGGGCCGCAGACAGGCTTCGAAGCCCTAACATAATAAATTGGGCTGGCTGTAGGCAATTTAAAATTGGTTTCAGGGGAACACGGGCAGCAGTAGACAGGTCAGTGGAGGCCTAGTGGAAGGAGGGACCGCAGACAGGCTTCGAAGCCCTAACATAATAAATTGGGCTGGCTGTAGGCAATTTAAAATTGGTTCCAGGGGAACACGGGCGGCAGTAGACAGGTCAGTGGAGGCCTAGTGGAAGGAGTGACCGCAGACAGGCTTCGAAGGCCTAACATAAGAAAAATGTCAATACAATGGTATTGACAGTGCCAGGCATTGAAGGATGTCAGCGCATAGACTAAACATTGGTGGAGCTGTGAGAGAAAATTTTGCAAGTCGTAGAGCACTGTTTGACCTGGGGGGGGGACTGTCTTGTGGCCGGCGGTACAGGCCCAGGGCCCCTCATATTACAACGGTGTGTCTGACGTTGGGTGCGCACCACCACCGCCAGACACTTTATTGTACTATGAGGGACCTAGTGGCAGTGCCGTCAACCAAAAGCGGGCACACCCACCTCTTCAGACAAACAGTACTCTCACGGGTGCTGTCGCCAAGTGTCGATACCACGGCCCCGTGTGGGGACTTTGGCCATTTAGGGAGGTGTTAACATGTCGGATGCTGGACAATCAGGTGCTGCAAATTACGAGATTGGAAAAGTCGTTCAGAATAGTCCACAGGCAAGACCTTTACATAGGAAAGCTAGGTGTCAGCCGGGCAAGGTGGGGCAAAAGATTTCGAAATCCAGTTGTGGTTCATTTTAATGAAGGTTAGATCATCTACATTTTGGGTAGCCAGACGAGTCCTTTTTTCTGTTAGTATTGAACCTGCAGCACTGAATACTAGGGTTGAGCGAAACGGGTCGTTCATTTTCAAAAGTCGCCGACTTTTGGCAAAGTCGGGTTTCATGAAACCCGATCCGACCCCTGTGCGGGGTCGGCCATGCGGTACGCGACTTTCGCGCCAAAGTCGCGTTTCAATGACGCGAAAAGCGCCATTTCTCAGCCAATGAAGGTAAACGCAGAGTGTGGGCAGCGTGATGACATAGGTCCTGGTCCCCACCATCTTAGAGAAGGGCATTGCAGTGATTGGCTTGCTGTCTGCGGCGTCACAGGGGCTATAAAGGGGCGTTCCCGCCAACCGCCATGTTACTGCTGCTGATCTGAGCTTAGGGAGAGGTTGCTGCCGCTTCGTCAGAAGCAGGGATAGCGTTAGGCAGGGTCCATTAACCACCAAACCGCTTGTGCTGTAGCGATTTCCACTGCCCAACACCACCTTCGGTGTGCAGGGACAGTGGAAGCTACATTTTTTTTTTTTTCCCCCTCAGCGCTGTAGCTCATTGGGCTGCCCTAGAAGGCTCCCTGATAGCTGCATTGCTGTGTGTACGCCGCTGTGCAAACCAACTGCTTTTTTCAAAGCACAAATCCTCTTGTTCCTTCCTTTCTGCACAGCTATCTTTTTGGTTTGTACACACTTTTTATTTAATTTGTGTATCAGTCCACTCCTTATTGCTGCCTGCCATACCTGGCTGAGATTACTGCAGGGAGATAGTAATTGAAGGACACTCCCTGTTTTTTTTTTTTTTTTTGTGGGAGATTAAGATTGACATTTCTGCTAGAGTGCCATCCCTGTCTGTGTCATCTCTCACTCAGTGGGCCATAGAAAGCCTATTTATTTTTTTGCTTGATTTGGGTTATAAAATCTACCTGAAAAAATCACTACATCAATCAGTGGGAGAAAAATATTGGCCTCAGGGCTTGTGTGCCACTCTTGACTCCTGTGTGCATCATCACTCACTCAGTGGGCCATAGAAAGCCTATTTATTTTTTTGCTTGATTTTGGTTCTAAAATCTACCTGAAAAAATCACTACATCAATCAGTGGGAGAAAAATATTGGCCTCAGGGCTTGTGTGCCACTCCTGACTCCTGTGTGCATCATCACTCACTCAGTGGGCCATAGAAAGCCCATTTTTTTTTTTTGCTTTATTTGGGTTCTAAATTCTACCTGAAAAAATCAATAAATCAATCAGTGGGAGATTAATATTGGCCTTTGGGCTTGTGTGCCAGTCCTAAGCGTGCCATCTCTCTCTCTCAGATAGTGGGCCATAGAAAGCCTATTTATTTATTTTTTTTTTTATTGGGTTTATAAATTTTCCCTGGAAAAAAAAAAAAAAGTGGGAGATTAATATTGGCCTCTGGGCTTGTGTGCCAGTCCTGAGCGTGCCATCTCTCTCACAAATAGTGGGCCATAGAAAGCCTATTTATTTATTTTTTTTTGGTTTTATAAATTCTCCCTAAAAAAAAAAAGGGAGATTAATATTGGCCTTTGGGCTTGTGTGCCAGTCCTAAGCGTGCCATCTCTCTCTGTCTCTCAGATAGTGGGCCATAGAAAGCCTATTTATTATTTTTTTTATTGGGTTTATAAATTTTCCCTGGAACAAAAAAAAAAAAGTGGGAGATAAATATTGGCCTCTGGGCTTGTGTGCCACTCCTGACTCCTGTGTGCGTCATCTCTCACTCAGTGGGCCATAGAAAGCCTTTTTTTGTTTTATTTGTTTTCTAAATTCTCCCTGAAAAAATCATTTTATTTTCTTTGGTTTCTAAATTCTTCCTGAAAAAATCATTTTATTCTATTTTTTTTTTTTTCCTAAAGTCTCCCTGAAAAAAAAACAAAAAACAAATCAGTGGGAGATTAATATTGCCCTTTCTGCTTGTGTGCCAGTCTTGACTCCTGGGTGTGCCATCTCTTTCTCTCTCTCCAATTGTGGGCCATAGAAAGCCTATTATTTTTTTAGCTTGATTTGGGTTCCAAAATCTACCTGAAAAAATCACTACATCAATCAGTGGGAGATAAATATTGGCCTCTGGGCTTGTGTGCCACTCCTGACTCCTGTGTGCGTCATCTCTCACTCAGTGAGCCATAGAAAGCCTTTTTTTGTTTGATTTGTTTTCTAAATTCTCCCTGAAAAAATCATTTTATTTTATTTGGTTTCTAAATTCTTCCTGAAAAAATCATTTTATTCTATTTTTTTTTTTTTCCTAAAGTCTCCCTGAAAAAAAAAAAAAAAAAACAACAAATCAGTGGGAGATTAATATTGCCCTTTCTGCTTGTGTGCCAGTCTTGACTCCTGGGTGTGCCATCTCTCTCTCTCTCTCCAATTGTGGGCCATAGAAAGCCTATTATTTTTTTTAGCTTGATTTGGGTTCCAAAATCTACCTGAAAAAATCACTACATCAATCAGTGGGAGATAAATATTGGCCTCTGGGCTTGTGTGCCACTCCTGACTCCTGTGTGCGTCATCTCTCACTCAGTGGGCCATAGAAAGTCTTTTTTTGTTTTATTTGTTTTCTAAATTCTCCCTGAAAAAATCATTTTATTTTATTTGGTTTCTAAATTCTTCCTGAAAAAATCATTTTATTCTATTTTTTTTTTCCTAAAGTCTCCCTGAAAAAAAAACAAAAAACAAATCAGTGGGAGATTAATATTGCCCTTTCTGCTTGTGTGCCAGTCTTGACTCCTGGGTGTGCCATCTCTCTCTCTCTCTCCAATTGTGGGCCATAGAAAGCCTATTATTTTTTTTAGCTTGATTTGGGTTCCAAAATCTACCTGAAAAAATCACTACATCAATCAGTGGGAGATAAATATTGGCCTCTGGGCTTGTGTGCCACTCCTGACTCCTGTGTGCGTCATCTCTCACTCAGTGGGCCATAGAAAGCCTTTTTTTGTTTTATTTGTTTTCTAAATTCTCCCTGAAAAAATCATTTTATTTTCTTTGGTTTCTAAATTCTTCCTGAAAAAATCATTTTATTCTATTTTTTTTTTTCCTAAAGTCTCCCTGAAAAAAACAAAAAAAAAAAACAAATCAGTGGGAGATTAATATTGCCCTTTCTGCTTGTGTGCCAGTCTTGACTCCTGGGTGTGCCATCTCTTTCTCTCTCTCCAATTGTGGGCCATAGAAAGCCTATTATTTTTTTAGCTTGATTTGGGTTCCAAAATCTACCTGAAAAAATCACTACATCAATCAGTGGGAGATAAATATTGGCCTCTGGGCTTGTGTGCCACTCCTGACTCCTGTGTGCGTCATCTCTCACTCAGTGAGCCATAGAAAGCCTTTTTTTGTTTGATTTGTTTTCTAAATTCTCCCTGAAAAAATCATTTTATTTTATTTGGTTTCTAAATTCTTCCTGAAAAAATCATTTTATTCTATTATTTTTTTTTCCTAAAGTCTCCCTTAAAAAAAAAAAAAATCAAATCAGTGGGAGATTAATATTTACATTTGTGCTTCAGTGACAGTCCTGCGTGTGTGGCATCTCTCTCATTTGTTGCCACCAACAACAGAGTGTGTAACATTGTGCCTGATTTTCGTTGTGGTCTCACTCACCTGTAAAGGGGTAGCTAAATCATACTGAAGTTATAGCTCACCGTGTAATTTGTGTGACAGCAACAAATACCGTTAGTTTGTTTACGTTTTTAAAACAATGAGGAAGTATGGTGGAAGAGGTCGTGGCCGGGGGCGTTCATTGTCAGCTGGTAATGAGGGTAGTGGTAGTGGTGGAGCATCAGCTGGTCGTGGGAAAAAAAATATTGCACCTAAGTCTGGAGCTGTGGAGCCAGGTTCGTCGTCTGGCTACACAAGGCCTCGAACGCTCCCTTTTCTGGGAGTAGGAAAACCGCTTTTAAAGCCGGAGCAGCAAGAGCAAGTTTTGGCTTATCTTGCTGACTCAGCCTCTAGCTCTTTTGCCTCCTCTCGTGAAACTGGTAAATGTCAAAGCAGCGCGTCGTTAGTGGATGTTCACGGTCAGGGACAAGTCGCTTCCTTGTCCTCTTCAGCAAAAACAACAACAGAGAAGAATGCAGCAGGCGACACAACGGGTTACTCCATGGAGCTCTTTACACATACCGTCCCTGGCTTAGAAAGTGAAGCAGTTAACAGTCCATGCCCATTACAAGTTGAATCTGACATGGAGTGCACTGATGCACAGCCACAGCCAGACTACTATGCTGGTCCTTTGACTCAGACCACAACATTGCCCTCGCAGGGTGCTGATCAAGAATCAGACCCTGATGAGACTATGTTGCCCCATCACGAACGCTATACCACCGACCGACACGGTGACACAGACGAAGTTGCACACGAGCTACAAGAAGAGGTAATAGATGACCCAGTTCTTGACCCCGATTGGCAGCCATTGGGGGAACAGGGTGCAGGCGGCAGCAGTTCTGAAGCGGAGGAGGAGGGGCCGCAGCAGGCATCAACATCGCAACAGGTTCCATCTGCCGGGCCCGTATCTTGCCCAAAACGCGTGGCAAAGCCAAAACCTGTTGGAGGACAGCGTGGCCATCCGGTTAAAGCTCAGTCTGCAATGCCTGAAAAGGTATCCGATGCTAGAAAGAGTGCAGTCTGGCATTTTTTTAAACAACATCCAATTGATCAGCGCAAAGTCATCTGTCAAAAATGTTCAACTACCTTAAGCAGAGGACAGAATCTGAAAAGTCTCAATACAAGTTGCATGCATAGACATTTAACCACCATGCATTTGCAAGCCTGGACTAACTACCAAACGTCCCTTAAGGTTGTAGCACCCTCGGCCAATGAAGCTAATCAGCAACGCAACATCCCTTCCGGCAGTGTAGGGCCACCATTTTCCGCACCACCTGCAGTATCTGTGCAGGTTTCTTTGCCAGGCCAAAGCAGTCAGGGTCAGGGAATCACCAGTTTCGTAGTAGGAAACACTGCATCTAGGGCACCGGTGGCAACAATACCATCTCCCACCGTCTCTCAGTCTGCCATGTCCACCGGCACCCCCGCTAGTTCCACGATCTCCAGCTCTCCAGTCCAGCTCACCCTACATGAGACTATGGTTAGAAAAAGGAAGTACTTAGCCTCGCATCCGCGTACACAGGGTTTGAACGCACACATAGCTAGACTAATCTCGTTAGAGATGATGCCCTACCGGTCAGTTGAAAGCGAAGCTTTCAAAGCCCTGATGGACTACGCTGTACCACGCTACGAGCTACCCAGTCGACACTTTTTTTCCAGAAAAGCCATCCCAGCCCTCCACCAGCATGTTAAAGAGCGCATCGTCCATGCACTCAGGCAATCTGTGAGCACAAAGGTGCACCTGACAACAGATGCATGGACCAGTAGGCATGGCCAGGGACGTTACGTGTCCATCACGGCACACTGGGTAAATGTGGTGGATGCAGGGTCCACAGGGGACAGCAAGTTTGGGACAGTTCTGCCTAGCCCACGGTCTAGGAAACAGTTGGCTGTAGCCGTTCGCACCCCCTCCTCCTCCTCCTCATCCTCCTGCAGAAGCGAGAGCTCGTCCACAGACCGCAGTCGCACAACTACTCCATCCGCAGCTGCCACTGTTGCACCCCAGGTCTCCCATTATGGGGCAGCTACTGGCAAACGTCAGCAGGCTGTATTGGCTATGAAGTGTTTGGGCGACAACAGACACACCGCAGAAGTTCTGTCCGAGTTCTTGCAGAAAGAAACGCAGTCGTGGCTGGGCACTGTAGATCTTGAGGCAGGCAAGGTAGTGAGTGATAACGGAAGGAATTTCATGGCTGCCATCTCCCTTTCCCAACTGAAACACATTCCTTGCCTGGCTCACACCTTAAACCTGGTGGTGCAGTGCTTCCTGAAAAGTTATCCGGGGTTATCCGACCTGCTCCTCAAAGTGCGTGGACTTTGCTCACATATCCGCCGTTCGCCCGTACACTCCAGCCGTATGCAGACCTATCAGCGTTCTTTGAACCTTCCCCAGCATCGCCTAATCATAGACGTTGCAACAAGGTGGAACTCAACACTGCACATGCTTCAGAGACTGTGTGAACAGAGGCGGGCTGTTATGTTTTTGTGGGAGGATACACATACACGGGCAGGCAGTAGGATGGCAGACATGGAGCTGTCAGGTGTGCAGTGGTCGAAGATTCAAGACATGTGTCAAGTCCTTCAGTGTTTTGAGGAATGCACACGGCTGGTTAGTGCAGACAACGCCATAATAAGCATGAGCATCCCCCTAATGCGTCTGCTGATGCAAAGTTTGACGCACATAAAGGATCAGGCGTCTGCAGCTGAGGAAGAGGAAAGCCTTGATGACAGTCAGCCATTGTCTGGCCAGGGCAGTGTACAGGACGAGTTAGCGGGCGAAGAGGAGGAGGAGGACGAGGAGGATGATGGGGATGATTATATTTTTAATGAGGAAGCTTTTCCGGGGCCACTGGAAATTGGTGGCGCGGCAAGGCCGGGTTCTGGTTTTTTGAGGGACACAAGTGACGTGGATTTGCCTGAAACTGCCCCTCAACCAAGCACAACCGCAGATTTGAGAACTGGAACTTTGGCCCACATGGCGGATTATGCCTTACGTATCCTCAAAAGGGACACACGCATAACTAAAATGATGAATGATGACGATTACTGGTTGGCCTGCCTCCTTGATCCTCGCTATAAAGGCAAATTGCAAAATATAATGCCACATGAGAACTTGGAACTAATATTAGCAACCAAACAATCAACTCTTGTTGACCGTTTGCTTCTGGCATTCCCTGCACACAGCGCCCGTGATCGTTCTCACACGAGCTGCAGGGGCCAGCAGACCAGAGGAGTTAGAGGGGCAGAAATCAGAAGTGGCGTTGGCCAGAGGGGTTTTCTGACCAGGTTGTGGAGTGATTTTGCTATGACCGCAGACAGGACAGGTACTGCAGCATCAATTCAAAGTGACAGGAGATAACATTTGTCCAGTATGGTTACAAACTATTTTTCATCCCTTATCGATGTTCTCCCTCAACCGTCATTCCCATTTGATTACTGGGCATCAAAATTAGACACCTGGCCAGAATTGGCAGAATATGCATTGCAGGAGCTTGCTTGCCCGGCAGCTAGTGTCCTATCAGAAAGAGTATTCAGTGCTGCAGGTTCAATACTAACAGAAAAAAGGACTCGTCTGGCTACCCAAAATGTAGATGATCTAACCTTCATTAAAATGAACCACAACTGGATTTCGAAATCTTTTGCCCCACCTTGCCCGGCTGACACCTAGCTTTCCTATGAAAAGGTCTTGCCTGTGGACTATTCTGAATGCCTTTTCCAATCTCGTAATTTTCTGCACCTGATTGTCCAGCATACGACATGTTCACACCTCACTAAATGGCTAAACTCCCCACACGGGGCCGTGGTATCGACACTTGGCGACAGCACCCGTGAGAGTGCAGTTTGTCTGAAGAGGTGGGTGAGCCCGCTTTTGGTCGACGGCACTGCCACTGGGTCCCTCCTAGTACAATAAAGTGTCTCTGGCGGTGGTGGTGCGCACCCAACGTCAGACACACCGTTGTAATATGAGGGGCCCTGGGCCTGTACCGCCGGCCACAAAACAGTTTCCCTCCACCCCAGCTCAAACAGTGCTCTACCACTTGCAAAATTATCTCACAGCTCCACCAATGTTTAGTCTATGCGCTGACATCCTTCAATGCCTGCCACTGACAATACCATTGTATTGACATTTTTGTTATGTTAGGCCTTCGATGCCTGTCTGTGGTCACTCCTTCCACTAGGCCTCCACTGACCACACCACTGCTGCCCGTGTACCCCTGTAACCAATTTAAAATTGCCTACAGCCATGTGTTATTATTTTAGGCCTTCGATGCCTGTCTGCGGTCACTCCTTCCACTAGGCCTCCACTGACCACACCACTGCTGCCCGTGTACCCCTGGAACCAATTTAAAATTGCCTACAGCCATGTGTTATTATTTTAGGCCTTCGATGCCTGTCTGCGGTGACTCCTTCCACTAGGCCTCCACTGACCACACCACTGCTGCCCGTGTACCCCTGTAACCAATTTAAAATTGCCTACAGCCATGTGTTATTATTTTAGGTCTTCGATGCCTGTCTGCGGTGACTCCTTCCACTAGGCCTCCACTGACCACACCACTGCTGCCCGTGTACCCCTGGAACCAATTTAAAATTGCCTACAGCCATGTGTTATTATTTTAGGCCTTCGATGCCTGTCTGCGGTCACTCCTTCCACTAGGCCTCCACTGACCACACCACTGCTGCCCGTGTACCCCTGGAACCAATTTAAAATTGCCTACAGCCATGTGTTATTATTTTAGGCCTTCGATGCCTGTCTGCGGTCACTCCTTCCACTAGGCCTCCACTGACCACACCACTGCTGCCCGTGTACCCCTGGAACCAATTTAAAATTGCCTACAGCCATGTGTTATTATTTTAGGCCTTCGATGCCTGTCTGCGGTCACTCCTTCCACTAGGCCTCCACTGACCACACCACTGCTGCCCATGTACCCCTGGAACCAATTTAAAATTGCCTACAGCCATGTGTTATTATTTTAGGCCTTCGATGCCTGTCTGCGGTAACTCCTTCCACTAGGCCTCCACTGACCACACCACTGCTGCCCGTGTACCCCTGGAACCAATTTAAAATTGCCTACAGCCATGTGTTATTATTTTAGGCCTTCGATGCCTGTCTGCGGTCACTCCTTCCACTAGGCCTCCACTGACCACACCACTGCTGCCCGTGTACCCCTGGAACCAATTTAAAATTGCCTACAGCCATGTGTTATTATTTTAGGCCTTCGATGCCTGTCTGCGGTGACTCCTTCCACTAGGCCTCCACTGACCACACCACTGCTGCCCGTGTACCCCTGGAACCAATTTAAAATTGCCTAAAGCCATGTGTTATTATTTTAGGCCTTCGATGCCTGTCTGCGGTCACTCCTTCCACTAGGCCTCCACTGACCACACCAATGCTGCCCGTGTACCCCTGGAACCAATTTAAAATTGCCTACAGCCATGTGTTATTATTTTAGGCCTTCGATGCCTGTCTGCGGTCACTCCTTCCACTAGGCCTCCACTGACCACACCACTGCTGCCCGTGTACCCCTGGAACCAATTTAAAATTGCCTACAGCCATGTGTTATTATTTTAGGCCTTCGATGACTGTCTGCGGTGACTCCTTCCACTAGGCCTCCACTGACCACACCACTGCTGCCCGTGTACCCCTGGAACCAATTTAAAATTGCCTACAGCCATGTGTTATTATTTTAGGCCTTCGATGCCTGTCTGCGGTCACTCCTTCCACTAGGCCTCCACTGACCACACCACTGCTGCCCGTGTACCCCTGAAACCAATTTAAAATTGCCTACAGCCATGTGTTATTATTTTAGGCCTTCGATGCCTGTCTGCGGTCACTCCTTCCACTAGGCCTCCACTGACCACACCACTGCTGCCCGTGTACCCCTGGAACCAATTTAAAATTGCCTACAGCCATGTGTTATTATTTTAGGCCTTCGATGCCTGTATGCGGTCACTCCTTCCGCTAGGCCTCCACTGACCACACCACTGCTGCCCGTGTACCCCTGGAACCAATTTAAAATTGCCTACAGCCATGTGTTATTATTTTAGGCCTTCGATGCCTGTCTGCGGTCACTCCTTCCACTAGGCCTCCACTGACCACACCACTGCTGCCCGTGTACCCCTGGAACCAATTTAAAATTGCCTACAGCCATGTGTTATTATTTTAGGCCTTCGATGCCTGTCTGCGGTGACTCCTTCCACTAGGCCTCCACTGACCACAACACTGCTGCCCGTGTACCCCTGGAACCAATTTAAAATTGCCTACAGCCATGTGTTATTATTTTAGGCCTTCGATGCCTGTCTGCGGTCACTCCTTCCACTAGGCCTCCACTGACCACACCACTGCTGCCCGTGTACCCCTGGAACCAACATCAGAAAATATAAAAATAAGTATTTTGCTTATAAAAAAGAAAATACTGGAGAGATATCAAATGCAGACATTTTAACATTAAAAACAAACACATACAACAAAAATCTGGTACAGTACTAAAAATGGCCACCAGCTACAATAACTTTCTCCTGCAAGTAGTTAACTGAAAGGTTTTTTCAATTTTAAACACAGATATGGCATCCACCGAGTGTTGTCCGGTCGCGTCTTCTTTATATTATTGCCAAGAAGATGCAAAACAATGAAAATAATAAAATCATTATTTACCAAAAAAATAGAGTAAGTCAAAACCACATTGCAAATAAACATTCATTACAAATAAAGAAGCAGGGCGCGTCCGAGGGTGAGTATATACCTAATAAGAATATAATCACCCTCGGACGCGCCCTGCTTCTTTCCGACAGCCTTCCTTCCTAAGAATCAGCCCTTCCGTGGTGTAGAGAGAGGGTTTGTTACACTCCAAGCTGTTCCCCAGGTTGCCTTTCCTGAGCTTCGATCTTCCGGCTCTCGTTTAGTAGTTGTTGGAAACTACGCTGCATTGGGCCTACAAATTGGGTATGGGGTGTAGAGAGATGGTGTGTTCCACTCCAAGGTGTTCCCCAGGTTGCCTTTCCTGAGCTTCGATCTTCCGGCTCTCGTTTAGTAGTTGTTGGAAACTACGCTGCATCAGGCCTACAAATTGGGTATGGGGTGTAGAGAGATGGTGTGTTCCACTGTAGAGAGATGGTGTGTTCCACTCCAAGGTGTTCCCCAGGTTTCCTCGCCAATGCTTCGATCATCATGCTCTCGTTTAGTAGTTGTTGGAAACTACGCTGCATTAGGCCTACAAATTGGGTATGGGGTGTAGAGAGATGGTGTGTTCCACTCCAAGGTGTTCCCCAGGTTTCCTCTCCATTGCTTCGATCTTCATGCTCTCGTTTAGTAGTTGTTGGAAACTACGCTGCATTAGGCCTACAAATTGGGTATGGGGTGTAGAGAGATGGTGTTTTACACTCCAAGGTGTTCCCCAGGTTTCCTCTCCATTGCTTCGATCTTCCGACTCTCGTTTAGTAGTTGTTGGAAACTACGCTGCATTAGGCCTTCAAATTGGGTATGGGGTGTAGAGAGATGGTGTGTTACACTCCAAGGTGTTCCCCAGGTTTCCTCTCCATTGCTTCGATCTTCCGGCTCTCGTTTAGTAGTTGTTGGAAACTACGCTGCATTAGGCCTACAAATTGGGTATGGGGTGTAGAGAGATGGTGTGTTACACTCCAAGGTGTTCCCCAGGTTTCCTCTCCATTGCTTCGATCTTCCGGCTCTCGTTTAGTAGTTGTTGAAAACTACGCTGCATTAGGCCTACAAATTGGGTATGGGGTGTAGAGAGATGGTGTGTTACACTCCAAGGTGTTCCCCAGGTTTCCTCTCCATTGCTTCGATCTTCCGGCTCTCGTTTAGTAGTTGTTGGAAACTACGCTGCATTAGGCCTACAAATTGGGTATGGGGTGTAGAGAGATGGTGTGTTCCACTCCAAGGTGTTCCCCAGGTTGCCTTTCCTGAGCTTCGATCTTCCGGCTCTCGTTTAGTAGTTGTTGGAAACTACGCTGCATTAGGCCTACAAATTGGGTATGGGGTGTAGAGAGATGGTGTGTTCCACTGTAGAGAGATGGTGTGTTCCACTCCAAGGTGTTCCCCAGGTTTCCTCGCCAATGCTTCGATCATCATGCTCTCGTTTAGTAGTTGTTGGAAACTACGCTGCATTAGGCCTACAAATTGGGTATGGGGTGTAGAGAGATGGTGTGTTCCACTCCAAGGTGTTCCCCAGGTTTCCTCTCCATTGCTTCGATCTTCATGCTCTCGTTTAGTAGTTGTTGGAAACTACGCTGCATTAGGCCTACAAATTGGGTATGGGGTGTAGACAGATGGTGTGTTACACTCCAAGGTGTTCCCCAGGTTTCCTCTCCATTGCTTCGATCTTCCGGCTCTCGTTTAGTAGTTGTTGGAAACTACGCTGCATTAGGCCTACAAATTGGGTATGGGGTGTAGAGAGATGGTGTGTTACACTCCAAGGTGTTCCCCAGGTTTCCTCTCCATTGCTTCGATCTTCCGGCTCTCGTTTAGTAGTTGTTGGAAACTACGCTGCATTAGGCCTACAAATTGGGTATGGGGTGTAGAGAGATGGTGTGTTACACTCCAAGGTGTTCCCCAGGTTTCCTCTCCATTGCTTCGATCTTCCGGCTCTCGTTTAGTAGTTGATGGAAACTACGCTGCATTGGGCCTACAAATTGGGTATGGGGTGTAGAGAGATGGTGTGTTCCACTCCAAGGTGTTCTCCAGGTTGCCTTTCCTGAGCTTCGATCTTCCGGCTCTCGTTTAGTAGTTGTTGGAAACTACGCTGCATTAGGCCTACAAATTGGGTATGGGGTGTAGAGAGATGGTGTGTTCCACTGTAGAGAGATGGTGTGTTCCACTCCAAGGTGTTCCCCAGGTTTCCTCGCCAATGCTTCGATCATCATGCTCTCGTTTAGTAGTTGTTGGAAACTACGCTGCATTAGGCCTACAAATTCGGTATGGGGTGTAGAGAGATGGTGTGTTCCACTCCAAGGTGTTCCCCAGGTTTCCTCGCCAATGCTTCGATCATCATGCTCTCATTTAGTAGTTGTTGGAAACTACGCTGCATTAGACCTACAAATTGGGTATGGGGTGTAGAGAGATGGTGTGTTCCACTCCAAGGTGTTCTCCAGGTTGCCTTTCCTGAACTTCTATCTTCAGGCTCTCATTAAATTGTGGTTAAACGGAACAACTGCATTTGGCGTACTAGTTGGTTTGGGGCCTACTATCGGTGTCTGCCGCTCCTTGCTGTTCTCCTGGTTTCCTGTCCTGAAATTCCGTTTTCAGGCGCTCGTTGTAGTTGTTAATGTTAGACTGCATTTGGCCTACTAGTTGGGTTGGGGCCTACTATCGGTGTCTGCCACTCCTTGCTGTTCTCCTCCACTGAACAAAGCTGTGCCGCCTGTTTACTACTGTTGCCAATTTTGAACTGCATTTCGACTTCTTACTGATTTGGGCCTACTCTCTGTGTCAGCCTCTCATTCCAGTTGTCCTCCACTGCAATGCCCCCTGATTAGTCCTGTGTTACCAATTTTGAACTGCATTTAGCCCACTTTATTCTTTGGGCCTATATCTGTGTTTCCTCCTCATCCTGCCCATTGCCCAGCCAGTGATAGATGAGTCTGCTGGTACATTGACCCATAATGCAACATTTCCCGTGCACGCTACACTGCAAGATTGTGACCCTGCTGAAAGTCAGGTCCCCCTTCCCGCATACCATACCACCTTACACGGGGACAAACAGGAAGGTGCAGATGAAAGTGCAGGTTCCTTCATCAGGTGGGGGAGGAATACTAGTTGGCGACGTCACTGGCACAGGGCCTCTCATGGTACGCAAAAGTGTTGCTGCCGGTGGGAGGCGCCCCCGCCGTGCAAACACACCGCTGTACTTTGAGGGGCCCTGTGCCAGTGCCAATGCCAACGAGTGGGCCCCCCCTGCTTGCTCAGGTTCACAGCACTTGCAAAGTTGAAATACTTACCTCTCCCTGCTCCACTGCCGTGACGTGGTCCAGATTTCCTGGGCCCACTAATTACTTGAACCAGCCCTACCCACCACAACTTTAGCCAAATGACCCCCAATTTCAAAAGCCTTCCAATTATTATAAGGTAAATTACGCTTGACAAGCTTCATTAAGAAGAATGGATGGTTTTGACATTAAAATGGGCACTCTAGGTGTTTTCCTGGCCCCCACTCACTGCCGACTATGCTGCCCCATTGACTTGCATTGGGTTTCGTGTTTCGGTCGATCCCGACTTTACGTCATAATCGGCCGATTTCACTCGACCCGACTTTTGAGATAGTCGGGTTTCGCGAAACCCGGCTCGACTCTAAAAAGGTCAAGGTCTCTCAACTCTACTGAATACTCTTTCTGATAGGACACTAGCTGCCGGGCAAGCAAGCTCCTGCAATGCATATTCTGCCAATTCTGGCCAGGTGTCTAATTTTGATGCCCAGTAATCAAATGGGAATGACGGTTGAGGGAGAACGTCGATAAGGGATGAAAAATAGTTTGTAACCATACTGGACAAATGTTATCTCCTGTCACTTTGAATTGATGCTGCAGTACCTGTCCTGTCTGCGGTCATAGCAAAATCACTCCACAACCTGGTCAGAAAACCCCTCTGGCCAACGCCACTTCTGATTTCTGCCCCTCTAACACCTCTGGTCTGCTGGCCCCTGCAGCTCGTGTTAGAACGATCATGGGCGCTGTGTGCAGGGAATGCCAGAAGCAAACGGTCAATAAGAGTTGACTGTTTGGTTGCTAATATTAGTTCCAAGTTCTCATGTGGCATTATATTTTGCAATTTGCCTTTATAGCGAGGATCAAGGAGGCAGGCCAACCAGTAATCGTCATCGTTCATCATTTTTGTTATGCGTGTGTCCCTTTTGAGGATACGTAAGGCATAATCCGCCATGTGGCCCAAAGTTCCAGTTCTCAAATCTGTGGTTGTGCTTGGTTGAGGGGCAGTTTCAGGCAAATCCACGTCACTTGTGTCCCTCCAAAAACCAGAACCCGGCCTTGCCGCGCCACCAATTTCCAGTGGCCCCGGAAAAGCTTCCTCATTAAAAATATAATCATCCCCATCATCCTCCTCGTCCTCCTCCTCCTGTTCGCCCGCTACCTCGTCCTGTACACTGCCCTGGCCAGACAATGGCTGACTGTCATCAAGGCTTTCCTCTTCCTCAGCTGCAGATGCCTGATCCTTTATGTGCGTCAAACTTTGCATCAGCAGACGCATTAGGGGGATGCTCATGCTTATTATGGCGTTGTCTGCACTAACCAGCCGTGTGCATTCCTCCCACAAAAACATAACATCCCGCCTCTGTTCACACAGTCTCTGAAGCATGTGCAGTGTTGAGTTCCACCTTGTTGCAACGTCTATGATTAGGCGATGCTGGGGAAGGTTCAAAGAACGCTGATAGGTCTGCATACGGCTGGAGTGTACGGGCGAACGGCGGATATGTGAGCAAAGTCCACACACTTTGAGGAGCAGGTCGGATAACCCCGGATAACTTTTCAGGAAGCACTGCACCACCAGGTTTAAGGTGTGAGCCAGGCAAGGAATGTGTTTCAGTTGGGAAAGGGAGATGGCAGCCATGAAATTCCTTCCGTTATCACTCACTACCTTGCCTGCCTCAAGATCTACAGTGCCCAGCCACGACTGCGTTTCTTTCTGCAAGAACTCGGACAGAACTTCAGCGGTGTGTCTGTTGTCGCCCAAACACTTCATAGCCAATACAGCCTGCTGACGTTTGCCAGTAGCTGCCCCATAATGGGAGACCTGGTGTGCAACAGTGGCAGCTGCGGATGGAGTGGTTGTGCGACTGCGGTCTGTGGACGAGGTCTCGCTTCTGCAGGAGGACGAGGAGGAGGAGGAGGGGGTGCGAACGGCTACAGCCAACTGTTTCCTAGACCGTGGGCTAGGCAGAACTGTCTCAAACTTGCTGTCCCCTGTGGACCCTGCATCCACCACATTTACCCAGTGTGCCGTGATGGACACGTAACGTCCCTGGCCATGCCTACTGGTCCATGCATCTGTTGTCAGGTGCACCTTTGTGCTCACAGATTGCCTGAGTGCATGGACGATGCGCTCTTTAACATGCTGGTGGAGGGCTGGGATGGCTTTTCTGGAAAAAAAGTGTCGACTGGGTAGCTCGTAGCGTGGTACAGCGTAGTCCATCAGGGCTTTGAAAGCTTCGCTTTCAAATAACCGGTAGGGCATCATCTCTAACGAGATTAGTCTAGCTATGTGGGTGTTCAAACCCTGTGTACGCGGATGCGAGGCTAAGTACTTCCTTTTTCTAACCATAGTCTCATGTAGGGTGAGCTGGACTGGAGAGCTGGAGATCGTGGAACTAGCGGGGGTGCCGGTGGACATGGCAGACTGAGAGACGCTGGGAGATGGTATTGTTGCCGCCGGTGCCCTAGATGCAGTGTTTCCTACTACGAAACTGGTGATTCCCTGACCCTGACTGCTTTGGCCTGGCAAAGAAACCTGCACAGATACTGCAGGTGGTGCAGAAAATGGTGGCCCTACACTGCCGGAAGGGATGTTGCGTTGATGACTAGCTTCATTGGCCGAGGGTGCTACAACCTTAAGGGACGTTTAGTAGTTAGTCCAAGCTTGCAAATGCATGGTGGTTAAATGTCTATGCATGCAACTTGTATTGAGACTTTTCAGATTCTGCCCTCTGCTTAAGGTAGTTGAACATTTTTGACAGATGACTTTGCGCTGATCAATTGGATGTTGTTTAAAAAAATGCCAGACTACACTCTTTCTAGCATCGGATACCTTTTCAGGCATTGCAGACTGAGCTTTAACCGGATGGCCACGCTGTCCTCCAACAGGTTTTGACTTTGCCACGCGTTTTGGGCAAGATACGGGCCCGGCAGATGGAACCTGTTGCGATGTTGATGCCTGCTGCGGCCCCTCCTCCTCCGCTTCAGAACTGCTGCCGCCTGCACCCTGTTCCCCCAAAGGCTGCCAATCGGGGTCAAGAACTGGGTCATCTATTACCTCTTCTTGTAGCTCGTGTGCAACTTCGTCTGTGTCACCGTGTCGGTCGGTGGTATAGCGTTCGTGATGGGGCAACATAGTCTCATCAGGGTCTGATTCTTGATCAGCACCCTGCGAGGGCAATGTTGTGGTCTGAGTCAAAGGACCAGCATAGTAGTCTGGCTGTGGCTGTGCATCAGTGCACTCCATGTCAGATTCAACTTGTAATGGGCATGGACTGTTAACTGCTTCACTTTCTAAGCCAGGGACGGTATGTGTAAAGAGCTCCATGGAGTAACCCGTTGTGTCGCCTGCTGCATTCTTCTCTGTTGTTGTTTTTGCTGAAGAGGACAAGGAAGCGACTTGTCCCTGACCGTGAACATCCACTAACGACGCGCTGCTTTTACTTTTACCAGTTTCACGAGAGGAGGCAAAAGAGCTAGAGGCTGAGTCAGCAAGATAAGCCAAAACTTGCTCTTGCTGCTCCGGCTTTAAAAGCGGTTTTCCTACTCCCAGAAAAGGGAGCGTTCGAGGCCTTGTGTAGCCAGACGACGAACCTGGCTCCACAGCTCCAGACTTAGGTGCAATATTTTTTTCCCACGACCACCTGATGCTCCACCACTACCACTACCCTCATTACCAGCTGACAATGAACGCCCCCGGCCACGACCTCTTCCACCAGACTTCCTCATTGTTTTAAAAACGTTACCAAACTAACGGTATTTGTTGCTGTCACACAACTTACACGATGAGCTATAACTTCAGTATGATTTAGCTACCCCTTTACAGGTGGGTGAGACCACAACGAAAATCAGGCACAATGTTACACACTCTGTTGTTGGTGGCAACAAATGAGGGAGATGCCACACACGCAGGACTGTCACTGAAGCGCAAATGTAAATATTAATCTCCCACTGATTTGTTTTTTTTTTTTTTTAAAAGGGAGACTTTAGAAAAAAAAAAATAATAAAAAAAAATGATTTTTTAAGGAAGAATTTATAAACCAAATAAAATGAAATGATTGTTTCAGGGAGAATTTAGAAAACAAATAAAAAAAAATAGGCTTTCTATGGCCCACTGAGTGAGAGAGGACGCACACAGGAGTCAGGAGTGGCACACAAGCCCAGAGGCCAATATTTATCTCCCACTGATTGATTTAGTGATTTTTTCAGGTAGATTTTGGAACCCAAATCAAGCAAAAAAAAAAAAAAATAGGCTTTCTATGGCCCACAATTGGAGAGAGAGAGAGAGATGGCACACCCAGGAGTCAAGACTGGCACACAAGCAGAAAGGGCAATATTAATCTCCCACTGATTTGATTTTTTTTTTTTTTTCAGGGAGACTTTAGAAAAAAAAAATACAAAAAAATGAATTTTTCAGGAAGAATTTAGAAACAAAATAAAATAAAATGATTGTTTCAGGGAGAATTTAGAAAACAAATAAAAAAAAAATAGGCTTTGTAGGGCCCACTGAGTGAGAGAGGACGCACACAGGAGTCAGGAGTGGTACACAAGCCCAGAGGCCAATATTTATCTCCCACTGATTGATTTAGTGATTTTTTCAGGTAGATTTTGGAACCCAAATCAAGCAAAAAAATTAATAGGCTTTCTATGGCCCACAATTGGAGAGAGAGAGATGGCACACCCAGGAGTCAAGCCTGGCACACAAGCAGAAAGGGCAATATTAATCTCCCACTGATTTGATTTTTTTTTTTTTTTCAGGGAGACTTTAGAAGAAAAAAAATACAAAAAAAAATGATTTTTTCAGGAATAATTTAGAAACCAAATAAAATAAAATGATTTTTTCAGGGAGAATTTAGAAAACAAATAAAACAAAAAATAGGCTTTCTAGGGCCCACTGAGTGAGAGATGACGCACACAGGAGTCAGGAGTGGCACACAAGCCCAGAGGCCAATATTTATCTCCCACTGATTGATTTATTGATTTTTTCAGGTAGAATTTAGAACCCAAATCAACCCAAAAAATAAATAGGCTTTCTATGGCCCACTATTTGTGAGAGAGATGGCACGCTCAGGACTGGCACACAAGCCCAGAGGCCAATATTAATCTCCCACTTTTTTTTTTTTTCCAGGGAAAATTTATAAACCCAATAAAAAAAATAATAAATAGGCTTTCTATGGCCCACTATCTGAGAGAGAGAGATGGCACGCTTAGGACTGGCACACAAGCCCAAAGGCCAATATTAATCTCCCACTGATTGATTTATTGATTTTTTCAGGTAGAATTTAGAACCCAAATCAACCCAAAAAATAAATAGGCATTCTATGGCCCACTATTTGTGAGAGAGATGGCACACTCAGGACTGGCACACAAGCCCAGAGGCCAATATTAATCTCCCACTTTTTTTTTTTTTTCCAGGGAAAATTTATAAACCCAATAAAAAAAATAATAAATAGGCTTTCTATGGCCCACTATCTGAGAGAGAGAGATGGCACGCTTAGGACTGGCACACAAGCCCAAAGGCCAATATTAATCTCCCACTGATTGATTTATTGATTTTTTCAGGTAGAATTTAGAACCCAAATCAAGCAAAAAAATTAATAGGCTTAATATGGCCCACTGAGTGAGAGATGGCACACACAGGAGTCAGGAGTGGCACACAAGCCCTGAGGCCAATATTTTTCTCCCACTGATTGATGTAGTGATTTTTTCAGGTAGATTTTAGAACCAAAATCAAGCAAAAAAATAAATAGGCTTTCTATGGCCCACTGAGTGAGAGATGACACAGACAGGGATGGCACTCTAGCAGAAATGCCAATCTTAATCTCCCACAAAAAAAAAAAAAAAAAAAAGGAACTGTCCTTCAATTACTATCTCCCTGCAGTAATCTCAGCCAGGTATGGCAGGCAGCAATAAGGAGTGGACTGATGCACAAATTAAAAAAAAAGTGTGGACAAACAAAAAAGATAGCTGAGCAGAAAGGAAGGAACAAGAGGATTTGTGCTTTGAAAAAAAGCAGTTGGTTTGCACAGCGGCGTACACACAGCAATGCAGCTATCAGGGAGCCTTCTAGGGCAGCCCAATGAGCTACAGCGCTGAGGAAAAAAAAAAAATGTAGCTTCCACTGTCCCTGCACACCGAAGGTGGTGTTGGGCTGTGGAAATCGCTACAGCACAAGCGGTTTGGTGGTTAATGGACCCTGCCTAACGCTATCCCTGCTTCTGACGAAGCGGCAGCAACCTCTCCCTAAGCTCAGATCAGCAGCAGTAACATGGCGGTCGGCGGGAACGCCCCTTTATAGCCCCTGTGGCGCCGCGGACAGCAAGCCAATCACTACAATGCCCTTCTCTAAGATGGTGGGGACCAGGACCTATGTCATCACGCTGCCCACACTCTGCGTTTACCTTCATTGGCTGAGAAATGGCGCTTTTCGCGTCATTGAAACGCGACGTTGGCGCGAAAGTCGCATACCGCATGGCCGACCCCGCACAGGGGTCGGATCGGGTTTCATGAAACCCGACTTTGCCAAAAGTCGGCGACTTTTGAAAATGAACGACCCGTTTCGCTCAACCCTAATTGAAACGCATGCGTTTAAAAACGCAAGCAAACGCATGTGCTTAAAAACGCATGCATTTACATAGACAGCAATACGTTTTTTTGCGGCAAAAAAAGCCTCTAGAAATTACTACATGTTGCATTTCCGCAACAAAACGCAAGCATAGAAACGACGCATGCGTCGTCAAAACGCGGCAAACCGCATGCAAAAGAACACATGCATTTTTAATGTTAAGTATAGAAAAAAATGCATGCGTTTTTCTGCGCTAAAACGCAGCGGCAAAAAACACAAATGTGAAACCAGCCTAAACTGGTGGCATTGCTTTGTTCAGCGGAGGACAACTGTAATGAGGGGCAGACACAGTTAGTAGGCCCAAATAAGAAAGTAGGCTAAATGCAGATCAAAATTGGTAAGAGGAGTACACAGGCGGCATAGCTTTTTTTTAGCGGAGAAGGACAACTGTTAAAAGAGGCTCACACAGACTTAGTAGGCCTAAAATAAAAAATTAGGCTAAATGCAGTTCAAAATTGGTAACAGGAGTACACAGGCGGCATAGCTTTGTTCAGCGGAGGAAGACAACCGTTATGAGAGGCTCATACAGACTTAGTAGGCCTAAAATAAAAAATTAGGCTAAATGCAGTTCAAAATTGGTAACAGGAGTACACAGGCGGCATAGCTGTGTTCAGCGGAGGAGGACAACTGTTATGAGAGGCTCACACAGACTTAGTAGGCCTAAAATAAAAAAGTAGGCTAAATGCAGTTCAAAATTGGTAACGGGAGTACACAGGCGGCATAGCTTTGTTCAGCGGAGGAGGACAACTGTTATGAGAGGCTCACACAGTTACTAGGCCCAAGTAAGTAAGTAAGCTAAATGCAGTTCAAAATTGGTAAGAGGAGTACACAGGCGGCATAGCTTTGTTCAGCGGAGAAAGACAACTGTTATGAGAGGCTCACACAGACTTAGTAGGCCTAAAATAAAAAAGTAGGCTAAATGCAGTTCAAAATCGGTAACAGGAGTACACAGGCGGCATAGCTTTATTCAGCGGAGGACAACTGTAATAAGAGGCTCACACAGACTTAGTAGGCATAAAATAAAAAAGTAGGCTAAATGCAGTTCAAAATATGTAAGAGGAGTACACAGGCGGCATTGCTTTGTTCAGTGGAGGACAACTGTAATAAGTGGCTGACACAGTTAGTAGGCCAAAATAATAAAGTGGGCTAAATGTCAGCCCAAAAATGTTCATAAATAAACTGATGGCATAGCTAGGTACAGTGGTGGGCTCCTCTGCTGAGTAGTAGACAGTGGTAGTTGGCGCAAAGTATTAACTGGTCTAAATGGAGGCCAGGACCCCTGTATATTTTTATTATCATCTATTATTTCAACAAACTTGTATTGGCAGTGCCATTGAAGGATTTAACAGCACATACTACACAGTGGTGGAGCAGGAAGAGGTAAGTTTTGCAAGTGGTAGAGCACTGTTCGAGCTGGGGGGGAACACTCTCTCGTGGGCGGCGGTACTGGCACAGGGTCACTCATATTACGATGGTGTGTCTGACATTGGTTGTGCACCACCATCTTCAGAGACACTTCATTGTACTATGAGGGACCCTGTGCCAGTGCCATCACCCAAGAGTGGGCACACCCACCTGTCCAGGCAAACGGCACTCGCACGGGTGATTGCGCCAAGTGGTGACCACGGCCCTGTGGGGGGAGTCAGCCCATTTAGGGAGGTATAAAAATGGCCTATGGTGGACATTCAGCAGCTGCAAATGGAGGAATTGGAGCAGTCAGTAAGAGGAGGCCAAAAGCAAGACTTTTTCAGGCAAGCTACGTGTCAGCAGGGGAAGGTGGGGCAAAATAATTTGAAATCCATGATTGGTTCATTTTAATGAAGGTTAGATCATCAACATTTCGGGTAGCCAGATGTGTCCTTTTTTCGGTCAGTATTGAACCAGCGGCACAGAAGACTCTTTCTGGTAGCACACTAGCAGCTGTGAAAGCGAGCTCCTGTAATGCATATTCTGCCAATTCAGGCCAGGTGTCTATTTGAAATGCCCAGTAATCAAAGGGGAATGACCTGTGAAGGAGAACATCAATAAGGGAGGAAAAATAGTTGGTAACCATACTGGACAAATGTTGTCTCCTGTCACTTTGAATTGATGCAGCATTACCTGTCGTGTCTGCGGTCATTGCGAAATCACTCCACAACCTGGTCATAAAACCCCTCTGTCCAACGCCACTTCGGCTTTGTGCACCTCTAACACCTCTGCCATGTTGCCCCCTACAGCTCATGTGAGAACCATCACCGCCTCTGTGTGCTGGGAATGCCTGACCCAAACAGTCTACAAGAGTTGCTGGTTTGGTGGCCAATATTTGCTCAAAATGATATTTTGTAATTTTCCTTTGTATCATGGATCCAGGAGGCAGGCCAACCAGTAATCGTCATCGGTCATCATTTTGATAATGCGGGGGTCCCTTTTTAGGATATGCAAGGCATACTCTGCCATGTGGGCCAATGTTCCAGGTGTCAATTCACTGCTTGTGCTGGGTTGAGGAGCACTTTCTTGCAAATCAACATCACTTGTGGCCCGCAAAAACCCTGTACCTGACTTTGCAATGCCACCAGTTTCTATTGCCCCTTGAGAAGCATCCTCCTCCCATAAATATTCATCCCCATCATCCTCCTCCTCCTCCTCCTCTTCGTCCACCACCAGGAGCGTTCCCTGACCAGACAATGGCTGACTGTCATCAAGGTTTCCCTCCGCCTCGGCTGCAGACGCCTGCTCCTTGATGTGCGTGAAACTTTGCATCAGCAGACGCATTAGTGGGATGCTCATGCTTATGATGGCGTCCTCTGCACTTACTAGCCATGTGCATTCCTCAAAACACTGAAGGACTTGACAGAGGTCTTGGAGCTTCGACCACTGCACACCAGACAACTCCATGTCTGCCATCCAACTGCCTGCCCGTGTATGTATATCCTCCCACAAATAAATGACAGCACGCCTCTGTTCGCACAGCCTCTGAAGCATGTGCAGTGTGCAGTTCCACCTTGTTGCAACGTCGATTATTAGGTGGTGCTGGGGAAGATTCAGCGATCGCTGATGGTTCTGCATACGGCTGGAGTGTATGGGCGACCGGCGGATGTGCAAGCAAAGTCTTTGCACCTTCAGGAGCAGGGCTGGTAACTCCGGATAATTTTTCAGGAAGCACTGCACCACCAGGTTCAAGGTGTGAGCCAGGCAAGGAATGTGTTCAGTTCTGAAAGGGCTATGGCAGCCATAAAATTCCTTCCGTTATCACTGACTACCTTGCCTGCCTCAAGATGTACACTGCCCAGCCATGACTGAGTTTCTTGCTGCAAGTACTCGGCCAGTACTTCCGCGGTGTGTCTGTTGTCACCCAAACACTTCATTTGTAGCACAGCCTGCTGATGCTTACCACTAAGTGTTCCATAATGGAACACCTCATGTGCAACACTGGCAGCTGCGGATGGAGTGGTCGTGCGACTGCGCTCTGTGGACGAGCTTTCACTTCTGTAGGAGGAGGAGAAGAAGGAGGAGGAAGAGGGGTGGCGAACGCCTACAGCAAACTGTTTCCTAGACCGTGGGCTAGGCAGAACTGTACCACTATGGCAGTCCCCTGTGAACCCTGCATCCACCACATTAACCCAGTGCGCCGTGATGGACAGGTAACGTCCCTGGCCATGCCTACTGGTCCATGCATCTGTTGTGAGGTGCACCTTTCTACTGTCTGATTGCCTCAGTGCATGGACAATGCGGTCTTTGACATGCTGGTGGAGGGCTGGGATGGCTTTTCTCGCAAAGAAGTGTCGACTGGGTAGGTCGCAGCGTGGTACTGCGTAGGCCATCAGGGCTTTGAAAGCTTCGCTTTCAACCAACCGGTAGGGCATCATCTCTAACGAGATTAGTCTAGCAATGTGGGCGTTCAAACCCTGTGTACGCGGATGACAGGATGAGTACTTTCTTTTCCTAATGAGAATCTCTTGTAGGGTGGGCTGGACTGGAGAGCTGCATATGGTGGAACTAACGGGGGTGGTGGTGGACATGGCAGATTGAGAGAGGGTTGGTGATGGTATTCTTGATGTTGGCCTACCTACAGTGTTTCCTACCAAGAACCTTTTGATTCCCTGACTGCTTTGGCCTTGCGACGATACCTCCACATTTGCTGCCGGTGGTGTCCTAACCGGTGGGCTTACTGTGAGGGAGCAATGTAGCGTTGCTCACTACCTTCATTCTGAGCAGGTGCACCAACGGTACTGGACATTTGGTAGTTAGTCCAGGCTTGCAAGTGCATGCTGGTAAAATGTTTAAGCATGCACGTTGTATTTAAATTTAGGAGATTCTTCCCTCTGCTAAAGGTCTTTGAGCATTTCTTACAGATAACTTTGCACTGATCATTCGGATCTTGGTTAAAAAATTCCGACACTGCACTCTTCCTACTATGGATTACCTTTTTAGGCATTGCACACTGTGCTACTTTCACCGGATGGCCACGCTGTCCTAAAACTGTTTTTGGTTTTGACAAACATTTTTTGCCAGATACTGGCCTGCCAGATGAAAGCTGTTGCGATGTAGATGGCTGCTGCGGATCAACCTCCTCCGCTTCTGAGCTACTGGCAGCGGCATTGAGTGGATAAGGCAGGCGATAGCACAGACTCTGGAATTCAGCATCTTGATTCATACATGTGGCTCTATGACCTATTACGGTGGAGTAATCTAAAGTCCCCTGATGAACCCCCTGAGTGAATAATACGGGGGAGAAACGCGTTGGGACAGCGTGAACATGAGCCGATGTGTTTACATGGCGGCTATGAGGGAACATCTGAAGAGCAAAGAGCTAAGTGGATAACTTTCGTTAGTTATAGTTTTTTATAATATATGGTGCAATTTATAGTATACTAAGCACTTGATCTATTAAAGCAGTTGATATATACAATATCTGTGTCGGTATATCCCCGCTATTGTAAACTAGGAAGCTGAGAGTGTGTATCTAAATTGCCTATGAAAACAGATAATATATGGTTCATAAATGGTTTATTCAGCAGTAGCACAGTGTTTTTTTGACTAAGGCATCAGCTATAAACAATTGTGTGGGTACATCCCCTCTATGATAAGCTATGGATACATGAGCTGATGTATTGGTGTAGGACAATCTTGCAGACTGTTGTTATGCTGGCAAAGATATACCTGTTGCTAATATACATATACAGGACAGCTTAGGGGAGCAGTTCTAGTTTCCTACTGATGACAGATTTGTTAATATTTCATATTTGTCACACAGTTCAATAAACAACTATTTAAGCTCTTAGTCAATAGTGTTAGTTATAGCATATAGCTTATATAGTAGTGCTTGGTATGTTACTATGAATCTAATCTGATCCATATATGTGTGTCTTTTGTCTGTGGGTATCAGATACTTAGGGATCACCTAGGGATATAAGGGACAGCCACCGTGGAGCGGGGGCGCCACATCGCAAATTTTAGGGTGCCAACCTCCGCTGTAAGGAAGGTTATCAGACTTTAGGGCCTATTAGGGTCAGAAGAGGCATATGATATGTAATATTTTCATTTTTTATATTTTTTCATCTTTTTGGTTTTTTATTGTTATTTTTCACATCTTTTTGGGTTTTTCTATTGTGTTCTTTTTTGGTATAAAAACAACCTCTATTTAAGTGTCATGTATATATATATATATATATATATATATATATATATACTATGTCCCTAATTCCAGGAATTTGGTCCCTAACAGGGATGTTTTTATCTAGATTTTTGATGATTATTTGTATTGTACTAGATGATTAATAAGGATTGATGGTTTTAAAGGGTAGGTTTTTTTTTTCGGTTGTTATTTTGCTGTAGACTCCCCTGCTTAAATTGTTTGGACAGTTGTGCTACTGGCACCCTCTTCCCCCAATGGCTGCCAATCTGGGTCAACAACTGGGTCATCTATCACCTCCTCTTCAATGTCATGTGCACCTTCCTCTGTGTCACCGTGTAAGGTGCTATAGCGTTCGGGACGGGGCACCATAGTCTCTGCAGGGTCAGATTCTGGCTCAGTACACTGCGAGGGCAATGTAGAGATCTGAGTCAATGGAACAGCATAATAATCTAGCTGTGGCTGTGCATCTGTGCACTCCATGTCCGATTTATCTTGTAATGGGCTTTTAACAATTTCCCTCTCTAACCTAGGCACGGTATGTGTAAAGAGTTTCATGGAGTAAACTGTAGTTTCGCCTGCCGCATCCTTCACTTTAGGTTTGGGTGAAGGACACAAGGAAGCGACTTGTTCCTGACCGGGAGAATCCACTGATGACTCGCTGCTTTTAGATTTCGAACCTTCTGAAGAGGAGGCGAAAGAGCTAGAGGCTGCGTCAGCAAGGAAAGACAAAACTTTTTCCTGCTGCTCCGGCTTTAAAAGCTGTTTTCCTATTCCCAGATAAGGGAGCCTTCGAGGCCTTGTGTAGCCAGACAATGACGCTGGCTCAACACCTCGAGCCTTTGGTGCTATTTTGCTTTTCCGACTACAACTAGATGCTCCACGACCACCAGTACCAGCTGGGAACGACCGCCCACGGCCTCTTCCACCAGACTTCCTCATTTTTGGAAAAATCTAACCAAAATAACAACCGTTAAATTATACTATGAAACAAGGTAGAAGGTGTATATAAATTTGTGGAGAATTTAAATCTCCCTTTTTTGTGGGGAGACTGCAACAAAACTCAGGCCCAGTGTATTACACTACACAATGTAAGTGGCAGAACGTGGCTGGAAGATGTACGACAAACTAACAGAACTGTGACGTAGATCCACTTAGTGCCAATTTAAATCTCCCTTTTTTGGTGGGGGAGACTGCAACAAAACTCAGGCCCAGTGTATTACACTACACAATGTAAGTGGCAGAACGTGGCTGGAAGATATATCCAAAAATACAAGGGCTGTAGTACAATTTCAATCTCCCTACAATGATCTCAGGACAAGTATGGCAGCAATAAAAAGGACTGCTGCACACAAGTGTGGACAAATAAACAAGATAACTGTGCAGAAAGGAGCAACAGGATTTTTGCTTTTAAAAAAGCAGTTGGTTTGCACAGCGGCGTACAAACAGCAATGCAGCTATCAGGGAGCCTTATAGGGCAGCCTAATAAGCTACTGGCTGATGTACAAAAATATAAACTCCACTGTCCCTGCAAAGAAAAGGTGGTGTTGGACAGTGGAAATCGCTACAGCACAAGCAGTTTCGGGGTTAATCTTCC
Source organism: Ranitomeya imitator (assembly GCF_032444005.1). Taxonomy (NCBI): domain Eukaryota; kingdom Metazoa; phylum Chordata; class Amphibia; order Anura; family Dendrobatidae; genus Ranitomeya; species Ranitomeya imitator. Next base: position 376,405,994 of record NC_091286.1, on the reverse strand, counting down.
CTCCCTAACTATATCCCTTCTTCTGATGAAGCTGCAGCAACCTCTCCCAATGCTAAGATCGGCAGAAGTAAGATCACGGTCAGTGTGCACGCCCCTTTATAGCCCCTGTGACGCCGCAGAAAGCAAGCCAATCACTGTAATGCCCTTCTCTAAGATGGTGGGGAAATTTGTGATCACGCTGCCCACACTTTGCGTTCTCCTTCATTGGATGAGAAATGGTGCTGAAAACGTCATACGAAACGCGACTTTGGCACGCTGATCGCCGACCTCATGGCTAGGATCGGGTCGGGTTTCACGAAACCCGACTTTACCAAAAGTCGGCGTCTTTTGAATTTGTCCGATCCGTTTTGCTCAACCCTAGTCACCAGTAACGGTCAGCCATTACCACAAGTGGGATACAAAGAGGTCACCATTAAAGTGGGGCAGGTAGAGTTAAAATCCCAAGGGATCGTGATTGTTGATAGTGATCGATGTGAATGTAACCCCATGATGACCATTGGTACTAATGTTATAGAAAATTGTCTTGCAGAGGTTATTGTCTTATTACAACAGGTGGCCGAAACTGTTGGTTCGAGTGAGCAACGTGTTTTGCAGAAAGAAATCAGAGCTCTGGTACAGAGACAGCAGGTAGAACTATCATTTATTATTTTTTTTATTTTGATCACTGAGATAGATTATATCTCAGTGATCAAAATGCACTTTGGAACGAATCTGCCGGCCGGCAGATTCGGCGGGCGCACTGCACATGCGCCCGCCATTTTGGAAGATGGCGGCGCCCGGGAGAAGACGGACGGGACCACGGCTGGATCGGTAAGTATGATAGGGTGGGGGGGGACCACGGGGGGGGGGATCGGAGCACGGGGGGAGCGGACACGAGCACGGGGGGGAGCGGAGCACAGGGCGGAGGGGAGCCGGAGCAGTGTACCGGCCAGATCGGGGGGGTGGGGGGGCGATCGGAGGGGTGGGGTGGGGGCACACTAGTATTTCCAGCCATGGCCGATGATATTTCAGCATCGGCCATGGCTGGATTGTAATATTTCACCCGTTATAATGGGTGAAATATTACAAATCGCTCTGATTGGCAGTTTCACTTTCAACAGCCAATCAGAGCGATCGTAGCCACGAGGGGGTGAAGCCACCCCCCCTGGGCTAAACTACCACTCCCCCTGTCCCTGCAGATCGGGTGAAATGGGAGTTAACCCTTTCACCCGATCTGCAGGGACGCGATCTTTCCATGACGCCGCATAGGCGTCATGGGTCGGATTGGCACCGACTTTCATGGTGGATCGGAGTGCAGGGGGGGTGATTGGAGCACGGGGGGGTGATTGGAGCACGGGGGGAGCGGACACGAGCACGGGGGGGAGCGGAGCACAGGGCGGAGGGGAGCCGGAGCAGTGTACCGGCCAGATCGGGGGGGTGGGGGGGCGATCGGAGGGGTGGGGTGGGGGCACACTAGTATTTCCAGCCATGGCCGATGATATTTCAGCATCGGCCATGGCTGGATTGTAATATTTCACCCGTTATAATGGGTGAAATATTACAAATCGCTCTGATTGGCAGTTTCACTTTCAACAGCCAATCAGAGCGATCGTAGCCACGAGGGGGTGAAGCCACCCCCCCTGGGCTAAACTACCACTCCCCCTGTCCCTGCAGATCGGGTGAAATGGGAGTTAACCCTTTCACCCGATCTGCAGGGACGCGATCTTTCCATGACGCCGCATAGGCGTCATGGGTCGGATTGGCACCGACTTTCATGATGCCTACGTGGCGTCAAAGGTCGGGAAGGGGTTAATACAAGAGAAGATAGTATTCTGCTACAGATGGATCTGGATAAGTTGGAAACTTGGGCTGAAAGGTGGCAGATGAGGTTTAACAATGATAAATGTAAGGTTATACACATGGGAAGAAGGAATCAATATCACCATTACACACTGAACGGGAAACCACTGGGTAAATCTGACAGGGAGAAGGAGTTGGGGATCCTAGTTAATGATAAACTTACCTGGAGCAGCCAGTGCCAGGCAGCAGCTGCCAAGGCAAACAGGATCATGGGGTGCATTAAAAGAGGTCTGGATACACATGATGAGAGCATTATACTGCCTCTGTACAAATCCCTAGTTAGACCGCACATGGAGTACTGTGTCCAGTTTTGGGCACCGGTGCTCAGGAAGGATATAATGGAACTAGAGAGAGTACAAAGGAGGGCAACAAAATTAATAACGGGGATGGGAGAACTACAATACCCAGATAGATTAGCGAAATTAGGATTATTTAGTCTAGAAAAAAGACGACTGAGGGGCGATCTAATAACCATGTATAAGTATATAAGGGGACAATACAAATATCTCGCTGAGGATCTGTTTATACCAAGGAAAGTGACGGGCACAAGGGGGCATTCTTTGCGTCTGGAGGAGAGAAGGTTTTTCCACCAGCATAGAAGAGGATTCTTTACTGTTAGGGCAGTGAGAATCTGGAATTGCTTGCCTGAGGAGGTGGTGATGGCGAACTCAGTCGAGGGGTTCAAGAGAGGCCTGGATGTCTTCCTGGAGCAGAACAATATTGTATCATACAATTATTAGGTTCTGTAGAAGGACGTAGATCTGGGGATTTATTATGATGGAATATAGGCTGAACTGGATGGACAAATGTCTTTTTTCGGCCTTACTAACTATGTTACTATGTTACTATGTAAAAGGGATTCAACATCCTATCCCCATGGGAAATCATCCACCCATTAAAGAGAGATACCGTCCTGTACCTCCAGCTCATTATTAGTGTACCAAAGACATGTTGCGAGAGATGAAGGAGGCTGGGGTAGTTAGAGACAGTTGTAGCCCCTGGGCAGCTCCATTAGTCCTCGTCAGGAAGAAGGATGGCACGATGAGGATGTGTGTTGATAGGCAGATAAACCGCATTACACATAAAGACCCTTTGCCTAGAATAGAAGAGTCATTAACTGCTTTAAAATCTGCTAGCTACTTCTCTACCTTGGATCTCACCAGTGGGTACTGGCAGGTTCCCGTAGCAGAGGCGGAAAAGGAAAACATGGCCTTTACCACACTGATGGGCCTCTGTGAGTTCAACTACATGCCATTCAGACTGTGCAACGCTCCAGGAACATTCCAGAGGATGATGATAACAATCCACTGACACACTTGGACACAGCAAAACTTGGTGCCCTGGAGCAACGGTGGATGGCCCGGTTGTCCAATTATGATTTCACCATCAAGTACCGGGCAGGGCACAAGAATTCGAATGCCGATGCACTGTCCAGAATGCCCAACTTGCCAGAGATGGGAGAAGATTCCGAAGCACTCGAAGAAATAGAATTGCCAGCTTTCCATTGCCCCAAGGCAACTCAGTATTCTCATCATGTGAGGAACCAGCACAGAGACAAGCCAGAAGCCAAGCTGAATCCCTTGCCCCACCATGGATGGACAGAGACCCAGGACAGTGACCCTGCGGTAAGTTGGGTGAAAGAACTCCTGATGCAGGCAGGTGCATGCCCTGGTCCGGATGATCCACAAGAGACGCCACATCTGCGGAAGGAGAAGGGCAAACTATTTATCTATGATTGTAAACTGTGGCGGATAAACATCGACCCATGCACTCATGAGTTGGTTTGGCAGATAGTGGTCCCAAGGCAAGATGTGCCAATAGTTCTGGAAGCGTACTACGATGGAGCAGGACACTTCAGATGGAGGAAGTTGGAGAGTCTACTTCGTGGAAGGTTCTACTGGATTGGTATGAGAAAAACCATCGAAAAGTGGTGCCAAGAGTGTGGCCCGTGTAGCTTACTCAGAAAGGACCGTGACAGTCAGAGGGCTCCCCTACAACCTATAGTTACCAAACAACCACTTGAATTGGTCGCGCTAGATCATGTGAAGCTAACACCAAGCCGATCCGACTATGTCTACACTCTGACCATTGTAGACCACTACTCCAGATTCCTGGTAGTTGTACCTTTCAAGGATTTGACGGCAAGAACAGCAGCCAAGGCCTGTCAACGGTATTTTTTTCAGACCACACGGATACCCAGAGAAGGTCCTTAATGATCAAGGTCCAGCCTTTGAAGCGGAAGTGTTTCAGGAGTTCTGCAACCTGTATGGATGCAAAATGATCAGAACGACTCCGTATCACCCGCAAACCAACGGAATGTGTGAGAAGATGAACCAAGTAGTGATTGACCTACTGAAAACCTTACTTATACAGGAAAGGAACTTATGGCCAGAAAAGTAGCCAGACTTGGTAGATTTGTACAACCACATTCCAGTGAATTCCACCAAATGTACTCCAGCATACCTGATAAGAGGAAGATCCAGCAAACTACCTGATGATCTAGACATGGGAGTCCTAACCCCAGAAAATCCATCATCTGATGCAGATTGGGATACAGAAAAACAGCAAAAGTATCGCCAAGTACAAGAGTGTGTTGAAAGAAGTCTATCTCAAGCCAGACAAAAACAAGAGAGAGACTATAACCAATGTGCTCCTGCAGTTCCCTTGTTACCAGGTAAACAAGTGTTAAAGCGTAAAAGAAGAACAAACAAACTTGATGATCAGTGGGAAGCGGAAGCATATACCATCTTGCCATCCAACTTTGACAATACTAAAGTGTGTCTCATCAGCAAAGATGGAGGAGAAACTTCGACGGCAGTATCCAGAGACCATCTTAAGAAATGCCCTGACAAATTGAAGAACAGAGAAACACACACAGGAACATCTCCACCTTTGGAAGAGAAGATGATACACACTGTTCTTGGAGATTTTTCCCAGTCTTGGACTCAAATAAATCAGGCCATTGTGATACCTGTCTTGACTTTTCCCCAGCTGGGAACACCAGAACAAAATGCGACTCAGAACCATCCAGAACCTGAAGAGACTCTGCACCAACAGGTTCAAGCAGCAATTGTCAACCCAGCAGTGGAACCAGAGACTCCACCCTCTGCTATTGGTGAATCTGTCAGACCTATAGTGAATTTAAGAAGACACAGACTCTTGCCCAGTTTACCCACACAATGCAAGCCTACAGATAGTAGGCACACTAGTGGGTCCATCCCAGTAACAGCGGGCATGTCAGATCAGGAACTACGCAGGTCTACACGTAGTACCAAAGGCCAAATTCCAGCCGGGTACAAAGATTAAAAATGTTAATGACTGCTGTTATATGTTTAAATTGCTCATCTTTGTTACAGGTTTAAAAATGGACATTGCGGTAATGGACAATATTTACCCAAAGACTTTCTTTTGTAAATAGTTTGGCAGCTCCAAGGTGCACCCTGGTTCTTGCAACGTTCAAGGGAAGCACAGTTAAATTAACTTGTTTTATACCATTTCAAAAATTTGCATGTATTTTGCTAATGTATTGTTGTTTTCTTTTCCCAGTCCCGGAGTACTGGATTTAACGGGGAAGGGGGGGGGGGGAGTGCAGTGCCCCAGGGTTCTGGGCGTTGCAGTAATGTCATTTTTCCACCGCGGGAGTGATGTTACATCTGAAGGCAATAAAGGAGATCACTTTATCAGGTAACATAATGCATGCAACATGTTCACACTCCAGACCAGAAGGGGGAGCTCTAAGCCTGTTTAAGGTGAACTCCCCTATAAAACATCCTGATCTGGAGGGAAAAGGGGTTCAGAGTTCAGTTCCTGTCAGGAGGACAGAAGGACAGGACGGAGTCCTGGAGCCTGAAGTGCTGCAGCTCCTGGAAGAAGACACTAAAGTGAACATATTGCAGAGTGTGCAGGAAAGCAGAGCACAGGAGAGGAATATCAGAGGGAGACCAGCCAGGAGCAGGCTGCTTCCTTCTGAGGCGCAGTAATCCGGTAGCCAGAATACCGAGGGGGTAAGGATCTCTATGCTTTACTTCAGAGACTGGCAGGACAGATAATTGCACATTACTGATCCGCATTGATACCCAGGAGGCACGGTTGCAACTTGTGGGGCCTGGGGCGTGCTTGAGTCCCTGTAAAAAGCCTCAGGCCATCAGTCATACAGGTTGTTCCTTTCCATCTGGGGGACAGAGAGAAAAACATAACATCTAGAACATCTACAACAGTTGTGAGGACCTTATGAGAAGCTCAGCAGTAAGGTACTACAACACCCAGGTACTTGAGGAAGGTTACTGATTTCCACCTGGATAAGGGGACTCCGGATTTGCCTTCAAACTGGCTGGACTCTGCCTGCCCTGTGATCTGGTGCTCTGGACTGTGGACGCTGAAGCCTTCAGTAAAGGTAAAGAGACTGCAACCTTGTGTCCTCGTTCTTCACTGCGCCTCACACCATCCACCATCCACACACTGGGATGCCCTGGGGACATACTTCACCTGTGGGAAGGTACACCATCTAGCTGCCATAACATCACCCCAGCGGACCCCTAAGAAGCGTCGGTCACCCTGACCGAATACCACAGGTGGCGTCACGAACACTATCCCTTTAAAGACCTTTCCCCAATTTATCAACGAACGTCCGCTAGAGCCACGGACCGGGTCAGCCACCGTGACACCCCCCTTGAGAACCGAAGGGCCCGGATCCGAGTACCCCATTGCCCTACTGTGGGGGCGCTCCAATTACAAAAAATAATAATTTGAGCAAACCAAATTTGAATTTTTGATTAAAAAAATTGTGTTTTTTTTTTCAATTTAAAGTGTAATTTATCAAGGAAGCAAGAAGTGGCAAAAATTAGGGACTGAGAGGGGCTCACCCTGGATTAGACATAAAGAAGGGCCACATACACATTCTTTTCATATTGGAATATAGTGGTACTTCTAGACCCATAAAGTCTATGCAGGGAGTGCAAAACCTGCCAAAAATTTCAAGCAGTGTCATCCATACATCCTTAAAGGCACCAACCATACTGCCTTATTCCAATATTAGACAAAAACAACTTATACGACAAATACACATTGTGTAGGTACTCACAGTGGAGTACCTAAACAAATAGAAAAACCATGTGTGATTATGTGAGGAACTAGTAAAGACCTATCATCATACACCACATTACAAGAACAGAGAAAAAAAACGTTGATCTTTGGTCAAAATTGAATATCTATATAAACTTTATTACTGCAATATAAAAAGAACAGGTGAAGGGGAAACAAAGTATACCACCATAGTCACATAGTGTGCTTTAAAAGATGGAGGCGCATCACCCCAGGTACATGTCAATAGGATAGCTATACATAATACCTTCCTGTGTACAATGTATTATTTTAATTAATATATCACTTCAAAAATCCGGACACAGGGCAAATCATTAATATTAAATCACTACACCAAAATAGGTATTGGACCTCATTCAGAGTGACCTCTTTTTCTGAGTACAGATGTACAAGTATCAACATGTAGCCACTTAATAATGATGTTTATAAAAGAGGTCTTTTACCTAACAGAGGAGCAGTCCATCACCCGGAGAAATGCATGTCCTCCCCGATGTGCGGTTTGGTCCTGCCTTCATCAGGGAACCTGCATGTGCATTGTCAGCTCGTTATTTATAATACCGCAATCTCCCATGATGATCTAGAAGCGGTATCACATGACCGGAAGTGATGGCCCAGGCCGGATGTGAGTCAACATGCCAACCAGCGTTGGGATCATACAGTGGGAGGCAACCTACATATTTGAAACTATTTTCTGCTAAGTTTATTTACATGCATGTTGGCACCACATTTTTCAGGAGTGCTCTGTTTGCAGGGTCGGACTGGTCTGGTGGGATACCGGGGATTGCCCGGTTGGCCCCAATAATTGAGAGACTAAGTCGCGGGGGCCCTTTAAAACCATGAATCATTTAAAAGTACAGGCCCTTTAAAAGCACCTCCTAAGGTTATGCAGGGCTGTGTGCACATACCTTGACATTTGACTTTGACCACTGGCGACGCTCTCACTGTCTCACATGACAGGATTCAGGAGGACGTTGTCATTCTTTGTGAGTGGTGACATGTAGGGTTGAGCGAAACGGGTCGGCCATTTTCAGAAGTCGCCGACTTTTGGCAAAGTCGGGTTTCATGAAACCCGACCCGACCCCTGTGTGGGGTCGGCCATGAGGTCGGCGATCTTCTGAATCTGGTATCGGAATTCCGATACCGAGTTCCAATATGTTTTCAATATCGGAAATCGGTATCGGAATCCATATTTAAGTGTAAAATAAAGAATTAAAATAAAAAATATTGCTATACTTACCCTCTGACGCGCCATGTGACCGCTCACGCGACCAATCACAAGCCGCAACGTCATCTAAGGTCCTTCACGCGCTGATTCTAAGGAAGAAAGGCTGCCGGTTAGTACCAGGGCGCGTCAGAGGGTAAGTATAGCAATATTTTTTATTTTAATTCTTTATTTTACACTTAAATATGGATCCCAGGGCCTGAAGGAGAGTTTCCTCTCCTTCAGACCCTGGGAACCATAGTATTCCATTGCACTGCATTGGGTTTCGTGTTTCGGCGGACCCCGACCCCGACCGTTCTATAGGATCGGCCGATTTCACTCGACCCGACTTTTGAGAAAATCAGGTTTCGTGAAACCCGACCCGATCCTATAAAAGTAAAAGTCGCTCAACCCTAGTGACATGTGCTCTGCTTTCCCACTGTCCTTCTCTGTGACTGCCTTGCTATAGCTGTGGTGTCAGGTGATACTGCATTGTGCTCTCCTGTCTCCTGCTGTCCTGCTCTAACGCCCTGGAAGCAGCTTGGGCTGCTGCCTGATTCTAAAGTGCAATACATGTTTTTCTGGGTGAGTGTTCCCAAATGTGTGTGTGTATGCCTGTGTGCGTGTATATATGCCTGTGTGTGTATATATATGCCTGTGTGTGTGTGTATATATATGCCTGTGTGCATGTATATATGCCTGTGTGCAGGTACGGACTGGGGCTGAAATTCAGCCCTGGCATTTGAAACCACACAGGCCCATGTTGTCCTCGTCCCCAAGAACCAGATGGGATATGTTACTAATATTACCCTGGATGGAGGAAAGAATGATTTACTACATGACCAATCTTTCAAATGATACCCATGGCATGCTGGGTAAGTGACGGAGTCAGTGACTTTGTGCTTCATCACAACTGTTAACAGTACGGGTGTCCTGAGAACATCGATTCTGTTAACAATGTAGCAGACAAAGCAGCCCACAACCAGACCGGCCCTTCTGGCATTTGCCAGAATTGCCCAATGGCCAGTCCGGCCCTGCCTGTGTGCATATACAGTATATATATGCCTGTGTGCCTGTACATATGCCTGTGTGTGTGTATATAAAGCCTGTGTGCGTATATAAGCCTGTGTGCGTGTATATATGCCTGTGTGTATGCCTTTCTGCGTGTATATAAGCGTGTGTGCGTGTATCTATACCTGTGAGCATGTATATATGCCTGTGTGCATGTGTGTATGCCTGTGTGTGTATGCCTGTGTGGGTGTATGCCTGTGTGTGTGTATATATACCTGTGTGTGTGTGTGTGCGTGTGTGTGCGCGTGTGTATAAGCCTGTGTGTGTATGTCTGTGTGTGTGTATGCCTGTGTGCGTGTACATATGCCTGTGTGCCTGTATATATGCCTGTGTTTGTGTGTATATATGTCTGTTTGTGTGCGCGTGTGTATAAGCCTGTGTGTGTATGTCTGTGTGTGTGTATGCCTGTGTGCGTGTACATATGCCTGTGTGCCTGTATATATGCCTGTGTTTGTGTGTATATATGTCTGTTTGTGTGTGCGTGTATATATGCCTGTGTGTGTGCGTGTCTTTACGCCTGTGTGCGTGTATATATGCCTGTGTGTATGCCTGTGTGTGTGTATGCCTGTATGCATGCCTGTATGCATATATGCCTGTGTGTATATATGCCTGTATGTGTATTTATATGCCTGTGTGTGTGTGCATATATGCCTGTTGTCATGAACCGGGTCGGAGTTTGCCATGTTTCTCCTGCTCCGGCCTGGTCATGGTGGGGTTAACTATTCCTGCCTCTCTTTGATTTGGGAGTGGCTATTTCTTGGTGCTCTTGCTGGCAGCTTGTGTCAGTGATAGTTTGGGGCTTGCTGAGACTGCTACCTGTGAAACCCCTGTGTTCCTTTTGCCTCTGACCTCCTTACTTGTACCTGACCTGTCTCCTGTACCCGACCTAGTTTGACTCTGGTGTGTATCCCCTCCGTTTGTGACCCGGCTAAGACTCTGACTTTGTCTCCTGCTTCCCGTTTTTGTTAATGTGTGAAGAAACAGTATGGTTAATGGATGCGGGAACTGAAGGGGGATGTGTGAGGGGACATTATGGAGAGTGGGAGGAATGTATGAGGAGACGGCATGGGGGGAAAAAGTGTGAGGGGACACAGAACAGAGCCCACGTAGTGGTGGGGGACATATTGATGCGGATGTATGGGGGGACAGTGTGAGGACAAAGCAAGGAGGGAATAGTATGCTGAAGAGAAGAAGTGTGAAGAGAGGGCACAGTATAAAGACTGGGCAGTAAAGGGGGGACACCATGTGAGAGGACAGTGTGCAGGACATGTACCATTAGAGGGACAGTGTGGGTCATATTTTGAGCAGGGAGCATTGTGAGCAGTCTTTACCGGGGCTTAGGGTAGGTCAGATATTTTTATTTAGGAGCATTAAAATGACACAACTATTTCAAAGGGCGTCGAGTGGAGATGTGCTGCAGAAGACCGGAGAAGATGGAAGTCTGCAGAGATGCCTGTGGATGAGAAACCTCATCATGGAGTCTGGACAAGATGAAGATGAAAATAAAGAGAACGACTCTAATCAGAAAAGACATCACAGGTAAGATACTTGGATGTAAATGTTTATTTGTGATCCTGCCTGCGTCTCATCAGTTCTATGGTTCCTGTACGGTCCGCAGTCTGATGACTGATGACAACAACTCCCAGTATCTCAGACATAGGATTAATCAAGGTTACAAGTTACCCTTAAAGGGACTATGTCAGTGCAGAATGGCTGTTCAAAGTTCTGCCGTTCGGTGCTTCACAGCGGGGCCAATCATGTACATTCACCTTCCCATCTGCTTGTATTCCATCATTCTCCAACCCCCCTCTAATGTCTAATGTGATTGACAGCTCTGACTTCATAGAGCCAGAGAAGGATGAAGATGGATGGAAAACAAGCAGGTGGGAGGCTGTATATAAATGATTGGCCGCCATGATGATCTGAGCTCCTCTGCTTGGTTTGAACAGTCATTCCTGTGCTGACAGAGAGCCTTTAAAGAGGTGTCCAATACACTTGAAAGATTTCGCTCTGACTTATAGCATTGTATATATCCATATAATCTCGTCTTGATCCTCCTCCAGAGCGGGTCCACTGTGGGATACAAGCAGCAGGCATCCTGCAGTGGACTCACTAGTGGGAAACTACCCTAAGGTATATCCAGGGCTTCTGTTAAAGGGAATCTGTCACTGATTTTATGGTATCCTAACTAAGGATAGCAAACTAGTGACAGATCTCCAATCAGGACTCATGATTTGCTGCTGCCAGAAACTTATATTTGCAATGAGGTATATTACAAATATGTTTAACCCCTTTCTGACATGGGACGTACTATCCCGTCGAGGTGGGGTGGGCCCCCATGACCACGGACGGGATAGTACGTCCAGCGCGATCGGCGGCGCTCACGGGGGGAGCAGCTGACATCCGGCACTATGTGCCAGGAGCGGTCACGGACCGCCCCCGGCACATTAACCCCTGGCACACCGCGATCAAAGATGATCGCGATGTGCCGGCGGTGCAGGGAAGCATCGCGCAGAGAGGGGGCTCCCTGCGGGCTTCCCTGAGCCCCCCGCAGCGTTGCTGCGAGGGTCTTACCTCCCTCCCTGCTTGTTCCAGGCCCGGATCCAAGATGGCCGCGGATCCGGGTCCTGCAGGGAGGGAGGTGGCTTCACAGAGCCTGCTCAGAGCAGGCACTGTGAAGCAGCCTGCACTGCTATCAGATCGGTGATCTGACAGAGTGCTGTGCAAACTGTCAGATCACCGATCTGTGATGTCCCCCCCTGGGACAAAGTAAAAAAGTTTTTAAAAAAATTTCCAAATGTGTAAAAAAAAAAAAATATTCCTAAATAATGAAAAAAAAAAAAAAAATTATTCCCATAAATACATTTCTTTATCTAAATAAATAAAAAAAAACAATAAAAGTACATATATTTAGTATCGCCGCGTCCGTAACGGCCCGACCTATAAAACTGGCCCACTAGTTAACCCCTTCAGTAAACACCGTAAGAAAAAAAAAAAAAAAACGAGGCAAAAAACGACGCTTTATTATCATACCGCCGAACAAAAAGTAGAATAACACGCGATCAAAAGGACAGATATAAATAACCATGGTACCGCTGAAAGCGACATATTATCCCGCAAAAAACGAGCTGCCATACAGCATCATCAGCAAAAAAATAAAAAAGTTATAGTCCTGAGAATAAAGCAATGCCAAAATAATTATTTTTTCTATAAAATAGTTTTTATCGTATAAAAGCGCCAAAACATAAAAAAATGATATAAATGAGGTGTCGCTGTAATCATACTGACCCGAAGAATAAAACTGCTTTATCAATTTTACCAAACGCGGAACGGTATAAACGCCTCCCCCAAAAGAAATTTATGAATAGCTGGTTTTTGTCATTCTGTCTCACAAAAATCGGAATAAAAAGCGATCAAAAAATGTCACGTGCCCGAAAATGTTACCAATAAAAACGTCAACTCGTCCCGCAAAAAATAAGACCTCACATGACTCTGTGGACAAAAATATGGAAAAATTATAGCTCTCAAATTGTGGTAACGCAAAAAATATTTTTTGCAATAAAAAGCGTCTTTCAGTGTGTGACGGCTGCCAATCATAAAAATCCGCTAAAAAACCCGCTATAAAAGAAAATCAAACCCCCCTTCATCACCCCCTTAGTTAGGGAAAAATTAAAAAAATGTATTTATTTCCATTTTCCCATTAGGGCTAGGGCTAGGGTTAGGGCTAGGGTTAGGGCTAGGGTTAGGGCTAGGGTTAGGGCTAGGGCTAGGGTTAGGGCTAAGGTTAGGGCTAGGGTTAGGGCTAGGGTTAGGGCTAGGGCTAGGGCTAGGGTTAGGGCTAGGGTTAGGGCTAGGGTTAGGGCTAGGGCTACAGTTTGGGTTGGGGCTAAAGTTACAGTTAGGGTTTAGATTACATTTACAGTTGGGAATAGGGTTGGGATTAGGGTTAGGGGTGTGTCAGGGTTAGAGGTGTGGTTAGAGTTACCGTTGGGATTAGGGTTAGGAGTGTGTTTGGATTAGGGTTTCAGTTATAATTGGGGGTTTTCACTGTTTAGGCACATCAGGGGCTCTCCAAAAGCGACATGGCGTCCGATCTCAATTCCAACCAATTCTGCGTTGAAAAAGTAAAACAGTGCTTCTTCCCTTCCGAGCTCGCCGTGTGCCCAAACAGGGGTTTACCCCAACATATGGGGTATCAGCGTACTCAGGACAAATAGGACAACAACTGTTGGGGTCCAATTTCTCCTGTTACCCTTGGGAAAATACAAAACTGGGGGCTAAAAAATAATTTTTGTGGGAAAAAAAGATTTTTTATTTTTACGGCTCTGCGTTATAAACTGTAGTGAAACACTTGGGGGTTCAAAGTTCTCACAACACATCTAGATAAGTTCCCTGGGGGGTCTAGTTTCCAATATGGGGTCACTTGTGGGGGGTTTCTACTGTTTATGTACATTAGGGGTTCTGCAAACGCAATGTGACGCCTGCAGACCATTCCATCTAAGTCTGCATTCCAAATGGCACTCCTTCCCTTCCGAGCCCTCCCATGCGCCCAAACGGTGGTTCCCCCCAACATATGGGGTATCAGCGTACTCAGGACAAATTGGACAACAACTTTTGTGGTCGAATTTCTCCTCTTACCCTCGGGAAAATACAAAACTGGGGGCTAAAAAATAATTTTGGGGGGAAAGATTTTTTTTTTAATTTTCACGGCTCTGCGTTACAAACTGTAGTGAAACACTTGGGGGTTCAAAGCTCTCACAACACATCTAGATGAGTTCCTTAGGGGGTCTAGTTTCCAAAATGGTGTCACTTGTGGGGGGTTTCTACTGTTTAGGTACATTAGGGGCTCTGCAAATGCAATGTGACACCTGCAGACCATTCCATCTAAGTCTGCATTCCAAATGGCACTCCTTCCCTTCCGAGCCCTCCCATGCGCCCAAACGGTGGTTCCCCCCAACATATGGGGTATCAGCGTACTCAGGACAAATTGGACAACAACTTTTGGGGTCGAATTTCTCCTCTTACCCTCGGGAAAATACAAAACTGGGGGCTAAAAAATAATTTTGGGGGGAAAGATTTTTTTTTTTTAATTTTCACGGCTCTGCATTACAAACTGTAGTGAAACACTTGGGGGTTCGAAGCGCTCACAACACATCTAGATGAGTTCCTTAGGGGGTCTAGTTTCCAAAATGGTGTCACTTGTGGGGGGTTTCTACTGTTTAGGTACATTAGGGGCTCTGCAAATGCAATGTGACACCTGCAGACCATTCAATCTAAGTCTGCATTCCAAATGGCACTCCTTCCCTTCCGAGCCCTCCCATGCGCCCAAACGGTGGTTCCCCCCAACATATGGGGTATCAGCGTACTCAGGACAAATTGGACAACAACTTTTGCGGTCGAATTTCTCCTCTTACCCTCGGGAAAATACAAAACTGGGGGCTAAAAAATAATTTTGGGGGGAAAGATTTTTTTTTTTAATTTTCACGGCTCTGCGTTACAAACTGTAGTGAAACACTTGGGGGTTCAAGGCTCTCACAACACATCTAGATGAGTTCCTTAGGGGGCCTAGTTTCCAAAATGGTGTCACTTGTGGGAGGTTTCTACTGTTTAGGTACATTAGGGGCTCTGCAAATGCAATGTGACACCTGCAGACCATTCATATCTAAGTCTGCATTCCAAATGGAGCTCCTTCCCTTCCGAGCCCTCCCATGCGCCCAAACAGTGGTTCCCCCCCCCCATATATGGGGTATTAGCGCACTCAGGACAAATTGGACAACAAATTTTGGGGTCCAATTTCTCCTGTTACCCCCGGGAAAATACAAAACTGGGGGCTAAAAAATAATTTTTGTGGGAAAAAATTTTTGTTTTATTTTTACGGCTCTCCATTATAAACTTCTGTGAAGCCCTTGGTGGGTCAAAGCGCTCACCACACATCTAGATAAGTTCCTTAGGGGGTCTAGTTTCCACAATGGTGTCACTTGTGAGGGGTTTCTACTATTTAGGTACATTAGGGGCTCTGCAAACGCAACATGGCGTCTCATCTCAATTCCTGTCAATTTTGCATTGAAAAGTCAAACGGCGCTCCTTACTTTCCGAGCTCTCCCATCCGCCCAAACAGTGGTTTACCCCCACATATGGGGTATCAGCGTACTCAGGACAAATTGTACAACACCTTTTGAGGTCCAATTTCTTCTCTTACCCTTGGAAAAATAAAAATTTGTGGGCAAAAAGATAATTTTTGTGAAAAAATATGTGTGAGGTCTCGAGTTCCTGCTTCTGCACAGGGGGAATCTCGAGCCATCTCCGCTGCGGTCTCCCATTCTTATCCAGCCGCAGTGGAGTCTGCTCAGCAGGGACGTCGGTCCCAGCATCTTGCTCAATCTCACTCTGTACAGAGAGTTACTGCTGCTTCTTCAGCTTCTGCCATTAAAGCCAGTGCTGGTCAGCAGCGAGCGGACTTCTCTGGGACTAAGTCCTTGTCTGTACACACTGAGCATGCCCAGGGCAAGATCTCCCGTTGGAGATCGAGGGTCATGTGCTCAGGCCCTGCAGCACATTCCATTGGTCCTCTTGGCAGGTCTTGGAAGGGCAAAGTTTCTGTGGCCACTTCCTGTGCTGCAACTATATAAACTGCGCATGACCGCACGGCCATGCGCTAGTGTACATTTGCATATGTGTGTTTGTTGTGAGTGCAAGTCGTCCTTGGATACCCCTTCCCTATTGAATGTCTGTTCGCGGAAGGTGTATGGTTGCTATCTAGCGCCCGACTTATCCTACAGCACGAATCACACATTACAGCGTCCAGTTGCTGTGACCGCCAGTACGGCGCCGTGCACTTCCTCTGTGCTTTCCTTACCCAAGCCTGGGTGGTTAGTGGCGTTCGTCAGTGCGGCACCGCATGCACTCTTGTGCCCTAATATTGTTATTCAGCTTCCTTACACACCCAGTTGCGGTGTTGTGCCAGCAAGGGTCTAATCGAACTTCAATCCTAGTTGGGGTTGAGTTCGCTGACTACTTGCTCGCGCTCTATGTGCGGTACCGCGATCCTGTGACGCAACAGGATCGCTTCCTTCACGCTAGGTGAAGTTTAACCCACGTGTGTATACTTATGAGTACCGCCATATAGTCCGTCATTACTTGGCAGCAGGTTCCATCTCTGCACGGTGGACCCCGGGCTGCGAACGCACCATACTCTATCTGTCTTTGTATTTGGTGCGTTCCGCTAGCCCTAACATTACACTAGCGCCAGGGTCTGGCTAGTAATGACGGACAAACAGCAATCCTTGCGGTATATCCAGCAGCTGGAGGGTAGGTTGGCGGCTCTTGAGAGCGCAACCTCAGCCGTGGATGTTACCGCAGTTGCTGTACAGGCTGCTAGCGTGGCTGCAGCAACCCTGTCCATTGCCACCCCTGCTCCAACATTTTCTCGCCTCCCGCTGCCAGAAAGATTTTCTGGTAATAGCAAATTTTGTAGGGCATTTGTGAGTCAGTGCTCTATTCACCTCGAGCTCCTGGCTGCACGTTTTCCCACAGAGCGGGCTAAGGTGGGATTTATAGTGTCTCTCTTGTCGGACAGGGCGTTGGAATGGGCTACGCCGCTGTGGGAGCGTGGCGATCATGTGGTGCAGAGTGCTCCGCTGTTTCTGAGCACTCTGAAACAGGTCTTTTTAGGACCTCAAGTCACCCATGATATTGCGCTCCAACTGCTGGCATTAACTCAGGGTGAGTCCTTGGTCAGTCAGTTTGCCGTCCAATTCCGCACTTTAGCTTCTGAGCTGGATTGGTTGGATCAAGCTCTTATCCCCATATTTTGGAGGGGCCTGGCTGACCACGTTAAGGACGCTCTGGCCACTAGGGAGATTCCTGCCACACTGGAGGAGTTAATAACTGTCTCCACTCGAATTGACCTCCGTTTTAACGAGCGGAGGTTAGAGCGAGCCCAGTGTAGGCAGAGGTTTCGGCTGGCTCCTACCTTCGCCAAACCTCTAGAATCTCCGGTCCTGGTTCCTGAGTCACATGAGGCCAGGGAAGTGTCACAAGCGGGATCTAAGTCCCGGACCGCTTGTGCACTCAAGGTCTGTCATGTTTGCCAGCAGTCAGGACATCTAGCCACCAGATGTCCTCAGCGGTCGAGGAAACGTCAGCGTCTAGTGGTAGTAGGTGGAGGTACACTAGACACGGCGACGTTTGCCTCTAAATTGTCCATTAAGGGGACAATTACTATAGGCTCATTCTCCCACTCGGTAGAGCTCTGCGTGGATTCTGGGGCGGAGGGCAATTTTATGTCTTCTGCCTTCGCCCAACGTCACGCAATACCCCTGGTTATGCTAGCTCAACCAGTAACAGTACGAGTGGTGAATGGGTCGACACTGCCCTCACAGATTACACACCAGACCATCCCTTTTACTCTGTCCATGTCGCCATCTCATCAGGAGATTATATCTCTGCTCGTCATTCCTGAGGGAATTGATGAGGTCCTGTTGGGAATACCTTGGCTACGGTACCACTCTCCTCATATTGAGTGGTCATCTGGCAGAATCCTGGGATGGGACGAATCTTGTGGGGGTAGGTGTCAGAGGGAGTACGTTCAGGTTGCTACTACAGAGGTACCCGCAGATCTTTCCTCTCTCCCCAAGCAGTATTGGTCTTATGCAGATGTGTTCTCCAAAAAGGCGGCGGAGATCCTTCCGCCCCATCGCCCCTATGACTGTCCTATTGATCTCTTGCCTGGTGCTGAGCCTCCCCGGGGTCGAGTCTAACCGTTATCTCTCCCGGAGACGGAGGCAATGTCACAGTACATCCAGGAAAATCTGGCAAGAGGATTCATTAGGAAGTCAGTGTCACCTGCTGGGGCAGGGATCTTCTTCGTGCAGAAGAGGAATGGGGAATTGCGTCCATGCATAGACTACAGGGGTCTTAATGCCATCACCGTTAAAAATAAATATCCTTTGCCCTTGATATCTGAGCTCTTCGATAGGCTTCGGGGAGCAAGGGTATTTACTAAACTAGATCTGCGGGGTGCTTACAACCTGATTCGCATCTGTGAGGGGGACGAATGGAAGACGGCTTTTAACACCAGGGATGGGCACTATGAATATCTGGTGATGCCCTTCGGGCTCTGTAATGCCCCAGCCGTTTTCCAAGACTTTGTGAACGATATCTTCCGGGATATGCTTTCCACCTCGGTCGTAGTCTATCTGGATGATATTCTCATCTACTCTCCAGATATTGACTCCCACCGGAGAGATGTTTGCAAAGTCTTCGACCTCCTACGGGCAAACTCCCTCTATGCCAAGTTGGAGAAGTGTATGTTTGAGCAGGAGTCCTTACCTTTCCTAGGCTACATCATCTCTGCCCAGGGATTGGCTATGGATCCTGCCAAACTACAGGCTGTGATGGACTGGCAGGAACCCCATTCTCTTAAAGCGGTGCAGCGCTTTATGGGGTTCATTAATTATTATCGCCAGTTCATTCCGCACTTCTCAACTTTGGTAGCTCCCTTGGTTGCCCTCACCAAGAAGGGGGCGAATCCCAAATTGTGGTCTGAGGAGGTCTCCAAGGCCTTTAACTCTATAAAGTCACACTTCGCTAGCGCTCCCATCCTACATCGCCCCGATGTTGATAAGCCATTTATCATGGAGGTGGATGCCTCTTCTGTTGGTGCTGGAGCAGTCCTCTTCCAAAAGGATGCTCAAGGTCGGAAGCATCCTTGCTTCTTCTTTTCTAAGACCTTCTCACCAGCAGAGCCGAATTATTCCATCGGGGACAGGGATTGCTAGCCATGAAGTTGGCTTTCTCGGAGTGGAGACATCTCTTGGAGGGAGCACGTTTTCCCTTCCAAGTCTTCACAGACCATAAAAATTTGGTGTACCTGCAGACAGCCCAGCGGTTGAATTCTCGCCAGGCCAGATGGTCCTTATTCTTCTCCCGGTTTCATTTCACCCTCCATTTTCTTTCTGGGGAGAAGAACATTCGGGCCGACGCTCTCTCTCGCTCCGTTGTGTCATCTGCGGAGGAGGAGGAGCCTCGGCTTATTGTCCCCACCGAGAGCTTGAGAACTGTAGCCCCGGTTTCGCTAGAGTCTGTGCCTCCGGGCAAGACTTTTGTACCATCCAGTTTGCGACCGGAGGTTCTCTCTTGGGCACACTCGTCCAGGGTGGGTGGACATTTTGGTACCAAAAGGACATCTGAGTTACTGGCGAGGACATACTGGTGGCCGCATATGGCTCGTGATGTCGCAGAGTATGTTCGGGCGTGTGTCTCTTGCGCCAAGAACAAGACTCCTCGGCAACGGCCAGCTGGTTTGCTTTATCCTCTGCCGGTGGCGGACAGGCCCTGGGAGATGGTCGGGATGGACTTTGTGGTGGGCTTACCCAAGTCTCGTAACTGCACCATTATCTGGGTGATCACCGACCATTTTTCCAAAATGGTGCACTTGATGCCTCTTCCACGGCTACCTTCTGCACGGGCGTTGGCTGTCTTGTTCGTCAAGCATATCTTTCGCCTACACGGTATGCCAGACAAAATTGTTAGTGACCGGGGTCCCCAGTTTGCGTCTTGATTCTGGAGAGAGCTTTGTCGTCTACTCAGTATTGAGTTGAATCTCTCTTCGGCATATCATCCCGAGACGAATGGGTTGGTAGAGAGGGCCAACCAGACCTTGGTCACATATTTACGACATTTTGTTTCTGCCAGGCAGGATGACTGGGCATCCTTGCTACCGTGGGCAGAGTTTGCACTTAACAATGCCGTAGCCGACTCCACCGGTCAGACTCCATTCCTCCTAAATTACGGCCAGCATCCGCGTGTTCCTGTGCCCATGCCTGTGTCTTCTGCTGACTCCAGGGTGGCAGACTGGGCTGTGGAGGCACGGGACATTTGGGACCGCACGCAGGATGCCATTCGGGCCTCCAAGGAGAGAATGAGGTCCTCCGCCGATGTTCATTGGCGCCCCGCTCCGACCTTTGCTCCTGGCGACTTGGTGTGGCTCTCCGCCCATAACATCAGGCTGCGAGTTGAGTCCACTAGGTTTGCTCCTCGCTACTTGGGTCCCTTGAAGGTTCTCGAACAGGTTAATCCTGTGGTCTACCGTTTGGCTCTTCCTCCACGCTTGGGTATCACCGACACCTTTCATGTGTCCCTCTTGAAACCCGTATACATGTCCCGGTTTTCCGAGTCATCTGCCGGGACATCGGGTTCGTCTACGGACGATTATGAGGTGAACGCTATTTTGGGGTGCAAGGTGGTACGCGGCAAAAAGTTCTATCTGGTGGATTGGAAGGGTTATGGCCCAGAGGACAGGTCATGGGAGCCTGCTGAAAACATTCGGGCCCCACAGCTCATTGCTGCCTTCGAGCGTAGCGAGGCCCAAGGAGGGGGGGGGCCCTAGGAGGGGGGGTGATGTTAGGTCTCGAGTTCCCGCTTCGGCACAGGGGGAATCTCGAGCCATCTCCGCTGCGGTCTCCCATTCTTATCCACCCACAGTGGAGTCTGCTCAGCAGGGACGTCGGTCCCAGCGTCTTGCTCAGTCTCACTCTGTACAGAGAGTTACTGCTGCTTCTTCAGCTTCTGCCATTAAAGCCAGTGCTGGTCAGCAGCGAGCGGACTTCTCTGGGACTAAGTCCTTGTCTGTACACACTGAGCATGCCCAGGGCAAGATCTCCCGTTGGAGATTGAGGGTCATGTGCTCAGGCCCTGCAGCACATTCCATTGGTCCTCTTGGCAGGTCTTGGAAGGGCAAAGTTTCTGTGGCCACTTCCTGTGCTGCAACTATATAAACTGCGCATGACCGCACGGCCATGCGCTAGTGTACATTTGCATATGTGTGTTTGTTGTGAGTGCAAGTCGTCCTTGGATACCCCTTCCCTATTGAATGTCTGTTCGCGGAAGGTGTATGGTTGCTATCTAGCGCCCGACTTATCCTACAGCACGAATCACACATTACAGCGTCCAGTTGCTGTGACCGCCAGTACGGCGCCGTGCACTTCCTCTGTGCTTTCCTTACCCAAGCCTGGGTGGTTAGTGGCGTTCGTCAGTGCGGCACCGCATGCACTCTTGTTCCCTAATATTGTTATTCAGCTTCCTTACACACCCAGTTGCGGTGTTGTGCCAGCAAGGGTCTAATCGGACTTCAATCCTAGTTGGGGTTGAGTTCGCTGACTACTTGCTCGCGCTCTATGTGCGGTACCGCGATCCTGTGACGCAACAGGATCGCTTCCTTCACGCTAGGTGAAGTTTAACCCACGTGTGTATACTTATGAGTACCGCCATATAGTCCGTCATTACTCAGCAGCAGGTTCCATCTCTGCACGGTGGACCCCGGGCTGCGAACGCACCATACTCTATCTGTCTTTGTATTTGGTGCGTTCCGCTAGCCCTAACAATATGATTTTTTATTTTTACGGTTCTGCATTACAAACTTATGTGAAGCACTGGGTGGGTCAAAGTGCTCACCACACCTCTAGATAAGTTCCTTAGGGGGTCTACTTTCCAAAATGGTGTCACTTGTGGGGGGTTTCAATGTTTAGGCACATCAGTGGCTCTCCAAACGCGAGATGGCGTCCCATCTCAATTCCTGTCAATTTTGCATTGAAAAGTCAAACGGCGCTCCTTCCCTTCCGAGCTCTCCCATCCGCCCAAACAGTGGTTTACCCCCACATATGGGGTATCAGCGTACTCAGGACAAATTGTACAACAACTTTTGGGGTCCAATTTCTTCTCTTACCCTTGGAAAAATAAAAAATTGGGGGCAAAAAGATAATTTTTGTGAAAAAATATGATTTTTTATTTTTACGGTTCTACATTATAAACTTCTGTGAAGCACTTAGTGGGTCAAAGAGCTCACCACTAGGGTTGAGCGAAACGGGTCGTTCATTTTCAAAAGTCGCCGACTTTTGGCAAAGTCGGGTTTCATGAAACCCGATCCGACCCCTGTGCGGGGTCGGCCATGCGGTACGCGACTTTCGCGCCAAAGTCGCGTTTCAATGACGCGAAAAGCGCCATTTCTCAGCCAATGAAGGTAAACGCAGAGTGTGGGCAGCGTGATGACATAGGTCCTGGTCCCCACCATCTTAGAGAAGGGCATTGCAGTGATTGGCTTGCTGTCTGCGGCGTCACAGGGGCTATAAAGGGGCGTTCCCGCCAACCGCCATGTTACTGCTGCTGATCTGAGCTTAGGGAGAGGTTGCTGCCGCTTCGTCAGAAGCAGGGATAGCGTTAGGCAGGGTCCATTAACCACCAAACCGCTTGTGCTGTAGCGATTTCCACTGCCCAACACCACCTTCGGTGTGCAGGGACAGTGGAAGCTCCTTTTTTTTTTTTCCCCTCAGCGCTGTAGCTCATTGGGCTGCCCTAGAAGGCTCCATGATAGCTGCATTGCTGTGTGTACGCCGCTGTGCAAACCAACTGCTTTTTTCAAAGCACAAATCCTCTTGTTCCTTCCTTTCTGCACAGCTATCTTTTTGGTTTGTACACACTTTTTATTTAATTTGTGCATCAGTCCACTCCTTATTGCTGCCTGCCATACCTGGCTGAGATTACTGCAGGGAGATAGTAATTGAAGGACACTCCCTGTTTTTTTTTTTTTTTTTTGTGGGAGATTAAGATTGACATTTCTGCTAGAGTGCCATCCCTGTCTGTGTCATCTCTCACTCAGTGGGCCATAGAAAGCCTATTTATTTTTTTGCTTGATTTGGGTTATAAAATCTACCTGAAAAAATCACTACATCAATCAGTGGGAGAAAAATATTGGCCTCAGGGCTTGTGTGCCACTCTTGACTCCTGTGTGCATCATCACTCACTCAGTGGGCCATAGAAAGCCTATTTATTTTTTTGCTTGATTTTGGTTCTAAAATCTACCTGAAAAAATCACTACATCAATCAGTGGGAGAAAAATATTGGCCTCAGGGCGTGTGTGCCACTCCTGACTCCTGTGTGCATCATCACTCACTCAGTGGGCCATAGAAAGCCCATTTTTTTTTTTTGCTTTATTTGGGTTCTAAATTCTACCTGAAAAAATCAATAAATCAATCAGTGGGAGATTAATATTGGCCTTTGGGCTTGTGTGCCAGTCCTAAGCGTGCCATCTCTCTCTCTCAGATAGTGGGCCATAGAAAGCCTATTTATTTTTTATTTTTTTTATTGGGTTTATAAATTTTCCCTGGAAAAAAAAAAAAAAAGTGGGAGATTAATATTGGCCTCTGGGCTTGTGTGCCAGTCCTGAGCGTGCCATCTCTCTCACAAATAGTGGGCCATAGAAAGCCTATTTATTTATTTTTTTTTTGGTTTTATAAATTCTCCCTTAAAAAAAAAAGGGAGATTAATATTGGCCTTTGGGCTTGTGTGCCAGTCCTAAGCGTGCCATCTCTCTCTGTCTCTCAGATAGTGGGCCATAGAAAGCCTATTTATTATTTTTTTTATTGGGTTTATAAATTTTCCCTGGAACAAAAAAAAAAAAGTGGGAGATAAATATTGGCCTCTGGGCTTGTGTGCCACTCCTGAATCCTGTGTGCGTCATCTCTCACTCAGTGGGCCATAGAAAGCCTTTTTTTGTTTTATTTGTTTTCTAAATTCTCCCTGAAAAAATCATTTTATTTTCTTTGGTTTCTAAATTCTTCCTGAAAAAATCATTTTATTCTATTTTTTTTTCCTAAAGTCTCCCTGAAAAAAAACAAAAAAAAAACAAATCAGTGGGAGATTAATATTGCCCTTTCTGCTTGTGTGCCAGTCTTGACTCCTGGGTGTGCCATCTCTCTCTCTCTCTCCAATTGTGGGCCATAGAAAGCCTATTATTTTTTTTAGCTTGATTTGGCTTCCAAAATCTACCTGAAAAAATCACTACATCAATCAGTGGGAGATAAATATTGGCCTCTGGGCTTGTGTGCCACTCCTGACTCCTGTGTGCGTCATCTCTCACTCAGTGGGCCATAGAAAGCCTTTTTTTGTTTTATTTGTTTTCTAAATTCTCCCTGAAAAAATCATTTTATTTTCTTTGGTTTCTAAATTCTTCCTGAAAAAATCATTTTATTCTATTTTTTTTTTTCCTAAAGTCTCCCTGAAAAAAAAAAACAAAAAAACAAATCAGTGGGAGATTAATATTGCCCTTTCTGCTTGTGTGCCAGTCTTGACTCCTGGGTGTGCCATCTCTCTCTCTCTCTCCAATTGTGGGCCATAGAAAGCCTATTATTTTTTTAGCTTGATTTGGGTTCCAAAATCTACCTGAAAAAATCACTACATCAATCAGTGGGAGATAAATATTGGCCTCTGGGCTTGTGTGCCACTCCTGACTCCTGTGTGCGTCATCTCTCACTCAGTGGGCCATAGAAAGCCTTTTTTTGTTTTATTTGTTTTCTAAATTCTCCCTGAAAAAATCATTTTATTTTATTTGGTTTCTAAATTCTTCCTCAAAAAATCATTTTATTCTATTTTTTTTTTTCCTAAAGTCTCCCTGAAAAAAAAAAAAAAAAACAAATCAGTGGGAGATTAATATTGCCCTTTCTGCTTGTGTGCCAGTCTTGACTCCTGGGTGTGCCATCTCTCTCTCCAATTGTGGGCCATAGAAAGCCTATTATTTTTTTTAGCTTGATTTGGGTTCCAAAATCTACCTGAAAAAATCACTACATCAATCAGTGGGAGATAAATATTGGCCTCTGGGCTTGTGTGCCACTCCTGACTCCTGTGTGCGTCATCTCTCACTCAGTGGGCCATAGAAAGCCTTTTTTTGTTTTATTTGTTTTCTAAATTCTCCCTGAAAAAATCATTTTATTTTATTTGGTTTCTAAATTCTTCCTGAAAAAATCATTTTATTCTGTTTTTTTTTTCCTAAAGTCTCCCTGAAAAAAAAAACAAAAAAACAAATCAGTGGGAGATTAATATTGCCCTTTCTGCTTGTGTGCCAGTCTTGACTCCTGGGTGTGCCATCTCTCTCTCTCTCTCCAATTGTGGGCCATAGAAAACCTATTATTTTTTTTAGCTTGATTTGGGTTCCAAAATCTACCTGAAAAAATCACTACATCAATCAGTGGGAGATAAATATTGGCCTCTGGGCTTGTGTGCCACTCCTGACTCCTGTGTGCGTCATCTCTCACTCAGTGGGCCATAGAAAGCCTTTTTTTGTTTTATTTGTTTTCTAAATTCTCCCTGAAAAAATCATTTTATTTTATTTGGTTTCTAAATTATTCCTGAAAAAATCATTTTATTCTATTATTTTTTTTTCCTAAAGTCTCCCTTAAAAAAAAAAAAAAATCAAATCAGTGGGAGATTAATATTTACATTTGTGCTTCAGTGACAGTCCTGCGTGTGTGGCATCTCTCTCATTTGTTGCCACCAACAACAGAGTGTGTAACATTGTGCCTGATTTTCGTTGTGGTCTCACTCACCTGTAAAGGGGTAGCTAAATCATACTGAAGTTATAGCTCACCGTGTAATTTGTGTGACAGCAACAAATACCGTTAGTTTGTTTACGTTTTTAAAACAATGAGGAAGTATGGTGGAAGAGGTCGTGGCCGGGGGCGTTCATTGTCAGCTGGTAATGAGGGTAGTGGTAGTGGTGGAGCATCAGCTGGTCGTGGGAAAAAAAATATTGCACCTAAGTCTGGAGCTGTGGAGCCAGGTTCGTCGTCTGGCTACACAAGGCCTCGAACGCTCCCTTTTCTGGGAGTAGGAAAACCGCTTTTAAAGCCGGAGCAGCAAGAGCAAGTTTTGGCTTATCTTGCTGACTTAGCCTCTAGCTCTTTTGCCTCCTCTCGTGAAACTGGTAAATGTCAAAGCAGCGCGTCGTTAGTGGATGTTCACGGTCAGGGACAAGTCGCTTCCTTGTCCTCTTCAGCAAAAACAACAACAGAGAAGAATGCAGCAGGCGACACAACGGGTTACTCCATGGAGCTCTTTACACATACCGTCCCTGGCTTAGAAAGTGAAGCAGTTAACAGTCCATGCCCATTACAAGTTGAATCTGACATGGAGTGCACTGATGCACAGCCACAGCCAGACTACTATGCTGGTCCTTTGACTCAGACCACAACATTGCCCTCGCAGGGTGCTGATCAAGAATCAGACCCTGATGAGACTATGTTGCCCCATCACGAACGCTATACCACCGACCGACACGGTGACACAGACGAAGTTGCACACGAGCTACAAGAAGAGGTAATAGATGACCCAGTTCTTGACCCCGATTGGCAGCCATTGGGGGAACAGGGTGCAGGCGGCAGCAGTTCTGAAGCGGAGGAGGAGGGGCCGCAGCAGGCATCAACATCGCAACAGGTTCCATCTGCCGGGCCCGTATCTTGCCCAAAACGCGTGGCAAAGCCAAAACCTGTTGGAGGACAGCGTGGCCATCCGGTTAAAGCTCAGTCTGCAATGCCTGAAAAGGTATCCGATGCTAGAAAGAGTGCAGTCTGGCATTTTTTTTAAACAACATCCAATTGATCAGCGCAAAGTCATCTGTCAAAAATGTTCAACTACCTTAAGCAGAGGACAGAATCTGAAAAGTCTCAATACAAGTTGCATGCATAGACATTTAACCACCATGCATTTGCAAGCCTGGACTAACTACCAAACGTCCCTTAAGGTTGTAGCACCCTCGGCCAATGAAGCTAGTCAGCAACGCAACATCCCTTCCGGCAGTGTAGGGCCACCATTTTCCGCACCACCTGCAGTATCTGTGCAGGTTTCTTTGCCAGGCCAAAGCAGTCAGGGTCAGGGAATCACCAGTTTCGTAGTAGGAAACACTGCATCTAGGGCACCGGTGGCAACAATACCATCTCCCACCGTCTCTCAGTCTGCCATGTCCACCGGCACCCCCGCTAGTTCCACGATCTCCAGCTCTCCAGTCCAGCTCACCCTACATGAGACTATGGTTAGAAAAAGGAAGTACTTAGCCTCGCATCCGCGTACACAGGGTTTGAACGCACACATAGCTAGACTAATCTCGTTAGAGATGATGCCCTACCAGTTAGTTGAAAGCGAAGCTTTCAAAGCCCTGATGGACTACGCTGTACCACGCTACGAGCTACCCAGTCGACACTTTTTTTCCAGAAAAGCCATCCCAGCCCTCCACCAGCATGTTAAAGAGCGCATCGTCCATGCACTCAGGCAATCTGTGAGCACAAAGGTGCACCTGACAACAGATGCATGGACCAGTAGGCATGGCCAGGGACGTTACGTGTCCATCACGGCACACTGGGTAAATGTGGTGGATGCAGGGTCCACAGGGGACAGCAAGTTTGGGACAGTTCTGCCTAGCCCACGGTCTAGGAAACAATTGGCTGTAGCCGTTCGCACCCCCTCCTCCTCCTCTTCGTCCTCCTGCAGAAGCGAGAGCTCGTCCACAGACCGCAGTCGCACAACCACTCCATCCGCAGCTGCCACTGTTGCACACCAGGTCTCCCATTATGGGGCAGCTACTGGCAAACGTCAGCAGGCTGTATTGGCTATGAAGTGTTTGGGCGACAACAGACACACCGCGGAAGTTCTGTCCGAGTTCTTGCAGAAAGAAACGCAGTCGTGGCTGGGCACTGTAGATCTTGAGGCAGGCAAGGTAGTGAGTGATAACGGAAGGAATTTCATGGCTGCCATCTCCCTTTCCCAACTGAAACACATTCCTTGCCTGGCTCACACCTTAAACCTGGTGGTGCAGTGCTTCCTGAAAAGTTATCCGGGGTTATCCGACCTGCTCCTCAAAGTGCGTGGACTTTGCTCACATATCCGCCGTTCGCCCGTACACTCCAGCCGTATGCAGACCTATCAGCATTCTTTGAACCTTCCCCAGCATCGCCTAATCATAGACGTTGCAACAAGGTGGAACTCAACACTGCACATGCTTCAGAGACTGTGTGAACAGAGGCGGGCTGTTATGTTTTTGTGGGAGGATACACATACACGGGCAGGCAGTAGGATGGCAGACATGGAGTTGTCAGGTGTGCAGTGGTCGAAGATTCAAGACATGTGTCAAGTCCTTCAGTGTTTTGAGGAATGCACACGGCTGGTTAGTGCAGACAACGCCATAATAAGCATGAGCATCCCCCTAATGCGTCTGCTGATGCAAAGTTTGACGCACATAAAGGATCAGGCGTCTGCAGCTGAGGAAGAGGAAAGCCTTGATGACAGTCATCCATTGTCTGGCCAGGGCAGTGTACAGGACGAGGTAGCGGGCGAAGAGGAGGAGGAGGACGAGGAGGATGATGGAAATGATAATATTTTTAATGAGGAAGCTTTTCCGGGGCCACTGGAAATTGGTGGCGCGGCAAGGCCGGGTTCTGGTTTTTTGAGGGACACAAGTGACGTGGATTTGCCTGAAACTGCCCCTCAACCAAGCACAACCGCAGATTTGAGAACTGGAACTTTGGCCCACATGGCGGATTATGCCTTACGTATCCTCAAAAGGGACACACGCATAATTAAAATGATGAATGATGACGATTACTGGTTGGCCTGCCTCCTTGATCCTCGCTATAAAGGCAAATTGCAAAATATAATGCCACATGAGAACTTGGAACTAATATTAGCAACCAAACAATCAACTCTTGTTGACCGTTTGCTTCTGGCATTCCCTGCACACAGCGCCCGTGATCGTTCTCACACGAGCTGCAGGGGCCAGCAGACCAGAGGAGTTAGAGGGGCAGAAATCAGAAGTGGCGTTGGCCAGAGGGGTTTTCTGACCAGGTTGTGGAGTGATTTTGCTATGACCGCAGACAGGACAGGTACTGCAGCATCAATTCAAAGTGACAGGAGACAACATTTGTCCAGTATGGTTACAAACTATTTTTCATCCCTTATCGATGTTCTCCCTCAACCGTCATTCCCATTTGATTGCTGGGCATCAAAATTAGACACCTGGCCAGAATTGGCAGAATATGCATTGCAGGAGCTTGCTTGCCCGGCAGCTAGTGTCCTATCAGAAAGAGTATTCAGTGCTGCAGGTTCAATACTAACAGAAAAAAGGACTCGTCTGGCTACCCAAAATGTAGATGATCTAACCTTCATTAAAATGAACCACAACTGGATTTCGAAATCTTTTGCCCCACCTTGCCCGGCTGACACCTAGCTTTCCTATGAAAAGGTCTTGCCTGTGGACTATTCTGAATGCCTTTTCCAATCTCGTAATTTTCTGCACCTGATTGTCCAGCATACGACATGTTTACACCTCACTAAATGGCCAAACTCCCCACACGGGGCCGTGGTATCGACACTTGGCGACAGCACCCGTGAGAGTGCAGTTTGTCTGAAGAGGTGGGTGAGCCCGCTTTTGGTCGACGGCACTGCCACTGGGTCCCTCCTAGTACAATAAAGTGTCTCTGGCGGTGGTGGTGCGCACCCAACGTCAGACACACCGTTGTAATATGAGGGGCCCTGGGCCTGTACCGCCGGCCACAAGACAGTTTCCCCCCACCCCAGCTCAAACAGTGCTCTACCACTTGCAAAATTATCTCACAGCTCCACCAATGTTTAGTCTATGCGCTGACATCCTTCAATGCCTGCCACTGACAATACCATTGTATTGACATTTTTGTTATGTTAGGCCTTCGATGCCTGTCTGTGGTCACTCCTTCCACTAGGCCTCCACTGACCACACCACTGCTGCCCGTGTACCCCTGTAACCAATTTAAAATTGCCTACAGCCATGTGTTATTATTTTAGGCCTTCGATGCCTGTCTGCGGTGACTCCTTCCACTAGGCCTCCACTGACCACACCACTGCTGCCCGTGTACCCCTGTAACCAATTTAAAATTGCCTACAGCCATGTGTTATTATTTTAGGCCTTCGATGCCTGTCTGCGGTGACTCCTTCCACTAGGCCTCCACTGACCACACCACTGCTGCCCGTGTACCCCTGGAACCAATTTAAAATTGCCTACAGCCATGTGTTATTATTTTAGGCCTTCGATGCCTGTCTGCGGTCACTCCTTCCACTATGCCTCCAATGACCACACCACTGCTGCCCGTGTACCCCTGTAACCAATTTAAAATTGCCTACAGCCATGTGTTATTATTTTAGGCCTTCGATGCCTGTCTGCGGTGACTCCTTCCACTAGGCCTCCACTGACCACACCACTGCTGCCCGTGTACCCCTGGAACCAATTTAAAATTGCCTACAGCCATGTGTTATTATTTTAGGCCTTCGATGCCTGTCTGCGGTCACTCCTTCCACTAGGCCTCCACTGACCACACCACTGCTGCCCGTGTACCCCTGGAACCAATTTAAAATTGCCTACAGCCATGTGTTATTATTTTAGGCCTTCGATGCCTGTCTGCGGTCACTCCTTCCACTAGGCCTCCACTGACCACACCACTGCTGCCCGTGTACCCCTGGAACCAATTTAAAATTGCCAACAGCCATGTGTTATCATTTTAGGCCTTCGATGCCTGTCTGCGGTCACTCCTTCCACTAGGCCTCCACTGACCACACCACTGCTGCCCGTGTACCCCTGGAACCAATTTAAAATTGCCTACAGCCATGTGTTATTATTTTAGGCCTTCGATGCCTGTCTGCGGTCACTCCTTCCACTAGGCCTCCACTGACCACACCACTGCTGCCCGTGTACCCCTGTAACCAATTTAAAATTGCCTACAGCCATGTGTTATTATTTTAGGCCTTCGATGCCTGTCTGCGGTGACTCCTTCCACTAGGCCTCCACTGACCACACCACTGCTGCCCGTGTACCCCTGTAACCAATTTAAAATTGCTTACAGCCATGTGTTATTATTTTAGGCCTTCGATGCCTGTCTGCGGTGACTCCTTCCACTAGGCCTCCACTGACCACACCACTGCTGCCCGTGTACCCCTGGAACCAATTTAAAATTGCCTACAGCCATGTGTTATTATTTTAGGCCTTCGATGCCTGTCTGCGGTCACTCCTTCCACTAGGCCTCCACTGACCACACCACTGCTGCCCGTGTACCCCTGGAACCAATTTAAAATTGCCTACAGCCATGTGTTATTATTTTAGGCCTTCGATGCCTGTCTGCGGTCACTCCTTCCACTAGGCCTCCACTGACCACACCACTGCTGCCCGTGTACCCCTGGAACCAATTTAAAATTGCCTACAGCCATGTGTTATTATTTTAGGCCTTCGATGCCTGTCTGCGGTCACTCCTTCCACTAGGCCTCCACTGACCACACCACTGCTGCCCGTGTACCCCTGGAACCAATTTAAAATTGCCTACAGCCATGTGTTATTATTTTAGGCCTTCGATGCCTGTCTGCGGTCACTCCTTCCACTAGGCCTCCACTGACCACACCACTGCTGCCCGTGTACCCCTGGAACCAATTTAAAATTGCCTACAGCCATGTGTTATTATTTTAGGCCTTCGATGCCTGTCTGCGGTGACTCCTTCCACTAGGCCTCCACTGACCACACCACTGCTGCCCGTGTACCCCTGGAACCAATTTAAAATTGCCTACAGCCATGTGTTATTATTTTAGGCCTTCGATGCCTGTCTGCGGTCACTCCTTCCACTAGGCCTCCACTGACCACACCACTGCTGCCCGTGTACCCCTGGAACCAATTTAAAATTGCCTACAGCCATGTGTTATTATTTTAGGCCTTCGATGCCTGTCTGCGGTCACTCCTTCCACTAGGCCTCCACTGACCACACCACTGCTGCCCGTGTACCCCTGGAACCAATTTAAAATTGCCTACAGCCATGTGTTATTATTTTAGGCCTTCGATGCCTGTCTGCGGTGACTCCTTCCACTAGGCCTCCACTGACCACACCACTGCTGCCCGTGTACCCCTGGAACCAATTTTAAATTGCCTACAGCCATGTGTTATTATTTTAGGCCTTCGATGCCTGTCTGCGGTCACTCCTTCCACTATGCCTCCAATGACCACACCACTGCTGCCCGTGTACCCCTGTAACCAATTTAAAATTGCCTACAGCCATGTGTTATTATTTTAGGCCTTCGATGCCTGTCTGCGGTGACTCCTTCCACTAGGCCTCCACTGACCACACCACTGCTGCCCGTGTACCCCTGGAACCAATTTAAAATTGCCTACAGCCATGTGTTATTATTTTAGGCCTTCGATGCCTGTCTGCGGTCACTCCTTCCACTAGGCCTCCACTGACCACACCACTGCTGCCCGTGTACCCCTGGAACCAATTTAAAATTGCCTACAGCCATGTGTTATAATTTTAGGCCTTCGATGCCTGTCTGCGGTCACTCCTTCCACTAGGCCTCCACTGACCACACCACTGCTGCCCGTGTACCCCTGGAACCAATTTAAAATTGCCTACAGCCATGTGTTATCATTTTAGGCCTTCGATGCCTGTCTGCGGTCACTCCTTCCACTAGGCCTCCACTGACCACACCACTGCTGCCCGTGTACCCCTGGAACCAATTTAAAATTGCCTACAGCCATGTGTTATTATTTTAGGCCTTCGATGCCTGTCTGCGGTCACTCCTTCCACTAGGCCTCCACTGACCACACCACTGCTGCCCGTGTACCCCTGTAACCAATTTAAAATTGCCTATAGCCATGTGTTATTATTTTAGGCCTTCGATGCCTGTCTGCGGTGACTCCTTCCACTAGGCCTCCACTGACCACACCACTTCTGCCCGTGTACCCCTGTAACCAATTTAAAATTGCATACAGCCATGTGTTATTATTTTAGGCCTTCGATGCCTGTCTGCGGTGACTCCTTCCACTAGGCCTCCACTGACCACACCACTGCTGCCCGTGTACCCCTGGAACCAATTTAAAATTGCCTACAGCCATGTGTTATTATTTTAGGCCTTCGATGCCTGTCTGCGGTCACTCCTTCCACTAGGCCTCCACTGACCACACCACTGCTGCCCGTGTACCCCTGGAACCAATTTAAAATTGCCTACAGCCATGTGTTATTATTTTAGGCCTTCGATGCCTGTCTGCGGTCACTCCTTCCACTAGGCCTCCACTGACCACACCACTGCTGCCCGTGTACCCCTGGAACCAATTTAAAATTGCCTACAGCCATGTGTTATTATTTTAGGCCTTCGATGCCTGTCTGCGGTGACTCCTTCCACTAGGCCTCCACTGACCACACCACTGCTGCCCGTGTACCCCTGGAACCAATTTAAATATGCCTACAGCCATGTGTTATTATTTTAGGCCTTCGATGCCTGTCTGCGGTCACTCCTTCCACTAGGCCTCCACTGACCACACCACTGCTGCCCGTGTACCCCTGGAACCAATTTAAAATTGCCTACAGCCATGTGTTATTATTTTAGGCCTTCGATGCCTGTCTGCGGTCACTCCTTCCACTAGGCCTCCACTGACCACACCACTGCTGCCCGTGTACCCCTGGAACCAATTTAAAATTGCCTACAGCCATGTGTTATTATTTTAGGCCTTCGATGCCTGTCTGCGGTCACTCCTTCCACTAGGCCTCCACTGACCACACCACTGCTGCCCGTGTACCCCTGGAACCAATTTAAAATTGCCTACAGCCATGTGTTATTATTTTAGGCCTTCGATGCCTGTCTGCGGTCACTCCTTCCACTAGGCCTCCACTGACCACACCACTGCTGCCCGTGTACCCCTGGAACCAATTTAAAATTGCCTACAGCCATGTGTTATTATTTTAGGCCTTCGATGCCTGTCTGCGGTGACTCCTTCCACTAGGCCTCCACTGACCACACCACTGCTGCCCGTGTACCCCTGGAACCAATTTAAAATTGCCTACAGCCATGTGTTATTATTTTAGGCCTTCGATGCCTGTCTGCGGTCACTCCTTCCACTAGGCCTCCACTGACCACACCACTGCTGCCCGTGTACCCCTGGAACCAATTTAAAATTGCCTACAGCCATGTGTTATTATTTTAGGCCTTCGATGCCTGTCTGCGGTGACTCCTTCCACTAGGCCTCCACTGACCACACCACTGCTGCCCGTGTACCCCTGGAACCAATTTAAAATTGCCTACAGCCATGTGTTATAATTTTAGGCCTTCGATGCCTGTCTGCGGTCACTCCTTCCACTAGGCCTCCACTGACCACACCACTGCTGCCCGTGTACCCCTGGAACCAATTTAAAATTGCCTACAGCCATGTGTTATTATTTTAGGCCTTCGATGCCTGTCTGCGGTCACTCCTTCCACTAGGCCTCCACTGACCACACCACTGCTGCCCGTGTACCCCTGGAACCAACATCAGAAAATATAAAAATAAGTATTTTGCTTATAAAAAAGAAAATACTGGAGAGATATCAAATGCAGACATTTTAACATTAAAAACAAACACATACAACAAAAATCTGGTACAGTACTAAAAATGGCCACCAGCTACAATAACTTTCTCCTGCAAGTAGTTAACTGAAATGTTTTTTCAATTTTAAACACAGATATGGCATCCACCGAGTGTTGTCCTGTCGCGTCTTCTTTATATTATTGCCAAGAAGATGCAAAACAATGAAAATAATAAAATCATTATTTACCAAAAAAATAGAGTAAGTCAAAACCACATTGCAAATAAACATTCATTACAAATAAAGAAGCAGGGCGCGTCCGAGGGTGAGTATATACCTAATAAGAATATAATCACCCTCGGACGCGCCCTGCTTCTTTCCGACAGCCTTCCTTCCTAAGAATCAGCCCTTCCGTGGTATAGAGAGAGGGTTTGTTACACTCCAAGGTGTTCCCCAGGTTGCCTTTCTTGAGCTTCGATCTTCCGGCTCTCGTTTAGTAGTTGTTGGAAACTACGCTGCATTGGGCCTACAAATTGGGTATGGGGTGTAGAGAGATCGTGTGTTCCACTCCAAGGTGTTCCCCAGGTTGCCTTTCCTGAGCTTCGATCTTCCGGCTCTCGTTTAGTAGTTGTTGGAAACTACGCTGCATTAGGCCTACAAATTGGGTATGGGGTGTAGAGAGATGGTGTGTTCCACTGTAGAGAGATGGTGTGTTCCACTCCAAGGTGTTCCCCAGGTTTCCTCGCCAATGCTTCGATCATCATGCTCTCGTTTAGTAGTTGTTGGAAACTACGCTGCATTAGGCCTACAAATTGGGTATGGGGTGTAGAGAGATGGTGTGTTACACTACAAGGTGTTCCCCAGGTTTCCTCTCCATTGCTTCGATCTTCCGGCTCTCGTTTAGTAGTTGTTGGAAACTACGCTGCATTGGGCCTACAAATTGGGTATGGGGTGTAGAGAGATGGTGTGTTCCACTCCAAGGTGTTCCCCAGGTTGCCTTTCCTGAGCTTCGATCTTCCGGCTCTCGTTTAGTAGTTGTTGGAAACTACGCTGCATTAGGCCTACAAATTGGGTATGGGGTGTAGAGAGATGGTGTGTTCCACTGTAGAGAGATGGTGTGTTCCACTCCAAGGTGTTCCCCAGGTTTCCTCGCCAATGCTTCGATCATCATGCTCTCGTTTAGTAGTTGTTGGAAACTACGCTGCATTAGGCCTACAAATTGGGTATGGGGTGTAGAGAGATGGTGTGTTACACTACAAGGTGTTCCCCAGGTTTCCTCTCCATTGCTTCGATCTTCCGGCTCTCGTTTAGTAGTTGTTGGAAACTACGCTGCATTGGGCCTACAAATTGGGTATGGGGTGTAGAGAGATCGTGTGTTCCACTCCAAGGTGTTCCCCAGGTTGCCTTTCCTGAGCTTCGATCTTCCGGCTCTCGTTTAGTAGTTGTTGGAAACTACGCTGCATTAGGCCTACAAATTGGGTATGGGGTGTAGAGAGATGGTGTGTTCCACTGTAGAGAGATGGTGTGTTCCACTCCAAGGTGTTCCCCAGGTTTCCTCGCCAATGCTTCGATCATCATGCTCTCGTTTAGTAGTTGTTGGAAACTACGCTGCATTAGGCCTACAAATTGGGTATGGGTTGTAGAGAGATGGTGTGTTACACTCCAAGGTGTTCCCCAGGTTTCCTCTCCATTGCTTCGATCTTCCGGCTCTCGTTTAGTAGTTGTTGGAAACTACGCTGCATTAGGCCTACAAATTGGGTATGGGGTGTAGAGAGATGGTGTGTTACACTCCAAGGTGTTCCCCAGGTTTCCTCTCCATTGCTTCAATCTTCCGGCTCTCGTTTAGTAGTTGTTGGAAACTACGCTGCATTAGGCCTACAAATTGGGTATGGGGTGTAGAGAGATGGTGTGTTACACTACAAGGTGTTCCCCAGGTTTCCTCTCCATTGCTTCGATCTTCCGGCTCTCGTTTAGTAGTTGTTGGAAACTACGCTGCATTAGGCCTACAAATTGGGTATGGGGTGTAGAGAGATGGTGTGTTACACTCCAAGGTGTTCCCCAGGTTTCCTCTCCATTGCTTCGATCTTCCTGCTCTCGTTTAGTAGTTGTTGGAAACTACGCTGCATTAGACCTACAAATTGGGTATGGGGTGTAGAGAGATGGTGTGTTACACTACAAGGTGTTCCCCAGGTTTCCTCTCCATTGCTTCGATCTTCCGGCTCTCGTTTAGTAGTTGTTGGAAACTACGCTGCATTAGGCCTACAAATTGGGTATGGGGTGTAGAGAGATGGTGTGTTACACTCCAAGGTGTTCCCCAGGTTTCCTCTCCATTGCTTCGATCTTCCGGCTCTCGTTTAGTAGTTGTTGGAAACTACGCTGCATTAGGCCTACAAATTGGGTATGGGGTGTAGAGAGATGGTGTGTTACACTACAAGGTGTTCCCCAGGTTTCCTCTCCATTGCTTCGATCTTCCGGCTCTCGTTTAGTAGTTGTTGGAAACTACGCTGCATTGGGCCTACAAATTGGGTATGGGGTGTAGAGAGATCGTGTGTTCCACTCCAAGGTGTTCCCCAGGTTTCCTCGCCAATGCTTCGATCATCATGCTCTCGTTTAGTAGTTGTTGGAAACTACGCTGCATTAGGCCTACAAATTGGGTATGGGTTGTAGAGAGATGGTGTGTTACACTCCAAGGTGTTCCCCAGGTTTCCTCTCCATTGCTTCGATCTTCCGGCTCTCGTTTAGTAGTTGTTGGAAACTACGCTGCATTAGGCCTACAAATTGGGTATGGGGTGTAGAGAGATGGTGTGTTACACTCCAAGGTGTTCCCCAGGTTTCCTCTCCATTGCTTCAATCTTCCGGCTCTCGTTTAGTAGTTGTTGGAAACTACGCTGCATTAGGCCTACAAATTGGGTATGGGGTGTAGAGAGATGGTGTGTTACACTACAAGGTGTTCCCCAGGTTTCCTCTCCATTGCTTCGATCTTCCGGCTCTCGTTTAGTAGTTGTTGGAAACTACGCTGCATTAGGCCTACAAATTGGGTATGGGGTGTAGAGAGATGGTGTGTTACACTCCAAGGTGTTCCCCAGGTTTCCTCTCCATTGCTTCGATCTTCCGGCTCTCGTTTAGTAGTTGTTGGAAACTACGCTGCATTAGACCTACAAATTGGGTATGGGGTGTAGAGAGATGGTGTGTTACACTACAAGGTGTTCCCCAGGTTTCCTCTCCATTGCTTCGATCTTCCGGCTCTCGTTTAGTAGTTGTTGGAAACTACGCTGCATTAGGCCTACAAATTGGGTATGGGGTGTAGAGAGATGGTGTGTTACACTCCAAGGTGTTCCCCAGGTTTCCTCTCCATTGCTTCGATCTTCCGGCTCTCGTTTAGTAGTTGTTGGAAACTACGCTGCATTAGGCCTACAAATTGGGTATGGGGTGTAGAGAGATGGTGTGTTACACTACAAGGTGTTCCCCAGGTTTCCTCTCCATTGCTTCGATCTTCCGGCTCTCGTTTAGTAGTTGTTGGAAACTACGCTGCATTGGGCCTACAAATTGGGTATGGGGTGTAGAGAGATCGTGTGTTCCACTCCAAGGTGTTCCCCAGGTTGCCTTTCCTGAGCTTCGATCTTCCGGCTCTCGTTTAGTAGTTGTTGGAAACTACGCTGCATTAGGCCTACAAATTGGGTATGGGGTGTAGAGAGATGGTGTGTTCCACTGTAGAGAGATGGTGTGTTCCACTCCAAGGTGTTCCCCAGGTTTCCTCGCCAATGCTTCGATCATCATGCTCTCGTTTAGTAGTTGTTGGAAACTACGCTGCATTAGGCCTACAAATTGGGTATGGGGTGTAGAGAGATGGTGTGTTACACTCCAAGGTGTTCCCCAGGTTTCCTCTCCATTGCTTCGATCTTCCGGCTCTCGTTTAGTAGTTGTTGGAAACTACGCTGCATTAGGCCTACAAATTGGGTATGGGGTGTAGAGAGATGGTGTGTTACACTACAAGGTGTTCCCCAGGTTTCCTCTCCATTGCTTCGATCTTCCGGCTCTCGTTTAGTAGTTGTTGGAAACTACGCTGCATTAGGCCTACAAATTGGGTATGGGGTGTAGAGAGATGGTGTGTTACACTCCAAGGTGTTCCCCAGGTTTCCTCTCCATTGCTTCGATCTTCCGGCTCTCGTTTAGTAGTTGTTGGAAACTACGCTGCATTAGGCCTACAAATTGGGTATGGGGTGTAGAGAGATGGTGTGTTACACTACAAGGTGTTCCCCAGGTTTCCTCTCCATTGCTTCGATCTTCCGGCTCTCGTTTAGTAGTTGTTGGAAACTACGCTGCATTGGGCCTACAAATTGGGTATGGGGTGTAGAGAGATCGTGTGTTCCACTCCAAGGTGTTCCCCAGGTTGCCTTTCCTGAGCTTCGATCTTCCGGCTCTCGTTTAGTAGTTGTTGGAAACTACGCTGCATTAGGCCTACAAATTGGGTATGGGGTGTAGAGAGATGGTGTGTTCCACTGTAGAGAGATGGTGTGTTCCACTCCAAGGTGTTCCCCAGGTTTCCTCGCCAATGCTTCGATCATCATGCTCTCGTTTAGTAGTTGTTGGAAACTACGCTGCATTAGGCCTACAAATTGGGTATGGGGTGTAGAGAGATGGTGTGTTACACTCCAAGGTGTTCCCCAGGTTTCCTCTCCATTGCTTCGATCTTCCGGCTCTCGTTTAGTAGTTGTTGGAAACTACGCTGCATTAGGCCTACAAATTGGGTATGGGGTGTAGAGAGATGGTGTGTTACACTCCAAGGTGTTCCCCAGGTTTCCTCTCCATTGCTTCAATCTTCCAGCTCTCGTTTAGTAGTTGTTGGAAACTACGCTGCATTAGGCCTACAAATTGGGTATGGGGTGTAGAGAGATGGTGTGTTACACTACAAGGTGTTCCCCAGGTTTCCTCTCCATTGCTTCGATCTTCCGGCTCTCGTTTAGTAGTTGTTGGAAACTACGCTGCATTAGGCCTACAAATTGGGTATGGGGTGTAGAGAGATGGTGTGTTACACTACAAGGTGTTCCCCATGTTTCCTCTCCATTGCTTCGATCTTCTGGCTCTCGTTTAGTAGTTGTTGGAAACTACGCTGCATTGGGCCTACAAATTGGGTATGGGGTGTAGAGAGATGGTGTGTTCCACTCCAAGGTGTTCTCCAGGTTGCCTTTCCTGAGCTTCGATCTTCCGGCTCTCGTTTAGTAGTTGTTGGAAACTACGCTGCATTAGGCCTACAAATTGGGTATGGGGTGTAGAGAGATGGTGTGTTCCACTGTAGAGAGATGGTGTGTTCCACTCCAAGGTGTTCCCCAGGTTTCCTCGCCAATGCTTCGATCATCATGCTCTCGTTTAGTAGTTGTTGGAAACTACGCTGCATTAGGCCTACAAATTGGGTATGGGGTGTAGAGAGATGGTGTGTTCCACTCCAAGGTGTTCCCCAGGTTTCCTCGCCAATGCTTCGATCATCATGCTCTCGTTTAGTAGTTGTTGGAAACTACGCTGCATTAGGCCTACAAATTGGGTATGGGGTGTAGAGAGATGGTGTGTTACACTCCAAGGTGTTCCCCAGGTTTCCTCTCCATTGCTTCAATCTTCCAGCTCTCGTTTAGTAGTTGTTGGAAACTACGCTGCATTGGGCCTACAAATTGGGTATGGGGTGTAGAGAGATGGTGTGTTCCACTCCAAGGTGTTCTCCAGGTTGCCTTTCCTGAGCTTCGATCTTCCGGCTCTCGTTTAGTAGTTGTTGGAAACTACGCTGCATTAGGCCTACAAATTGGGTATGGGGTGTAGAGAGATGGTGTGTTACACTACAAGGTGTTCCCCATGTTTCCTCTCCATTGCTTCGATCTTCTGGCTCTCGTTTAGTAGTTGTTGGAAACTACGCTGCATTGGGCCTACAAATTGGGTATGGGGTGTAGAGAGATGGTGTGTTCCACTCCAAGGTGTTCTCCAGGTTGCCTTTCCTGAGCTTCGATCTTCCGGCTCTCGTTTAGTAGTTGTTGGAAACTACGCTGCATTAGGCCTACAAATTGGGTATGGGGTGTAGAGAGATGGTGTGTTCCACTGTAGAGAGATGGTGTGTTCCACTCCAAGGTGTTCCCCAGGTTTCCTCGCCAATGCTTCGATCATCATGCTCTCGTTTAGTAGTTGTTGGAAACTACGCTGCATTAGGCCTACAAATTGGGTATGGGGTGTAGAGAGATGGTGTGTTCCACTCCAAGGTGTTCCCCAGGTTTCCTCGCCAATGCTTCGATCATCATGCTCTCGTTTAGTAGTTGTTGGAAACTACGCTGCATTAGGCCTACAAATTGGGTATGGGGTGTAGAGAGATGGTGTGTTACACTCCAAGGTGTTCCCCAGGTTTCCTCTCCATTGCTTCGATCTTCCGGCTCTCGTTTAGTAGTTGTTGGAAACTACGCTGCATTGGGCCTACAAATTGGGTATGGGGTGTAGAGAGATGGTGTGTTCCACTCCAAGGTGTTCTCCAGGTTGCCTTTCCTGAGCTTCGATCTTCCGGCTCTCGTTTAGTAGTTGTTGGAAACTACGCTGCATTAGGCCTACAAATTGGGTATGGGGTGTAGAGAGATGGTGTGTTCCACTCCAAGGTGTTCCCCAGGTTTCCTCGCCAATGCTTCGATCATCATGCTCTCGTTTAGTAGTTGTTGGAAACTACGCTGCATTAGACCTACAAATTGGGTATGGGGTGTAGAGAGATGGTGTGTTCCACGCCAAGGTGTTCTCCAGGTTGCCTTTCCTGAACTTCTATCTTCAGGCTCTCATTAAATTGTGGTTAAACGGAACAACTGCATTTGGCGTACTAGTTGGTTTGGGGCCTACTATCGGTGTCTGCCGCTCCTTGCTGTTCTCCTGGTTTCCTGTCCTGAAATTCCGTTTTCAGGCGCTCGTTAAGTAGTTGTTAATGTTAGACTGCATTTGGCCTACTAGTTGGGTTGGGGCCTACTATCGGTGTCTGCCACTCCTTGCTGTTCTCCTCCACTGAACAAAGCTGTGCCGCCTGTTTACTACTGTTGCCAATTTTGAACTGCATTTCGACTACTTACTGATTTGGGCCTACTCTCTGTGTCAGCCTCTCATTCCAGTTGTCCTCCACTGCAATGCCCCCTGATTAGTCCTGTGTTACCAATTTTGAACTGCATTTAGCCCACTTTATTCTTTGGGCCTATATCTGTGTTTCCTCCTCATCCTGCCCATTGCCCAGCCAGTGATAGATGAGTCTCCTGGTACATTGACCCATAACGCAACATTTCCCGTGCACGCTACACTGCAAGATTGTGACCCTGCTGAAAGTCAGGTCCCCCTTCCCGCATACCATACCACCTTACACGGGGACAAACAGGAAGGTGCAGATGAAAGTGCAGGTTCCTTCATCAGGTGGGGGGAGGAATACTAGTTGGCGACGTCACTGGCACAGGGCCTCTCATGGTACGCAAAAGTGTTGCTGCCGGTGGGAGGCGCCCCCGCCGTGCAAACACACCGCTGTACTTTGAGGGGCCCTGTGCCAGTGCCAATGCCAACGAGTGGGCCCCCCCTGCTTGCTCAGGTTCACAGCACTTGCAAAGTTGAAATACTTACCTCTCCCTGCTCCACTGCCGTGACGTGGTCCAGATTTCCTGGGCCCACTAATTACTTGAACCAGCCCTACCCACCACAACTTTAGCCAAATGACCCCCAATTTCAAATGCCTTCCAATTATTATAAGGTAAATTACGCTTGACAAGCTTCATTAAGAAGAATGGATGGTTTTGACATTAAAATGGGCACTCTAGGTGTTTTCCTGGCCCCCACTCACTGCCGACTATGCTGCCCCATTGACTTGCATTGGGTTTCGTGTTTCGGTCGATCCCGACTTTACGTCATAATCGGCCGATTTCACTCGACCCGACTTTTGAGATAGTCGGGTTTCGCGAAACCCGGCTCGACTCTAAAAAGGTCAAGGTCGCTCAACTCTACTCACCACACCTCTAGATAAGTTCCTTAGGGGGTCTACTTTCCACAATGGTGTCACTTGTGGGGGGTTTCAATGTTTAGGCACATCAGGGGCTCTCCAAACGAAACATGGCGTCCCATCTCAATTCCAGTCAATTTTGCATTGAAAAGTCAAATGGCGCTCCTTCGCTTCCCAGCTGTGCCATGCGCCCAAACAGTGGTTTACCCCCACATATGGGGTATCGGTGTACTCAGAACAAATTGTACAACAATGTTTGGGGTCCATTTTCTCCTGTTACCCTTGGTAAAATAAAACAAATTGGAGCTGAATTAAATTTTTTGTGAATAAAAGTTAAATGTTAATTTTTATTTAAACATTCAAAAAATTCCTGTGAAGCACCAGAAGGGTTAATAAACTTCTTGAATGTGGTTTTGAGCACCTTGAGGGGTACAGATTTTAGAATGGTGTCACACTTGGGTATTTTCTATCATATAGACCCCTCAAAATGACTTCAAATGAGACGTGGTCCCTAAAAAAAAAAAATGGTGTTGTAGAAATGAGAAATTGCTGGTCAACTTTTCACCTTTATAACTCCCTAACAAAAAAAAATTTTGGTTCCAAAATTGTGCTGATGTAAAGTAGACATGTGGGGAATGTTACTTATTAAGTATTTTGTGTGACATATCTCTGTGATTTAATTGCATAAAAATTCAAAGTTGGAAAATTGCTAAATTTTCATAATTTTCGCCAAATTTCCATTTTTTTTACAAATAAACGCAGGTACTATCAAAGAATTTTTACCATTGTCATGAAGTACAGTATGTCACGAGAAAACAATGTCAGATTCACTGGGATCCGTTGAAGCGTTCCAGAGTTATAACCTCATAAAGGGACAGTGGTCAGAATTGTAAAAATTGGCCCGGTCATTAACGTGCAAACCACCCTTGGGGGTAAAGGGGTTAATATCACTGTCCTTATATTATATAAAAAAAGTTTATGGTAGCTGTAGAGTGGGCCGCAGGAGTTAATTCCCCTGGTGGGCCCTAGGCACCCCAGTCTGACCCTGTCTGTTTATGTCTTATTAATGCCTGTTCATTTATATTATTATTTTAAGATATTGAAATAAAATGCTATTTTATAAGAGACCTATTTTTGCACTCGGTTTTTTCATGTTGGTCTCCTGAGTGTGTCTCTTGTGAAGAGGTTATTGTTCCTGCTCGTTTTTTTGGTGGTATTTACTAATCCAGACTTCTGACGAAGGAAGTTATATTCCCAAATGCGCGTCGGGGTGTGTGATATCAAGACCTTGGCAGCATTTAAAGGTACACTCCCCTAATATATACTTACTCGATTCCCCTATGTATATGCAGATGGCACTTTAAGGATATATATTGTATGGTACATTGCACTTGCACATGGCACTTTGAAATGGATACTTGACAGTGTACTGTGGACTTCTAATTATATGCACTTTATTTCACTTGTATCCTTTTTAATACTTGACAGAGTTC
The DNA here is from genome assembly GCF_032444005.1 of Ranitomeya imitator. NCBI lineage: Eukaryota > Metazoa > Chordata > Amphibia > Anura > Dendrobatidae > Ranitomeya > Ranitomeya imitator. Next base: position 376,362,146 of record NC_091286.1, on the reverse strand, counting down.
CATGGGCGGACATACCGCTGGTTCAACCTGGGCAACTGCACCGGGGCCCAGAGCCGGAGGGGGCCCCTGAAGGACCGAGAAAGCAGGGCGGTGAATGACAGCCGGCAGCAGGATTACTGATAACAGGAGAAGCAGGGGGCCCGCTCTGCTGCACACGTGATATGACGGTCAAAAGGGGCCCCCTGCCTGACCTCAACTGTTAGCATACATTACGCTGCTGTCCAGCTGTCACTGGTGCAGTGTGGTGAGGGGCGGCAGACGCTGGAAGAGAGGAGTGAGGGAGTCACTGAAGATGCGTCTCTGACTCGCTGCTGTGCAGGTACACATTCTTCCCAGAGCCTCAATGACAGTGATCGGCAGTACTGGGATAGTGGATACACATGAAAATAGGGGGAGGGGAGGAGGAATTACTACTCTAGGTAGGAGATAGGAGAAGGCCTGGCCCGCCGGGAGTCTGCAGGGATGAGTGTTGACAGTCTAGACAGGCTCCATGTCTCCCCTGCTCATTTCCTCTGGGCCTGACCAGCTCCCTGCAACTGCACTCTCTGTAGGTACTGTACATATTCCATGTGATATCTGTTGATCTATCTAGTGTGTGTGTGTGTGTGTGTGTATATACTGCTATGTGTATATATATATTGCTAGTGTGTGTGTGTATATAGCTAGCTAGTGTGTGTGTGTGTGTGTGTGTAATGCTGTGTGTATATATATATTGCTAGTGTGTGTGTACTGCCGTGTGTGTGTATATATATTGCTGGTGTGTGTGTGTATATATATACAGGTCCTTCTCAAAAAATTAGCATACAGTGTTAAATTTCATTATTTACCATAATGTAATGATTACAATTAAACTTTCATATATTATAGATTCATTATCCACCAACTGAAATTTGTCAGGTCTTTTATTGTTTTAATACTGATGATTTTGGCATACAACTCCTGATAACCCAAAAAACCTGTCTCAATAAATTAGCATATTTCACCCATCCAATCAAATAAAAGTGTTTTTTAATAACAAACAAAAAAACCAACAAATAATAATGTTCAGTTATGCACTCAATACTTGGTCGGGAATCCTTTGGCAGAAATGACTGCTTCAATGCGGCGTGGCATGGAGGCAATCAGCCTGTGACACTGCTGAGATGTTATGGAGGCCCAGGATGCTTCAATAGCGGCCTTAAGCTCATCCAGAGTGTTGGGTCTTGCGTCTCTCAACTTTCTCTTCACAATATCCCACAGATTCTCTATGGGGTTCAGGTCAGGAGAGTTGGCAGGCCAATTGAGCACAGTAATACCATGGTCAGTAAACCATTTACCAGTGGTTTTGGCACTGTGAGCAGGTGCCAGGTCGTGCTGAAAAATGAAATCTTCATCTCCATAAAGCATTTCAGCCGATGGAAGCATGAAGTGCTCCAAAATCTCCTGATAGCTAGCTGCATTGACCCTGCCCTTGATGAAACACAGTGGACCAATACCAGCAGCTGACATGGCACCCCACACCATCACTGACTGTGGGTACTTGACACTGGACTTCAGGCATTTTGGCATTTCCTTCTCCCCAGTCTTCCTCCAGACTCTGGCACCTTGATTTCCGAATGACATGCAAAATTTGCTTTCATCAGAAAAAAGTACTTGGGACCACTTAGCAACAGTCCAGTGCTGCTTCTCTGTAGCTCAAAAGTGGCTTTACCTGGGGAATGCGGCACCTGTAGCCCATTTCCTGCACACGCCTGTGCACGGTGGCTCTGGATGTTTCCACACCAGACTCAGTCCACTGCTTCCTCAGGTTCCCCAAGGTCTGGAATCGGTCCTTCTCCACAATCTTCCTCAGGGTCCGGTCTCCTCTTCTCGTTGTACAGCGTTTTCTGCCACATTGTTTCCTTCCAACAGACTTACCATTGAGGTGCCTTGATACAGCACTCTGGGAACAGCCTATTTGTTGAGAAATTTCTTTCTGGGTCTTACCCTCTTGCTTGAGGGTGTCAATGATGGCCTTCTTGACATCTGTCAGGTCGCTAGTCTTACCCATGATGGGGGTTTTGAGTAATGAACCAGGCAGGGAGTTTATAAAAGCCTCAGGTATCTTTTGCATGTGTTTAGAGTTAATTAGTTGATTCAGAAGATTAGGGTAATAGGTCGTTTAGAGAACCTTTTCTTGATATGCTAATTTATTGAGACAGGTTTTTTGGGTTATCAGGAGTTGTATGCCAAAATCATCAGTATTAAAACAATAAAAGACCTGACAAATTTCAGTTGGTGGATAATGAATCTATAATATATGAAAGTTTAATTGTAATCATTACATTATGGTAAATAATGAAATTTAACACTATATGCTAATTTTTTGAGAAGGGCCTGTATATATATATATATATATATATATATATATATATATATATTGGGCTAGTATGTGTGTGTATACTGCTGTGTGTGTATATATAGGGCTAGTATATGTGTGTGTATACTGCTGTGTGTGTATACGGCTAGTGTGTATACTGCTGTGTGTGTGTATATATAGGGTTAGTGTGTGTATACTGTTGTGTGTTTATAGGGCTAGTGTGTATACTGCTGTGTGTGTGTGTGTGTATATATAGGGCTAGTATGTGTGTGTATACTGCTGTGTGTGTATACTGCTGTGTGTGTGTGTATATATATAGGGCTAGTATATGTGTGTATACTGCTGTGTGTGTATACTGCTGTGTGTGTGTATATATAGGGCTAGTATGTGTGTGTATACTGCTGTGCGTGTATACTGCTGTGTGTGTGTATATATATAGGGCTAGTATATGTGTGTATACTGCTGTGTGTGTATACTGCTGTGTGTGTGTGTATATATATAGGGCTAGTATATGTGTGTATACTGCTGTGTGTGTATACTGCTGTGTGTGTGTATATATAGGGCTAGTATGTGTGTGTATACTGCTGTGTGTGTATACTGCTGTGTGTGTATATATATATATATATATAGGGCTAGTATATGTGTGTATACTGCTGTGTGTGTATACTGCTGTGTGTGTGTATATATAAGGCTAGTATGTGTGTGTATACTGCTGTGTATACACATATGTTATTATAGGTATTTTATATACAGTGTACATGCATGAGGGGGGCCCCAAATGTATTTCCTGCACAGGGGCCCATTGCTGCTTGTGTCCGCCCCTGCAGAGTTCTATGGGGATCAAAAAAGTTTTGGAGTTTACAGTATATTTTCCCTTTTAATATGTTTCTAATACACGCACTTTTTTATTATTTTTTGTTTAATTATTATTTTCTATATAAATTTTAATATTTTTTATTTTTTATTTCATTACGCTTTTTTATACATGGATATGTATAACTTTCCATGCCATATCTGAAATCTATATATTTCAGGGGAAATTCTAATATATGTATTGTGAATTATACCTCCGCCATATGCAAAATTGGTTTTCTATATATATAGCTTACTTATAGTGCAATTCTTCTATATAATAACTAATTGATATACTTTTTATTCTGCACAACTCTTGATATGCGCACATTGTTTATTTTATTTTAAAATACTTTTATAATTTGTATGCTAGTCTATTGCCATACTGGTTTCAATAAAGTTTCATTGCCTTACCATACATTATTTTATATTTCCTGCTTGGGTGGATTTCGACCTCTATTCATATTTGGAGCACAGACTATTGGCTTCCTTTCTAGTGGTTTCCACTAAATTTTTACACAACAGTGATCTCAGGGTATATACAGTGGGGCAAAAAAGTATTTAGTCAGTCAGCAATAGTGCAAGTTCCACCACTTAAAAAGATGAGAGGCGTCTGTAATTTACATCATAGGTAGACCTCAACTATGTGAGACAAACTGAGAAAAAAAAATCCCGAAAATCACATTGTCTGTTTTTTTTATCATTTTATTTGCATATTATGGTGGAAAATAAGTATTTGGTCAGAAACAAAATTTCATCTCAATACTTTGTAATATATCCTTTGTTGGCAATGACAGAGGTCAAACGTTTTCTGTAAGTCTTCACAAGGTTGCCACACACTGTTGTTGGTATGTTGGCCCATTCCTCCATGCAGATCTCCTCTAGAGCAGTGATGTTTTTGGCTTTTCGCCTTTACAGACGCCTCTCATCTTTTTAAGAGGTGGAACTTGCACTATTGCTGACTGACTAAATACTTTTTTGCCCCACTGTAACTATACTGTATATATTCCAGTAAAGTAAATATATACAATTTATAATTTTTAGTTAATATTTCACCACTTTTGTGTTTATCCAATATAGGATAGGACAATACCTGTATGACAGGTAACTCGAGCCTTTTTACAGGGACTCTATCATGCCCCGGGCTCTATGTGTTACTGTGTCTTCAGATAACTTGCAATTCAGCTGTCCTGCCAGTTTCTGATGTAAGTCCTGGAGTAAGTCCTAACAACCTCGGTGTACCGGCTACAGGTTATCTGCGCTTTGCCAGGGAGACAGTCTGCTCGCTGTCCTCCTCCGCTGTACCTCTCCTGTGCTTCCCTCTCCTGCACGCTCACTAAACGATGTTCCTTCCTTCTAGATGTCCCTTTCTTCAGGAGCTGTAGTACTTCAGACTACACGGCCCCTTCAGACCTTCTAACACTCTATGTCGGTCTGCTCTCTTCTGTCCCTCTGACAATCTAATCTCCCTTTCCCTCCAAACCACAATATATATACATATGCAGGGGAGTCACCTAGGAATAGGATCAAAAGTTCCCCCTTGTGGCTTGGAGTGTGAACATGTTGTGTGTATGGTAATTACCTGATAAAAGATATCCTTCATCGCTTCCAAACGTAACATCACTCTCCCCATGAGGAAAGCAATGCTACTGTGACGACCAGGACCCTGGGGTGCCACAACCCCCCATTAAATCCAGTACTCCCGGACTGGTAAAAGAAGAACAACAATACATATTAGCAAAAAGACATACAAATTTATAAATGCTGTAAACATATAAAACAAGTTAATTAACCTAACTGGAGCTTCCCTTTATGGGAGGAGTTGATGCTTGAATGTTACAAGAACATATTTACATAATATGCATACTTTCAACAATAGAACCTATCCTATCAACAGCAACTACTCTTACGGTATACTATCTAGATTTCTCTTTATTCAAAGTGCAAAACTGAACATTAGTTTTATTTTCAATTTTTAAACCTTTACTGTGTCTCAATATTATCTGCATATAATACTATCACTTATGATACCGGCTCACTTCTTCTAACAACATCAATCACTTTCCTACAAGTCCAAAGTTTCAGCTTTATTCTTAGTCACTATCTCTCACTAATATTTTCTGCGCACAATACCATCCTTAATACTATCAAACATTATCACTTTAATAAAGTGCAACAAGTCAACATTCCCATTAAGGTGCAAACAATTTTCAACATTTTTCTGTACAGAGGCAGTGCATTTAATTGTGCAATTAATACTCAAGTCAATTATTAACTTTATACCGCAGCAACGATGCGAGGGACCCATCATGAACTCCCATCGTAGGCTCGGGTGGGCTACAAGGCGTGTATCCAGACCCGGAATTCTGCTGCGCCAAACGGGGCTTTCTTCAGGTCTCAGGAACAAATAAGCAAGGCCTTACCCATGCCGGCAAAGTGGGTAGAACCAGGGTGCACCTTTAGGGTGCCAACTAATTGCAGAGAAAGTTTGTGGACCATTCACTGTCCATGGCCGCAATGTCTTTAAACAAATGATCCCTTTAAATGGAAATCTGGTCAGGTTAAAAAAACTTTTAAACTTTTAACTATTCACAGTCATGTTCAAGCTTGCAAGCAAAACTGTTTATCTCCTTTGCCAGGGTAGCTCCTGATGGCTAATGTTTCCTGACCGGGGAAAGCTTTCTGCAAATGTCACAACAGGTGACTCAAATGGCTTCAGTACAGTATCTGGGGAGTGATGGCTTTGCATATCTTTTTCTCATACTTTGCTTGCTAGCCTAGGGGTTGCTGTTTCCCCATACCAGAGTCATGGTCCCAGGGAATGTTGTAATGGCCCCAACCAGGTCAGGGGGCTGATGGTGCTAGGAGCGGGCCTACCAGTGACTCATCAATAGCGGTGACAAGGTCAGTCACTGGAGCAGAGTCAGTAGCTGGGGTGCGAGCAGTTGCTGGAGCGGGGTCGGTTACCGGGGTAGGGTGATTCCTTATACCTGCTTCAGATGCGGTCCATCTGGTGCCGGTCTGCTCCTCTGCTGAAGCTGCAGTCGTTGGTCGCTGGACATGCCTCGGTGTTGTCTTCGTCAATGGCGTCTGACTTTCCGGCTCCGCTGGGGTCAAAGGTGCGTGCTGCAGGTCTTTCGTCAGCGCCGCCATCTTTCTCAGCAGTGCTGCTTTTCCTGGCTCTGGAGTGCCGTATCTTCTTTCCTGCTCTGGACCAGACGATGCTGCCGACGGACGTCCAGTAAGGCTCGCAATGAAGGCCTCCCTCCACCCGGCCACAGTGCTCAGTAGCGTCTGCAGGAGTTGGTCGCTGAGCTCTTCCACTTCTTGCAGGAACTCTGGGACTGCTGGTGATGGCTCGCTGCGGCTCCATCCTTGTAGCTGGGGGAGTCCTCGGCTTCCACCCCATGCTCTACGTTCCTTGCTGTGTCCTCCTCTCTTTCCCTCTCTCTCCTGCAGGGGTGGAGCTTCTTCTTTTTCTTTCTTCCGCCATTCAGGATCAGGAGGTGGATCTCTGTTGCTGATGGACATGTCCGCATGGTACAGTAGTATTTTGAGTGGGCGGCCATTATTTTATTGCCCCACAGCTAGTTCCCACCCACGATGGCGCACTTGTCTTTTCCTGCGCTCCTCGTGGCGCTATAATGGCAGCAGTTTGGGCGGCAATTCACAATGCACAGTCTCTCAGCACCACACAGTTAGGCACAGTCTCTTAGGCGCACATGACCCGATTCTCAGGGTCGATCGATCCTGTTCGTGATGATAAGATGAGTTGCCCGCCAGGGCCGTGGGGTACCCAGTACCGGGTCCAGTGTTCACAGGGGGATGTCACGGTGGTGACCCGGTCCATGGTCCTGGGCGCCCATGTAAAAGGGGAAATTGAATAAAGTTTATGTTCTTGATGCCACCTGTGGTATTCGGTCAGTGGGGACCGACGCTGCTTTAAGGGGTCCTCTGGGGTGATGTTATGGCAGCTAGATGGTACAACTTCCCACAGGTGAAGTATTTCCCCAGGGCTCCCAGTGTGTAGATGGAAGATGGTGAATGGTGCAGTAAAGAACGAGGACACAAGTTTGCAGTCTCTTTACCTGGTTTACTGAAGGCTTCAGGCAGCCACAGTCCAGGGTACCAGATCACAGGGCAGGCAGGGAAGCGAAACCAGAGTCCCCTTTACCAGGTGGAGTTAAAAGCCTTCCTCTAGTGCGGTGGTGTTGTAGTCCCTTACTGCCTATGGCTTCAGATAAGGTCCTCACAGTTCTTCTCTCGGTCCCCCATATAGGATAGGACAATACCCTCGACTTCCTGTCTCCTTCCCCATAATCCTGTAGAATGTAAGCCCGCAAGGGCAGGGTCCTCTTCCCTCTGTACCAGTCTGGCATTGTTAGTTTTGTTTACTGTAAGTGATATTTTTATTTTGATGTAACCCCTTCTCATGTACAGCACCATGGAATTAATGGTGCTATATAAATAAATAATAATAATAATAATAATACCTGTATGACAGGTAACTTGAGCCTTTTTACAGGGACTCTATCATGCCCTGGGCTCTATGTGTTACTGTTTCTTCAGGTGTGCATGCCAGACAGGTAACTTGCAATTCAGCTGTCTTGCCGGTTTCTAATGTAAGTCCTGGAGTCCTGTTATGGCTGGCAATCAGGCAACACAGCGTGCAGTAATCAGCGCACATACAGAGATCTGGCAAAAACCCAAAACAATAGGACGAGCTCAGAGACGTGGAATCTCTGTAGACTGCAGTACCTGAACTGTCCTCACACAACTGGAAGCAGCAGTGGATTGCGCCTATCACTACCTATGCAACTCGGCACTGCCTGAGGAGCTGACTAGCCTGAAGATAGAAATACAAGCCTGACTTACCTCAGAGAAATACCCCAAAGGAATAGGCAGCCCCCACATATAATGACTGTTAGCAAGATGAAAAGACAAACGTAGGAATGAAATAGATTCAGCAAAGTGAGGCCCGATATTCTAGACAGAGCGAGGATAGCAAAGAGAACTATGCAGTCTACAAAAAACCCTAAAACGAAAACCACGCAAAGGGGCAAAAAAGACCCACCGTGCCGAACTAACAGCACGGCGGTGCACCCCTTTGCTTCTCAGAGCTTCCAGCAAAAGATAATAACAAGCTGGACAGAAAAAACAGAAAACAAACTAGAAGCACTTATCTAGCAGAGCAGCAGGCCCAAGGAAAGATGCAGTAGCTCAGATCCAACACTGGAACATTGACAAGGAGCAAGGAAGACAGACTCAGGTGGAGCTAAATAGCAAGGCAGCCAACGAGCTCACCAAAACACCTGAGGGAGGACGCCCAGAGACTGCAATACCACTTGTGACCACAGAATTCACAACAGTACCCCCCCCTTGAGGAGGGGTCACCGAACCCTCACCAGAACCCCCAGGCCGACCAGGATGAGCCACATGAAAGGCACGAACAAGATCTGGGGCATGGACATCAGAGGCAAAAACCCAGGAATTATCTTCCTGAGCATAACCCTTCCATTTGACCAGATACTGGAGTTTCCGTCTAGAGACACGAGAATCCAAAATCTTCTCCACAATATACTCCAATTCCCCCTCCACCAAAACAGGGGCAGGAGGCTCCACAGATGGAACCATAGGTGCCACGTATCTCCTCAACAACGACCTATGGAATACATTATGTATGGAAAAGGAGTCTGGGAGGGTCAGACGAAAAGACACCGGATTGAGAATCTCAGAAATCCTATACGGACCAATAAAACGAGGTTTAAATTTAGGAGAGGAAACCTTCATAGGTATATGACGAGAAGATAACCAAACCAGATCCCCAACACGAAGTCGGGGTCCCACACGGCGTCTGCGATTAGCGAAAAGCTGAGCCTTCTCCTGGGACAAGGTCAAATTGTCCACTACCTGAGTCCAGATCTGCTGCAACCTGTCCACCACATAATCCACACCAGGACAGTCCGAAGACTCAACCTGTCCTGAAGAGAAACGAGGATGGAACCCAGAATTGCAGAAAAATGGAGAGACCAAGGTAGCCGAGCTGGCCCGATTATTAAGGGCGAACTCAGCCAACGGCAAAAATGACACCCAATCATCCTGGTCAGCGGAAACAAAACATCTCAGATATGTTTCCAAGGTCTGATTGGTTCGTTCGGTCTGGCCATTAGTCTGAGGATGGAAGGCCGAGGAAAAAGATAGGTCAATGCCCATCCTACCACAAAAGGCTCGCCAGAACCTTGAGACAAACTGGGAACCTCTGTCAGAAACAATATTCTCAGGAATGCCATGTAAACGAACCACATGCTGGAAGAACAAAGGCACCAAATCAGAGGAGGAAGGCAATTTAACCAAGGGCACCAGATGGACCATTTTAGAAAAGCGATCACAGACCACCCAAATGACAGACATCTTTTGAGAAACGGGAAGGTCAGAAATGAAATCCATCGAAATATGTGTCCAAGGCCTCTTCGGGACCGGCAAGGGCAAAAGCAACCCACTGGCACGTGAACAGCAGGGCTTAGCCCTAGCACAAATTCCACAGGACTGCACAAAAGCACGCACATCCCGCGACAGAGACGGCCACCAAAAGGATCTAGCAACCAACTCCCTGGTACCAAAGATTCCTGGATGACCGGCCAGCACTGAACAATGAAGTTCAGAGATAACTTTACTAGTCCACCTATCAGGGACGAACAGTTTCTCGGCCGGACAACGATCAGGTTTATTAGCCTGAAATTTCTGCAACACTCTCCGCAAATCAGGGGAGATGGCAGACACAATGACTCCTTCCTTGAGGATACTCGCCGGCTCAGATAACCCCGGAGAGTCGGGCACAAAACTCCTAGACAGAGCATCCGCCTTCACATTTTTAGAGCCCGGAAGGTATGAAATCACAAAATCAAAACGAGCAAAAAATAACGACCAACGGGCCTGTCTAGGATTCAAGCGCTTGGCAGACTCAAGATAAGTAAGGTTCTTATGATCAGTCAAAACCACCACGCGATGCTTAGCACCCTCAAGCCAATGACGCCACTCCTCGAATGCCCACTTCATGGCCAGCAACTCTCGGTTGCCCACATCATAATTACGCTCAGCAGCAGAAAATTTCCTGGAAAAGAAAGCACATGGTTTGAACACTGAGCAACCAGAACCTCTCTGTGACAAAACCGCCCCTGCACCAATCTCAGAAGCATCAACCTCGACCTGGAACGGAAGAGAAACATCAGGTTGACACAACACAGGGGCACAGCAAAAACGACGCTTCAACTCCTGAAAAGCTTCCACGGCAGCAGAAGACCAATTAACCAAATCAGCACCCTTCTTGGTCAAATCGGTCAATGGTCTGGCAATGCTAGAAAAATTACAGATGAAGCGACGATAAAAATTAGCAAAGCCCAGGAATTTCTGCAAACTTTTTAGAGATGTCGGCTGAGTCCAATCCTGGATGGCCTGAACCTTAACCGGATCCATCTCGATAGTAGAAGGGGAAAAGATGAACCCCAAAAATGAAACTTTCTGCACACCGAAGAGACACTTTGATCCCTTCACAAACAAGGAATTAGCACGCAGTACCTGGAAAACCATTCTGACTTGCTTTACATGAGACTCCCAATCATCTGAGAAGATCAAAATGTCATCCAAGTAAACAATCAAGAATTTATCCAGATACTCACGAAAAATGTCATGCATAAAAGACTGAAAAACAGATGGAGCATTGGCAAGTCCGAACGGCATCACCAGATACTCAAAATGACCCTCGGGCGTATTAAATGCCGTTTTCCATTCATCTCCCTGCCTGATTCTCACCAGATTATACGCACCACGAAGATCAATCTTAGTAAACCAACTAGCCCCCTTAATCCGAGCAAACAAGTCAGAAATCAATGGCAAGGGATACTGAAACTTAACAGTGATCTTATTAAGAAGGCGGTAATCAATACACGGTCTTAGCGAACCATCCTTCTTGGCTACAAAAAAGAACCCTGCTCCCAATGGTGACGACGATGGGCGAATATGTCCCTTCTCCAGGGACTCCTTCACATAACTGCGCATAGCGGTGTGTTCAGGTACGGACAAATTAAATAAACGACCCTTAGGGAATTTACTACCAGGAATCAAATCGATAGCACAATCACAATTCCTATGCGGAGGAAGGGCATCAGACTTGGACTCTTCAAATACATCCTGAAAGTCCGACAAGAACTCTGGGATGTCAGAAGGAATGGATGACGAAATAGACAAAAATGGAACATCACCATGTACTCCCTGACAACCCCAGCTGGTTACCGACATAGAGTTCCAATCCAATACTGGATTATGGGTTTGTAGCCATGGCAACCCCAACACGACCACATCATGCAAATTATGCAGTACCAAAAAGCGAATAACTTCCTGATGTGCAGGAGCCATGCACATGGTCAGCTGGGCCCAGTACTGAGGCTTATTCTTGGCCAGAGGTGTGGCATCAATTCCTCTCAACGGAATAGGACACCGCAAAGGCTCCAAGAAAAATCCACAACGTTTAGCATAATCCAAATCCATCAGATTCAGGGCAGCGCCTGAATCCACAAACGCCATGACAGAATATGATGACAAAGAGCACATTAAGGTAATGGACAAAAGGAATTTGGACTGTACAGTACCAATAACGGCAGAGCTATCGAACCGCCTAGTGCGTTTAGGACAATTAGAAATAGCATGAGTAGAATCACCACAATAGAAACACAGTCTGTTCAGACGTCTGTGTTCGTGCCGTTCTACTTTAGTCATAGTCCTGTTGCACTGCATAGGCTCAGGCTTACTCTCAGACAATACCGCCAGATGGTGCACAGATTTACGCTCGCGCAAGCGACGACCGATCTGAATGGCCAAGGACATAGACTCATTCAAACCAGCAGGCATAGGAAATCCCACCATTACATCCTTAAGAGCTTCAGAGAGACCCTTTCTGAACAAAGCCGCTAGTGCAGATTCATTCCACAGAGTGAGTACTGACCATTTTCTAAATTTCTGACAATATAGTTCTACATCATCCTGACCCTGGCATAAAGCCAGCAGATTTTTCTCAGCTTGATCCACTGAATTAGGCTCATCGTAAAGCAATCCCAGCGCCTGGAAAAATGCATCAATATTACTCAATGCAGAATCTCCTGGTGCAAGAGAAAACGCCCAGTCCTGTGGGTCGCCGCGCAAAAAAGAAATAATAATCAAAACCTGTTGAATAGGATTACCAGAAGAATGAGGTTTCAAGGCCAAAAATAGCTTACAATTATTTCTGAAGCTCAGGAACTTAGTTCTGTCACCAAAAAACAAATCAGGAATCGGAATTCTTGGTTCTAGCATCGATTTCTGATCAATAGTATCTTGAATCTTTTGTACATTTACAACGAGATTATCCATTGAGGAGCACAGAGCCTGAATATCCATGTCCACAGCTGTGTCCTGAAGCACTCTAATGTCTAGGGGAAAAAAAAGACTGAAGACAGAGCTAAGAAAAAAAAATGATGTCAGGATTTCTTTTTTCCCTCTATTGGAAATCATTGAATTGGCTCCTTGTACTGTTATGGCTGGCAATCAGGCAACACAGCGTGCAGTAATCAGCGCACATACAGAGATCTGGCAAAAACCCAAAACAATAGGACGAGCTCAGAGACGTGGAATCTCTGTAGACTGCAGTACCTGAACTGTCCTCACACAACTGGAAGCAGCAGTGGATTGCGCCTATCACTACCTATGCAACTCGGCACTGCCTGAGGAGCTGACTAGCCTGAAGATAGAAATACAAGCCTGACTTACCTCAGAGAAATACCCCAAAGGAATAGGCAGCCCCCACATATAATGACTGTTAGCAAGATGAAAAGACAAACGTAGGAATGAAATAGATTCAGCAAAGTGAGGCCCGATATTCTAGACAGAGCGAGGATAGCAAAGAGAACTATGCAGTCTACAAAAAACCCTAAAACGAAAACCACGCAAAGGGGCAAAAAAGACCCACCGTGCCGAACTAACAGCACGGCGGTGCACCCCTTTGCTTCTCAGAGCTTCCAGCAAAAGATAATAACAAGCTGGACAGAAAAAACAGAAAACAAACTAGAAGCACTTATCTAGCAGAGCAGCAGGCCCAAGGAAAGATGCAGTAGCTCAGATCCAACACTGGAACATTGACAAGGAGCAAGGAAGACAGACTCAGGTGGAGCTAAATAGCAAGGCAGCCAACGAGCTCACCAAAACACCTGAGGGAGGACGCCCAGAGACTGCAATACCACTTGTGACCACAGAATTCACAACAGAGTCCCTTACAACCTCGGTGTACCGGCTACCGGTTATCTGCGCTTTGCCAGGGAGACAGTCTGCTCGCTGCTGTCCTCCCCCTGGTGCCCCTTTCCTGTGCTTCGCTCTACTGCATGCTCACTAAATGATGTTCCTTCCTTCTGAATGTATCTTTGTTCAGGAGCTGTAGTACTTCAGACTAAACAGCCCCTTCAGACCTTCTGACACTCTATGTCGGTCTGCTCTCTTCTGTCCCTCTGACAATCTAATCTCTCTTTCCCTCCAAACCACAATATATATACATGTGCAGGGGAGTCACCTAGGAATAGGATCAAAACCTCCCCCCTGTGGCTTGGAGTGTGAACATGTTGTGTGTATGGTGATTACCTGATAAAAGATATCCTTCATCATTTGCAAAGGTAACATCACTCTCCCCATGAGGAAAGCAATGCTACTGTGATGACCAGGACCCTGGGGCGCCACACATACCAGTGACAGTCGCAGGCTTAAAGTGCATTTAAACTGAACTGGGACTGAGAGAAGGTGAGCTGATCTTTGTTGATTTTTTTCTTTTTCCTCCAATATGATTGTATAAGGGCTTGTTTTTAATGAATGAATTGTACTTTTGAACGACATCATTCATTCTACCACATAGTGTACTGGAAAAAGGGAAAAAAATTCCCAATGTGGTGAAATTTAAAAAAAAGTACAATCTTACAATTGTTTTGGGGATTTTTATTTACCATGTTCACTATACAGTAAAACTGACCTGGTAATATGAATTTGAAGGTTAGTACAAGTACTCAGATACCAAACATGTAAAGTTTTATTTAAATCGCGAAACAAAATTCGGAAATTTAAAAAAAATTGCTTCTGCCTCCATTTTCTGAGACCGTTAGGCTAGGTTCAGATCGCATTAATGGGACTGCGCTAATGAACAGTTAGCGTCCGTTAGCGCGCCCATTGGCAGCAATGGGAACGCACATTGCTAGCTCGTGCCATTTTCGGCACGCGCTAGCGATGTGCTGGTATCTTGTGACGCTCCTCGGACGCTGCCCGAGGTCCGTTCCCCGCTCTCGCAGATCGGGGATCTGCGAGAGCGGGGACGTTAAATGCGACCCCGAAAAAGACATTGCGTTAGCGCAATCCGCTAGCGCTTAGCGCTAAACGGATTGCCCTAACGCAATCTGAACCTAGCCTTAATGTTTTCATTTTTTGGGATATGAGGTTGTGTGCAGGCTTGTTTTCTGTGCCCTGAGGTGATGTTGTTAGGCTACGTTCACATTAGCGTTACGCTAATGTGCGTCGCTGTTGCGACGCGCCCCTATGTTTAACATAGGGGACGCGTGCGTCTTTTTGCACGCGTTTTCCGACACGTGCGTCGTTTTAGACGCTAGCGTCGGACGCAAGAAAACGCTACAAGTTGCATTTTTCTTGCGTCCGATTTCGGCAAAAAACGACGCACAAAACACGTGCGTTTTTGCGCGCGTTTGCGCGCGTTTTTCCGTGCGACGCGACGCTAATGTGAACGTAGCCTTACTGATACCATTTTAGAGTAGAAACAATGATTTGATCACCTCTTAGTATAATTTATTGTAATTTTGCATTGGCCAAAAAGCACATTTTTGGATTTTTTTTCTGTTACCCTGTTTATCAATCAGATGAATTTATTTTATATTTTGATAGATCAAACTTTTACAAATGCAGCAATAAAAAATTAGGAAATATGTGTATTTTTTTATTTTATTTTTTAATTGTGCAAAAGATGGATGATTTGAACTTGTGTTTTCTTAATTTTTTTTACATTTTAAATACTTTTTCCCACTTTTAACTGAATTTAATAATCCCCTCAGGGGACTTGAAGCTGCGATCATTCAATCACTTGTATCAGCTGTCCGTTTCCCTTTGATTCGAACATGTTACTGTCATAGGATGTCACCAATGTAACAAAACAGTTGACCATTTTGCGACATATGACGTAAACTTAGATAATATTTTGTGCCCCTGCCTTTGATGCAGGTTTGCACACCGAGCCTGCACCTTTACCAGCACACGACGGCACTGCTATATATAGTAAAAATCATGATCTCTGGCTGACTTTTTGAGAAGCAACATAATGACAGGCATGGGGGTCATCAGCAGACCCCCGTCATGTCACAGGCGCTTCCAGGGTAGAATTATGCATTCTCCTGCTGGAAAATGTTAAATGCCGCACAGATTAACTGTGGCAGGAGGAACTCTATTCCACCTGCGGCTGTTAGAGGCACATGATGGCTGATTAAATCAGCCATCATGTGTGAAGGAAAGGAGAATGATGCAAGTCCGCATCAAAGCTAGGGACACGGCATATGACATAAGCTTATATTATATGTCGTGAATGGGGTTAACTGTTATCTGTTTTGCTACAATGGTGGCATCCTATTACAGTAACATAGTAACATAGTAACATAGTTAGTAAGGCCGAAAAAAGATATTTGTCCATCCAGTTCAGCCTATATTCCATCATAATAAATCCCCAGATCTACGTCCTTCTACAGAACCTAATTGTATGATACAATATTGTTCTGCTCCAGGAAGACATCCAGGCCTCTCTTGAACCCCTCGACTGAGTTCGCCATCACCACCTCCTGAGGCAAGCAATTCCAGATTCTCACTGCCCTAACAGTAAAGAATCCTCTTCTATGTTGGTGGAAAAACCTTCTCTCCTCCAGACACAAAGAATGCCCCCTTGTGCCCGTCACCTTCCTTGGTATAAACAGATCCTCAGCGAGATATTTGTATTGTCCCCTTATATACTTATACATGGTTATTAGATCGCCCCTCAGTCGTCTTTTTCCTAGACTAAATAATCCTAATTTCGCTAATCTATCTGGGTATTGTAGTTCTCCCATCCCCTTTATTAATTTTGTTGCCCTCCTTTGTACTCTCTCTAGTTCCATTATATCCTTCCTGAGCACCGGTGCCCAAAACTGGACACAGTACTCCATGTGCGGTCTAACTAGGGATTTGTACAGAGGCAGTATAATGCTCTCATCATGTGTATCCAGACCTCTTTTAATGCACCCCATGATCCTGTTTGCCTTGGCAGCTGCTGCCTGGCACTGGCTGCTCCAGGTAAGTTTATCATTAACTAGGATCCCCAAGTCCTTCTCCCTGTCAGATTTACCCAGTGGTTTCCCATTCAGTGTGTAATGGTGATATTGATTCCTTCTTCCCATGTGTATAACCTTACATTTATCATTGTTAAACCTCATCTGCCACCTTTCAGCCCAAGTTTCCAACTTATCCAGATCCATCTGTAGCAGAATACTATCTTCTCTTGTATTAACTGCTTTACATAGTTTTGTATCATCTGCAAATATCGATATTTTACTGTGTAAACCTTCTACCAGATCATTAATGAATATGTTGAAGAGAACAGGTCCCAATATTGACCCCTGCGGTACCCCACTGGTCACAGCGACCCAGTTAGAGACTATACCATTTATAACCACCCTCTGCTTTCTATCACTAAGTCAGTTACTAACCCATTTACACACATTTTCCCCCAGTAACATGTTTGAATTACACGGAAACTCACAGTTGATCCATGCCGCCCGATCTACAAGCAGAATGTATCAGACAGTGGTTGTATGATTCCAGCCAGGCATGTTTGACTCTGAAAGGCTGCTGCATTGGAGACTAGTTTCCCTGCATGTTTGTGTGGCCAAAAACCTGTCAATCCAGGGCAATGGGCAGGTTTTCTGATTAGCCTAACAAGCTGTTCTGTCCCCAGTAGTGTTGAGCGATACCTTCCGATATCGGAAAGTATCGGTATCGGTTGGGATCGGCCGATATTCAAAAAATATCGGATATCGCCGATACCGATACCCGATCCCAATGCAAGTCAATGGGACCAAAATATCGGAATTAAAATAAACCCTTTCTTTCCTTGTAGGTTCATTCTACATCAAGGAAAACAACTAAGAATAATGTAGGATGTATTGTGGGAGGTGGCGGAGACATTAAAGGCAATGAGGTTTAGCCCAATCAAATAGAATAGCATTTTTTTTTTTTTTTAAGACGTTCGGAGTGAAAAAGATATTGAGTATGTAAATTTTTTTTTATTTTGTCAGATATTGATGTTTCACTATTCCACGCCCTTCCCCTTCTTTTTTTTTCTTTTTTTTTTTTACTTTTCCCACACTTTCATCTTCCTTCATCATCAGCATCTTTTACATCAACTTCTTCTTCACCTTATTCATCTTCTTCTTCATCTTCTACCTATTTTTTTTTTTTATTACATTCTTCATATTCATTTTATTCAACTATTATTATTCTTCCTATTCTACATATTCTTTTTATTCCACTGTTATTCTTCTTCCTATTCTACTTCTTCATCATATTCTCATTTGTGACAGGCATTCCCGTAGTTGTTATCTATAAAAGTTGGAAGATTACACCTTCCGTTCTGCCAGTCACAAAAGTTACATTTGTCCGCGTTCAGTTTGGCCTGCAGCATCAGGCTTTATCCAGCGGCACCACGAGGAGGAACGGACTCACCCCCATACACTGCTTAGTCTTCTTCTGCATATAATTTAGATAATATCTTTTGCTCTGATATTAAGTCTTATGCTTAATGTTCTTCTGCTCTTTGTTCTGCAGCCTCTTGTTCTTCTGCTTCTCGGTCTTCCATGTCGTCGTCTCCAGGGTCGTCGTCTCCAGTGTCGTCATCTCCGCCGTCGTCGTCTCAGCCGTCGTCGTCTCCGCCGTCGTCGTCTCCGCCGTCGTCATCGGGGTGGTCTTCCGGGTCGTCGTCGTCGTCATCGGGGTGGTCTTCCGGGTCGTCGTCATCGGGGTGGTCTTCCGGGTCGTCGACTTTAGAGTCTTAAACTTGGAAATGTAGCAGAAGGTACAAGAAGGCTGAGAAAATGCCAAGAACTAGCTGATGGAACTGGAACTCGGATGGCTACCCGAAGGTTCAAGAGCCTATGGAACTACCGAGGACCAGCTGAAGTTACTGGAACCCGGTTACTAAGCAGGAGGTACCCGTGCTAAAAAGCACTACCAAGGACCGCCTGGCGTTGGCGGAACTCGGATACCCAGAAGGAGGCACCTAAGCCAAAGGCTCTGCCCGGAACCAGCTGACGTTACTGGAACCAGGATGGGGAGCAGAAGGTACAAGAGCAAAAGACACTGCCGAGAACCAGCTGACGGTACTGGAACCCGGATGGGTAGCCGAAGGTCCAAGAGCCAATGGAACTACCGAGGACCAGCTGACGTTACTGGAACCCGGTTACTAAGCAGGAGGTACACGTGCCTGAAAGCACTACCAAGGACCACCTGACGTTGGTGGAACTTGGATACCCAGAAGGAGGCACCTAAGCCAAAGGCTCTGCCCGGAACCAGCTGACGTTACTGGAACCAGGATGGGGAGCAGAAGGTACAAGAGCAAAAGACACTGCCGAGAACCAGCTGACGGTGCTGGAACCAGGTGGTGGACCCGAAGGCCCAAAGGAGAGGAGAGAACAGCTAGGCCGCGAGGCAGCCGCAGTTACCGAACCCCAACAGTCCTACAGGGGGAGCTGGGCCTACTGGCACTACAGAACCAGCCTTGACTACCAGTTCACGCAGCCCACACAGGAAGCTCCTAAACTGGAGGCACCCTGGAGTTGGCTAACCCGACTGCAACACGACGGGGCAAACATAGGCGTCTCAGCGAGTTTGACACACCCCGGAAACAGCTGACGGTGCTGAAACCAGGTTTGGCACGAGGGAGTACCTGTGACAAAAACACTGCCGAGAACCAGCTGGCGGTGCTGGAACCCAGATGCGTTGCCCCAGTGTGCAAGAGCCAATGGCACGACCGAGGACCAGCTGACGGTGCTGGAACACGGTTACTAAGCTGTAGGTGCCCGCGCTTAAAAGCACTACCAAGGACCGCCTGACGTTGGCGGAACTCGGATACCCAGGAGGAGGCACCTAAGCCAAAGGCTCGGCCCGGAACCAGCTGACGGTGCTGGAACCAGGTGGTGGACCCCAAGGCCCACAGGAGAGGAGAGAACAGCTAGGCCGCGAGGCAGCCGCAGTTACCGAACCCCAACAGTCCTACAGGGGGAGCTGGGCCTACTGGCACTACAGAACCAGCCTTGACTACCAGTTCACGCAGCCCACATAGGAAGCTCCTAAACTGGAGGCACCCTGGAGTTGGCTAACCCGACTGCAAAACGACGGGTCAAACATAGGCGTCTCAGCGAGTTTGACACACCCCGGAAACAGCTGACGGTGCTGAAACCAGGTTTGGCACGAGGGAGTACCTGTGACAAAAACACTGCCGAGAACCAGCTGGCGGTGCTGGAACCCAGATGCGTTGCCCCAGTGTGCAAGAGCCAATGGCACGACCGAGGACCAGCTGGCGGTGCTGGAACACGGTTACTAAGCTGTAGGTGCCCGCGCTTAAAAGCACTACCAAGGACCGCCTGACGTTGGCGGAACTCGGATACCCAGGAGGAGGCACCTAAGCCAAAGGCTCGGCCCGGAACCAGCTGACGGTGCTGGAACCAGGTGGTGGACCCCAAGGCCCACAGGAGAGGAGAGAACAGCTAGGCCGCGAGGCAGCCGCAGTTACCGAACCCCAACAGTCCTACAGGGGGAGCTGGGCCTACTGGCACTACAGAACCAGCCTTGACTACCAGTTCACGCAGCCCACATAGGAAGCTCCTAAACTGGAGGCACCCTGGAGTTGGCTAACCCGACTGCAACACGACGGGGCAAACATAGGCGTCTCAGCGAGTTTGACACACCCCGGAAACAGCTGACGGTGGTGAAACCAGGTTTGGCACGAGGGAGTACCTGTGACAAAAACACTGCCGAGAACCAGCTGGCGGTGCTGGAACCCAGATGCGTTGCCCCATTGTGCAAGAGCCAATGGCACGACCGAGGACCAGCTGGCGGTGCTGGAACACGGTTACTAAGCTGTAGGTGCCCGCGCTTAAAAGCACTACCAAGGACCGCCTGACGTTGGCGGAACTCGGATACCCAGGAGGAGGCACCTAAGCCAAAGGCTCGGCCCGGAACCAGCTGACGGTGCTGGAACCAGGTGGTGGACCCCAAGGCCCACAGGAGAGGAGAGAACAGCTAGGCCGCGAGGCAGCCGCAGTTACCGAACCCCAACAGTCCTACAGGGGGAGCTGGGCCTACTGGCACTACAGAACCAGCCTTGACTACCAGTTCACGCAGCCCACATAGGAAGCTCCTAAACTGGAGGCACCCTGGAGTTGGCTAACCCGACCGCACCACGACGGGGCAAGCATAGGCGTCTCAGTGAGCTTGACACAACCCGGAAACAGCTGACGGTGCTGAAACCAGGCTTGGCACGAGGGAGTACCTGTGACAAAAACACTGCCGAGAACCAGCTGGCGGTGCTGGAACCCAGATGCGTTGCCCCAGTGTGCAAGAGCCAATGGCACGACCGAGGACCAGCTGGCGGTGCTGGAACACGGTTACTAAGCTGTAGGTGCCCGCGCTTAAAAGCACTACCAAGGACCGCCTGACGTTGGCGGAACTCGGATACCCAGGAGGAGGCACCTAAGCCAAAGGCTCGGCCTGGAACCAGCTGACGGTGCTGGAACCAGGTGGTGGACCCCAAGGCCCACAGGAGAGGAGAGAACAGCTAGGCCGCGAGGCAGCCGCAGTTACCGAACCCCAACAGTCCTACAGGGGGAGCTGGGCCTACTGGCACTACAGAACCAGCCTTGACTACCAGTTCACGCAGCCCACATAGGAAGCTCCTAAACTGGAGGCACCCTGGAGTTGGCTAACACGACTGCAACACGAAGGGGCAAACATTGGCGTCTCAGCGAGTTTGACACACCCCGGAAACAGCTGACGGTGCTGAAACCAGGTTTGGCACGAGGGAGTACCTGTGACAAAAACACTGCCGAGAACCAGCTGGCGGTGCTGGAACCCAGATGCATTGCCCCAGTGTGCAAGAGCCAATGGCACGACCGAGGACCAGCTGGCGGTGCTGGAACACGGTTACTAAGCTGTAGGTGCCCGCGCTTAAAAGCACTACCAAGGACCGCCTGACGTTGGCGGAACTCGGATACCCAGGAGGAGGCACCTAAGCCAAAGGCTCGGCCCGGAACCAGCTGACGGTGCTGGAACCAGGTGGTGGACCCCAAGGCCCACAGGAGAGGAGAGAACAGCTAGGCCGCGAGGCAGCCGCAGTTACCGAACCCCAACAGTCCTACAGGGGGAGCTGGGCCTACTGGCACTACAGAACCAGCCTTGACTACCAGTTCACGCAGCCCACATAGGAAGCTCCTAAACTGGAGGCACCCTGGAGTTGGCTAACCCGACCGCACCACGACAGGGCAAGCATAGGCGTCTCAATGAGCTTGACACAACCCGGAAACAGCTGACGGTGCTGAAACCAGGCTTGGCACGAGGGAGTACCTGTGACAAGAACACTGCCGAGAACCAGCTGGCGGTGCTGGAACCCAGATGCGTTGCCCCAGTGTGCAAGAGCCAATGGCACGACCGAGGACCAGCTGGCGGTGCTGGAACCCGGTTACTAAGCTGTAGGTGCCCGCACTTAAAAGCACTACCAAGGACCGCCTGACGTTGGCGGAACTCGGATACCCAGGAGGAGGCACCTAAGCCAAAGGCTCGGCCTGGAACCAGCTGACGGTGCTGGAACCAGGTGGTGGACCCCAAGGCCCACAGGAGAGGAGAGAACAGCTAGGCCGCGAGGCAGCCGCAGTTACAGAACCCCAACAGTCCTACAGGGGGAGCTGGGCCTACTGGCACTACAGAACCAGCCTTGACTACCAGTTCACGCAGCCCACATAGGAAGCTCCTAAACTGGAGGCACCCTGGAGTTGGCTAACCCGACTGCAAAACGACGGGTCAAACATAGGCGTCTCAGCGAGTTTGACACACCCCGGAAACAGCTGACGGTGCTGAAACCAGGTTTGGCACGAGGGAGTACCTGTGACAAAAACACTGCCGAGATCAAGCTGGCGGTGCTGGAACCCAGATGCGTTGCCCCAGTGTGCAAGAGCCAATGGCACGACCGAGGACCAGCTGGCGGTGCTGGAACACGGTTACTAAGCTGTAGGTGCCCGCGCTTAAAAGCACTACCAAGGACCGCCTGACGTTGGCGGAACTCGGATACCCAGGAGGAGGCACCTAAGCCAAATGCTCGGCCCGGAACCAGCTGACGGTGCTGGAACCAGGTGGTGGACCCCAAGGCCCACAGGAGAGGAGAGAACAGCTAGGCCGCGAGGCAGCCGCAGTTACCGAACCCCAACAGTCCTACAGGGGGAGCTGGGCCTACTGGCACTACAGAACCAGCCTTGACTACCAGTTCACGCAGCCCACATAGGAAGCTCCTAAACTGGAGGCACCCTGGAGTTGGCTAACCCGACTGCAACACGACGGGGCAAACATAGGCGTCTCAGCGAGTTTGACACACCCCGGAAACAGCTGACGGTGCTGAAACCAGGTTTGGCACGAGGGAGTACCTGTGACAAAAACACTGCCGAGAACCAGCTGGCGGTGCTGGAACCCAGATGCGTTGCCCCATTGTGCAAGAGCCAATGGCACGACCGAGGACCAGCTGGCGGTGCTGGAACACGGTTACTAAGCTGTAGGTGCCCGCGCTTAAAAGCACTACCAAGGACCGCCTGACGTTGGCGGAACTTGGATACCCAGGAGGAGGCACCTAAGCCAAAGGCTCGGCCCGGAACCAGCTGACGGTGCTGGAACCAGGTGGTGGACCCCAAGGCCCACAGGAGAGGAGAGAACAGCTAGGCCGCGAGGCAGCCGCAGTTACCGAACCCCAACAGTCCTACAGGGGGAGCTGGGCCTACTGGCACTACAGAACCAGCCTTGACTACCAGTTCACGCAGCCCACATAGGAAGCTCCTAAACTGGAGGCACCCTGGAGTTGGCTAACCCGACCGCACCACGACGGGGCAAGCATAGGCGTCTCAGTGAGCTTGACACAACCCGGAAACAGCTGACGGTGCTGAAACCAGGCTTGGCACGAGGGAGTACCTGTGACAAAAACACTGCCGAGAACCAGCTGGCGGTGCTGGAACCCAGATGCATTGCCCCAGTGTGCAAGAGCCAATGGCACGACCGAGGACCAGCTGGCGGTGCTGGAACACGGTTACTAAGCTGTAGGTGCCCGCGCTTAAAAGCACTACCAAGGACCGCCTGACGTTGGCGGAACTCGGATACCCAGGAGGAGGCACCTAAGCCAAAGGCTCGGCCCGGAACCAGCTGACGGTGCTGGAACCAGGTGGTGGACCCCAAGGCCCACAGGAGAGGAGAGAACAGCTAGGCCGCGAGGCAGCCGCAGTTACCGAACCCCAACAGTCCTACAGGGGGAGCTGGGCCTACTGGCACTACAGAACCAGCCTTGACTACCAGTTCACGCAGCCCACATAGGAAGCTCCTAAACTGGAGGCACCCTGGAGTTGGCTAACCCGACCGCACCACGACGGGGCAAGCATAGGCGTCTCAATGAGCTTGACACAACCCGGAAACAGCTGACGGTGCTGAAACCAGGCTTGGCACGAGGGAGTACCTGTGACAAGAACACTGCCGAGAACCAGCTGGCGGTGCTGGAACCCAGATGCGTTGCCCCAGTGTGCAAGAGCCAATGGCACGACCGAGGACCAGCTGGCGGTGCTGGAACCCGGTTACTAAGCTGTAGGTGCCCGCGCTTAAAAGCACTACCAAGGACCGCCTGACGTTGGCGGAACTCGGATACCCAGGAGGAGGCACCTAAGCCAAATGCTCGGCCTGGAACCAGCTGACGGTGCTGGAACCAGGTGGTGGACCCCAAGGCCCACAGGAGAGGAGAGAACAGCTAGGCCGCGAGCCAGCCGCAGTTACCGAACCCCAACAGTCCTACAGGGGGAGCTGGGCCTACTGGCACTACAGAACCAGCCTTGACTACCAGTTCACGCAGCCCACATAGGAAGCTCCTAAACTGGAGGCACCCTGGAGTTGGCTAACCCGACTGCAAAACGACGGGTCAAACATAGGCGTCTCAGCGAGTTTGACACACCCCGGAAACAGCTGACGGTGCTGAAACCAGGTTTGGCACGAGGGAGTACCTGTGACAAAAACACTGCCGAGAACAAGCTGGCGGTGCTGGAACCCAGATGCGTTGCCCCAGTGTGCAAGAGCCAATGGCACGACCGAGGACCAGCTGGCGGTGCTGGAACACGGTTACTAAGCTGTAGGTGCCCGCGCTTAAAAGCACTACCAAGGACCGCCTGACGTTGGCGGAACTCGGATACCCAGGAGGAGGCACCTAAGCCAAAGGCTCGGCCCGGAACCAGCTGACGGTGCTGGAACCAGGTGGTGGACCCCAAGGCCCACAGGAGAGGAGAGAACAGCTAGGCCGCGAGGCAGCCGCAGTTACCGAACCCCAACAGTCCTACAGGGGGAGCTGGGCCTACTGGCACTACAGAACCAGCCTTGACTACCAGTTCACGCAGCCCACATAGGAAGCTCCTAAACTGGAGGCACCCTGGAGTTGGCTAACCCGACTGCAACACGACGGGGCAAACATAGGCGTCTCAGCGAGTTTGACACACCCCGGAAACAGCTGACGGTGCTGAAACCAGGTTTGGCACGAGGGAGTACCTGTGACAAAAACACTGCCGAGAACCAGCTGGCGGTGCTGGAACCCAGATGCGTTGCCCCATTGTGCAAGAGCCAATGGCACGACCGAGGACCAGCTGGCGGTGCTGGAACACGGTTACTAAGCTGTAGGTGCCCGCGCTTAAAAGCACTACCAAGGACCGCCTGACGTTGGCGGAACTTGGATACCCAGGAGGAGGCACCTAAGCCAAAGGCTCGGCCCGGAACCAGCTGACGGTGCTGGAACCAGGTGGTGGACCCCAAGGCCCACAGGAGAGGAGAGAACAGCTAGGCCGCGAGGCAGCCGCAGTTACCGAACCCCAACAGTCCTACAGGGGGAGCTGGGCCTACTGGCACTACAGAACCAGCCTTGACTACCAGTTCACGCAGCCCACATAGGAAGCTCCTAAACTGGAGGCACCCTGGAGTTGGCTAACCCGACCGCACCACGACGGGGCAAGCATAGGCGTCTCAGTGAGCTTGACACAACCCGGAAACAGCTGACGGTGCTGAAACCAGGCTTGGCACGAGGGAGTACCTGTGACAAAAACACTGCCGAGAACCAGCTGGCGGTGCTGGAACCCAGATGCATTGCCCCAGTGTGCAAGAGCCAATGGCACGACCGAGGACCAGCTGGCGGTGCTGGAACACGGTTACTAAGCTGTAGGTGCCCGCGCTTAAAAGCACTACCAAGGACCGCCTGACGTTGGCGGAACTCGGATACCCAGGAGGAGGCACCTAAGCCAAAGGCTCGGCCCGGAACCAGCTGACGGTGCTGGAACCAGGTGGTGGACCCCAAGGCCCACAGGAGAGGAGAGAACAGCTAGGCCGCGAGGCAGCCGCAGTTACCGAACCCCAACAGTCCTACAGGGGGAGCTGGGCCTACTGGCACTACAGAACCAGCCTTGACTACCAGTTCACGCAGCCCACATAGGAAGCTCCTAAACTGGAGGCACCCTGGAGTTGGCTAACCCGACCGCACCACGACGGGGCAAGCATAGGCGTCTCAATGAGCTTGACACAACCCGGAAACAGCTGACGGTGCTGAAACCAGGCTTGGCACGAGGGAGTACCTGTGACAAGAACACTGCCGAGAACCAGCTGGCGGTGCTGGAACCCAGATGCGTTGCCCCAGTGTGCAAGAGCCAATGGCACGACCGAGGACCAGCTGGCGGTGCTGGAACCCGGTTACTAAGCTGTAGGTGCCCGCGCTTAAAAGCACTACCAAGGACCGCCTGACGTTGGCGGAACTCGGATACCCAGGAGGAGGCACCTAAGCCAAAGGCTCGGCCCGGAACCAGCTGACGGTGCTGGAACCAGATGGTGGACCCCAAGGCCCACAGGAGAGGAGAGAACAGCTAGGCCGCGAGGCAGCCGCAGTTACCGAACCCCAACAGTCCTACAGGGGGAGCTGGGCCTACTGGCACTACAGAACCAGCCTTGACTACCAGTTCACACAGCCCACATAGGAAGCTCCTAAACTGGAGGCACCCTGGAGTTGGCTAACCCGACTGCAACACGACGGGGCAAACATAGGCGTCTCAGCGAGTTTGACACACCCCGGAAACAGCTGACGGTGCTGAAACCAGGTTTGGCACGAGGGAGTACCTGTGACAAAAACACTGCCGAGAACCAGCTGGCGGTGCTGGAACCCAGATGCGTTGCCCCATTGTGCAAGAGCCAATGGCACGACCGAGGACCAGCTGGCGGTGCTGGAACACGGTTACTAAGCTGTAGGTGCCCGCGCTTAAAAGCACTACCAAGGACCGCCTGACGTTGGCGGAACTCGGATACCCAGGAGGAGGCACCTAAGCCAAAGGCTCGGCCCGGAACCAGCTGACGGTGCTGGAACCAGGTGGTGGACCCCAAGGCCCACAGGAGAGGAGAGAACAGCTAGGCCGCGAGGCAGCCGCAGTTACCGAACCCCAACAGTCCTACAGGGGGAGCTGGGCCTACTGGCACTACAGAACCAGCCTTGACTACCAGTTCACGCAGCCCACATAGGAAGCTCCTAAACTGGAGGCACCCTGGAGTTGGCTAACCCGACTGCAACACGACGGGGCAAACATAGGCGTCTCAGCGAGTTTGACACACCCCGGAAACAGCTGACGGTGCTGAAACCAGGCTTGGCACGAGGGAGTACCTGTGACAAAAACACTGCCGAGAACCAGCTGGCGGTGCTGGAACCCAGATGCATTGCCCCACTGTGCAAGAGCCAATGGCACGACCGAGGACCAGCTGGCGGTGCTGGAACACGGTTACTAAGCTGTAGGTGCCCGCGCTTAAAAGCACTACCAAGGACCGCCTGACGTTGGCGGAACTCGGATACCCAGGAGGAGGCACCTAAGCCAAAGGCTCGGCCCGGAACCAGCTGACGGTGCTGGAACCAGGTGGTGGACCCCAAGGCCCACAGGAGAGGAGAGAACAGCTAGGCCGCGAGGCAGCCGCAGTTACCGAACCCCAACAGTCCTACAGGGGGAGCTGGGCCTACTGGCACTACAGAACCAGCCTTGACTACCAGTTCACGCAGCCCACATAGGAAGCTCCTAAACTGGAGGCACCCTGGAGTTGGCTAACCCGACTGCAACACGACGGGGCAAACATAGGCGTCTCAGCGAGTTTGACACACCCCGGAAACAGCTGACGGTGCTGAAACCAGGTTTGGCACGAGGGAGTACCTGTGACAAGAACACTGCCGAGAACCAGCTGGCGGTGCTGGAACCCAGATGCATTGCCCCAGTGTGCAAGAGCCAATGGCACGACCGAGGACCAGCTGGCGGTGCTGGAACCCGGTTACTAAGCTGTAGGTGCCCGCGCTTAAAAGCACTACCAAGGACCGCCTGACGTTGGCGGAACTCGGATACCCAGGAGGAGGCACCTAAGCCAAAGGTTCGGCCTGGAACCAGCTGACGGTGCTGGAACCAGGTGGTGGACCCCAAGGCCCACAGGAGAGGAGAGAACAGCTAGGCCGCGAGGCAGCCGCAGTTACCGAACCCCAACAGTCCTACAGGGGGAGCTGGGCCTACTGGCACTACAGAACCAGCCTTGACTACCAGTTCACGCAGCCCACATAGGAAGCTCCTAAACTGGAGGCACCCTGGAGTTGGCTAACCCGACCGCACCACGACGGGGCAAGCATAGGCGTCTCAGTGAGCTTGACACAACCCGGAAACAGCTGACGGTGCTGAAACCAGGCTTGGCACGAGGGAGTACCTGTGACAAGAACACTGCCGAGAACCAGCTGGCGGTGCTGGAACCCAGATGCGTTGCCTATTAAAGATTGTCTTCCTAGAGCCCCAACTAGCGGTGTTGGAGCTAAGGGTAAGCAGGGGGAGCAGAGTGTAGGCCGAAGCCTGCACTGGAGGCAGCTTTGTGTCTGCGTTGCGTTTGCAGGACACTTTGCCGGCTACACAGTGGGGGAACAGCTGGCATTGCTGAACCCCACTAACACAATGGCGTGTGTTTTTCTCTGTGCAGCTAGCACTTGCGGTCAAAAACTAGCGATGTTAGAGCCCGTGTTGAAGCAGGAGGAGGAGGAGAGGAGCAGAGTGTAGGCCGAAGCCTATTTGAACCAATTTCAAAGGAAACCTTTAACCCCCCCTCAGGTGTTACAAAGTACAAGAGACACACCTTGTGCAGTATTAATGCTGCACAAGTGAAAGGTTGCTCTATTAATTTGTCTACTTGCACACGCTGAATGAAAGACGTACACAATTTAGCCCATTCTACAGTCAAACTGTAGTGGATGCGTGACTTGGCTTTTTAAGGAGACGCAGCACAGGTGTCCCAAATAACGCCTTGGTGCTTGGCGCAGCTTCCTGAGCGTTGTTATTTGCTGTACAGGAGTCTGCGCTCTTGTGTTATCCCTTGGCAATGCCCTGTTAGAGCTGCCCGTCTTATGACCTCATTTCATGTTGGCCGGTGCGGTTAACGATGGCCATAAATCCCAGACCCACAGTGCCTTTTCATAAAGTCACACTGCGGTGCTGTGATTCATGGCCTTGAGCAGTAAATATTTTGGCCGCTCACACACGTCCTTACACCTGCTTCAGACTGGGCGGCCTCTGCTGATCCCTTCTCGCATGCCGCGGCCATGAGGCTGAACAGTCTGAAGAAGGCGGAAGGAGATGAGTTAAGACAGGTGAAGATATGCACTGCTCGTGCCCATCAATCACACCCTCGCAGTCAAAATAAGACAACGAGGAGCATTGTTTCAGGCAGGGCGGACGCACAGGCGCAACAAGCCAACCAATGATGTCAGAAGACGGGCAGCGCTAACAAGGGTGGTGCTGCGTATCTTTAGAAAGGAAAGTCACACCTCAGGGACAGTGGAATGGTCTCAATGAGACACATTTTGTACGTTTTGAGTTCCACGTGGGCAAGGACAAAAAGCCACCTTGTACAAATGCAGCAGTACTGCTGTACAAGGTGGCTGTTATACATAGAAACACCTGGGGGTGGGGGGCAGGCTCCCTTCAATTTCAGTTCATGTGCCTGCGTGGCGTTTGCAGGACACGTTGCCAGCTACACAGCAGGGGAACAGCTGGCGGTGCTGAACCCCACTAACACATTGGCTGGTGTTTTTCTCTGTGCAGCTAGCATGTCCGGGCAGAAACTGGCGTTGTTTGAGCCCAGGGTCAGCAGGAGGAGGAGAGGAGCAAAATGTAGGCCGAAGCCTGCACTGGTGGCAGCTTTTGTTCAGTTGTGCCAGCGTGGCTTGTGCTGGACACGATGCCGACTACACAGCAGGGGAACAGCTGGCGGTGCTAAACCCCACTAACACATTGGCTGGTGTTTTTCTCTGTGCAGCTAGCATGTCCGGGCAGAAACTGGCGTTGTTTGAGCCCAGGGTCAGCAGGAGGAGGAGAGGAGCAAAGTGTAGGCCGAAGCCTGCACTGGTGGCAGCTTTTGTTCTGTTGTGCCAGCGTGGCTTGTGCTGGACACGTTGCCGACTACACAGCAGGGGAACAGCTGGCGTTGCTGAACCCCACTAACACATTGACTGGTGTTTTTCTCTGTGCAGCTAGCAGTTCCGGGCAAAAACTAGCGGTGTTTGAGCCCAGGGTCAGCAGGAGGAGTAGAGGAGCAGAGTGTAGGCCGAAGCCTAGTTGAACCAATTTCAAAGGTTACCTTTAACCCCCCCCCTCAGGTGTTGCAAGGTACAAGAGCCACACCTTGAACAGCATTAATGATGCACAAGTCAAAGGTTGCTCTATTTAATTTTGCTCCTTGCACACGCTGAATTAAACACGTACACTATTTAGCCCATTATACTGTCAAACAGTAGTGGAGGCGTGACTAGTCTACTAGTCTTTTTAAGGAGACGCAGCACAGGTGTACAAATTTACACCTAGGTGCTGTGCGCAGATTCCTTACCGTTGTTATTTGCAGTACAGGAAACTGCGCTCTTGTGTTATCCCTTGGCAATACCCTGTTAGTGAAGGCCGTCTCATGACCTCATTTCATGTTGGCCGGTGCGGTTAACGATGGCCATAAATCCCAGACCCACAGTGGCTTTTCCTAAAGTCACACTGCGGTGCTGGGATTCGTGGCCTTGTGCAGTAAATATGTTCGCCGCTCACACATGTCCTTACACCTGCTTCAGACTGGACGGCCTCAGCTGATCCCTTATCGCATGCCGCGGCCATGAGGCCGCACAGTCAGAAGAAGGCGGAAGGAGGGGAGTGAAGACAGGGGAACATATGCACTGCTCGTGCCCATCAATCACACCCTCGCAGTCAAAATATATGAGACAACGGGGGGCGTTGTGTCGGGCAGGGGGGACGCACAGGCACAGCCAGCCAACCAATGATGTCAGGAGACGGGCAGCGCTAACAATGGGGGTGCTGCGTGTCATTAAAAAGGAAAGTCACACCTCAGGGACATTGTAATGGTCTGTAATGAGACACATTTTGTACTTGTTGAGTTCCACGTGTGCAAGGAGAAAAAGTCAGCCACCTTGTACAAATGCAGCAGTACTGCTGTACAAGGTGGCTGTTATACATAGAAACACCTGGGGGGGTGGGGGGCAGGCTCCCTTCAATTTCAGTTCATGTGCCTGCGTGGCGTTTGCAGGACACGTTGCCAGCTACACAGCAGGGGAACAGCTGGTGGTGCTGAACCCCACTAACACATTGGCTGGTGCTTTTCTCTGTGCAGCTAGCATGTCCGGGCAGAAACTGGCGTTGTTTGAGCCCAGGGTCAGCAGGAGGAGGAGAGGAGCAAAGTGTAGGCCGAAGCCTGCACTGGTGGCAGCTTTTGGTCAGTTGTGCCAGCGTGGCTTGTGCTGGACACGATGCCGACTACACAGCAGGGGAACAGCTGGCGGTGCTGAACCCCACTAACACATTGGCTGGTGTTTTTCTCTGTGCAGCTAGCATGTCCGGGCAGAAACTGGCGTTGTTTGAGCCCAGGGTCAGCAGGAGGAGGAGAGGAGCAAAGTGTAGGCCGAAGCCTGCACTGGTGGCAGCTTTTGGTCAGTTGTGCCAGCGTGGCTTGTGCTGGACACGATGCCGACTACACAGCAGGGGAACAGCTGGCGGTGCTGAACCCCACGAACACATTGACTGGTGTTTTTCTCTGTGCAGCTAGCAGGTCCGGGCAGAAACTATCGGTGTTTGAGCCCAGGGTCAGCAGGAGGAGTAGAGGAGCAGAGTGTAGGCCGAAGCCTAGTTGAACCAATTTCAAAGGTTACCTTTAACCCCCCCCTCAGGTGTTGCAAGGTACAAGAGCCACACCTTGAACAGCATTAATGATGCACAAGTCAAAGGTTGCTCTATTTAATTTTGCTCCTTGCACACGCTGAATAAAACACGTACACTATTTAGCCCATTATACTGTCAAACAGTAGTGGAGGCGGGACTACTAGTCTTTTTAAGGAGATGCAGCACAGGTGTCAAAATTTACACCTAGCTGCTGTGCGCAGATTCCTGAGCGTTGTTATTTGCTGTACAGGAGTCTGCGCTATTGGGATCCCTTGGCCATGCGCTGTGAGCGCTTCCTGTCTTCTGACCTCATTTAATGTCGGCCGTTACGGTTAGCGATGGACATGAATCCCAGACCCACAGTGTGTTTTCAAAAAATCACACTGCGTGGCTGGGATTCGTGGCCTTGTTCAGTAAATATGTTTGACGCTCACACATGTCCTTACACCTGCTTCAGACTGGGCGGCCTCATCTGATCCCTTATCGCCTGCCGCGGCCATGAGGACACCCAGTCTGAAGAAGGCGGAAGGAGATGAGTGAACACAGGCAAACATATGCACTGCACATGCCCATCAATCACACCCTCGCTGTTCAAAAAAATAAGACACCGAGGGGTGTTGTTTCGAGCAGGGCAGACGCACAGGCGCAGCCAGCTAACCAATGATGTCAAAAGAC
The DNA here is from genome assembly GCF_032444005.1 of Ranitomeya imitator. Taxonomy (NCBI): domain Eukaryota; kingdom Metazoa; phylum Chordata; class Amphibia; order Anura; family Dendrobatidae; genus Ranitomeya; species Ranitomeya imitator. Next base: position 376,329,662 of record NC_091286.1, on the reverse strand, counting down.
GGGCAGCGCTAACAAGGGTGGTGCTGCGTATCTTTAGAAAGGAAAGTCACACCTCAGGGACAGTGGAATGGTCTCAATGAGACACATTTTGTACGTGTTGAGTTCCACGTGGGCAAGGAGAAAAAGTCAGCCACCTTGTACAAATGCAGCAGTACTGCTGTACTAGGTGGCTGTTATACATAGAAACACCTGGGGGGGTGGGGCCAGGTTCCCTTTAATTTCAGTTCATGTGCCTGCGTGGTGTTTGCAGGTCACGTTGCCGGCTACACAGCAGGGGAACAGCTGGCGTTGCTGAACCCCACTAACACATTGGCTGGTGTTTTTCTCTGTGCAGCTAGCACTTCCGGGCAAAAACTAGCGGTGTTTGAGCCCAGGGTCAGCAGGAGGAGGAGAGGAGCAGAGTGTAGGCCGAAGCCTGCACTGGTGGCAGCTTTTGTTCTGTTGTGGCAGCGTGGCTTGTGCTGGACACGTTGCCGACTACACAGCAGGGGAACAGCTGGCGGTGCTGAACCCCACTGACACATCACCTAGTGTTTTTTCTGTGTAGACAACACTTCCAGGTGGCAACTGACAGTGTTGAAACCCAGGGAATCAAAGAGGAGCAGAGTGTAGGCCGAAGCCTGCAGTGGAGCAAGTTGAAAGGGAACCTTTAACCCCCCCCCCCCCCAGGCATTTGTTGCTGAAAGAGCCATCTTGTACAGCAGTAATACTGCACATGGAAAATGGTGGCTCCGAAAATTATGCTCCTTGCAAACGCTGAAGTACACACTCATATAATGTGTCCCCTCACACCGTCAAACCATCCCGGAAGTGGGACTTTCCTTTGTAATGTGACACAGCACAGCCGTCATTCCAACCCCCTTGGTGCCGGGCGCCACCTCCTCAACGTTGTTTGGTTCTGTCACGGAGCCCGCGCTGTAATGTTATCCCTTGGCCATGCACAGTTAGCGGTGCCCGTCTTCTGACATCATGTAGGTGTCAGGCTGGCAGTGCCTGTGCGTCCAAGCTGCCCGAGATCCAACCTTGCAGTGTCATCTAATGTAGTCCCACTGCGGGCCAGGGATCCATGGGCATGCGCAGTGCATATCATCGCCTCTCACTCACCTCCTTCCTGCTTCTTCAGACTGTGCGGCGTCACGGCCGTGGCATGCTATTAGGGATCAGCTGACGCCGCCTAGTCTGAAGAAGCGTGAAGAAGGGGAGTGAGAGGCTAGTATATGCACTGCGCATGGCCATGGATACCAGGCCCACTGTGGGATCACATTAGACGACACTGCGAGGTGTGATTTCGGGCAGCGTGGACGCACAGGCGCAGCCAGGACGACAACAAATGATGTCAGAGGACGGGCAGCGCAAACTGTGCATGGCCAAGGGATAACATAACAGCGCAGGGTCCATGACGGAATCAAACAACGCTAAGGAGGCAGCGCACGGTGCCAAGGGGGTAGCAATGATGGCTGTGCTGCGTCACATTACAAAGGAAAGTCCCACCTCCGGGACGGTTGGACGGTGTGAGGGGACACATTATATGAGTGTGTAGTTCAGCGTTTGCAAGGAGCATAATTTCAAGAGCGACCTTTCCCTTGTGCAGTATTAGTGCTGCACATGGTGGCTCTTTCAGTAACAAACGCCTGGGGGGGGGGGACAGGTTCCCTTACACTTTAGTTGTGCCAGCGTGGCGGTCGCATGACACGTTGCCAGATACACAGCTGGGGATCAGCTGACGTTACTGAACCCCAATAACAGAGGAGCGACTGTTGACTGTGCACACAGCACTTCCAGGCACCAACTGGCGGTGTTAGAGCCCAGGGACAGCAGGAGGAGCAGATTGGAGGTATTGCCGCACACACAGCTGGGGATCAGCTGACGTTACTGAACCCCAATAACAGAGGAGCGACTGTTGACTGTGCACACAGCACTTCCAGGCACCAACTGGCGGTGTTAGAGCCCAGGGACAGCAGGAGGAGCAGATTGGAGGTATTGCCGCACAAACAGCTGGGGATCAGCTGACGTTACTGAACCCCAATAACAGAGGAGCGACTGTTGACTGTGCACACAGCACTTCCAGGCACCAACTGGCGGTGTTAGAGCCCAGGGACAGCAGGAGGAGCAGATTGGAGGTATTGCCGCACACACAGCTGGGGATCAGCTGACGCTACTGAACCCCAATAACAGAGGAGCGACTGTTGACTGTGCACACAGCACTTCCAGGCACCAACTGGCGGTGTTAGAGCCCAGGGACAGCAGGAGGAGCAGAGGAACAGAGTGTAGGCCGAAGCCTGATTGGAGCAAGTTGAAAGGAAACCTTTAACCCCCCCCCCAAGACGTTTGTAGCTGAAAGAGCCATCTTGTGCAGCACTAAGGATGCAAAAGGAAAAGGTTGCTCTTTTAATTATGCTCCTTGCAAACACCGAAGTAAACACTAAAAATGTGTCCCTTTATACCGTTAAACCGTTCCGGAGGTGCGAATTTCCTTCGTAATGGGACACAGCACAGCTGTCATTCCTATCCCCTTGATGCCGTGCGCTGCCTCCTCAGCGTTGTTTTAAGCTGTCACGGAGCCTGCGCTGTTCTGTTAGCCCTTGGCCATGCCCAATTAGCGCTGCCTGTCTTCTGACATAATTTGGTGTCAGGCTGTCTGTGCCTGTGCGTCCACGCTGCTCCAGATCCCACCTCGCAGTCTCGTCTAACGTAATCCCACTGCGGGCCTTGGAACCATGGGCATGCACAGTGTATAACCTCGACTCTCACTCCCCTCCTTCCCTCTTCTTCAGACTGTGCGGTGTCACGGCCGTGGCATGCTAGGGATCAGCTGACGGCGCACAGTCTAAAGAAGGCGGAGGGAAATGAGCGAGAGCCCGAGGGGAAGATATGCACTGCGCATGCCCATGGATCCCAGGCCCGCAGTGTGACTCAATCAGAAGACACTGCGAGGCGGGATCTCGGGCAGCGCGGCCGCACAGGCGCAGCCAGCCTGACACCAAATTATGTCAGAAGACAGGCAGCGCAAATAGGGCATGCCCAAGGGATAACAGAACAGCGCAGGCTCCGTGACAGCTTAAAACAACGCTGAGGAGGCAGCGCATGGCACCAAGGGGGTAGGAATGACGGCTGTGCTGCGTCACATTACGAAGGAAAGTCCCAGCTCCGGGACGGTATAACGGTATCAGTGAACACATTTTATAAGTGTTAAGTTCTGCGTGTGCAAAGAGCTAAAAAAAAAGAGCTACCTTTTCCTTGTGCAGCATTACTGCTGCACAAGATGGCTCTTTCAGTAACAAACGACGGGGGGGGGGGGGACAGGTTCCCTTACATTTAGGTTGTTGTGCCAGCGTGGCGGTCGCAGGACACATTGCCGGCTACACAGCTGGGGATCAGCTGACGTTACTGAAACCCAATAACACTGGGTCGTATGTTTTTACTGTGCAGCCTGCACTTCTGAGCCGCAACTGGCGGTGTTGGAGCCCAGGAATAGCAGTTCAGGTGGTAGAAAGATGAACACAGCAGGAGACCTGGATGACACCCAATTACTTAATCAGGCAGAGGAGTGGCAAATTCCTGCGAGATCCAGGCCTGGTTCATTTTCAGGAAAGTAAGCCGGTCAACGTTATCGGAGGATAGTCGCATGCGACGGTCTGTTAGTACACCACCTGTGGCACTAAAGACACGTTCCGATAAGACACTAGCCGCAGGGCAAGCCAGCACCTCCAATGCATACTGGCTTAGCTCTGGCCATGTATCCAGCTTAGAGACCCAAAACTTGAACGGGGAAGAGCCGTCTGGGAGTACAGTAAGAGGGCAAGCCATGTAGTCTGTCACCATCTGACGGAACCGTTGCCTCCTGCTGACTGGAGCCGCCGGTGATGGTGTAGACATTTGGGGCGGGCACACAAAAGTGTGCCAGAGTTGTGCCATACTGGGCTTGCCTTGGGCAGAGGCACTGCTTCTGCTCCCTCTTTGGGCAGAGCCTCCCCCACTGCCTCGACGCACTGAGCTGCTTTGTAAAGCACTAGCAGCACTCCTCTCAGTTGGACAGGAGAAGATGATGGAATTCACCAGTGTGTCGTGGTACTCCCGCAATTTACGCTCCCGGGTCAACGCAGGGATGAGGTTTTGGACGTTGTCCCGGTAGCGAGGATCGAGGAGGGTGAACACCCAATAATCAGGCATGTTGAGAATGTGGTCGATGCGGCGGTCGTTTCTCAGGCACTGCAGCATGAAATCCACCATGTGCTGCAGAGTGCCAACTGGCCCAGAAACGCTGTCCCCTGCTTGAGACATGATCTCTGCCCGCTCGTCATCACCCCACCCTCGCTGTACACACTGACCACTGGACAATTGTGTCGCTCCCTCCTCTGGACGGAGCTCTTCCTCCTCCATTGACTCCTCCTCATCCTCCTCACAAATTGGCCCCTGCGTACCCCTTTGTGAGGAACCACGTGGCGCTGACTCTCCAGAAGCTGATGGAAAAGGTGACTCCTCATCCTCCACCTCTTCCACCACATCATCCCTTAACCCTTGCAAAGTTTGCTGAAGCAGGCAGATAAGGGGGACAGTCATGCTGACTAGTGCATCATCTGCACTTGCCATCCGCGTGGAATAATCAAAAGGACGCAAAACCTGGCAGACGTCCTTCATAGTGGCCCACTCTGTGGTTGTGAAGTCTGATCGGCGCTGACTGCGACTTCTTTGCGCCTGATGCAGCTGGTACTCCATAACTGCTTGCTGCTGCTCACACAACCGTTCCAACATATGTAACGTGGAATTCCACCGGGTAGGTAGGTCACATATGATGCGGTGTTCCGGAAGGCGGAATCGGCGCTGCAGAGCAGCAATGCGGGATCTGGCCAAGCTGGAACGCCGCAAGTGAGCACACTCTAGGCGGACCTTGTGCAGCAGGGCATCAAGATCCGGATAGTCCCTCAGAAAACTCTGCACAACCAAATTGAGCACATGTGCCAGACATGGGATGTGAGTGAGGTTGCCAAGGGCCAAAGCTGCCACCAGATTTCGGCCATTGTCACACACTACCATGCCTGGCTGGAGATTCGCTGGCAGTAACCACACATCGCTCTCCTGCTTGATGGCATTCCAGAGCTCCTGCGCTGTGTGGCTTCGATGCCCCAATGAAACTAGTTTCAAGACGGCCTGCTGACGTTTGGCCACGGCTGTGCTCATGTCGGTCATAGGTAAACGTTCACGGGTCCATGTGGAGGTGGACTGTGACGGATCCTGCAGAGAGGAATCAGAGGAACTGGTGTAAGAGGAGGAGTCGATGCGTACAGACTGGATTCCTGCAATCCTTGGAGTGGGCAGGACACGTCCTGCGCCACTCGCACGATCTGTACCTGGCTCAACAACATTAACCCAATGGGCAGTGAGGGAAACATATCGCCCCTGTCCATGCTGACTGGTCCAAGCATCGGTGGTGAGGTGGACCTTGCTACTGACGGCGTTCAGTAGCGCATGTTTTATGTTTGCCTCAACATGCCTGTGCAGGGCAGGGACAGCCTGCCTGCTGAAGTAAAAGCAGCTGGGCACCTTGTACTGTGGGACTGCCAATGCCATCAAGTCACGGAAGCTGTCAGTCTCCACCAGCCTGAACGAGAGCATTTCCAGGGACAACAGTTTGGCAATGCCTGCATTCAGAGCCTGTGCTCGGGGGTGGTTGGCCGAGAATGCCCGCCTTTTCTCCCATGCCTGGACTACCGATGGCTGTAGAGTAGACTGGGAGTGTGAGGATGACTGGGAAGGTGGTGCTGTGGGTGGAATTACACTAGGTCTCTGGACAACAGTGGAGGAAGAGGCAACACGAGATGAAGAGGTGGTAGCTGCCGCTGTTGGTTGGCCTACGTCTTCACTGTGTTTCTGTAACTCCACCGCGTGCCTGTTCCGCACATGTTTCCACATATTTGTGGTATTGAGGTTGCTGACACTTTTACCTCTTTTTACTTTCTGATGACACAGCTTGCATTTGACAAAACAAATGTCATCTGCAACTGTGTCAAAAAAGGACCAGGCACTGCAAGTCTTGGGAGCGCCCTTTTTGGCTTTGGAAAGAGACAGGCTCCTAACGGGTGCCAAAGTGGAGGCTACAGGCTCCGCAGTCTTCCCCCTCCCTCTCCCTCTTTGGCCCGTAAGGGGAAGCTCTTCCTCAGAGCTGCTCCCACCACTGTTCCTCACGCCACGATGGGTCAAGGACCTCATCATCTCCACTACCCTCTGCCACCAACTGCTCCTCCTGGGTAGTCTCGGCAGCACAGTACGCATCAGAAAGCGGCACCTGAGTTTCATCATCAGATGCGTACTGCGCTGTGGTCACCGGAGGCACTGGCCCACCTGCCTCTTCAGAGTCAGAGAGATAAAGCTTTTGGGCATCACTGCACACTGCCTCTTCTTCCATTTCTCCAATGCTGCTTGGCTGGCCCCCTGTTTCCAAGCCAAGAGATTCAGAGAACAGAAGTAGAGACGGCTCCTGTCCTGGGCTCTCTGACTGCCTGGCCAATTTGGCAGGTGGTGAAGAGACAGATGGCTGCTCTCCAGTGCTCTGTGCCTGAGAGGATGTGGCACTAACTGAAGTCGATGCCGAGGCGTTAGCTGCCATCCACCCGACAACGGCTTCAATTTGGTCTTCACGTAGCAGCGGTGCACGGCGCTCTCCGACAAAGCTGCGCATGAAGGACTGTTCCCTGCTGAAACTGAGTGACGACGAGTCACCGGCGCCCGCAGCAGGCACAGAATCACCACGTCCTCTCCCTGCTCCTCTCCCTGCTCCACGCCCACGCCCACGCCCACGCCCACGTGCCTTACTCCCTGCCCTCTTCATCTTGGTTGACAGATAAAGATAAGCAGAAAAGTACTAAGGCCTTAGTGTGCTTATTCCTGAAATGCTCCTCCTAACAGGTGTAAGAAACACTAATGTTGTAAATTGTGGACTAAAGTTTATTATTTTTCAAATGTGGCCTACACAAGTGTTAAGTTGTGTTTGGTGAACTTAACTTTTTTTTTGGTGCAGATCGGGCTACAGAGCTAGTTTAAATCACACGGAGACCGTGTAGACAGCCGTAAACGGCGCTGCAAGGCCAAAAAACCCTCCTCTCGGTTATCCTATATAGTGTTTTTCCACTATTTAGCTGGATACGAGTGGAAAGACACTAATAGGAATTTTTTTTTTCAAATTTTAAACTGGCTGCACTATTTGAAAAAAAGGAAATTGTTTTTCAAGGTATGAGGCAGTAACGCACCCTGAGCTGAATCCAACCGGCTATGGCTGCACACAGACTACAGGGCGAGCTGCGCTCACACAGAGACCGTGCAGACAGCCGTAAACGGCGCTGCAAGGCCAACAAACCCTCCTCTAGGTTATTCTATATAGTGTGTTTCCACTATTTAGCTGGATACGAGTGGAAAGACACTAATAGGATTTTTTTTTTTCAAATTTTAAACAGGCTGCACTATTTGAAAAAAAGTAACATTTTTCTCAAGGTATGAGGCAGTAACGAACCCTGAGCTGAATCCAACCGGCTATGGCTGCACACAGACTACAGGGCGAGCTGGCCTCACACGGAGACCGTGCAGACAGCCGTAAACGGCGCTGGAAGGCCAAAAAAACCTCCTCTAGGTTATCCTATATAGTGTTTTTCCACTATTTAGCTGGATACGAGTGGAAAGACACTAATAGGAATTTTTTTTTTCAAATTTTAAACTGGCTGCACTATTTGAAAAAAAGGAAATTGTTTTTCAAGGTATGAGGCAGTAACGCACCCTGAGCTGAATCCAACCGGCTATGGCTGCACACAGACAACAGGGCGAGCTGCGCTCACACGGAGACCGTGCAGACAGCCGTAAACGGCGCTGCAAGGCCAAAAAACCCTCCTCTAGGTTATCCTATATAGTGTTTTTCCACTATTTAGCTGGATACGAGTGGAAAGACACTAATAGGAATTTTTGTTTTTCAAATTTTAAACAGGCTGCACTATTTGAAAAAAAGTAAAATTTTTCTCTAGGTATGAGCCAGTAACGAACCCTGAGCTGAATCCAACCGGCTATGGCTGCACACAGACTACAGGGCGAGCTGGGCTCACACGGAGACCGTGCAGACAGCCGTAAACGGCGCTGCAAGGCCAAAAAACCCTCCTCTAGGTTATCCTATATAGTGTTTTTCCACTATTTAGCTGGATACGAGTGGAAAGACACTAATAGGAATTTTTTTTTTTCAAATTTTAAACAGGCTGCACTATTTGAAAAAAAGTAACATTTTTCTCAAGGTATGAGGCAGTAACGAACCCTGAGCTGAATCCAACCGGCTATGGCTGCACACAGACTACAGGGCGAGCTGGGCTCACACGGAGACCGTGCAGACAGCCGTAAACGGCGCTGCAAGGCCAAAAAAACCTCCTCTAGGTTATCCTATATAGTGTTTTTCCACTATTTAGCTGGATACGAGTGGAAAGACACTAATAGGAATTTTTTTTTTCAAATTTTAAACTGGCTGCACTATTTGAAAAAAAGGAAATTGTTTTTCAAGGTATGAGGCAGTAACGCACCCTGAGCTGAATCCAACCGGCTATGGCTGCACACAGACAACAGGGCGAGCTGCGCTCACACGGAGACCGTGCAGACAGCCGTAAACGGCGCTGCAAGGCCAAAAAACCCTCCTCTAGGTTATCCTATATAGTGTTTTTCCACTATTTAGCTGGATACGAGTGGAAAGACACTAATAGGAATTTTTGTTTTTCAAATTTTAAACAGGCTGCACTATTTGAAAAAAAGTAAAATTTTTCTCTAGGTATGAGCCAGTAACGAACCCTGAGCTGAATCCAACCAGCTATGGCTGCACACAGACTACAGGGCGAGCTGGGCTCACACGGAGACCGTGCAGACAGCCGTAAACGGCGCTGCAAGGCCAAAAAACCCTCCTCTAGGTTATCCTATATAGTGTTTTTCCACTATTTAGCTGGATACGAGTGGAAAGACACTAATAGGAATTTTTGTTTTTCAAATTTTAAACAGGCTGCACTATTTGAAAAAAAGTAAAATTTTTCTCAAGGTATGAGCCAGTAACGAACCCTGAGCTGAATCCAAGCGGCTATGGCTGCACACAGACTACAGGGCGAGCTGGGCTCACACGGAGACCGTGCAGACAGCCGTAAACGGCGCTGCAAGGCCCAAAAAACCCCCTCTAGGTTATCCTATGTAGTGTTTTTCCACAATAGAGCTGGAGACTGGTGGAAAAACACTAATAGGAAATTTGAGAAAAAATGTGCAGCAGGCAGCACTAAGAGCAAAAAAGGACAACTGTGTGAGGCAGTGTGAACCCCCCCTGAGCTGAATACAACCGGGTATATGGCTGCACACAGACTACAGAGTGAGCTGCACACACACACACACACACACAGAGACCTTGCAGAACGCTGTTAAAACAGCGCTGCAAGGCAAGAGCAAGGTGAACAGTGAAGAACAGACAGCGTTTTGCTAAATTAGCCTTTGGAAAGGAAAATAAAGCAATTAGCTAGCTCGACTGGCCCTCAGTTAGAACACAGCGTCCTGTCCCTAACTGAAATCACAGCAGAGTGAGCGCAAAATGGCGGCAGCGTTTTTTATAGTGCAGAGTGACATCATTTCAGCAGCCAATCCAAGCCTTGCCAGTACTTACATGCCCACCATGCTAAACAGGATGTGCCCACACTTCCAATCATTCCTCATTGGCTGCTGCGTTCAGTTTGAATTCTGGGAACTTCCGATTCCAGTATCCGATACGCGGGAAGTATCGGAATTCCGATACCGCAAATATCGGCCGATACCCGATACTTGCGGTATCGGAATGCTCAACACTAGTCCCCAGCAGAATTTAAAGTATGTTTTCTCTGAAATTTCACACCATTTCAGAGTTAAACATATCTGGCTGGAATCATAGGAATTATACAGCCAGTGTTTGATACTTACTGACCCTGGATAAACTGTTAGTTCACTGTAAGTGATAATGAACCATTCATCCATGAATATTTCTAAACGCAAAGTATATGGCTAGGGGCTTGATTAAAAAATAACTGTGTTGTCAGGACTAAATGAAAAACCTAAATTTAATGATAAAAATGTGCATTCCATTGATCTAGTGTATATGTAGTTAAAGGGAACCTGTCACCCCCCAGGGCATCTTTAAGTAAAAGAGCCAACTTCAGCAGCACTAAGGCTGCATTCTGTGACGGTGGCTCTTATGTTTCTGATTCCTAGTAACACTGAAATATTCAGTTTTATAAATTGCGCCCCATACCTGTATTGAGTCCCAGAAGTATGATGTCTTCCCCTGTTTCAGCCGCCTCCTAGCCGTTCATCATCCAGCTCTTGCGTCTGTTCACCGCCTTCTGTGTTGCTGTTACATGCCAGGCACCTGCCCCATCTCCCTCCTCCTCTTTCTCTTTCCTCCCTCGGCAGCGTCTGATGAGCTGACCTGCCAATTAACTGCATGTGGGGGAACAAACTGGACGTGGTTGCTGACTGTTGTGTCTGTGCAACTGCAGGTTGTGAGTAGGAGGCATCAGCGTCTGCTTCATCGTCAGCAGATTGCGAAGGCCGTAACACAGGGGAAGGGGCAGTAGTTTCTCTCTCAGACACAGATTTTGTACCCAGGCATTCCCTGTTGTGAATTCTGTTGTCGAGCTCCCTCCTGTGGTCGTGAGTGGTACTTCGGCGAGTTCTGTCCATGGACTTCCTCTGGTGGCTGTGAGTGAAGCTGCTGCTTCTGAGGTTCCTTCCACAGGTGACGGGGTTTATCCTTTGGTTGGCTGCTCTATTTAACTCCACTCAGATCGTTACTCCATGCCAGCTGTCAATGTTCCTGCATTGGTTCAGTTCGCTCTTGGATCTTTCTGGTGACCTGTCTTCTCCAGCAGAAGCTAAGTTCCTGATAGTTATTATTTGTTCATTGTTTCCTTGTCCAGCTGGTTATCATGATTTTGTCTTGCCAGCTGGAAGCTCTGGGATGCAGAGTGGCATCTCCGCACCGTTAGTCGGTGCGGAGGTCTTTTTGCACACTCTGTGTGGTCTTTTGTAGTTTTTTGTGCTGACCGCAAAGATACCTTTCCTATCCTCTGTCTGTTTAGTAAGTCTGGCCTCCCTTTGCTGAAACCTGTTTCATTTCTGCGTTTGTGACTTTCATCTTTACTCAAAGTCAATATATGTGGGGGGGCTGCCTTTTCCTTTGGGGAATTTCTCTGAGGCAAGGTAGGCTTTATTTTCTATCTCTAGGGCTAGCTAGCTCTTAGGCTGTGAAGAGGCGTCTAGGGAGAGTCAGGAACGCTCCACGGCTATTTCTAGTGTGTGTGATAGGATTAAGGTCTGCGGTCAGCAGAGCTCCCACATCCCAGAGCTTGTCCTGTGTGAGTTTAACTATCAGGTCGTGCCGGGTGCTCCTAACCACCAGGTCATAACAGTACAGCTGGCCCAAAGTATTAATGCATCTCAATAGAGGGATAAGAGAAGTTCTGAGACCATTTTTTTTTCTTTGCACTGTGTTTTGTCTTTCTTTTCCCCTAAACCTTTGGGTGGTTCAGGACACAGGTGTAGATATGAACATTCAAGGTCTGTCCTCTTGTGTGGATCATCTCACTGCAAGGGTACAAAACATTCAAGATTTTGTGGTTCAGAATCCTATGTTAGAGCTCTTGAATTTCAAAAATAATTGTAAACTGTTTCTAGCTTTGAAACCCCGCTCCTCTGGTGACCCCGTTCAACAAGTAAAAATCATTATTTCTTTTTTGCGTGGTGACCCTCAAGACTGGGCATTTTCCCTTGCGCCAGGAGATCCTGCATTGCGTGATGTTGATGCGTTTTTTTCTGGCGCTTGGATTGCTTTATGATGAACCAAATTCAGTGGATCAGGCAGAGAAAATCTTGCTGGCTTTGTGTCAGGGTCAGGATGAAGCGGAGGTGTACTGTCAGAAGTTTAGAAAGTGGTCTGTGCTTACTCAGTGGAATGAGTGTGCCTTGGCGGCAATTTTCAGAAAGGGTCTTTCTGAAGCCCTTAAGGATGTCATGGTGGGATTTCCTACGCCTGCTGGTCTGAATGAGTCTATGTCCTTGGCCATTCAGATCGATCGGCGCTTGCGTGAGCGCAAAGCTGTGCACCATCTGGCGGTATTCTCTGAGCATAGGCCTGAGCCTATGCAGTGTGATAGGACTTTGACCAGAGCTGAACGGCAAGAAAACAGACGTCGGAATGGGCTGTGTTTTTACTGTGGTGAATCCACTCATGCTATCTCCGATTGTCCTAAGCGCACTAAGCGGTTCGCCAGGTCTGCCACCATTGGTACGGTACACTCTAAATTTCTTTTGTCCGTTGCTCTCTGTCGTCCTATTCTGTTATGGCATTTGTGGATTCAGGCGCTGCCCTGAATTTGATGGACTTGGAGTTTGCCAGGCGCTGTGGTTTTTTCTTGGAGCCCTTGCAGTATCCTATTCCATTGAGAGGAATTGATGCTACGCCTTTGGCCAAGAATAAGCCTCGGTACTGGACTCAATTGACCATGTGCATGGCTCCTGCACACCAGGAGGATATTCGCTTTTTGGTGTTGCATAATCTGCATGATGTGGTCGTTTTGGGGTTGCCATGGCTACAGGTCCATAATCCAGTGTTGGATTGGAAATCTATGTCTGTGTCCGGCTGGGGTTGTCAGGGGGTACATGGTGATGTTCCAGTGTTGTCAATTTCACCTACCACTCCTTCTGAAGTCCCTGAGTTTTTATCAGATTACCGGGATGTATTTGAAGAGCCCAAATCCGGTGCCCTACCTCCTCATAGGGATTGTGATTGTGCTATTAATTTGATTCCTGGTAGTAAGTTTCCTAAGGGCCGTCTGTTTAATTTATCTGTGCCAGAGCACGCCGCTATGCGGAGTTATATAAAGGAATCCTTGGAGAAGGGTCATATTCGCCCGTCGTCGTCACCATTGGGAGCAGGGTTCTTTTTTGTGGCCAAGAAGGATGGCTCTTTGAGACCTTGTATTGATTACCGCCTTCTTAATAAGATCACAGTCAAATTTCAGTATCCTTTGCCGCTGCTGTCTGATTTGTTTGCTCGGATTAAGGGGGCTAGTTGGTTCACCAAGATAGATCTTCGAGGGGCGTATAATCTTGTGCGAATTAAACAGGGCGATGAATGGAAAACAGCATTTAATACGCCCGAGGGACATTTTGAGTACCTGATTATGCCATTCGGGCTTTCTAATGCTCCATCTGTGTTTCAGTCCTTTATGCATGACATCTTCCGAGAGTACCTGGATAGATTCATGATTGTATATTTGGATGACATTTTGGTCTTTTCGGATGATTGGGAGTCTCATGTGAAGCAGGTCAGAATGGTGTTCCAGGTCCTTCGTGCGAATTCCTTGTTTGTGAAGGGGTCAAAGTGCCTCTTTGGAGTTCAGAAGGTTTCATTTTTGGGTTTCATTTTTTCCCCTTCTACTATCGAGATGGACCCTGTTAAAGTTCAGGCCATTTATGATTGGACTCAGCCGACATCTGTGAAGAGCCTGCAGAAGTTCCTGGGCTTTGCTAATTTTTACCGTCGCTTCATCGCTAATTTTTCTAGTATTGCTAAACCGTTGACTGATTTGACCAAGAAAGGTGCTGATGTGGTCAATTGGTCCTCTGCGGCTGTAGAGGCTTTTCACGAGTTGAAGCGTAGTTTTTCTTCTGCCCCTGTGTTGTGCCAGCCAGATGTTGCGCTCCCGTTTCAGGTCAAAGTTGATGCTTCTGAGATTGGAGCAGGGGCTGTTTTGTCGCAAAGAAGTTCTGATTGCTCGGTGATGAAACCATGTGCCTTCTTTTCTAGAAAAGTCTCGCCTGCTGAGCGCAATTATGATGTTGGCAATCGAGAGTTGTTGGCCATGAAGTGGGCATTCGAGGAGTGGCGACATTGGCTTGAAGGAGCTAAACATCGCGTGGTGGTCTTGACGGATCACAAGAATTTGACTTATCTCAAGTCTGCCAAACGGTTGAATCCTAGACAGGCTCGATGGTCGCTCTTTTTCTCCCGTTTTGATTTTGTGGTTTCATACCTTCCGGGATCTAGGAATGTGAAGGCTGATGCCCTGTCAAGGAGTTTTGTGCCTGATTCTCCGGGTGTTCCGGAGCCGGCGGGTATTCTTAAAGAGGGGGTAATTTTGTCTTCCATCTCCCCTGATTTGCGGCGCGTGCTGCAGAAGTTTCAGGCTGAGAGACCTGACCGTTGTCCAGTGGAGAAACTGTGTGTCCCTGATAGATGGACTAGTAGAGTTATCTCTGAGGTTCATTGTTCGGTGTTGGCTGGTCATCCTGGAATCTTTGGTACCAGAGATTTGGTGGCTAGATCCTTTTGGTGGCCTTCTTTGTCACGGGATGTGCGTTCTTTTGTGCAGTCCTGTGGGACTTGTGCTCGGACTAAGCCCTGCTGTTCTCGTGCCAGTGGGTTGCTTTTGCCCTTGCCGGTCCCGAAGAGGCCCTGGACGCATATTTCCATGGATTTTATTTCTGATCTCCCTGTTTCTCAAAGGATGTCGGTCATTTGGGTGGTTTGTGATCGCTTCTCTAAGATGGTCCATTTGGTACCCTTGTCTAAATTGCCTTCCTCCTCTGATTTGGTGCCATTGTTTTTCCAGCATGTGGTTCGTTTGCATGGCATTCCAGAGAACATCGTCTCGGACAGGGGTTCCCAGTTTGTTTCGAGGTTTTGGTGGTCCTTTTGTGCTAAGATGGGCATTGATTTGTCTTTTTCTTCTGCTTTCCATCCTCAGACTAATGGCCAAACCGAAAAAACTAATCAGACTTTGGAAACATATCTGAGATGCTTTGTTTCTGCTGATCAGGATGATTGGGTGTCCTTCTTGCCTTTGGCTGAGTTCGCCCTTAATAATCGGGCCAGCTCAGCTACTTTAGTTTCTCCTTTTTCTGTAATTCTGGTTTCCATCCTCGTTTCTCTTCAGGGAAGGTTGAGCCTTCGGACTGTCCTGGTGTGGATACGGTGGTGGACAGGTTGCAGCAGATTTGGACTCATATGTGGTGGACAACTTGACATTGTCCCAGGAGAAGGCTCAACGTTTCGCTAACCACCGGCGCTGTGTTGGTCCCCGACTTCGTGTTGGGGATTTGGTTTGGTTGTCATCTCATCATGTTCCTATGAAGGTTTCCTCTCCTAAGTTAAGCCTCGTTTCATTGGGCCATATAAGATTTCTGAAGTTCTTAATCCTGTGTCATTTCGTTTGGACCTTCCAGCTTCTTTTGCCATCCATAATGTGTTCCATAGGTCGTTGTTGCGGAGATACGTGGCGCCTATGGTTCCCTCCGTTGATCCTCCTGCCCCGGTGTTGGTCGAGGGGGAGTTGGAGTATGTGGTGGAGAAGATTTTGGATTCTTGTGTTTCGAGACGGAAACTCCAGTACCTGGTCAAGTGGAAGGGTTATGGTCAGGAAGATAATTCCTAGGTTTTTGCCTCTGATGTTCATGCTGCCGATCTAGTTCGTGCCTTTCATTTGGTTCATCCTGATCGGCCTGGGGGCTCTGGTGAGGGTTCGGTGACCCCTCTTTAAGGGGGGGGTACTGTTGTGAATTCTGTTGTCGAGCTCCCTCCTGTGGTCGTGAGTGGTACTTCGGCGAGTTCTGTCCATGGACTCCCTCTGGTGGCTGTGAGTGAAGCTGCTGCTTCTGAGGTTCCTTCCACAGGTGACGGGGTTTATCCTTTGGTTGGCTGCTCTATTTAACTCCACTCAGATCGTTACTCCATGCCAGCTGTCAATGTTCCTGCATTGGTTCAGTTCGCTCTTGGATCTTTCTGGTGACCTGTCTTCTCCAGCAGAAGCTAAGTTCCTGATAGTTATTATTTGTTCATTGTTTCCTTGTCCAGCTGGTTATCATGATTTTGTCTTGCTAGCTGGAAGCTCTGGGATGCAGAGTGGCATCTCCGCACTGTTAGTCGGTACGGAGGTCTTTTTGCACACTCTGCGTGGTCTTTTGTAGTTTTTTGTGCTGACCGCAAAGATACCTTTCCTATCCTCTGTCTGTTTAGTAAGTCTGGCCTCCCTTTGCTGAAACCTGTTTCATTTCTGCGTTTGTGACTTTCATCTTTACTCAAAGTCAATATATGTGGGGGGCTGCCTTTTCCTTTGGGGAATTTCTCTGAGGCAAGGTAGGCTTTATTTTCTATCTCTAGGGCTAGATAGATCTTAGGCTGTGAAGAGGCGTCTAGGGAGAGTCAGGAACGCTCCACGGCTTTTTCTAGTGTGTGTGATAGGATTAGGGTCTGCGGTCAGCAGAGCTCCCACATCCCAGAGCTTGTCCTGTGTGAGTTTAACTATCAGGTCGTGCCGGGTGCTCCTAACCACCAGGTCATAACAATTCCCCCCACCTACTGGGGTGATTGGCTGCCATGTGCTTTTGTGTGCTGGTGGTGCTCAGGCTGGCAGTGTTCTAGCCTCTTCTTAGCTTAGTTTGGCAGATGCTGCAAATTACAGTTGTTTTGTCTGAAGAAATTTCAGAAAAAAAACTGCCATACAGTGGAATAACGCACCCTTGCCCTGTTATCTGGCTGAATGGTGCGCTCTACCTCTTCTTGCCTGATGCTGTGCTATGGATCCATCCCTCTTTGAACTGTTGTGCAATTCATCAATTCATCAATCTGATCCTCCTTCTGAGTTGCGATTTTAGGCTGACCTGATGGAAACTGTGCCTTTTGAATTGACCTTTCCCAACGTGACTTTCTCCTGGCCGTGCGTGCTCAAATGTTTGGGCATCACTGCACTCCACCTTCTCATGACCCTATTTAAAGGTGCACGTTGAGAGGCCTGAAAAATTACAAGGGAACATAAACAGTTCCTCAGAGTTTCCAGCATTGAGGTGATATGTCTCCTGGGACTCGTGGTGGGAGGAAAGAGGATCAGGTTGATGATGCAGACACCCAGCCTCTTGGCTACTGAGATTGAATGGTGTGGAAGACTTTCTGGAGCCTTTGTCTGCCATCCAACCCACAACATCCTCGCACTTGTCGGGTTCGTCAGTGGTGTAGCGCGCTGACCAAATTTTGACAGGAAGCCAGAATGAGATACAATCACTTTCTGATCTGTCACACGGTCTTGGCGGGCATCACCACATCTACATCCCGTAGCATCACGCTTTCTCATTTTTAATGCATTATGCTTTTGAAAAAAATGTCTGTACTTTACTTTTCACAAGCACCCTCAAAGAGGTGTTATGTACATATTCACTGTATCTAGCAATGTGTAGCTATTTTTTTTCAGATATCAGCTTTATTATACACGGCAGTAGAAGACTCACAAAAAATAAAGGGAAATAGCCACATTTGTGTTTCTTAGCAGGCTTTGTGCCAGTCACACAACTGCTAGATAAAGATACGCTATTTATTTAACTAATAGAAAATTTGTATTTTTTTATATATCGCCTTGCTGACACACTGCAACAGCAGACTAATGAAAATTATTCCCACTGGTAAATTGGAACTTTTGCTTATCTCTGCCCAGATTGCACCAGTCGCACAACTACTAGATAAAAATACTCAAATTATTAAACCATTATACCAAAATTATGAGCTGCAAAAGTGTCATGTGCTGAACACTAATCTAATCAACCCATCTGTTTCACATGTTGCTCAACTGCATGAGAACGGCGAACAGAAAAAGCACACAATAGAAATATTTAACAAGATAAATCAATTGCAATTTGTATTAACATACAACAAAATAATAAGAAAAAAATATTTAGATAAAATTATTAACATACAACAAAATAATGAGAAAAAATTATTATGATAAAACAGATTCCTCAGATGTGAGCGATGTTGAAGGCATGACTGTGTACAATAGATATGAATGTAATATTATTAAATGAAATAAAAGTGCATGTGCTTACAACAAATCTTCCTTAGAAAGGGTTTTGAAACCAAAAAAGTGCCTGTGCTGAGGTAGAAAAAATGGTGGTAAAGGTCCACAAGTCAGTAGTGGAAAGCCCACCAGCTACATCAAGCTATAGTGGAGTTGCAACTAGTGTAAGGGCAATGCGATGCCAGATAGCATTCTATGAACAGTGCAAGACTGCAAAGAGGCATTCAGGCAGACAAACGATTTTTTTAGGTCACACTTGCAGGCTGTGTGGTGTTAATACCACATCCCTCCACCACGAAGTGCATTTCGCCCACACTTCTTCAGGAGACGTGAACAGTCACACAACTGCTAGATAAAAAAATGCTATTTATTAAACCAATAGAAAATGTGTATTTTTTATATCGCCTTGCTGATACACTGCAACAGCGGACTAATGAAAATTATTGCCACTGGTAAATTGTCACATTTGCACATCTCTACCCGAGTTGACTCAGTCACAACTGCTAGATAAAGATATGCTATTTATTTAGCCAATAGAAATTTTGGGGGATTTTTTAGATCGCCTTCATGAGACATGCCAACACCAGACACAGGGAAATTACTGGTAAATAGTGACGTTTCCACAGCTCAATAAGTTTTGTACCACTCCCACAACTGCTAGATAAATGTTAGCTATTTAAGCAATAGGTGCCGAATATTATTTAGCAATTAGCTTTTAAAAAGGACTTTACTATATGTTGGCACTGAGGAATATTATTAAGCTGTAAAAAAATGTATGTACTGGTACACAGGAATATGATGTAGCTCCAAAAAAATGGTTATGTATATGCTGGTACTAACTTATATTATTTGCCTCTAAAAAGATCTGATTTGTAGATTATGGTAGTGTAAAGGTACCGTTACACTAATCGACTTACCAACGATCACGACCAGCGATACGATATGGCCGTGATCGTTGGTAAGTCGTTGTGTGGTTGCTGGGGAGCTGTCACACAGACAGCTCTCTCCAGCGACCAACGATCAGGGGAAAGACTTCGGCATCGTTGAAACTGTCTTCAACAATGCCGAGGTCACCGGGTAACCAGGGTAAACATCGGGTTACTAAGCGCAGGGCCGCGCTTAGTAACCCGATATTTACCCTGGTTACCATTGTAAAAGTTAAAAAAAAAAAACACTACATACTCACATTCCGATGTCTGTCACGTCCCCCGCCGTCAGCTTCCCGCACTGACTGTGTCAGCGCCGGCCGTAAAGCAGAGCACAGCGGTGACATCACCGCGGCCCTGCTCTTAGTAACTCGATATTTACCCTGGTTACAAGTGAACACATCGCTGGATCGGCATCACACATGCCGATCCAGCGATGACAGCGGGTGATCAGCGACCAAAAAGAGGTCCTGATCATTCCCCAACGACCAATGATCTTGCAGCAGGGGCCTGATCGTTGGTCGCTGTCAGACATAATGATTTCGTTAACGATATCATTGCTACGTCACAAAAAGCGTGACGTTGCAACGATATCGTTAACGAAATCGTTATGTGTAAAGGTACCGTAAGAAAGCCTGCCTATCTCCCCTAATCCCACAGTCTGTTCCTAATCATAAAATATACAATACACAATGCAAAATAGCAGAGATCTCCAGCATGTACTTGCCATGATGATGTGAACTGATAACACCCCGGTGCCTTCCTTCCAATCTCCCAACATATTAAATCTCTCCCTACACTATCTCCACCTAACAAATAACTTATCTTCACCCTCAGTATCTCTTAAAAGAGCTTTTTGGTAGCAATAAATCTCCCTATATGCTCCTTTCACTCTCCATATGCTCACACTAAGCTCTCCCTACGCTGTTTCCGACTGCAATGTGTTCAAGATGGTGCTGGCAGGGATTAAATATCCCCTATGAAACTGTCAGGTAAGCCAATCACAGTAATGCCACACCAAAGATGGCACTGACATTACTGTGATTGGCAAGCTAGTCCAGCATGTTCATTGGCTGGAAATAACGCACCAAACTTACTGGGCGGGTCACTCAAATATACCGAGGCGAATACCAAATTACTCATCGAGTAACGAATAGCCCGAATAGTGGTTAATCAAACTAAGATTAAATATTTGAAACATACCCTTTCCGACTCAAAAACAATTAGTAGCTTAATTGATAACTTAGAAGTGTCAGAGTAACAGAAGAAAATGTTTGTGCATTTAATTATCTTGTTTTTAATAACTGAAAGCTCAAACATTACTTAGTGGGAAATAAATAATCTTTTGATTGAGGTCAAACAAAGCTAAATTAAATCCAATTTTGTTACACAGCAAAATATGTAAAATGTCCATTAGAGGCCATTGCATTTCAACCACTATCCATATCATTTATCTATTGCTATTTTTAAATATAATATACAAGCTTTTAGCATTTGACAGGTTGTAAATAGTGATGAGCGAATACATTCGGCACTATTTGTTACTCGAACAAATAGTACAGTATTCGGGCTATTCATTACTCGGCGAGTAATTAGGTATTCACCTCGGTGTATTCGAGTGACCCACCCAGCATGTTTGGCGCTTTATTTGCAGGCAATGAACATGCTGGGTTGGCTTGCCAATCACAATAATGCAGACACCATCTTTGGTGTGGCATTACTGTGATTGGCTAGCCTTCCAGCATCATAGGGAATATGTAAAGGCTGCTGGCACCATCTTGCACACATTGTAGCCGGAAACAGAGTAGGGAGAACGTAGGGAATATGAATTCCTATATCTTGCTATTTGCAGTGAGGGACTTCCTAAATGAGGAGTGACAGCTCACCCAAATCTATGATACAGGGCCACCTGAGGGCATTACCAAATTCACGTTTCATGGCACCTGCTGGCACTCTGCAAATTGAAATCGCATAATGACATGGTTGTGGACATGGTGATTGTGGCAGGCAAAGCCCAAAAATCAAATGGGCACATTTGAAATGACATTGTAAAGGGATAGGGAATATGTATTCAACTATCTTGCTAACTATTTGGCATGAGGGAGGGACCTCCCAAATATAGGAGTGAGAGCCCAAATGTATGATACAGGGCTATCTGATGGGCCTTACCAAACTCAGGTTTCATGGCACCAGCTGGCACTCTGCAAATTGTAAGCAAGGGCCGCATAATGACATGGCGGTGGACATGGTGGTGGTGGTGGGCAAAGCCCAAAATTCAAATGGGTGTGTTTGAAATGGCATTGTAAAGGGATGTGGAATATGTATTCCACTATTTTTCTAACTATTTGGCATGGGGGAGGGAACTCCCAAATGTAGGCGCGCAAGGAAAAACTAAAGCCAAAACCCTCCATGTGAAGATATGCTAAATGGGAGGTAGAATTTTTTTGGGGGGGATTTTTATTTAGCATTATATACATGCAATTATGAAAGAAAAAAATGTTTCTGTTAGCATTTTTCCATTTAAAAAAAAATATTTTTGGTTTGGTAGGCCTTTTTAAAAATCTATAAAACAGGCACAATAGTCTGACAACATTATTCCCAGATACTATATGCGAGTCAGAAGGGCATGCATGCATCTTCTCCTTGCAGTTCACATTTAGTTTTATCTCTTTCCTGTCAATTTCAGATTTTTCCCATTTTCCCAGACCTGTTTTTTGGGTACAGCAGAAAAATATTCGACTTTCCCGTTGACTTGCATTGGATTCTGTAACAGGCAGCAGGGCCGCCATCAGGGCATTACAGCCGTGACTGGCGTAAGGGGCCCGGTGAGCATCGGGCCCCCTCTTACCTGCTCACCGGGCCCCTACCGGCAGCCGCAGGCTGAACCGGGCCCTTAGCGGCGGCCGGCGCTGCAGCTGTACGCTATTGACATGCGGGCCCGCGCCCGCACATCAATAGTTAACAGCCGCCAGCCGCAGCGTGCATGTCGCCGGCGTCTGACGTCATTGTCAGTCGCCGGCGAGTGCACAGTGCAGCTGCGTGGAGAGATCAGGAGCGCGGCAGGTAAGCAGAACTTTTTATTTTTTCTATTGAGAGCGGCGATCGGGGGGGGGGGGGTTTGGGCAGAAGGCTGGACACAGAGGGGGCAGAAGGCCTCTGGACACAGGGGGGCAGAAGGCCTCTGGACACAGGGGGGCAGAAGGCCGCTGGACACGGGGGCAGTAAAGCTGGACACAGAGGGGGCAGAAGGCAGCTGGACACAGAGGGGGCAGAAGGCAGCTGGACACAGAGGGGGCAGAAGGCCGCTGGACACAGGGGGGCAGTAAAGCTGGACACAGGGGGGGGCAGAAGGCCGCTGGACACAGGGGGGGGCAGTAAAGCTGGACACGGGGGGGCAGAAGGCTGGACACGGGGCAGAAGGCTGGACACATGGGGGCAGTAAAGCTGGACACAGAGGGGGCAGAAGGCCGCTGGACACGGGGGGCAGTAAAGCTGGACACAAGGGGGGCAGTAAAGCTGGACACAGGGGGGGCAGAAGGCCGCTGGACACAGAAGGGCAGTAAAGCTGGACACAGGGGGGGCAGAAGGCTGGACACAGGGGGGCAGTAAAGCTGGACACAGGGGGGGCAGAAGGCTGGACACAGAGGGGGCAGTAAAGCTGGACACAGAGGGGGCAGTAAAGCTGGACACGGGGCAGAAGGCTGGACACAGGGGGGCAGTAAAGCTGGACACAGAGGGGGCAGAAGGCCGCTGGACACAGGGGGGCAGTAAAGCTGGACACAGGGGGGGGCAGAAGGCCGCTGGACATAGAAGGGCAGTAAAGCTGGACACAGGGGGGGCAGAAGGCTGGACACAGGGGGGCAGTAAAGCTGGACACAGGGGGGGCAGAAGGCTGGACACAGAGGGGGCAGTAAAGCTGGACACAGAGGGGGCAGTAAAGCTGGACACGGGCAGAAGGCTGGACACAGGGGGGCAGTAAAGCTGGACACAGAGGGGGCAGAAGGCCGCTGGACACAGGGGGGCAGTAAAGCTGGACACGGGGGGGGGCAGAAGGCCGCTGGACACAGAAGGGCAGTAAAGCTGGACACAGGGGGGGCAGAAGGCTGGACACAGGGGGGCAGTAAAGCTGGACACGGGGGGCAGAAGGCTGGACACAGAGGGGGCAGTAAAGCTGGACACAGAGGGGGCAGTAAAGCTGGACACAGAGGGGGCAGTAAAGCTGGACACAGAGGGGGCAGTAAAGCTGGACACGGGGCAGTAAATCTGGACACAGAGGGGGCAGTAAAGCTGGACACAGAGGGGGCAGTAAAGCTGGACACGGGGGGGCAGAAAGCTGGACACAGAGGGGGCAGAAAGCTGGACACGGGGGGGGCAGAAGGCCGCTGGACACAGAAGGGCAGTAAAGCTGGACACAGGGGGGGCAGAAGGCTGGACACAGGGGGGCAGAAGGCTGGACACAGAGGGGGCAGTAAAGCTGGACACAGAGGGGGCAGTAAAGCTGGACACGGGGCAGAAGGCTGGACACAGGGGGGCAGTAAAGCTGGACACAGAGGGGGCAGAAGGCCGCTGGACACAGGGGGGCAGTAAAGCTGGACACAGGGGGGGCAGAAGGCCGCTGGACACAGAAGGGCAGTAAAGCTGAACACAGGGGGGGCAGAAGGCTGGACACAGGGGGGCAGTAAAGCTGGACACAGGGGGGGCAGAAGGCTGGACACAGAGGGGGCAGTAAAGCTGGACACAGAGGGGGCAGTAAAGCTGGACACGGGGCAGAAGGCTGGACACAGGGGGGCAGTAAAGCTGGACACAGAGGGGGCAGAAGGACGCTGGACACAGGGGGGCAGTAAAGCTGGACACAGGGGGGGGCAGAAGGCCGCTGGACACAGAAGGGCAGTAAAGCTGGACACAGGGGGGGCAGAAGGCTGGACACAGGGGGGCAGTAAAGCTGGACACGGGGGGCAGAAGGCTGGACACAGAGGGGGCAGTAAAGCTGGACACAGAGGGGGCAGTAAAGCTGGACACAGAGGGGGCAGTAAAGCTGGACACAGAGGGGGCAGTAAAGCTGGACACGGGGCAGTAAATCTGGACACAGAGGGGGCAGTAAAGCTGGACACAGAGGGGGCAGTAAAGCTGGACACGGGGGGGCAGAAAGCTGGACACAGAGGGGGCAGAAAGCTGGACACAGGGGGGGCAGAAAGCTGGACACGGGGGGGGCAGAAAGCTGGACACAGGGGGGGGGCAGAAAGCTGGACACGGGGGGGCAGAAAGCTGGACAGGGGGGGCAGAAAGCTGGACACGGGGGGGCAGAAAGCTGGACACATGGGGGGCAGAAAGCTGGACACATGGGGGGCAGAAAGCTGGATACGGGGCAGAGTGCTGGACAGAGATGGGGCAGAGTGCTGGACAGAGATGGGGCAGAGTGCTGGACAGAGATGGGGCAGAGTGCTGGACAGAGATGGGGCAGAGTGCTGGACAGAGATGGGGCAGAGTGCTGGACAGAGATGGGGCAGAGTGCTGGACAGAGATGGTGCAGAGTGCTGGACAGAGATGGTGCAGAGTGCTGGACAGAGATGGTGCAGAGTGCTGGACAGAGATGGTGCAGAGTGCTGGACAGAGATGGTGCAGAGTGCTGGACAGAGATGGTGCAGAGTGCTGGACAGAGATGGTGCAGAGTGCTGGACAGAGATGGGGCAGAGTGCTGGACAGAGATGGGGCAGAGTGCTGGACAGAGATGGGGCAGAGTGCTGGACAGAGATGGGGCAGAGTGCTGGACAGAGATGGGGCAGAGTGCTGGACAGAGATGGGGCAGAGTGCTGGACAGAGATGGGTCAGAGTGCTGGACACAGATGGGGCAGAGTGCTGGACACAGATGGGGCAGAGTGCTGGACACAGATGGGGCAGAGTGCTGGACACAGATGGGGCAAGATTGGAGACAGATGGGGCAGGATGGATACGATGGAGACAGATGGGGCAGGATGGGGAGATCATATGGGGCAGAATGGATACTCATGAGGGCAGGATGGGAGAACATATGGCTGGAGCCTGGAATGAGACACACGGGGGCTAGGATGGCGAATATTACCATAGGGGCTAATTAAGGGATATTATTATTGCAGTGATGTATTTATTTTATTTTTTGAGTATACTGTTTTAAATTTGGGGGCGGTCCTGTTACTGTGTAGAGTGATACTATGTTGCCTTCTTCATGGGGTGTAATGTAGAAGTTGGGAAAATTAAGTAATGTGTTCTACAAGCGGAACTCGAGATAACTGTTTTATTTCCTGCAGAGACGAGTCCTGGCTGGATAAAGTGATGGCGGTCTGTGCTGGATGAAAGATGAAGGACTTCACCTAGAGACGTCACTGGTGAGTCAGTGTTACCTATACACTTACACTATACACTGTATACTATATACAGAGGTCCTGTGTACAATGTCACCAGTGATCACTGTATTATCTATACATTATATACAGAGCTCCTGTGTGTAATGTCACCAGTGATCACTGTATTACCTGTACACAGACACTGCTTACTAATTACAGATCTCCTGTGCATAATGGCACTGATGGTGATAGTATTGTGGGTTTTTTTTATTACTGATCAGTATTGTAGTATTCAGTCATTGTTGGTAATATGTGGTCTGGTCATGATGTGGTGGTAATATGTGGTCTGGTCACGGTGTAGCGGTATTTGTTCCTTGTATTTTATATTATTCGATCACTGTGGTGGTAATATGTCATCTGGTCATAGTGCTGTGGTATTTGTTCCTTGTATGTAGTATTATAGGTCATTTTAAAAATTGAAAAAATAAAAATATACCTAAATTGTATTGCATATTTTAACAAATATTTAGTAGGTTACAGTAGAGTAGGGCCCGGCCAAAAGTGTCTACCTTGTTGTGGTGGCGGCTTAAAAAATCTTTTGGCCAAAACAAAAGCTGCCGGCTATATGTGTGATCTGGTGATGGGAACTGTTAATGTGTGATAGGTGAGAAGTGGAGATTTTCCAAGAGAGAGCGGTGGGACTGTGGACAGTTCGTGGGGTGGAGCCTGGAGGCGGGGCTGGGGTGGAGCCTGGGCGGAGTTTCAAGGGGGCCCCAAAAATTTTGCCAGTATGGGGCCCCGAAATTTCTAGTGGCAGCCCTGACAGGCAGGGTGGTGGAACCACTGCGCCAAAGCCCAAGGACCTGGAGGGGCGTGACTAGGAGCCTCACCCAATCTGACCTCAGATACGCAGCAGCTAATGACATCGAGATCCGAGGAGAGACAACGGAGGTGGTCCAGGCGCTACTCCAGGACTGACCTTGGGTGGATGGCAGCTGATCCCTAGGAACGGATAACTGGGATTTCCCTGGGAAATGTCCAACAGATGCAGACAGGCAGAAAAGATGACAGAAACCACAGGTGCAGACATGACAGGCTGATGGAGAGACGAGCTAAGGCGGGTGCAGCTGACTCGGCTACCTTTTAGGTGAGCACTGGCGGGTGCGACTGGCTCAGCTGCCGATGAGGTGCGCACTAATGAGTGCAACTGGTTTGGCTTCCGATGAGGTGAAGACTGTTGGGTGCAACTGGTTCAGCTGCTGTTGAGGTGAGCACTGGTGGGTGCGACTGGCTTGGCTGCTGTTGAGGTGAGCATTGGCGGGTGCAACTGGTTTGGCTGCCATTGAGGTGAGCACTGGTAGGAGCAGCTGGGTCACCTGCCATTGAGGTGAGCACTGGTGGGTGAGGCTAGTTTGATTGCCATTGAGGTGAACAATGGGGGGTGCAACCGGTTTTGCTGCAGTTGAGGTGAGCACTGCGGGGTGCAGCAGACTAAATGCAAACACTGGGACCTGAGAATTGACAAGAGTATTAGGAATAAACTCACAAAATTGCCCAGGCACCTCCATGTTGGAGGAAGCACTTTAAATAGTAAGTGACCTCCAGCTATTGGCTTAGGACACTTTAGAGGAATGCACGGCACGTGGTCCCTTTAAGAAAGATGAAGTGTGTGTGCGCGCACGCACCCTAAGTATAATGCCTGGAGACCTGCTGGGAGTGCACGCACCCCGGGCAGCAGATGACCCGGAAGGAGCAGGATGGGAGCCTTGGCAGTGAGTATGCTGGGAGAGAGGGACTGCCAGCAGAGATGTAGGCACTACAGATTCATTATTCTGTATGAATACACGGATATTAGAAATTATTCAGGCCGATTTTCCCAAATCCGAATATTTCACTATATGATCATGACTAGTTGTAAACTCTTTCAACAATGTAAATTGCTTCATTTTAGTTTTCTCTTTAAAGGGAGACAGCCTATTTGTATGAGGATCTGGTATTTGGCACTATACCACCAGTAGCTTGTAAATACTTCATTTAAATCTCCATATTTACAAAGTTGATAACTGCCAATATGATTTGACTATCGTGTCAGCTCTGCCAAGAATAGAAAGGATTTGGAAGTGAATCAAAAGAAAAATGGTGTCCACAAATAGTTTGTTTTATATTTCATTGCTTACTGCTTCCTCAAAGTATGTTCTCTCGACAGCTGCCAATGTATATCGGGAAGAGAACTGCTTGTAAATGTTTTTTTGCATCTTTTTTATTAGAATTTGGCTTTCAGATTACGCACTGTCTTTTACAAACAATACAACGATGGAAAATAATATTGCTTTGCGAAGCATAACTTGGCCCCATAATTTGCCATGTGCCACTATTAATATTGTTTACCTCAGTTAAGCAGTTGACCCACAATAAAATGAGTACACAAAACATAATCATTTTTAATTGGAGATCATTAAAAAAATATGATTCACTCTCAAATATATACAAAGTATATCTGTCCTACCATGTAGATTCTTTTTCACATGTGATTGTAAAAAAAAATCTTAAAGAAATGCTTTATGTGTACAAAGTCTTAAGCAATAATGACCTGACAAGAAGTGGGAAACATTATTTTGAATCTTTTAAAGATATAGATTGCCAATATGATAAAATATATTTACATGACAATTTGTTTGCTTGTAAACTTTTTATTGTAAGCACATTTATCTAATTTGTGTGTTTTGGGAAATTAACAATTAACTACTTTCCATATAGTTGCTAAAACACTATCCTCATTCTGTGTACAATGGTTTGCGACAGTATTCACATCCAATTGCCAATTTTTGTGTTTTGCTACCTCACACCCGGGAATTTCACTGTCTGGATTTACATCAGTTCATGTAAAGAACATAACTGTGAACATTTGGTTTTTGCTTTATTGTGAAGTAGAAAACAAATTGGACAGTACATTGTAGCAAATACTTTTAAGGCAATTAAAGCTGCAAGTTTAGATAAGTTTTTATGAGCTTTCCACATCATTCCACTGGACTTTTTGCCCGTCCCTCAAGGCAAAACTGCACCAGGGCCTACAAATAAGGCCTCTTTCACACTTCCACCGTTTGGCCAACGTCGCAATGCGTCGTTTTGGAGAAAAATGCATCCTGCAAAGTTGCCCGCAGGATGCGTTTTTTCTCCATAGACTTGCATTAGCGACGCATTGTGACGTATGGCCACACGTCGCATCCGTCGTGCAACGGATGCGTCATGATTTTATGGCCCATCGTGATGAAAAAGCATTCAATGTAACGTTTTTTCATCCATTGGAAACGCCATTTCCGACCACGCATGCGTGGCCGGAACTCCGCCCCCCTCCTCCCCGAAACTCATAATGGGCAGCGGACGCGTCTGAAAACTGCATCCGCTGCCCACGTTGTGCACTATTTGCACAACGTCCGTCGGTACATTGGGCTGACGGTTTGTGATGGCCTCGTACCGATGGAAATGTGAAAGCGGCCTTAGATGGTTTTCTCTGGTGAACATCAATCTTCAAGTCTGACCATTGATTCTCAATTGGATTAAAGTCAGAGTGTTGACTAGGCCTCTCTAAAACATTTACATATTTTCCCTTAAACCCCTAGAGTGTTGCTTTAGCAGAATGCTTTGGGTCATTGTATTGTTGGAAGGTGAACCTCCGTCTCAGTATCAAATCACTGACAGACTGAAACAGGTTTGATCAAGAACATCTCTGTATTTAGCAGCACCCATCTTAGGGTAAATTCACACAGGCATTTTTTCTGCTTTTTTTCCTGCAGCAAAACCTGATCATCTTGGCAGGAAAGAAGCTGCATCAAAACGCAGGTTTAGGTGTTCTTCGGTGAGTTTTTTGGTGCGTATTTGGTGCGCTTTTTTGGTGCGTTTTTTTTCTCTTTGTCCAGGCTAATGTCCTTGGATTTTCAGCAGCAAAAACCAAAATAATGATACCTACGTTTTTGCTGCGTTTTTTTCAACACCCTTTCAAGTCAATGGGTGAAAAAATGCAGCAAAAACGCTGAAAGAAGTGACATGCTCTATGTCAAAAAAACACAGCAAAGCACAAATACTGATCAAACAAAAAACCAATGTGTGTGCATGTGATTTCTGAAATCTCATAGGCTTTGCTGGTACTGTAAAAAGCAGCTGAAAATTAGCATAAAAAACTTAGCAAAAATACGCAGCAAAAACGTCCTGTGTGAACTTACCCTTACCCTTCACTATGACCATTTTCACTTTCTCTATCATTTACCTTGGTGGCCAAAAAATTCAATTTTGGTCTCATCGGACTGCAGCAACTTCCTTCATACATTCAGGGAGCCTCTCACATGTCTTTGGGCAAACTCAAAACAAGGGTTTATAAGTCTTTGTTTTTAAAGTAAAGGTGTTTTGCTGCCCACTCTTCCTTAAAGACCACCTCAATGGAGTGTACAATTTATTGTGGTTGTATAGACAGATACTCCAGTCTCTGCTTGGGAACTCTGCAGCTCCTTCAGGGCTGAGAGTTTTGGTGGGGTGGCCCTTTCTTGGAAGGTTTGTTGTGGTACCATTTTCTTTCCATTTGATGATAATGGATTTGATGGTGCTCCGAGGTATCACCAGAGATTGACTTGTACTTCTCAACAACTTTGTCCCTAACTTGTTTGGAGATATCCTTGGTCTTCATGGTGTTGTTTGGTTACTATTGCCTCTTGCTTAATTGTGTTGCAGCCTCTGTGGTCTTTCAAAAATATGTGTATATAAAGACAGACCATGTGACACTTAGTTTGCACACATGTGGACTTCCTTTCACTAAGCATGAGCCTTATGAAGGTAATTGTACCTGAAATTTTAGGGGCTTCATCTCAAAAAAGGTGAATTCATTTGCACATGCCAATTTTTAGTTATTTGATCCCATAAATTTAATTTATGACTACATTTTTCTCACTTTACCAACATAGAATATTTAGTGCTGACGCATCACACACTAATTGGATTACAAAAATATTTAAACACAGGTTGTAAATGTAAAGAAAATTTTATTGTTTATTATTATTTATAATAATAATTGTTTATTATTTTTGTTTATTGTTACGCTACTAGTGTATATGTATACTTTCAAAGTTTTCCCAATTTTTCGGACTGACCGACCTTCATTTCTTAACCCCTGAATCCCATACGGCGTACTATCCCGTCATGGTGACCTGGGACTTAATTCCCAGTGACGGGATAGTGTGTCATACTGTTGAATGCGACATCGCGACTTAAGTCGCGGTGATCACATTAAATTTCCGGCACCATCTTACCTGCAGGAAGATGGCATCGGCATCCCAGGGCCTGGCTCTGCCCCCCAGGTCTCTCGATCGCTGTGATTGCCTGTTCAATTCTGAACAGCCAATCACAGCATTTCTCATTGTTTCAGCCAATCAGCTTGGCTGAAACAATGAGGTCCCAGGCTAGGATCGAGTACCAATGTACTCGATCCTAGGGCCAATGCCTGGCAATGCCAGCCACCGGCAACCCCCCCCCCGGATTGGCACGATTGCTGATCGTATCGATCACTCCAGTCGCAGGGTACAGCGGCGGTATTACCGCGCTGTGCCCTGCTGTATCAGCCTGTACTGCAATAGCACCGATCGTAGGCCAGAGCCTAGTGCAGGCCCAGCAGGGCTGCAGGAGCTGATTGTCGCGATCGATGCTATCGACGATCGCGCCAATCACAGGGCACAGCGGCGGTCACGTTGTGACCGCTGTGTGCCCTGGTGGTGACCTGGCTGTGACCTGCCTAGGATCGGAGGGATCGGAGGCAGTTGCCATGGTCACCAGAGCATGCAGACATTGGTGAGATCTATGTTATCATTCGATCCCACCAATGACAGCTCACAGCAGCGGTGTGACCGCTCTGTGACCTGTCTGTCACCTGCAGGTGACCTGTCTGAACCGCTCTGCAGGGTCCCCACTCTAGCTGAGGACTCCTACAGAGTGGTCACACAGCAAGATCTAGTCTTGCTGGGCCTTGAGGTGCTACAGAAGTCTGTAACACCACAATCCCTGCATCAGTGCATTAGAAAAGAAAGAAAGAAGAAAGAAGTGCGACTACAAACGTAAGTGTTATCAGCCCCTACCCGATCTCTCTTCACCCCCTAAATCCCCCCATCCCCACTTCCCCCTCTTTTTTACCCCCCTCCATCCCTCTTTGTGCCACCTCCGTGCGCACGTTTAGCAGCCGCCGAGTGTTGATTGGTGACGCAGTTCACCGATCAACATTCGTGCTTGCTTTTCTTTCATCAGCCCCCTTTGCCCAATTCCGTATACCCATCCCGCAGCCGCCAAACTTTGATAAGTGACGCAGTTCACTTATCAGAGCTTGTGCCTGCCGTTTTCTTTTTCTTTTCACCACACCTGTGCGCACACCCAGCAGCCGCCGAACTTTGATAAGTGACGCGGTTCATTTATCAAAGCTCTCGTGCCTTCCTTTTCTTTTTTTTCACATATCCGTGGGCCCACCCAGCCGCCGCGTCTAACCCGTGCCTTTCTTTTCTTTTTTTTTCACATTTACGTTTGCACACCCAGCAGCCACTGAACTTTGATAAGTGACGCGGTTCACTTATCAGAGCTCTCGTGCCTGCCATTTTTTTTTACATCCCTGTCCGCACACCCTGCAGCCGCCGAAGTTTGATAAGTGACGCAGTTCGCTTATCAGAGCAAGGGCCTGCTGTTTTAGACTTTTCTTTCACAGGTATTTTTTTCCCTATTTGTTTTTTTTCCTTTAGGTTTTTCTTTTCAGAGTAGTTTGCACCAAGCACTATCCCCCCACACTTACACATAGTTACCAATAAAGTACACCCAAGCACCATACTTACAAGAAAAAGTTCTGCTCGTCCCGTTCGTCCCAACAGCGCTATTCAGCGGAGGAGGCATATTCTTTCCTTGCCTCCAACACTGATAGCGAGGGAGAGGATCCCACTTTTCTTTATTTTTCCGATTCCTCCTCATCCTCTTCCCACTCCTTATCTTCCTCCTGCAGAACCACCACGCAGACGCCACAGGACAGAAGATGAGGCAGCGCTCATCATTGATGAAGATGATGAAGCGCCCACCATTGCCAATGATGAACCAGCACACCCCACTGCGGACCCCATATGGACCTCGCCACCCGAAAATTACGAGCCACTGATTCCTGATTTTGTGGCAGAATCAGGAATCAAGTGTTTCACTACAGTTTATAACGCAGAGCCATGAAAATAAAAAATCATTTTTTTCCCACAAAAATGATATTTTGCCATACAAATTTTTATTTTACCAAGGGTAACAAGAGAAATTGGACCCCAAAAGTTGTGGTCCAATTTGTGCTGAGTACGCTGATACCCCATATGTTGAGGTAAACCCCTGTTTGGGCACATGGGAGAGCTCGGAAGGGAAGGAGCACTGTTTTACTTTTTCAACGCAGAATTGACTGGAATTGAGATCAGGCACCGTGTCTCGTTTGGAGAGCCCCTGATGTGCCTAAACAGTGGAAACCCCCCAATTCTAACTCCATCCCTAACCCCAACACACCCCTAACCCTAAACCCAACACTAACCATAACCCTAACAACACCCCTACCCTGAACCTACCCCTAAGCCTAATCCCAACCACACCCCTAACCCCAACACACCCCTAACCCTAATCCCAACCCTAACCACACCCCTAACTCCAACACACCCCTAACCCTAATACTAACCGTAACCCTAACCACACCCCTAACCCTGACAAATCCCTAACGCTAATCCCAACCCTAATCCCAACCATAAATATAATCCAAACCCTAACCCTAACTTTAGCCTGAACCCTAACTGTAGCCCTAACCCTAATTTTATTATTTTTCCCTAACTAAAGGTGTGATGAAGAGGGGTTTGATTTACTATTTATAGTGGGGTTTTTTAGTAATTTTTAGTAGATTTTTATGATTGGCAGCTGTCACACACTAAAAGACGCTTTTTATTGCAAAAAATAGTTTTTGCGTCTGTTCTGCCCATCTTATTGTGCACAAAGTTAATTATCTTGTAATTCAAGTTGTGGCCACTGGAGGTCATCAGTTGCCTACTTTTCATGTTGTTTACCAACCTTTCACTCAGAACAGCAATGTCTTCTGGGTAAGTTCCTCCCTCATTCTTTTTGTGGAAGACAAGCTTCAGTAGCCATTTTCCTCTGGTCTGAAGAGAGGCACACGTGCTCCTGTCTCGCTTACTTTCTTACCCCTGTCCTAACGGATCTCGGTACGTTTATAAAGGTTTAATGCATCTTATGTTTGTGTTAGTATTTAAGCCTTATGCAGCTCCTATAGTCAAATATAGTTAGGCAGATTGTGCTTTGCAGCTTGCAGTTAGGTTAATGTGTACTCTGCATTTAGATAGATGCATCTTTGTATAGAATAGGGCTGTGCTGCAGAATTACTGTGTAATGCACTCTGTATAATTTCTGCTGTGATGTCCCAGTTATTTATGTGATTGCACCCTGTATGTGCTTATACTGAAATGCTGTTATTCTTTACAGTTTATCACCAGTCATCCACTATGATCAGTCATCCACTATGATTATTCACTGAACATCCACCTTGTACATCAACATCATTCACTATTCGATCATCTACTATGAATACTGTCCACCATTGTTGTTCAACGTTATAGTTTTGGTTATCATCACCCTAATAAATAAGACTTAAGCATCAACACAGTCTGTTTACTGGGATGTGGATGAAGGTTTAGCCGTATGTTGGAATCCACACAGCATCCTACGTGGAGGAAGACAGAACAGTGAAAAACGAGACTGCCAGTCGCAGGCGGTGATTGCAAAGTAAGAACAGATTAGCTGCCTTCAGTGAAACTGATAGCCGGTCGCAGGCTGTAGTTGATCAGACTGTACGGAACCGCTAACACCCACACTGCTCCGCATTCGGGTATCACACCAGCCGCCATACAGCCGTAGAACTATACTGCAGCCCGCCAAGAAGAGCTACATCATTCCCGCCACGCGGAAGCTCACCGCACACAGACTCAGTTTCCCGCCAAAACACTCAGCAGTACGCAGCTAAGCGCACAATGTCTCGAAACAGCACATCCTCACTCAAGACGAGGTCACGAGCAAGCTCTAGCAGGTCATAGTAACATAGTAACATAGTAACATAGTTAGTAAGGCCGAAAAAAGACATTTGTCCATCCAGTTCAGCCTATATTCCATCATAATAAATCCCCAGATCTACGTCCTTCTACAGAACCTAATTATATGATACAATATTGTTCTGCTCCAGGAAGACATCCAGGCCTCTCTTGAACCCCTCGACTGAGTTCGCCATCACCACCTCCTCAGGCAAGCAATTCCAGATTCTCACTGCCCTAACAGTAAAGAATCCTCTTCTATGTTGGTGGAAAAACCTTCTCTCCTCCAGACGCAATGAATGCCCCCTTGTGCCCGTCAACTTCCTTGGTATAAACAGATCCTCAGCGAGATATTTGTATTGTCCCCTTATATACTTATACATGGTTATTAGATCGCCCCTCAGTCGTCTTTTTTCTAGACTAAATAATCCTAATTTCGCTAATCTATCTGGGTATTGTAGTTCTCCCATCCCCTTTATTAATTTTGTTGCCCTCCTTTGTACTCTCTCTAGTTCCATTATATCCTTCCTGAGCACCGGTGCCCAAAACTGGACACAGTACTCCATGTGCGGTCTAACTAGGGATTTGTACAGAGGCAGTATAATGCTCTCATCATGTGTATCCAGACCTCTTTTAATGCACCCCATGATCCTGTTTGCCTTGGCAGCTGCTGCCTGGCACTGGCTGCTCCAGGTAAGTTTATCATTAACTAGGATCCCCAAGTCCTTCTCCCTGTCAGATTTACCCAGTGGTTTCCCATTCAGTGTGTAATGGTGATATTGATTCCTTCTTCCCATGTGTATAACCTTACATTTATCATTGTTAAACCTCATCTGCCACCTTTCAGCTCAAGTTTCCAACTTATCCAGATCCATCTGTAGCAGAATACTATCATCTCTTGTATTATCTGCTTTACATAGTTTTGTATCATCTGCAAATATCGATATTTTACTGTGTAAACCTTCTACCAGATCATTAATGAATATGTTGAAGAGAACAGGTCCCAATACTGACCCCTGCGGTACCCCACTGGTCACAGCGACCCAGTTAGAGACTATACCATTTATAACCACCCTCTGCTTTCTATCACTAAGCCAGTTACCCATTTACACACATTTTCCCCCAGACCAAGCATTCTCATTTTGTGTACCAACCTCTTGTGCGGCACGGTATCAAACGCTTTGGAAAAATCGAGATATACCACGTCCAATGACTCACCGTGGTCCAGCCTATAGCTTACCTCTTCATAAAAACTGATTAGATTGGTTTGACAGGAGCGATTTCTCATAAACCCATGCTGATATGGAGTTAAACAGTTATTCTCATTGAGATAATCCAGGATAACATCCCTCAGAAACCCTTCAAATATTTTACCAACAATAGAGGTTAGACTTACTGGCCTATAATTTCCAGGTTCACTTTTAGAGCCCTTTTTGAATATTGGCACCACATTTGCTATGCGCCAGTCCTGCGGAACAGACCTCGTCGCTATAGAGTCCCTAAAAATAAGAAATAATGGTTTATCTATTACATTACTTAGTTCTCTTAGTACTCGTGGGTGTATGCCATCCGGACCCAGAGATTTATCTATTTTAATCTTATTTAGCCGGTTTCGCACCTCTTCTTGGGTTAGATTGGTGACTAGGGTTGAGCGACCTTGACCTTTTTAGAGTCGAGCCGTGTTTCACGAAACCCGACTATCTTGGAAGTCGAGTCGAGTGGAATCGGCCGATTATCGCGAAAAGTCGGGTATCGCCCGAAACACGAAACCTAATGCAAGTCAATGGGGGAGCATAGTCGGCAGTGAGTGGAGGCCAGGAAAACACCTACACTGCCCATTTTAATGGCAAAAACATCCATTCTTGTTAAAGAAGCTTGTCAATCGTAATTTACCTTATAATAATTGGAAGGCATTTGAAATTGGGGGTCATTTGGCTAAAGTTGTGGGGGGTAGGGCTGGTTCAAGTAATTAGTGGGCCCAGTAAATCTGGACCACGTCACGGCAGTGGAGCAGGGAGAGGTAAGTATTTAAACTTTGCAAGTGCTGTGATCCTGAGCAAGCAGGGGGGGCCCACTCGTTGGCATTGGCACTGGCACAGGGCCCCTCAAAGTACAGCGGTGTGTTTGCACGGCGGGGGCGCCTCCCACCGGCAGCAACACTTTTGCGTACTATGAGAGGCCCTGTGCCAGTGACGTCGCCAACTAGTATTCCTCCCCCCACCTGATGAAGGAACCTGCACTTTCATCTGCACCTTCCTCTTTGTCCCCGTGTAAGGTGGTATGGTATGCGGGAAGAGGAACCTGACTTTCAGCAGGGTCACAATCTTGCTGTGTAGCGTGCACGGGGAATTTTGCGTTATGGGTCAATGTACCAGCAGACTCATCTATCACTGGCTGGGCAATGGGCAGGATGAGGAGGAAACACAGATATAGGCCAAAGAATAAAGTGGGCTAAATGCAGTTCAAAATTGGTAACACAGGACTAACCAGGGGGCATTGCAGTGGAGGACAACTGGAATGAGAGGCTGACACAGAGAGTAGGCCCAAATCAGTAAGTAGTCGACATGCAGTTCAAAATTGGCAACCGTAGTAAACAGGCGGCCCAGCTTTGTTCAGTTGAGGAGAACAGCAAGGAGTGGCAGACACCGATAGTAGGCCCCAACCCAACTAGTAGGCCAAATGCAGTCTAACATTAACAACTACTTAACAAGAGCCTGAAAATGGAATTTCAGGACAGGAAACCAGGAGAACAGCAAGGAGTGGCAGACACCGATAGTAGGCCCCAAACCAACTAGTACGCCAAATGCAGTTGTTCCATTTAACTACAATTTAATGAGAGCCTGAAGATAGAAGTTCAGGAAAGGCAACCTGGAGAACACCTTGGAGTGGAACACACCATCTCTCTACACCCCATACCCAATTTGTAGGCCTAATGCAGTGTAGTTTTCAACAACTACTAAACGAGAGTCGGAAGATCGAAGCAATGTGGACGAAACCTGGGGAACACCTTGGAGTGTAACACACTGTCTCGCTACACCCCATACCCAATTTGTAGGCCTAATGCAGTGTAGTTTTCTACAACTACTAAACGAGAGTCGGAAGACCGAAGCAATGTGGACGAAACCTGGGGAACACCTTGGAGTGGAACACACCATCTCTCTACACCCCATACCCAATTTGTAGGCCTAATGCAGTGTAGTTTTCTACAACTACTAAACGAGAGCATGAAGATCGAAGCAATGGAGAGGAAACCTGGGGAACACCTTGGAGTGGAACACACCATCTCTCTACACCCCATACCCAATTTGTAGGCCTAATGCAGCGTAGTTTCCAACAACTACTAAACGAGAGCATGAAGATCGAAGCTCAGGAAAGGCAACCTGGAGAACACCTTGGAGTGGAACACACCATCTCTCTACACCCCATACCCAATTTGTAGGCCTAATGCAGCGTAGTTTCCAACAACTACTAAACGAGAGCATGAAGATCGAAGCAATGGAGAGGAAACCTGGGGAACACCTTGGAGTGGAACACACCATCTCTCTACACCCCATACCCAATTTGTAGGCCTAATGCAGCGTAGTTTCCAACAA
The DNA here is from genome assembly GCF_032444005.1 of Ranitomeya imitator. Lineage (NCBI taxonomy): Eukaryota > Metazoa > Chordata > Amphibia > Anura > Dendrobatidae > Ranitomeya > Ranitomeya imitator. The sequence continues at coordinate 376,291,828 of NC_091286.1, read as the reverse complement.
CTACTAAACGAGAGCATGAAGATTGAAGCTCAGGAAAGGCAACCTGGAGAACACCTTGGAGTGGAACACACCATCTCTCTACACCCCATACCCAATTTGTAGGCCTAATGCAGCGTAGTTTCCAACAACTACTAAACGAGAGCATGAAGATTGAAGCTCAGGAAAGGCAACCTGGAGAACACCTTGGAGTGGAACACACCATCTCTCTACACCCCATACCCAATTTGTAGGCCTAATGCAGCATAGTTTCCAACAACTACTAAACGAGAGCATGAAGATTGAAGCTCAGGAAAGGCAACCTGGAGAACACCTTGGAGTGGAACACACCATCTCTCTACACCCCATACCCAATTTGTAGGCCTAATGCAGCGTAGTTTCCAACAACTACTAAACGAGAGCATGAAGATCGAAGCAATGGAGAGGAAACCTGGGGAACACCTTGGAGTGGAACACACCATCTCTCTACACCCCATACCCAATTTGTAGGCCTAATGCAGCGTAGTTTCCAACAACTACTAAACGAGAGCATGAAGATTGAAGCTCAGGAAAGGCAACCTGGAGAACACCTTGGAGTGGAACACACCATCTCTCTACACCCCATACCCAATTTGTAGGCCTAATGCAGCGTAGTTTCCAACAACTACTAAATGAGAGCATGAAGATTGAAGCTCAGGAAAGGCAACCTGGAGAACACCTTGGAGTGGAACACACCATCTCTCTACACCCCATACCCAATTTGTAGGCCTAATGCAGCATAGTTTCCAACAACTACTAAACGAGAGCATGAAGATTGAAGCTCAGGAAAGGCAACCTGGAGAACACCTTGGAGTGGAACACACCATCTCTCTACACCCCATACCCAATTTGTAGGCCTAATGCAGCGTAGTTTCCAACAACTACTAAACGAGAGCATGAAGATTGAAGCTCAGGAAAGGCAACCTGGAGAACACCTTGGAGTGGAACACACCATCTCTCTACACCCCATACCCAATTTGTAGGCCTAATGCAGCGTAGTTTCCAACAACTACTAAACGAGAGCATGAAGATTGAAGCTCAGGAAAGGCAACCTGGAGAACACCTTGGAGTGGAACACACCATCTCTCTACACCCCATACCCAATTTGTAGGCCTAATGCAGCGTAGTTTCCAACAACTACTAAACGAGAGCATGAAGATTGAAGCTCAGGAAAGGCAACCTGGAGAACACCTTGGAGTGGAACACACCATCTCTCTACACCCCATACCCAATTTGTAGGCCTAATGCAGCATAGTTTCCAACAACTACTAAACGAGAGCATGAAGATTGAAGCTCAGGAAAGGCAACCTGGAGAACACCTTGGAGTGGAACACACCATCTCTCTACACCCCATACCCAATTTGTAGGCCTAATGCAGCGTAGTTTCCAACAACTACTAAACGAGAGCATGAAGATTGAAGCTCAGGAAAGGCAACCTGGAGAACACCTTGGAGTGGAACACACCATCTCTCTACACCCCATACCCAATTTGTAGGCCTAATGCAGCGTAGTTTCCAACAACTACTAAACGAGAGCATGAAGATTGAAGCTCAGGAAAGGCAACCTGGAGAACACCTTGGAGTGGAACACACCATCTCTCTACACCCCATACCCAATTTGTAGGCCTAATGCAGCGTAGTTTCCAACAACTACTAAACGAGAGCATGAAGATCGAAGCAATGGAGAGGAAACCTGGGGAACACCTTGGAGTGGAACACACCATCTCTCTACACCCCATACCCAATTTGTAGGCCTAATGCAGCGTAGTTTCCAACAACTACTAAACGAGAGCATGAAGATCGAACCAATGGCGATGAAACCTGGGGAACACCTTGGAGTGGAACACACCATCTCTCTACACCCCATACCCAATTTGTAGGCCTAATGCAGCGTAGTTTCCAACAACTACTAAACGAGAGCATGAAGATTGAAGCTCAGGAAAGGCAACCTGGAGAACACCTTGGAGTGGAACACACCATCTCTCTACACCCCATACCCAATTTGTAGGCCTAATGCAGCGTAGTTTCCAACAACTACTAAACGAGAGCATGAAGATTGAAGCTCAGGAAGGCAACCTGGAGAACACCTTGGAGTGGAACACACCATCTCTCTACACCCCATACCCAATTTGTAGGCCTAATGCAGCGTAGTTTCCAACAACTACTAAACGAGAGCATGAAGATTGAAGCTCAGGAAAGGCAACCTGGAGAACACCTTGGAGTGGAACACACCATCTCTCTACACCCCATACCCAATTTGTAGGCCTAATGCAGCGTAGTTTCCAACAACTACTAAACGAGAGCATGAAGATTGAAGCTCAGGAAAGGCAACCTGGAGAACACCTTGGAGTGGAACACACCATCTCTCTACACCCCATACCCAATTTGTAGGCCTAATGCAGCGTAGTTTCCAACAACTACTAAACGAGAGCATGAAGATTGAAGCTCAGGAAAGGCAACCTGGAGAACACCTTGGAGTGGAACACACCATCTCTCTACACCCCATACCCAATTTGTAGGCCTAATGCAGCGTAGTTTCCAACAACTACTAAACGAGAGCATGAAGATTGAAGCTCAGGAAAGGCAACCTGGAGAACACCTTGGAGTGGAACACACCATCTCTCTACACCCCATACCCAATTTGTAGGCCTAATGCAGCGTAGTTTCCAACAACTACTAAACGAGAGCATGAAGATTGAAGCAATGGAGAGGAAACCTGGGGAACACCTTGGGGAGGCAGACACCGTTACTAGGCCCTACCAAAGTTGTACACCCAATGCAGTTTTAAAATTCCTAGAGGCTGAAAACAAGACTATTGACGCTCAGCTTTTTTCAAAGGAACACAGCTGAATTGAGTGGCGCAGACAGACACAGGTAGTAGGACTCAAACCAAAAATGTGGCTCACTGCAGCAGAAAAAAGTTACAGGGGTACACAAGCTGCAGTGCTCTGGGCAGTGGAGGACAATTTCAATAGTGAACCGCAGACAGACTTTGTACGCCTACTATTAAAAAAAGGATGCTCTATGCAATTATAAATAGGTTCTAGGGGTACACGGGCAGCAGTGGTGTGGTCAGTGGAGGCCTAGTGGAAGGAGTGACCGCAGACAGGCATCGAAGGCCTAAAATAATAACACATGGCTGTAGGCAATTTTAAATTGGTTCCAGGGGTACACGGGCAGCAGTGGCCTGGTCAGTGTAGTAGTAGTAGAAAGAACGGACCGCAGACAGGCATCGAAGGCCTAAAATAAAAAAATTGGGCTGGCTGTAGGCAATTTTAAATTGGTTCCAGGGGTACACGGGCAGCAGTGGCCTGGTCAGTGTAGTAGTAGTAGAAAGAACGGACCGCAGACAGTCATCGAAGGCCTAAAATAAAAAAATTGGACTGGCTGTAGGCAATTTTAAATTGGTTCCAGGGGTACACGGGCAGCAGTGGTGTGGTCAGTGGAGGCATATTGTAAGGAGTGACCGCAGACAGGCATCGAAGGCCTAAAATAATAACACATGGCTCTAGGCAATTTTAAATTGGTTCCAGGGGTACACGGGCAGCAGTGGTGTGGTCAGTGGAGGCCTAGTGGAAGGAGTGACCGCAGACAGGCATCGAAGGCCTAAAATAAAAAAATTGGGCTGGCTGTAGGCAATCTTAAATTGGTTCCAGGGGTACACGGGCAGCAGTGGTGTGGTCAGTGGAGGCCTAGTGGAAGGAGTGACCGCAGACAGGCATCGAAGGCCTAAAATAATAACACATGGCTGTAGGCAATTTTAAATTGGTTCCAGGGGTACACGGGCAGCAGTGGCCTGGTCAGTGTAGTAGTAGTAGATAGAACGGACTGCAGACAGGCATCGAAGTCCTAAAATAAAAAAATTGGGCTGGCTGTAGGCAATTTTAAATTGGTTCCAGGGGTACACGGGCAGCAGTGGTGTGGTCAGTGGAGGCATATTGTAAGGAGTGACCACAGACAGGCATCGAAGGCCTAAAATAATAACACATGGCTGTAGGCAATTTTAAATTGGTTCCAGGGGTACACGGGCAGCAGTGGCCTGGTCAGTGTAGTAGTAGTAGAAAGAACGGACCGCAGACAGGCATCGAAGGCCTAAAATAAAAAAATTGGGCTGGCTGTAGGCAATTTTAAATTGGTTCCAGGGGTACACGGGCAGCAGTGGTGTGGTCAGTGGAGGCCTAGTGGAAGGAGTCACCGCAGACAGGCATCAAAGGCCTAAAATAATAACACATGGCTGTAGGCAATTTTAAATTGGTTCCAGGGGTACACGGGCAGCAGAGGCCTGGTCAGTGTAGTAGTAGTAGAAAGAACGGACCGCAGACAGGCATCGAAGGCCTAAAATAAAAAAATTGGGCTGGCTGTAGGCAATTTTAAATTGGTTCCAGGGGTACACGGGCAGCAGTGGTGTGGTCAGTGGAGGCATATTGTAAGGAGTGACCGCAGACAGGCATCGAAGGCCTAAAATAATAACACATGGCTGTAGGCAATTTTAAATTGGTTCCAGGGGTACACGGGCAGCAGTGGTGTGGTCACTGTTTGAGCTGGGGGGGGGAACTGTCTTGTGGCCGGCGGTACAGGCCCAGGGCCCCTCATATTACAACGGTGTGTCTGACGTTGGGTGCGCACCACCACCGCCAGAGACACTTTATTGTACTAGGAGGGACCCAGTGGCAGTGCCGTCGACCAAAAGCGGGCACACCCACCTCTTCAGACAAACAGCACTCTCACGGGTGCTGTCGCCAAGTGTCGATACCACGGCCCCGTGTGGGGAGTTTGGCCATTTAGTGAGGTGTAAACATGTCGTATGCTGGACAATCAGGTGCAGAAAATTACGAGATTGGAAAAGGCATTCAGAATAGTCCACAGGCAAGACCTTTTCATAGGAAAGCAAGGTGTCAGCCGGGCAAGGTGGGGCAAAAGATTTCGAAATCCAGTTGTGGTTCATTTTAATGAAGGTTAGATCATCTACATTTTGGGTAGCCAGACGAGTCCTTTTTTCTGTTAGTATTGAACCTGCAGCACTGAATACTCTTTCTGATAGGACACTAGCTGCCGGGCAAGCAAGCTCCTGCAATGCATATTCTGCCAATTCTGGCCAGGTGTCTAATTTTGATGCCCAGTAATCAAATGGGAATGACGGTTGAGGGAGAACATCGATAAGGGATGAAAAATAGTTTGTAACCATACTGGACAAATGTTGTCTCCTGTCACTTTGAATTGATGCTGCAGTACCTGTCCTGTCTGCGGTCATAGCAAAATCACTCCACAACCTGGTCAGAAAACCCCTCTGGCCAACGCCACTTCTGATTTCTGCCCCTCTAACTCCTCTGGTCTGCTGGCCCCTGCAGCTCGTGTGAGAACGATCACGGGCGCTGTGTGCAGGGAATGCCAGAAGCAAACGGTCAACAAGAGTTGATTGTTTGGTTGCTAATATTAGTTCCAAGTTCTCATGTGGCATTATATTTTGCAATTTGCCTTTATAGCGAGGATCAAGGAGGCAGGCCAACCAGTAATCGTCATCGTTCATCATTTTAGTTATGCGTGTGTCCCTTTTGAGGATACGTAAGGCATAATCCGCCATGTGGGCCAAAGTTCCAGTTCTCAAATCTGCGGTTGTGCTTGGTTGAGGGGCAGTTTCAGGCAAATCCACGTCACTTGTGTCCCTCCAAAAACCAGAACCCGGCCTTGCCGCGCCACCAATTTCCAGTGGCCCCGGAAAAGCTTCCTCATTAAAAATATAATCATCCCCATCATCCTCCTCGTCCTCCTCCTCCTCTTCGCCCGCTAACTCGTCCTGTACACTGCCCTGGCCAGACAATGGCTGACTGTCATCAAGGCTTTCCTCTTCCTCAGCTGCAGACGCCTGATCCTTTATGTGCGTCAAACTTTGCATCAGCAGACGCATTAGGGGGATGCTCATGCTTATTATGGCGTTGTCTGCACTAACCAGCCGTGTGCATTCCTCAAAACACTGAAGGACTTGACACATGTCTTGAATCTTCGACCACTGCACACCTGACAACTCCATGTCTGCCATCCTACTGCCTGCCCGTGTATGTGTATCCTCCCACAAAAACATAACAGCCCGCCTCTGTTCGCACAGTCTCTGAAGCATGTGCAGTGTTGAGTTCCACCTTGTTGCAACGTCTATGATTAGGCGATGCTGGGGAAGGTTCAAAGAACGCTGATAGGTCTGCATACGGCTGGAGTGTACGGGCGAACGGCGGATATGTGAGCAAAGTCCACGCACTTTGAGGAGCAGGTCGGATAACCCCGGATAACTTTTCAGGAAGCACTGCACCACCAGGTTTAAGGTGTGAGCCAGGCAAGGAATGTGTTTCAGTTGGGAAAGGGAGATGGCAGCCATGAAATTCCTTCCGTTATCACTCACTACCTTGCCTGCCTCAAGATCTACAGTGCCCAGCCACGACTGCGTTTCTTTCTGCAAGAACTCGGACAGAACTTCCGCGGTGTGTCTGTTGTCGCCCAAACACTTCATAGCCAATACAGCCTGCTGACGTTTGCCAGTAGCTGCCCCATAATGGGAGACCTGGTGTGCAACAGTGGCAGCTGCGGATGGAGTGGTTGTGCGACTGCGGTCTGTGGACAAGCTCTCGCTTCTGCAGGAGGACGAAGAGGAGGAGGAGGGGGTGCGAACGGCTACAGCCAACTGTTTCCTAGACCGTGGGCTAGGCAGAACTGTCCCAAACTTGCTGTCCCCTGTGGACCCTGCATCCACAACATTCACCCAGTGTGCCGTGATGGACACGTAACGTCCCTGGCCATGCCTACTGGTCCATGCATCTGTTGTCAGGTGCACCTTTGTGCTCACAGATTGCCTGAGTGCATGGACGATGCGCTCTTTAACATGCTGGTGGAGGGTTGGGATGGCTTTTCTGGAAAAAAAGTGTCGACTGGGTAGCTCGTAGCGTGGTACAGCGTAGTCCATCAGGGCTTTGAAAGCTTCGCTTTCAACTAACCGGTAGGGCATCATCACTAACGAGATTAGTCTAGCTATGTGGGCGTTCAAACCCTGTGTACGCGGATGCGAGGCTAAGTACTTCCTTTTTCTAACCATAGTCTCATGTAGGGTGAGCTGGACTGGAGAGCTGGAGATCGTGGAACTAGCGGGGGTGCCGGTGGACATGGCAGACTGAGAGACGGTGGGAGATGGTATTGTTGCCGCCGGTGCCCTAGATGCAGTGTTTCCTACTACGAAACTGGTGATTCCCTGACCCTGACTGCTTTGGCCTGGCAAAGAAACCTGCACAGATACTGCAGGTGGTGCGGAAAATGGTGGCCCTACACTGCCGGAAGGGATGTTGCGTTGCTGACTAGCTTCATTGGCCGAGGGTGCTACAACCTTAAGGGACGTTTGGTAGTTAGTCCAGGCTTGCAAATGCATGGTGGATAAATGTCTATGCATGCAACTTGTATTGAGACTTTTCAGATTCTGTCCTCTGCTTAAGGTAGCTGAACATTTTTGACAGATGACTTTGCGCTGATCAATTGGATGTTGTTTAAAAAAATGCCAGACTGCACTTTTTCTAGCATCGGATACCTTTTCAGGCATTGCAGACTGAGCTTTAACAGGATGGCCACGCTGTCCTCCAACAGGTTTTGGCTTTGCCACGCGTTTTGGGCAAGATACGGGCCCGGCAGATGGAACCTGTTGCGATGTTGATGCCTGCTGCGGCCCCTCCTCCTCCGCTTCAGAACTGCTGCCGCCTGCACCCTGTTCCCCCAATGGCTGCCAATCGGGGTCAAGAACTGGGTCATCTATTACCTCTTCTTGTAGCTCGTGTGCAACTTCGTCTGTGTCACCGTGTCGGTCGGTGGTATAGCGTTCGTGATGGGGCAACATAGTCTCATCAGGGTCTGATTCTTGATCATTACCCTGCGAGGGCAATGTTGTGGTCTGAGTCAAAGGACCAGCATAGTAGTCTGGCTGTGGCTGTGCATCAGTGCAGTCCATGTCAGATTCAACTTGTAATGGGCATGGACTGTTAACTGCTTCACTTTCTAAGCCAGGGACGGTATGTGTAAAGAGCTCCATGGAGTAACCCGTTGTGTCGCCTGCTGCATTCTTCTCTGTTGTTGTTTTTGCTGAAGAGGACAAGGAAGTGACTTGTCCCTGACCGTGAACATCCACTAACGACGCGCTGCTTTGACATTCACCAGTTTCACGAGAGGAGGCAAAAGAGCTAGAGGCTGAGTCAGCAAGATAAGCCAAAACTTGCTCTTGCTGCTCCGGCTTTAAAAGCGGTTTTCCTACTCCCAGAAAAGGGAGCGTTCGAAGCCTTGTGTAGCCAGACGATGAACCTGGCTCCACAGCTCCAGACTTAGGTGCAATATTTTTTTTCCCACGACCAGCTGATGCTCCACCACTACCACTACCCTCATTACCAGCTGACAATGAACGCCCCCAGCCACGACCTCTTCCACCAGACTTCCTCATTGTTTTAAAAACGTAACCAAACTAACGGTATTTGTTGCTGTCACACAACTTACACGGTGAGCTATAACTTCAGTATGATTTAGCTACCCCTTTACAGGTGAGTGAGACCACAACGAAAATCAGGCACAATGTTACACACTCTGTTGTTGGTGGCAACAAATGAGAGAGATGCCACACACGCAGGACTGTCACTGAAGCACAAATGTAAATATTAATCTCCCACTGATTTTTTTTTTTTTTTTTTTTCAGGGAGACATTAGGAAAAAAAAATAATAGAATAAAATGATTTTTTCAGGAAGAATTTAGAAACCAAATAAAATAAAATGATTTTTTCAGGGAGAATTTAGAAAACAAATAAAACAAAAAAAGGCTTTCTATGGCCCACTGAGTGAGAGATGACGCACACAGGAGTCAGGAGTGGCACACAAGCCCAGAGGCCAATATTTATCTCCCACTGATTGATGTAGTGATTTTTTCAGGTAGATTTTGGAACCCAAATCAAGCTAAAAAAATAATAGGCTTTCTATGGCCCACAATTGGAGAGAGAGAGAGAGATGGCATACCCAGGAGTCAAGACTGGCACACAAGCAGAAAGGGCAATATTAATCTTCCACTGATTTGATTTTTTTTTTTTTTCAGGGAGACTTTAGGAAAAAAAAATAGAATAAAATGATTTTTTCAGGAAGAATTTAGAAACCAAATAAAATAAAATGATTTTTTCAGGGAGAATTTAGAAAACAAATAAAACAAAAAAAGGCTTTCTATGGCCCACTGAGTGAGAGATGACGCACACAGGAGTCAGGAGTGGCACACAAGCCCAGAGGCCAATATTTATCTCCCACTGATTGATGTAGTGATTTTTTCAGGTAGATTTTGGAACCCAAATCAAGCTAAAAAAATAATAGGCTTTCTATGGCCCACAATTGGAGAGAGAGAGAGAGATGGCACACCCAGGAGTCAAGACTGGCACACAAGCAGAAAGGGCAATATTAATCTCCCACTGATTTGATTTTTTTTTTTTCAGGGAGACTTTAGAAAAAAAAAATAATAAAAAAAAAAATGATTTTTTCAGGAAGAATTTAGAAACCAAATAAAATAAAAATGATTTTTTCAGGGAGAATTTATAAAACAAATAAAACAAAAAATAGGCTTTCTATGGTCCACTGAGTGAGAGATGACGCACACAGGAGTCAGGAGTGGCACACAAGCCCAGAGGCCAATATTTATCTCCCACTGATTGATTTATTGATTTTTTCAGGTAGAATTTAGAACCCAAATCAACCAAAAACATAAATAGGCTTTCTATGGCCCACTATTTGGGAGAGAGATGGCACGCTCAGGACTGGCACACAAGCCCAGAGGCCAATATTAATCTCCCACTTTTTATTTTTTTTCAGGGAAAATTTATAAACCCAATAAAAAAAATAATAAATAGGCTTTCTATGGCCCACAATTGGAGAGAGAGAGAGAGATGGCACACCCAGGAGTCAAGACTGGCACACAAGCAGAAAGGGCAATTTTAATCTCCCACTGATTTGATTTTTTTTTTTCAGGGAGACTTTAGGAAAAAAAATAATAGAATAAAATGATTTTTTCAAGAAGAATTTAGAAACCAAATAAAATAAAATGATTTTTTTCTGGGAGAATTTAGAAAACAAATAAAACAAAAAAAGGCTTTCTATGGCCCACTGAGTGAGAGATGACGCACACAGGAGTCAGGAGTGGCACACAAGCCCAGAGGCCAATATTTATCTCCCACTGATTGATGCAGTGATTTTTTCAGGTAGATTTTGGAACCCAAATCAAGCTAAAAAAATAATAGGCTTTCTATGGCCCACAATTGGAGAGAGAGAGAGAGATGGCACACCCAGGAGTCAAGACTGGCACACAAGCAGAAAGGGCAATATTAATCTCCCACTGATTTGATTTTTTTTTTTTTTTTCAGGGAGACTTTAGGAAAAAAAAATAATAGAATAAAATGATTTTTTCAGGAAGAATTTAGAAACCAAATAAAATAAAATGATTTTTTCAGGGAGAATTTAGAAAACAAATAAAAGAAAAAATAGGCTTTCTATGGCCCACGGAGTGAGAGATGACGCACACAGGAGTCAGGAGTGGCACACAAGCCCAGAGGCCAATATTGTTCTCCCAATGATTGATGTAGTGATTTTTTCAGGTAGATTTTGGAACCCAAATCAAGCTAAAAAAATAATAGGCTTTCTATGGCCCACAATTGGAGAGAGAGAGAGAGATGGCACACCCAGGAGTCAAGACTGGCACACAAGCAGAAAGGGCAATATTAATCTCCCACTGATTTGATTTTTTTTTTTTTCCAAGGAGACTTTAGAAAAAAATAAAAATAAAAAAAAAAAAGATTTTTTCAGGAAGAATTTAGAAACCAAATAAAATAAAAATGATTTTTTCAGGGAGAATTTATAAAACAAATAAAACAAAAAATAGGCTTTCTATGGTCCACTGAGTGAGAGATGACGCACACAGGAGTCAGGAGTGGCACACAAGCCCAGAGGCCAATATTTATCTCCCACTGATTGATTTATTGATTTTTTCAGGTAGAATTTAGAACCCAAATCAACCAAAAACATAAATAGGCTTTCTATGGCCCACTATTTGTGAGAGAGATGGCACACAAGCCCAGAGGCCAATATTAATCTCCCACTTTTTATTTTTTTTCAGGGAAAATTTATAAACCCAATAAAAAAAATAATAAATAGGCTTTCTATGGCCCACTATCTGAGAGAGAGAGATGGCACGCTTAGGACTGGCACACAAGCCCAAAGGCCAATATTAATCTCCCTTTTTTTTTTCAGGGAGAATTTATAAAACCAAAAAAAAAAAATAAATAGGCTTTCTATGGCCCACTATTTGTGAGAGAGATGGCACGCTCAGGACTGGCACACAAGCCCAGAGGCCAATATTAATCTCCCACTTTTTTTTTTTTGTTCCAGGGAAAATTTATAAACCCAATAAAAAAAATAATAAATAGGCTTTCTATGGCCCACTATCTGAGAGAGAGAGATGGCACGCTTAAGACTGGCACTCAAGCCCAAAGGCCAATATTAATCTCCTTTTTTTTTTTCAGGGAGAATTTATAAAACCAAAAAAAAAAAATAAATAGGCTTTCTATGGCCCACTATTTGTGAGAGAGATGGCACGCTGAGGACTGGCACACAAGCCCAGAGGCCAATATTAATCTCCCACTTTTTTTTTTTTGTTCCAGGGAAAATTTATAAACCCAATAAAAAAAATAATAAATAGGCTTTCTATGGCCCACTATCTGAAAGAGAGAGATGGCACGCTTAGGACTGGCACACAAGCCCAAAGGCCAATATTAATCTCCCACTGATTGATTTATTGATTTTTTCAGGTAGAATTTAGAACCCAAATAAAGAAAAAAAAAATAGGCTTTCTATGGCCCACTGAGTGAGTGATGATGCACACAGGAGTCAGGAGTGGCACACAAGCCCTGAGGCCAATATTTTTCTCCCACTGATTGATGTAGTGATTTTTTCAGGTAGATTTTAGAACCCAAATCAAGCAAAAAAATAAATAGGCTTTCTATGGCCCACTGACTGAGAGATGGCACACACAGGAGTCAAGAGTGGCACACAAGCCCTGAGGCCAATATTTTTCTCCCACTGATTGATGTAGTGATTTTTTCAGGTAGATTTTCAAACCCAAATCAAGCAAAAAAATAAATAGGCTTTCTATGGCCCACTGAGTGAGAGATGGCACACACAGGGATGGCACTCTAGCAGAAATGTCAATCTTAATCTCCCACAAAAAAAAAAAAAAAACAGGGTGTGTCCAACAATTACTATCTCCCTGCAGTAATCTCAGCCAGGTATGGCAGGCAGCAATAAGGAGTGGACTGATGCACAAATTAAATAAAAAGTGTGGACAAACAAAAAAGATAGCTGTGCAGAAAGGAAGGAACAAGAGGATTTGTGCTTTGAAAAAAGCAGTTGGTTTGCACAGCGGCGTACACACAGCAATGCAGCTATCAGGGAGCCTTCTAGGGCAGCCCAATGAGCTACAGCGCTGAGGGGAAAAAAAAAAAAAATGTAGCTTCCACTGTCCCTGCACACCGAAGGTGGTGTTGGGCAGTGGAAATCGCTACAGCACAAGCGGTTTGGTGGTTAATGGACCCTGCCTAACGCTATCCCTGCTTCTGACGAAGCGGCAGCAACCTCTCCCTAAGCTCAGATCAGCAGCAGTAACATGGCGGTCGGCGGGAACGCCCCTTTATAGCCCCTGTGACGCCGCAGACAGCAAGCCAATCACTGCAATGCCCTTCTCTAAGATGGTGGGGACCAGGACCTATGTCATCACGCTGCCCACACTCTGCGTTTACCTTCATTGGCTGAGAAATGGCGCTTTTCGCGTCATTGAAACGCGACTTTGGCGCGAAAGTCGCGTACCGCATGGCCGACCCCGCACAGGGGTCGGATCGGGTTTCATGAAACCCGACTTTGCCAAAAGTCGGCGACTTTTGAAAATGAACGACCCGTTTCGCTCAACCCTATTGGTGACCCTTAATATAGGGTTTTCATTGTTTCTTGGGATTTCACCTAGCATTTCATTTTCCACCGTGAATACCGTGGAGAAGAAGGTGTTTAATATGTTAGCTTTTTCCTCGTCATCTACAACCATTCTTTCCTCACTATTTTTTAAGGGGCCTACATTTTCAGTTTTTATTCTTTTACTATGGATATAGTTGAAGAACAGTTTGGGATTAGTTTTACTCTACTTAGCAATGTGCTTCTCTGTTTCCTTTTTGGCAGCTTTAATTAGTTTTTTAGATAAAGTATTTTTCTCCCTATAGTTTTTTAGAGCTTCAATGGTGCCATCCTGCTTTAGTAGTGCAAATGCTTTCTTTTTACTGTTAATTGCCTGTCTTACTTCTTTGTTTAGCCACATTGGGTTTTTCCTATTTCTAGTCCTTTTATTCCCACAAGGTATAAACCGCTTACACCGCCTATTTAGGATGTTCTTAAACATTTCCCATTTATTATCTGTATTCTTATTTCTGAGGATATTGTCCCAGTCTACCAGATTAAGGGCATCTCTAAGCTGGTCAAACTTTGCCTTCCTAAAGTTCAGTGTTTTTGTGACTCCCTGACAAATCCCCCTAGTGAAAGACAGGTGAAACTGTACAATATTGTGGTCGCTATTTCCTAGATGCCCGACCACCTGCAGATTTGTTATTCTGTCAGGTCTATTAGATAGTATTAGGTCTAAAAGTGCTGCTCCTCTGGTTGGATTCTGCACCAATTGTGAAAGATATTTTTTCTTGGTTATTAGCAGAAACCTGTTGCCTTTATGGGTTTCACAGGTTTCTGTTTCCCAGTTAATATCCGGGTAGTTAAAGTCCCCCATAACCAGGACCTCATTATGGGTTGCAGCTTCATCTATCTGCTTTAGAAGTAGACTTTCCATGGTTTCTGTTATATTTCGGGGTTTGTAACAGACCCCAATGAGAATTTTGTTACCATTTTTCCCTCCATGAATTTCGACCCATATGGACTCGACATACTCATTCCCTTCGCTAATATCCTCCCTAAAGTGAACTTTAGACAAGACTTTACATAGAGACAAACCCCTCCTCCTCTCCGATTTTTACGATCCTTTCTAAACAGACTGTAACCCTGTAAGTTAACTGCCCAGTCATAGCTTTCATCTAACCATGTCTCGGTTATTCCCACTATGTCAAAGTTACCTGTAGATATTTCTGCTTCTAGTTCTTCCATCTTGTTTGTCAGGCTTCTGGCGTTTGCCAGCATGCAGTTTAGAGGATTTTGTTTTGTTCCAATCTCCTCGCTGTGGATTGTTTTAGAAATGTTCTTACCTCCCTTCTGAGTATGTTTTCCTGGATCTTCTTTGTTCAAGTCTAATGTTTTTCTTCCCGTCCCCTCTTCTTCTAGTTTAACGCCCTCCTGATGAGTGTAGCGAGTCTTCTGGCGAATGTGTGTTTCCCAGGTTTGTTGAGGTGCAGTCCGTCTCTGGCGAGGAGTCCATCGTACAAGTAATTCACACCGTGGTCCAGGAATCCGAATCCTTGTTGTCTGCACCATCGTCTTAGCCAGTTGTTTGCATCAAGGATCCTGTTCCATCTCCTGGTGCCATGCCCGTCTACTGGAAGGATAGAAGAAAAAACTACCTGTGCATCCAGTTCCTTTACTTTCTTCCCCAATTCTTCAAAGTCTTTGCAGATTGTCGGTAGGTCCTTTCTTGCCGTGTCATTGGTGCCAACATGTATCAGAAGAAATGGGTGGACGTGCTTGGAGCTGAAGAGCTTTGGTATCCTATCGGTCACATCCTTGATCATCGCACCTGGAAGGCAGCATACTTCTCTTGCAGTTATGTCCGGTCTGCAGATGTCTGCTTCTGTGCCTCTCAGTAGTGAGTCTCCCACCACCACCACTTTTCGTTGCTTCTTGGCTGTACTTTTTGCTGTCACTTGTTGCTGTGTGCCCTTTTCTTTTTTGCTTGCTGGTATTGCTTCATCCTTAGGTGTGCCATCTATGTCCTCTACAAAGATTTGATATCGGTTCTTCAGTTGTGTGGTTGGTTATTTCTCCATGGTCTTCTTGCTTCTTTTGGTCATATGCTTCCACTCAGCTGCTTTTAGAGGTTCTCTGACACTTTTTTCACCTTCTGTGACCAGTAGAGATGCTTCTGTTCTGTCTAGAAAGTCTTCATTCTCTTTGATGAGTTTCAAAGTTGATATTCTTTCTTCCAGACCCCGCACCTTTTCTTCTAAAAGGGCCACTAGTCTACACTTCTGACAGGTGAAATTTGATTCTTCTTCTGGTCGATCTGTGAACATGTAGCACATGCTGCAGCTCACCATGTAGGTTGTCACATCTGCCATGTTGCTCCTAGATCCTGCTGACTTGCTGTGTGTTTTCCTTCTTGTGTAATCTACTCAGCCAAGCTCTCTTGCAATAATGTCCTACAGGCAAAAATTCGCCCGCCTTATGGCGCGCGGTTTGGTGATGCTTTCCAAGCAGCTGGTCCCGGCTGTACCCAACGATCTTCTAGCTTAGGGAGACTCTTCGCTTTTCCCAGAAGGCACCTGGAATATGCAAATTAGCCTCCTCAAGCTTGAATCCCTGGTTTCAATCATCATTAGCAGAGCTGACTGCTGTCGCTCGTGCTGAAGCTGAAGCAGCCAAAGCGAGGTCTTCCTTCGCCGAGAAAGAAATGCATCTAAAGCTGAGACAAGCAGAGCATGAAGCAGAAAATGCTCGTTTGCGGGCAGAGCAAGAAGCAGAAGGTGCGCGCCTGCAAGTGTCTCTAGAAAGACTTATGGTAGACAAAGAGGCAGCAGCTGCAATAGCTAAGGCAGAGTACTTGGAAGCCATGAAGGATCCTGATTATGAGGGACGCAGTAACGTTCTTGGAACAGATCTAGAGCAGCAAGATCCAGCTCAGCGCGTCGCAGAGTACATTCATCGACACTCCAGCATGGACAACACCCTAGATAGACTACAACGATCAGCCTACGCCGATTATCATCGATCCAACCCCGAACTTCACTACTACAAACAAGATGACGTCCAACAAAGAGGAGTCGAGCACAGCTACCATTCCACTGAGAAGAAAGTACAGCTCCCACCTCACCTTAAAGAGACCTCTTCTTCACCAGAAAGGTACTATGCAGACTGTCCGAAGCCAAGAGCGTCTCACAGGTATGGTGATGCACCACACACTAGACATGGCTATAACATACCGGCTCGTACCAACACTGATCAAGCCACCATAGACTTGGCAAAGTTCTTTGCCCGCCGAGAACTGGTAACAAAAGGACTTGTAAAGTTCACTGACAAAGCCGAAAACTATAGGTCGTGGCGAGCTTCGTTCCAGAACGCCATTCAGGGACTGGACCTTTCTAGTAGTGAGGAGTTAGATCTCCTGGTAAAGTGGCTTGGAACTGAATCGGTCGAGCATGCTAAAAGACTAAGAGACATTAACATAGAATACCCACACATAGGTTTACGTAAAGTGTGGGAAAGACTTGATGAATGCTATGGGTCCATAGAAGTAATAGAGAATGCTTTATTCAAAAGAATTGATAATTTCCCTAAGATAGGGCCCAAGGGTTATCAAAGACTTAGAGAATTGAGTGATTTATTGATAGAGTTACAGGTCGCCCAGAAGGAAGGTCACTTGGCTGGATTGGCATTCTTAGACACTGCTAGGGGTGTCAATCCAATAGTACAGAAACTTCCTTACAATCTTCAAGAAAGGTGGATTATACATGGTTCAGGGTATAAACAAATTCAGAACGTACCATTCCCTCCTTTTACTGTATTTGTTGAGTTTGTCACCCAGCAAGCCAAGATCAGAAATGACCCTAGTTTTGATTTCACTCTGTCATGTTCCACTACCCCTGGTGTCAAACCCAGTAAGTCACCCATGGCAGTCCATAAAACTGATATTGATTCCACAGGTCCTCCACACAAGACAACTAAGCCCCCTATGGAAGAGACCAAACCTCAGGATGTCAGTAAGCAGTGTCCTCTACACAGAAAACCACATCCTATACTAAAGTGCAGAGCCTTCAGGGAGAAGACTTTAAAGGATTGCAAAGGTTTCCTCAAGGAAAACAACATCTGCTTCAAATGCTGTGCTACAACCTCTCACTTCGCCAGGAACTGTGGAGCTAGCATGAAATGTGCAGAATGCAGCAGCACGGATCACAATACAGCCTTGCATCCTGGACCACCTCCAGGAGTGTTGTCACAAGCAGAGGAACACGATGAGAAACAGAAGAACACCGACGAAGACACCCCTGTGTGTTATGTTTGCTAATGACAGGTGTTATGAAGGCAATCCAGAAACACAGTGTGCTTAGCGATCAGAGCGCACACAGTGATCTGACAAATACCCAAAAATACAAGAACGAGCTCTGAGACGTGGAAACTCTGTAGACTGCACACCTGATCCTATCCTAAAAACAACTAAAAGCGGCTGTGGATTGCGCCTAACAACTACCTAGGCAACTCGGCACAGCCTAAGAAACTAGCTAGCCTGAAGATAGAAAAATAGGCCTGACTTGCCCCAGAGAAATTCCCCAAAGGAAAAGGCAGCCCCCCACATATAATGACTGTGAGTAAGATGAAAAGACAAAACGTAGGGATGAAATAGATTCAGCAAAGTGGGGCCCGATATTCTAGGACAGAGCGAGGACAGTAAAGCGAACTTTGCAGTCTACAAAAAACCCTAAAGCAAAACCACGCAAAGGGGGCAAAAAAAACCCACCGTGCCGAACTAACGGCACGGCGGTACACCCTTTGCGTCTCAGAGCTTCCAGCAAAACAAAAGACAAGCTGGACAGAAAAAAAGCAACAAAAAAGCAAAAAGCACTTAGCTATACAGAGCAGCAGGTCACAGGAACAATCAGGAGAAGCTCAGATCCAACACTGAAACATTGACAAGGAGCAAGGATAGCAGCATCAGGTGGAGTTAAGTAATGAAGCAGTTAACGAGCTCACCAGAACACCTGAGGGAGGAAGCTCAGAAGGTGCAGTACCACTTGTGACCACAGGAGTGAATTCAGCCACAGAATTCACAACAGTACCCCCCCCTTGAGGAGGGGTCACCGAACCCTCACCAGAGCCCCCAGGCCGACCAGGATGAGCCGCATGAAAGGCACGAACAAGATCGGAAGCATGAACATCAGAGGCAAAAACCCAGGAATTATCTTCCTGAGCATAACCCTTCCATTTAACCAGATACTGGAGTTTCCGTCTAGAAACACGAGAATCCAAAATCTTCTCCACAATATACTCCAATTCCCCCTCCACCAAAACCGGGGCAGGAGGCTCAACAGATGGAACCATAGGTGCCACGTATCTCCGCAACAACGACCTATGGAATACATTATGTATGGAAAAGGAGTCTGGGAGGGTCAAACGAAAAGACACAGGATTGAGAACCTCAGAAATCCTATACGGACCAATAAAACGAGGTTTAAATTTAGGAGAGGAAACCTTCATAGGAATATGACGAGAAGATAACCAAACCAGATCCCCAACACGAAGTCGGGGACCCACACGGCGTCTGCGATTAGCGAAAAGTTGAGCTTTCTCCTGGGACAAGATCAAATTGTCCACTACCTGAGTCCAGATCTGCTGCAACCTATCCACCACAGAATCCACACCAGGACAGTCCGAAGACTCAACCTGTCCTGAAGAGAAACGAGGATGGAACCCAGAATTGCAAAAAAATGGAGAAACCAAGGTAGCCGAGCTGGCCCGATTATTAAGGGCGAACTCAGCCAACGGCAAAAAGGACACCCAATCATCCTGGTCTGCAGAAACAAAACATCTCAGATATGTTTCCAAGGTCTGATTGGTTCGTTCGGTCTGGCCATTAGTCTGAGGATGGAAAGCCGAGGAAAAGGATAGGTCAATGCCCATCCTACCACAAAATGCTCGCCAGAACCTTGAAACAAACTGGGAACCTCTGTCAGAAACAATATTCTCAGGAATGCCATGCAACCGAACCACATGCTGAAAGAACAAAGGTACCAAATCAGAGGAGGAAGGCAATTTAGCCAAGGGCACCAGATGGACCATTTTAGAAAAGCGATCACAGACCACCCAAATGACTGACATCTTTTGAGAAACGGGAAGGTCAGAAATGAAATCCATCGAAATATGTGTCCAAGGCCTCTTTGGGACCGGCAAGGGCAAAAGCAACCCACTGGCACGAGAACAGCAGGGCTTAGCCCTAGCACAAATCCCACAGGACTGCACAAAAGTACGTACATCCCGTGACAGAGATGGCCACCAGAAGGATCTAGCCACTAACTCTCTGGTACCAAAGATTCCAGGATGACCAGCCAACACCGAACAATGAAGTTCAGAGATAAGTTTATTAGTCCACCTATCAGGGACAAACAGTTTCTCTGCTGGACAACGATCAGGTTTATTCGCCTGAAATTTTTGCAGCACCCGCCGCAAATCAGGGGAGATGGCAGACACAATGACTCCTTCCTTGAGGATACCCGCTGGCTCAGATAAACCCGGAGAGTCGGGCACAAAACTCCTAGACAGAGCATCCGCCTTCACATTTTTAGAGCCCGGAAGGTACGAAATCACAAAGTCGAAGCGGGCAAAAAATAACGACCAACGGGCCTGTCTAGGATTCAAGCGCTTGGCAGACTCGAGATAAGTCAAGTTCTTATGATCAGTCAATACCACCACGCGATGCTTAGCTCCTTCAAGCCAATGACGCCACTCCTCGAATGCCCACTTCATGGCCAGCAACTCTCGATTGCCCACATCATAATTACGCTCAGCGGGCGAAAACTTCCTGGAAAAGAAAGCACATGGTTTCATCACTGAGCAATCAGAACCTCTCTGTGACAAAACCGCCCCTGCTCCAATCTCAGAAGCATCAACCTCGACCTGGAACGGAAGAGAAACATCTGGCTGACACAACACAGGGGCAGAACAAAAATGACGCTTCAACTCCTGAAAAGCTTCCACAGCAGCAGAAGACCAATTAACCAAATCAGCACCCTTCTTGGTCAAATCGGTCAATGGTTTGGCAATGCTAGAAAAATTACAGATGAAGCGACGATAAAAATTAGCAAAGCCCAAGAACTTTTGCAGACTTTTCAGAGATGTCGGCTGAATCCAATCCTGGATGGCTTGGACCTTAACTGGATCCATCTCGATAGTAGAAGGGGTAAAGATGAACCCCAAAAATGAAACTTTCTGCACACCGAAGAGACACTTTGATCCCTTCACAAACAAAGAGTTAGCACGCAGGACCTGAAAAACCATTCTGACCTGCTTCACATGAGACTCCCAATCATCTGAGAAGATCAAAATGTCATCCAAGTAAACAATCAGGAATTTATCCAGATACTCACGGAAGATGTCATGCATAAAAGACTGAAACACAGATGGAGCATTGGCAAGTCCGAACAGCATCACTAGATACTCAAAATGACCCTCGGGCGTATTGAATGCAGTTTTCCATTCATCTCCTTGCCTGATTCTCACCAGATTATACGCACCACGAAGATCTATCTTAGTGAACCAACTAGCCCCCTTAATCCGAGCAAACAAGTCAGATAACAATGGCAAGGGATACTGAAATTTAACAGTGATCTTATTAAGAAGGCGGTAATCAATACATGGTCTCAGCGAACCATCCTTCTTGGCTACAAAGAAGAACCCTGCTCCCAGTGGTGATGACGATGGGCGAATATGTCCCTTCTCCAGGGATTCCTTCACATAACTGCGCATAGCGGCGTGTTCGGGCACGGATAAATTAAATAATCGACCTTTAGGGAATTTACTACCAGGAATCAAATTGATAGCACAATCACAATCCCTATGCGGAGGTAGAGCATCGGATTTGGGCTCTTCAAATACATCCTGATAATCAGACAAGAACTCTGGGACCTCAGAAGGGGTGGATGACGAAATCGACAAAAATGGAACATCACCATGTACCCCCTGACAACCCCAGCTGGATACCGACATGGAATTCCAATCCAATACTGGATTATGGGTTTGTAGCCATGGCAACCCCAACACGACCACATCATGCAGATTATGCAACACCAGAAAGCGAATAACTTCATGATGTGCAGGAGCCATGCACATGGTCAGCTGGGCCCAGTATTGAGGTTTATTCTTGGCCAAAGGTGTAGCATCAATTCCTCTCAATGGAATAGGACACCGCAAAGGCTCCAAGAAAAACCCACAACGTTTAGCATAATCCAAATCCATCAGATTCAGGGCAGCACCCGAATCCACAAACGCCATGACAGAAAACGACGACAAAGAGCATATCAAGGTAATGGACAGAAGGAATTTGGACTGTACAGTACCAATGACGGCAGACCTAGCGGACCGCCTAGTGCGCTTAGGACAATCAGAAATAGCATGAGTGGAATCACCACAGTAGAAACACAGACCATTCAGACGTCTGTATTCCTGCCGTTCAACTCTAGTCATAGTCCTATCGCACTGCATAGGCTCAGGTTTAACCTCAGGCAGTACCGCCAAATGGTGCACAGATTTACGCTCGCGCAAGCGTCGACCGATCTGAATGGCCAAAGACAAAGACTCATTCAAACCAGCAGGCATAGGAAATCCCACCATGACATCCTTAAGAGCCTCAGAGAGACCCTTTCTGAACAAAGCTGCCAGCGCAGATTCATTCCACTGAGTGAGTACTGACCATTTCCTAAATTTCTGACAATATACTTCTATATCATCCTGACCCTGGCACAAAGCCAGCAAATTTTTCTCAGCCTGATCCACTGAATTAGGCTCATCGTACAGCAATCCGAGCGCCAGGAAAAACGCATCGACACTACTCAATGCAGGGTCTCCTGGCGCAAGAGAAAATGCCCAGTCTTGAGGGTCGCCGCGCAAAAAAGAAATAATAATCAAAACCTGTTGAATAGGATTACCAGAAGAATGAGGTTTCAAGGCCAGAAATAGCTTACAATTATTTTTGAAACTTAGAAACTTAGTTCTATCTCCAAAAAACAAATCAGGAATAGGAATTCTTGGTTCTAACATAGATTTCTGATCAATAGTATCTTGAATTTTTTGTACATTTATAACGAGATTATCCATTGAAGAGCACAGACCCTGAATATCCATGTCCACACCTGTGTCCAGAATCACCCAAATGTCTAGGGGAAAAAAAAAGTGAACACAGAGCAGAAAAAAAAAAAAAAAAAAAAATGATGTCAGAACTTTTTCTTTCCCTCTATTGAGAATCATTAGTTTGGCTCCTTGTACTGTTATGTTTGCTAATGACAGGTGTTATGAAGGCAATCCAGAAACACAGTGTGCTTAGCGATCAGAGCGCACACAGTGATCTGACAAATACCCAAAAATACAAGAACGAGCTCTGAGACGTGGAAACTCTGTAGACTGCACACCTGATCCTATCCTAAACACAACTAAAAGCGGCTGTGGATTGCGCCTAACAACTACCTAGGCAACTCGGCACAGCCTAAGAAACTAGCTAGCCTGAAGATAGAAAAATAGGCCTGACTTGCCCCAGAGAAATTCCCCAAAGGAAAAGGCAGCCCCCCACATATAATGACTGTGAGTAAGATGAAAAGACAAAACGTAGGGATGAAATAGATTCAGCAAAGTGGGGCCCGATATTCTAGGACAGAGCGAGGACAGTAAAGCGAACTTTGCAGTCTACAAAAAACCCTAAAGCAAAACCACGCAAAGGGGGCAAAAAAAAACCACCGTGCTGAACTAACGGCACGGCGGTACACCCTTTGCGTCTCAGAGCTTCCAGCAAAACAAAAGACAAGCTGGACAGAAAAAAAGCAACAAAAAAGCAAAAAGCACTTAGCTATACAGAGCAGCAGGTCACAGGAACAATCAGGAGAAGCTCAGATCCAACACTGAAACATTGACAAGGAGCAAGGATAGCAGCATCAGGCGGAGTTAAGTAATGAAGCAGTTAACGAGCTCACCAGAACACCTGAGGGAGGAAGCTCAGAAGCTGCAGTACCACTTGTGACCACAGGAGTGAATTCAGCCACAGAATTCACAACACCTGTGGTCACCTCTCAATGTACGGAGATCTGTAAGGGACTCACGGGAGGAAGATCCTGCTCAAAAATCTGCCTTGTCCGAGTCTATCCAACAGGCCACAGAGAAAAAGCGCTCAAGATATATGCAATCCTAGATGACCAAAGTAATAGGTCTTTAGCCAGGTCCATCTTCTTTGACAACTTCAACATTGTAGGCCCCGGTTCTCCCTACTCCCTTAGGACATGTTCAGGTACCGTCGAGACGGCGGGGAGGAAAGCTACCGGATACAAAGTGGAGTCCATGGATGGCCAGACCTGTCTGTCACTACCAACCATCCTGGAGTGCAACCAGATTCCTGACAACAGGTCTGAGATACCTTCACCAGAGGTGGCAACGTATCACCCCCACCTGAAGCGTATAGCCCACCTGATACCTGAGTTGGAACCAGAAGCCCCAATAGCTTTACTTCTGGGAAGAGATATACTACGAGTCCACAAGACTAGAGAATATATCAACGGCTCACGGAATGCTCCATACGCTCAGAGGCAAGACCTTGGATGGGTCATTGTAGGAGATGTCTGTCTAGGAGGAGCACACAAGCCGGTCTCAGTCAACAGTATGCTTACCAGCACACTAGAAAATGGACGTCCATCTCTCTTCCAGCCGTGTCGCAATAGTCTGCTGGTAAAGGAACTACCGAGCAGCACTCCCCTACCTTGCCCTTTCTCAGTTCCTATCAACGAAGACCACACCTATGAAGGTGAACAAGACCACATAGGATGTACAGTCTTCCACAGGACGAAGGAAGACAACAAGGTAGCGATGTCTATAGAAGACAAGATATTCTTGGACATCATGGACGAACAAATAGTCAAGGATACGTCGAATAGTTGGGTCGCACCTCTACCATTTCGACCTCAGAGGAGACGCCTATCCAACAACAAGGAATTGGTCTACAGCAGATTCATCTCCCTAAGACACAAGCTTCAGAAGTCACCTGAAACGAAGGAACATTTCTTTACCTTCATGGGAAAGATATTCCAGAGCAACCACGCAGAGATTGCACCTGCACTTCGACACGGAGAGGAGTGTTGGTACCTGCCCATCTTCGGAGTGTACCATCCTAAGAAGCCAGGTGAAATTAGAGTGGTATTCGATTCGAGTGCCAAATGCGAAGACGTTTCATTGAATGATGTCTTACTGTCGGGCCCAGACCTCAGCAACAGACTTCTGGAAGTATTATTGTTTCCGTAGAGATTCAGTGGCATTTATGGCTGACATACAACAGATGTTCCACTGTTTTCTCGTCAAAGAGGAACACAGAAACTACCTGAGGTTCTTCTGGTACCGTGACAACGACCCGGACAAAGACATCAAAGAGTACCGGATGCGGGTACACATCTTAGGGAACAGCCCTTCCCCAGCGGTCGCAATCTACGGCCTCCAACATTCTGCCAAAAAGGGTGAAGAAGAGTATGGCTCGGACATCAGGTCCTTTGTGGAAAAGGATTTTTACGTGGATGACTGTTTGAAGTCCACACCGACAAGTGAGGCCGCAATCAGTCTACTAAAGAGGACTCGTGACATGCTCGCTCAGTCTAACCTAAGGTTACACAAGATTTCTTCCAAAAGCCGAGAGTTGATGGAAGCCTTTCCCTCTGAAGACTATTCCAGCGATCTAAAGGATTTAGACCTCAGCATCGACCCCCTTCCCATGCAGCGGAGCCTTGGATTGCTGTGGGACCTGAAGACAGATACCTTCACCTTTCAGATCAGCAAGGATGAGAAACCCTTCACGCCCAGAGGAGTTCTTTCCTTCGTGAATAGTTTATACGACCCCTTGGGGTTTGTAGCTCCAGTAACCATCCAAGGGAAGCTGATGTTCAGGGACTTCACCCAAGACACTACTGATTGGGATGATCCACTTCCAGCAGAAAAGGCTGACCTGTGGGCAGAGTGGAGGAAGTCACTTGAAGCCCTGACCAACCTTCGTGTGAAACGACCGTATGCTCCTGTGCCATCCACAGAGGTCAAAATGCAAACACTTTGTATTTTCTGTGATGCATCAGTCAAAGCGATTGCAGCAGTAGCGTACCTCAAATCCACAGACGTAAGCGGACAATGCCATATCGGGTTCGTTATGAGTCGGACGAAATTGGCACCACTTTGTGAACACACGATACCCAGACTGGAACTCTGTGCTGCTGTCCTCGCAGTTGAGTTGGCCGAACTGATCTCGGATGCGATGAGCCTGAAGATCAAGGATGCAGAGTTCTACACCGATAGCAAGGTGGTACTGGGGTACATCTGTAACGAGACACGACGCTTCTACGTCTACGTCAGCAACCGGGTACTTTGGGTAAGAAGATCCACCGACCCTAATCAGTGGCACTACATACCTACTCACCACAATCCTGCGGACCATGCCACTAGATCCGTTGCACCCAGTCATCTGAAGGACACTTCATGGTTCACAGGTCCTACCTCTTTGTACCGTTCGATGTCCCACATCAGCAGACCTGAAACTTTCAAACTAGTGGGTCCAGACGCAGACGAAGAGGTCCGACCTCAAGTGTTTGCTCTACATACAGAGATTTCAAGCTGCCACCTCGAATCTCACCGGCTCAGCAGGTTCTCCACCTGGAAGTCACTCGTTCGAACTATAGCTTGTCTATTTCATGTAACCCAGTCCTACAAGACAGCACTTTCTAGTGATTCTGGAGATCCATCCATCCTTACTCCTGCAATGTTACTCACACAGAAAACCTGTGTCCCGAAAGCTCCACTCGGAGAATTCAATGACAAAGACCTCTACAGACGACAATGGAGGCAAGTACAAAGCGTGTCCAACGTCTTCTGGAATAGATGGAGTAAACAGTATCTCTCCACTCTGCAAACCAGGACAAAGTGGCAGAAAGAACGCCCAAACATTCAATCTGGCGATGTTGTACTCGTCAAAGACAGTCAGTCACATCGGAACGAGTGGCCACTCGGCCTAGTCATTAAGACCCTTCCCAGTAAAGATGGGAAAGTGCGGAAAGTAGAGGTCAGAGTGTGCAAGCTTGGGGAGAACAAACTGTTCCTCAGGCCCGTTACCGAGCTTGTATTATTATTTTCCCCAAAAGAACCTAATTGTGGCATCTATTGACGCCAAGCGGGGAGTGTTCTGCCCATCTTATTGTGCAGAAAGTTAATTATCTTGTAATTCAAGTTGTGGCCACTGGAGGTCATCAGTTGCCTACTTTTCATGTTATTTACCAACCTTTCACTCAGAACAGCAATGTCTTCTGGGTAAGTTCCGCCCTCATTCTTTTTGTGGAAGACAAGCTTCAGTAGCCATTTTCCTCTGGTCTGAAGAGAGGCACACGTGCTCCTGTCTCGCTTACTTTCTTACCCCTGTCCTAACGGATCTCGGTACGTTTATAAAGGTTTAATGCATCTTATGTTTGTGTTAGTATTTAAGCCTTATGCAGCTCCTATAGTCAAATATAGTTAGGCAGATTGTGCTTTGCAGCTTGCAGTTAGGTTAATGTGTACTCTGCATTTAGATAGATGCATCTTTGTATAGAATAGGGCAGTGCTGCAGAATTACTGTGTAATGCACTCTGTATAATTTCTGCTGTAATGTCCCAGTTATTTATGTGATTGCACCCTGTATGTGCTTATACTGAAATGCTGTTATTCTTTACAGTTTTTCACCAGTCATCCACTATGATCAGTCACCCACTATGATCAGTCATCCACTATGATTATTCACTGAACATCCACCTTGTACATCAACATCATTCACTATTCGATCATCTACTATGAATACTGTCCACCATTGTTGTTCAACGTTATAGTTTTGGTTATCATCACCCTAATAAATAAGACTTAAGCATCAACACAGTCTGTTTACTGGGATGTGGATGAAGGTTTAGCCGTATGTTGGAATCCACACAGCATCCTACGTGGAGGAAGACAGAACAGCGTCTCCACATTTTGAGAGCTATAATTTTTCCATATTTTGGTCCACAGAGTCATTTGAGGTCTTGTTTTTGCGGGACGAGTTGATGTTTTCATTAGTACCATTTTCAGGCACGTGACATTTTTTGATCGCTTTTTATTCCAATTTTTGTGAGGCAGAATTACCAAAAACCTGCTATTCATGAAATTCTTTTTGGGGGGCGTTTATACCATTCCGCGTTTGGTAAAATTGATAAAGCAGTTTTATTCTTCGGGTCAGTATGATTACAGCGATACCTCATTTATATCTTTTTTATGTTTTAGCGCTTTTATACTATAAAAACTATTTTATATAAATAATAATTACTTTTGCATTGCTTCATTCTGAGGACTATAACTTTTTTATTTTTTTAATGATGATACTGTATGGCAGCTCGTTTTTTGCGGGACAAGATGACGTTTTCAGCGGTACCATGTTTATTTATATCTGTCTTTTTGATCGCGTGTTATTCCACTTTTTGTTTGGCGGTATGATAATAAAGCGTTGTTTTTTGCCTTGGGTATTTTTTTTACAGTGTTCACTGAAGGGGTTAACTAGTGGGACAGTTTTATAGATCGGGTCATTATGGATTCGGCGATACTAAATATGTGTACTTTTATTGTTTTTGTTTTTTTATTCAGATAAAGAAATGTATTTAACCCCTTAGTGACAGAGCCAATTTGGTACTTAATGACCAGGCCAATTTTTACAATTCTGACCACTGTCACTTTATGAGGTTATAACTCTGGAACGCTTCAACGGATCCCGCTGATTCTGAGATTGTTTTTTCGTGACATATTGCACTTCATGTTAGTGGTAACATTTCTTCGATATTACTTGCGTTTATTTATTAAAAAAACGGAAATATGGCGAAAATTTTGAAAATTTTGCAATTTTCAAACTTTGAATTTTTATGCCCTTACATCAGAGAGATATGTCACACAAAATGGTCAATAAATAACATTTCCCATATGTCTACTTTACATCAGCACAATTTTTGAAAAAAAAAAAAAATTATTAGGGAGTTATAAGGGTTAAAATTTGACCAGCAATTTCTTATTTTTACAGCAAAATTTACAAAACCATTTTTTTTAGGGACCACCTCACATTTGAAGTCAGTTTGAGGGGTCTATGTAGCAGAAAATGCCCAAAATTGACACCATTCTAAAAACTGCACCCCTCAAGGTGCGCAAAACCACATTCAAGAAGTTTATTAACCCTTCAGTTGCTGCACAGGAACTGAAGCAATGTGGAAGGAAAAAATGAACATTTTACTTTTTTTCACAAATATTTTACTTTAGAATCAATTTTTTTTATTTTCACATGTGTAAAAAAGAAAATGAACCACATCATTTGTTGTGCAATTTGTCCGGAGAATGCCGATACCCCATATGTGGGGAGGGACCACTATTTGGGTGCACAGTAGAGCTCAGGAGGGAAGGAGCGCCATTTGGCTTTTTCAACATAGAATTCCCTGGAATTGAGATCGGACACCATGTCGCGTTTGGAGAGCCCCTGATGTGCCTAAACAGTGGAAACCCCCCACAAGTGACACCATTTTGGAAACTAGACCCCCTAAGGAACTTATCTAGGTGTGTGGTCAACACTTTGAACCCCCAAGTGCTTCACACAAGTTTATAACGTAGAGCCGAAAAAATTAAAAATCATTTTTTTTTCACAAAAATGATCTTTTCACCCCCAATTTTTTATTTTCCCAAGGGTAGCAAGACAAAATAGACCCCAAAAGTTGTTGTGCAATTTGTCCTGAGTATGTCGATACCCCGTATGTGGGGGTAAACCTCTGTTTGGGTGCACAGTAGAGCTCAGAAGGGAAGGAGCGCCATTTGACTTTTTCAACATAGAATTCTCTGGAATTGAGATCGGACACCATGTCGCGTTTGGAGAGCCCCTGATGTGCCTAAACAGTGGAAACCCCCCAGAAGTGACACCATTTTGGAAACTAGACCCCCTAAGGAACTTATCTAGGTGTGTGGTCAACACTTTGAACCCCCAAGTGCTTCACACAAGTTTATAACGTAGAGCCGAAAAAATTAAAAATCATTTTTTTTTCACAAAAATGATCTTTTCACCCCCAATTTTTTATTTTCCCAAGGGTAGCAAGACAAAATAGACCCCAAAAGTTGTTGTGCAATTTGTCCTGAGTATGTCGATACCCCGTATGTGGGGGTAAACCTCTGTTTGGGTGCACAGTAGAGCTCAGAAGGGAAGGAGCGCCATTTGACTTTTTCAACATAGAATTCTCTGGAATTGAGATCGGACACCATGTCGCGTTTGGAGAGCCCCTGATGTGCCTAAACAGTGGAAACCCCCCACAAGTGACACCATTTTGGAAACTAGACCCCCTAAGGAACTTATCTAGGTGTGTGGTCAACACTTTGAACCCCCAAGTGCTTCACACAAGTATATAACGTAGAGCCGAAAAAATTAAAAATCATTTTTTTTTCACAAATATGATTTTTCACCCCCAATTTTTTATTTTCCCAAGGGTAGCAAGACAAAATAGACCCCAAAAGTTGTTGTGCAATTTGTCCTGAGTATGTCGATACCCTGTATGTGGGGGTAAACCTCTGTTTGGGCGCACTGCGGAGCTTGGAAGGGAAGGCGCGCCGTTTGACTTTTTAATCTCTTAATTGTGAGAGCGGACGTCATTTTGGGTTTGTAGATGTGCCTAACAGCAGAAACCCCCCACAACTGACCCCGTTTTGGAAACTACACCCCTCAAAGATTTTAATCAGGGGTATATTGAGCAATTTGAACCCACATGTATGACACAGAGTTTGATAACATTAGGTTGTCATATTGAAAAAATTCATTTTTTCCACGAGAATCTTGTTTTAGACCTGAATGTCTCGATTTTTCAGAAATAACATCAAAAAGTGGACCCCACAATTCGTTACCCACTTTGTTATGAGTGCAGCAATATCCCATATGTAGTAAAAAAGTTCTGTTTGGACAAATGGCAGGGCTTGGACAGAAAGGGGCACAATGTGACAAATTTGGCTTTATTTGAAATTGAAGATCCAGGACCCATTCAAAGCTTCTAGAGACATTGAGCAAAAAAGAAAATCCTTCCAGGAATTATTACTCACAGAGGGAGGCATGCTCCTAAAACACAATGGCTGACTATAAAATTGGTCTTGCTAACAAAACAGTTGTCCCGCATTTGCGTATATTGTAGCAGGAAGAATAAACTGTACTGGAATGAAGGGCAAAATGTGTAGGAAAATGCAGCCAACTATGTGGCAAAGCGGAGTTTGTTCCAAAGATGAAAGAACACCATCAGGGCTAGAATGGCAGACACTTTCAGAGACTGGTCGTACAACGTCCTTTTAGCTCCATCAATCCCTATATGAGAGACGAATGTGCCAATAGACGTGGTACACCATAGCAAGCTCCCACCCGCCAAGGTCAGAACCGCTATATGCACAAAACAACCAGTTCTCTATAGAAAGTATTGTCTGGTACCAGAGGTTCGGCAAGAACCATAAAGTAAAGCCCATAGTGTATAAGTACGGAACTTCCTCATTTTTTAGAAATCCTACAATAAAATGATCATGCCCGTATCATCAACATAAATATAAGTAATATAAATGGAAGCCAAAGTTTTGTGTAGCAAGACAGTTATAAAAACAGTCAAAGTTAGATAAATGGTCAAAAATGTTTGAGTAATAAAGTCCTAGAATTCATTTTCAGATAATCTCACTTTTCAAGATCATTTCTGGGGTCCACATTCTAACGCTTATTGACATAGGTACGTGGACGAGAATTTGTTGGAATAGTAGTTTGGTATGGGATTGATCGAGTCGTAGAATTTTCAGATGACCTGACTTTGCAAGAACATTTGTGGGGTCCACACTCTAGAGCGTACAGACGTGGGTACGTGGATGAGAATTTGTTGGGATAGTAGTTTGGTATGGGATTGATCAAATTCTGGAATTAATTGTGAAATGGGGTAAAATGGGATCTACTAATTAAAATATTTATCAATTGTTCCAAATTGTACTACTGGGGCCACTAAGCAGAAAATAAAAATGATTGAAAAAAAACAAACTAATAATTGTAGGTGGTGTGGTAGGTCTCAAAACAGGGGGAGATACAAAGGCCTGGTTGGGATGGGCATGTGGGGCAATAAAATCGGGAATCACTCCGCCTGCCATGCTTTCTGCAAACTCGGCACCTTTTTTGAGGATACCTTTGGGTGGGAGTGACAGGGACAGGGTGAGGAAAATGGCGTTCTGACAGTCTCCGGGAATCCTCAGAGTCGAAGGCTTCCCCCGGTGCCATGGACTCAAATATGAGGCTCTCTACTACTTTTTCCTGAAAGTGCAGGAAAGTTAGTGGTCCTTGAGATTTTTTGTATAGGACAAAACTGTTGTAGGTGGCAGTCTGAATTAGATAGATTCCCACCTTTTTATACCACGCCCTGGTCTTCCTCTTGACCAGGTATGGTTGCAGAACCTGGTCTGACAGGTCTACGCCACCCATATGTCTATTATATTCTGTGACGCAGACAGGTTTTTCTTTGTCCCTGGTGGCACCCCTCTCTCTGACCGTCACAGTGGTGTCCGTATGCAGTGTGGAAAGCATATAGACGTCCTTCCTGTCTTTCCACTTCACTGCAAGTAGTTGGTCGCTTGCAAGTGAAAATGACGCCCCCCTCTCCAAACGTCTGGACACCAACTGTGACGGAAACCCCACTTTGTTTTTCCTCACTGTCCCACAGGCCCCTGTACTTGCAGCATGGAGGGATTTGTATAGGGGGATACTCGTGTAATAATTATCTGTGTACACGTGGTACCCTTGATTGAGAAAGGGCGTCATTAGCTCCCAGACAATTTTGCCTGGGATACCAATTGTCTGGGGGCAGTTTGGGGGGTTTATTTGGCGGTCCCTACCTTCGTAAATTAGGAAGGTGGACGTGTACCCTGATGAGCTCTCGCAAGCTTTATATAATTTTACGCCGTATTTGGCTCTCTTGGAGGGAATAAATTGGCGGAATGAAAGACGGCCCTTGTAGCTCATCAAGGACTCGTCGACTGCCATATTTTGCTCTGGGGTATAGGAATTTAGAAAGGAAGTTTTTAGGAGGGAAATTAGGGGTCTTAATTTATTTAGCCGATCGTAGTTGGGGTCAGTTCTTGGGAGAGCTTGGGCATTGTCACTGAAGTGGAGGAATCTCATCAGGGCTTCGTAACGGGCTCGGGACATGATGGCTGCAAATACAGGGGTGCAGTGGACAGCTTTTGTTGCCCAGTAAGAGCGGAGAGTGGTTTTTTTACTATACCCATATTCAGGGTGAGGCCTAAGAATTTTTTAATTTCGGGGACATTTGTGGGGATCCAGGAACGGGAATGAAAGGCAGTGGGTTTTTGGGAAATATATTGCCGGGCATATAGGTTAGTTTGGTGGACGATTAATTGCAGGACTTCGGGGCTAATGAAAATTTCAAAAAAATCAATGGGGGTAAAATTGGCGACATCTACTTTTATTCCAGGGACTGCAGAAAAAGGGGGAATTTGAGGGGAAAATGAGGTGTCGTTATACCACAGCGGTGGGGGGACTGCGGTACTTGGTCCTACCTCTGAAGCTTCAGCAGTGACGACCGACTCCGCTACCACCGGGCTGGGGGATCCCGTGGAGGAAGAGTCGTCATCACTGTCTGAAAACTGCTCAACTTCAGGGGCAGAATCTGTTTCGCTGCCGGAGCTGCCGGAGCAAAGCAGGCTGTAAGCTTGCTCCGCGCTAAAAGTTCTGCGAGCCATTTTATCTAATTCCTCCCCTAACCCTAACCCTAACCCTAACCCTACCCCTAACCCTAACCCTAACCCTAAAAAAAAATTTAAAAAAAAATTATAATTTTTTTTTTCTTTTTTTTTTTTTTTTTATAATCCTCTGCTGGTGATGCAGGGATTACGGAGAACGGGGGTGGGTAAATGGGATGCTGGCGGAGGCAGATATTATGTTTTTTGTCACTGACAGGGCAGCACTTGAACTGTAGTCTCTCTCTCTTCTCTCCTAGAACAACTACAAGGAGAGAAGAGAAAGGTACAGCCCAAGTGCTGCCATGTTTATCAAATATTAGGGGTTTTGATCACTGTAATTGGACATATTACAGTAATCAAAACCCAGCAGCCAATGAGAAAATTCTCATAGGTTGCTGGGTCTCTGCTGGCAGATCATGGCAGGCGCACTGCGCATGCGCCCGCCATTTTCTTCCAGCAGATAAGAAGAAGGGGGGCCAGGAGCAGTGGGCTGGGGACCGGGGACCACTACTGAGGATCGGGGACCACTACTGAGGACCGGGGACAGGAGCAGGCGGTATGGTGGGGGGCTCGGGGGCTCTATTTCTCTCCCCTCTGATGTGCGATCACATCAGAGGGGAGAGAAATGCAAAGCATTTTATTTTTTTTACAAACTATTTGCAGCGATCGCAATCCCGGGGGTCTGTAAAGACCCCCGGGATTGCGATCGCTCCAGGGGGTCTGCGATCGCTCCAGGGGGTCTGTAAAAACAGACCCCAATACACCGGGGGAAGCTAGGTTTTGGCGGGCGCATCTGCACATGCGCCCGCCATTTTGGAGCCCGGGCAGGAAGGAGGAGGGTCGGGGACCGGGGGGGCACCTTCTCCGGTACATAAGGTACCGTGGGGGGCTCGGGGGACCCTATTTCTCTCCCCTCTAATGTCCGATCACATTAGAGGGGAGAGAAACACAATACTAATCGCGTTTTTTTTTTTTTTTTGCGATCGCCGGTAAACGGTTAATTACCGGCGATCGCAAAAGCGGGGTCGGTGAAAACCGACCCGAATCATGTTCTCTGGGGTCTCGGCTACCCCCAGCAGCCGAGACCCCGGAGAAAATCGGCCTCTGGGGGCGCTATGTACTTTTTCCACAGCGCCGTTAATTAACGGCGCTGTGGCTTAAGTACCCTTAGCGGCCGCCGTTAAAAGGCGTATCGGCGGTCGCTAAGGGGTTAATGGAACAATATTTTTTTTTTCATTATTTAGGAATTTTATTTATGTATTTTTTTACACATGTAAATATGTTTTCTTTTAACTTTGTCCCAGGGGGGACATGAGTATATAGTGTCAGATCGCTGATCTGACACTTTGCAAGGCACTGTGTCAGATCAGCGATCTGACAGGCAGTGCAGGAGGCTTGCTGACGCCTGCTCTCAGCAGGCGCATGCAAGCCACCTCTCAGCAGGGTCCGAAATGAGCCCATGGCCATTTTGGATCCGAGGCCTGCAGGGAGGAGATGCTCATAACAACGCAATCACATTGCGTTATTCCAAGGGTCTCAGGAAAGCATGCAGGGAGCCCCCTCCCTGCGCGATGCTTCCCTATGCCGCCGGAATACTGCGATCATGTTTGATCGCAGTGTTTCGGAGGTTAATGTGCCGGGAGTGTTCCGGGACCGCTCCTGGCACATAGTGCCAGATGTCAGCTGTAATAATCAGCTGACACCCGGTGGCGATTGGCCTCGCTCCCCCCATGAGCGCGGCTGATCGCCCTTGCCGTACTATCCCGTCCCTGGGAATTAAGTCTTAGGTCACCTCGTCGGTATAGTATGTCATATGGCAGAAAGGGGTTAAAGATGTAGAGCTCCTGGAGATCAATTGAACTTGTTTACCCTTGCAAAGACAGCACAAGGAAAACTTACATGTAACATAGTAACATAGTAACATAGTTAGTAAGGCCGAAAAAAGACATTTGTCCATCCAGTTCAGCCTATATTCCATCATAATAAATCCCCAGATCTACGTCCTTCTACAGAACCTAATTGTATGATACAATATTGTTCTGCTCCAGGAAGACATCCAGGCCTCTCTTGAACCCCTCGACTGAGTTCGCCATCACCACCTCCTCAGGCAAGCAATTCCAGATTCTCACTGCCCTAACAGTGAAGAATCCTCTTCTATGTTGGTGGAAAAACCTTCTCTCCTCCAGACGCAAAGAATGCCCCCTTGTGCCCGTCACCTTCCTTGGTATAAACAGATCCTCAGCGAGATATTTGTATTGTCCCCTTATATACTTATACATGGTTATTAGATCGCCCCTCAGTCGTCTTTTTTCTAGACTAAATAATCCTAATTTCGCTAATCTATCTGGGTATTGTAGTTCTCCCATCCCCTTTATTAATTTTGTTGCCCTCCTTTGTACTCTCTCTAGTTCCATTATATCCTTCCTGAGCACCGGTGCCCAAAACTGGACACAGTACTCCATGTGCGGTCTAACTAGGGATTTGTACAGAGGCAGTATAATGCTCTCATCATGTGTATCCAGACCTCTTTTAATGCACCCCATGATCCTGTTTGCCTTGGCAGCTGCTGCCTGGCACTGGCTGCTCCAGGTAAGTTTATCATTAACTAGGATCCCCAAGTCCTTCTCCCTGTCAGATTTACCCAGTGGTTTCCCGTTCAGTGTGTAATGGTGATATTGATTCCCTCTTCCCATGTGTATAACCTTACATTTATCATTGTTAAACCTCATCTGCCACCTTTCAGCCCAAGTTTCCAACTTATCCAGATCCATCTGTAGCAGAATACTATCTTCTCTTGTATTAACTGCTTTACATAGTTTTGTATCATCTGCAAATATCGATATTTTACTGTGTAAACCTTCTACCAGATCATTAATGAATATGTTGAAGAGAACAGGTCCCAATACTGACCCCTGCGGTACCCCACTGGTCACAGCGACCCAGTTAGAGACTATACCATTTATAACCACCCTCTGCTTTCTATCACTAAGCCAGTTACTAACCCATTTACACACAATTTCCCCCAGACCAAGCATTCTCATTTTGTGTACCAACCTCTTGTGCGGCACGGTATCAAACGCTTTGGAAAAATCGAGATATACCACGTCCAATGACTCACCGTGGTCCAGCCTATAGCTTACCTCTTCATAAAAACTGATTAGATTGGTTTGACAGGAGCGATTTCTCATAAACCCATGCTGATATGGAGTTAAACAGTTATTCTCATTGAGATAATCCAGAATAACATCCCTCAGAAACCCTTCAAATATTTTACCAACAATAGAGGTTAGACTTACTGGCCTATAATTTCCAGGTTCACTTTTAGAGCCCTTTTTGAATATTGGCACCACATTTGCTATGCGCCAATCCTGCGGAACAGACCCTGTCGCTATAGAGTCCCTAAAAATAAGAAATAATGGTTTATCTATTACATTACTTAGTTCTCTTAGTACTCGTGGGTGTATGCCATCCGGTCCCGGAGATTTATCTATTTTAATCTTATTTAGCCGGTTTCGCACCTCTTCTTGGGTTAGATTGGTGACCCTTAATATAGGGTTTTCATTGTTTCTTGGGATTTCACCTAGCATTTCATTTTCCACTGTGAATACCGTGGAGAAGAAGGTGTTTAATATGTTAGCTTTTTCCTCGTCATCTACAACCATTCTTTCCTCACTATTTTTTAAGGGGCCTACATTTTCAGTTTTTATTCTTTTACTATTGATATAGTTGAAGAACATGGTTTAATTGTATGATGAAACAGCTCTAATCAGTGCAGGAGTTAGTGTAACCAGATGCTGGGATCTTCTGGCTCCCCTCTGTCACAGTATTTCCTTGACAGAACCTCCCTCCTCATGAGGGACCTTCTGAACCTCAGAAACAGGTGTATCTGGATGTGAAACATGAAAAAATGGACCAATCTGATTGCATGAACATCAGTGGCTGGTAAAAACATTCTCTACTCAGGCCTTTAACTCTTTGTGATGAGCTGTCCACTTACTAGACTACTGGATGAATGGACGTAGAGTGGAGCCCACAGATCCATGGGTTGCCAACTTTTTCCAGCACGGAGCGCAGGTTGCTGTATGACTGGTGTTCTAACCAAGCCTCATTTGTGTGCAATCTTTCTACTAGGTAGCCAACCCCTCCATAATTTGGTAGGTGTGGGAGTGGCTGTTTCTATCAGTAGTTTGCACCTGTGCTGCCACTGCCTTTATCGTGGGGGCCTGCTGAATCCTTCTAGTGCATTTGTTATCTGACAGGTTTTGGAAAGGTTGATTCCGTATGGTATGTTTTTCTTAATTTTTCTATGTTACCTGTTTTTGAAATTTGTGTTAGGATTCACAAGTACGAGGACCCTTGACGTTCGGTTGAGAGCTTATCTATTTTGGCCAAAATATCAACCAATACCTCATTTAATGTATATATCATAGGCATTATTTTTTCTTCTTTTATTGCACTATTTATCATATTTTGCAGGATGCAGCCAGGCCCCTTCTTGCTGGCTGGGTGTACTGGGGGTGTCTGTCCCTGTGGGGTGCATATATATAGTGCTGAGCAGCCCACCTGACATAATATTATTGGTGTCATCAATAGGCTGCAAGCTGGACACTTTGCATTACACATACCTATATTACTGGCGTTCTAACCAAGCCTCATTTGTGTGCATTTTTCTACTAGGCAGCCAACCCCTCCATAATTTGGTAGGTGTGTGGGTGGCTGTTTCTATCAGTAGTTTGCATCTGTGCTGCCCTTGCCTTTATCATGGGGGCCTGCTGCCTCCTTCTAGTGCATTTGTTATCTGACAGGTTTTGGTAAGGCTGTTTTCTTATAGTAGATTTGCTTGCTGTGTTTTATTAGTATTTTTCTGGCTCATCAGTTTAGCCTCAGGAATCATTGTTTCCATTCAGTGACAATGAGCAGAGGAAGACATGCAGTCTAGTTCTTATGCATACATAAGGCCGAACCCAAGAGTAGTAATCAAATAACTCTACAATTCCATTGTTCTTACATCCACTAGTTCCATTGTGTGGACGGTGAATGTAGACCCAACAGAGCCATCACTACAGGGAGTCTCACATGCAGTCCTAAGTGATGGGCTTATGGAATATCCTTTATTCTCTGAGCTAAAAGCAAATGTTTAACTTGGAGGGAGGAAAAGAAGCCACATGTTTTAGTCATGCAGTTGGGAGAGTGAATTCAAAGGGAGATGATCGAAGATGACCTCCTGGAGCTCATGGATGGATGGCCTATGGAGTTTGAAGGTCAGTTGTTGTTGACTGGTGGCTGGAGGGGTATCCATGAGCTATGGTCGTGATATCCATTGTCGGGAAAAACATAGGCTGTGACTGCACACTTTACCAGCTGGAGATACCAGCAGAAGGGGACAATGCTGTTGGGCCAGAGGAATGAGTATGCCAGGTTTCCTGCATAGAGGACGAAGGGGAACCATGCAGGGGCATTGGCAAAGTGTTACACTCAAAGCAGAGATCTATTGAAAAACTCTCCAATTGCATAATTACAAAAAGTGAACTTCTCCCTCAACTCCACACCAGCAAGTAGAAAAGCTATCACTGTAATTCCCAAATGCCATTGACAATCATATATACCAGAGGGGAGTGGAAAATACAGAACAGCTGAGACAATTCAGGATGAAGAGCTCCAGGAGTTCAACTGAACTGATTTACCCTTGTAATGACAGAGCAAGGAAAACACTGTTTAATAGGATGGTTAAGCAGTTCTAATCAGTGCAGGAGTTCATGGAATCAGACGCCGCGATCTTCTGTCCCCTCTCAGTTGTGGTACCCCACTCAGGGCTGCCACTAGAAATTTCGGGGCCCCATACTGGCAAAATTTTCGGGGGCCCCTTGAGACTCCGCCCAGGCTCCACCCCAGCCCCGCCTCCAGGCTCCACCCCTCGAACTGTCCACAGTCCCACCGCTCTCTCTTGGAAAAACTCCACTTCTCACCAATCACACATTAACAGTTCCCATCACCAGACCACACATATAGCAGGCAGCTTTTGTTTTGGCCAAAAGATTTTTTAAGCCGCCACCATAACACGGTAGACACTTTTGGCCGGGCCCTACTCTGCTGTAACCTATTAAATATTTGTTAAAATATGCAATACAATTTAGGTATATTTTTATTTATTTTTCAATTTTTAAAATGCCCAATAATATCACATAGAAGGAACAAATACCACAACACTATGACCAGATGACATATTACCACCACAGTGATCGAATAATATCACATACAAGGAACAAATACCACAACACCATGACCAGATCACATATTACCACCACAGTGATCGAATAATATCACATACAAGGAACAAATACCACAACACCATGTCCAGACCACATATTACTACCACATAGTGACTGAATACTACAATTCTGATCAGTAATTTTTAAAAAAGCACCATACTATCACCATAAGTGCCATTATACACAGGAGATCTGTACTTAGTATGCAGTGTCTGTGTACAGATAATATAGTGATCACTAGTGAAATTATACACAGGAGCTCTGTATACAGTGTATAGTGTCAGTGTATAGGTAACACACTGACTCACCAGTGACGTCTCTAGGTGAAGTCCTTCATCTTTCATCCAGCACAGACCGCCATCATTTCATCCAGCCAGGACTTCTCTCTGCAGGAAATAACACAGTTATCTCGAGCTCCGCTTGCAGAACACATTACTTAATTTTTCACAACTTCTACATTACACCACATGAAGAAGGCGACATAGTATCACTCTATACAGTAACAGGACCGCCCCCCATTTAAAACAGTATACTCAAAAAATAAAATAAATACATCACTGCAGTAATAATATCCCTAAATTAGCCCCTATGGTATTAATAATATCACCCAGCCTGGCCCCGTGTATCTCATTCCTGGCGTCAGCCAGATATTCTCCCATCCTGCCCTCATGAGTATCCATTCTGCCCCATATGATCTCCTTATCCTGCCCCATATGATCGCCCCATGTGATCTCTCCATCCTGCCCCATCTGTCTCCATCATATCCATCCTGCCCCATGATCCTGGACGATCTGTCTCCAATTCTGCCCCCAGTGTCTCCAATCATGCCCCATGTCTCCATTCTGCCCCCTATGTCTCCAACCATGCCCCCATGTCTGCAATCCTGACACTTGTCTCCAATCATGCCCCCTGTGTCTCCATTCTGCCCCATCTGTCTCCAATCCTGCCCCATCTGTCTCCAGTCATGCCCCCATGTCTTTCATCCTGCCCCGTGTCTCCAATCATGCCCCGTATCTCCATTCTGCCCCGTGTCTCGCATTCTGCCCCTGGGTCTCACAGTCTGCCCCTGTGTCCAGCATTCTGCACCTGTCACTGTGTCCAGCATTCTGCCCCTGTCACTGTGTCCAGCATTTCTGCCCCACTGTGTCCAGCATTCTGCCCCACTGTGTCCAGCATTCTGCCCCACTGTGTCCAACATTCTGCCCCACTGTGTGTCCAGCATTCTGCCCCACTGTGTCCAGCATTCTGCCCCACTGTGTCCAGCATTCTGCCCCACTGTGTCTCGCATTCTGCCCCACTGTGTCCAGCATTCTGCCCCACTGTGTCTCGCATTCTGCCCCAATGTCCAGCATACTGCCCCTGTCACTGTGCCCAGCATTTCTGCCCCTGTCTCCAGCATTCTGCCCCACTGTGTGTCCAGCATTCTGCCCCACTGTGTGTCCAGCATTCTGCCCCACTGTGTGTCCAGCATTCTGCCCCACTGTGTGTCCAGCATTCTGCCCCACTGTGTCCAGCATTCTGCCCCACTGTGTCCAGCATTTCTGCCCCTGTGTCCAGCATTTCTGCCCCTGTGTCCAGCATTTCTGCCCCTGTGTCCAGCATTTCTGCCCCTGTGTGTCCAGCATTCTGCCCCACTGTGTCCAGCATTCTGCCCCACTGTGTGTCCAGCATTCTGCCCCACTGTGTCCAGCATTTCTGCCCCTGTGTGTGTCCACCATTCTGTCCCACTGTGTCCAGCATTTCTGCCCCTGTGTCCAGCATTTCTGCCCCACTGTGTCCAGCATTTCTGCCCCACTGTGTCCAGCATTTCTGCCCCACTGTGTCCAGCATTTCTGCCCCACTGTGTCCAGCATTTCTGCCCCACTGTGTCCAGCATTTCTGCCCTACTGTGTCCAGCATTTCTGCCCCACTGTGTCCAGCATTTCTGCCCCACTGTGTCCAGCATTTCTACCCCACTGTGTCCAGCATTTCTGCCCCACTGTGTCCAGCATTTCTGCCCCACTGTGTCCAGCATTTCTGCCCCACTGTGTCCAGCATTTCTGCCCCACTGTGTCCAGCATTTCTGCCCCACTGTGTCCAGCATTTCTGCCCCACTGTGTCCAGTATTTCTGCCCCACTGTGTCCAGCATTTCTGCCCCACTGTGTCCAGCATTTCTGCCCCTGTGTCCACCATTCTGTCCCACTGTGTCCAGCATTTCTGCCCCACTGTGTCCAGCATTTCTGCCCCACTGTGTCCAGCATTTCTGCCCCACTGTGTCCAGCATTTCTGCCCCACTGTGTCCAGCATTTCTGCCCCACTGTGTCCAGCATTTCTGCCCCTGTGTGTCCACATTTCTGCCCCACTGTGTCCAGCATTCTGCCCCACTGTGTCCACCATTCTGCCCCACTGTGTCCGGCATTTCTGCCCCTGTGTCACTGTGTCCAGCATTCTGCCCCACTGTGTCCACCATTCTGCCCCTGTGTGTCCACCATTCTGCCCCTGTGTGTCCACCATTCTGTCCCACTGTGTCCAGCATTTCTGCCCCACTGTGTCCAGCATTTCTGCCCCACTGTGTCCAGCATTCTGCCCCACTGTGTCCACCATTCTGCCCCACTGTGTCCGGCATTTCTGCCCCTGTGTGTCCAGCATTCTGCCCCACTGTGTCCACCATTCTGCCCCTGTGTGTCCACCATTCTGCCCCTGTGTGTCCACCATTCTGCCCCACTGTGTCCACCATTCTGCCCCACTGTGTCCAGCATTTCTGCCCCACTGTGTCCGGCATTTCTGCCCCTGTGTGTCCAGCATTCTGCCCCACTGTGTCCACCATTCTGCCCCTGTGTGTCCAGCATTTCTGCCCCTGTGTGTCCATCATCCTGCCCCCCGGATCGCAGCAGCTCTCAAAGAAAAAAAAAAACACAACTTCTTACCTGGCCAAGCTCCAGCGCCGGGTGAAGCTCCCTCTCCAGGCTCCACACAGACGCAGTCGCCGCCGGGCCCGGCGGCTGACAATGACGTCAGACGCCGGCGACGCCGGCGAGTGCGCACTGCGGCCCTATTCAGCCGCCAGCCTCAGACTGGCTGGCGGCTGTTAACTATTGACGTGCGGGCCCGCACGTCAATAGTGTGCCGCTGCCGCAGCGCCTGCAGGGGGGGCCCGGTGACCAGATGAGACGGGGCCCGATGCGGGCCCCCTCTGCTCACCGGGCCCCATACGCCAGTCACGGCTGTCATGCCCTGATGGCGGCCCTGACCCCACTCCTCCATCTCTTACAAGTTACATGGTTTCCTCTGGTGAACAGCAATCTTCAAGTCAGACCACAGATTCTCAATTGGGTTAATGTCTGAGCTTTGACTAGTCAACTAGTCAACTCCCGTTTCACATTTCCCCTTAAACCACAGGAGTGTTGCTTTAGCAGTATGTTTTGGGTCAATGTCTTGTTGTAAGGTGAACCGACTGTCTCAAATCACCGAGAGACTGAAACAGGTTTTGATCAAGAATATCCCTGTATTTAGCACCATCCATGTTCCCTGTCCCAGCTGCTGAAAAACATCCCCACAGCATGATGCTGCCACCACCTTGTTTCATTGTGTTCTTGGGGTGATGAGGTGTGTTGGTTTGGTGCCAGACATAGTGTTTACATTGGCAACCAAAAAGTTAAATTTTGGTTTCATCTGACCACAGCAACTTCCTCCATACATTTGGGGAGTCCCCCACGTGTCTTTTTGGCAAACTCAAAATGAACCTTACAATTTTGGTTAGCAAGCAAAAACTTTTTTCTGCCCACTCTTCTATAAAGGCCACTTCTATGGAGTATAAAACCAAAAACACATAGGCCACCTGCATAGCGAACAAGTCTGTAGGAACCTGTTCACACCACCAAAGAACTTGAAATCACAAAAGCGCACAGAGAGGTCAAAAAATACTCTTTTGTCAAAAAGTCACAGTAAAAAAGCAAGTGCTAGTCAAAAAATGAAAAAATACAGGGTATTTAGTTAATACTTTTTTTGCAAAAAACTGCTCTATTATGGGTATACCTTGGCGATT
Organism: Ranitomeya imitator; assembly: GCF_032444005.1. Lineage (NCBI taxonomy): Eukaryota > Metazoa > Chordata > Amphibia > Anura > Dendrobatidae > Ranitomeya > Ranitomeya imitator. Next base: position 376,248,733 of record NC_091286.1, on the reverse strand, counting down.
GGTGGAGCAGCTTAACATACTTTTTTTGCAAAAAAACGTATTAACTAAATACCCTGTATTTTTTCATTTTTTGACTAGCACTTGCTTTTTTACTGTGACTTTTTTACAACAGAGTATTTTTTTACCTCTCTGTGCGCTTTTGTGTTTTCAAGTTCTTTGGTGGTGTGAATAGGTTCCTACAGACTTGTTCGCTATGCAGGTGGCCCATGTGTTTTTGGTTTTATAATTGTTCTCTTGTTTCTACAAGACTGGGGAGTTCACCACTCCTCTGTGGGTCATTAGAATTGTAGCTGTTCCATCTCGCATGTTCAACGTGGATATTTTCTTTCTGAGCCCTGTTCATACAGGTACTATACAGATGATCAGGTTTTTAAATACATCAGATAGGGATTATATACATTAGACAGGACTGCTCTAGTATGGGTATACCTTGGCGATTGGTGGAGCAGCTTAACATACTTTTTTTGCAAAAAAACGTATTAACTAAATACCCTGTATTTTTTCATTTTTTGACTAGCACTTGCTTATTTACTGTGACTTTTTTACAACAGAGTATTTTTTGACCTCTCTGTGCGCTTTTGTGTTTTCACTTCTATGGAGTGTATGGCTTATTGTGGTCTTATGGACAGATTCTCCAGTCTCTGCTTGGGAACTCTGAAGCTCCTTCGTGGTTAGTTTTGGTCTCTGTGATGCCTTTCTGATTAATCCCCTCCTTGCCCATGCTGAGAGTTTTGGTGAGCGGCCTTTTCTTGGAAGGTGTGTTGTGGTACCATGTTCTTTTCATTTCATGATCATGGATTTGATGGTGATCTGGGGGATCATCAGAGATCGGGGTTTTTTTTAAACCCAATCCTGACTTGTATGTCTCAAAAACTTTGTCCTTAACTTGTTTGCAGATACCCTTGTGGTTCATGGTGTTGTTTGGTTACAGGTGCCTCTTGCTAAATAGTGTTGCAGCCTTTGTGGCATTTCAGAAAAGGTGTATATATACTGAAAGACCATGTGACACTTAAGGTACCGTCACACTAAGCGACGCTGCAGCGATACCGACAACGATCCGGATCGCTGCAGCGTCGCTGTTTGGTCGCTGGAGAGCTGTCACACAGACAGCTCTCCAGCGACCAACGATCCCGAGGTCCCCGGTAACCAGGGTAAACATCGGGTTACTAAGCGCAGGGCCGCGCTTAGTAACCCGATGTTTACCCTGGTTACCATCCTAAAAAGTAAAAAAACAAACGCTACATACTTACCTACCGCTGTCTGTCCTCGGCGCTCTGCTTCTCTGGTCTGGCTGTGAGCGCCGGGCAGCCGGAAAGCAGAGCGGTGACGTCACTGCTCTGCTTTCCGGCTGACCGACGCTCACAGCCAGAGCAGGAGGAGTGCAGAGCACAGCGCTGGAGGACAGACGGCTGTAGGTAAGTATGTAGTGTTTGTTTTTTTACTTTTAGGATGGTGACCAGGGTAAACATCGGGTTACTAAGCGAGGCCCTGCGCTTAGTTACCCGATGTTTACCCTGGTTACCAGCGAAGACATCGCTGAATCGGTGTCACACACGCCGATTCAGCGATGTCTACGGGGAGTCCAGCGACCAAATAAAGTTCTGGACTTTCTTCCCCGACCAGCGACAGCACAGCAGGGGCCTGATCGCTGCTGCCTGTCACACTGGGCGATATCGTCTAGTGTGACAGTACCTTTAGATTGTAAACAGGTGGAGTTCCCTTCACTAAGCATGTGACTTAGGAAGGTAATTGTTTGCTCCATAAGTTTTTAGAGGCTGCATTGCAAAATTGGTGAATATATCTGGACATGCCAATTTTTAGTTATTTGATTCCATATTTTTAATATATTGCTATATTTTTTTCACTTCACTTCATTAACTTAGATTAATTAGAGGTGACGCATCACACTCTGATTGCAAAAATATTTAAACAAAGGTTGTAATGTAACAAAATAGGTAAAAAGCCAAGGGAGGGTGACTACTTTCTCAACTCACTGTATTGAAATGAGATTGCAATCTGATGTGAAGTAGTGCATAAAATAACTAAACTTCATAAGAAATAACAAAAATCTTTATTGCATGTTTGTGTGTAAAATGTAAGAGATATAATAAATTGTATTGACATTATAAAGTTTATTGTGGTTAGGTTTATGTTGCTTACAGGTTCTTTTCACAAAATTAGAATATCATCAAAAAGTTAATTTCAGTTCTTCAATACAAAAGTTGAAACAAATATTATCTAGAGTCATTACAAACAGTGATCTATTTCTTAGTGTTTATTTATGTTAATGTTGATGATTATGGCTTACAGCCAATGAAAACCCAAAAGTCATTATCTCAGTAAATTAGACTACTTTAAAACACCAGCTTAAAAAATGATTTTAAAATCTGAAATGTTGGCCTACTGAAATGTATGTTTAGTAAATGCACTCAATACTTGGTCGGGGCTCCTTTTGCATCAATTACTGCATCAATGCAGCATGGTATGGAGGCAATCAACCTGTGGCACTACTAAGGTGTTATGCAAGCCCAGGTTGCTTTGATAGCAGCCTTCAGCTCATCTGCATTGTTGGGTCTGGTGTCTCTCACTTTCCTCTTGACAATACCCCATAGATTCTCTATGACGTTAAGGTCAGGTGAGTTTGCTGGCCAATTAAGCACAGTGATACTTTTTTTTTTAAACCAGGTATTGGTACTTTTGGCAGTGTGGACAGGTGCCAAGTCCTGCTGGAGAATGAAATTTCCATCTCCAAAAAGCTTGCCGGCAGAGGGAAACATAAAGTGTTCTAAAATTTCCTGGTAGACAGCTGCACTGACTTCTGTCTTGATAAAACACAGTGGACCTACACCAACAGATGGCATGGCTCCCCAAACCAAACTAAGCAACAGTCCAGTTCTTTTTCTCCTTGGCCCAGGTAAGACACTTCTAACATTTTGGTCATGAGTGGCTTGACACAAGGAATGCGACACTTGTAGCCCATGTCCTGAATACGTCTGCATGTCGTAGCTGTTCAAGCAATGACTCCAGCAGCAGTCCACTCCTTGTGAATTTCTCCAAAATTTTTGAATGGCCTTAACTTAACAACCTTTCAAGGCTGTGGTTATTGCAGTTACTTGTGCACCTTTTTCTACCACACTTTTTCCTTCCACTCAACCTTCCATTAATATGCTTGGAAACAGCACTCTGTGAACAGCCATCTTCTTTAGCAATGACCTTTTGTGGCTTACCCTCCTTGTGGAGTGTGTGAATGACTGCCTTCTGGACATCTGTCAAGTCAGCAGTCTTCCCCATGATTGTGGAGCCTACTGAAACAGACTAAGGGACCTTTTTAATTGCTTTGGAAGCCTTTGCAGGTGTTTTTTGTTGATTATTCTAATCTACTGAGATAATGACTTGTGGGTTCTCATTGGCTGTAAGCTGTAATCATCAACATTAACAAAAATAAGCACTTGAAATAGATCACTCTGTTTGTAACGACTCTATATAATATATGTTAGGAGTCGAGTTTCCTCTGCTGCACAGGGGGAATCTCGATCTGTCTCCGCTGCGGTCTCCCATTCTTCTCCAGCCGCAGTGGAGTCTGCTCAGCAGGGACGTCGATCCCTGCGTCTCGCTCAGTCTGACTCTGTGCGAAGAGTTACTGCTGCTTTTCCTGCTTCTGCCATTGAAGCCAGTGCTGGGCAGCGGCGAGTTGACGTTTCTGGATCTAAGTCCTGCTTTTCTCTGTCTGAGCATGCCCAGGGCAGGATCTCCCGTTGGAGATCGAGGGTCACATGCTCAGGTACTGCAGCACATCCCATTGGTCCTTTTGGCAGGTCCTGAAAGGGCAAAACTTCTGTAGCTGTTTCCTGTGCTGCAGCTATATAAACTGCGCATGACCGCACGGCCATGCGCTAGTATTGTCTTGTAAATATGTGTGTGTGTTGTGAGTGAAAGTCGCTCTTTAAATAACCCTCCCTATTGAATGTCTGTTCGCGGAAGGTGTATGTTTGCTATCTAGCGCCCGACTTATCCAACAGCACGAAACACACATTACAGCTACCAGTTGCTGTGTCCGCCAGTACGGCGCTGTGCGCTTGCTCTGCGCTTTCCTGACCCAAGCCTGGGTGGTTAGTGGCGTCCGTCAGTGCGGCACCGCACGCACTCTTGTGCCTTAATATTATTATTTATGTTCCTCTGACACACCCAGTTGCGGTGTTGTGCCAGCAAGTGTCTAATCGGACTTCAATCCTGTATAGGGGTTGACTCCGCTGACTTCTTGCTCGCGCTTTATGTGCGGTACTGCGGTCATGTGACGCAACAGGATCGCTTCCTTCACGCAGGGAGAAGTTAACCCATGTGTGTATACTTAGTACCGCCATATAGTCCGTCTTACTAGCAGCAGGGTCTTTTACCTGCACGGTGGACCTCGGACTGCGAACGCACCTAATACCATAACATCTGATTCTTGGTGCGTTCCGCCAGTCCCTAACAATATATGAGTTCCACTTTTTGCATTGAAGAACTGAAATAGATTAATTTTTTGATGATATTTTAATTTTGTGAGAAGCACCTGTGTGTTGTTTATGATAGTCAACAACATCAGTAACTTGGTCCTAAAATTGTCTTCAACGGATCGCATTTTCCTGCTATTGGAGACTGAATCTGAGTTGTCATAAGATATAAAAATCAGTTATGATATACTCCTCAGAAGGTGATTTCAGAGACATGCATCACTTTAAGCTCATCCATTATGCGTTAATCCAGTAATAATAATAATAATTTTTATTTATATAGCGCCAACATATTCCGCAGCGCTTTACAAATTATAAGTAATGAACTTTGTAGTTCACACGTATCTCCATATTGCCCTAATCGTTAAATTAAGAGCAGAAAAGGTTTGTTGGGTGTTATTTACATTATGTTGAATCTGGAAACAGATTCAGGAATGAGACAGAGAGAGACAGCTACTCAATGAAGTAGATCAGACTTACCAATCTATTAACACAGCTGCTGAAATCCATTCATTAGTGTTACATCCATAGGCTAACTACATATATTATGTGTTAGGGCTGGCGGAACGCACCAAATAATAAAAGGGTAGTAGTAAGATGCGTTCGCAGCTCGGGGTCCTCCGTGCAGAGATGTTACCTGCTCCTCGGTAATGGCGGTCACTGTATGGCCATATAAAAGTAAATGCAAATAAGAATTTAGCGTACTGAGTGCTAGCTTCACACAATAGTGATGGGCGAGCACTAAAATGCCCAGGTGCTCTTTGCTCGGGTCGAGCAAATTGGAATACTCGGGTACTCGACACAAGCACAGAGCCCAATGTAAGTCTATGGGAAACACGAGCATTTTTACTGCGAAACAACCCCCCCCCCCCCCCCGGGAGTCCTTTTAAGGTCTAAAAACATCTGAAAATGATGGAAACACTGCTCAAGTGACACGGAAACATTATGGGGATCGCCCCTGGAAGCATTTCTGACTCCTAGGTCACAGTTGTAAACAATGTTGTCATAGTTTCACACCATTTTTACAGGCGCACCAAAAAACATACAAAAACAAAAGCAAAATGGATTTTGCTTAACGCTAGCAGCAGGGCAGGCCAGGACCTCCAAGGTGTAGAGAGCCAGTTCATGCCATGTGTCCAGCTTGGATACTCAATAATTAAAAGGCACAAAGGAATCACAGAGGACATCTGTACGATCAGCAAGGTACTCCCTCAGCATCTTCCAAAACATTGCACTTCTTGCCTCTGTGCCGGTGCGATGGGAGGGTCTGAGAAAACTGTTCCAGAACTTTGCCATTGTTCCCCTGCCTGTGCTGGATTGTACTTCTGTCTCTCTCGCCTGTACTCCTTGTTTCTACAACAAACTTTGACGTCTGCTGCCAGCATTCTCAGATGGGATTTTTTTTTTAGTAATTCCACTACCAACCAGTATTGAGTGTCACCGAAAATGTTAATAATGCGAGCATCACGGGAAACGCAGGGCAACATAAAGACAGACTGCTAGCAGGCAAGACTTCTGTGTCCTCACCAACAGGATGACTGACCATGCTGTTCTCCTCCTCCTCATCCTCCTCCTCCTTTAAATAAAGAACCCCATGGCAATGGGGGATGAGGATGGTCTGATATGACCCTTTAACAGACTTTCCGTGATATAGTCCTTCATGGCTGGCCTTTCTGGAGAGATATTGTACAGTCTGCTCTTTGGCAACTTGGCACTAGGAACAAGATTAATGGTGCAGTCATAAGGAGGATGGGGAGGAAGGTCTTGGCACCCCTCCTCCAAGAACACATCCCCAAATTCAGACAGGTATTTCAGCACAGACTGGGATCCAGCTTAGCAAGCCAAGTATTCAAGCAGTGTCCTTGACAATTCTCACTCTACTTTACCACTTCCTGAGTCTGCCAATCTACCACAGGATTGTGCAGAGTGAGCCAAAAAAGTTTTTTACCTCTGAGTGCATGGCCCCTACCTGAAGATGTAAACCTTGGACGACTTGAGTCAAATATTCCTGTCTCAAAGGGGCGGAGTCGATAACAATTATGGGTATGGGTCTGGACAGAGTATGTGGATTGAGGCCTCGGACTTGGATGAACCTAGTGTCAATCAAGTTAAATCCCGCCCCACTGTCCAGAAACAAAGGATATGATGGCTAGCACTCAACTTAAAGATTAGAATGACGGTGCTAGTGAAAGGGGCCAGTGGTCCCATAAACAATAGTTTAAAAAAATCACTGCACACGTACGTGTTGAAAATTATGCCTCAAGTGAGAATTTATTAATAGTGATTGCTATTATTAAATTCTCATTTGAAGCATAATTTTCAACTCGTACATGTGCAGTGATTTTTTTGAACCACTGTCGAGATATGCAGACTTGTCTAATTTAATTTCACCCAGGTGAATTTCAGCTGGCAGAAGAAGTTGTGTCTAAAGGAGGTGATAAGTACACCTGGTTTGCTAACCTCCCCACAACCAGGGTCACTAGGTTTCCTGGTGGCTGTTTTACTGTGATGTCAGGAAGGAAATGTGCCCACAAAATAGCCCTTTTTGCCAAAGTAAAAACACACTCCCCCTTTTTTGCCGAACAGCAGACAGTTTTATAGAGTGAGTTGCCTCACCCACATGCACGGGTTCCTCAGATGATTCAGTTCCAATCTCCCTTGACCCCGGAGCTCCCACATACAGGGGTGTCTACCTATGTCTCTGACGAAGACAGCGATCAACCCAGATTGCCAGAGACATGGCTGCCTCAAGTGAGACTGGAGTCCCATACAGGGCTAAAGCATCCTTCACCCTTACTGTAAGCCTTTCACAGAACTGACTACGGATTGCAGGGTCATTCCACTTAGTGTTCGTGGCCCACATCCGAAACTCAAAGCAATACTCCAGCCAGTCTCCTTACTGAAGTTGGCGCAGTGTGGACTCAGCCAAGGAGACAAGAATGGGGTTGTCATATATAAGGCCCAGCATTATGAATTCCTCCACTGTCTGAGGCGACTGGGAGTCAGACAGGAGAGAAAATGCCCATGCTTGGGGGTCCCCCTGAAGGAGCGAGATTATGATCCCCACACGCTTCTCCCTGTACGTGAGAAAACTGGACATAACATGAAGTACAGTTTACAGGCCACCCGTAACATAGCAATCTTGTCATGTCCCTCAGAGAACCTGTCAGGCAAAGCGATCTTGGGCGCCACTATGGTTTGCCTGAGTGATGAGATTCCCACACCAGATGTATTAGGGTGCTGCAAAACAACCATGCGTAAATCTGCCACCTCTAGACTGAGCAGCTGCAGTTGCCCTGACAGAGCAATAATAGGATCCATAATGGATCAGAAAAAATGGTTATGGTCAGAGCTAATGTCATGACTCATCTTTCAGGTGACCCGGGACCAGGTACTCCTTCCCTGTCCTTAACACTAGGTTGCACCCTAGCTCGCCCTATTCCCTGGGATACTTCTGAAGGTGAAGTTGTCGGGGACGCCACCCTTGCCACATATTTCCTGAATCAGCCCTATGTCTGTTCTCATCACCTACGCAGGGAAGAGGGATACTGCCGTGCATCGCAGTATACCAACCCGACAAACAAGGCAACACGAACAAGGGTAACTGAAAATAGCAGGTATACAAATATTCACTCACAAATAACAGAGGAATGCACCAGGGAGTAGAGACTGAGGAAAAGCCAAAGGAAGAAGAGGGTAGGGAATTATCACACTTACAAACCCACGCAACAGTCACAGATAACTTCTCCGAACTCCTTCTCATATAAACACCTCTCCTCCAAGCCATGCAGCATAAACTTGCTCTGTCATGGGTTTCAATCAGGACCCAGATTATAAAGGGGATGGGAGTGGCTAACTGAGCACAGCTGACAGCTCAGATCACCAAAGCTCCCAACATGGATGATTGACTCCTGTTCTGCCAAAATAAATTAACACCATTTAACCCCTTTACCCCCAAGGGTGATTTGCACGTTAATGACCGGGCCAATTTTTACAATTCTGACCACTGTCCCTTTATGAGGTTATAACTCTGGAACGCTTCAACGGATCCCAGTGAATCTGACATGGTTTTCTCGTGACATATTGTACTTCATGACAATGGTAAAAATTCTTTGATAGTACCTGCGTTTATTTGTGAAAAAAAACGGAAATTTGGCGAAAATTATGAAAATTTAACAATTTTCCAACTTTGAATTTTTATGCAATTAAATCACAGAGATATGTCACACAAAATACTTAATAAGTAACATTTCCCACATGTCTACTTTACATCAGCACAATTTTGGAACCAAAATTTTTTTTTTGTTAGGGAGTTTTAAGGGATAAAATTTGACCAGCAATTTCTCATTTCTACAACACCATTTTTTTTAGGGACCACATCTCATTTGAAGTCATTTTGAGGGGTCTATATGATAGAAAATACCCAAGTGTGACACCATTCTAAAAACTACACCCCTCAAGGTGCTCAAAACCACATTCAAGAAGTTTATTAACCCTTCTGGTGCTTCATAGGAATTTTTTGAATGTTTAAATAAAAATGAACATTTAACTTTTTTTCACAAAAAATTTAATTCAGCTCCAATTTGTTTTATTTTACCAAGGGTAACAGGAGAAAATGGACCCCATACATTGTTGTACAATTTGTCCTGAGTACACCAATACCCCACATTTGGGGGTAAACCACTGTTTGGGCGCATGGCACAGCTCGGAAGCGAAAGGAGCGCCATTTGACTTTTCAATGCAAAATTGACTGGAATTGAGATGGGACGCCATGTTTCGTTTGGAGAGCCCCTGATGTGCCTAAACATTGAAACCCCCCACAAGTGACACCATTTTGGAAAGTAGACCCCCTAAGGAACTTATCTAGAGGTGTGGTGAGCACTTTGACCCACCAAGTGCTTCACAGAAGTTTATAATGTAGAACCGTAAAAACAAAAAATCATATTTTTTCACAAAAATTATATTTTCGCCCCCAATTTTTTATTTTTCCAAGGGTAAGAGAAGAAATTGGACCCCAAAAGTTGTTGTACAATTTGTCCTGAGTACGCTGATACCCCATATGTGGGGGTAAACCACTGTTTGGGCGGATGGGAGAGCCTGAAAAGGAAGGAGCGCCGTTTGACTTTTCAATGCAAAATTGACAGGAATTGAGATGAGACGCCATGTTGCATTTGCAGAGCCCCTAATGTACCTAAATAGTAGAAACCCCTCACAAGTGACACCATTTTGGAAAGTAGACCCCCTAAGGAACTTATCTAGATGTGTGGTGAGCGCTTTGACCCACCAAGGGCTTCACAGAAGTTTATAATGGAGAGCCGTAAAAATAAAACAAAACATTTTTCCCACAAAAATTATTTTTTAGCCCCCAGTTTTGTATTTTCCCGAGGGTAACAGGAGAAATTGGACCCCAAAATTTGTTGTCCAATTTGTCCTGAGTGCGCTGATACCCCATATGTGGGGGGAAACCACTGTTTGGGCGCATGGGAGGGCTCGGAAGGGAAGGAGTGCCATTTGAATGCAGACTGTTGTTGTCCTATTTGTCCTGAGTACGCTGATACCCCATATGTTGGGGTAAACCCCTGTTTGGGCACACGGGCGAGCTCGGAAGGGAAGAAGCACTGTTTTACTTTTTCAACGCAGAATTGGCTGGAATTGAGATCGGACGCCATGTCGCTTTTGGAGAGCCCCTGATGTGCCTGTGCCTGATGTGCCTAAACAGTGGAAACCCCCCAATTATAACTGAAACCCTAATCCAAACACTCCCCTAACCCTAATTCCAACGGTAACCCTAACCACACTTCTAACCCTGACACACCCCTAACCCTAATCCCAACCCTATTCCCAACTGTAAATGTAATCTAAACCCTAACTGTAACTTTAGCCCCAACCCAAACTGTAGCCCTAACCCTAGCCCTAACCCTAGCCCTAACCCTAGCCCTAGCCCTAAACCTAAACCCTAGCCCTAACCCTAGCCCTAACCCTAACCCTAGCCCTAACCCTAGCCCTAACCCTTACCCTAGCCCTAACCCTAGCCCTAGCCCTAATGGGAAAATGGAAATAAATACATTTTTTTAATTTTTCCCTAACTAAGTAGGTGATGAAGGGGGGTTTGATTTACTTTTATAGTGGGTTTTTTAGCGGATTTTTATGATTGGCAGCCGTCACACACTGAAAGACGCTTTTTATTGCAAAAAATATTTTTTGCGTTACCACATTTTGAGAGCTATAATTTTTCCATATTTTGGTCCACATAGTCATGTGAGGTCTTGTTTTTTGCGGGACGAGTTGACGTTTTTATTGGTAACATTTTCGGGCACGTGACATTTTTTGATTGCTTTTTATTCCGATTTTTGTGAGGCAGAATGACCAAAAACCAGCTATTCATGAATTTCTTTTGGGGGAGGCGTTTATACCGTTCCGCGTTTGGTAAAATTGATAAAGCAGTTTTATTCTTCGGGTCAGTACAATTACAGCGACACCTCATTTATATCATTTTTTTATGTTTTGGCGCTTTTATACGATAAAAACTATTTTATAGAAAAAATAATTATTTTGGCATCGCTTTATTCTCAGGACTATAACTTTTTTATTTTTTTTGCTGATGATGCTCTATGGTGGCTCAATTTTTGCGGGACAAGATGACGCTTTGAGCGCTACCATGGTTATTTATATCTGTCCTTTTGATCGCGTGTTATTCCACTTTTTGTTCGGCGGTATGATAATAAAGCGTTGTTTTTTGCCTCGTTTTTTTTTCTTACGGTGTTTACTGAAGGGGTTAACTAGTGGGCCAGTTTTATAGGTCGGGCCGTTACGGACGCGGCGATACTAAATATATGTACTTTTATTGTTTTTTTTTATTTATTTAGATAAAGAAATGTATTTATGGGAATAATATTTTTTTTTTTCATTATTTAGGAATATTTTTTTTTTTTTTTTTACACATTTGGAAAATTTTTTTTTCACTTTTTTACTTTGTCCCAGGGGGGGACATCACAGATCGATGATCTGACAGTTTGCACAGCACTCTGTCAGATCACCGATCTGATAGCAGTGCAGGCTGCTTCACAGTGCCTGCTCTGAGCAGGCTCTGTGAAGCCACCTCCCTCCCTGCAGGACCCGGATCCACGGCCATCTTGGATCCGGGTCTGGAGCAGGCAGGGAGAGAGGTAAGACCCTCGCAGCAACGCGATCACATCGCGTTGCTGCGGGGGGCTCAGGGAAGCCCGCAGCGAGCCCCGTCCCTGCGCGATGCTTCCCTGCACCGCCGGCACATCGCGATCATCTTTGATCCCGGTGTGCCAGGGGTTAATGTGCCGGGGGCGGTCCGTGACCGCTCCTGGCACATAGTGCCGGATGTCAGCTGCGATAGGCAGCTGACACCCGGCCGCGATCGGCCGCGCTCCCCCCGTGAGCGTCGTCGATCGCGCTGGACGTACTATCCCGCCCGTGGTCATAGGGGCCCACCCCACCTCGACGGGATAGTACGTCCGATTTCAGAAAGGGGTTAAAAAGAAGGTGAAGTGCTTCTTTTCAGAGCAGGAGTAGGAGCAATCAGATCTTGGAATCATAGAATGTTAGAGTTGGAAAGGAGCTTTGTGTCATAAGCAAATTTAATTAGTTTACTCTCAATTCCTTCATCTAAATCATTGATAAAGATGTTGAACAATACAGGGCTCAGGACAGAGCCCTGTGGTACCCCACTTGAGACATTCTTCCAACTGGATGTGCAGCCATTTACGACCACTCTTTGGGTCCGATCACTAAGCCAGTTATGAATCCACCTTACAGTTGCCTTGTCTATTCCATACTTAGTCATTTTTTCAATAAGGATTGTATGAGATACTTTGTCAAATGCTTTGCTGAAGTCAAGATATACTCTATCTACAGGATTTCCCTGATCCACCCAGTCAATGATTCTGTCATAGAAGGAAATTAAGTTAGTCTGACATGACTTATTTGTTACAAACCCATGCTGACTCTGTTTAACCATTTCATTTTTATCCAGGTACATACATACATGTTGTTTAATAATTTATTCAAAAATCTTTAGACGTCAGACTCACCGGCCTATAGTTCCCTGGGTTCACCTTCTTCCCTTTTTGAAGATAGGAACAACATTTGCTTCTCTCCAGTCTTCTGGGACTTCTCCTGTTCTCTAAGAATTTTCAAAGATTATGGAAAGTGGTTCAAAAATTTCTTCTGCTATCTCCTTCAGTACTCTGGGGTGTAATTCATCTGGACCTGGAGACTTGAATTCATTTATGTTAGCTAAGTGTTTCCTCACTATCTTTCTGTTTATAGATATCCTAGATTCTTCTATTCCCTTATTAGGTCAGTTGGTGTTACATTTCCTTTCTGAGAGAAAACAGATGCAAAATAAGAATTTAAAAGTTCGGCCTTCTCAACATCCTTTCTTACCATTTCATAATTTTCATCCTGTAAAAATCCTATAGCATCTTTGACTTTTCTTTTACTTTTGGCATATCCCCAAAATCCTTTTTTATTGCTTTTCACATCTCTTGCCAGTCTTCTGGCTCCTCTCTGTTGTGTTAGCCCCGTGACAGCCTCCTAATAGTTTGGGCTTCAGTAATAGGCTGCAAGTCAGATACTGTGCACTACATAGAAACACCACGTATATATATATCATTATGTATTTTATCTAGCAATTTTAGAACCCATATGTGCAGGTAAAAATAAATATACAAGTAAGATTACCAGGAAGGAAAAGTTGCAAAATTATGAGATTCATAGAACCAATTAACAATTTAATGATATGCAAATGATGAAAAAATAGAAAAAAAATGTCGACATCTCAATTTATTTAGTATTGATAAGGAGAACCTAGTTCAGAAATACATGCACTTACATGCCTTGGTATGCTTATCACTGAAGTTATTAATGGTTGCCTGAAGAATGATTTCCTGAATACACTTGGCAAATCATCAGTATCCATAGCTCTCCTTGCATCTATTGTCTAATGACAAACCAGATGTGCTTCATGGGAAAAAATTAAGGTAATGTTACAGGCCATTACAGCATGTTTAAGCCACACAGGCTGCTTACAGTAGCAGGAGCAACATGTGTCTTTGTGTTGTCGAGTTGAAAAATGGCTTCTGAGACACTTTGGAGAACTGATTATACCACTAATTCCATGACCAAATCAATGTAACACCAACCTTTAATGAAGGCTAGAGAGGTACAGCTACAGCACACTATGCTACCACACACCATAATCCCTGGTCAAGGATGTACCCTCATGAAGGTCTCATCATTGGCCTCATACAACCACTCTCAATGATTCAAGGTGCAGAGCAAGACGTTAATGGATGATGGACTATACAGGGGTTGGACAAAATAATGGAAACACCTAACGTTTTGGCATCATAATCTTCGAACATGTGATAAACATGCAAACCTTGACATATGGTAATGTTTTATAGCTGATTATTTGTGTTATGTGTATGTAAATTAACTGTTTGTTTTGCATAATTGTAAGAACATTGATGAGAATCTGATACCAATGGCAGACCTCTCGGATTTTCAAAGAGGCCAAATCGTTGGTGCACGTATGGCAGGCACTAGTGTAACAGAAAGTGCCCGAGTGCTTGGCATGTCAAGAGGTACTGTCTCCAAAGTAATGAGTGCATTTGAAAGAGAAAGGAAAAATGTTCGCAGCAAAGCACAGGTCTGGCCGAAAGTCAAAGTTGACTGAGATAGACCGTCGGACTCTAAAGCGAATTGTGAGAGAGGATCGCAAGACCACGGCTCCGCAAATCACTGCTGAGCTCAATAAACACCTACACAACACAGTTTACACGAAAACTGTTCGTCAGGAGCTGCATAAATCTGGATTCCACGGAAGAGCTGCAATTAGAAAACCGCTGCTCTCAATCACAAATGTTTCCAAGCATTTAGTGTGGTGTAGAAACCTCCACAATTGGTCCCTTGAGCAGTGGAAGCATGTGATATTTTAAGACGAATCATCGTTTACCCTATTTCCGACCTCTGGCCGAGTGTACATTTGGAGACAGCAGAAAGAAGCATTCCATCCAGACTGCCTTTCCCCAAAAGTAAAACATGGTGGAGGTTCTGTGATGATCTGGGGTGCTATTTCGTGGAGATACGCCAGGCCAATGATATCCCTTCATGGAGATTATTTAGGCATTTTTGGCGACCAAGTGCATACAATGGTTCAAGCACTGTTCCTGGAGGGGAACGCCATCTTTCAGGATGATAATGCACCAATTCATACAGCTAGAATCGTTAAAGCATGGCACGAGGAACATTCTAATGAAGCTGAGCATCTCATCTGGCCCCCACAATCCCCAGACCTCAACATTTTTGAGCATTTATGGTCGATTTTAGAGATTCAAGTTAGACGTCGATTTCTGCCGCCATCGTCGCTCAAAAAACTGGAGGGGGGTTTAACTGCAGAATGGGCTAAAATTCCTTTGGAAACAATTCACACCTTGTATGAATCCATACCTCAGAGAATTGAGGCTGTAATCGCCGCAAAAGGTACACCATATTAAACTAAGTTTTGTTGATGTTTCCAGGTGTTTCCATTATTTTGTCCAACGCCTGTTAAGGTACCGTCACACTTAGCGACGCTGCAGCGATACCGACAACGATCCGGATTGCTGCAGCGTCGCTGTTTGGTCGCTGGAGAGCTGTCACACAGACCGCTCTCCAGCGACCAAAGATGCCGGTAACCAGGGTAAACATCGGGTAACTAAGCGCAGGGCCGCGCTTAGTAACCCGATGTTTACCCTGGTTACCATCCTAAAAGTAAAAAAAACAAACACTACATACTTACCTACAGCTGTCTGTTCTCCAGCGCTGTGCTCTGCACTCCTCCTGTACTGGCTGTGTGAGCACAGCGGCCGGAAAGCAGAGCGGTGACGTCACCGCTCTGCTTTCTGGCTGACCGACGCTCACAGCCAGTACAGGAGGAGAGCAGAGCACAGCGCTGGAGGACAGACAGCGGTAGGTAAGTATGTAGTGTTTGT
Organism: Ranitomeya imitator; assembly: GCF_032444005.1. Taxonomy (NCBI): domain Eukaryota; kingdom Metazoa; phylum Chordata; class Amphibia; order Anura; family Dendrobatidae; genus Ranitomeya; species Ranitomeya imitator. The sequence continues at coordinate 376,233,231 of NC_091286.1, read as the reverse complement.
TTTTTTTTACTTTTAGGATGGTAACCAGGGTAAACATCGGGTTACTAAGCGCGGCCCTGCGCTTAGTTACCCGATGTTTACCCTGGTTACCAGTGAAGACATCGCTGAATCAGTGTCATACACGCCGATTCAGCGATGTCTGCGGGGAGTCCAGCGACCAAATAAAGTTCTGGACTTTCTTCCCCAACCAGCGATGGCACAGCAGGGGCCTGATCGCTGCTGCCTGTCACACTGGACAATATCGCTAGCGAGGACGCTGCAACGTCACGGATCGCTAGCGATATCGTCTAGTGTGACGGTACCTTAAGTCTATCCTCTTCACCAATGAGTCTAGCATTTGTATTGAACACAATGACGGATGAAGATTGGTCTGGAGAACACATGAGCAACACCATGAAGAGGCCTTCATGAGGGTATGTGACACTGGTACTACTGCTGGGATTAATATGCAAAGTAGCATGATGTACAGTAGTAGGACCACTCTAGTTTACACTTCAGGTACATTAACAGCTCAAGGTTACACTGATTTGCTCATGCAACTAGTGGCATGGCCATTTCTCCATAGTGTACCAGAAGATGTTTTTCAACATGGCAACACCAGGCTGCATGTTACACCTACTATTGTGAGCAGCCTGCATGGCTTAAATGTGCTATCATGACCTGCAGCGTTTCTGGACTTGACTCCTGTCAAGCACATCTGGGATATCATTGGTCAGAAATTGCAAAGTGAGTTGCCAGCAGCAGATCTTGATGATTTGTGTGTCCATGTGCAATCAGTGTGGCAGAACATTCCATGGATAACCATTAGTAACAACATTGATAATATGCCATGGTGTTAAAAATGCTGAATAAATTGAGATATTTAAAACATTTGGTTTCCATTTTTTCATTGTATACATGACATTCACATATCTATAATTGCCATAATCACACAACTTTTCTTTCTTGCGGTTGCAATTTTAATATTGAAGGGTATAAGTTACACTTTCTAAACTAAGCAAATATATCACCACCAGATTTATCAATACATATTGCACAAATTATTAAATAAGTCTTAAACTTGATAAAGCTGGTGGACTTATTTTGAAAATCCAAGCCAGAGTCTCTCTATAGTCCTTTTTGTAAGTTAATCCTCAATTTCTGCCCAAGTAGCCTTATTGAATGCTCTTCTGTGCCCTTCCTCCACTGCAGAATTATTAGACTGCTATGTACTAGCAGTAGCTTTTAAGCTGAATGGGTAGAGAATGAATTCCCTGGACTCAGAAAATACATACTTTAATGTCAGGATTCTACATTAAGATTTATATTTTCAAAGTATGTACAACATCCTCATCGGGTCTACAAGATCTCTTTAACATGTATGCAGTTTGAAAAAATTCTGTATGACATCATGTATTGTTATAAAATGTTAAGCTTTATGGGATTTTCAGGGTCCCCAACACAGTTAATGTAATACTTTACTTTTAGTAGATATATAGACAACTATTGCCTATTTGTATCTAATATGCAGTATTTTTTTTTTAATTAGGAGAGCCTCCACAGAGTGCAGCAGACCATGCTCTGGAATACATGAAGAACAAAGAACATGGCGGAGGCGCCTTAATTATTGTTAGCAAGTCAGGGGAATGGGCACCAAGATTCACTACAACAAGAATGGCATGGGTTAGTGTTGAAAACAATTTATTAACCTATGGGCTCAACCCTGGAGAAAATTTCCAAGAATGCATACACCCGTAAAGTATGTTATGAGATAATACTGGTACTAATAATATTTGTTGTACATTTTAGTTATTACCATACAAAATTGAAGACCTACCATGTTCAGTAACACGTGCATTACATAAAGATCGGTGATCTGTCCAACTGTTCTAATAACGTTATCTGTAATGTATTGTTGGATTACATTTGTGTTGATTTTTTCTCTATATAGTGGACTCATGAACATTTTTGAGAATACTTACTAAGTGGTTGATAGCATGTTACAGAAATATAATATGGTGTTAATCAAATTTGTCAGAATAGATCTGTTTTATTCCCATTATCCTGTTTGTCAAAATGTCACAATGATAATTTTGTGCTATTCAGTTGAGATGAGCGAATCTTTTGAAATTCCACTTCACCAATTTCACTGAACTCACTGAATTTCACTCAATTTTACCGAATTAATAATAAAAAAATGCCCAACTGTTGTGAAAAAAAATGTGCTTAACACTCACAGGCTCTGTATTCAATCCATTTTATGCTATTTAATGCAATCTTACACTGCCATGCTGATCACCCTATCTGCCAGATCACTGAAGGCTGGATAAAAAAAACTTCATAATACCAAATTGAGACAGCACTTGCTACTGATCCAAATTGTTGACCCGGAAATTGGGCTAAGGGTATCTGCCAGAGAAAGGACAGTGCAGGTATTACTGAACTTGGCTGTTCAGGTGGTGTGTCTCTGTTTGCTGATGTGTATCACTTTGACACAGCATAAGATAATAAATCTGGTTTATTATGCCAAATATACTGTAATTACTGCTACTGAAGCCTTGGCTATGTGTTGCAGTGGCAATGCTGTCATAGGCGGTAGAGCATTGTCTCTACGGAGCTTAGAGAGGTCTGCTGGTGAGATATGTGGTTGGTTGACGTCTGCTCAGCAACAGTTCAACCGAGCTGGGAACACAGTTTGTCCTGTTAATGTACCTATTTTGACTCCCATTTGGAGGCACAAAATAATTCAACCCATTTTATATGCATTATAAGGTAAATTTCTAAGTAATAACTCTAAATGGTATTTATCAAATAACAAATATAATATCATATTGTTCCTGAACAATTAAGTCGGCTATACCAAAACTAGTAATAAACCAATAACACTGGTCAACGCAATTTTTCTGGCAAAAGGTTTTAAAACATATTTTAAGTCAATTTTGGCTGCTGATTATGAATATGAACTCCGTTTTTGGCTACCACATCAGGATTTTGAGATATTTTCAATTTTTGATAAAAATTACTCCTTATGTTTTATGATAAAAACACATGATTTTCGGTACTACATTTTGTACATTTTTAATCAAGGAATAACAAAGATTAGAATGTCTATGTACAGCAAATCAAATATACCCGTATATACTCGAGTATAAGCCGACCCGAGTATAAGCCGACCCCCCTAATTTTGCCACAAAAAACTGGGAAAACTTATTGACTCGAGTATAAGCCTAGGGTGGAAAATGCAGCATTTACCGGTGAATTTCAAAAATAAAAATAGATGCTCCATACCGTTCATTATTGCCCCATAGATGCTCCATATACAACTGTGCTATATAGAATGCTCTGCACCGTTGATTATGGCCCCATAGATGCTCCTTATAATGCTGTGCCATATATGCTCTGCACCTTTGATTATGGCCCCATAGATGCTCCTTATAATGCTGTGCCATATAGAATGCTCTGCACCTTTGATTATGGCCCCATAAATGCTCCTTATGTTGTGCCATATATGCTCTGCACCTTTGATTATGGCCCCATAAATGCTCCTTATAATGCTGTGCCCCATATATGCTCTGCATCTTTATGGCCCCATAGATGCCCCTTATAATGCTGTGCCCCATATATGCTCTGCATCTTTATGGCCCCATAGATGCTCCTTATAATGCTGTGCCCCATATATGCTCTGCACCTTTATGGCCCCATAGGTGCTCCTTATAATGCTGTGCCCCATATATGCTCTGCATCTTTATGGCCCCATAGGTGCTCCTTATAATGCTGTGCCCCATATATGCTCTGCACCTTTATGGCCCCATAGGTGCTCCTTATAATGCTGTGCCCCATATATGCTCTGTACCTTTGATTATGGCCCCATAGGTGCTCCTTATAATGCTGTGCCCCATATATGCTCTGCACCTTTATGGCCCCATAGGTGCTCCTTATAATGCTGTGCCCCATATATGCTCTGCACCTTTGATTATGGCCCCATAGGTGCTCCTTATAATGCTGTGCCCCATATATGCTCTGCACCTTTGATTATGGCCCCATAGGTGCTCCTTATAATGCTGTGCCCCATATATGCTCTGCACCTTTATGGCCCCATAGGTGCTCCTTATAATGCTGTGCCCCATATATGCTCTGCACCTTTATGGCCCCATAGGTGCTCCTTATAATGCTGTGCCCCATATATGCTCTGCACCTTTGATTATGGCCCCATAGGTGCTCCTTATAATGCTGTGCCCCATATATGCTCTGCACCTTTATGGCCCCATAGGTGCTCCTTATAATGCTGTGCCCCATATATGCTCTGCACCTTTATGGCCCCATAGGTGCTCCTTATAATGCTGTGCCCCATATATGCTCTGCACCTTTATGGCCCCATAGGTGCTCCTTATAATGCTGTGCCCCATTTATGCTCTGCACCTTTATGGCCCCATAGGTGCTCCTTAGAATGCTGCTGGTGCTGCCATAAAAAAAAAAAAATCCCATACTCACCTCTCTTCTCAGGACGCCAGCGCTTTCAATATTTACCTGCTCCTCTGCGGCTCCGTCTCCAGCGCTGACGCTCAGCAGAGGGCGCGCACTGACTACGTCACAGCGCCCTCTAACCTGAGCGTCATTGCTAGAGGACGCTGGAGATGGAGCCGCACCGGAGCGAGGAGCAGGTAATTATAGCGCTGCGCTCCCCTTACCTGCTGCGGCGCGGTCCCTGCAGTCCCTGGCTTCTCCGGCGCTGCAGATTCTTCCTGTAATTGAGCGGTCACATGGCACCGATCATTTACAGCAATGAATATGCGGCTCCTCCCCTATGGGGGTAGAGCTGCCTATTCATTTCTGTAATGAGCGGTGCCATGTGACCGCTCAGTGCAGGAAGAATCTGCAGCGCCGGAGAAGCCAGGGACTGCAGGGACCGCGCTGGGAGCAGGTAAGTATGACTACACAGCCCCCGCTCTCCCTCCCCTGCTGACACCCGGGTATATGACTCGAGTATAAGCCGAGAGGGGGACTTTCAGCCCAAAAAAATGGGCTGAAAATCTCGGCTTATACTCGAGTATATACGGTACTTACAGAATTAAACTACAAAATATAAAATCACATATACCGGTATATGGCACACAGATGAATGACAAATGGCAGTTATTTGAACTTTCTTTTCTTGGCTGATCTGTGATGTACAGCTTCTGGGTTGTCTCTCATCAAGCTCCAGCAATAGTCAGCCATCATATGTGAGTCCCACCGGCCTTAATACCGTTCTTCCATTGTTTTAATGTCCTGATGAAAACGATTCCCTTGTTCCTCGCTCACATCCCCAAGGTTCTCTGGAAAAAAGTCCAAATGGCCGTGTAAATAGTGAATCTTGATACTCATTCTACATTCAAGATTTCGCAGACTCATTAGTAGCTCTTCCACAATCTCTTCATAGTTGTCTGCTTTCTTATTCCCTAGAAAATTCTGCACCACATTACAAAATGCATTCCAAGCTCTTTCTTCTGTCTCATTCATTGATGTGATAAAATTTGGATCTCTAATAAGTGTTCTTATTTGAGGTCCATCAAATATTCCAGCCTTTTTCTTCTCTTCACTAAGACCAGGAAAAGTTGAACATATATACTGTAGTTAAAGCATTCTCAACTGTGATTGAGAGCTTTGACAAACTGCTTCATCAATCTAAGTTTTATGTGTAAGGGAGGAAAGACAATGTCCTTCCTATCCACTAGAGGATCATGGATGACATTTTTATCGCCAGATGCCAAACTCTATCGCTGAGGCCATTCAGTTTTCACCCAATGCTCTGCTGTAGCTCTACTGTCACAGTAGCACAGAAAACAAGGGTGGTATCATAACAAATGGGAATTATGCATGTTCAAAGAAAACAAAGATATTCTCACATTTATTGGGAGACTAAATGAAAACTAAATTTACCTTAGTGAATCGTATAAACCGGCACTTTTCATACACTACTTATATTTATCATGGAATTCATGAAAATGGGCTACATACCTATAGCGCAAAAATGTGATGTGATAGAGAAATTATAAGATCAGATTTGAATTCAGCACCCTCAAATTAGTCTAAAACTGTTCTTAAAGTCCATGCCAGAAATTTTTTTTTTGTAGACCAGTGTAATAAGCAACATAAAGGGTATAAATACCGCCACACAATGACCATATTATCACCATACAGTGCAATATAGGCAGTAATATCAGTGTTGATCTTTGTAAAGAGATATATTTTCTGTAACAGCATGGACATTTGCTGTGGTTCCCCAATACCAGTAATTCCCAAACTCCAGCCCTCATGGTCCCCAACACAACATGTTTTCAAGATTTCTTAACTATTGCACAGGTGATGCAAAAGGCATAACAAATTGCCAGAAGCTCTCTTCTCTCTGCAATGCTAATGAAATGCTAAAAACATGATCTGCTAGGGACTGTGAGGACTGAGTTTGAGAAACACTGCTCTATACCCACGATTAGGGTGAGCTATCCTAGTCGTAAACATTGTTACCCACATATGGGCCCACTCAGATATTTTGGTCCCCTTAGCTGAAATCCTTATTACGCCTCTGTACTGTAATATTGGTGTGATATGCATAGATGTCAAAATTGACTACTAAGAGTCAAAGAAATAAAAAAATTGTTTGTGACATGCACACTTTGTGTGATAGACAGTCACAGCTAAATGTCAGTGTTTTTAAAATGCTCTTTTGTATTATTCTTAACACAATTCTCCCCTTCCCAAAAAGAAATAAACAACAAAATTTGATGCCTAAAGAACAGCAGAGATAAAAGCTATAGTATTGCTGTAGCATGTACGAATGTCAAAATTGACTACTAAAACAGGTATGCAAAAAAAATCAGTTGTTTGTGACACACATTATTTGTGTGGTACATAGTTGAAGTAAAATATCTGGATTTTTTTAAATTCTTTTTTGTGTTTTTTAACACAATTATTCCCCTTTTTCTAAAAAGAAATGAACAAGAAATGCTGAGCATCAACAACTGGCCATAGTATGACATGTATAGATGTCAAATTAGACTAATATAGCAGATGTGCAAAATCTCATTACAGTAGTTTGTGACGTGCACACTTTGTCTGACAGACAGCAGTTTATATTTAGTTTACATTCAGCAGCGTTATCGGCTTGCTGTCTTTATTAGGGGTAATGAAAAAGATGTACCATTGAAATGCTGCAGCTGCAGTGGCAGTGACTATCCAATGCACTACAGTTGTGCTCAAAAATTTTCGTACCCCGGCAGAATTTTTGCTTTCTTTGTCTTTTTTTCAGAGGATATGAATGATAACTCAAAAACTTTTTCTCCGCTCATGGTTAGTGGTTGGGTGAAGCCATTTATTGTCAAACTACTGTGGTTTCTCTTTTTAAATCATAATGACAACCCAAAACATCAAAAGTTCACATATCCCATTTCTTAATACTGTGTACTGCCCCCTCTAACATCAATGACAGCTTGAAGTCTTTTGTGGTAGTTGTGGATAAAGTTCTTTATTTTCTCAGATGGTAAAGCTGCCCACTCTTCTTGGCAGAAAGCCTCCAGTTCCTGTAAATTCCTGGACTGTCTAGCATGAACTGCAGGCTTGAGATGGCGCCAGACTAACTCAACGATATTGAGGTAAGGAGACTGAGATGGCCACTCCAGAACCTTCACTTTGTTCTGCTGCTGCCAAAGACAGGTCAACTTAGCCATGTATTTTGGATCATTGTCATGTTGGAATGTCCAAGTATGTCCCATGTGCAGTTTCCGGGCTGGCTGATGATTGCAAATGTGCCTCCAGTATTTTCTGATAACGTGCCGCATTTGCACAGTAATGGCTTTCTTCTGGTGACTCGACCATGCAGCCCATTTTTCTTCAAGTGCCTACTTACTGTGCATCTTGAAACAGCCACACAGCTAGGTTTTCAGAGAGTCCTCTATTTCAGCTGATGTTATTTGTGGTTTTTTTTTTTCATCCCGAACAATTTTCCTGGCAGTTGTGGACGACATTTTTGTTGGTCTACCTGACCGTCATTTTGTTTTTACAGAGCTCTTGATTTTCCATTTGCTAATCACAGTTTGAACGCTGCTGACTGGCATTATCAATTCCTTGGATATCTTTTTGTATCCCTTTCCTGTTTTATACACTTCAACTACCTTTTCCTGTAGATTCGGTGACAATTCTTTTGCTTTCCTCATGACTCACAATCCAGAAATGACAGTGGCCAGATGAAAGATGCAAAAGTCTGTCTGGATCCCAGAACTTGACTCAGCTTTTATGCACACACACTGATTACAAGCAAACAGGTCACGAGCAAAGGATGTTACCTTTAGTAGCCATTCAAACCTATTTGTGTTAACTTCTGTGCATGTTATCAGGCCAAAATCACCAGGGTATGTGAACTTTTGATCAGGGTCATTTGGATGTTTTGTCTTGTCATTTTGATTTAAAAAGAGAAAACACAGAAGTTTGACAATAAATGGCTTCACCCAGCCACTAACCATGAGTGGAGAAAAGTTTTAGTGTTATCTTTCATATTTTCTGAAAAAGGCCAAGAAAGCAAAAATTCTGCAGGGGTATGTAAACTTTTGAGCACAATTATATACAGTTAGGTCCATATATATTTGGACAGAGACAACATTTTTCTAATTTTGGTTATAGACATTATCACAATGAATTTTAAACCAAACAATTCAGATGCAGTTGAAGTTCAGACTTTCAGCTTTCATTTGAGGGTATCCACATTAAAATTGGATGAAGGGTTTAAGAGTTTCAGCTCCTTAACATGTGTCACCCTGTTTTTAAAGGGACCAAAAGTAATTGGACAATTGACTCTAAGGCTATTTCATGGACAGGTGTGGGCAATCCCTTTGTTATGTCATTCTTAATTAAGCAGATAAAAGGCCTGGAGTTGATTTGAGTTGTGGTGCTTGCATTTGGAAGGTTTTGCTGTGAAGAAAACATGCGGTCAAAGGAGCTCTCCATGCAGGTGAAACAAGCCATCCTTAAGCTGAGAAAACAGAAAAAAAACATCCGAGAAATTGCTACAATATTAGGAGTGGCAAAATCTACAGTTTGGTACATCCTGAGAAAGAAAGAAAGAAAGAAAGAAAGAAAGAGAAAGAAAGCAAGCACTGGTGAACTCATCAATGCAAAAAGACCTGGGCGCCCACGGAAGACAACTGTGGCGGATGATCGCAGAATAATCTCCAAGGTGAAGAGAAACCCCTTCACAACAGCCAACCAAGTGAACAACACTCTCCAGGAGGTCGGCGTATCAATATCCATATCTACCATAAAGAGAAGACTGCATGAAAGTAAATACAGAGGGTTCACTGCACGGAGCAAGCCACTCATAAGCATCAACAATAAAAAGGCTAGACTGGAATTTGCTAAAAAAAAATCTAAAAAAGCCAGCACAGTTCTGGAAGAACATTCTTTGGACAGATGAAACCAAGATCAACCTCTACCAGAATGATGGAAATAGAAAAGTATGGCGAAGGCATGGTACAGCTCATCATCCAAAGCATACCACATCATCTGTAAAACACGGTGGAGGCAGTGTGATGGCTTGGGCATGCATGGCTGCCAGTGGCACTGGGTCACTAGTGTTTATTGATGATGTGACACAGGACAGAAGCAGCCGAATTAATTCTGAGGTATTCAGGGACATACTGTGTGCTCAGATCCAGCCAAATGCAGCCAAATTGATTGGTTGTCATTGCATACTACAGGTGGGCAATGACCCAAAACATAAAGCCAAAGCAACCCAGGAGTTTATTAAAGCAAAGAAGTGGAATATTCTTGAATGGCCAAGTTAGCCCCCTAATCTCAACCCAATTGAGCATGCATTTCACTTGTTAAAGACTAAACTTCAGACAGAAAGGCCCACAAACAAACAGCAACTGAAAACCACCGCAGTGAAGGCCTGGCAGAGCATCAAAAAGGAGGAAACACAGCGTCTGGTGATGTCCATGAGTTCAAGACTTCAGGCAGTCATTGCCAACAAAGGGTTTTCAACCAAGTGCTAGAAATGAACATTTTATTTAAAATTATTTAATCTGTCCAATTACTTTTGGTCCCTTTAAAAACAGGGTGGCACATGTTAAGGAGCTGAAACTCCTAAACCCTTCATCCAATTTTAATGTGGATACACTCAAATGAAAGCTGAAAATCTGAACTTCAACTGCATCTGAATTGTTTTGATCAAAATTCATTGTGGTAATGTCTATAACCAAAATTAGAAAAATGTTGTCTCTGTCCAAATATCCAAATATATATGACCTAACTGTATATAACTTTTGTTATCAATCACTGTTGCTGCCAGCTCTAATAGCTCTCTCTCTCTCCCTATCAATTAAATTTTATTGCATTGTTTCTTTTTTCACAGACTACACCAATCTTCTTCACTGCCGCTATTGTACAGCACACATTATCTATACAATTTGACCACTTTTCTTATCACTATTGCAAAGCTGTGAACTTTGACACACACTCACAAACATGGCTACTGCATTCTCTGTCTCTGCGTTTATACAGGCTATGATAATTTCTTATGATTGACAGTGTTATATCATGTGAGGTATTATGAGTAAGCCTGCTTGGTCACACCCAAGGTCATGTGAGCCTTGTCTTGCTGATGCAGTCTTAGGCATTTTGCAAAACTGTGGGCATTTTGATTATTTATGTGAAGCAAATTTCAAATTGTTAGAATTTGCTGTGTCCAATGAATTCCAATAGATGGTCCGATTCATTCACATCTACTCTTTAGTTAACAGGAAAAATTACAAAATAATGTGGATTCATACTTATCCAAGACTATTTATGAGCTGGGTCAACTTCTGTCCTTCAGGTTGCTATGTATTTGTACATACATCTCAAACTGTCAATCACTGCACTAGTGTTGTTGGGGGAGGATCTGAAGTGACCCTTCACGGTTGACCCAGTGATTTCCAGATTAATCCACAGGGCATTGCCGGCAACTGAGAATGACCAGACTGAGACGTTTCTCTCTTTGGGAGGATCAAGCAGATCTCTAAGCCCCGTTTATTATGTCACTTCTTTTGTAGTTTTAGCAAGTTTTACTTCAACCAATAGTATAAAATCACACTTGCAGCACTTAACCTATAAAAATGCAGGAAAACCGGAAACTACATATATGGCCGTGTCTACGTGGCATAGGAAAAAAAAACATAACAGCTTGTGTGTCAAGGTCTTGCAGAACAATACACCCTCAGTCTCATATCTTGTTCAGGCTAGAACAATCTGGCCTCACAACAACTATGAACTTTTACCTAGTTATATAACAGAAATTGTTTCGTAAACAACAAGATGGAGTAAAAAAGCACAAAATGAAGCCCGCTTTATTCTTTCTTAATTTTAGTCCTTCACAGTGTCATGGAGAGGCAGGAGTTGTGCTCCCCTCATACATTTCATGGCTCATATTTATGACATAACTCTTTCATCAATTCTGGTAACGAAACAGCAGAAAATCTTTTGTTGTGCCACTTTGGCAATTAGGAGTATAAATCATGTAGATGTAATGTAATGTAAAAGATGTAGATGTAAAGATGCCTTTAAAAGGCAAAGTATAGTTACAAGGTTAGATCGTTTTAATTCTCATATTCTAGCATCTTTTATTTGTGCCAAAAAGATGCATTCTACCAGTACCATTGAACTGGCTTCTAACATCAACCTGGACAAATGTGTTTTTTTTTTTGCTATATTTGTTGCTTATTTTTGTTTTTGTTGCTGTTTGTCTGTATTCTCACAGGGGATAAATATTTTATATTGGGGAAGTAATTGATAGCAATAAAAAGAAATATATGAAAATTGAAGGATACATTCAAAATATAGAAAACAATTCTCTATTTTATGGTTTAGGATAAATTACAGACATGTTACATGTGTGAATAATTTATTTCTGGAAATAAATACTTAAAATAGTTATGATTAAAAGTGTATCAGAAAGGATTTTAGATTCTTAGGCTGTGTGCACGCGTTGTGGATTTTTCACGTTTTTTTGCTATGAAACGCATAGAAATGCATTCATTATGCATCCCATCATTTAGAATGCATTCCACAATTTTTGCGCACATGATGTGTTTTTTTACGCAAAAATATGCATGGTGGTAAAAAACGGATCATGTTCATTAATTTTGCGGATTTTTTGCGTTTTTCCCACTATTTAATGCATTGGGAAGCTCCGGAAAAAAAACACAAAAAAAACGCACAAAAAAGCATCAAAACGAGCAAAAAACGCATCAAAAACGTGAGAAAAACGCGGGGAAAAAATGCATGCGGATTTCTTGCAGAAAATGTCTGGTTTTGCTCAGGAAATTTCTGCAAGAAATCCTGAACGTGTGCACATAGCCTGAATATTACAATATTTCATATTTGGTAAAGCTGTAGAACTTGGTTTCATTAAAGCAATGCCTATATTGCTGTTAAAAAAAATTAATGGGGTGGAATAACAAGCTAGGGCACACTACAAGCTAAAGTTGTCAAATATTATTAGTAAAGTTTTGGGGAAATGATCGCAGTCATTAATCCCCAATTATTAGTGCAGCCATAATGGCTGATGATGGAGGAACATGTGACCACACCTGTCCATCATCCTACTACCAACTGAAAAGGAAAAAAAACAACATCATAGAATTTTTAGATTGAAAAAAGGGGTATGTAAAAAAATGTAATGCACTTCAAAAATTTGTATGGATATGGGGCCCATTACCCCTGATATATCATCTAGAATTTTTACATTTGAAAAGATTTTTGATTTGATGGAAAATGTTTAACCCTGATATAACATATTACAGGCCCTGTATATCTATAGTTTAAGAAATGTATGACTAATTTATATAATCTATATGTGTCTGTACTACTTAGAAGAGCTGAACTGTTTTCTCCTGCTGGATCTAATTTTATTACCTTTTCATGTTGTGATGGGAGGGTGAGTTGTGAGTGGGGTTTTAGTTTAGTTTTTATTTGTTTTGTGAAAATCGTAAATGTAAGATTTGAATAAAATTGATCTAATATAAAAAAGTTGAGTTAGGCATAGAACACACAAGTATGTGGTTCTTATTTGTTGGACAAAAAGCTCTTTTTAGCAAGTCACTCATATTCATAAAATCCACTACTAATTATATGCCATGCCTATAGCTAAAGGGGTTGTCCACTATTCTGACAACTTTATCTCAATCTGAATGTTTGCCCCCATTAAAATAAACCTCTGGTACTGGCGCCATTCTAATCTTGTAAGCTTTTGCGCTCCTGGGGCTCAGGTCACATTGCTACATGAAGTGAGCCGAGCCCTGCACCCAATCAGTGGTGGTTTCCTTGGACCAACGTTTGAAAATCAAACATCAAGAGGATGTTGTAGAGCCTCAGCCCTGGCTTCCTGTTGTTGTTCGATACATCCGAAGGTGGTGCCAGTGAAGCTGGTGCTGATTGGGTTCAGGGCTCATATGTCATAAGAACCTCACAAGAGCTCCAGGAAGACACGTACCAGAGGTGAGAATAAGTGCTTTTAAATTAAAATTGGCAATCATTCACATTGAGAAGGGTTGTCCTAGTCGTGGACAACGCCTTTAACTGCTTTTTACATGTCATCAGCTAGACAATAGGAAGAAATATTTTTGTTGCCTAAGTTACTCCTGTGCGGGTATACAGTACAGACCAAAAGTTTGGACACACCTTCTCATTTAAAGATTTTTCTGTATGTTCATGACTATGAAAATTGTAAATTCACACTGAAGGCATCAAAACTATGAATAAACACGTGTGGAATTATATACTTAACAAAAAAGTGTGAAACAACTGAAATTATGTCTTATATTCTAGGTTCTTCAAAGTAGCCACCTTTTGCTTTGATGACTGCTTTGCACACTCTTGGCATTCTCTTGATGAGCTTCAAGAGGTAGTCAACGGAAATGGTCTTCCAACAATCTTGAAGGAGTTCCCAGAGATGCTTAGCACATGTTGGCCCTTTTGCCTTCACTCTGCGGTCTAGCTCATCCCAAACCATCTCGATTGGGTTCAGGTCTGGTGACTGTGGAGACCAGGTCATTTGGCGTAGCACCCCATCACTCTCCTTCTTGGTGAAATAGCCCTTACACAGCCTGGAGGTGTGTTTGGGGTCAGTGTGCTGTTGAAAAATAAATGATGGTCCAACTAAACGCAAACTGTGTGGAATAGCATGCCGCTACAAGATGCTGTGGTAGCCATGCTGGTTCAGTATGCCTTCAATTTTGAATAAATCCCCAACAGTGTCACCAGCAAAGCACCCCCACAACATCACACCTCTTCCTCCATGCTTCACGGTGGGAACCAGGCATGTAGAGTCCATCCGTTCACCTTTTCTGCGTCGCACAAAGACATGGTGGTTGGAACCAAAGATCTCAAATTTGGACTCATCAGACCAAAGCACAGATTTCCACTGGTCTAATGTCCATTCCTTGTGTTCTTTAGCCCAAACAAGTCTCTTCTGCCTGTTGCCTGTCCTTAGCAGTGGTTTCCTAGCAGCTATTGTACCATGAAGGCCTGCTGCACAAAGTCTCCTCTTAACAGTTGTTGTAGAGATGTGTCTGCTGCTAGAACTCTGTGTGGCATTGACTTGGTCTCTAATCTGAGCTGCTGTTAACCTGCGATTTCTGAGGCTGGTGATTCGGATAAACTTATCCTCCGAAGCAGAGGTGACTCTTGGTCTTCCTTTCCTGGGGCGGTCCTCATGTGAGCCATTTTCTTTGTAGCGCTTGATGGTTTTTGCAACTGTACTTGGGGACACTTTCAAATTTTTCCCAATTTTTCAGACTGACTGACCTTCATTTCTTAAAGTAATGATGGCCACTTGTTTTTCTTTACTTAGCTGCTTTTTTATTGCCATAATACAAATTCTAACAGTCTATTCAGTAGGACTATCAGCTGTGTATCCACCAGATTTCGGCACAACACAACTGATGGTCCCAACCCCATTTATAAGGCAAGAAATCCCACTTATTAAACCAGACAGGGCACACCTGTGAAGTGAAAACCATTCCCGGTGACTACCTCTTGAAGCTCATCAAGAGAATGCCAAGAGTGTGCAAAGCAGTCATTAAAGCAAAAGGTGGCTACTTTGAAGAACCTAGAATATAAGACATATTTTCAGTTGTTTCACACTTTTTTGTTAAGTATATAATTCCACATGTGTTAATTCATAGTTTTGATGCCTTCAGTTTGAATGTACAATTTTCATAGTCATAAAAATACAGAAAAATCTCAATGAGAAGGTGTGTCCAAACTTTTGGTCTGTACATATGGTTATATATGGTCTTTAATGCCATACCACAAAAGGTAGTAATGTCAAAACCAAGTAAATATATAATCAAAAAAGTGTAGTCACATATCTTATGTCTAGTAATATTGAGAACTATAATTCATGACCGAGACATAAGGAGTTAACATGATCGAGTGAAATCATTCCACTCCTTGTATGTTCTCAGAAAGTAATTTTTATCCCTGTGATGCAAAATTGGCCACAATCCCCCAGAGGATTCAGTTTTGATTTTCTCTTGATTAAATCCCCAGGCCTGAGTAGGTTTGTACATGACGGACGTGGGTCTATTTTCAACCTTCTTAACTATGCCTGCATGTAACATTTTAATTTACTCATTGAAAGCCAAGTATGCGAAATGATATAATCTTACTCTAAGAAAGTCTCAATTGAAAATCCAAATATATCATAATGTGGAGGCTTCTAAAGTTGATAAGCTTTCCCTCCAGAGACATGAACTCTTATCTATTCTGTAAAGTACATTTATTAAACAGCATAAAAGATTATTCTGCATACACGCAAGTCACAGAGTTGCAGGAGTAGTAAAGATATCATTCTTTGAAGGATATAAAATATCTATATTTTCAACAGACTTCAAGGTTTTGTCTGTATTATTTAGGTCTGTATTCATATGACCTATATGGGTGATGTTACTAATTGTTATCTATTATGTGATGTAGATGTTAAAAATTTTGTGTGTTTAAAAGAAAACCATTCCAGTACAGTGAAAAACTCCTCAGTGCTTATATTAGGGCACATGCTTTAAAGCCTTGAATGTGCTGCACTTTCTAGGGATTTTGGCAAAGGAATTTTTGACAAGGACTTGACGCAAAATTCAGTCATAAATCAGAAGCATCACATGGGGAGTTTGACGTTTATTTGTGGCAAAATCCACACAGGAGTATTCCACTCTAAATCTAGCCTTATATTTAAACCTCATTGAGGGTAGTCTCAAGTACCATATTGTTTGACAGGTCTGTAGAAGGTGATGGGCTGTATGAGCCCTCGATAGCATGAAAAATTAGGGCAAATGGAAGCCCCAGAAAAATTGTAGGACTTTTTAGATATAGCGTCCAAAAGGGTGAGCAATGTGACTCTTTGGCCCAACAATGATGGGCAAAGTCTGAGAGAATGTATATTTGCGTAATAATCAGGAGCGTACTTTGCTGGTAATGGGCTTTAAGCTAAATCTTTTTTTGATATTGTATAAGAGGATATAACATTCACATGTAAAGCGCCATGGAATAAATGGCGCTATAACAATAAATAATAATAATAATAATAATAATGTCTTGGTACCTGCCTTGGCTGTCACAAAGTGAATTTCCAGAAGTTAAAGCAGCAAGTAATAACTGACTGATGCAACCAGCTTCCTGATAAGCAGAATATTTTGGTGTCTATAGAATTTTATATATTGCCCAGGGGTTACCAGGATTTAATGGTATGTATTTCGACAAAGCTTTACAATGAAGTGATGATTTCTGAAGTAGTACTTTAGACCTGTTAGAGAATGTAAACTGTTTCAAACTCTTTTTTACATTACTCCACTATTTGTTTTCCAAAAATGACCATGTCGTCTCCAGTCAGAATTTAATAGATATAAATTTGCAATGTCTGGACTGATCTGCAGTATAGAAAGGGCTTTTCTAATAAGATTGGTGAGAGTCGATTCAGGACTAATGTTTGGCTTGGAGGATGAAGGCTGCTTTAGAGAATCCCGTGCTCTAAGAATGGATGTCTATCAGACAGAGCCGTAATCCTATATCCCCTTATTTTGCCCAGTTTATTAACTGGTCTGACAAACACTGCTTAGCATCATTTTACGTCATTTTACACGTGTGCACATATAAAGGAATGCATTGTGAGGTGTAATCTTATTAACTGGAGATGGGTAAATGTATTCCAGTGGAAACTAATTCTATTTGAATTTAAAATATATATATATATATATATATTTTTTTTTTTTCAGAATACAGATTTTTTTTATTTTGTTAAGAGCAATTTCAGCAAAATGGCAGCTTGCTGTGGCTTTCATTTTGTTGAAATATAGAGGCCTGGCAAAAGATTTTTAAAAAAAATCTAAAACTAAGCACCTGACTGCTCACCTGTCTCCTCAACCCTCCTGCCTCATTAGGGCGTATTGACCTCTTCGTTCTGATGTTACTTGCCATTGCCTTCACAATAGAACAGGACTTCTGGCCATGACCAGGTCCTGAAGGCAGAGGCGTAGCTAGAGCTTTTGCCGCCCGGGGCTGTTCCCGAGCTTGGCGTCCCCCCCCCCCCCCCCAGCAGGAATAAGACCTCAGATGTAGAACTTTAATTGTTTCGCCGGTGAATGTTACCATCACATGATCGGGACTGCAAAAAAAAAAAACAAGTTCTGCTTACCTGACCGCGCTCCTGCTCTCTCCACGCAGCTGAAGCGTGCACTCGCCGGCGACTGACAATGATGTCAGACGCCGGCGACATGCACACTGGGACTGACGTCAGCTGCCAGCCTCAGATTGGCTGGCGGCTGTTAACTATTGACGTGCGGGCGCGGGCCCGCACGTCAATAGCGTTAAACAGCTGCAGCGCCGGCCGCGGCCCGGTGACCCACCCCCAGGGCTGGCTCCAGGTTTTTGAGGGCCCTGGGCAAAAGAGTCTCAGTGGGTCCCCCCTTTAACACATACCACGATTCATGATGCCCAGATACGGCAGAGAAATCTAGGTATAGTACAATGCCAGATTTCACTTCTAACATGAGTGACAGCTATTGCAAATTCTACAGTGTATATATACAGGATAGGAGAGGTACTGTGCAGTGTATATATACAGGATAGGAGGAGAGGTACTGTGCAGTGTATATATACAGGATAGGAGGAGTGGTACTGTGCAGTGTATAGATACAGGGGAGTGATGGTAGTGTGCAGTGTATATATACAGGGCAGTGGTACTGTGCAGTGTGTATATACAGGGGAGAGGTACTGTGCAGTGTATATATACAGGATAGGAGGAGAGGTACTGTGCAGTGTATATATACAGGGGAGTGATGGTACTGTGCAGTGTATATATACAGGGCAGTGGTACAGTACAGTGTATATATACAGGGCAGTGGTACTGTGCAGTGTGTATATACAGGGCAGTGTTACTGTGCAGTGTATATATACAGGGCAGTGGTACTGTGCAGTGTATATATACAGGGCAGTGGTACTGTGCAGTGTATATATGCAGGGCAGTGGTACTGTGCAGTGTATATATACAGGGCAGTGGTCCTGTGCAGTGTATATATACAGGGCAGTGGTCCTGTGCAGTGTATATATACAGGGCAGTGGTACTTTGCAGTGTATATATACAGGGCAGTGGTACTGTGCAGTGTATATATACAGGGCAGTGGTCCTGTGCAGTGTATATATACAGGGCAGTGGTACTTTGCAGTGTATATATACAGGGCAGTGGTACTGTGCAGTGTATATATACAGGGCAGTGGTACAGTGCAGTGTATATATACAGGGCAGTGGTCCTGTGCAGTGTATATATACAGGGCAGTGGTACTGTGCAGTGTATATATACAGGGCAGTGGTACTGTGCAGTGTTTATATACAGGGCAGTGGTCCTGTGCAGTGTATATATACAGGGCAGTGGTCCTGTGCAGTGTATATATACAGGGCAGTGGTACTGTGCAGTGTATATATACAGGGGAGTGAGGGTACTGTGCAGTGTATATATTTCAGCAGCCGCCCAGGCCCCCAGCACCTGTCCTGTATATATATTATATATACTGTCATACAGGCTGTACAGATACAGTATATACATATACAGGACAGGTGCTGGGGGCCTGGGGGCTGCTGAAGTATATAATATACAGTATATCAGCTGTGGCTGCCCCAGGTCACCCAGACTGTCAGAATACAAAGATACATCGCACTCACTCAGGGCGGCAAGGCTTGCCAAGGAGCTCCTCCGGAATCTGCCTGTCCTGATAAGTTCAGCAGCCAGCGAGGGGCGGGTGGGAGAGCAGAGCAGGAGAACTCTCCGCCCACGAAACAATGTCACGCTGGCTGCGTTCTTAACCCCGATGTGCCTGCACTGCCTGGCCCTGCACTGACTGAAAAGATGCTTGTGCCAGCACGGCTAGATGCCCGCCCCCCCGCATTGTGCCGCCCGGGGCGGCCCCCCCCCCCCGCACCCTCCTTCCTACGCCACTGCCTGAAGGTCACGGCACATTGTGACATGTGCCGAGATGTTACAATGTTCTCTAACCTCTGAAGCCTGGTCACACCCAGAAGTCCTGATTAGTATGAAGATACTAGGCCTTGGTGGTCATAGAGCGGTTTAATGTCACGAAAAACACCGCTACCACCAAAGCCTGGTTGGCCGAAAGTCCTATTCTAGAGTCAAGACAATGGTGTGGAAAGAGGAGGCCCTGAAAACCAGACGGCACATAGCAGATACACCACAGGTGTCAAAACAGGTGAACAGTGGGGTATTAGTTTTTTTTGTTTTTTTTTTGTTTTTTTTACGTATTACATCTATTGTGCTCTGAGGTCTCCCTTGACCTCAGAGATTGATAGGAAACATTCAATTCACTGATGATAAATTTCCTGAAAATTTAATTTCTATGAATAATTTGCACTATTCAAATTTTGTTAGATCCGCAAATTTCTATTATTAACACGTTCCGTTAGCCCTGAAGAACTGGTAGTTGTAATTTTTATACTTTGCTCGATTTCAGCTTTTGATCAGAATATTATTTTTCTTTCTTTTCAATATATGACTAAAAAAATAATACTTTTACAGACAAAAACAATTTCCTTTAAAAATGGTGACTGCTGTACGTCAGTACACAACAATTCTAAAACAGATCAGCGACTCCAAAGCTTTCATTGTGTAGTAGCACCTACGAACTTGCATGTGCTATTACTTATAGCCTGCTTAACTAGTGTAATAACCACTTAAAATGAATCCACACCAATTACTTAGCCAATGGAACTTTTCAGAAGAGAACAGGAAAGAATATGTTTGTTTTTCTCATCCTCACTGTCACTGTTCATAATGCAAAGCTTACTGACAAAATTCTCCCTGGAGAGAATTAGATAGAAAAGAGAGACTAGAGAGACACAGAAGATAAGCTGGAATAACAAACAGGACAAGAAAGGACAAGAATGCAGAGATCTCGTACATTCCCAGTAATACAGCTCACATAATTGAACTTAAAAACAAAATAAGCAGTTTGTTCTGTACAACGGTATCATATGACCAAAGTTGATAAGTTTATAGGTTTTAGGAAGTTATGCAATTCTGAAAAGGATTAAGTACTCATGTAAATATATTTTACAATATGTCAGCACATCAACTACTATATTGTGTTAAAATTCTGTCTCTGCTATAAACAGAGGCATTCTAATAGCCATTGTAATACAATTCTGCAGCTAGAACAAGCACAGGGGAGCAGGGAGCTGTCACAGCCTCGGCAGGTTTGTCCCTGCAAGCTGACACACAGACTATATCCCCTGAAATCTATTGGAGACAGCACACAATTCTGTCTTACAAATATGTAGTATATGTCTAAAAAAAACTAGGGAAAGATAACCTGGCAACTTTGTTATAAAGATCCCCATGATGATGTCAACACCAAATGTAGAAAGTTTTTTATATGTTTCTATGCTTAAAGCACCCCTCCAACATTTTGCTTTTCATTTCATCACCTGAGTGGTATTAATAATGCACATTACCTGCTTCTAGTAATATACTTACCAATTACCATCTTCTGCTTTTCCCAGAGCCACTCCGACCCCAATCTACCATCTTGTGAATGATAACTTCTGACTGACCGGAAGTCAGAGCTCATTGTTACAAGCTCTCAATGTAAGTCTATAAGAGCTTCATTCTGGCCTTGTTCTGGTTCTCATAGACTTACATTAAGAACTTGCTGATTAGAGATGGGCGAACCCGAAAAGTAAAGTTTAGCTTCCGTACCGAACACCTACTGTTCGGGCACGGGCACCGAACACGGACTTCCCAAGGAAGTCCGTGTTACTGTTCAAGTTCAGCCCCCCAGAACACCGGGTGTTTGTCGCACTGTCATGTGCATGACAGCTTGGCAAACACTGCTTCTAATAGCCGGTAAAATTTTTACAGCTGCGGTTTCCAAGCTGTCACTACTGCTCCCATCAGCTACCTGCTGCTAATAACAGTGAGAGCAGGAGGCAATAATGGGAGTATTCATCATTTGGCACCTGCGCTCTATAATTTAAAAAAACCTGCTTGTGTTTCCCTGTATTTTTGATAACCAGCTAGGCAAAACTGACAGCTGGAAGCTGAAACCCTCAGCTGTCAGCATTAGCAAGGTTGGTTGTCAAGAATAGAGGGGTCCCCGTGCTGCTGTTTTATGCTGGGGGGCCACTATCAATGGCCCCTTACCAGCCTGAGAATACCCCGAGCTGTCTGCTTTCTCAATGATGCTAGCCAACCTTGCTAACACTGACCATTGAGGGTTGCAGCCCTCAACTGTCAGTTTTGCCTTGCTGGTGTTACTAAAAATCCATGGGAACCTAATCAGGTTTTTTTTTCTTTTTTTCTTTTAATTAGTTATTTAGAGTGCAGGCGCTGGCTGATAAATATTCCCTTCTGCCGCCACCTGCTCTCACTGTTATTAGTGGTAGCAAGCGTAGGCTGATAGGAGCAGTAGTCCCATCAGCCTACGCCAGTGACTGAACGTAAACTTTTACCTCCGATCACAGCTGCGGGCCCAGGCTGTCATTTGACAGCGTGGGAACCATGGCTGTCTAATCAGCGGTAATGATTTTACCGCCTATCAGAAGCAGTGTTTGTCGTGCTGTCATGCACATGAAAGCATGGCAAACACTGGATGTTCGGGTCCCCCATTCAAGTGATTGGAGTCCGGATTCGGGTCCGGGTACATTTTGGTACCCAAACCCAAACTTTTTTTAACTGTTCAGCCGAATCTACCACACCCAAACATCCAGGGGTTTGCCCACCTCTATTCCAGGTAGCCCAGCAAACACTGTAGTGATCTGAAAGAGAAAAAAAAAAAAAAAAAAACTCCAAGTAAATGTGGCGCTAAGCACCTACGGATTTTTTTGAATTCATCCACTTCAAGTGAAAAATGTTAAAAAATTCATTTATTTTCTCAAAATAAAATATATTTGTAAATTTTTTTAAAAAACAGTACAACGCGTTTCGGCTGCTATTTTTACAGTGCAGCCTTCATCAGGTAGTAAAAAAACAAAAAGAACAAACAATACAATAAGCACTATAAAATGATGTTACAACCTCCAAGTTCTCTTATTTATGAGGGTTCCTAGAAGGGATTAGCAGGGCGGGACCGGGGATCAGGTTCTCCTTTCCTGATGACTAACTACATGGTAGCCTCTAAAGAGACACATTTATCCTATATATATAAAAGAGCAGTTTAGTACTTCTATTCTATCCAAAATGAGCTTTTAAATACATGGTTCAGTGATAAGAAGTATCCAAAAAAATTAATCGAGGCAGCATACAGAAAGAATTTGGACAAAGTACAGGAGGATTGTCTCCCAAGTAGGAAGAGAAAAGATTGTAATGCAGAGGAAACTAGAGGGAAAGAACGGCCAGTAAGCCATGAGGAGAATAAGAGAAATCTTTGGAAGTTTAATTTTATAACAACTTATAATAAAGGGAATGTATTGATAAGGAGAATTTTAAAAAAATATTGGTATATTTTAAAAAAAGATGTGATTCTTGGGAAAATGCTTCCAAGGGAACCGGGAGTAACCTTTAGGAGAGGGGCGACAGTGAAAAATATTGTAGCTCAGAGTAAATTAAGAGAGGTTCCAAAAATAAAAAACATGATAGGAAACAATACCAATGTGAATGGAGGGAAGATGAACACAGGAGTATATAGATGCTCTTCAAACAAATGTAAATGTTGTAAGATCATTAACCATGGAGCTAGGAGTATTCAATCTAATACTACTGGGGAAACAATTAAGATTAAGCAGAGACTCACTTGTAGAACGGATTTTGTCATCTACGTAGTGACTTGCAAATGCGGGCTCCAATACGTGGGACGAACTTCCCAGGAATTGAGTGCCCGGATGAATAATCACCGCTATAATGCAAAGAACGGGCAGATTAAACATAGTCTGTCCCGTCATCTCCTGCTGAAGCACAATAAATGCTTCTGCATTACGGTCACACCGCTGGAGCATATACCAAAAGGGGCTAATAACAGGAACAAATTATTAAACCGCAAGGAGTCATATTGGATATATAGGTTACAAAGCCTTTATCCAAATGGACTTAATGATGTAGTAGAGAATGTGTAAGGGTTTGTCATAAATAGCTCAGTCGTTCGCGCATGTGTCAATACAACAACACAAAAAGGAAGGGGGAAGGAAAAAAAAAAAAAAAAGAGAAAAGGGGAAGGAAAGGAAAAGGAAAAAGGAGGAAAGGAAAAAAAAAAAAAAAAAAAAGGGAGAATTCCCTTTTTTTTTTTTTTTTTTATATATTTTTTTTAAATATATTGATGAGGTATTGGAATGAATCATATTTATGATTGTGTATATACCTATATTTTTAATGTTGTGTTTGTTCGTAACAGTGTAATACCATGTATTTAAAAGCTCATTTTGGATAGAATAGAAGTACTAAACTGCTCTTTTATATATATAGGATAAATGTGTCTCTTTAGAGGCTACCATGTAGTTAGTCATCAGGAAAGGAGAACCTGATCCCCGGTCCCGCCCTGCTAATCCCTTCTAGGAACCCTCATAAATAAGAGAACTTGGAGGTTGTAACATCATTTTATAGTGCTTATTGTATTGTTTGTTCTTTTTGTTTTTTTACTACCTGATGAAGGCTGCACTGTAAAAATAGCAGCCGAAACGCGTTGTACTGTTTTTTAAAAAAATTTACAAATATATTTTATTTTGAGAAAATAAATGAATTTTTTAACATTTTTCACTTGAAGTGGATGAATTCAAAAAATCCGTAGGTGCTTAGCGCCACATTTACTTGGAGTTTTTTTTTTTTTTCTCTTTGAAATTGCCACCTATGTGGATCTGAAGCAGGATCAACACATAGTTCTCCAAAGTGAGCTGCACACCTTATTGGATTATACAGCATACGAAGAAGAGTTGCCTAAAGAATTGATTCCTTGAGAGTCTCAACGTGCATTTCTTACCGATAGAAGGTGAGCATAACTACAAATAAAAGAAATGTTTTTAACTTGTTGGTAAAAACGTATTACGCTCAGAGGAAGCGCCGCACTTGTCTCTTTTTTTTTTTTTTTTTTTCCCCTCTTTCCCTAAACCAGGGTATTTCTAAAGACTGTAGTGATCTGGCAGGTCACAAACTGCCGAAAATCGCCTGGAGCAGCACAGATGAAAGATGAAGATGGCGGCTGGTTAGTATATATCTAGGGGCAGGGAGCTAACATTAGTGACATCACTCTGGAGGTGAAATAAAAAAAATGCTGCTGTGATGATTTAAAAAAAATATTTTTTTAGACCTTCTGAGTAATACATAATAATATTTCTACTGTCATGTCACACTTTAAAATAAAGACCTGTCTGAGGCTTCCCATATCTTTGCATCCATTGCAAAGTCATCATGTTAAATGTCCTTATTAATTTTTTCAATTGCAATAACATTCGTCATGTGGTCAAATTGGACTTTGAGGTCTCTTGATTTATTACTATTGATAAGCTAGAGTGCTCGTCACTACTCGTTACTCACTCGAGCATCAGTGTGCTCAAGATACTTGTTACCCATTATGTATTTTTTTAATGCTCAAGTGGGAGCTCGAGTTCCCGCTCCTGCATGTTTGGCGCTTTTTAGACAGCCAATGAACATGTTGGGATTGCATGTCAGTCACTATAGTGCCATAGCAATCTTGGTTGTTGCATTACTGTGATTGGTTGACCACATAGCATCATCACGTCTATATAAGATGCGTGACGCCATGCTCGTCACACTGTACCCCGTAAACAAGCAGAGCAGTGAGGGACAGAATGGTAGCTGCGTTTTAGGGGTTCAACTACCTTTACATTTCTTTCAAGTACAAAAGCAACCCTTCTTAGGACTAATGATAATCAATAGTAATACTTGGATTAAAGAAAAAAAGAGACTATATTCCAGGGACCACCAACAAATACCACTAAATAACAAATTTTATTAGAGTCACAAAGCACAAACATTAAAATCAATTAAAACCACAAAAAACAAATGCCCCATATAGGAATGAGTACCCCCTGGAATAACACATAAGAAGTATAGTTATGTGACAATGTCCAGTTATACACAAATGATTGCAGAAAACCTGGTCAAAGGTAGAATATAATAATGCAGCGCCCCAGGGTCCTGGTCGTTGCAGTAATATCATTCTCCTCTAGGGGGGAGTGATGTTACATTTGGAGGCAAAGAAGGACAACTGAATCCAGGTATCACAAACATGCAACACATATCGCACTCCAGGCCACCAGGGGGAGCTATGCTCTTATTTATTAGGGCACTCTTCACACTTAGGTAAAACTGGTTGCCTGGGGAGGAAGTTAGGCAGTTGCTGGCTGAGCCTTGCTCAGGTAGTTGGTCCCTGACAGGGGTGGGAGCCTGTCAGAGGCCTAGACAGAAGGACACGGAGCTGCGCCTGCCCTAAGTGCGGCAGTTCTTAAGAAAGGACACAAAAAGAGAATTGTATTGTAGAGAGTGAGAAGAAGTCATAGCAAAGGAGTGGATACCAGAAGGAGTTCTGCCCTGCGAAGGCTGCGTCCTTCTGAGGCGCAGGATTCCGGTAGCTGGAACACCGAGGGAGCAACTGTCATTTATGCCTTGCTCCAGAGACCGGCAGGACAGCTAATTGCAAGTTACTGATCCGCCCCTATACCCAGGAGGCAAGGTGGCACCCACGAGAGGCCGGGGCATGATAGAGTCCATCTGGGGGACAGAGAGAGAGATAACATCGATAACATCTACAACATCTGTGAGGACCTTATGAGAGGCTTAGCAGTAAGGTACTACAACACCAAGGCACTAGAGGAAGGCTACTGATTTCCACCTGTCTAAGGGGACTCTGGATTTGCCTCCAAACCGGCCGGACTCTGCCTGCCCTGTGATCTGGTGCTCTGGACTGTGGATGCTGAAGCCTTCAGTAAAAGGTAAAGAGACTGCAACCTTGTGTCCTTGTTCTTCACTGCGCCTCTCACCATCCACCATCTATACAGTGGGAAGCCCTGGGGACATACTTCACCTGTGGGAAGGTATACCATCTAGCTTCCATAACATCACCCCAGCGGACCCCTTAAAGCAGCGTCGGCCACCCTGACCGAATACCACAGATGACGTCACGAACATTTGCCCTTTAAAGACTTTTCCCTTTATACACGGACGTCCCAAGGGCCACAGACCGGGTCAGCCACCATGACATCCCCCTTGAGAACCGAAGGGCCCGGTACCGAGTACCCCCTTGCCCTTGGGGGCACTCCAATAAATATATAATAAATCATGGTATATACACAGGGACAATACAAACCAACAATGAGCAGGAAGGTATAAATGACAAAGTGTCAACAAAGCCCATATACTAGTTACCCGCCATATAGTCCTGAGGGACTACACTAAGTATTTGTGATTCCAGGACCCACACATGAAAGAGAAAAAAAAAGTGTTTGTTGAAAAATGTCTTGCCAGAGTATCAAATAATAAACAAAATTGTTTCATGGGTGGGTACCTTTGCCAGTTGTGCACCTCAGAGGTTTAAGTATATATGAAACTCCAATCTCAGTTTAGGCCCAATATGTTGGTCAGTATTAGGCTCCAAAATAAAGCTGATAGCTAGTGCATTTGGTTGGAGGCTTCAGCAGGTAAACATCTCTGCTTTTTTCTCTGTGACTTTTGGTCCCTGGAATATGGTTTGTCTCTTTTTCTCTTTAATCCTAGACCCTATTTTAGACAGACGCCAAGTTGCTTCCCCTACATATGTTTACATACTTCTTCAGTGAATTGGAGATGGTGCCCTCCGCATGCTTTCTTTTTGTTTCAATAGTAATACTTCTCACAGCAGCACTTTGGGAGAGATTGTGCAAAAGGGATCGTGTAGGAAAGGATAGAGTGAATGACACGTCCTTTATGCTGCAGTCTGCAATTCATACCAAAACCCCTTCTCAGGGCATATAATATTCTTTTTGCTCTTAAACATGCAAATTGTTTTGAGCAGGGAAATATTATACACCATATTTACTGTGGCAGTTGTGCGGCCAGACTTGGTTGGATCTCAATAGTATTGCTATATTGCTCCTGCAGTGTAGCCTGCATTTTTTTTCAGCTGTGAAATTTTATACAGCATTTATCGTGTTCCAGATGTACCTCAAAATACAAAAAAAGCCTTGTTTGGATAGATACAGCGTTGATATATTGATACTGCAGTCTAAGAAGTCCATCTGAAGTAGACAAATTTTTCTGCCATTGCAATACTGCAACGATTTCTCAACAGGGATATATCATACAGTATATAAAATGGGCAAGGCATGTGGAAAGGGACAGGGAGGTTGATGTGATGCCCACAGCGGGAGCACAACAAACACACACATCATGTCGATCTCTTGAAGCCTGACCAGTGTGAAAAGGTTATTGGATGGATATCAGATAATGCTTCCAGTCACTTTGCCAGCACCACCCTGTCTTCCACAAGGTCCAGTGTCAGTAGCCGTGATTCTGGACAACATAATCTTCACCCTGAGCCTCCTTCCTCCCACCATGCTGAGTGCCTGGAGACAAGTGATCCCACACTTGGACATTCAAAAGAGCTTTTCACATTTCTGTTCATAAATTCTGGCCTCTCGCCCTGCCTGTTTCAAGCGGGACATGAGATTTAAGCAGCCAAGCTCACAAGAAGGCGATGGTGGGAAAATGCAATTACAGTCGCAAGAGGTGGAAGATGATGAGTCACAATTGTCAACAAGTGGTGTTGTTATGTCAGCAAGTCAGGAGGAGGAGCAGGGTGCGAATGTGGAAGAAGAGGTGGTGGACGAAGAAGTCATTGACCATACCTCTGAAGGTGATATGCAGAGCAAGGACAGCAGCACGCAGGGGTAGGGATATGCAGCACCAGAACAGGCAGAAAGAGGTATGGGGTGACCAGAGACACAAAGTGGCCATCTGATCCCCAGAGCACCAACACAGGTGAAGTTGGTTAAATGTTCTCGAGTGTGGAGCTTTTTTAAAGACAGTCCAGTTAACCTAAAAAAAGGCCTTTTGCGACATCTGGCATGCCAGCATCAGCAGGAGTAGCACAACTACCAGCCTGACCATGATCAGGCATATGCAAGCAAACCACCTGACCACTTGGGCCAGACGCCAGGGTCAAAAAACACTGACTGCCAGTGACACCACTGTTTCTTCCCCAGTTCTATGCACATGCTAATACCCTGCTCATGATGTAGGCGAAGGTGCCTCCCACCCTGCACCTGTTGTTGCACACTTGTAACTACCATCAGCAACCACATCCACGTCCTTTATCCCAGTGCAGAATTCAGTTGTCCCTACTTTAGTTCTTGGAACGCAGTCACCCACCCACAGGCCACAATACTAAACAGACACATTTCCAGACTGCTTGTCCTGGAAATATTGCCATTTAGGCTTGTAGAGATGGATGCTTTCCGCAACCTCATGGTGGAGGCCATCTCTCGGTACTCAGTCCCTAGCCACCACTATTTCTCCCTGTGTGCAGTCCCCACCTAACACAAGCACATGTCCCATAACATCAGCCATGCCCTGACCAATGCTATTACTGGGAAGGTCCACTAACCACAGACACCTGGACAAGTGCTTGTGGCCAGGGATGCTACATTTCCCTTATGGCACCCTGGGTGAACACTGGACGCTGGGACCCAGTTAGACCCAGGGACAGAACATGTGCTACTGCGGGCCCTGGTTTAATAAAGATTTCCTCCACTTTCTACACCAGTTCCTGCACCTCTTCCTCCTCATTCTTCATCTCTGAAATGTTAACATCACTCACAAGCTCGAAGCACTGCAGTACTGCTTTGGCCAAGCGACAACAAACTCTGCTGAAGCTAATCTGCATAGGTGACAAGCCACTCACCTCCACCGAGTTGGTAAAAGGTCTATCAGACCAAACTGATCTGTGGCTCTTGCTCCTGAACCAACAACCAGTCATGGTCATATGTGACAATGCAAGTAATGTAAACTGACTAAACAGAGAACTAGTCTGAACTGTTGCATAACCAAAAACAACTTACATAGCAAATAGATAAATGGCTACACTCAATTGTACTAAAGCAAATTAATGTGTGATACATGAAATGTGAGTAGCATAATGGCTTGTGAAATCTATGAAAAAACACCAACGTCAAGGTAATCTCATGAATCGGATGGGTCCCTGACCTAACTGCCTAGTGTGAACACTTTACTCTGGCTAATGTCATGGTAAAGCCTGTATTTATAGGAAGGTCGGAACCAAATATGTTTGGATGTAATTAAAATCACAGCAGGGTGAAGGGCGGGGTGTTCAAGTCAGAAAAAATAGTACATAGCAAGTAATGGTAAACTGACTGAACAGAGAACTAGTCTGAACTGGTGCATAACCAAAAACAACTTAGGCTGGTTTCACATTTGAGTTTCAAAACGCAGCGTTTTAAACGCAAACGCAGGTGGTGAAAAAAACACAGGTAAACGAGTGCAAACGCTGCGTTTTTTAGACGCATGCGTTTTTGCACAAACGCGGTGTTTTGATGCGTTTACATGCGTTTTTTCCTGCATTTGCGTTTTTGAAACGCATGATGAGAAGTGTGTGACAGCTGCCAATCATCAAAATCAACTAGTAAACACACTATAAACAGAAATAGCTAGGGTTAGGGTTAGGATCCCTAGTAACCCTAGGGATCCTAACCCTAACCCTAACCCTAAGGATCCCAACCCTAACCCTAACCCTAGGGATCCCAACCCTAACCCTAAACCTAGGGATCTTAACCCTAACCCTAACCCTAGGGATCCTAACCCTAACCCTAGGGATCCTAACCCTAACCCTAGGGATCCTAACCCTAACCCTAAGGTCCCTAACCCTAGGGATCCTAACCCTAACCCTAGGGATCCTAACCCTAACCCTAACCCTAACCCTGGGGATCCTAACCCTAACCCTAGGGATCCTAACCCAAACCCTAGGGATCCTAACCCTAACCCTAACCCTAAGGATCCCAACCCTAACCCTAACCCTAGGGATCCCAACCCTAACCCTAAACCTAGGGATCCTAACCCTAACCCTAACCCTAGGGACCCTAACCCTAGGGATCCTAACCCTAACCCTAGGGATCCTAACCCTAACCCTAAGGACCCTAACCCTAGGGATCCTAACCCTAACCCTAGGGATCCTAACCCTAACCCTAACCCTAACTCTAACCCTGGGGATCCTAACCCTAACCCTAACCCTAGGGATCCTAACCCTAACCCTAGGGATCCTAACCCTAACCCTAGGGATCCTAACCCTAACCCTGGGGATCCTAACCCTAACCCTAACCCTAGGGATCCTAACCCTAACCCTAGGGATCCTAACCCTAACCCTAGGGATCCTAACCCTAACCCTAGGGATCCTAACCCTAACCCTAACTCTAACCCTGGGGATCCTAACCCTAACCCTAACCCTAGGGATCCTAACCCTAACCCTAGGGATCCTAACCCTAACCCTAACTCTAACCCTGGGGATCCTAACCCTAACCCTATCCCTAGGGATCCTAACCCTAACCCTTAGGGTTAGGGTTAGGGTTAGGATCCCTTTAGGGTTAAAGTTAGGGTTGGGGGGTGGCTTATCAGTGTGTATTCTTGTGTTTTTCTATTGAAACGCATGCGTTTAAAAATGCATGCAAACGCATGTGCTTAAAAACGCATGCATTTACATAGCAATACTTTTTTTGCGGCAAAAAAACGCCGCTAGAAATTACTACATGTTGCATTTCTGCAACAAAACGCAAGCGTAGAAACGACGCAGGCGTCGTCAAAACGCGGCAAAACGCATGCAAAAAAGCATGCGTTTTTTTCCTATACTTAACATTAAAAACGCATGCTTTTTTGCGCTAAAACGCAGCTGCAAAAAACGCAAATGTGAAACCAGCCTTACATAGCAAATAGATAAATGGCTGCACTCAATTGTACTAAAGTAAATGAATGTGTGATACATGAAATGTGAATAGCATAATGGCTTGTGAAATCTATGAAAAAACACATGAGATACTTAGCACAAAATTTGGCCAAAAAATGTGAGCCCATTCACCAACGTCAAGGTAATCTCATGAATCGGATGGGTTCCTGACCTAACTGCCTTTTGTGACAATGGCCGTAACCTGGTGGCAGCTCTGAAGCTTGACAACCTCTCACACGTACCATTCCTGGCCAATGTGTTCAACTTAGTGGTTCAGCGGTTTCTTAAAACCTGCCCAGATCTGCCTGAAAAACTTGTGAAAGTACACCTGATGTGTGCCCATTCCCGCAAGTCAGCTACAGCTGCCACCACCCTGGAAGTGCTGCAACAGCATTTACAACTTCCAGCTCACCAACTGGTGTGCGATGTCACCATGTGTTGGAACTCAACATTACATATGTTGACATGGCTTTGTTAGCAGCAGAGGGCAGTAGTTGAATACCAGCTACACCATGCCCGTCAGTATTCCGGTCAGCCTCTGCACATAAGAGCTGATGAATGGGCATGGATGTCTGACATCTGTGCAGTTCTCCAAAACTTTGAGGACTCGACCAAGATGGTGAGCGATGATGACACCATAATCAGCATCACCATCCTGCTTCTTTTTCTACTGAAACACTCGCTGCTCACAATTAATGAGGAGGCTTTGCAGGTATAGAAAGTTAAGATGGAGCAAGAGACTATACTGGGTGATGCTACACAGCCCACCCTATTTAATCCTTTCAATGTGGATTGGGTGATAATGACGAGAAGGAGGAGGAACAGGAGCGGGTTGCCTATGCTACATACGGAAGTACCCATACCACCTTTGTCCCATTAGGATGGCCTGAAGATTAGGAGGAGAGGGAGAAGGAGGATGAGGAGGATGAAGAGAACAACATGGACAGTTATTCTCTTGGTGGAGACAGTTAAGTTTTGGCTGTTGGGAGTCTGGTACACATGGCTGAGTTTATGTTCCACTGCCTTTCCCATGACCCTCACGTTGTACGAATGTTGGCCAACAATTACTGGTTGGTCACCGTTCTAGACCCATGCTACAAGGAGAACTTTACATCTCTCCATGCTGTGGCGCAGAGGTCTAATAATATGTTGCAGTACCAGAATTCCTTAGTTGAAGAATTATTGAAAAAATTCCCATCTGACAACTCTGGTGATTAAGGTCACAGTTCCTTGAACAGCCAAGGAGTGGAGATGGGGGAGACACACACCAGATTCATCAGAGGCAGAGGAATACTCTCAAAGATCTGGGACAGTTTTCTCAGACCTTCCCATTGCCCATGCCCTGATGCATAGGGACCTCTGACAAGGAGGGAAAAGTTTTAGAAGATGCTAAAGGAGTACCTTGCCAACTGTACCAGCATCCTCTATGCCATTTAACTATTGGATATCCAAGTGTAGTGCAGCGCTTACTGTATATGTTGGGGGAAACTCGCTTGGCAGTGGGATGAAGGCACACAGGCACGGTTTTTCTCATAAAACAGTCTATGCGGTTTTTTTATGCACTCATAAACCACTGTAGGACATGTTATACATCACCTAATCTCACTTAACTTCACAACAGTCCATAGCTAGTGTTGAGCGATACCTTCCGATATTTGAAAGTATCGGTATCGGATGGTATCGGCCGATACCGGCAAAATATCGGATCTCGCCGATACAGAGTTCCGATACCAATACAAGTCAATGGGACACAAATATCGGAATGTATCCTCGATGGTTCCCAGGGTCTGAAGGAGAGGAAACTCTCCTTCAGGCCCTGGGATCCATATTATTGTAAAAAATAAAGAATAAAAAATATGGCTATACTCACCCCTCCGAAGGACCCTGGCTGTCACCGCTGCAAGCGTCCGCCTCCGTTCCTGAGAATTGCAGAGAGTGAAGGACCTTCGATGATGTCGCGGTCAGGTGACCAGTCACCTGACCGCTCACGTGACCGCTCACCTGACCGTGACATCATCGAAGGTTCTTCACTCACTACATTCTCAGGAACGGAGGCGGACGCTCGCAGCGTTGACAGCCAGGGTTCTTCGGAGGGGTGAGTATAGCCATATTTTTTATTTTTATTCTTTATTTTTTACATTAATATGGATCCCAGGGCCTGAAGGAGAGTTTCCTCTCCTCCAGACCCTTGGAACCATACGCACCGCACACTCCGATACCGATTTCCGATATAACAAAAATATCGGAACTCGGTATCGGAATTCCGATACAGCAAATATCGGCCGATACCTGATACTTGCAGTATCGGAATGCTCAACACTATCCATAGCACTTTTTAGTACACAGATTTAAATCACAGTCCCTAAACAGACCTCCCTGTGTCCAGTTTCCGTGGGCGACTGCATGCCGTGACAAAGTCTCTTACACACCACTTCAGTTCATTAGTTTGCAGTCTCTAAACACGCTGGACCTCACTTCTTCCAGTTCCCTGGGTGACTGCACAGTCCCTTCACTTCCACGGACCACAACAAGCACCAACAGTCTGTTTCACTGGCAGATACTTGGATGCCCTTACTCTATCCCCCTTGTCTGGAGTTACCTAACAGAAGCTCCTGCTCCACATGCTGACTCCTCGTCAGTCCTGACTTCTAGGGAAGCTTCCTTACTGGGATTACAGTCTCATCCGATGCCTTGGGACAAGGGCACTCCCAACAGTCCAGACCTTCAGAAGGTCCGTAGCTTCCCCAATGCAGTGCCGTCACAGACTCTGCAAGTACATGGTCTCACACTGTGCTATTCAGGAATCCAGTCCACCCTCAGGACCTTCCAACACAGCTACGATGAAGGTCCACGGTCTCTTCATGTGTTATTCAGGAATCCGACCCACGCACAGAATCTTCCAACACAGAGACCTTGCAGGTACACAGCCTCACCATGGGCTCTTCAGGATGTCCATCCACTCATAGGACCATCCGACACACAGGCCTGACCTCCTGCAGGACTTTACAACCTAGAACCATGTGACCCAAACCAAGGTCACATTATATAGCTGAAACCACCCCCATAGGTGGGAGGTGTGTGGTTAGACAGTCCCGCCCAGCTTTCCGACTAACAGTGTAAGCCCCCTAGTATAAACAAAACAAGGCTCGTGAAACTACAGGTCCCAGAGCAACATTTCAGGCTTACAGCACAGAGGATCTTCTCCTCTGCGACACAAACCAGCCATTTACAATAATGCTGGACACTGTCTCACACAAGCTAGACATGTTGCATAAACTGTCACTCTATGCATTGGAGGTCCTGGCCTGCCCTGCTGCTAGCATTTCATCAGAGCGCGTTTTTAGTGCCACTGGGGGTATTATAACCAAGAGTCACATGCACCTGTCAATTGAAAATGCTAACAGGCTGACTTTTGTCAAAAAGAAAAAGGGCTAGATTGGGCCAGACTTCTGTACACCTCAGGATGACAGCCGCGGAACATAAACTCAACTCCAGTTGTTGTTTTTTTCTATTTCAATGCACCCCTTCCCACCAAAACATAGGTATATGCTTCAGGGTTTCGTCTTTTTTGTGTCATCCTCCTCCTCCTTCATGACCATATCAACAGGATTATCATGCTTGCCCTCGCTATAAATTTTTAAGGTTGTTTATGATGCATTTATTAACAATTTTTGGAGGCCTACCTCAAACTTTCTTTGATGTACAGTACAGACCAAAAGTTTGGACACACCTTCTCATTTAAAGATTTTTTTGTATTTTCATAACTATGAAAATTGTACATTCATACTGAAGGCATCAAAACTATGAATTAACACTTGTGGAATTATATACTTAACAAAAAAGTGTGACACAACTGAAAATATGTCTTATATTCTAGGTTATTCAAAGTAGCCACTTTTTGTTTTGATGACTGCTTTGCACACTCTAGGCATTCTCTTGATGAGCTCCGAGAGGTAGTCAACGAAAATGGTCTTCCAACAATCTTGAAGGAGTTCCCAGAGATGCTAAGCACTTGTTGGCCATTTGCCTTCACTCTGCAGTCCAGCTCACCCCAAACCATCTCAATTGGGTTCAGGCCTGGTAACTCTGGAGGTCAGGTCATCTGGTGTAGCACCCCATCACTCTCCTTCTTGGTCAAATAGCCCTTACACAGCCTGCAGGTGTGTTTGGGGTCATTGTCCTGTTGAAAAATGAATGATGGTCCAGCTAAACGCAAACCAGATGGAATAGCATGCCTCTGCAAGATGCTGTAGTAGCCATGCTGGTTCAGTATGCCTTCAATTTTGAATAAATCCCCAACAATGACACCAGCAAAGCACCCCCACACCATCACACCTCCTCCTGCATGCTTCACGGTGGGAACCAGGCATGTTCACCTTTTCTGTGTCGCACAAAGACACGGTGGTTGGAACCAAAGATCTCAAATTTGGACTCATCACACCAAAGCATCTCTTCTGCTTGTTGCCTGTCCTTAGCAGTGGTTTCCTAGCAGTTATTTTACCATGAAGTCCTGCTGCACAAAGTCTCCTCTTAACAGTTGATGTAGAGATGTGTCTGCTGCTAGAACTCTGTGTGGCATTGACCTGGTCTCTAATCTGAGCTGCTGTTAACCTGAGATTTCTGAGGCTGGTGACTTGGATAAACTTATCCTCAGAAGCAGAGGTGACTCTTGGTCTTCCTTTCCTGGGGTGGTCCTCATGTGAGCCAGTTTCTTTGTAGCGCTTGATGGTTTTTGCAACTGCACTTGGGGACACTTTCAAAGTTTTCCCAATTTTTTGGACTTACTGACCTTCATTTCTTAAAGTAATGATAGCCACTCATTTTTCTTTACTTAGCTGCTTTTTCCTTGCCATAATACAAATTCTAACAGTCTATTCAGTTGAACTATCAGCTGTGTAACCACAAGACTTCTGCTCAACACAACTGTTGGTCTCAACACCATTTATAAGGCAAGAAATCCCACTTATTAAACCTGACAGGGCAATCCTGTGAAGTGAAAACCATTTCCGGTGACTACCTCTTGAAGCTCATCAAGACAATGCCAAGAGTGTGCAAAGCAGTCATCAAAGCAAAAGGTGGCTACTTTGAAGAACCTAGAATATAAGACATATTTTCAGTTGTTTCACACTTTTTTCTTAAGAATATAATTCCACATGTGTAAAATTCATCGTTTTGATGCCTTCAGTGTGAATTTACAATTTTCATAGTCATGAAAATACAGAAAAATCTTTAAATGAGAAGGTGTGTCCAAACTTTTGGTCTGTACTGTATATGTATACCGCCAGGCATTACCAGTCTAGGATACCCAAATCCTTAATAATTGAAAAATGTTTTCTGAGGCCCTCCACTACGTCTCTTCAATGGAGTGTTGGAGTGCCTCCTTCTAATTTTTTGCATCCCTTGCACTTAGTGCATACGCTTTACCAGTGTAGAAGATCCACTCCTTAGTAATGGGAAAAAATGCTTTTCTGAGGCTTCATCTTTTAGGTGAGGGAACATTTTTGGAAACCAAAAGAGCCGGTGAGTCCTATTAGTATTTAATCCAGTGCCTTGTTGTGAGCTGTCAGGTGTTTGTCACCTAGGGAGTTCTCACACTGCATACAGGATTTCACAGCCAGGAAAGGAGACTTTGTACAGTAAGTACAGGAGATCCTGGTCTCCCTCCTGGTCTCC
Source organism: Ranitomeya imitator (assembly GCF_032444005.1). Taxonomy (NCBI): domain Eukaryota; kingdom Metazoa; phylum Chordata; class Amphibia; order Anura; family Dendrobatidae; genus Ranitomeya; species Ranitomeya imitator. The sequence continues at coordinate 376,196,143 of NC_091286.1, read as the reverse complement.
TCCATATTGGCTGAGTAGATGCGAAACGCTTCACTATATTTCCCATCAGGGTTGATGAAATAACAGTTCTTGATGCTGCTACATTAAACTAATTGCTTTTTTTAGGGCTAATTCAATAGATTCTATTCTGTTATAATAAAACAGCTCTTATTTGCACTTTGTCTACGGTGAGGTGTGGCAGTAGGAATAGCATATGACAGGCATCCAGTCAGGGCTTATTGCCTTATAAATGCTAAGCCTTGCTCATGCATTGCTTCGTGGACACATTGATAGAGATGAGCGGTGTTCAAGTCGAACTGTTCGCCAATCTCAAATTCGAGCTGTTTTGGGCGATGTTCGAGTCATTCGACGAACCAGAACAATTTGCTTAAAATTCGGCTGTTCGAGTTTCTGTTCGATAACTGTTCATTCAGCAAAAGCCTCACTTGATTTGCACATTAAAACTGTTTAGCATTGTTACTAGACTGTTTCAGTGTATAGTGGGCGGGGGGGGCGGGGGATAGATCTGTGCTGAAATAACGCCGATCTCCATTTTTTTTTCCTGCATTTACAGTGGGGCAGTGCAGTCTCTCAGCCTATAAGCAGTGCGCACACACACAGCAATGTGCATGTGATGCACACAAGCAAGGGCATCTGTCATTGGCTGTGTATGTCACAAGTCCTTGTCCTATAAGAACCATCCATTTGCCCCGTCGCCACCATTTCCTCACTGCTGCAGCTTAGTGTTAGACGGCACCGCTGCTGCTGTGGCCGCTATACAGACAAAGAGTGTTTGTTTTTTTGGAGCGAATTGTCAGAGAGATAGGTTTAGGGAGTCGGGAGGAGTTGGGACTAATTTTAATATCAGCCCTTTTCAGGGTAGGTTATAGCAGTTCCTAGCACTGTTTGCCAGGCAGGTCTGTGCCAGTGCTGTGCAAGTGTTTGTCACAGCATTTGGTGTAATCTAGCTCAGCCAATCCTTTTGGGCTAGTAGCATTGTCTGATAGCCATCTGAGTAGCCCACCTAACTACACCGCCTGTGTATCTCTATTTTCACTGCATCTAATCCAGTTAATAGTTTAGGGCCTAGGATCAGTGTCTGCATGTCAGCAGACTAGCCTGTCTGTGAAACAAACTATACCACCTGTGTATCTCTATTTTCACTGCATCTGATCCAGTTATTAGTTTAGGGCCTAGGAGCAGTGTCTGCATGTCAACAGAGTAGCCCGCCTGTGAAACAAACTATACCGCCTGTGTATCTCTATTTTCACTGCATCTAATCCAGTTAATAGTTTAGGGCCTAGGAGCAGTGTCTGCACGTCAACAGAGTAGCCCACCTGTGAAACAAACTATACCGCCTGTGTATCTCTATTTTCACTGCATCTAATCCAGTTATTAGTTTAGGGCCTAGGAGCAGTGTCTGCACGTCAACAGAGTAGCCCGCCTGTGAAACAAACTATACCGCCTGTGTATCTCTATTTTCACTGCATCTAATCCAGTTATTGGTTTTGGGCCTAGGAGCAGTGTCTGCACGTCAGCAGAGTAGCCCACCTGTGAAACAAACTACACCGCTTGTGTATCTTAATTTTCACTGCATCTAATCCAGTTCCTAGTACCACAGTTTGGCCACTCAGTTCTGCTCGGTTTTCATCCATCGGTTGTTGTGCCAACAACTACAGATACAGAGTTGCCAATTAGTTAAGCACTAAAATGAGTGGCAAAAGGCCTGCTGCTGGTGGAAAGGGGAATAGGCGTGTTGGAAATGGAAAAAAAGGTTGTGTCCGTGGGGTAGGTGGTAAACCAACAGTAACATCTGCAGAAGAAAGACCATCTTCCAGCCAAAGTAAGATGTCTACTTCTTTTCGTGGACAATCTGATATGATCCCTTTCTTGCGACCATCGCTACAAGCATCGTCAAAAATTCCAGATGAGGCACAAAAACAGCAGGTGCTTGAACGCATATCAAGTGCTCGTTCAAGTGGGCTCTCCTCCATGTCAACTTCAACATCACAACTACTCCAGTCCTCAGAGTTGTCACCCCAATCGCATTTGCTTCCTCACAGCTCCCAAGTCTCCAGCTGCCCGTCTGAGCATGGGGTAACACACATGGTTGATTCTGTAGAGCTGTTTACGCATACTATAGCATGGGAATCAGAGTTCTGCTCCAGAGCTTCTGTGAATCCAGACGAGGAAATGATCTGCACTGATGCCCAGAATCTTTGTGAGTCGGATCCAGGCCTAGATGAAGAAGGTACTGAGCATATTGTAGACCCTTGTTCCCAAACTGTAACTCCTGTTGGTGGAGACAATGAGGAAGATGATGATGAGACTGACATACCTGATTGGAATGAAAACTTGACTTTTCGGTCGGGGCAGGAAGAGGTTGGCTCTGAGGACGACAGGTGTGAGAACACACAGGATGATGATAACGAGGTTGTATACCCCACTTACTGTCAACCCCCAGTCCGCCAGTCCATGAGGTCAGCAGAGGAGGATGCTAGTGAAGAGTCTGACGACGAGGTAACGGTGCACCTTCCTGGACAGAGACGGAGTACTGGAAGCACGTCAACAACTGCATCCTCAACCCCAACTGTGCCTCAGACCAGAAGTCGTGGTGGCTCTTCAGGTTGCACGGGCTCTAAGCCTTGCATAGCCTGGGCATTTTTTAACATCGCAAAGGATGACCCAACTCATGTTGTCTGTAAGATTTGTCAACAAAATCTCAGTAGATGCCAAAAAATCACTAGCTTGTGTACTTCATGCATGAACCGTCACATGGATATGAGGCATTAGTTGCAGTGGGAAGCTCACTGTGCTACAATGCGGCCTAGTGGGCCGGGTCAACCACTGTCTGCCCCATCAAGTGCATCCACGTCCTCTTCATCCTCTGTGACTGTGGGGACAGCAGTCACACATGGTTTGGGATGCAGACCTTCCACCTCTTTACCCGCAACAGCCAGTGTGATTGGCAGGTCGTCAGGACATTTGCTAGTGGAAACACCTGCTGGTGTTGAGCGCTCTCCGACATCGACACCACATTTTGATCAAGGCAACATAACATCTCCGCCTGCACCTTCCTCACAGACCAGCAGTTTGCCGGGGACACCCTACTCAACTCCGTCTAAGCATGGCAGCCAGCCCTCAGTCCCTCAGATGTGGACAAGTAAAAGACCATTTCCTCCTAGCCATGACAAATCTGAGAGGCTGAATTTCTCCATCAGCAAGCTGTTGGCTACAGAAATGCTGCCTTTCCGCCTGGTGGACACAGAGGAATTTTGAGACCTTATGTCCGTCGCAGTGCCCCAGTACCAGATGCCCAGTCGCCACTACTTCTCAAAGAAAGCTGTGCCTGCGCTACACCAGCATGTCGCACACAACATCACTGCTTCCTTGATAAACTCTGTGTGTGACAGGGTGCATTTCACCACAGACACTTAGACGAGTAGACATGGACAGGGGCGTAACATGTCGGTGACTGGGCACTGGGTAACTACGGCAACATCAGGAGAAGGGGCTGCTGTCCAAGTCTTGCCGTTGCCACGAGTTGCTCGTCGATCCTCTGTATCTAGAAGTTCCTCCACTGCTTCTGCCTCCTCAACCTCCTCTCGGTCCTCCACCTGCACCCAAAGCCTGTCTGGTAAAGCCACCTGCGTTATAACTGCGCAGAAGGAATCCTGCACACCTCCTCACTATGCTGCCACCAGGACTCAACGGCATCAGGCAATGTTTACATTGAAATGTCTGGGAAATGTGAGTCACACAGCAGAGGAGATGTGGTCAGCTCTGGAGACCGAGTTCCATCAATGGTTGTCTCCACTCAACCTGCAGCCAGGGAAGGCTGTGTGCGACAATGCTGCAAACCTGGGTGCGGCCCTTCACCGGGGCAATGTCACACACGTGCCTTGTATGGCTCATGTTTTGAACCTGGTTGTCCAGCAATTTTTATCCCACTATCCCGGACTCGATGGGCTTCTGCAGAGGGCATGGTCGCTGTGTGCTCACTTCCGCCGTTCGCATCCCGCAGCTCGACGACTTGCATCTCTACAGAAGTCGTTGGGCCTGCCAGTTCACCGGCTGAAATGCGATGTGCCCACACTGTGGAATTCAACCCTGCACATGTTGCAGCGACTGAGGCAGCACCGACCTGGGCTAACGAGATCAAGAGGTGGGGCAAATCACGCCGCAGGAGTGGTCTCAGATCAGGGACCTATGCACCCTTCTGCACAGTTTTGAAATAGCGACGAAGATGTTTAGTGCTGACGATGCCATTATCAGCATGACCATTCCGGTGATTTACATGCTGGAGCACACCTTACACAGTGTTTGGAGCCAGGTGGTGGAACAAGAGGAGGAACAGGAGGAGTCGTATGCGGAAGGGATCATATCTCCAAGGTCAAGAAGGTTGGCGCACCAAGGCGGCTGGCTTGGAGGCTGGGGGAGAGGGGTTACCGAGGGCGCATGATAGCAGCCAAACTGTTGAGGAAGGTGCAGGAGGCGAGGAAGAAGTGGAGGACAAACTGGTGCTGGGCATAGAAGACTCATCAGATGTGGGAGACCTTGATCAAATTTCTGTTGTGCGAGGTTGGGGGGAGAGGGCAAATGAAGGAAGAATGATTCTCACCTCGCCACCACCAAGACAACAAGGACTTGGTCCTCCTGGATGCACAAGACACATGAGTGCCTTATTGCTGCACTATCTTCAACATGACCCTCGGATTGTCAGAATCTGAAGTAATGCCGACTACTGGGTTGCCACACTCTTAGATCCCCGGTAAAAAAGCAAATTTGGTGAAATAATTCCTGCCATAGAAAGGGATTCACGCATGCAGGAGTATCAGGAGAGACTGTTACAGAATCTAACATCTGCTTTTCCATAAAACACCAGTGGTGCACGTAGTGAATCTCTGAGTTCTAACTTGCCAACCATGGGACTATCGAGTCATCACTCAAACTGTAACAGTAACATCGTATCTGGTGGTAACAGCAATTTTTTCCAATTGTTTTAAGATTTTTTTAGACCATCCTTTGCAAGGCCACAGGAGACAAGAAGTCTGACGCACAGCCAACGCCTAGAGAGGATGGTACAAGAGTATCTCCAAGTTAAGTGGACCCTTGCTCATTTTGGGCTTCCAATCTTGAAAAATGGCCTGAGCTCGCCACTCACGCCTTGGAGATCTTGTCGTACCCCGCAGCCAGCGTTCTCTCTGAACGTGTGTTCAGCACTGCTGGTGGTGTGTTGACAGATAAGCGCATGCGGCTGTCCAGTGACAATGTAGACAGACTAACGTTCATCAAGATGAACAAATCCTGGATCCGCAAGGACTTTTCTACCCCTGTGTCATCTTGGGGAGACTAAAAGCTTGATTTTTAAAAATCACCTCACCAACCGTTTCAAAAAACTCTGGCGAAATTGATGCCACTTAAGTGGTGTCTGTGGCCGAATTTTTTGAAAAAATGGAGACTCTTTTATTTAGTCCCCTTGCTGAGTTTTACATGACGTTGCCATCGTCAATTCCAGGTGGGTGGGGTGGTCTGCAGAGTTGTTTCCTCATACTATGGCCTGGGATTCAGAGGTCTGCTCCAAAGCGTCAGTGTCTGCTAGTCAGCAGAGAAGAACAGCCACCCACCACCTGTTTACCTAAGTACTATTTTTAACAGGATCTAGCCCAGGAAATCATTTTGGGCCTAGTAGCAATTTCTGCAACTCAGCTGCTTACCCCACCCATGAAGCAAACTACACCACCTGTTTACCTAACTACTATTTTGTAATGGCATCTAGCCCAGGAAATCCATCTGGGCCTTGTAGAATTTAGTGATACTCAGTAGCGTACCCCACCCATGAACCAAGCTACACTGCCTGTTGATCTAATTACTAAATTTTTTAACTGCATCTAGCCCAGGAAATAGTTTTGTACCTAATAGCATTTTGTGCTACTCAGCAGAGTACCCCACCCTTACCCCAACCATGAAGCAAGCTACACTGCCTGTTTACCTAACTACTATTTTGTAATGGCATCTAGCCCAGGAAATCCATTGGGGCCTAGTAGAATTTGATGATACTCAGCAGCGTACCCCACTCATGAAGCAAGCTACACCTCCTGTTTACCTAATAGACCTGACAGAATAACAAATCTGCAGGTGGTCGGGCATCTAGGAAATAGCGACCACAATATTGTACAGTTTCACCTGTCTTTCACTAGGGGAACTTGTCAGGGAGTCACAAAAACACTGAACTTTAGGAAGGCAAAGTTTGACCAGCTTAGAGATGCCCTTAATCTGGTAGACTGGGACAATATCCTCAGAAATAAGAATACAGATAACAAATGGAAAATGTTTAAGAACATCCTAAATAGGCACAGTAAGCGGTTTATACCTTGTGGGAATAAAAGGACTAGAAATAGGAAAAACCCAATGTGGCTAAACAAAGAAGTAAGACAGGCAATTAACAGTAAAAAGAAAGCATTTGTACTACTAAAGCAGGATGGCACCATTGATGCTCTAAAAAACTATAGGGAGAAAAATACTTTATCTAAAAAACTAATTAAAGCTGTCAAAAAGGAAACAGAGAAGCACATTGTTAAGGAGAGTAAAACTAATCCCAAACTGTTCTTCAACTATATCAACAGTAAAAGAATAAAAACTGAAAATGTAGGCCCCTTAAAAAATAGTGAGGAAAGAATGGTTGTAGATGACGAGGAAAAAGCTAACATATTAAACACCTTCTTCTCCACGGTATTGACGGTGGAAAATGAAATGCTAGGTGAAATCCCAAGAAACAATGAAAACCCTATATTAAGGGTCACCAATCTAACCCAAGAAGAGGTGCAAAATCGGCTAAAAAAGATTAAAATAGATAAATCTCCGGGTCCGGATGCCATACACCCATGAGTACTAAGAGAACTAAGTAATGTAATAGATAAACCATTATTTCTTATTTTTAGGGACTCTATAGCGACGGGGTCTGTTCCGCAGGACTGGCGCATAGCAAATGTGGTGCCAATATTCAAAAAGGGCTCTAAAAGTGAACCTGGAAATTATAGGCCAGTAAGTCTAACCTCTATTGTTGGTAAAATATTTGAAGGGTTTCTGAGGGATGTTATTCTGGATTATCTCATTGAGAATAACTGTTTAACTCCATATCAGCATGGGTTTATGAGAAATCGCTCCTGTCAAACCAATCTAATCAGTTTTTATGAAGAGGTAAGCTATAGGCTGGACCACGATGAGTCATTGGACGTGGTATATCTCGATTTTTCCAAAGCGTTTGATACCGTGCCGCACAAGAGGTTGGTACACAAAATGAGAATGCTTGGTCTGGGGGAAAATGTGTGTAAATGGGTTAGTAACTGGCTTAGTGATAGAAAGCAGAGGGTGATTATAAATGGTATAGTCTCTAACTGGGTCGCTGTGACCAGTGGGGTACCGCAGGTGTCGGTATTGGGACCTGTTCTCTTCAACATATTCATTAATGATCTGGTAGAAGGTTTACACAGTAAAATATCGATATTTTCAGATGATACAAAACTATGTAAAGCAGTTAATACAAGAGAAGATAGTATTCTGCTACAGATGGATCTGGATAAGTTGGAAACTTGGGCTGAAAGGTGGCAGATGAGGTTTAACAATGATAAATGTAAGGTTATACACATGGGAAGAAGGAATCAATATCACCATTACACACTGAACGGGAAACCACTGGGTAAATCTGACAGGGAGAAGGAGTTGGGGATCCTAGTTAATGATAAACTTACCTGGAGCAGCCAGTGCCAGGCAGCAGCTGCCAAGGCAAACAGGATCATGGGGTGCATTAAAAGAGGTCTGGATACACATGATGAGAGCATTATACTGCCTCTGTACAAATCCCTAGTTAGACCGCACATGGAGTACTGTGTCCAGTTTTGGGCACCGGTGCTCAGGAAGGATATAATGGAACAAGAGAGAGTACAAAGGAGGGCAACAAAATTAATAAAGAGGATGGGAGATCTACAATACCCAGATAGATTAGTGAAATTAGGATTATTTAGTCTAGAAAAAAGATGACTGAGGGGCGATCTAATAACCATGTATAAGTATATAAGGGGACAATACAAATATCTCGCTGAGGATCTGTTTATACCAAGGAAGTTGACGGGCACAAGGGGGCATTCATTGCGTCTGGAGGAGAGAAGGTTTTTCCACCAACATAGAAGAGGATTCTTTACTGTTAGGGCAGTGAGAATCTGGAATTGCTTGCCTGAGGAGGTGGTGATGGCGAACTCAGTCGAGGGGTTCAAGAGAGGCCTGGATGTCTTCCTGGAGCAGAACAATATTGTATCATACAATTATTAGGTTCTGTAGAAGGACGTAGATCTGGGGATTTATTATGATGGAATATAGGCTGAACTGGATGGACAAATGTCTTTTTTAGGCCTTACTAACTATGTTACTATGTTACTATTTTGTAACGGCATCTAGCCCAGGAAATCCTTTTGGGCCTAGTAGAATTTAGTGATACTCCGCAGCGTACCCCACCCATGAAGCAAGCTACACCGCCTGTTTACCTAACTACTATTTTGTAACAGCATCTAGCCCAGGAAATCCTTTTGGGCCTAGTAGAATTTGGTGCTACTCAGCAGCGTACTTCACCCATGAAGCAAGCCACACCGCCTGTTTACCTAACTACTATTTTGTAACAGCATCTAGCCCAGGAAATCCGTTTGGGCCTAGTAGAATTTAGTGCTACTCAGCAGAGTACCCCACCCATGAAGTAAGCTACACCTCCTTCTTTCTTTCTCAATCTAACCCCTCGGCTATGGGGTGTCCACTCTCCCTCCTGCTCTCTCCTTCTCACAGGTGGACTACCACGTGTTTTCACACTGTGGCAAATCTTTTGGGCCCAGGCATAAGAAGTTGTCGAGGTAATGGATAATATATGCCGCCTTACAAACGTCCATGATGACACATTCGAGGAAGCAACTAAACGCCTCAAATAGTGAGCAGGATATGGAGCACCCCATGGGCAAACAGCGATCTATGTAGTATGCTCCTTCACAGAAGCAGCCTTATGGGAGGACACTATTCGGAGGCACAGGTAGTAACTGGAATGCCCCCTCAATGTCTGTTTTGGCTATTAGGGTGCCCCTTAACAACTTTTTGACTCGCCTGATTGCCTCGTCGAAGGAGGTACAGTACATAGTACTGTATTTGGTTCCGCGTCGATGTTGTCGTTTACTGACCTGCCTCTTGGATATGACAAATGGTGGATTAGTCTGAATGTGTTGGGTTAATTTTTTGGCACAACTCCCACTACGTCTTCTAAGGAAAGTGTTCTGAATGGACCCGCCACCATTCTACCTAAAGATATTTCTTTTTTTCTTTTTTTTGTCAAGACGTCTGGGCGTTGGTAGAGTGAGTCTAGATTTTTACTCCAGCCTTTCTTGATTTTAGAAGGGCATGACATGCCTATATCTGTGTCTCCTCCTCCTTTTACTCCTCCACCTCTTTTCTTTTCGCATAACTATATGTAGTTGTGACTTTTCCATGTTTGTTGTGTCTTCTGAGCAGTTTGTCAGCTTTTGGACACATTTTAAGGTGTTTTCTATGTGATTTCCATGTGTTTGTATGTGTTTGTGTTTGCCTGCCATTGGTTTCAATGGGGTTCGACGGTGTTCGTCGAACCGAACCGAACCCGAACACTAGGGAGGTGGCTCAACACTACTCATTGACCAATTTATGTTTTTTGCAGTGATTTGTACTCAGAAATTCATCAAAGCTGCCAGTGCTACTTGCGTTCCTCCAGAGTTTGTTGCTGCCACCAACAACAAAAAATATTTTCAGGGCAAGTCCAAACCCTTCTATATTCTACAATAATACCTCTCTCATCTGCAGTTTGTGTAGGGAGAGGTGTGGCATTGGATATAGCCTATGACAGGGATCTAGTCAGGCATTATTGCCTTATTAATCCTAAGCCTTGCTGCTTTTACCATGGACTCATTAACTGATTCATATTTTTATGGTGTTCTGTATGGTATTCTTCAAAGCAGGCAAAAGTAACTGATTTAATGTGTCTATTCAGTTTCTCTGTAGCATCTGCATGTAAGAGGTAGTGGTGGGACATTTGATGTTACTGGGGCTTGATTTACCACTTTTGAACTTTCGAGTGCTTTGTTTCCTTCAATTTCTGGGTGCTTCTTTTTTATTCATAGCCTAAGATATAAGCCTAGCTTTCAGACCCCAAGCACTACATTATGACCCAAGATCCTTTGGGAATCTTCACATTTCATGATGCCTTGCACACAACGAGGCACCCAGGGCCAGAGGCAAAAAAAACAACCCCAAAATGTCTTTGAACCACCGCCATATTTGACTGAAACTACTTTGTTATTTTATTTGTAGGCCTCATTACATTTACAGTAAACAGTAGAATGATATGCTTTACAAAAAACTCTATATTGGTATCATCTGTCCACGAGATGCCTGCTGGCCCTCTAAAAGTAGTGGGGGGCCACCTACTGTCCCTCTATACATTGTGAGGACCTCCAAGTTTCAAACTTTACAGTATTAATACGTAAAAGAAAATTTGCCCACCTCAGGTGGATAAAATATACTGCAGTAGTAACATTTGGTTATGCAAAGCATAGTCCTCCAAAAATGCGTAGTAAGGGCTGGCTGCTGGCCCTCTAAATTAGAGTGAGGGCCGCCTGATAGCCCTCTGACACCTTCTGGCACTCTAACAATAGTAATTAGTCTGATAGTCTGATCATGACACACACCACATGGACAGATAAGGTATTAAAATTATAAAATTACATTTCCTGTAGAATGTTTTTTACACCATTGAAAGCAATGCTATGCAGCAAAAACACTAAGTATGAACATAGCCCAAGGTGTGAAGGAGCTTTTTCATTCTCTTATTTATTTTGCATTATACACAAGTCATTATCCTGGAAAGAATGTTTCTTAGCATTTTTTCCAGTTAAATTCTTTTTAACTGCAGTTTTGTAAGTTTTATTATCCATCCATAAAAGTGGCATAATACTCCAACAACATTGTTCCCAGCAGCGACCTGGGATTCAGAGATGCCTCCAGGGGTCTTCCCCATGCGGTTCCCATGCCATTTCAGTGCTGTCTCCATCATTTTCAGCGATTATTAGACCCCCTCCAGACATCCAAATGTCTGGAGGGGGGGGTGCACTGGAAAAATAGTCGGGTTTCCCATTGACTTCCATTATACTCATTACTCGGGAGTAATGAGTATCCAAGCATTTTAGTGCTCGCTCATCACTATTTATTACAAAAGTTTTCTTTTGTAGGTTGCTGTGTCAGAACTGTGAATAAAGACTAGTGGCTCTGCTGGATGAAAATCCCTAAATCCCTCAAATCTTTTTACAATTCTCAAAGCATCTCATTTATGATCAGTTATAAGCAATAATCCTTATGAATATGCCTTTTTATGTATTTAGTTCCTGCTGAGTGATTGACTGTGAATAAACCCATCTACACTGCCTTGTAAAAGTATTCATATGCCATGATCGTTATCATATTTTTTCACATTACACCACAGAGAACCTGTCATCAGGGTCATGCGTGTTAAACTAAAGATATTGGATTAAAAACACTGCTATACGGATTTAATAGGTTGCTGTTTAATTATAAATATCATTGCAATAAGCTTGGACCTTGGGTAGGGTCTTCGACTCTGCCATTGTAACATAGTAACATAGTAACATAGTTAGTAAGGCCGAAAAAAGACATTTGTCCATCCAGTTCAGCCTATATTCCATCATAATAAATCCCCAGATCTACGTCCTTCTACAGAACCTAATAATTGTATGATACAATATTGTTCTGCTCCAGGAAGACATCCAGGCCTCTCTTGAACCCCTCGACTGAGTTCGCCATCACCACCTCCTCAGGCAAGCAATTCCAGATTCTCACTGCCCTAACAGTAAAGAATCCTCTTCTATGTTGGTGGAAAAACCTTCTCTCCTCCAGACGCAAAGAATGCCCCCTTGTGCCCGTCACCTTCCTTGGTATAAACAGATCCTCAGCGAGATATTTGTATTGTCCCCTTATATACTTATACATGGTTATTAGATCGCCCCTCAGTCGTCTTTTTTCTAGACTAAATAATCCTAATTTCGCTAATCTATCTGGGTATTGTAGTTCTCCCATCCCCGTTATTAATTTTGTTGCCCTCCTTTGTACTCTCTCTAGTTCCATTATATCCTTCCTGAGCACCGGTGCCCAAAACTGGACACAGTACTCCATGTGCGGTCTAACTAGGGATTTGTACAGAGGCAGTATAATGCTCTCATCATGTGTATCCAGACCTCTTTTAATGCACCCCATGATCCTGTTTGCCTTGGCAGCTGCTGCCTGGCACTGGCTGCTCCAGGTAAGTTTATCATTAACTAGGATCCCCAAGTCCTTCTCCCTGTCAGATTTACCCAGTGGTTTCCCGTTCAGTGTGTAATGGTGATATTGATTCCCTCTTCCCATGTGTATAACCTTACATTTATCATTGTTAAACCTCATCTGCCACCTTTCAGCCCAAGTTTCCAACTTATCCAGATCCATCTGTAGCAGAATACTATCTTCTCTTGTATTAACTGCTTTACATAGTTTTGTATCATCTGCAAATATCGATATTTTACTGTGTAAACCTTCTACCAGATCATTAATGAATATGTTGAAGAGAACAGGTCCCAATACTGACCCCTGCAGTACCCCACTGGTCACAGGTCCCTCAGCTGCTTCTGGTGTCCGTATTTGCCAACTGTTTTAAATTTTGTTCTGGCGCCATCCTTACCTTTCTGGTGTGTTACTTGGCTTTCATCATGCTGTTTCATCCCTAATAATATCAAACAAACCTCTGAGACATTTACAGAACAGGTGTAGTTATGCTGAGAGTAAATTACACACAGGTGGAATCAATTTACTAATTATGTGACTTCTTGAGACAATTGGTCACTTACCGTTTTATTTAGGGGCTTCAGACTACAGGGGTCTGAACAGAAATGCATGTCACAATTTTCAGATTGATATTTTTAAAATAATTATATGTTAGGGCTGGCGGAATGCACCAAATAATTATAAGGATGGTATAAGGTGCGTTCGCAGCCCGGGGTCCACCGTGCAGAGATGACACCTGCTGCTCGGTAATGGAGGACAGTATATGGCGGTATGGTTAGCTTCACCCGGTATGTAAGGAAGCGAACCCTGTTGCATCATAGGGCCGCAATATCGCACAGAGAGCGCAAGTAAAGAGTCACAGAACTCTGCCCCTAGACTCAGGGTCATGCAGCGCCACTCTGGCGAACACCACTAACCGCCCTAACTAGGGACAGGTAAGCACACTGGTTGCGCATGGTGCCGCACTGGCTAACGCTGCTGATTGACGCTATAGATTGTGCCTGGTGCTGGATGGCACTAACTGGCGCTAGACAGCTCCAACATTCGCGAGCATTCATCAACACTAGGGATGGGAATGATTCAGAGCTTTCACCAGAACAGGCATACATCCACACACACACAATAATTGATTTATACTAGCGCATGGTCGAGCGGCCATGCGAACCTTTTATATCTGTAGCCTTCCAGGACCATCCTAGTGCTCCAATCGGAGCCGCTACAGGACCTGAGTATGTGACCCCCGATCACCAATGAGAGGTCGTCCTGTGGGCATGCTCAGTAGAAGAAAAACAGGACTTAGTCCCTGGAACGTCTGCTCGCTGCTGATCAATGCTGTTTACAAAGGCTGAGCCTGGAATGGCAGCTGTAAACAAACGCACAGTATCAGCTTGAGCCAGATGCTGGGACCGACGTCTCTGCTGAGCCAGCTCCACTGTGGCTGAAGGAGAATGGGAGACTGCAGCGGACATGGTTCGAGATTCCCCCTGTGCATCAGTGGGAACTTGACACCTAACATTATATTGCCATGTATCATTTCCTTTACACTTAAATAATTGCTACACACTTAAATAATTGCTACTTTGTGTTGGTATATCACATAAAATCCTAATAAAATACATTTACGCTTGTGGGCGTAATGTGAAAACATGGAAAAGTTCATGGGGTACGAACACTCTTTCAAGGCACAGTATGTCTCATCTGCATCATTTTAGAATTAATACATTGTACAATTGTCCATTTAGTTCAACTGAAAATGAGCAAGACAACAAAAAAGTCTAGGAAAGCTGGCTCATTGATCCTTTGTTTAGCTTATTTTCTGGGCCTGGATTCTTATGGTAAAGCCATTAACCTTATTCCTGGTCCATTAAAGGTTTGCAAACAATGTAAGAACTTGAAAATATACATGAGCTTTACCGGCTATATAACATAGTATATGACTTTTCTTTTGGATATAGGTGATGAAACTTGTTTTCACCCCCTTAAAGGCAAGCATCTATTTTGTTTATTTTTAATTAGTTATGTGCATTAGGGACTGTTTACATGGACCTACTATTGACACTAAATGACTGCCGGTCGGTACATTTTTACAGTTCGGCAGTCGTGAGAAAATTTGTCTACATTGGGAGACTGCAATAAATGATACACATTGAACGTTCTGTAATTCATCATTCAAAGTGCATAGGCATCCATTGTTCTTGGCTGTGCATGTCCTGTTTACACAGGTCAATGTGCCAACAGGAACCATGATTTTTAACCCTGCTTAAAAATCATTTCACCCGATGAGCGAACATTTTGATTGACAGCCAGTTTACAATACAAGATTATCTTTAAATAATCTTTCAGTGTGAATTCACAGAGCTTCCAGGCCTTGAAAGCACTTCAACCTCATTTGCACATTGATTCAAACACTTATTTCTCAGTAAAGGCCCCGTCACACATAGCGACGCTTGAGTGATTCCGACAACGATACGACCTGTCAGGGATCGCTCAAGCGTTGCTATGTGGTCGCTGGTGAGATGTCAAACAGTGAGATCTCACCAATGACGCAGCAGCGATGCGGCGACCTGTAGCGACCTGTACAACGATGCTATTTCATGACGATTCAATGGGACGTCCTGTCAGCGAGGTCGTTGGTAAGGTGTCAAACACAGCGATGTGTGCTACCCAGCGGGACCTCAACGATCAAAAAATGGCCCAGGCCATTCCGACACGACCAGCGATCTCACAACAGGGGCCTGGTCGCTGCTACGTGTCACACATAGCGAGATCGCTACTGAGATCGCTGTTGCGTCACAAAACTTGTGACTCAGCAGCGAGCTCGCTAGCGATCTCGCTGTGTGTGACGGGGGCTTAACAGAGGGACAGAATGGGCATGTAAAGATATTGCTGGACTTGTTTTCGAAAGAGCTGCATGCACATATAAAAAGTTAGGTGGTTGGAATCTTGCTGACAGATTACTTTTAACACTTTGTTGGATAGGGTAAGTAAATAAGGGTAAGTGTAAGCTTTATACCTGGACTGTCTGTGAATTTGCCAAGTGTTGCATATCTTGTCCCCAGATATTTCCGAACATTAGCAAATTACAGGCGGATTACTGACCATTAGTTTTTTTTTTATAATAAATGTTTTATACAGATTTTGTACCAATGCAAAAAAATACATTAAATAATATAAAATATACCAAACGCATAATCTGAAATACTAGTCTAGCTGGCACATTTTACATGAGTAATGTGTTATCTTGCCTCTAGTGCTATTTGGATTGTGAAATGCAAGAAAATTGCAATTTTTATATTCCGCTATACATTATTAAGTTGAATACAAGCTGTTGTCACATCCATTTTACTGACTATACTATTGGAGAGATTTTAATTTTACCGTGAAAATAATAGCTTGTTTTCGGGCAAAGCTTGAATTTATCAGAAGCGTACTAAATGTATTCAATCATTT
The DNA here is from genome assembly GCF_032444005.1 of Ranitomeya imitator. Taxonomy (NCBI): domain Eukaryota; kingdom Metazoa; phylum Chordata; class Amphibia; order Anura; family Dendrobatidae; genus Ranitomeya; species Ranitomeya imitator. The sequence continues at coordinate 376,180,321 of NC_091286.1, read as the reverse complement.
TCACTGGTAGACTTTAAATAAATAGGCTGGTGTTAGGTAAAGAGTGCAGTCATGCCTGTAGGAAACATAACCTATATGGCTTGGTACAGAAGAATCATAAATTGCCTAGATGCAAGAAAGAAAAGATCTCCATATAAAGACTGTCTATTATATTTTACCTGTTTTTATTGCATCATTATCTCACTACAGTGGTTCTATTTCTATATATTTGTAATGTAATTTACTATACAGGGAACTGCTATAAAAATGTATAATGCATCAAACAGGAGCATCGTAGATGATCAAAGCAGAATACATTACAAGCTTGCCCTAGGTATCACTTATAAGAAATTAATATAATTCTAATAAATACAATTACTGAAATAATCAATAATAATAACTCCTTGCTTTTGGCTTTTCAATTTTCGGAAAGCGTGTTTTATTGAGGGCTCTAAAATGCACTCAGAGAGGAAAGAACTGTGCTACGGCTGGTGGATAAATAACAATATGCGCTGTACCAGTCTAGTTTGTGCTCAGTTGACCATGACAAGTAGTGTGATAAAAATTGAATTTAAAGAAAACTGACATATTTATTTAGCAGTCACAAGGATTGCTTCCACATTACAACACTGTATTTCTGTATGTGATTTGAACAATCTCCGTTTAGCAGAACAATACCAGGGACATGAATAATTAGACTTTTCCACTTGTGTAAAAAGTTTCAATTTTTATTTCAAGTCAGGTCCTGTAGCTGACAGTGAATGTGCGGCTTCATAAGATAATTAGTAATAACACGAACCGGAGATTAAAATTGCTTTTGACAGTATGTGTATCATAAAATGGCAATGCGGAGGAGAAAAACAGAAACAAAACAGCTATGAGCCTCAGGGGGAAGCCATGGGTGTAAAAACCAGACCCCATTAAGTTGCACAAGTTCCTTTGATGTGTTAGTTATACATACCCAAGAGATGGAAAAAAAATGAACGAACTAGAGTTGCTTTAGATAACAGAGAACTAAAGCCATAACACAACAGGAAAACAACTACAAACAAGACAGTTATCTATTCTGTGTATGGCATGTCTCATTTTAATATAAAATTAGCTAACCTCAACATCAATGTATCAGTAGGAAGTACCCCAAAAATGTATAAAATTGAATGATAAAAAGTTGCTCAGATATTTTTATACTTTATAAAATTAATATATTTTGTTGTTGGCCATAATGGCCATGAATTAAAATATCAGTCAATAAGCTCTTTAATTTACAAGCCACAACTGCCGTGGCACACTGGGTCATGAATAGAGTCCTATGAGTTTGGACCTGTGCCTCCCCACAACTGCCAGGCTGTTGCCTTGATAAGTAGGTGGATCGCCGCCCAAGGGCCATGAGGTACTCGGTACCGGGTCCTGCAGTTCACAGGAGGATGTCACGGTGGCTGACCCGGTCCGTGGCCCTGGGACGTCTGTGTAAAAGGGAAAGGTCTTTAAAGGGATAGAGCTTATGTTCATGACGCCACCTGTGGTATTCGGTCAGGGTGACCGACGCTGCTTTGAGGGGTCCACTGGGGTGATGTTATGGCAGCTAGATGGTATACCTTCCCACAGGTGAAGTATGTTCCCAGGGCTTCCCAGTATGTAGATGGTAGTATGGTGAATGGCGCAGTGAAGAACAAGGACACAAGGTTGCAGACTCTTTACCTTTACTGAAGACTTCAGCATCCACAGTCCAGGGTACCAGATCACAGTACAGGCAGAGTCTGGCCGGTTTGGAGGCAAGTCCAGAGTTCCCTTGTCCAGGTGGAAATCAGTAGCCTTCCCTTGTGCTGTAGTGGTGTAGTCCCTTACTGCTTATGGCTTCACATAAGGGTCTCACAGATGCGATGTTTCGCTCTCTCTGTCCCCATATAGGATAGGACAAAATTCCGTACGACTGGTGACTTGAGCCTGTTTATAGGGTCTCTTAGATAACCCGGCTCTGTAGGAGTCACCGTGCCTCCTGGGTGTAGGTGCAGACAGGTAACCTGCAGTTAGCTGTCCTGCTGGTCTATGAAATAAGGCGTAGAGGTCCTTACTCCCTCGGGGTTCCGGCTATCGGGATTTTGCACCTCAGAAGGAGGCAGCCTGAGCGGCGCTGGTCTGTTGTGAATTCTGTGGCTGAATTCACTCCTGTGGTCACAAGTGGTACTGCAGCTTCTGGGCTTCCTCCCTCAGGTGTTCTGGTGAGCTCGTTGGCTGCCTTGTTATTTAACTCCACCTGATTCTGTCTTCCTTGCTCCTTGTCATTGTTCCAGTGTTGGATCTGAGCTTCTGGATCTTTCCTGTGGCCTGCTGCTCTGCTTAGATAAGTGCTTCTTTGCTTTTGTTGCTGTTTTTTCTGTCCAGCTTGTCTATTCGTTTTTGCTGGAAGCTCTGAGACGCAAAGGGTGTACCGCCGTGCCGTTAGTTCGGCACGGTGGGTCTTTTTGCCCCCTTTGCGTGGTTTTTTGCTTTAGGGTTTTTTGTAGACTGCAAAGTTCTCTTTGCTATCCTCGCTCTATCTAGAATATCGGGCCTCACTTTGCTGAATCTATTTCATCCCTACGTTTTGTCTTTTCATCTTGCTAACAGTCATTATATGTGGGGGGCTGCCTTTTCCTTTGGGGTATTTCTCTGAGGCAAGTCAGGCTTGTATTTCTATCTTCAGGCTAGTCAGTTCCTCAGGCTGTGCCGAGTTGCATAGGTAACATAGTAACATAGTAACATAGTTAGTAAGGCCGAAAATAGACATTTGTCCATCCAGTTCAGCCTATATAACAGGTAGTGTCAGGCGCAATCCACAGCTGCCTTTAGTTGTGTTTAGGATAGGTTCAGGTATTGCAGTCTACAGAGATTCCACGTCTCAGAGCTCGTTCTATTGTTTTTGGGTTTTTGTCAGATCACTGTATGTGCTCTGATTACTGGCACACTGTGTTACTGGATTGCCTTCATAACAGTACAAGGAGCCAAAACTAATGATTCTCAATAGAGGGAAAAAAGAAGTTCTGACATCATTTTTTTTTCTCAGCTCTGTGTTCAGTCTTTTTTTTCCCCTAGACATTAGGGTGCTTCAGGACACAGCTGTGGACATGGATATTCAGGCTCTGTGCTCTTCAATGGATAATCTCGTTATAAATGTACAAAAGATTCAAGATACAATTGATCAGAAATTTATGCTAGAACCAAGAATTCCTATTCCTGATTTGTTTTTTGGTGATAGAACTAAGTTTCTGAGCTTCAAAAATAATTGTAAGCTATTTCTGGCCTTGAAACCTCATTCTTCTGGTAATTCAGTTCAACAGGTTTTGATTATTATTTCTTTTTTGCGCAGCGACCCTCAGGACTGGGCATTTTCTCTTGCGCCAGGAGACCCTGCATTGAGTGGTGTCGATGCGTTTTTCCTGGCGCTCGGATTGCTGAACGATGAGCCTAATTCAGTGGATCAGGCTGAGAAAAATTTGCTGGCTTTGTGCCAGGGTCAGGATGATATAGAAGTATATTGTCAGAAATTTAGGAAGTGGTCCGTACTCACTCTGTGGAATGAATCTGCGCTGGCAGCTTTCTTCAGAAAGAGTCTCTCTGAGGCTCTTAAGGATGTCATGGTGGGTTTTCCTATGACTGCTGGTTTGAATGAGTCTATGTCTTTGGCCATTCAGATCGGTCGTCGCTTGCGCGAGCGTAAATCTGTGCACCATCTGGCGGTATTGTCTGAGATTAAACCTGAGCCTATGCAGTGCGATAGGACTATGACCAGAGTTGAACGGCAAGAACACAGACGTCTGAATGGTCTGTGTTTCTACTGTGGTGATTCCACTCATGCTATTTCTGATTGTCCTAAGCGCACTAAGCGGTTCGATAGGTCTGCCGTCATTGGTACTGTACAATCCAAATTCCTTCTGTCCATTACCTTGATATGCTCTTTGTCATCGTATTCTGTCATGGCGTTTGTGGATTCAGGCGCTGCCCTGAATCTGATGGATTTGGATTATGCTAAACGTTGTGGGTTTTTCTTGGAGCCTTTGCGGTGTCCTATTCCGTTGAGAGGAATTGATGCTACACCTTTGGCCAAGAATAAACCTCAGTACTGGGCCCAGCTGACCATGTGCATGGCTCCTGCACATCAGGAAGTTATTCGCTTTCTGGTGCTACATAATCTGCATGATGTGGTCGTGTTGGGGTTGCCATGGCTACAAACCCATAATCCAGTATTGGATTGGAACTCTATGTCGGTATCCAGCTGGGGTTGTCAGGGGGTACATGGTGATGTTCCATTTTTGTCTATTTCGTCATCCACTCCTTCTGAGGTCCCAGAGTTCTTGTCTGATTATCAGGATGTATTTGAAGAGCCCAAGTCCGATGCCCTTCCTCCGCATAGGGATTGTGATTGTGCTATCAATTTGATTCCTGGTAGTAAATTCCCTAAAGGTCGTTTATTTAATTTATCCTTGCCTGAACACACCGCTATGCGCAGTTATGTGAAGGAATCCCTGGAGAAGGGACATATTCGCCCATCGTCATCACCACTGGGAGCAGGGTTCTTTTTTGTAGCCAAGAAGGATGGTTCGCTGAGACCGTGTATTGATTACCGCCTTCTTAATAAGATCACTGTTAAATTTCAGTATCCCTTGCCATTGTTATCTGACTTGTTTGCTCGGATTAAGGGGGCTAGTTGGTTCACTAAGATAGATCTTCGTGGTGCGTATAATCTGGTGAGAATCAGGCAAGGAGATGAATGGAAAACGGCATTTAATACGCCCGAGGGTCATTTTGAGTATCTAATGATGCCGTTCGGACTTGCCAATGCTCCATCTGTTTTTCAGTCTTTTATGCATGTCATCTTCCGTGAGTATCTGGATAAATTCCTGATTGTTTACTTGGATGACATTTTGATCTTCTCAGATGATTGGGAGTCTCATGTGAAGCAGGTCAGAATGGTTTTCCAGGTCCTGCGTGCTAATTCTTTGTTGGTGAAGGGATCAAAGTGTCTCTTCGGTGTGCAGAAAGTTTCATTTTTGGGGTTCATCTTTTCCCCTTCTACTATCGAGATGGATCCGGTTAAGGTCCAAGTCATCCAGGATTGGACTCAGCCGACATCTCTGAAAAGTCTGCAAAAGTTCCTGGGCTTTGCTAATTTTTATCGTCGCTTCATCTGTAATTTTTCTAGCATTGCCAAACCATTGACCGATTTGACCAAGAAGGGTGCTGATTTGGTTAATTGGTCTTCTGCTGCTGTGGAAGCTTTTCAGGAATTGAAGCGTCGTTTTTGTTCTGCCCCTGTGTTGTGTCAACCAGATGTTTCTCTTCCGTTCCAGGTCGAGGTTGATGCTTCTGAGATTGGAGCAGGGGCGGTTTTGTCACAGAGAGGTTCTGGTTGCTCAGTGTTGAAACCATGTGCGTTCTTTTCCAGGAAGTTTTCTGCTGCTGAGCGTAATTATGATGTGGGCAACCGAGAGTTGCTGGCCATGAAGTGGGCATTCGAGGAGTGGCGTCAATGGCTTGAAGGAGCTAAGCATCGCGTGGTGGTATTGACTGATCATAAGAACCTTACTTATCTCGAGTCTGCCAAGCACTTGAATCCTAGACAGGCCCGTTGGTCGTTATGTTTTGCTCGCTTCGATTTTGTGATTTCGTACCTTCCGGGCTCTAAAAATGTGAAGGCGGATGCTCTGTCTAGGAGTTTTGTGCCCGACTCTCCGGGTTTATCTGAGCCGGCGAGTATCCTCAAGGAAGGAGTCATTGTGTCTGCCATCTCCCCTGATTTGCGGCGAGTGTTGCAAAAATTTCAGGCTAATAAACCTGATCGTTGTCCGGCCGAGAAACTGTTCGTCCCTGATAGGTGGACTAGTAAAGTTATCTCTGAACTTCATTGTTCGGTGTTGGCTGGTAATCCAGGAATCTTTGGTACCAGAGAGTTAATGGCTAGATCCTTCTGGTGGCCATCTCTGTCACGGGATGTACGTACTTTTGTGCAGTCCTGTGGGATTTGTGCTAGGGCTAAGCCCTGCTGTTCACGTGCCAGTGGGTTGCTTTTGCCCTTGCCGGTCCCGAAGAGGCCTTGGACACATATTTCGATGGATTTCATTTCTGACCTTCCCGTTTCTCAAAAGATGTCAGTCATTTGGGTGGTCTGTGATCGCGTTTCTAAAATGGTCCAATTGGTGCCCTTGGTTAAATTGCCTTCCTCCTCTGATTTGGTGCCTTTGTTCTTCCAGCATGTGGTTCGTTTGCATGGCATTCCTGAGAATATTGTTTCTGACAGAGGTTCCCAGTTTGTTTCAAGGTTCTGGCGAGCCTTTTGTGGTAGGATGGGCATTGACCTATCTTTTTCCTCGGCTTTCCATCCTCAGACTAATGGCCAGACCGAACGAACCAATCAGACCTTGGAAACATATCTGAGATGTTTTGTTTCTGCAGACCAGGATGATTGGGTGTCCTTTTTGCCGTTGGCTGAGTTCGCCCTTAATAATCGGGCCAGCTCGGCTACCTTGGTCTCTCCATTTTTCTGCAATTCTGGGTTCCATCCTCGTTTCTCTTCAGGACAGGTTGAGTCTTCGGACTGTCCTGGTGTGGATTCTGTGGTGGACAGGTTGCAGCAGATCTGGACTCAGGTAGTGGACAATTTGACCTTGTCCCAGGAGAAGGCTCAACTTTTCGCTAATCGCAGACGCCGTGTGGGTCCCCGACTTCGTGTTGGGGATCTGGTTTGGTTATCTTCTCGTCATATTCCTATGAAGGTTTCCTCTCCTAAATTTAAACCTCGTTTTATTGGTCCGTATAGGATTTCTGAGATTCTCAATCCTGTGTCCTTTCGTCTGACCCTCCCGGACTCCTTTTCCATACATAATGTATTCCATAGGTCGTTGTTGCGGAGATACGTGGCACCTATGGTTCCATCTGTTGAGCCTCCTGCCCCTGTTTTGGTGGAGGGGGAATTGGAGTATATTGTGGAGAAAATTTGGGATTCTCGTGTCTCTAGACGGAAACTCCAGTATCTGGTTAAATGGAAGGGTTATACTCAGGAAGATAATTCCTGGGTTTTTGCCTCTGATGTCCATGCTCCAGATCATGTTCATGCCTTTCATGTGGCTCATCCTGGTCGGCCTGGGGGCTCTGGTGAGGGTTCGGTGACCCCTCCTCAAGGGGGGGGTACTGTTGTGAATTCTGTGGCTGAATTCACTCCTGTGGTCACAAGTGGTACTGCAGCTTCTGGGCTTCCTCCCTCAGGTGTTCTGGTGAGCTCGTTGGCTGCCTTGTTATTTAACTCCACCTGATTCTGTCTTCCTTGCTCCTTGTCATTGTTCCAGTGTTGGATCTGAGCTTCTGGATCTTTCCTGTGGCCTGCTGCTCTGCTTAGATAAGTGCTTCTTTGCTTTTGTTGCTGTTTTTTCTGTCCAGCTTGTCTATTCGTTTTTGCTGGAAGCTCTGAGACGCAAAGGGTGTACCGCCGTGCCGTTAGTTCGGCACGGTGGGTCTTTTTGCCCCCTTTGCGTGGTTTTTTGCTTTAGGGTTTTTTGTAGACTGCAAAGTTCTCTTTGCTATCCTTGCTCTATCTAGAATATCGGGCCTCACTTTGCTGAATCTATTTCATCCCTACGTTTTGTCTTTTCATCTTGCTAACAGTCATTATATGTGGGGGGCTGCCTTTTCCTTTGGGGTATTTCTCTGAGGCAAGTCAGGCTTGTATTTCTATCTTCAGGCTAGTCAGTTCCTCAGGCTGTGCCGAGTTGCATAGGTAGTGTCAGGCGCAATCCACAGCTGCCTTTAGTTGTGTTTAGGATAGGTTCAGGTATTGCGGTCTACAGAGATTCCATGTCTCAGAGCTCGTTCTATTGTTTTTGGGTTTTTGTCAGATCACTGTATGTGCTCTGATTACTGGCACACTGTGTTACTGGATTGCCTTCATAACACTGGTCCCCTTCTGGTATCCTCCCCTTTGCTTCGACTTCCTTCACACTCGCTGCAATACAATTCTGCCTTTCAATGTCTCTTTTTGGGAGCTCCAGCTCTGAGGGCATGCACAGCTCCTTCCACCCTCTGTCCTCCTCAGACTCATGTCTGTTACTTTCTAACAGAACTCCTGTCTGGAGCTCTGCAAGGAACTGAACTAACTTTCCCTACAGACTACCAGTTATATATATATGGGGATTGACCTAATAAATAGGAGCAGAAGCTCCCCCTGGTGGTCTGGAGTGTGAAATGTGTTGCATGTTTGTGATACCTGGATGCAGTTATCTTTCTTTGCCTCCAAAACGTAGCATCACTCTCCCCTAGAGGAAAGCAATACTACTGCGACAACCAGGACCCTGGGGCGCCGTATAGGCCTTTTTGAGTCTTCTAAGATCTATAAGAATTTATGTTTCCCTTCCCTAAAAAAATCACCAAACAAACAAATAAAAATATTCAATATTTAAACAGTCTTACCGTTAGAGATTTTGTATTTGCTCGCTTACAGTACATTGCAATATCTTTGGAATCCCTCTGCAAAATTACAGAATGGGATCTACGTTGAAACAGTGGGTAGCTGAAATGCTACTGTTAAACACAGTCTTAGGCTATGTTCCCATTGCGTTAGGGCAATCCGTTAAGCGCATAGCGCTAGCGGATTGCGCTAACGCAATGTTTATTTTGTGGCCGCGTGCACTGTCCCCGCTAGCGCAGATCCCCGATCTGCAAGCAGCGTCCAAGGTCCGTCACAAAAGAACGGCACATCGCTAGCACGTGCCGAAAATGGCACGAGCTAGCGATGCGCTACAGGCGGAAATATCATTGCTGTCAATGGGTGCGCTAACGGACCCGTTCCATGGCGTTAATTGCGACATTTTCACCGTGCAACGCTGTCCATTAGCGTTCACCCATTAACGCAATGGGAACCTAGTCTTACACAAATACAACACAATGGGAGTGTAGTGCTAAGATATTAACCCCTTCATGACCTTGGGATTTTTCGTTTTTCCGTGTTCGTTTTTCACTCCCCTCCTTCCCAGAGACATAACTTTTTTATTTTTCCGTGAATTTGGCCATGTGAGGGCTTATTTTTTGCGGGACGAGTTATACTTTTGAACGACATCATTGGTTTTAGCATGTCGTGTACTAGAAAATGGGAAAAAAATTCCAAGTGCGGTGAAATTGCAAAAAAAGTGCAATCCCACACTGGTTTTTTGTTTGGCTTTTCTGCTAGGTTCACTAAATGCTAAAACTGACCTACCATTATGATTCTCCAGGTCAGTTCGAGTTCATAGACACCTAACATGACTAGGTTATTTTTTATCTAAGTGGTGAAAAAAAATTCCAAACTTTGCTAAAAAAAAAAAAAAAAAATTCCGCCATTTTCCGATACTCGTAGCGTCTCCATTTTTCGTGATCTGGGGTCGGTTGAGGGCTTATTTTTTGCGTGCCGAGATGACGTTTTTAATGATAGCATTTTGGTGCAGATACGTTCTTTTGATCGCCCGTTATTGCATTTTAATGCAATGTCGCGGCGACCTAAAAAACGTAATTCTGGCATTTCGAATTTTTTTCTCGCTACGCCGTTTAGCGATCAGGTTAATGCTTTTTTTTATTTGATAGATCGGGCGATTCTGAGCGCGGCGATACCAAATATGTGTAGATTTGATTTTTTTTTATTGATTTATTTTGATTGGGGCGAAAGGGGGGTGATATAAACTTTTATATTTTTTTTTATTTTTTTCACATTTTTTTTAACTTTTTTTTTTTACTTTTGCCATGCTTCAATAGCCTCCATGGGAGGCTAGAAGCAGGCACAACTCGATCACCTCTGCTACATAGCAGCGATCTGCTGATCGCTGCTATGTAGCAGAAATGGAGGTGTGCTGTGAGCGCCGACCACAGGGTGGCGCTCACAGCCACCGGTGATCAGTAACCATAGAGGTCTCAAGGACCTCTATGGTTACAATGGAGACGCATCATGTGACGGGGGTCGGCGATGACGTCATTTCCGGCCGCCCGGCCGGATGAGATAGTTAAATGCCGCTGTCTTCGTTTGACAGCGGCATTTAACTAGTTAATAGGTGCGGGCAGATCGCGATTCTGCCCGCGCCTATTACGGGCACATTTCAGCTGTTCAAAACAGCTGACATGTCACGGCTTTGATGCGGGCTCACCGCGGAGCCCTGCATCAAAGCAGGGGATCTGACCTCGGACGTACTATCCCGTCCGAGGTCAGATAGGGGTTAATGACCATCTGGAACCCATATTGGTACTACCAGTAGAGCCTTAGAAGATATATCTATAATATAACGCTGGGAGCGTCACTCTGTCCGAAGCCTTTATAGACTGCGCAGGCGCAAGCGCCGGCTCAGTCTGGCCCCCACAGAGTGACGCTCCCAGGAGATCGCGGTATGCGTAAGCACTGAACGCATACCGCGATCTCCACCGGAGAGTCAGGGACCGCCAGGAGGGTAAGTATATTCACCTTTCCCCATTCCAGCGCTGCGTGCGGCTCCGTCTCCCGGCTCCTCTGCTGTGACAGTTCAGAGGGCGCGATGACGCGCTTAATGCACGCCGGCACCGCCCTCTGACTTACCAGTCACAGGCAGAGGAGCCGGAGTGTGTCTTCAAGAAAATGGCGCCGGAAAGCGCGGACTGCGCAGGCGCCGATTCCTGCCGCCGGAATCGGCGCCTGCGCAGTCCGCGCTTTCCGGCGCCATTTTCCTGAAGACACTCCTGCTGCCGGAATCGGTGCCTGCGCAGTCCGCGCTTTCCGGCGCCATTTTCTTGAAGACACACTCCGGCTCCGCTGCAGGTGTGTCTTCAAGAAAATGGCGCCGGAAAGCGCGGACTGCGCAGGCGCCGATTCCGGCAGCAGGAATCGGCGCCTGCGCAGTCCGCACTTTCCGGCACCATTTTCTTGAAGACACACTCCGGCTCCACTGCAGGTGTGTCTTCAAGAAAATGGCGCCGAAAAGCGTGGACTGCGCAGGCGCCGATTCCGGCAGCAGGAATCGGCGCCTGCGCAGTCCGCGCTTTCCGGCGCCATTTTCTTGAAGACACACTCTGGCTCCACTGCAGGTGTGTCTTCAAGAAAATGGCGCCGGAAAGCGCGGACTGCGCAGGCGCCGATTCCTGCTGCCGGAATCGGCGCCTGCGCAGTCCGCGCTTTTCGGCGCCATTTTCTTGAAGACACACTCCGGCTCCGCTGCAGGTGTGTCTTCAAGAAAATGGTGCCGGAAAGCGCGGACTGCGCAGGCGCCGATTCCGGCAGCAGGAATTGGCGCCTGCGCAGTCCGCACTTTCCGGCACCATTTTCTTGAAGACACACTCCGGCTCCACTGCAGGTGTGTCTTCAAGAAAATGGCGCCGAAAAGCGCGGACTGCGCAGGCGCCGATTCCGGCAGCAGGAATCGGCGCCTGCGCAGTCCGCGCTTTCCGGCGCCATTTTCTTGAAGACACACTCTGGCTCCACTTCAGGTGTGTCTTTAAGAAAATGGCGCCGGAAAGCGCGGACTGCGCAGGCGCTGATTCCGGCAGCAGGAATCGGCGCCTGCGCAGTCCGCGCTTTCCGGCGCCATTTTCTTGGAGACACACTCCGGCTCCACTGCCGGTGTGTCTTCAAGAAAATGGCGCCAGAAAGCGTGGACTGCGCAGGCGCCGATTTCGGTAGCAGGAGGACGAAGAAAATGGGCGGAAAGGAATGGCGTAAGTAACAAATTGCTGTGGCATGAAGCTGTGACACTTCATGCCACGGCAATTTGTTATTTACGCCACCTGATTCCTTTCCACCACCATTTTCTTGGTCCTGCTGCCGGAATCGGCGCATGCGCAGTCCGCGCTTTCCGGCGCCATTTTCTTGAAGACACACTGCCGGCGCCATTTTCTTGAAGACACACTGCAGGTGTATCTCCAAGAAAATGGCGCCGAAAAGCGCGGACTGCGCAGGCGCTGATTCCGGCAGCAGGAGGACGAAGAAAATGGGCAGAAAGGAATGGCGTAAGTTAGAAATTGCTGTGGCATGAAGCTGTGGCACTTCATGCCACAGCAATTTGTTATTTACGCCACCTGATTCCTTTCCGCCGCCATTTTCTTGGCTGAAGATTGTTCCCTCCAAATTCAGGTGACAGTGTCCCTTTAATGACCTACGGGAATCCATATTAATAGCCTGTCATTAAAGACCCCTTTAAGATATGAAACAATAATAGTTTAGCTTTGTATCTTCTGTAATTTTCCTAAACACCTGGAGACTGTATAACGCCATCAATATTTAATGAGAATGTGCATGTTTATAAGTATCATCCAATTATCACAGTTTTTTTATCACTGTTTGGTCAGAATGGTGTATGTTTATATTACCGTATAGCTCTTCAGTGGGAAAGTGTCTACTATATAATCCGTCTGTCTGTCTGTCTGTCTGTCTTTCTGTCACGGAAATTCATTGGTCGCGGCCTCTGTCTGTCATGGAATCCAAATCGCTGATTGGTCGTGGCAAAACGCCCACGACCATTGCCACGACCAATCAGCAACAGGCGCAGTCCGGTGGCAACATGGCCGCTCCTTCCTCCCCGCAGTCAGTGCCTCCTCCGTACTCCCCTCCAGTCAGCACTCACACAGGGTTAATAGCAGCGCTAATGGACCGCGGTGTAACGCACTCAATTAACACTGCTATTAACCCTGTGTGACCAACTTTTTTACTATTGAGGCTGCCTATGTAGCCTCAATACTAAAAAGATCTAATGTTAAAAATAATAAAAAAAATAAAAAATCATCATATACTCACCCTCCGGCGCCTTTCCCGCTCCTCGCGACGCTCCATGCAAGCGGCAGGTTCCGGTGGCAAGGATGGTATGCGACAAGGACCTTCCATGACATCACGGTCATGTGACCGCGACATCATCACAGGTCCTGCGCTCATTCAACCCTGGGACCGGAAGCTGCCGCCTGCACCACACACAGGCGACAGGACTACAAGGGCTCCCTCGGAAGGTGAGTATATGTTTATTTTTTATTTTAAGTCTTTTTTAACCTGTTATATACGAGTCTGGGCAATATACTACGTGGCTGGCCAATATACTACATGGTTGGGAAATATACTATGTGGCTGGGCAATATACTACATGGGCTGGGCAACATACTACGTGGACATGCATATTCTAGAGTACCCGATGCGTTAGAATCGGCCTACCATCTAGTATGTTTATAATTGTTGCATTGTTTCACTATTAATGTTTAGTGAGAAATGTCATGTTTATAATATGGTAGAACATACGGAACCAGGAAGGTCTTTGGCATGTCATATCCAGTGATGTATTTGTCTGGTGAAGATTGACATCTGAAGAGCTGGCCACTCAGAAGAGAGATACTATATTGGACAAATTAGAATGTGTTAGAGTTTGTGTAACACTTGGTTACGCAAGCATTGTTTTTTCCAAACAAGACATAAGCTGGGGAATATTTCAGAAGCCTGTTAACCTGTGGACTAGAGGGGACACCCCTGTGGGTCCACAGTGTGGATATCCCAGGAATTTCTCTGACTTGGCCGTTCGCTTCTCATGGTTAATGTTTCCGGACAGATGATGTTGCTATTCCTGGTGAAGTTTTGCTTTTTGCTTATGTAGTGTGCAATGTAAGTACTTTACCTTTGTGATTTATATTATGCAAAAGTGTACGCAATATCACACCATTTCCTGTTTTCTGTAATCATTAGTTATTGTAATAAAATTAATCACCTTCTTTAAAGTCGTATCCAACCCCTTTGAGTACTTGGCAAACAGGGAGTAATTCAGCAAAGTATTTTTGCCAGAAAAGTGTCATAAAACACTTTAAACATTTTTTGGCAACTTTTGGAATGTTCATGCCAGTTTGAAGCAACCCCACCAAAAACAGAGGAGTCTGGGATAGCTACACCAACCCATCAAATTCAGCAAAAATGCCAGTGTTTCTTATGCCAGAAATGTTACTCTTTGACTGGAGTAGCATTTCTGGAGAAACACACAGAGGTGCACAATACTGAGAGGATGCACCAAATATATTAAGTAGCACGTACTTTTTAGTGAATTTCCTAAATCGTACTTCAGCACCCCCTTCATTAAGACTGGCACAAGCAACACAAGTGTCAATGAATCAGCCCCAATTTTTGCAGAGAGCAAATAAAAATAAAACCTGCCACTAGATTTTAACCTCTTAGTGATAAAGCCAATTTTGACAAAGCCCCATTTTTCAAATCTGACATTTGTGAGGCATTGTACTTTGATTGTGGGAACTTTAGATCGATATTGTTGGTGACATGAAAATATCTGAAATTTAATGCAAATTTTGAAAAACTAGCAATTTTATATCCTAATATCAGTCATACTACAAAATAGTTAAACTTGTCAATAAGGAGCCTTACTGTATATATCAAAGATTTTTAAGATAAAACATAACTTGTATTCTATCTAAAAGCATACATAAACCAAACAACTGTGCTGGCTACCAACACCCTATCGTTTGTCACCTAATAAACAAATGCCTACCTGACAGCGGAGGTTGGCACCCTAAACACAAAGATACGAGAATGGCGCCCCTGCTTCTCGACGGCTGTCCCTCAGTCTCCTAGATGTCCCTGTATTGATGAGTCATATGGACACCCACCAATACAGGGACATCTAGGAGACTGAGGGACAGCCCGATCGTTGCCATTGTAACCCAGCATCCTCATGATGACCCCTTGGTCACCAAGCTACAGAAAGCTTCTTACACCATGCTCAGAGGATCATCTAAGAAGCTTCTGTACAGGTATAATGTAATACAATTCTGGTACATTGCAATGCATTATACCTGCAATCAAAGTGAAAAATGTGAAACTGCCATAGACGGACTAAGTAAAAAAGTAAAACAAAAATTGTAATAATATTGATTATAATATTTATGAGGACATTGTGTACGCTGTCTGGCCTATGATACGGCGGTGGCCGTCTTTTTAAGCGTGCATAAAAGCGTGGCCAGCCACAGTTTTGAGCACTTCTGAAGCACAGGCTAGACAGAGTCCAGAGAAACTCTTCTACCCCATTATAGTAAATAAATCCCTTGGGGGTTTCATCTAAATCATGTAATTTGGAGATTTAGATAGAAACCCCAATGTAAGTGCTCAGCGTAGAGCATAGGATAAATGTGATCCAGAATGTTATGTAAAATGTTCCCAACAAAAGCTTCCACTCAATCCACAAAAAACAAGTCCCCACTTGGGTCCATCATTGGAAATATAGGGGGCTTTCATGTTACTGGTACTGAAAAGGCTCTGGAAAAGCAAAATGGCTTTTTACCCCATAAGAAATTCAGTGAATTCTGCACTCCCAAATCCAAATACCCCTTTCCCTTCTGAGCCCCACTGTGTGCCTAAACCACATTTAGCGTGAATATGTTTGGCAGGGGTATATTTTCCAAATGGTGTCACTTAAGGGGGGTATTCTGGTCTTCTAGCTCTTAGGGGCACTGAATATGGAGTCCACAAACTTTTCTAGGAAAATGTGTGCTCCAGGAGGTAAATAGGCTCTCCATTTCTCCCAAGTCTTACCATGTGGCTGTGCCATACTGTACTGCCACATACAGTGGGGCAAAAAAGTATTTAGTCAGTCAGCAATAGTGCAAGTTCCACCACTTAAAAAGATGAGAGGCGTCTGTAATTTACATCATAGGTAGACCTCAACTATGGGAGACAAACTGAGGGAAAAAAATCCAGAAAATCACATTGTCTGTTTTTTTATCATTTTTTTTGCATATTATGGTGGAAAATAAGTATTTGGTCAGAAACAAACAATCAAGATTTCTGGCTCTCACAGACCTGTAACTTCTTCTTTAAGAGTCTCCTCTTTCCTCCACTCATTACCTGTAGTAATGGCACCTGTTTAAACTTGGTATCAGTATAAAAAGACACCTGTGCACACCCTCAAACAGTCTGACTCCAAACTCCACTATGGTGAAGACCAAAGAGCTGTCAAAGGACACCAGAAACAAAATTGTAGCCCTGCACCAGGCTGGGAAGACTGGATCTGCAATAGCCAACCAGCTTGGAGTGAAGAAATCAACAGTGGGAGCAATAATTAGAAAATGGAAGACATACAAGACCACTGATAATCTCCCTCGATCTGGGGCTCCACGCAAAATCCCACCCCGTGGGGTCAGAATGATCACAAGAACGGTGAGCAAAAATCCCAGAACCACGCGGGGGGACCTAGTGAATGAACTGCAGAGAGCTGGGACCAATGTAACAAGGCCTACCATAAGTAACACACTACGCCACCATGGACTCAGATCCTGCAGTGCCAGACGTGTCCCACTGTTTAAGCCAGTACATGTCCGGGCCCGTCTGAAGTTTGCTAGAGAGCATTTGGATGATCCAGAGGAGTTTTGGGAGAATGTCCTATGGTCTGATGAAACCAAACTGGAACTGTTTAGTAGAAACACAACTTGTCGTGTTTGGAGGAAAAAGAATACTGAGTTGCATCCATCAAACACCATACCTACTGTAAAGCATGGTGGTGGAAACATCATGCTTTGGGGCTGTTTCTCTGCAAAGGGGCCAGGACGACTGATCCGGGTACATGAAAGAATGAATGGGGCCATGTATCGTGAGATTTTGAGTGCAAACCTCCTTCCATCAGCAAGAGCATTGAAGATGAAACGTGGCTGGATCTTTCAACATGACAATGATCCAAAGCACACCGCCAGGGCAACGAAGGAGTGGCTTCGTAAGAAGCATTTCAAGGTCCTGGAGTGGCCTAGCCAGTCTCCAGATCTCAACCCTATAGAAAACCTTTGGAGGGAGTTGAAAGTCCGTGTTGCCAAGCAAAAAGCCAAAAACATCACTGCTCTAGAGGAGATCTGCATGGAGGAATGGGCCAACATACCAACAACAGTGTGTGGCAACCTTGTGAAGACTTACAGAAAACGTTTGACCTCTGTCATTGCCAACAAAGGATATATTACAAAGTATTGAGATGAAATTTTGTTTCTGACCAAATACTTATTTTCCACCATAATATGCAAATAAAATGTTAAAAAAACAGACTGTGATTTTCTGGATTTTTTTTTCTCAGTTTGTCTCCCATAGTTGAGGTCTACCTATGATGTAAATTACAGACGCCTCTCATCTTTTTAAGTGGTGGAACTTGCACTATTGCTGACTGACTAAATACTTTTTGCCCCACTGTATAGGGTATTTCCACATTCAGCAAAAATTTTGTGATAAATTTGGGTGCCATTTTAACCCATTTCCTTGTATAAAATGTAAAATATGTGGCTAAAACAAAATTTTGGTGGTAATAATTTATTTTTTTCTTCACTGCCCAATGGTATAAAATTCTGTGACACACCCATGGTGTCAATATCATCACTTCTGCCTGAGATTAAATTAATTGACAGGTGTAGTTTGTAAAATTGGGTCACTTATGGGGGGATTCTGCCGTTATAGCACCTCAGGGGCTTTTTTTTGTTAAAAAAAAGTGAAATGTTAATGTTTTCCTTCCACATTGCATTAATTCCTGTGAAGAACATGAAGGGTTAATAAACTTCCTGAATGTGGTTTTGAGGACTTTGAGGGGTGCAGTTTTTAGAATAGGGTCTGTCATATAGGTCCCTCAAAGCCACTTCAAATGTGATATGGTCCCAAAAAACGATTTTGTAAATTTTGATACAAAAATGAGAAATTGCCGATAAGCTTTTAAACATTCTAAATTCCTAACAAAAAAATATGTTTGAAAACTTGTACGGCTGTACAGTAGACATACAGTTAATTTTATTTATTTTGTGATATAACTCTCTGGTTAAGGGCATAAGAATTCAAAGTTTAAAAATTGTGAAATATACAACATTTTCACAACATTTCTGATATTTTCACAAACAAATGCGAGTCACACCGAACAAATTTTACCACTATTGTGAAGTACAATATGTCACGAGAAAACAAACTCAGAATCACTGGAGGTAACCTCGATGACGTCACCGCCGGGCACTGAGGCTACGCTAGCAACAGTTCATTCCCCAGTGGTTCTCAGCCTGGACAATCGCATCTTGGCACTGTTTTTTCCCCAGTCGCATCATCTGGGATGATATCAGAAGCAGTTGGCCGCGATGCCATGCACATTACACCCGGTGTTCGGGCAGCCAAACCCGAACAGTAACACAGTAACACGGACTTCCTGGTGAAGTCCGTGTTCGGTGTACGTGCCCGAACAGTAGGTGGTCTGTATGGACGCCGAACTTTACTGCTCATGTTTGCCCGAGTATTTGTAAGTGCTCGGAGATTTCGTTTTTGTTGGCGCAGCTGCATAATTTACAGCTGCTAGCCAGCATAAGTACATGTGGGGGTTACCTGGTTGCTAGGGAATCCCCACATGTAATCAAGGTGGCTAACAGATGTAAATCATTCAGCTGCGGCGATGAAAACTAAATCTCTGAGCACTAAAAAATACTCGGAGGACACCCGAATATGCTCGGGAAATTTCGAGTAACGAGTATACTTGCTCATCACTAGTGGCCAGCACTTTGGAGTGATTTTTCAGGGATAGGATAAAAATTTCTTAAATTGGTTTATTTACAGATTATCTGATTATCACAAAATGTATAAGGCTGGTTTCACATTTGCGTTTTTTGCTGCAGCGTTTGTACCGCATATAAACGCATGGGTCGTGTATTCCTATATTTAACATTGAAAACATATGCGTTTTTTTTGGTTCACATTTTGCCGCGTTTGACGACGCATGCATCATTTCATCGCTTGCGGCTTGGCGCCGAAATGCAACATGTAGTAATTTCTAGAGGCGTCTATTTGCCACCAGGAAACGCATGCGTTCGATTGCGCAAGGTTTGCGACAAAAAAACGCATTGCTGTCTATATAAACGCATGTGTTTTTAAGCACATGCGTTTAGTTTCATTTTTGAACGCATGCGTTTCAATTGAGAAAACCAAGTCTAGTCACTGATAAGTCACCCCCCACCATCAAGGTGATAAAAGGGAGGGTGTGGACAGTTGCAGGTCACTTCTCACCAGACTCTGAAGCAGACGAGACACAGACAGGCTACATCTTGGAGGATAACAAGACCCTGAACAATGTGAGTATATCCTAGCCAATGCCTTTATTTTCTATTTTCTGTCTCTACATGTCCTAATTTCTGCCATTTCTTTCTTTCTACATGCATCAGAATGTCTTCTTCGGATTCTTCATCTGGTGAGGAGTTTCAGCCAGGACAGTCGGAAGTGGAGCATGTCAGTGAGGTGAGTATTTGCCTCGTTAGATTGGTAAGTATTCACTGTCACATTGACACATGTGACAATTTGATTTTTCCTTTTTTTTTAGAGCTCTTCTACTGCGGCAGAGACAGGGCAGGAGCAGCGGAGTCAAGGTCCGGTGGAAAGACAGCAACGGGTACGTATACAAGGCTGACTGTCCTCAGTGTAATATTCTTGAATCTTCCTTTCTTTCCACTCGTATTTCTTTACTTTTTTCTTCTGGAATCCTTTTGTATGTTGACTTTCCTATTCATGCCATTTCTCAGCATCTTTTTTCTTTCTTTTCCTTATGTAATTGAACAAACGTTAATGACTTTCTTTAAATTTTAGGTTTCACAACGGGACGATGATCTGATAGAGAATGACCTCCTTATCACCCTGGTCCAGGAGCGAGTCCCGTTGTGGGACAGCCAGGATCCACTGCACTCAAACAACACCACGATCTGGCGGTTATGGAATGAGGTGGCCCAAGAGATGTGGGATGGCAGCGACAACGCCCCAACACGGGTCCGAACTGCATTTGGTAAGTATTGCACTGCAGTGTGAAGC
This sequence comes from Ranitomeya imitator, assembly GCF_032444005.1. NCBI lineage: Eukaryota > Metazoa > Chordata > Amphibia > Anura > Dendrobatidae > Ranitomeya > Ranitomeya imitator. Next base: position 376,160,559 of record NC_091286.1, on the reverse strand, counting down.
AGCAGAGACCTTGGCCGTGCTCATTTGACTGTGTGTGATGAAAGAAACTCTCAGGAGTTTCTCTCATCACACACAGTTGTGTGAGCATTGGCAAAAAGTCCATTTTCTGACCATAATGTTTTTTTTTTAACAGTGGGCAAAGTCAAAACACGTTGGCGTTTGATAAAGGACCGCTTCAACAAGTACCTGCATCAAGAGAGCTGTGTTCCCAGTGGTTCAGGAGCAAGGATCAGACGCTACAAATACCATCGCGTTCTGTCATTTTTACGACCGGTCCTTGCCCAGAGAGCGTAAGTATTTATCACGTGCATTAGGTTGTATTGTATTGCCATAATCTGTATTTTTAAATTCCACAGGATTTTGCGTCTGGTAAATTTTTGATAATAATTTTATTTTTCCTTTTTTCACAGCACATACAGCATGACTGTCGGCCCAGGTTCTGGAGCGGTCCTTCATCCGACAGTCACAGACCCGTCCCAGCCATCCAGCAGCGCAGCAGCAAGTGGGCCTTCCACACTAACTGGAGACCAGGGAGCTGGTCCACCAGGTCTTCCCCTTTCGCAGTCCTCTTCCACTGCCCCCTTTTTTTGGGGCTCATCCCGGCAGCAGCAGAGGGCTTCAGACAGGTCACTCATGCCCGAGTTTTTGCAGTTGAGCTCGGTTTTACACGACGCAATCAAGGCTTTGGGTGACCGAATGGATGTTTCACATAACCTCTTAAATGCACGTATCCAGGAGGTCAGCAAAAGCCTTGATCAAGTGAAAGCCGACCTCCAGAGGCCAGCACATCATTTTTTTTTTTATCAAATTGAGCAGGGCATGTCGGAACACCTTACTCCTGATCTCCAGCTGAGTGTCATGCAGGCCTGCAATGCTGCTCACGTGCAGGCTATGCAGCAGAGTCGGTATTTCCAGCAGACAGTGGGGGCATATCCACCTGTGCCTTCACTGTCACGATTGTCGTCAATGCCGACCTCTGCTGCATCCCACTGCACGGCCACCTCAATTCCTTCCACAGCCGGACACCACTACAGCACCACCATGCCGAGTGCAGTTGGACATCCCACCACCACCACCATGACATCCGCTGCTCCTGCTTGGACCTCCTCCACTGACACCACGATGCAGCAGCAGGACCCTGGCATGGCCTTCCGTACTGCCACTTCCACGATGCAGCAGGACCCTGGCATGGCCTTCCATACCCCCCCACCATGATGCAGCAGGACCCTGGCGTGGCCTTCCGCTCTACCAGCGCTATGGACTCTGGCATAGCTGCACGCTCTACGAGCACTATGGACTCTGGCATTGCTGCATGATCTACGAGCACTATGGACTCTGACACAGTGCAGCCGGACCCTGACAGGTCACCCGCCACCACGCCACGCCATATGAGCCCACCAAAACCTCCCCCAACCAGGCAAACCAAAAAAAAGCACACAAAAAAAAAGAGAGGACTCTTAGCATTCCTCCCCCTTTACCTACCAATGTGTCTGTAATGTCAGATTTGTCTCACCCTTCCAGTGCGTCTCAAGCCTCTCATGGGTCAAGCCCCATCCCCGAACTTCCAGACCCTTCTAGTTTCATTGCCCCTTCTCCTGCCACCTCTGCGTCGTCCACGGTTAGCCAGGCCTCAGTTCTTCACACCCCCTGTTTACATCACTCTACCCCAAGCCGGCGCAGTAAAAAATAATTTTTTGAGTTGTTAAAAAAATAAAAAAAGTTTGATTTGCCACAATTATGTTTGGTTTATTGTGTCTTCTGCCGACAGCAACACACACCGTGCGCCAAGAAATGTCGCCACACACTTACTTTTTGGGCCACATCATATCTCCAGTAGTTAAAAATAAAAAGACTGCAGCTTTGTGTATCTTTAGTATACAGATATGAGGTGGGCCAAAAAATATTACATGTATCTCCATAATCTCTTTTTGTCTGTGCCTAGTGTGGCAGTCTGAAGAGAAAATGGTGGATATACAGTGCAGACCTCTACTGAACAGGTCAGGTGTCAAAAAACTCATTAGTTATGACACCTGACCTGTTGAGTAGAGAACTGCCTTGTATAACCACCATTTTCTCTTCTTTATACATAATCTATTACACACAAATTGAGGGGACAATGGTTGTCACACGCTACATATCTATGCTCACCTGCACAGGTGTCAGAAATAGTGAATTCATGAGCCTGTATATGTTTATCATGAATTCATTTTTTCTGACACCTGACTTGATGAGTATAGATAGTGTGACAGTGATTGTCTCTTCAGTTTGTGTCCAATGGATACAGGAGAAGAGAATCATGACGCAATGACGTCAACAAGCTTACCAATAAAGCATCATGGCTGCCATTACTAGCAGTATGTGGCCATGTGGCCAGTGTTTTATATCAGTATTTGTAAGCCAAAACAAGGAGTGGAACAATTAGAGGTAAATTATGATATTAACATAATAACTAGCACCTCTGCCTTTATCACCCACTCCTGGTTTTGGATTACAAAAACTGATATTAAATACAGTTCAAATACTGCCAGTTTTAGGACAGCCTTGGTTTGGAGAGTAAAAGGATAGGAGAGACGGTCAACACAACCAAAACTAAAGTTTATTAATGAGAAATATTATTATCATTGTAGAAAATTACTGGTACAGATGTAATTACAACAGGACATTTACATAACATTGTCCTGCCATGACACACGTCCAATATCTGAATCAAAAAAGGCAGCAAATTGGTCCCGCATGTGACCAACGGCTGCAGTTGACCGCAGCGGGTGATGCTGGAAATCGGGCAGTGGGTGTGCAACTGGTTCATCTAGTTCAATGTTGGGTTGCTCCTTAACCATTATATAATTGTGCAGAACCACACAAGCTTTGACCACCTCGTCGACTGTTTCCACTTTTAGAATTATGGCTGATGCAAGATTGCGCCATTTAGTGACCAGAATGCCAAAGGTACACTCTACTGTTCTTCGGGCCCTGGTCAGTCTGTAGTTAAAGATCCTTCTAGTGTGGTTCAAGTCCCGACTGGAATATGGCTTCAATAGGTTTTCACACATCTGGAAGGCCTCATCCCCAACCATAACAAATGGCATCCGTGGATCTTGAGTGTTGGGGAGAGGTTGTGGCGGTGGAAAATTGAAATTGTTGCCATACACACGGCGGCCCATATACAAGTTCTTGAAAGTCTGGGAATCATTGCCACGGCCAAAAGCTCCAATGTCCACAGCGATGAAGCGACAGTTCGCATCGGCTATTGCCATGAGCACCACAGAAAAATATTTTTTGTAATTGAAGTACTCCGATCCTGTCCCGGCTGGTTTGATAATGCGAATGTGCTTTCCATCCACCGCTCCTAAACAGTTGGGGAAATCACACACATTCCAGAATTTTTCCGCAATTTCAAGCCACATGTCCAAGGTGGGTAGGGGTATAAACTCATCCCGGAGTACATTCCACAAAGCCTGGCAGGTGTCCGCAACTATTCCAGACAGGGTGGATATTCCAAGCCGGTATTGGAAGTGGAGGGATGATAAACTCTCTCCGGTGGCCAGAAATCTGGAAGAAAAACAAACACAAAAAAACATTACAATCTATTCTTTTTATGGTGTGGTTATGATAAAGAAAGAAAGGAAAATACACAAAAAATACATGTCAGAAAACACTAAATTTGGACTGTCCATACATTCAGTAAACTATCATAAACAACCTCTATTACTATTAGCCTTGGACATAAAGAAGGCCTTTGATTCGGTCTCATGGTCCTATCTATTCGAAGTTCTATCCAGATTTGGTATCCCCCATAGCCTTGTTTCGTGCCTACAATTATTATACGACAGACCTACAGCCATGGCCAAAAGTATTGACACCCCTGCAATTCTGTCAGATAATACTCATTTTCTTCCTGAAAATGATTGCAATCACAATTTTTGGGGTATTATTATCTTCCTTTAATTTGTCTTAAATGAAAAAACACAAAAAGAATTGTCCTAAAGCCAAATTGTATATAATTCCACACCAAACATAAAAAAGGGGGTGGACAAAAGTATTGGCACTGTTCGAAAAATCATGTGATGCTTCTTTAATTTGTGTAATTAACAGCACCTGTAACTTACCTGTGGCACCTAACAGGTGTTGGCAATAACTAAATCACACTGGCAGCCAGTTGACATGGATTAAAGTTGACTCAACCTCTGTCCTGTGTCCTTGTGTGTACCACATTGAGCATGGAGAAAAGAAAGAAGACCAAAGAACTGTCTGAGGACTTGAGAAACCAAATTGCGAGGAAGCATGAGCAATCTCAAGACTACAAGTCCATCTCCAAAGACCTGAATGTTCCTGTGTCTACCATGCTCAGTGTCATCAAGAAGTTTAAAGCCCATGGCACTGTGGCTAATCTCCCTACATGTGGATGGAAAAGAAAAATTGACAAGAGATTTCAACGCAAGATTGTGCAGATGTTGGATAAAGAACCTCGACTAACATCCAAACAAGTTCAAGCTGCCCTGCAGTCCGAGGGTAAAACAGTATCAACCCATACTATCCGTCTGCGTCTGAATGAAAAGGGACTGTATGGTAGGAGACCCAGGAAGACCCTACTTCTTACCCCGAGACATAAAAAAGCCAGGCTGGAGTTTGCCAAAACTTACCTAAAAAAGCCTAAAACGTTTTGGAAGAATGTTCTCTGGTCAGATGAGACAAAAGTAGAGCTTTTTGGGCAAAGGCATCAACATAAAGTTTACAGGAGAAAAAAGAGGCATTCAAAGAAAAGAACACGGTCCCTACAGTCAAACATGGCGGAGGTTCCCTGATGTTTTGGGGCTGCTTTGCTGCCTCCGGCACTGGACTGCTTGACCGTGTGCATGGCTTTATGAAGTCTGAAGACTACCAACAAATTTTGCAGCATAATGTAGGGTCCAGTGTGAGAAAGCAGGGTCTCCCTCAGAGGTCATGGGTAGAGTTGAGCGACCTTGACCTTTTTAGAGTCGAGCCGGGTTTCGCGAAACCCGACTATCTCAAAAGTCAGGTCGAGTGAAATTGGCCGATTATGACGTAAAGTCGGGATCGACCGAAACACGAAACCCAATGCAAGTCAATGGGGCAGCATAGTCGGCAGTGAGTGGGGGCCAGGAAAACACCTAGAGTGCCCATTTTAATGTCAAAACCATCCATTCTTCTTAATGAAGCTTGTCAAGCGTAATTTACCTTATAATAATTGGAAGGCATTTGAAATTGGGGGTCATTTGGCTAAAGTTGTGGTGGGTAGGGCTGGTTCAAGTAATTAGTGGGCCCAGGAAATCTGGACCACGTCACGGCAGTGGAGCAGGGAGAGGTAAGTATTTCAACTTTGCAAGTGCTGTGAACCTGAGCAAGCAGGGGGGGCCCACTCGTTGGCATTGGCACTGGCACAGGGCCCCTCAAAGTACAGCGGTGTGTTTGCACGGCGGGGGCGCCTCCCACCGGCAGCAACACTTTTGCGTACTATGAGAGGCCCTGTGCCAGTGACGTCGCCAACTAGTATTCCTCCCCCCACCTGATGAAGGAACCTGCACTTTCATCTGCACCTTCCTCTTTGTCCCCGTGTAAGGTGGTATGGTATGCGGGAAGAGCAACCTGACTTTCAGCAGGGTCACAATGTTGTTGTGTAGCGTGCACGGGGAATGTTGCGTTATGGGTCAATGTACCAGCAGACTCATCTATCACTGGCTGGGCAATGGGCAGGATGAGGAGGAAACACAGATATAGGCCCAAAGAATAAAGTTGGCTAAATGCAGTTCAAAATTGGTAACACAGGAATAACCAGGGGGCATTGCAGTGGAGGACAACTGGAATGAGAGGCTGACACAGAGAGTAGGCCCAAATCAGTAAGTAGTCAAAATGCAGTTCAAAATTGGCAACTGTAGTAAACAGGCGGCACAGCTTTGTTCAGTGGAGGAGAACAGCAAGGAGTGGCAGACACCGATAGTAGGCCCCAACCCAACTAGTAGGCCAAATGCAGTCTAACATTAACAACTACTTAACGAGCGCCTGAAAACGGAATTTCAGGACAGGAAACCAGGAGAACAGCAAGGAGCGGCAGACACTGTTAGTAGGCCCCAAACCAACTAGTACGCCAAATGCAGTTGTTCCATTTAACCACAATTTAACGAGAGCCTGAAGATAGAAGCTCAGGAAAGGCAACCCGGAGAACACCTCGGAGTGGAACACACCATCTCTCTCCACCCCATACCCATTTTGTAGGCCTAATGCAGTGTAGTTTTCTACAACTACTAAACGAGAGTCGGAAGACCGAAGCAATGGCAAGGAAACCTGGGGAACACCTTGGAGTGTAACACACCATCTCTCTCCACCCGATACCCATTTTGTAGGCCTAATGCAGTGTAGTTTTCTACAACTACTAAACGAGAGTCGGAAGATCGAAGCAATGGCGAGGAAACCTGGAGAACACCTTGGAGTGTAACACACCATCTCTCTCCACGCCATAGCCAATTTGGAGGCCTAATGCAGTGTAGTTTCCGACAACTACTAAACGAGAGCATGAAGATCGAAGCTCAGGGAAGGCAACCTGGGGAACACCTTGGAGTGTAACACACCCTCTCTCTACACCACGGAAGGGCTGATTCTTAGGAAGGAAGGCTGTCAGAAAGAAGCAGGGCGCGTCCGAGGGTGATTATATTATTATTAGGTATATACTCACCCTCGGACGCGCCCTGCTTCTTTATTTGTAATGAATGTTTATTTGCAATGTGGTTTCGACTTACTCTATTTTTTTGGTAAATAATGATTTTATTATTTTCATTGTTTTGCATCTTCTTGGCAATAATATAAAGAAGACGCGACAGGACAACACTCGGTGGATGCCATATCTGTGTTTTAAATTGAAAAAAACTTTCAGTTAACTACTTGCAGGAGAAAGTTATTGTAGCTGGTGGCCATTTTTAGTACTGTACCAGATTTTTGTTGTATGTGTTTGTTTTTAATGTTAAAATGTCTGCATTTGATATCTCTCCAGTATTTTCTTTTTTATAAGCAAAATACTTATTTTTATATTTTCTGATGTTGGTTCAAGGGGTACACGGGCAGCAGTAGACAGGTCAGTGGAGGCCTAGTGGAAGGAGGGACCGCAGACAGGCTTCGAAGCCCTAACATAATAAATTGGGCTTGCTGTCGGCAATTTTAAATTGGTTCCAGGGGAACACGGGCAGCAGTGGCCTGGTCAGTGTAGTAGTAGTGGAAAGAACGGGCCGCAGACAGGCTTCGAAGGCCTAACATAACAAAAATTGGGATGTAGGCAATTTACAATTGGTTCCAGGGGAACACGGACAGCAGTAGACAGGTCAGTGGAGGCCTAGTGGAAGGAGGGACCGCAGACAGGCTTCGAAGGCCTAACATAATAAATTGGGCTGGCTGTAGGCAATTTAAAATTGGTTCCAGGGGAACACGGGCAGCAGTGGCCTGGTCAGTGTAGTAGTAGTGGAAAGAACGGGCCGCAGACAGGCTTCGAAGGCCTAACATAACAAAAATTGGGCTGTAGGCAATTTAAAATTGGTTCCAGGGGAACACGGGCAGCAGTAGACAGGTCAGTGGAGGCCTAGTGGAAGGAGTGACCGCAGACAGGCTTCGAAGGCCTAACATAAGAAAAATGTCAATACAATGGTATTGACAGTGCCAGGCATTGAAGGATGTCAGCGCATAGACTAAACATTGGTGGAGCTGTGAGAGAAAATTTTGCAAGTGGTAGAGCACTGTTTGAGCTGGGGGGGGGGGGACTGTCTTGTGGCCGGCGGTACAGGCCCAGGGCCCCTCATATTACAACGGTGTGTCTGACATTGGGTGCGCACCACCACCGCCAGACACTTTATTGTACTATGAGGGACCTAGTGGCAGTGCCGTCGACCAAAAGCAGGCACACCCACCTCCTCAGACAAACAGTACTCTCACGGGTGCTGGCGCCAAGTGGCGATACCACGGCCCCGTGTGGGGACTTTGGCCATTTAGGGAGGTGTTAACATGTCGGATGCTGGACAATCAGGTGCTGCAAATTACGAGATTGGAAAAGTCGTTCAGAATAGTCCACAGGCAAGACCTTTACATAGGAAAGCTAGGTGTCAGCCGGGCAAGGTGGGGCAAAAGATTTCGAAATCCAGTTGTGGTTCATTTTAATGAAGGTTAGATCATCTACATTTTGGGTAGCCAGACGAGTCCTTTTTTCTGTTAGTATTGAACCTGCAGCACTGAATACTCTTTCTGATAGGACACTAGCTGCCGGGCAAGCAAGCTCCTGCAATGCATATTCTGCCAATTCTGGCCAGGTGTCTAATTTTGATGCCCAGTAATCAAATGGGAATGACGGTTGAGGGAGAACGTCGATAAGGGATGAAAAATAGTTAGTAACCATACTGGACAAATGTTGTCTCCTGTCACTTTGAATTGATGCTGCAGTACCTGTCCTGTCTGCGGTCATAGCAAAATCACTCCACAACCTGGTCAGAAAACCCCTCTGGCCAACGCCACTTCTGATTTCTGCCCCTCTAACACCTCTGGTCTTCTGGCCCCTGTAGCTCGTGTTAGAACGATCACGGGCGCTGTGTGCAGGGAATGCCAGAAGCAAACGGTCAACAAGAGTTGATTGTTTGGTTGCTAATATTAGTTCCAAGTTCTCATGTGGCATTATATTTTGCAATTTGCCTTTATAGCGAGGATCAAGGAGGCAGGCCAACCAGTAATCGTCATCGTTCATCATTTTTGTTATGCGTGTGTCCCTTTTGAGGATACGTAAGGCATAATCCGCCATGTGGCCCAAAGTTCCAGTTCTCAAATCTGTGGTTGTGCTTGGTTGAGGGGCAGTTTCAGGCAAATCCACGTCACTTGTGTCCCTCCAAAAACCAGAACCCGGCCTTGCCGCGCCAACAATTTCCACTGGCCCCGGAAAAGCTTCCTCATTAAAAATATAATCATCCCCATCATCCTCCTCGTCCTCCTCCTCCTGTTCGCCCGCTACCTCGTCCTGTACACTGCCCTGGCCAGACAATGGCTGACTGTCATCAAGGCTTTCCTCTTCCTCAGCTGCAGACGCCTGATCCTTTATGTGCGTCAAACTTTGCATCAGCAGACGCATTAGGGGGATGCTCATGCTTATTATGGCGTTGTCTGCACTAACCAGCCGTGTGCATTCCTCAAAACACTGAAGGACTTGACACATGTCTTGAATCTTCGACCACTGCACACCTGACAACTCCATGTCTGCCATCCTACTGCCTGCCCGTGTATGTGTATCCTCCCACAAAAACATAACAGCCCGCCTCTGTTCACACAGTCTCTGAAGCATGTGCAGTGTTGAGTTCCACCTTGTTGCAACGTCTATGATTAGGCGATGCTGGGGAAGGTTCAAAGAACGCTGATAGGTCTGCATACGGCTGGAGTGTACGGGCGAACGGCGGATATGTGAGCAAAGTCAACGCACTTTGAGGAGCAGGTCGGATAACCCCGGATAACTTTTCAGGAAGCACTGCACCACCAGGTTTAAGGTGTGAGCCAGGCAAGGAATGTGTTTCAGTTGGGAAAGGGAGATGGCAGCCATGAAATTCCTTCCGTTATCACTCACTACCTTGCCTGCCTCAAGATCTACAGTGCCCAGCCACGACTGCGTTTCTTTCTGCAAGAACTCGGACAGAACTTCAGCGGTGTGTCTGTTGTCGCCCAAACACTTCATAGCCAATACAGCCTGCTGACGTTTGCCAGTAGCTGCCCCATAATGGGAGACCTGGTGTGTAACAGTGGCAGCTGCGGATGGAGTGGTTGTGCGACTGCGGTCTGTGGACGAGGTCTCGCTTCTGCAGGAGGACGAGGAGGAGGAGGAGGGGGTGCGAACGGCTACAGCCAACTGTTTCCTAGACCGTGGGCTAGGCAGAACTGTCCCAAACTTGCTGTCCCCTGTGGACCCTGCATTCACCACATCTACCCAGTGTGCCGTGATGGACACGTAACGTCCCTGGCCATGCCTACTGGTCCATGCATCTGTTGTCAGGTGCACCTTTGTGCTCACAGATTGCCTGAGTGCATGGACGATGCGCTCTTTAACATGCTGGTGGAGGGCTGGGATGGCTTTTCTGGAAAAAAGTGTCGACTAGGTAGCTCGTAGCGTGGTACAGCGTAGTCCATCAGGGCTTTGAAAGCTTCGCTTTCAACTAACCGGTAGGGCATCATCTCTAACGAGATTAGTCTAGCTATGTGGGCGTTCAAACCCTGTGTACGCGGATGCGAGGCTAAGTACTTCCTTTTTCTAAGCATAGTCTCATGTAGGGTGAGCTGGACTGGAGAGCTGGAGATCGTGGAACTAGCGGGGGTGCCGGTGGACATGGCAGACTTAGAGACGGTGGGAGATGGTATTGTTGCCGCCGGTGCCCTAGATGCAGTGTTTCCTACTACGAAACTGGTGATTCCCTGACCCTGACTGCTTTGGCCTGGCAAAGAAACCTGCACAGATACTGCAGGTGGTGCAGAAAATGGTGGCCCTACACTGCCGGAAGGGATGTTGCGTTGATGACTAGCTTCATTGGCCGAGGGTGCTACAACCTTAAGGGACGTTTGGTAGTTAGTCCAAGCTTGCAAATGCATGGTGGTTAAATGTCTATGCATGCAACTTGTATTGAGACTTTTCAGATTCTGCCCTCTGCTTAAGGTAGTTGAACATTTTTGACAGATGACTTTGCGCTGATCAATTGGATGTTGTTTAAAAAAATGCCAGACTGCACTCTTTCTAGCATCGGATACCTTTTCAGGCATTGCAGACTGAGCTTCAACCGGATGGCCACGCTGTCCTCCAACAGGTTTTGACTTTGCCACGCGTTTTGGGCAAGATACGGGCCCGGCAGATGGAACCTGTTGCGATGTTGATGCCTGCTGCGGCCCCTCCTCCTCCGCTTCAGAACTGCTGCCGCCTGCACCCTGTTCCCCCAATGGCTGCCAATCGGGGTCAAGAACTGGGTCATCTATTACCTCTTCTTGTAGCTCGTGTGCAACTTCGTCTGTGTCACCGTGTCGGTCGGTGGTATAGCGTTCGTGATGGGGCAACATAGTCTCATCAGGGTCTGATTCTTGATCAGCACCCTGCGAGGGCAATGTTGTGGTCTGAGTCAAAGGACCAGCATAGAAAAACAGGAGAACAAATGAGTCAAAGGAGTAAGCCACTATTTAAACAAACGTGAAAAAGCTTTATTAAATATGAGTATAAAAACATACACACACACAACTACTATATAATGTATATACAGAACAGCGGAGCAGTTGATGTAATGAGTAACGGCATAATAAAAATGGGTGTATGGACAGATACCAACTAATAATAAGGAGCGGTGGGACTAAACCTCCATATGGGCACACACAGTGTGGTACAGTGTATACGGCTCCCACGGTATGCTGAGCGAGAATAGGTTATAAATTAAATGTATTATACATAATAAAGGTACGCAGGGAAACGGGGGGAGGGGAGTCCATATATAGAGCAAAATATGTCATATGGCTTCCACTGCTCTAAGGCACACCCTCACCACGTAACCTGCCAGATATAAATTACCCATATGATAAATAACACTCAAGCAGCAGAGCCGCAACAACAAGAGTTTAACAGCGGTATTTACCCATATCTAGAGGGGACAGTCCGTCCGGTCCTTAATCCCCAACGCACGTTTCGGTGCGGGTTCACCTTCTTCAGGGGGCGTGGTTTTGATGGAGGATATAACCTCCCTATATATCCAACAAGAGGTCACATGATATGACTATACCAATGGGGGCAAAGTACTAAAGCTAAATCGACAGCTGCTGAACCAGTCAGCAAACAGACAGAGCAGCGCTGTAAAGTCACGTGGGGCCGCTAGCATAAACATCCGCTCTGCCACAGGACAGGCAAGAGGATGTAATCAGGAAGCGGCGGCCAGTGAACAAATACATATACTGCGCATGCGTCGCCAGCGCGAACATAATGCGTATACAGCGGTAACCAAGGTAACTTTCTGCTCTGAATATGCTATCCAGGAGAGGGCGGGCTATTCAAGCCGCCCAAACACAATCCCTGCTACACAGACTCATGGGTGAGTCGGCACCTAAACACGCCCACAAAAAGAGCAGGCAGATCGAAATAGCAGGGGGGCGAGAGAGATAGCCCACCAGCATACGGACCAGAATCACTAACTGATGGCAATATTATGCAAAGAATTTTGATAGATAAATAAATAATCAAATAAAGCATAAACTGTATCTTTGCCTACATAGCACATATGAGCATAAAGACACGACAATTGTCAGAGAGCCAATACTGTGAAGGCTGGTAACACACGGGAGGCTGGCGCCCCACCTCCACCATGCACCACGCCACAACAGGAGGCTCTGTACAATCTCACACATAGTATAAACCATATTATTTAAAAACATATATTATCATAGAAAGAAAATCATACACTCAACAGACATAGCCATAAATGTAGACCACAAATAATTAATCAGCATAGTCTAAATATAAGATACTGAGTCCATATTGAAATAAAATTTCTCCTTAAAGTGTAACAGATAGCTTCAGAGATGCCACTCCATGGTATAAGGTGTGTGACTTCGATGGAACATAGGGATATATCTTGAACGAATCATATCTTGAACGAATCTGATCAACGAATAACTGAAATAATGATTAAAACATAAATTAAAATGATTAAAAAGAAACACCAAAACCAAATTAAAAGACAATACAGTGGCGGAAGGTCATGCAGGGGCACATCAGGCAAAAACAATAAATAAATACAGAATAATCCCACTAAAAAATGGCGATTACAGGAAAGAGGCAAAACCATGTGATTCGTTGAGGCCGCGTGGAGACATTGTGCCCAAAACCGTGATCCACCTACATTCTTTCTGGGCAAGTAATTGTTTAATGTCTCCACCACGGATCCCAAGTTGAATATGTTGGATGCCCCTAACCATGAAGGATTTAGGGTCACTCTGATGGTATATGCGAAAATGTCTCGGTATGGTTTTTAACATGGTCTCATCCGTCACCGAGGCAGATGCTAGTATGTCACGCACATGCTCTCGGGTACGAATTCTCAACTGACGAGACGTCAGACCAATATAGATCTTGTTACACCCACACGTGGCATAATATATCACCTGTGTTGTCGCACAGGTGATATAATTTCTGATATCAAAGGTACGTTTCCCGTCAGATGAGGTGAAGGTAGTGGTTCTCAGCATATTCTTGCACGCCATGCATCTCCCACATGGAAAGCAACCATGGGGTGGTCCATGCGAGTTGAAGGGATTATTGACTACTGGGACGTAGTGGCTGTTAACTAACATATCTCCCAGATTTTGGCTTCTTCTAGCAGTCATAAGTGGATCTGTTGATAGATATCTGGAGAGGATAGGATCGGTCTGAAGCACATTCCAGTGTCGCCTAAGGCACTCCCTCATCTGTGGCCACTGGCCATTGTATGTTGATATAAACCTAATATGTTCTTCACCCTTTTTAGTTTTGGACTGGCCATGTAACAGAGCAGGGCGATTGCTTTTTCTCGCCCTTAGATAGCCTCGCTTTATACAGCGTTCGCTGTACCCGCGCGTCCGAAACCGATCACGAAGGTCCGCCGATTGGGCCTCAAATTTTTCCTCCGATGAGCACACGCGTCTCATTCTGAGGAATTGGCCTACTGGGATGGCCCTAATAGTGGCTGGAGGATGACTCGAGCTCGCATGCAACAATGCATTAACCGAGGTGGGCTTCCGATATACATCAGTCTGTAACTGCAGATGTTCATCAGTGAAGATTTTAATATCAAGGAAGTCCACCTCGGTCCTACTGTATTTGTAAGTCAACTTGATATTATACGTGTTTGAGTTCAAGTCATCCATAAAGTCCCGCAGCTGCTGCTCAGTACCCTGCCACACAATAAAAACGTCATCAATATAACGTAACCAGCACTGCACATGGTCCGCCGCCTGGGCGCCCTCTCCACCAAAAACCTCTCTCTCCCAAAATCCAAGAAAGAGATTAGCAAAAGAGGGCGCACAGGCCGCCCCCATGGCAGGAGAAGGTCTACATCTGCTTCTATGGCCTCCCTAGCATCCAGTGAAGAATCATCAAGATCTACATCAAAGGTGTCCGAATCCCATAGGATGTTTCCAAACAGGGAGGCTCAGGTGGTCAAGCGGAAAGTTGGATACACCAATAAACAAGATAAAAAATATAAAACCAACCAACTGGAGGTAATTAACTTGTCTGAATATACTCTTACTCAGGCTCAATTGGAGGTTCTCTCCAGGGGTTTGACATTTTCACCAACTAATAATTTTGATTTTTTTACAGCCATAAAAGATTTATTTTTATTTGCAAGAAAATTAATACTTAAAAAATTACACAGTAGAGGAGATGGTGGGCCTGAAGTACAAGCAGAGATGGAAGCCCTTAAGGCCCTGGAGGAACTTCTAATTGAGCAGGAGTCAACGGCTGCAGGTACGTTCCCACGCTTCATATATCCACGATCCACTCGCTTTCCCCCCTTGTCGGCTTGCCCTGCTGTTGATATCTTCACTAGATTAGTGGCGAAGGATTTTGAACATTTGACCACCTGCCGTAAAAATGACAATCTTACAGCACAGCAGCGTCTGGCTCTTAGAGATTTGAGAAGCTATAAGGACATTGTGATCAAGCCGGCCGACAAGGGGGGCAATATAGTGATATGGCCACAATGGATGTATGAAAAGGAGGCTTACAGGCAGCTGAAAGACAAGAAAACATACTGCCGCCTTGATTGTAATCCAACAGTAGCTTTCTCGGCAGAACTAGAATTGATTCTACAGCAGGCTGTTGAGAAGGGTATTATTCCCAAAAAAATAATGGAGGGACTGTTTATTAAAACTCCAAAAGTCCCGACCATTTACTTCACACCTAAAATCCACAAGGACCCGCTGACTCCGCCAGGCCGGCCTATTGTGTCGGGCCTGGGTGGACTCTGTGAACCTGTGTGTAGGTTTATAGACTATTATCTCAAGCCTCTTGTGGAATCTCTTCCTTCGTATGCACGTGATACGATGGATGTTCTGTCGAGAATTGATGGTATGTCCCTGGATGGTGAAATGATGCTCGTTACGGCAGATATTGAGTCGCTGTACACGTGCATCCGACACGATGATGGTCTTCGGGCCTGTCAGTTCTTTCTTGCCAGCAGCAACTGGGATGGCCCTCTGTGTGAATTTGTCCTGCAGCTGCTTCGGTATATCCTTACTCACAATTTTTTCGTTTTTCGTGACATCTTTTATTTACAGCAATGCGGCACTGCCATGGGGGCGGCCTGTGCGCCCTCTTTTGCTAATCTCTTTCTTGGATTTTGGGAGAGAGAGGTTTTTGGTGGAGAGGGCGCCCAGGCGGCGGACCATGTGCAGTGCTGGTTACGTTATATTGATGACGTTTTTATTGTGTGGCAGGGTACTGAGCAGCAGCTGCGGGACTTTATGGATGACTTGAACTCAAACACGTATAATATCAAGTTGACTTACAAATACAGTAGGACCGAGGTGGACTTCCTTGATATTAAAATCTTCACTGATGAACATCTGCAGTTACAGACTGATGTATATCGGAAGCCCACCTCGGTTAATGCATTGTTGCATGCGAGCTCGAGTCATCCTCCAGCCACTATTAGGGCCATCCCAGTAGGCCAATTCCTCAGAATGAGACGCGTGTGCTCATCGGAGGAAAAATTTGAGGCCCAATCGGCGGACCTTCGTGATCGGTTTCGGACGCGCGGGTACAGCGAACGCTGTATAAAGCGAGGCTATCTAAGGGCGAGAAAAAGCAATCGCCCTGCTCTGTTACATGGCCAGTCCAAAACTAAAAAGGGTGAAGAACATATTAGGTTTATATCAACATACAATGGCCAGTGGCCACAGATGAGGGAGTGCCTTAGGCGACACTGGAATGTGCTTCAGACCGATCCTATCCTCTCCAGATATCTATCAACAGATCCACTTATGACTGCTAGAAGAAGCCAAAATCTGGGAGATATGTTAGTTAACAGCCACTACGTCCCAGTAGTCAATAATCCCTTCAACTCGCATGGACCACCCCATGGTTGCTTTCCATGTGGGAGATGCATGGCGTGCAAGAATATGCTGAGAACCACTACCTTCACCTCATCTGACGGGAAACGTACCTTTGATATCAGAAATTATATCACCTGTGCGACAACACAGGTGATATATTATGCCACGTGTGGGTGTAACAAGATCTATATTGGTCTGACGTCTCGTCAGTTGAGAATTCGTACCCGAGAGCATGTGCGTGACATACTAGCATCTGCCTCGGTGACGGATGAGACCATGTTAAAAACCATACCGAGACATTTTCGCATATACCATCAGAGTGACCCTAAATCCTTCATGGTTAGGGGCATCCAACATATTCAACTTGGGATCCGTGGTGGAGACATTAAACAATTACTTGCCCAGAAAGAATGTAGGTGGATCACGGTTTTGGGCACAATGTCTCCACGCGGCCTCAACGAATCACATGGTTTTGCCTCTTTCCTGTAATCGCCATTTTTTAGTGGGATTATTCTGTATTTATTTATTGTTTTTGCCTGATGTGCCCCTGCATGACCTTCCGCCACTGTATTGTCTTTTAATTTGGTTTTGGTGTTTCTTTTTAATCATTTTAATTTATGTTTTAATCATTATTTCAGTTATTCGTTGATCAGATTCGTTCAAGATATGATTCGTTCAAGATATATCCCTATGTTCCATCGAAGTCACACACCTTATACCATGGAGTGGCATCTCTGAAGCTATCTGTTACACTTTAAGGAGAAATTTTATTTCAATATGGACTCAGTATCTTATATTTAGACTATGCTGATTAATTATTTGTGGTCTACATTTATGGCTATGTCTGTTGAGTGTATGATTTTCTTTCTATGATAATATATGTTTTTAAATAATATGGTTTATACTATGTGTGAGATTGTACAGAGCCTCCTGTTGTGGCGTGGTGCATGGTGGAGGTGGGGCGCCAGCCTCCCGTGTGTTACCAGCCTTCACAGTATTGGCTCTCTGACAATTGTCGTGTCTTTATGCTCATATGTGCTATGTAGGCAAAGATACAGTTTATGCTTTATTTGATTATTTATTTATCTATCAAAATTCTTTGCATAATATTGCCATCAGTTAGTGATTCTGGTCCGTATGCTGGTGGGCTATCTCTCTCGCCCCCCTGCTATTTCGATCTGCCTGCTCTTTTTGTGGGCGTGTTTAGGTGCCGACTCACCCATGAGTCTGTGTAGCAGGGATTGTGTTTGGGCGGCTTGAATAGCCCGCCCTCTCCTGGATAGCACATTCAGAGCAGAAAGTTACCTTGGTTACCGCTGTATACGCATTATGTTCGCGCTGGCGACGCATGCGCAGTATATGTATTTGTTCACTGGCCGCCGCTTCCTGATTACATCCTCTTGCCTGTCCTGTGGCAGAGCGGATGTTTATGCTAGCGGCCCCACGTGACTTTACAGCGCTGCTCTGTCTGTTTGCTGACTGGTTCAGCAGCTGTCGATTTAGCTTTAGTACTTTGCCCCCATTGGTATAGTCATATCATGTGACCTCTTGTTGGATATATAGGGAGGTTATATCCTCCATCAAAACCACGCCCCCTGAAGAAGGTGAACCCGCACCGAAACGTGCGTTGGGGATTAAGGACCGGACGGACTGTCCCCTCTAGATATGGGTAAATACCGCTGTTAAACTCTTGTTGTTGCGGCTCTGCTGCTTGAGTGTTATTTATCATATGGGTAATTTATATCTGGCAGGTTACGTGGTGAGGGTGTGCCTTAGAGCAGTGGAAGCCATATGACATATTTTGCTCTATATATGGACTCCCCTCCCCCCGTTTCCCTGCGTACCTTTATTATGTATAATACATTTAATTTATAACCTATTCTCGCTCAGCATACCGTGGGAGCCGTATACACTGTACCACACTGTGTGTGCCCATATGGAGGTTTAGTCCCACCGCTCCTTATTATTAGTTGGTATCTGTCCATACACCCATTTTTATTATGCCGTTACTCATTACATCAACTGCTCCGCTGTTCTGTATATACATTATATAGTAGTTGTGTGTGTGTATGTTTTTATACTCATATTTAATAAAGCTTTTTCACGTTTGTTTAAATAGTGGCTTACTCCTTTGACTCATTTGTTCTCCTGTTTTTCTATATATGTTTCGAGTCGTGTTTTGCCTTCGATAGATATGCTACTTAGCGCCTATATGCCAGTCTATGCATGGTATCAGATGAATATGTGTTTGGGACTATTTGTATTATAAAGGACCAGCATAGTAGTCTGGCTGTGGCTGTGCATCAGTGCACTCCATGTCAGATTCAACTTGTAATGGGCATGGACTGTTAACTGCTTCACTTTCTAAGCCAGGGACGGTATGTGTAAAGAGCTCCATGGAGTAACCCGTTGTGTCGCCTGCTGCATTCTTCTCTGTTGTTGTTTTTGCTGAAGAGGACAAGGAAGCGACTTGTCCCTGACCGTGAACATCCACTAACGACGCGCTGCTTTTACTTTTACCAGTTTCACGAGAGGAGGCAAAAGAGCTAGAGGCTGAGTCAGCAAGATAAGCCAAAACTTGCTCTTGCTGCTCCGGCTTTAAAAGCGGTTTTCCTACTCCCAGAAAAGGGAGCGTTCGAGGCCTTGTGTAGCCAGACGACGAACCTGGCTCCACAGCTCCAGACTTAGGTGCAATATTTTTTTCCCACGACCACCTGATGCTCCACCACTACCACTACCCTCATTACCAGCTGACAATGAACGCCCCCGGCCACGACCTCTTCCACCAGACTTCCTCATTGTTTTAAAAACGTTACCAAACTAACGGTATTTGTTGCTGTCACACAACTTACACGGTGAGCTATAACTTCAGTATGATTTAGCTACCCCTTTACAGGTGGGTGAGACCACAACGAAAATCAGGCACAATGTTACACACTCTGTTGTTGGTGGCAACAAATGAGAGAGATACCACACACGCAGGACTGTCACTGAAGCGCAAATGTAAATATTAATCTCCCACTGATTTGTTTTTTTTTTTTTAAAAGGGAGACTTTAGAAAAAAAAAAATAATAAAAAAAAAAGATTTTTTAAGGAAGAATTTATAAACCAAATAAAATGAAATGATTGTTTCAGGGAGAATTTAGAAAACAAATAAAAAAAAAAATAGGCTTTCTATGGCCCACTGAGTGAGAGAGGACGCACACAGGAGTCAGGAGTGGCACACAAGCCCAGAGGCCAATATTTATCTCCCACTGATTGATTTAGTGATTTTTTCAGGTAGATTTTGGAACCCAAATCAAGCCAAAAAATTAATAGGCTTACTATGGCCCACAATTGGAGAGAGAGAGATGGCACACCCAGGAGTCAAGACTGGCACACAAGCAGAAAGGGCAATATTAATCTCCCACTGATTTGATTTTTTTTTTTTTTTTTTTCAGGGAGACTTTAGAAAAAAGAAATACAAAAAAAAATGATTTTATCAGGAATAATTTAGAAACCAAATAAAATAAAATGATTTTTTCAGGGAGAATTTAGAAAACAAATAAAACAAAAAATAGGCTTTCTAGGGCCCACTGAGAGTGAGAGTCAGGAGTGGCACACAAGCCCAGAGGCCAATATTTATCTCCCACTGATTGATTTATTGATTTTTTCAGGTAGAATTTAGAACCCAAATCAACCAAAAAAATAAATAGGCTTTCTATGGCCCACTATTTGTGAGAGAGATGGCACGCTCAGGACTGGCACACAAGCCCAGAGGCCAATATTAATCTCCCACTTTTTTTTTTTTTTCCAGGGAAAATTTATAAACCGAATAAAAAAAATAATAAATAGGCTTTCTATGGCCCACTATCTGAGAGAGAGAGATGGCACGCTTAGGACTGGCACACAAGCCCAAAGGCCAATATTAATCTCCCACTGATTGATTTATTGATTTTTTCAGGTAGAATTTAGAACCCAAATCAACCAAAAAAATAAATAGGCTTTCTATGGCCCACTATTTGTGAGAGAGATGGCACGCTCAGGACTGGCACACAAGCCCAGAGGCCAATATTAATCTCCCACTTTTTTTTTTTTTTTCCAGGGAAAATTTATAAACCCAATAAAAAAAATACTAAATAGGCTTTCTATGGCCCACTATCTGAGAGAGAGAGATGGCACGCTTAGGACTGGCACACAAGCCCTAAGGCCAATATTAATCTCCCACTGATTGATTTATTGATTTTTTCAGGTAGAATTTAGAACCCAAATCAAGCAAAAAAATTAATAGGCTTTCTATGGCCCACTGAGTGAGAGATGGCACACACAGGAGTCAGGAGTGGTACACAAGCCCTGAGGCCAATATTTTTCTCCCACTGATTGATGTTGTGATTTTTTCAGGTAGATTTTGGAACCCAAATCAAGCAAAAAAATAAATAGGCTTTCTATGGCCCACTGAGTGAGAGATGGCACACACAGGAGTAAGGAGTGGCACACAAGCCCTGAGGCCAATATTTTTCTCCCACTGATTGATGTAGTGATTTTTTCAGGTAGATTTTAGAACCCAAATCAAGCAAAAAAATAAATAGGCTTTCTATGGCCCACTGAGTGAGAGATGACACAGACAGGGATGGCACTCTAGCAGAAATGCCAATCTTAATCTCCCACAAAAAAAAAAAAAGGAACTGTCCTTCAGTTACTATCTCCCTGCAGTAATCTCAGCCAAGTATGGCAGGCAGCAATAAGGAGTGGACTGATGCACAAATTAAATAAAAAGTGTGGACAAACAAACAAGATAGCTGTGCAGAAAGGAAGGAACAAGAGGATTTGTGCTTTGAAAAAAGCAGTTGGTTTGCACAGCGGCGTACACACAGCAATGCAGCTATCAGGGAGCCTTCTAGGGCAGCCCAATGAGCTACAGCGCTGAGGAAAAAAAAAAAATGTAGCTTCCACTGTCCCTGCACACCGAAGGTGGTGTTGGGCTGTGGAAATCGCTACAGCACAAGCGGTTTGGTGGTTAATGGACCCTGCCTAACGCTATCCCTGCTTCTGACGAAGCGGCAGCAACCTCTCCCTAAGCTCAGATCAGCAGCAGTAACATGGCGGTCGGCGGGAACGCCCCTTTATAGCCCCTGTGACGCCGCGGACAGCAAGCCAATCACTGCAATGCCCTTCTCTAAGATGGTGGGGACCAGGACCTATGTCATCACGCTGCCCACACTCTGCGTTTACCTTCATTGGCTGAGAAATGGCGTTTTTCGCGTCATTGAAACGCGACTTTGGCGCGAAAGTCGCGTACCGCATGGCCGACCCCGCACAGGGGTCGGATCGGGTTTCATGAAACCCGACTTTGCCAGAAGTCGGCGACTTTTGAAAATGAACGACCCGTTTCGCTCAACCCTAGTCATGGGTCTTCCAGCAAGACAATGACCCAAAACACACTTCAAAAAGCACTAGAAAATGGTTTGAGAGAAACCACTGGAGACTTCTAAGGTGGCCAGCAATGAGTCCAGACCAGAATCCCATAGAACACCTGTGGAGAGATCTAAAAATGGCAGTTTGGAGAAGGCACCCTTCAAATATCAGGGACTTGGAGCAGTTTGCCAAAGAAGAATGGTCTAAAATTCCAGCAGAGCATTGTAAGAAACTCATTGATGGTTACCGGAAGCGGTTGGTCGCAGTTATTTTGGCTAAAGGTTGTGCAACCAAGTATTAGGCTGAGGGTGCCAATACTTTTGTCTGGCCCATTTTTGGAGTTTTGTGTGAAATTATCAATGTTTTGCTTTTTGCTTCATTCTCTTTTGTGTTTTTTTCATTTAAGACAAATTAAATGAAGATAATAATACCAAATAATTTGTGTTTGCAATCATTTTCAGAAAGAAAATGAGTATTATCTGACAGAATTGCAGGGGTGTCAATACTTTTGACCATGACTGTACAGCCTACCTGAAGCTTCCGTCCACTCAACCCACCCCATCATCATACAAAGAGGGACGAGACAGGGCTGTCCACTTTCACCAGCTCTATTTGCCATGGCCATGGAGCCACTGGCTGAAGCCATACGACTTAACCCAAACATACTTGGACCTGCGGGACTTGACACGCAATATAAGGCTAGCCTTTTTGCCGATGATTTGCTGCTGACCCTATCCAGCCCACTTACTACTCTCCCAAACTTGTTCTCGGTCCTCCGTAGGTTTGAGTCGGTCTCCGGTCTCAGAATTAATGTCGATAAATCCAAAGCTTTATTCCTTAATACCCCAAAGGACATGCAGACAAATATAGTCTCCCAGTTTAAATTTACCCAAAACAAACATTTCTTAACCTATCTTGGAGTCAACCTCACTTCCCATAGATCGACTCTATTCAAATGGAACTACCTCCCATTAATAAGAAGTCTTCGAGCTGACTTAACTAGATGGTCCTCCATGACGTTATCTTGGTTGGGCAGACTACACGCAATTAAGATGGTATCCCTGCCCAGATTTCTGTACTTGTTCCGCTCCCTCCCCATCCCGCTGCTCAATAAGACTTTCCATGAAATCCACTCTATGATTTCAAAGTTTATTTGGCAGGGAAAAAAACCCAGAATTCGACAAAAAACTATATTCATACACAGAAAACTAGGGGGGCTCTCCTCACCCAACTTCACACTATACTATAAGTCTGCTCAATTAGCCCAATTGACTAGCGTTTGTGCTACTAACCACAGGCCTAGATGGGTTGGCCTGGAATCGTCCCTCCTGAGTCCATTTTCCTTGCCCAGTCTCATGTGGTCCACACAAAAACTCCCGAAAGGTCTACACATTAGTGCCATTCACAGCACACTCCCTAATCCTCTGGAGGAAGGAGAGGTTCAAGTTTAACCTCAAGTCCAAATCCTCCCCACTGATCCCCGTCTTCTATAACCCTATGTTCACGCCTGGACTTGATCCCCGCCCATATGCCTGGTGGATAGCTAATGGAATAACCACCCTAAAGCAACTCTGCACGCTCTTCAATATAATCTTAACCAGACAGGAATTCCTCCAAAAATATGATCCACCCGCTAAGGAGTCTCTACGTATTTGCCAGGTATTCCATTTTGCAGAACGGATTCTACAACATAAGATCCCATTCCAAGCGACCAGTTTCGAGCAGAGATGTCTAGATGATCCCCTGGGTAGAGGAACTATCTCCCTGTTGTACTCGTCTCTAAACACTGCACACGGGGTTGACAAATTAAAATACATGGGAGGAGGACCTGGGTGTTGACCTGTCTTTAGAGAACTGCCGGCGATGTTGTGACACAATTTCCAGGGGCAGTCATCAGACCTCCCTTGTGGAGACATCTTTTAAAATTCTCCATAGAACGTATTAAGTCCCAAGTAGACTTCACGCCATATACCCAAACATAACAGATAAATGCTTTAGAGGATGCAACTCTGTAGGAGACATGAAACACATTTGGTGGGAGTGTCCAGTTGTTTCGGCCTTATGGCGAGAGGTTAGGCTTGCAACTGAACAAATGTATGGCAAAACAATACAACTCGAGCCAGCTGTCTTCCTTCTAGGAGCCAAATACCCAGGTTTCTCTAACAGGTTCCACAAATTGGTAACTCAACTGTGCATGGCTGCTAAACTTCATATAGCTACCAACTGGAAGTCGCCTTCTACAGTGGGGCAAAAAAGTATTTAGTCAGTCAGCAATAGTGCAAGTTCCACCACTTAAAAAGATGAGAGGCGTCTGTAATTTACATCATAGGTAGACTCCAACTATGGGAGACAAACTGAGAAAAAAAAATCCAGAAAATCACATTGTCTGTTTTTTTAACATTTTATTTGCATATTATGGTGGAAAATAAGTATTTGGTCAGAAACAAAATTTCATCTCAATACTTTGTAATATATCCTTTGTTGGCAATGACAGAGGTCAAACGTTTTCTGTAAGTCTTCACAAGGTTGCCACACACTGTTGTTGGTATGTTGGCCCATTCCTCCATGCAGATCTCCTCTAGAGTAGTGATGTTTTTGGCTTTTCGCTTGGCAACACGGACTTTCAACTCCCTCCAAAGGTTTTCTATAGGGTTGAGATCTGGAGACTGGCTAGGCCACTCCAGGACCTTGAAATGCTTCTTACGAAGCCACTCCTTCGTTGCCCTGGCGGTGTGCTTTGGATCATTGTCATGTTGAAAGACCCAGCCACGTTTCATCTTCAATGCCCTTGCTGATGGAAGGAGTTTGCACTCAAAATCTCACAATACATGGCCCCATTCATTCTTTCATGTACCCGGATCAGTCGTCCTGGCCCCTTTGCAGAGAAACAGCCCCAAAGCATGATGTTTCCACCACCATGCTTTACAGTAGGTATGGTGTTTGATGGATGCAACTCAGTATTCTTTTTCCTCCAAACACGACAAGTTGTGTTTCTACCAAACAGTTCCAGTTTGGTTTCATCAGACCATAGGACATTCTCCCAAAACTCCTCTGGATCATCCAAATGCTCTCTAGCAAACTTCAGACGGGCCCGGACATGTACTGGCTTAAGCAGTGGGACACGTCTGGCACTGCAGGATCTGAGTCCATGGTGGCGTAGTGTGTTACTTATGGTAGGCCTTGTTACATTGGTCCCAGCTCTCTGCAGTTCATTCACTAGGTCCCCCCGCGTGGTTCTGGGATTTTTGCTCACCGTTCTTGTGATCATTCTGACCCCACGGGGTGGGATTTTGCGTGGAGCCCCAGATCGAGGGAGATTATCAGTGGTTTGTATGTCTTCAATTTTCTAATTATTGCTCCCACAGTTGATTTCTTCACTCCAAGCTGGTTGGCTATTGCAGATTCAGTCTTCCCAGCCTGGTGCAGGGCTACAATTTTGTTTCTGGTGTCCTTTGACAGCTGTTTGGTCTTCACCATAGTGGAGTTTGGAGTCAGACTGTTTGAGGGTGTGCACAGGTGTCTTTTTATAGTGATAACAAGTTTAAACAGGTGCCATTACTACAGGTAATGAGTGGAGGAAAGAGGAGACTCTTAAAGAAGAAGTTACAGGTCTGTGAGAGCCAGAAATCTTGATTGTTTGTTTCTGACCAAATACTTATTTTCCACCATAATATGCAAAAAAAATGATAAAAAAACAGACAATGTGATTTTCTGGATTTTTTTTTCTCAGTTTGTCTCCCATAGTTGAGGTCTACCTATGATGTAAATTACAGACGCCTCTCATCTTTTTAAGTGGTGGAACTTGCACTATTGCTGACTGACTAAATACTTTTTTGCCCCACTGTATGCAATCAGTTAGAGATAAGATGAATACAATTCTTTTATATGAATGTATACATGCAACAAGAGATGACTTGTGGGACACTTTTTACCAAGTCTGGAAACCATGGATGGATCTGAACACGAACCTAAACCTCAGTCAGACTTTGGCCTTATCTATTTAGAGCCTCCAATAAACAGCAACCAGGGAAAGACTCTGATAAAATTAAAGAACTGGGATAGTGTCTGTTGGGGCGTGAGGGGGAGGAGGGGACCCATAAAACAGAACAAATCATCGCCTCGTCGTGCGACTATTCTGCTGATTGTTATAGAACATAGTATAAAATCTCTTTTCCCACCCCACTTTTCCTCATGTATGTTTCCCTCTGTACTTGTCTTGTCGTATTTAGACTTTTGAAGTTGTGTTTATATATGTATATTCTTTTTTTTGTGTATATATAAGTCTATTACACTCCCATGTGCGGGAGCCAGTTGTAAATTGCTATGTTATTGAAAATAAAATTCATTGAAATTAAATTTGGACTGTCATTGGTTTAGATTTTGAATGTACCTTAACGTAACCAGCAGATGTTCCTCGGGTGGAATCGCTCTACGAAGCTCGGTGTCCTGTCGCCGTATGGCTCCTTGGACACGAGAAAGCAAATCCCAGAACGAGTCTTGCGACATTCGTGTGTATTCCTAGAATTTCTCCGGGTTGGCATTAAGCTCGGCATAGAGCGTGTGATAGGCTCCACGGCTCTCACGTACTTCGATAATGGGGTGCCTCCAAAAACGCCTACGTTGTCTCCTCCTCCATCTTTCGCGATTTCTGTCTTGCTCCTAAGCAAAAGCACAGGCAAGAAACAGTTTGAAGCTGAAATCCAGGTTGAAATAAAAGCTGTCCATGCGAAGATCCATCATGACACAGGATACAGTAGCAAACTGTTAAAATTTCAGTAGCCCTAGGGTCTATACATAGAGATCCCATCATACACGCCCTCTGTAGTCCCAATGGCGGTGTCTGGTTATCTTGATTTTTCTCTTGTGAAATTTCTCATCATGCGCACCAAAAACGCAAACGCACGAAAAAAACGCATGTAAATGCGTACAAACGCGGCTTTTTTTTAACCGCATGCGACAACGCATGCGTCTAAAAAACACCGCGTTTGTACGCGTTTATATGCGTTTTTTCCACCACTTGCGGATGTGTTTTAAACGCTGCGGATTTAAACGCAAATGTGAAACTAGCCTAAATGAGATGAAGTTATAAAAAAAAGTACAGTTTGCATTTAGGCTCTGTCTACACCAGCTCCCAGTCACATATGACAGTCCAGTTTAGGACATAGATAATGCCACGTTGTGAGCAATTAACCGAGAATTAAATATGCAATTTAAAGACGGGAATGCTGCGGCAGCATCGCTGACAGAGAGGTATTCGGTCACTCGATGTAAAACGTCATATGTTTATGATTGCCTTAACACTGACTAATTGAATTGTGCTTTGCCCAGTAAAAATAGAAATATAATCCAATGCCATACATTCATACATTATCGCCTCTCAGAAATCTACTCAGTGTTTTACGCAGCTCCTTTTTACTACAAAACATAAAACTCGCACGAAGACTTTTGGCATACTGTATGTGAAATGAAGCTCCGGATGAAAGCTATGTAAATTTTTCCAAATGTTGTGCTCATGAATATTAAAATTAGGTTCCTGATAAAAAATGACACTTTCCATAATATTTGATGACCTGACTTAGTAAAACTGGCTTGGGAACTTGTAGGCTAGGCCACAGAAACCAACAACAGTGAAGCTTTCATTTCTCAAACAATTTACGGAATAGCTGAACCTTAATTAGCTGCTATTGGCACTAGCAGCTCATATACACAATTTTTCTATACTTTTTCATATAATTTTTAAGATATTTCACAGAACGACCATCCTTTTTTTGATTTAACAATGATGATAACTCATTAGGGGAAAAAATGTAGCGTCCAGCAAAAATCAACTGTTGGCATGTTTAACATGCTGGCATGACCAAACATCATGTGTGGTAGCACACATTAACCGCGGTTTCTTCAAAAGAGCTGAAATATCATACCAGGCACAACCAGTGGAAAAGTGTTGCAGTGATTGTGGAAGAAAACAGCAATAATTTGTTAAGGCCAGATAACTCATTTATTAGTTTTTAAGAAAGTTGCACTAATATGTACTCTAGTTATTGCCTTTGGACTACACACCGTTTAAATGTTTGCATCCCTCTTGAGCCATCAATATGGACATGTAGGTCACCAGAAGTTGAATAAAATCATACCTTGATATCTGTGATCCAATATTTTATTCCAGAGAAATCCACATTTTTCTTATATATACAAGATCAGTTAAGATCTATGCGGTGGGCATTGATCTGCATGACAATTTACCTCCAGAGATTATTTTACATGAAGGGTGAGTTACCAGTGTGATGTGTGATAGCTGCTCTCCTGCTCTCACTACAAAGCTGAGTGTGATTGTACCTGACACATCTGCAGGTTCCTCACATCTTCAACTTCCAGCTCACAGGCAGACAGGACTGCAATACAGCAGAGCTGTGAGAGCTGCAAAAAACGTGCTTATAAGTTCAGTTCTACTGTTCTGTGTTAGTTACATGTCTCACACTGGTAACTCTCCTTTTATGTAAAATAATCTCGGGAGGCAGAGTCTCATGCTGATCTGTGTCCAGATCATAGCCTGGAACAGCTATTGATAGATAAACATGGATTTCTCTGGACTAAAACATCAGATCTCAGATCTCAAGATATCATTTTATTCAGCTTCATATCACCAGCATGCACATTGAGAGGCTTGGGATGATGCACTATATTATGAACAGCTGAGAGGTGAGATCCTTGCCTAACTGTGAGTTAACACATATGTACGTGCACAACGGGTATTCCAGTGGTCATTTGTGGAGTCACTTTCACTTCCTTAACTCCCTTCCAGATGATAGAGAGGGTGGTGGTTGACCGGCTGGTGAGGGCTCTGCCAGCAGCCATACAGCTTTGGGTGGCAAGGGGACCCGGGCACTCTGGACCAAGTGGTTGGACTGGTTGAGCTGTATACAGCCACTCAGGACGTTATACAGGACACTGCTCCCCTATGGCTGTCGCGTAAGGCCCCGCCAGCCCAGAAGTCTGGGAAAAATCCATGACCCTCCACTGGGGTAGATCCGGTTCAAGCCCGAACTGAGGGGGTATCCTGCAGGGAGAGTGACAACAGACCCGTGTCCTCTAAATCGGTCCCAAGGTCCCCTCGTGCCGCAGTTATTAAGTGTTAGCAGTGCCAAGGGCCCTGACATGTGGCTGCCAACTGCCCCATAACAGCTGAACCCATGGACTGCCGGTATACTCTCCAAGTGTCTATGTACGCCCAGCTCATCTGCACCATAACTACAGGCCCTGCCGGTACCAACCCCCAACTATGCAAGGTACTGGGTACCAGACAGATGCTCTCTTGGACTCGGGGAGCTTAGTGACTCTGGTTCATGGGTCCCTTGTTGCCGGGGACAACCCCAATGGATGGAAAGTGGGGGTAGTGTGTAACTATGGGGAACTCCGAGAGTACCCGACCGCGGAGGTTACGTTTTCCACACCATATGGGGAAATAAAACATATGGTGGGAGTGGTGAAGATCCTTCCATATGGGACGGTGTTGTGAAGAGATTTGCCCCTGTTCTTACCCCTGGGAGAGAACAGGGTTAACCTTCTCTGGGTAAAAGGTATTCCAGGTGCAGAAACCAAAGATTCCGAGTCAGGGATACCTGCCATAGGGGTCGCCAACCTTGGGACAGAGTGTCACCCCAATAGGTTTCCCCTAGAGACCTCACTGATTCCTGAGCTGGATGTGTCCCCTGGTAAGTTCGGAACAGCTCAGCTCCAGGATCTCCTCTGACCCAGGCACAGGAAAGATTAATTGAGGTACTGTACATGGGGTGACTCAGCAACTAGGTGCAGAGATATGTTCTCGTGTATGGCGATCAACCAGGAGTTATTATACAGGGTGGATAATGTGCGGGATGAGGCGGTGGAACAACTGTTAGTGCCCCAATCTTACCATCAGGTGGTGCTTGAAATGGCTCATACCCACATGCAGGGAGGGCATTTGGGGGCCAAAAAGATGCAGGATGGAGCTGGTCTCTGTGAACTTGCATGGATTCTTCCTACCATACAGTAAATCATATAGGGATTCTATTGGTTAGAAAATTTGACAATAATAACAGAAACTATTTCTCACCTTGTCATTTTAGACAACTGTAACACTGCAGCAGCATCTGGTGGAGTCTTGATACAACTGCATACATTTTATAAAAATTTACCAAAAATCCATTTGTTAAAAATAAATTATTTTTCAACATTATGCCTTATTGTAAAGGAGTTTTCTATTTTCAGAAAAGCAGACCCAAATGTTTGTATACATGCAAAATAACAAAGTCAATGGTATTCACACTTCAGCTCTGGTATGATATCTTACATGCCTACAAGCATATGGGCCCACTTTGCTACAGTGGTAACGGAAAGCATTCAGATCCCTTTAAATTTTTCACTCTTTGTTTCATTGCAGGCATTTGCTAAATTCAAAAAAGTTCATTTGTTTTCTCATTACACTCTGCACCCCATCTTGACTGAAAAACAAACAGAAATGTAGAAATTCTTTGCAAATTTATTAAAAAAGAAAAACAGAAATATCACATGGTCATAAGTATTCAGACCCTTTGCTCAGTATTAAGTAGAAGCACCCTTTTGAGCTACTACAGCCATGAGTCTTCTTGGGAATGATGCAGCAAGTTTTTCACACCTGGATTTGGGGTTCCTCTGCCATTCTTCCTTGTAGATCCTCTCCAGTTCTGTCAGGTTGGATGGCGAATGTTGGTGATCAGCCATTTTTAGGTCTCTCCAGAGATGCTCAATTGGGTTTATGTCAGGACTCTGACTGGGCCAGTCAAGAATGGTCACAGAGTTGTTCTGAAGCCACTCCTTTGTTATTTTAGCTGTGTGCTTAGGGTCATTTCTTGCTGGAAGGTGAATCTTCAGCCAAGTCTGAGATCCAGGGAACTCTGGAAGAGGTTTCCATCCTGGATAGCTATGTACTTGGTCACATTCATGTTTCCTTCAATGGCAACCAGTCATCCTGTTCCTGCAGCTGAAAAACACCCCCATAGCATTCTGCTGCCACCACCATGTTTCACTGTTGGGATTGTATTGGGCAGGGGATGAGCATTGCCTGGTTTTCTCCACACACACCGCTTACAATTATCACCAAAAAGGTCTATCTTCTCAGACCAGAGAATCTTATTTCTCATAGTCTGAGAGTCCTTCTTGTGTTTTTTTTTAGCAAACTCTATGTGGGCTTCCATATGTCTTGCACTGAGGAGAGGCTTCCGTCAGGCCACTCGACCATAATGGCCTGACTGGTGGAGGGCTGCAGTGATAGTTGATTTTGTGGAACTTTCTCCCATCTCCCTACTGCACTCTGGAACTCAGCCACAGTGATCTTGTGGTTCTTCTTTACCTCTCTCACCAAGGCTCTTCTCCCACGATTGCTCTGTTTGGTTGGACGGCCAGGTCTAGGAAGACTTCTGGTGGTCCCAAACTTCTTCCACTTAAGGATTTTGGAGGCCACTGTGCTCTTAGGAACCTTGAGTACTGCACAAATTATTTTGTAACCTTGGCCAGATCTGTGCCTTGCCACAATTCGGTCTCTGAGCTCCTTGGCTAGTTCCTTTGAGCTCATGATTCTCATTTGGTCTGACATGCACTGTGAGCTGTGAGGTCTTATATAGACAGGTGTGTGCCTTTCCAAATCAAGTCCTTTAGGTTTATCTTGTTCTCCTGCCCTCCTCAATGTAAGAGAGACCACTCTAGGTAGCAGATACCCCATGTCCTAATAATGGCAGGTGATGCACCCTGCGCAGCCTAATAGTTGGACATTTGTAAGGCCACACTTGATGGACTGTGAATTCACTAAAGATAAACTGCATAGAGGGGTAAGACTGCCAAAAAATGTATGATAAAGGTAACACACAACAGAATAAGATTTGATCTGCGCTTTTTAAATACCAAATGGATTCTCCAGGTCTGTAAAATTACATAGAAATCAAACATGCATAAATATTTTTTTTTACTTAAATGGCGAAAAAAATTCAAGAATGTGTCAAAAAAAAATAAAAATAACTTTCTCAACATTTTTCGTGACGTTTTTTATTTTTGGTCGATAGGGTTTGTTTTTTCACCTTGCGCTGACACTTTTATTGATGCCATTTTGAGATAGATGTTTTGATTGCTTGTGATTACATTTTTTTTTGTGTTGTTGCAGTGACCAAATAAAAACTCCATAATTCTGGCTTTTGAATTATGTTCTTGCTGCACCATTTACAGATCCGAAAAATTTCTTTTGTATTTTGATAGATTGGATATAGATGTAAAACTGTAACGTCCAGCAAAATTTGGACTGTTGGCATGTTTAGTATGATGGCATGACCATATATCATGTGTGAGAGGGTGGACTGGGGTCCTGTCCCCCTCAAGAAGACGTCAAGGTAAGATGTCAAAAGTCTGTGGTCGTGTGTGATTACATTTCTGCCTATGTTTTATAATGGGTGTATTTTATCCTTATGGCCGGTGTGTATGTCAAGGCCATCCCCAAGGAGATGTGGTGGGCAGCCTAGGTGGATATAGGAAGTAGTCTGTGTTGAAGTAGCAGAGTGTGGAGTAGGCTGTGTGCTGGAGAGGAGGTGACAGAAGAGGACAGGCTAATAGGGTGTGGAACTACAAAGCTCAGCATATAAAGAAGGTAGTTACAGAGGCGGCAGAACATCACAGGCAAGTGGGGACCCCTGCAGAGAAGGAAAGCTTATAAGTCCCTGAAAAGTATGGTCCAGCGGAAAAGGGGTGGGCCTTAGGAAAAGGTAGTGTCCTGTTGTGAGTACTAAAAGAGGGAGCTTAGTCTCAACGAGCGGCCTCTGGGACTACTGTAGCTAAAGAGTCTGGGTATTGGGTTCATAGCATTACACATGGACCCATATGACCCTACCATTAAGAAAACACAGGCAATTCAAACATCTCCCCATGCTCCCTGCTGTACCCATTGCCGGGAACAGAGTGCAGACTGTAACTCTAAAAGAATGGAGGTGGTGTATTGTGTGGAAGATGGAGGAGAATGTATAACCTGTTATCCCCTGATCACCAGTTTGGCCGAATATAAAATGGACATTGTTCTTAAGGACTGGTATGGCTTATTGAATGAAATGGTTAATGGGAGCGGGACTGCATGGAGTACAATGGAACCGACGATGGAAGCTACAGATCCAGGTACAATGTCACACACACCCACCAACAAAAATTTCCTGTAGCTGGCCCCAACATGAAAATGGCGGACCACTCACATGACTACCGCACAGAGCCAGTTTATACTGGATGAATGCCATTTTTTCCTAGGAGGGGAGAGTGAATCCAGCGCTGATCGGCTGCAGGGAAAGTCAGGGCTGACAGCGCTCGAACGCCGACCCGTTCTGGAGGTGCACGTTTTCATGTACAGTATTTGGTCAGTATTTTACCTCAGTATTTGTAAGTTAAAACCAGGAGTGGGTGATAAATACAGAAGTGGCGACGGGTTTCTATTATACATTTTTCTTCCACTCCTGGCTTTGGCTTACAAACACTGAGGTACAATACTGGCCAAATACTCAACGTGTGAACGTGGCCCAAGTGTTGTCTTTTTACAAGGGGAAACGTAGAGATTGAGAAGGGGTTGTTCGAGTAGTGGACAAGCGCTTTAAAATAAATCAAATGATTTTGAACATTTAGTTTTAATAAATGCTGCAATAGAAAGAAAGATTAAAAATATATAAAATTGGAGGTCGAATGGGGGCTGCTGGATATAGCAGTATCATAAGTGTATACTTTATTTCCTGAATGGATACTACAGGTTACAGCATTGGACTGACGTCTTCATCAGTTATTACTAGCGATAGTTTCAAACAAGAAGTTTCAGGATAATAACCAGTTACACAATGCTACCATCTAGTGGTCATATTGAAAACTGCATAAAAATCAATATCACATTTAAGCCCAGGAGTAGTCTGAATTGTCAAGATAGGAAAAATTGTACAGAACACTAACCATGTGTGTCCTATATATTTTCTCATTCTCTGACATACTATTAAACTGAGGCTCTGGCCTTCTATTTTACCTTAATGATTATTATACCTATATTATATATGTTGGTTTTCAGTTTTATCCTGGGATTTCCTATACTGAGAATATTGTCACTGTACCATGGACCTATCCATGGTTAAAATCTGCAACAGAAATTGATACATTGTAAAACCTGTCAAATTTCATCCATTTGCCTTCAAAAATTTGTGGATGCAAATTGCTGCAACTATTAACTTCTCTAATCTGTAGGTGATATCAGAAACAACTCTAAGGGTACCGTCACACTATATGATTTACCTACGATCACGACCAGCGATACGACCTGGCCGTGATCGTTGGTAAGTCGTAGTGTGGTCGCTGGAGAGCTGTCACACAGACAGCTCTCCAGCGACCAACGATGCCGAGGTCCCCGGGTAACCAGGGTAAACATCGGGTTACTAAGCGCAGGACCGCGCTTAGTAACCCGATGTTTACCCTGGTTACCAGCGTAAAAAAAAAAAACAGAACATACTTACATTCCGGTGTCTGTCCCTTGCCGTCTGCTTCCCGCACTCACTGACTGCCGGCCGTAAAGTGAAAGCAGAGCACTGCGGTGACGTCACCGCTGTGCTCTGCTTTCACTTTACGGCCGGCAGTCAGTGAGTGTGGGAAGCAGACGGCAAGGGACAGACACCGGAATGTAAGTATGTACTGTTTTTTTTTTTTACATTTACGCTGGTAACCAGGGTAAACATCGGGTTACTAAGCGCGGCCCTGCACTTAGTAACCCGATGTTTACCCTGGTTACAAGCGAACGCATCGCTAGATCGGTGTCACACACACCGATCCAGCGATGACAGCGGGAGATCCAGCGACGAAAGAAAGTTCCAAGCGATCTGCTACGACGAACGATTCTTAGCAGGATCCCTGATCGCTGCTGCTTGTCAGACACAGCGATATCGTATGGATATCGCTGGAACGTCACGAATCGTACCGTCGTAGCGACAAAAGTGCCACTGTGTGACGGTACCTTAACACATGTGGACTGACCTTTGGTAGGTATCGCACAGGATAAATCAATACGTGCCTAAAGGGGTAAAAACAAATGGATGTTCCTCAACAATTTGCAAAAAATATTAAACATGCTGTGCAATCTTTATTTGCTGTTAATAATACTGAGGAAAGGATTCAAAGCAGGATCTTCTTGGTTATGAGACGGTAATGAGAGCATTTCACTACGGCACGTTTGCCATATAATTCACTTTGACAGCACAATATAGATTTGACAGGCACTATG
Source organism: Ranitomeya imitator (assembly GCF_032444005.1). Lineage (NCBI taxonomy): Eukaryota > Metazoa > Chordata > Amphibia > Anura > Dendrobatidae > Ranitomeya > Ranitomeya imitator. The sequence goes on along the minus strand of NC_091286.1, from coordinate 376,125,797 downwards.
CTGTCAGTCCTCCACATCCAATAGTGTGGCAGGATATCAGTGCACCTGGTGGCTCTAATTGGGTCACTTTTTACTTTTGCCGTCTGTTTAACATGTGCACTGGGAAAACTAACAAATGTTAAATAGACAGATACATTACACAGGATGATTCACTCTCTGCTTTAGGCCGGGGACACGCACAACGTATAAAAAAACGGTCCGTTTTTGACGGACGAGAATCGCACAAATGTTACCAAAACAGTGATCCGTGTGCAGTGCGAGGATGCGATTTTCTCGCATCAAATGATCCGTTTGACATCCGTGTGACATCCGCATGGCATCCGTATGGCGAGAATTTCTCGCAGGCTTGCAAAATGGACATATAACGGTTTTTCCACCTGAAAAAATTTAAATCATCACCAAGAACATTATTTAATGGCCCAAAACACAGGTGCCACCCACCAATCTATGCAGTAGAGTCCCTGCTTGTGTTCATGCACTTCGGATTGATGAGCAACATGTCTGATCGACTGACTTTCAACACCACAGAGCGTGTGCTTTTCAACTGGGTACTTTCCCAACGTTTTGGGCAGCCATACCCAGTTATTGTAGATCCGAGGAGGCGGAGACGGATGTGGGTACATCCACTTATCAAACAACGTATCAATAAAGGCCATTTCAGCCGTCTGTATGCTGCTCTGAGGACTAATCTGGACAAGTTCTTCAACTATTGTCGGATGAGGATTCAAACCTTTGACATTTTGTTGGAGATTTTGCGTCCAGGGATCACGAAGAAGGACACCAGGATGCGCAAATCTATTTCAGCTGAGGAGCGCCTTATCCTTACCTTGCGGTATGCCTTAATACTAATTGACCCAATATGTTACTCATTTTTTTGTCGATACCCCTTATTCAAATTATATACTTAAATGGTTAAGTAACTTCAACATAATTTGTCCTTATTTTCTTAATGTAATTTTTTTAAAAGATCAAAGCCATAGCATCTCATTTTTTTTTAAATTTAAAAAAAGTGTTTGATTGCCCCATATCACCCTGTATTGTGTTAATTTTATCTTTGATAAAAATATTATTTTGTCTTTTAGCTTCCTTGCCACTGGCCTATCATATGCGGCCCTGCATTTAGAGTTTTTATTGGGCAAATCTACAATTTCTGGGATTGTGCGGGATACATGCAAGGAAATCTGGAGAAGACTCCATCAAGAGGTGATGCCTGAACCAAAAATTGCAGACTGGTTACGTATTGCTCAAGGATTTCAGGACACATGCCAGTTTCCGCACTGTATTGGGGCTCTTGACGGAAAGCACATCCGTGTGCGTAAGCCGCCAGGTTCAGGGACCCAATTCTATAATTATAAACAGTTTTTCTCTGTAGTGCTGTTGGCCCTAGTCGACAGCAACTACAGGTTTATAATTGTAGATATTGGGGCCTATGGGAGAACTGGAGACTCTAGAGTCTTCAGTTCTTCCATTATGGGTCGGCGGCTGCGCAACAATGAATTGGATCTCCCACCCCCAAGTCACATACCAGGTGCTAATTTGGATGCGGTGCCTTACATGATGGTAGCAGATGAGGCCTTTCAATTATCAAGGAACGTCATGAGACCCTATCCACGGAGAGGCCTGGACTACCGGCGCAGAATCTTTAATTTGCGTCTTTCCCGTGCCCGCCGTCTGGTCGAGTGTTCATTCGGCATTCTCAGTGCAAAATGGCGGGTCCTTCAGTCTGCAATCCAACTTGAGTGAAGGAAATGGAAATGGTGTGATTAAAGCATGTGTTGTTCTTCACAACTTTACAAGAGACCATGATTGCCCATCATCTGCTGCAGATGACATTGATTATGCAAATACTGTCTTGACAACTACACGTGTTCGTCCTTCATGTCGTCAGCCCTCTGGCCTAAAAGTTCGTGATGTTTTAACCAATTTTTTTGTGTCACCAGAGGGATCTACGGTTTGGCAAGACAATGCTGTTTTGCCTTAATTTTTGTTTAGATTCTAAGTTAATAATTCACATAATTTCCTTCAGAAATTGGTGTAATATGTATCTGATGATGAAAAGATGTAAGTCTGTAAAGTTGACAAATCATGTATGTAGCTGGACCAAGACATAAGACTCTGTTTTCAGAACAAATTTTTACTGCTCTGCGCATATATATATGTATTCCCAAAACATATTTCAATTTTCATATGTAATTTAAACAAAACAAACACAGCTTTACATGCCATGGTCACAAAAAACTAAGGCCAACAAAAGGCCAAAATGACAGGCAAAATCTAACATCCAAAACATTACAGGTTATGGTAGGTTGGGGGTGGTGATGGTGATGGCGGGTGTCCAGCATGTGCGGAACTTGGCCTGGGTGGTTGACCAACCACTCTGCCTACCTGTGTTATTGCAGATAGAAATTGCGGGTGTTGCTGCAAGCTGCGATCATGTCTATGACCTAACACTTGATGTGGAGGGTAGAAGGGCATCAAGTCCTGGCTACTGGCTTGACCCATTTGTTCCGAACGCCCAATATGGCCATGTCGAGCAGACACATGTTGGGACCAGCCTCCAAACATGTGTCTGTTCAAGTGGTCAGATTGGGGATGTGCTGCAAAATCATAAATACCCCTGTTTTGGCCTTGTTGTGTGGTTTGTGCAGGCTGTTGTTGTGGAGCTATAGGTTGCGGGGGTGGTGCTGACACAGTTTGTGATTGGTCCTGTGGAAGGTCTTGCACCGCCAGAAGGTTGGTAGATGACATTTGCCACCGTTCAAGATAATTAAAGATATTAGTCGGGTTGTTTGGGGGTGTTGCCGCATCTAGCAAAATTTGGATGCAACCTCTGGTCCGCAGCCTGAGCGAGCGGGGAATGGGACGTAAATAGCGGGCAAGACTGCGGAAGTAAGCTTCCTCACCATCATCATTGGCAGCTCGGGACAAATAGTCCAACACCCCGGTATCAACTTGCCTCCTGGTGCCAATGTTCAAAGCCACCCTTCTGCGACGACCACGGTTTGGTCTGGTAGTAGGCTGTGGTGATGTATCCAGAGCCAATGTTGGACTGCTGCTCTGGCCTCCTTCATCAACCTCAGGATTTGCCTCCTGTGGAGCGGTAGACGCTGCTGCTGGTTGTGGTGGTGGGGGAGGGTGGTTGCTGCCTGTTGCTTGCCCAGATGGTCCAGCCAATTCTGCATCTTCAGCAACAGGGTCAATCAGCAACTCAGAGTCAGATCCAGTCTCTCTTTCAGTCAGATTTGACTCTGTTCTGTATTTCACAAAACATTATTTATATTAAAAAATACATACATATTCACATCATAAAATGTGTTAAATATTTGTACACATGCATGCACTTACGGTCGTAGCTCCATCACCGGGGCAAGAAAATTTAGACGGTCATAATAAAGGTATTTCCTTTTTTTGGGGGCTGCATCACCACTCCGCCCATGAACTTGACGCTCACGCCGGTATTGGTCCCGGCAACTCCGTCAGCGTCTATTTACATCATTGACTGCAAATATACAAAACATTTGAGATAAATATCACACACAAACAGTTACAGGCTTTGCCAAAACACATGGGCCCAGGAGGCTAGGGGGACATAAAATTCCTTTGGAATCATGGATGATTTACTAACATCATAAGCAAAACACATATGATGCTTTCAGGCTTACATGAAAAAAAAAAATAAAATTTTGAAGAATGGTACTTACATATTTCTTGCTGAACCTCTTGAGGTCGCTCATCAAAATCGGGGAACATGTGGCGACATATTGCCCTCCATGCTGCGTCTTTACGTGCACGGTCTGCATAATGTGCGTCGCGTTGGTCCCATAATTCGGGCCTATCATGGACCAGAGCAATGAGCATCTCCACATTAATATGCCAGGCCATGCTGCTACTACAGAACACTCCGTGGAGGCATGCTTCCTGGTTTGCAATCCAGCGTGGGCCAGAAATTAGCATGCCAAAGCTTCCTGATAATGGATGATTCAATTTCCTGTCACCTGGAGAAGTCTTCCGTATTTCTCGCAATGCACACGCATGGTCCGTATGTAATCCGATGTTTTCTCGCACCCATAGACTTTCATTGGCGAGTCTCGCCCAAGATACGCTGACAATCGCAGCATGCTGCGATTTCACTCGGATCCTGAATACGGCCGAGAAAATATCGGATGATGGGAGCTGCCCCATAGATTAACATTGGGGCGAGTGCTATGCGATTTTTTATCGCATTGCACTCGTCCGTATTACGGTCTAGTGTGACCCCGGCCTTATCCAGAAAAATTGCTGCAACTTCAAAGGGCCCCTTTCCACTTGTGTGAGAAAAAAACGGTCCGATTTACGGACCGAAAAAACGGATGTAACGTGTGCGATTGTCATGCGAGTGTCATGCGAGTGTAATGTGATTTTTTAATCGCATCATCCGTTATACATCCGTATGCAATCCGTTTTTTTTCTCTGCAACTATTTTTATACAGTCATTTACAGGACTATTTACAGTGTTCTGTGCCACAGAATGGTAAGGTATCCGTAAAAAACGGATGGAATACGGATGGTCCGTATTCCATGCGTTTTTTTTCTCGCACCCATTGACTTGCATTGGCGAGTCTCGTCCGAGAATATCAGCAATACGCAGCATGCTGCGATTTTTTTCTCAGCCGACACAGATTTTTCTCAGTCCGATTTCGGCTGGGAAAAAAATTGCAAATGGAATGTCACCTATTGAAAAACATTGGTCCGAGTGCAATCCGATTTTTTATCGGATTGCACTCGTCCGTTTTTCTCACAAGTGGAAAGGGGCCCTAAAAGAGAAGGTCGACCGTCGGTGGTGGAACTACAAAGTTGTGGGCCTCGGGGCAAACTTTCAAATGGGCCCCCCCTGCCAAAATATTTTCCACCCAAATCCACATCCTGCCCATGATCCTGCCCCATCTGACTCCGCATTCTGCCCTATCTGACTCCACAATCTGCCCCATCTGACTCCGCATTCTGCCCCATCTGACGCCACATTCTGCCCCATCTGACTCCACATTCTGCCCCATCTGACTCCACATTCTGCCCCATCTGACTCCACATTCTGCCCCATCTGACTTCGCATTCTGCCCCATCTGACTCCGCATTCTGCCCATCTGACTCCGCATTCTGCCCCATCTGACGCCACATTCTGCCCCATCTGACTCCACATTCTGCCCCATCTGACTCCACATTCTGCCCCATCTGACTCCACATTCTGCCCCATCTGACTCCACATTCTGCCCCATCTGACTCCACATTCTGCCCCATCTGTCTCCACATTCTGCCCCATCTGACTCCACAATCTGTCCCATCTGACTCCACATTCTGCCCCATCTGACTCCACATTCTGCCCCATCTGACTCCACATTCTGCCCCATCTGAGTCCGCAATCTGCCCCATCTGACTCCGCAATCTGTCCCATCTGACTCCACATTCTGCCCCATCTGACTCCACATTCTGCCCCATCTGACTCCACATTCTGCCCCATCTGACTCCGCATTCTGCCCCATCTGACTCCGCAATCTGCCCCATCTGTCTCCACAATCTGCCCCATCTGACTCCACATTCTGCCCCATCTGACTCCACATTCTGCCCCATCTGACTCAACATTCTGCCCCATCTGATTCCACATTCTGCCCCATCTGACTCAACATTCTGCCCCATCTGACTCCACATTCTGCCCCATCTGACTCCACAATCTGTCCCATCTGACTCCACATTCCGCCTCATCTGACTCCACATTCTGCCCCATCTGACTCCACATTGTGCCCCATCTGACTCCACATTCTGCCCCATCTGACTTCACATTCTGCCCCATCTGACTCCACATTCTGCCCCATCTGACTCCACAATCTGTCCCATCTGACTCCACATTCCGCCTCATCTGACTCCACATTCTGCCCCATCTGACTCCACATTCTGCCCCATCTGACTCCACATTCTGCCCCATCTGACTTCACATTCTGCCCCATCTGACTCCACATTCTGCCCCATCTGACTCCACATTCTGCCCCATATGACTCTGCCTTCTGCCCATCTGACTCCACAATCTGCTCCATCTGACTCCACATTCTGCCCTATCTGACTCCGCATTCTGCCCAATCAGCCTCCACATTCTCCCCATCTGACTCCACATTCTGCCCCATCTTACTTCATATTCTGCCCATCTGACTCCACATTCTGCCCATCTGACTCCGCATTCTGCCCCACCTGACTCCGCATTCTCCCCATCTGACTCCGCATTCTGCCCATCTGACTCCACATTCTGGCCAATCAGAGTCCACAATCTGCCCCATCTGAATCCACATTCTGACCCATCTGACTCCATATTCTGCCCAATCAGCCTCCACATTCTGCCCAATCAGCCTCCACATTCTGCCCCATCTGACTCCACATTCTGCCCCATCTGACTCCACATTCTGTCCCATCTGACTCCACAATCTGCCCATCTGACTCCGCATTCTGCCCCATATGACTCTGCCTTCTGCCCATCTGACTCCACAATCTGCTCCATCTGACTCCACATTCTGCCCTATCTGACTCCGCATTCTGCCCAATCAGCCTCCACATTCTCCCCATCTGACTCCACATTCTGCCCCATCTTACTTCACATTCTGCCCATCTGACTCCACATTCTGCCCATCTGACTCCGCATTCTGCCCCACCTGACTCCGCATTCTCCCCATCTGACTCCGCATTCTGCCCATCTGACTCCACATTCTGGCCAATCAGCCTCCACATTCTTCCCATCTGACTCCACATTCTGCCCAATCATCCTCCGCATTCTGCCACATCTGACTCCACATTCTGCCCATCTGACTCCACATTCTGCCCATCTGACTCCACATTCTGCCCCACCTGACTCCGCATTCTCCCCATCTGACTCCACATTCTGCCCCTTCTGACTCCACATTCTGGCCAATCAGCCTCCACATTCTCCCCATCTGACTCCACATTCTGCCCATCTGACTCCACATTCTGCCCATCTGACTCCACATTCTGCCCCACCTGACTCCGCATTCTCCCCATCTGACTCCACATTCTGCCCCTTCTGACTCCACATTCTGGCCAATCATCCTCCGCATTATGCCCCATCTGACTCCACATTCTGCCCATCTGACTCCACAATCTGCCCCATCTGACTCCACAATCTGCCCCATCTGACTCCACATTCTGCCCCATCTGACTCCACATTCTGCCCCATCTAACTCCACATTCTGCCCCATCTGACTCCACATTCTGCCCCATCTGACTCCACAATCTGCCCCATCTGTCTCCACATTCTGCCCCATCTGACTGCACATTCTGCCCCATCTGACTCCACATTCTGCCCAATCAGCCTCCACATTCTACCCCATCTGACTCCACAATTCTGCCCCATTTGACTCCACATTCTGCCCCATCAGACTCCACATTCTGCCCCATCTGACTCCACATTTTGCCCCATCAGACTCCACATTCTGCCCCATCTGACTCCACATTCTGCCCCATGACTCCACATTCTGCCCAATCAGCCTCCACATTCTACCCCATCTGACTCCACAATCTGCCCCATTTGACTCCACATTCTGCCCCATCTGACTCCACGTTCTGCCCCATCTGACTCCACATTCTGCCCCATCTGACTCTACATTTTGCCCCATCTGACTCCACATTCTGCCCATCTGACTCCACATCTCACTGGAACGGCAGGAACCGGAAATCTGCTGCTGGCTTATACCAGAGAACACGAGCTGCACGCAACCAGGATGGATCTGTTGCTGAGAGCTTATGGACCTGTGGTGATGTCATCGTCATGTGATCAGGAGGCGGAGCTGATAAATGGTGAAGGACCTATGATAATGATGATGCCACCACAGGTCCTTCAGCTCTTGCTTTCTAACAGTTCAGGTGTTTGCTGCTGAGCTGATGTGTGCGCCCGGCAGGTCAGGTGGAGGGCAGGTCTGTTGCCATGCGGGAGGAATCTCTTGCATGGTAACAGATTTTAACTTTTTGCTGGTGTCGGCGTGCCTCTAACCTGCCGGGCTCCTGACCCCCTTCCTGGGCCCAGTCGCATTGGCGACTGCTGAGACCGTGGTAGTTACAACCCTGTTGCCCGTACTGCAAATTGGACTGTACATACTTTGGCTCATGAGAAGTGAGAGTGCAATGAATCTCAGCGACGAGAAACATCCTCACACCGAGTGGTCTCGCTGACTAGTTGCCCTTCCGGTTGTCTCCACTATGAGATTGACTTGCTGCATGCCTTTCTCTGGTAGGTTATGTGTGGTAGCTGCATTTCGCTCCTGATGAAATCCTTCTTCATTTGATTCCACAGTACAGATACAGTTTGGAGGAGCATATTTTCATTGTGAAAATTTATTGAAAAACACGCTGTCCAAACCTAGTATTCCATCACTGGTGAATCAGTTGGAAGTACAGAAACATTACTAGCTAGGCATGATGGAGGGCATCCAAAAATGTATGAGGAAACAATTCAAGATGTGAAACAGCAACTTCTGGTATCTCCACGTAAATCATTACACAGGCTTTACCAGGAGACAGGCATAAAGTATTGCACATGTGAATGGGCAGCCAAGAAAGGTCGTGTTCACCCATGCAGAGTCACTGGCATTCAGGAATTGAAAGGGCCTGATCAAGAGAAAAGAATAAGTTGTTGCTAGAATTTTTCCTTTGGGGCCATTTGAAGGGTCGGGTGTACAGTAACAAGCCACGAAAATTTAAGGCACTCAAAGTGAGCATACAGCGAGAAATTCAGGCTATGACCCCAGACTTCTTGAGGAATACATTTAACAATATGGAACAGCAAGTGATTGGATGTGGATGTGAACGGTTGACATTTTCAACACCTGCTTTAAATTTAAATCATAATTTTCTCATGAACCAATGTAAGTACAGTCCAAATTTCAGTATGATAGATTGTATCTTTTAGAGTCACAGCAATTTTTCTGGGTAAAGTAAGGAGTGAATCACCCTGTATTATGCTCACCTAATGAGGAGGATCAATAAAGCCACAGGTCAGGGTGGACACATGTGTCTAGGATGTTGGTGCAGACAGCTGGGGGGGGCAGATAGAGCTTATTAACAGTTTGCTAGCTTATTGCAACCATTGGGTTAATTCAGGAGATGGGTTTCAATGAGTTAATTGGTAAGACTAAGAGTATAGAGGATGACAGAAGTTATGCAAGATGAAAACTCAATGTAATCAGATGGTAGAGCGCTAGAGTTTGAATACCAAGACACAGGTGTGTCTCTATATGAGCCTCATAGAGTAGGGACATGATATTCAAAGTTGGGAAACCTGACGTGGAGGACGGCAAAGGGCGGCGAGCAACTGAAAAGAGTGTAGAACCCATTCCAGAGGGACAGATGCATAACACAATGTGAACTATTTTAGAATACACTGTATATGTGCTGAATGGCTGCCTTTACAGCCGAGGGTTGACACATGCAATTGTTAGACATTTGTTTCTGGATAAACTCTTACTAAGCATGCTCAGAAAGAATATGTAGGCAATGGTTTTGGTGCAATGTGAAGCAGGTTACTTTCTTCCATCCTCTATTCCTGGAAGTAATTGCATATCTTTATTAAAAATAAGCTAATATTTTCTAGCACATACTTAGCTGATACAAGTCTGTTAGGACTTGGTGACAAAATTGTATTAAGTGCTATGGATCTGATTCTAAGTTACCCAAATAAGGAGCTAAACCGGACTGTATATTTTATATAAAAGAGCCCATTAACCTGCAGCTGTATTTAGGGCTCTCTTACTCTGTTGAGCTCACAACTTCAGAGCCTTTTCTGGGGTGGCTGGGGGCAGATGTTTTTAGCCGGGGGGGGGGGGCAATAACCATGGACCCTCTCCAGGCTATTAATATCTGCCCTCAGTCACTGGCTTTACTACTCTGGCGGAGAAAATTGTGCGGGAGCCCACGCCAATTTTTTCCGCCATTTAACCCCTTATTTTACTAGCTAGAATGGCCAAATTTTGCACATTCACACTACTGATATTAGTAGTGTGGAATATGCAAAAAAAATGGTGATATGAGATGGTTTACTGTATGTAAACCATGTCTCATATCATGTCGGGTTTAGGAAGGAGAAAGCAAAAGCTGGTAATTGAATTACCGGCTTTTCTCTCTAACAGCGCTGCGTATTCCTCGCAAGTCACACTGCTGGTCCGTGTGGAATCCGTATTTTTGGGGCTTCCATAGACTTTCATTGACGTTTTATTTGCGCAATACGGTGACAAACGCAGCATGCTGCGATTTTCTATGGCCGTAGAAAGCCGTATAATACGGATCAGTTTAATACGGCAGATAGGAGCAGGGGCATAGAGAATAATAGTGCCGTATTTTTTGCGAGTTTTACGGACGTAGTTTCTGCGCTCTTACGTCCGTAAAACTCGCAAGTGTGACGCCGGCCTTACCCCGAGCCTATTTCCATCTTCCTGTCCAGGCCAGATTTTACATTTCTGATCAGTGTCACCTTATGTGGTAATAACTCTGAAAGTCTTCAACATATCCCAGTGATGCTGAGATTGTATTTTATGGAAACAATTAATTTATTTGTGAAAATATCGGAATTGTGATAAAAATTTAGAAAATGTTTTAATTTTTATGCCCTTAAACCAGATAGCAATATCACACAAAATAGTTAATAAATAACATTTACCACATGTCTACTTTACATCAGCATCATTTTTTAAACAACATTTTTTGTTAGAAACTCTTGAAGGGTTAAAAATTGACCAGGAATTTCTCAATTATTCAATAAAATTTATAAAACAAATTTTATTAGGGACCACCTCAGATATGAAGTGAGAGGGGCCTATATGACAGAAAATGCCCCAAAGTGATACCATTTTAACAAATGCATCCCACAGAGTTTTCAAAACCACATTCAATAAGTTTATTAACCCTTCAGTTACTTCACAGGAATTAAAGCAATGTGGAAGGAAAAAATGAAAATTTCTTTTTCCCACAAAATTTTTAATTTAACCCCAAAATGTGCATTTTCACAAGGGTAACAGGAGGGGATGGACCATATAATTTGTTGTGCACTTTCTCCTAAGTAGGCTGAGCACCATATGTAGTGGAAACTACTGTTTGGGGCCATGACAGAAGGCTCAGAAGGGAAGGAGCACAGTTTGATTTTTGGAACACAAATTCTGGAATATATATAAGATGCCATGTCATGTTTGTAGAGCCCCTGATGTGCTAAGTGTAAAGCCCCCACAAGTGACCCCATAGTTGTCATCACTGTGTTGTCCATACATCACTGTTGAATGGCTAGGAAAAGCTAAGAATTTTTTACATGAGAAAGACAGATTCAAGCAGGATTGTAAAACCTAACACGGAGACTAAAAATGTATCCTACACAGTGAAAAAAACAGACCATTGTTCACATGAAAAAAAAAATGTGAAACTTGTTTGCCAACTAGTAGCAAAATGTGTAACTAACTAGTCAAGTGCACTGCGCTTACACCAGTTGGCATCTTGGTTGGTCCAGCCGCGACATAGTAAAACACGTCTGAAGTATAGAAGGGTTAGTTCACTGATTCACCTTCTTATGTTGTAGTCCATGATTAGCTACACAAACTGCCTTGACATTGAAAATATGACGAGGCCAGTTAGCCTGCAAATGGGGTGCGAATAATATTAGTTATGAAAATATTTATGTTTTCTGTAAAGCAAATAAATACAAAATTGAAAGTTAAAGGGGCAATGATGGTTAAAAGTCAATGACTCTTCAGGTAGCATAAGTGTTTATTTCTTCAGTAGATACTACAAATTACAGCCGTGGACTGATGTCTTCATCGAGGTATTCAGTAGATACTACAAATTACAGCCGTGGACTGATGTCTTCATCGAGGTATCATCGATAGAGTACCAATCTAAATTCTTTCTTCTACTCAAAGCTTTACATGTTATTGTGCACAATTTCACCAAGTAATCAGATGGAGCATTTTCCTCTTTGATACATTAACATTATGGATAGCCATGTTGCTTATTTTAAAGTTCTAAAGTTGTCATCCTTTATCTACAACAAATATTCAGCTCAAAAAATTAATCCATCCAATTTATAGCAGAAATACAAGTAAGGTATCTTTTGGCCAAATGTTCATAAAACAGAGATTTAAAACTGTAGGAGATAAATTCAACATTCATTTTACTATATTATGTACTGACAGACAGGAAACAAATTCTAAGCGGGGTGTAGTTTGTTTCTTTGCTTTTTTTAAAATTGGTTTCAGTCGTCATACTCGGAAAGTCATACATTTTTCATTACAACATGTTATGAGGGTTTGCTTAGCTTGATTTTGGGTATGAGCTGTGATTTTTATTGGTTCCATTTTGGGGTATTCCATACAGTTAGCACATCCGCAACGCATAAATGGGAGATGTCTCTAAGGGTTAAAAATACCATTTACACATTGCGTCATAGAGTAGTTTATTTTTTAGGTCCGGTGAGATTTTTTTATTAAACCAGCACACTGCATAATACTCTACAATTCATTGGTTTGTCTTTACCCATCTCCCTGAATACTGTATATAAATCTTAACCCAAAAACAGACCTTTGTTCTAAAACTCAAAATAGTTTGAAACATTTCAAATTCACTGAGAAAGGTATTTCCTCTATTGAAGCATTACAAAATCTATGTACAATTTAAAGTCATTATATAAAATAAGGAGAAATTAAAGTGTATATTTTGTCCAAGCTTAAAACCGGGAACACCTTTAATATTTTAAAATAAATTTATATTGTAGCTTGGTGACTTATATGAAATATTCAAGAAATTTATTTCTCTCCGAATCTATCTCCTCTGTTTCTAACTCATATTGCTTCATTGCAATAAAATATTGAATAAATGGTTCCCCCAAGGATGCTCTGATACATTTGTCTTCTTGTAGTGCAGTCAGTGCATCTTCTAGCTTTAATGGAATAGACCAAGTTTTAAGCTCGGGAAGATCTGTGTTGCTGTTTAGGCTGTCGAAGAAGTTTAGGCCCTTCTTGATGCCATCCAGTCCAGCGGCAACTGTGGCAGCTAGGACTAAGTAAGGGTTTGCCATCGCTGAACATAACTTGTTTTCTACATAAGTTCCGTTCTTGCAGTAGGATTTTACATTGAATGTAGAACCATTATTATTCAATCCCCAGGTAGCAGAGATGTTTTCTTGTGATTCCTTAATATCCTTTGACAAATGTTTTCGGCAAGCAACTCCTGGAGCGACTAAGCAACTAAGTGCTGCAGAATGGAGAAGAAGCCCAGATAACCAGTTTTTACCAATGTCTGAAAGTTCTTGCACATGTTTCCCACTATAAAATAAATTCTTCTTTCCTTGTATGTCCCATAAGCTATGTGATAAGATCCCAGAATTATAGAAACCTACCATATCAGTATAGAAACTTGCTATGCTTCCATGTTTTTTAGCCACTTCTTTGATGGCAGTTTTAAAGGTGAATGCATTGTCAGCTGCCTGCAACCCATAATCAGGTTGAAATGATATCTCCATCTGTCCAGGTCCAATGGAAGAAGAAAAACTTTCAATTTTTCCACCAATGTAGTACATTCCATCAAACAGCTCTTGAATGAATAACTGGTCATGGTCAGTCAATAAAGTCACTGCAGGAAATGAAACTGTTTTGGCATTTATAATTTCAGCCATAGCAAATACACAAAACTCATAGGTGAAAGCAGAATGTAGCAAAAACCCAATTTCCTCAAGCTGATGAAGTAATCGTTTAGCTAAAAATCGTGGAGAGGTGAGAAGCGGATCCCCTAGAAAGGTAAAAGAATCGCAGATCACTCTTGCAGTTTTTTCAGTCCAAGGCAGAATTCGAAAGGTATCTAACTCTGGTTTCAGAATTATGTCACTTTTGAAATGCATTGAGTTGATGTGGTCTACTTCATTGTCCTTTGGGCTCAGAGTCAATTCAAGATAACTGCGAGGCATATAAATGCCACCAATGGCCCTTTCCTGCAAAATATTAGCAAAACGTTATTCTGTTTATAAAATTTATGTGTATGCGTACTTTATGGCAGGACCCTCCACAACGTTCATCTAGAGCCACATATAACTCATGATTCACAGTATGCACAAGTTGTAATACTAAATCTTCTCTTAACCCATAAACCATTGTGTTCAATGTCATACTAAAATACTAATACTAAAATATTTGCAAATTAATAAAAATATTTACCCATGTTAAATTAATACGGCTCCCAATCAGGGGCGGACTGGTCATCAGACAAATGTGGCAAATGCCAAAGGGGTCAGTTCGGTCATGATTTGCTTCAATCGCAACACTTTAGAAGCATGAGTGTCCTCAGGACGCCGACACTGTTAGCGCTGTGCTCCCCCACAGCTGTTATCGGCTTCATGCTCTGACACCCTGGCAGGGGACGTCGATCGGCACGATGTTGTCACTGCATCACACTACATGTATCCATTGAAAGCAAGACAGGATAAAAGAGGGAGCAGAAGCTGTGGCTGGATTAGGGAAGTGTAAGATTTTTTTTTTAGACCTACGGGACGCCATTGTTTGGGCGTTGTGGGCAAACATAATACAATATTGGGCTGTAGGGGAACATCATACTTTTAAGCAGAGCCATTTTACTATATAGAGGTCTGTGGGGAATAATCATACTATATTGGGGCTGTGGGACACCATCATACTATATGGTGCTTGGGGGACCATTCTACTATATGGGGGCTGTGGAAGAACATCATGCTATATGGAGGCTGTGGTGGACCATCATACTATATGGGGACTGTGAGTGTCAATTATATTATATTATATTATGTGGGCTGTGGTGAAATATCATACTTTATGGGGGCTGTAGGGGGATACTATGAAAGGGGCCAATCTTAGTATGTGGAGGTTTGTGCGTGAACCATCATAGTGTATTGGGGATGTGGGGGACCATCATAGTGTATTGGACTGTAGGGACCATTATACTGTATTGGAACTATGGGGGAACATGATAATGTGCAGGGTGACTATCATACTGTATTGGGGCTGTGGGGTCATCGTATTGTGAAGGGGGCTGTGAGGGAACATCATGCTGTGTGAGGGAACCATCACACTAGATGGGGGTCTGTGGGGGGGAGCCGTATTACTGTATTGGGGTTGTGGAGTACCATCATATTGTATAGGGGCTGTGAAAACATCATACTATATTGGGGCTGTGGGTAACCATCATACTGGGCAAGGAGACCATCATACTGTATTGAGGCTATGAAGGACCATCATGCTGTGTGGGGGGGCCATCATATTACAAGGAGGAGGGCTGTGGTGGGGCCAGCATACTGTGCGGGGAATCATAATGTATTGTGACTGTGATGAACATCATACTGTATTGGTGCTTTTGTGGGCCATCATACTGTGCACGGGGACCATCATACTATATGAGGGTCTGTGAGGTGGACTATAATACTGGTTGAGGTTTGTGGTGGGACTATCATACTGTATTGGGGTTGTGTGAGACCATAAAACTCTGTGGTTGGTCATCATGTCCATGTCTTAAAAAAAATTGGGAGCCATGTCCTTGTGTTACTACGCTTATGTTCCATAATAGGACTTTTGCTATAAGGCCCTGTGATGTCTATGTACACTCCTGTATTATTACAATAAAGAGGCACTGTGAGTCATTACTACAAGGAGGCACAATTGGGAATCATTATCATTATCGTGAAAACACATGAGACATTACTATTATTAATATTATAACTAAGGATGGGATGATTGTATTATTATAAGAAGGTTCAGGGTAATTTATTATCTACTATATAATCGTCTAAGGGTCACTTCCGTCTTTCTGTCTGTCCTTCTGTTTTTCTGTCACGGATATTCATTGGTCGCGGCCTCTGTCTGTCATGGAATCCAAGTCGCTGATTGGTCGTGGCAAAACGCCCACTACCATTGCCACGACCAATCAGCAATGGGCGCAGTCCGGCGGCAACATGGCCGCTCCTTCCTCCCCGCAGTCAGTGCTCACTCTGTACTCCCCTCCACTCAGCGCTCACACAGGGTTAATGGCAGCGCTAATGGACCACGTTAAGCCACGGTGTAACGCACTCCATTAACGCTGCTATTAACGCTGTGTGACCAACTTTTTTACTATTGAGGCTGCCTATGCAGCCTCAATAGTAAAAAGATCTAATGTTAAAAATAATTTTAAAAAAATAAAAAATCATCATATACTCACCTTCCGGCGCCTTTCCCACTCCTAGTGACCGGTCCATGCATTGCGATCTCACGAGATGATGACGTAGCGGTCTCGTGAGACCGCTACGTCATCATCTTGCGAGACCGCAATGCACTCTCGAGACCGGAGCGCGAGGAGCGTCAGTAAACGCTTCCTGGATCCAGGGGCCAACGGAAGGTGAGTATATAACTATTTTTTATTTTAAATCTTTTTTTTTTTAACAGGGATATGATGTCCACATTGCTATATACTACGTGGGCTGTGCCACATACTACGCGGGCTGGGCAATGTACTATGCGGGCTGTGCAATATACTACGCGGGCTGGTCAATATACTACGCGGGCTGTGCAATATACTATGTGAATGGGCAATATACTACGTGACTGGGCAATATACTACGTGACTGGGCAATATACTACGTGGCTGGGCAATATACTACGTGACTGGGCAATATACTATGTGGCTGGGCAATATACTACGTGACTGGGCAATATACTACGTGGCTGGGCAATATACTATGTGACTGGGCAATATACTACGTGGCTGGGCAATATACTACGTGACTGGGCAATATACTATGTGGCTGGGCAATATACTACGTGGCTGGGCAATATACTACGTGGCTGGGCAATATACTACGTGGCTGGGCAATATAGTACGTGACTGGGCACTATAGTATGTGACTGGGCAATATATTATGTGGCTGGACAATATAGTACGTGACTGGGCAATATACTACGTGACTGGGCAATATACTATGTGGCTGGGCAATATAGTACATGACTGGGCAATATACTACGTGACTGGGCAATACACTACGTGGTTGGGCAATATACTATGTGGGCTGTGCAATATACTACGTGGACATGCATATTCTAGAATACCCAATGCGTTAGAATCGGGCCACCATCTAGTTAATATTATAAGTAGGCACAGGGGAACACTATTTTATAGGGTGCTGTATGACTAAGGAGATGCAAGGGAGAATTATTACTACGGTGAAGTATAGAGGAAGCATTACTGTGTAGCAGCATATAGGGGGCACTGGACAAAATAGGAGGGCAATGTTACTATATAATATATAGAAGGGGCATTATTACTGTCTATGGCATAGAGTTATAGATGGAAAACGGAAGCCTGGGCCAAATGGAATGGAAAAGGGAAAACGAATGGCTATGATCATCAAGAACCCCACTGATGAGAACCTGTACAGCACACACACACATACAGCTTGTCTAAAACTGATATTACCATTACATGGTCATTGTATGGTGTTAATTTCAGTCCTAGTAGAGTGGTTTTGGTTGATGATGAGTATGGCGGGATTATTACTACTGTATATGCTGGTGATATTTGGTTATGGTCTGGTGGTATTTGTTATACTGCAATATTATTCATGCAATGTTATAATTATTATTTTATTATTATTAAGTCTTATATAGTGGTATTTTTGGAAATATAGGTCTTGTAGTAAATCTTGATTTACAGTGCAGGGTAAAATAAGTACTAGAGACCCCAATCTGGTAATGAAGATTGTACAGATATGGGCTCGTGTACTTTGAAATGAAAGGGTGAATTTTAGTGTTAGGGCAGAGACAGACTGCCATATTTCTCATTCGAGAATCGCATCGCACTGCATGGACAGGCCTGGCACCTCTCCTGACCAGAGCAAGACAGCGTGATGGATTACTGTGCAGCTATCAAGCTCAGGTCAGGAGAGCCGGCAGCCAGTACAAGGTTTACAATGCGATTCTCGCACGAGAAATACGGCAGTCTGTCTCTGCCCTTAGTCCGTCTCTCTCCCAATTTCCACTTAAGTAGTAATTTTTAACTCACATTATTGTGTCCAATGTATTATTAAAACATTTTTGATAACTTAGTTTTTCTATCATACACTGTATTAAAAAACAACATCAGAGATCTTGCCATTTTCATACTGACCACTGGCGCTATTTAAGAATCATAACGTCAGTCCTTTTACAAAGAATTTGCAGCAGTTTCCTTATCATCATAGACAGGATTATAATAACAGCTAACTCCTCTATATACAGCTGATATCCCAGAATCCACCAATCATAATAATTTCACCGCTTCCCCTACCTTCACAATAATCTTAGCACATGCTCATTAGACGCCTCTATTTAAATTATTTAAGTATAGCCCAGTATAGATCTATTGTTATTTATGCAGCATCCTGGAGCTGTTAATAAGGAGTGGTCCAGCAGGGGACAACCTTATAGATGAAATCTGTCCTAGAGTACTTTACTATGGTATATTAACTCCTTAACGACCTATGATGTACATTTTCATCACAGTTCGCTAAAGTATCTATGAAGTCAACTCAGGAGCTGAGTCTGCGTCATAACAGGCCAATGCTGGCTGGGTGACAGAGCTTGCATCTCTCTGTATTTGCAGCAACTGGAGATAGCTCTGATCACTGCATCTTTACCATTTAAATGTCGCTGTCAATCTCTGACAGCAAAATAGAGGTTAGGTCATTGCAAGTATGCGCTCACCGGCTCCCATCAGCCCCCAATGATTATGCTGGAGGGGTTACAATGGCAGCCGGTGGCCTGCTGCAAGCCATTGTAACTACCATCTTTGTCCATCTGTTAACTTAAGAGAACTGCAATTTCACTATTTTTACAATTCTGACCACTGTCACTTTATGTGGTAATAACTCTGGAACGCTTCAACGGATCCCACTGATTCTGAGATTGGTTTTTCATGACATATTGTACTTCATTAAGGTGGTAACATTTCTTCAATATGACTGGCGTTTTTTTTTTTTTAATGAAATTTGGCAAAAATTTGAAAAATTTTACAATTTTCAAACTTTTATTACCTTAAATTAGAAAGATATGTCACAAAAAATAGTTAGTAAATAACATTTTCCACATATCTACTTTACATCAGCACAACTTTTTAAACATTTTTTTTTTTGTTAGGAAGGTATAAGGGTTAAAATTTGACCAGTGAGTTCTCATTTTTCCAACAACATTTCCCAAACCATTTATTTTTAGGGACCACATAACATTTGAAGTGACTTTGAAGGGCACATTTGAAGTGACACCATTCTAAAAACTGCACCCCTCAAGGTGTTCAAAACCAAATTCAGGAAGTTTCATATTTAACTTTTTTAATTTAGACCCACATTTTTTTTCACAAGGGTAACAAGAAAAAATGGACCCCAAAATTAGTTGTGCAATTTTTCCTAAGCATTCCAAAACCCCATATGTTGGGAAAAAACGACTGTTTGGGTACACAGCAGAGCTTGGAAAGGAAAGAGCACCATTTGACTTTTTGAATGTAAAATTTGCTGAAATAATTAGTGGACACCATGATGCATTTGGGGAGCCACTAATGTACCTAAACTGGAGACTCCCCACAAGTGACTCCATTTTGGAAACTAGACCCCTCAAGGAACTTATCTAGATGTATGGTGAGCACCTTGAAACCCCAAGTGCTTCACAGAAGTTTATAACATTGAGACATGAAAATAATAAAAGCACAATTTTCACACAAAAAATGTTTTTTAGCCCAAAATTTTACATTTTCATAAGGGTAACATGAGAAATTGTACAATACAATTTGTTGTAGAATTTCTCTTGAGTATGCCAATATGCAATATATGGAGGAAAACTACTGTCTGTGTGCACCGCAGGGCTTGGAAGGGAAGGAGCACCATTTGACTATTTGAATGCAAATTTGGCTGGAATTGAGAGCAGATGCCATGTCATGTTTGGGGAGTCCCTGATGTGCTTAATCAGTGGAATCCCCCACAAATGCCTTCATTTTGGAAACCAGACTACTCAATGAATGTATTTAGATGTGTGGTGAGCACCTAGAACCTCCAGGGACTTCACAGAAGTTCATAATATAAAGCTGTAAAAATAAACAAAAATCACATTTTTTCCACATAAATGTTCTTTGAGCCCCAATTTTTTTTATTTTCATAAGGGTGGCAGGAGAAAATAGAGCCAAACATTTGTTGTGCAATTTCTCCTGAGTACGCAAATATCCCATATGTGGGGGTAAACAACCTTTGGGGTGCACGGCAGGGCTAAAAAAAAAAGGAGTGACGTTTTGGAATGCAGACTTTGATGGGCTGGTCTGTGGGTGTCATGTCGTATTTGGAGAACCCCTGATGTGCCTAAACAGTTGAAAACTCCCACAAGTGATTCAACTTTGGTAAGTATACCCCTCAAGGAAGTTATCTAGATATGCAATGAGCACCTTGAACCCACAGGTGCTTCACAGAATTTTACAACATTAATCTGTGAAAATTAAAAAATATATATTTTTCCCACAAAAATGTTTTTTAGCCCCAATCTTTTTCATTTTCACAAGGATATCAAGAGAAAATGGACCCCAAAATTGGTTGTGCAATTTCTCCTGAGTACGCCAATACCCCATATGTGGTCTTAAACAACTTTTAAGGCACAGTGAAAAGCTCAGAAGGCAAGAAGCATCATATTGGAGTTCAGAATGTATTGGACTGGTTTGAGGGTGCCATATTACATTGACAGATCTCCTGAGGTGCCAGGACAGCAGAACCCCACATAAGAGACCCCATTTTAGAAACGACACCTCTTAATGAATTAATCTAAGGGTGTAGTGATCATATTGATACCACAGGTGGGTAACTGAATTTTATACCATTGGGCAGTAAAGAAAAAATAATTACATTTTTACCACCAAAATTTTGTTTTAGCTCCGGATTTTACATTTTCACTCTGGGAAATGGGTAAAAATAATACCAAAATTTGTCCCACATTTTTTGCTGAATGTAGAAATACCACATACAGTATGTGGCTGTACAGTACTGCTTAGCCATACAGCGAGACTTGGGAGGGACAAAGCACTATTTGCCTCCTGGAGCACTGATTTTCCTAGAATATTTTGAGGACTCCATATACAGAGCCACTAAGAGCAGAATACCCCTTCAAGTGAGCCCATTTTGGAAATTATACCCCTTTGGAAATTGGAATGTCTTTGTTCTACCAGTAACATGGAAGCTACCTATATTTCCACTGACTGGTGATCGATGGGATCACATTTATCCTGTGCTCTACGCTGAGCACTTACATAGGAGTTTCCATCTAAATCTCCCAGTGAAATTCAGTTGAAACCCCGATGGATCCATTCCGTATGATGAGGCAGCAGAGTTACTCTGGACTTCATTTGACCTCTGTTCAGTGGTATCCTTCTTATCAGAAGTGCCCAAAAACTGTGTCTGATGGCACTTTTATGTGAACATCATAGGCCAGATGGCATTCACAGTGTCTCCTTCTGCCTCATTATAGGGAATCTTCCGCCAGGGGTTCCATCTGAATCACGTATTTCAGAGATTTACACAGAAACTCCCGGTGTAAGTACTCAGCACAGAGAGCAGGATAAGGACTCCTGGCAGTGAGTGCTTGGGGTCACCTGTCAGAATCAGCTGACAACTGGCCGCGTTTGTGCTCCAGGATGTACGTCCATACGTCCAAGGTCGTGAAGTGGTTAAATTACTCTCTTTTTCCCCCTTCAAAAATAAAGAAATTTAAACTAAAAAAGATAAGCATATTTGGTATAGCTGTGTCCCAAAAAAATTAATCTATCAACAAATTGCAAATCTGCAAAAACCCTAGTCCATGCCCTCATCATCTCCCGCCTTGACTACTGCAACCTCTTGCTCTCTGGCCTCTCCTCTAACACTCTCGCACCCCTCCAATCTATTCTAAACTCTGCTGCCCGACTAATCCACCTGTCCCCCCGCTATTCCCTGGCCTCTCCCCTCTGTCAATCCCTGCACTGGCTCCACATTACCCTAAGACTCCAGTTCAAAACCCTAACCATAGCATATAAAGCCATCCACAGCCTGTCTCCACCATACATCTGTGATCTCGTCTCCCGGTACTTACCTGCACGCAACCCTGTGCCCCTAACAGACGCAGGTGTAATCGCAATCCACCAGCGGCTGTTAGCATGTTAAATGTCATCAATCTCTGACAGTGGCATTTAACATGAACGCACCAGAAGCGATTCACAAACCCCACCCATCGTCGTCCCTGTCACAAGATCGCTAGACACTGATGGGTTGGCATGACAATCGGGGGTCTGCAGGAGAGCCTCGTGGATGTCTTTGTAGATCTGTTATGAGCTCCGTCCCATGGTCAGCGTTCATAAGCAGATGATCATTTCTGCTACACAAAGCAGGGCTGGAGTCCTGCTATATGTAGCACAAGTGATCAGAAGATTGCAGCTTCAAGTCTCCTATGAAGACTATAGAAGGAAGTAAAAAGTAAAAAAAAATGTTAAAAAAGTTCAAATCACCCCCCTTTTGCCCCAAAATAAAAAATAGACTTACTTAGTATTGCTGTGTTCAGAAATGCCTGATCTATCAAAATATAAAAATAATTAATCTGGTCGGTGAGCAGTGTAACGAGAAAAAAAATTAAAAAAAATAAAAACGCCAGAATTACAGGTATTTTTGGTTGCTGCAACATTGCAATAAAATGCAATAACAGGTGATCAAATGATTATGCCTTCCCCAAAATGGTATAGATAATGACGTCAGCTTGACGCACAAAAAATAAGCCATTACCCAGCCCCAAATCCTGAAAAAGGAGATGCTACGGGTCTTGGAAAATGGTGACCTTTTTGTTTCCTTTAATTTGCATTTTTTTTTTCACCACTTAAATAAAAAACAACCTATACATGTTTGGTGTCTATGAACTCGTTATGACTTGGAGAATCACAATGGCAAGTCAGTTTTCCACATTTAGTGAACATAGTAAATACAAAAATATTAATTGTGTAATTGCCATTTATTTTGCGATTTCAAATCACTTGGAATTTTTTTTGTTTTACAGTACACTATATGGTAAAACCCAATGGTGTCATTGAAAAGTACAACTCATCCCGCAAAAAACTAGCCCTCACATGGCCATATTGACGGGAAAACTAAAAAAGTTATAGCTCTGGGAAGAAGGGGAGCAAAAAAAAACGCAAAAACAAAAAAATCACCAAGGTGGTCAAGTAGTTAAAATAAAGATAAAGTATTCAACCCCTTTAAAAGGTTAAGGCATCAACCTCAAAAACTAGAATTCTACATGCAAAATAAAATAATGTCATACTTATATTTGTTACAGTGTGGATTATTCTATAACAATAACATACGCAAAATAAAGATTTTCTGTGATACAAATACAGCCAAATAGTTTCCCCATAGGAACAGAACAACCTTAAAAAAATAAAGGACAAAGCTATGAGTTCTCCTGTTTCTCTGTGGTCTTCACATTGAAGAATTTACTTTTCCTTTGTTTGTAACACAAGGTAGAAACATAGCAGTCACAGAGGAGCTTCCTTGCTGGCCTATCCAAAAAGTGGAATGGTATGGCCCATGTTCACCTTTTTAGTCAAATAAACCCCAGGATAGTTGAAGTAACTTCTCAGTGTGAGTGTCCCATATTGAGAAGAGTGTGGTGGGGCAGAGATGAGAACAACCTGTCTATGTCCAATGGCCTGAGGTGGATGGATTACAAAAATCAATCTGGCTGTATCTTGAACTTTAAGGAGACAGTCAACTAAAGGGAGTTACGGAAATGTCATGGCACAATGAGAAGCTATTCAGATCTCAGCCATTAATGGTTGACAAGGGAAAAAAACATTAATATCTGAATACTGGTCTTACTTGGAAAAAACGTGCAGGAATTGTTTTAGACCTGGACACTCCATGCAAATCGGCAGCTTCAAATCTCACAAATCGTACATCTTCTCTAGCAATCTGCTGCTTAATCTGTTCAACAGAAGAAACTAACTGAAGAGGATTTTGACTTCCATTGGAAGCTGAATAAACCTGTTTACTGCCGGAACAACTGCTTTCTGAAATAAAAGCAAGAATAATATTATACAATGCACGAAGAACATGTCCTATACAGTACATGTGGTCTGTAAAGGCCGAAACAGGGTGTCATCGGATGTTCTTCTGATTACACACCATTCCAGGCATTTGACCACTGCAGACAAACACTTACTTAGTAGTCAGGTGACAAGACATCATTGCTTTTTGTTCTGGCACAGACTAACAGAGTGGGGATAGAGCAGGTGAGTATGACTGATTTCAATATTTTTAAACAATTTAATTACTAGCCAATTAAGGAAATTAATTAAGGGAAATAAAAATTATACATTGCCTTTAACATAAAAACATTTACTTTTACAGTGAACATTTAGTTTTACACCAGAACAATCAAATCATTTATTCATGGTATTATGTATATAAAGTTCTGATTTGAAAAACCAAAAATCAAAGACTTTACAATTAAAGGGGACGTCTGCCCATAGGGTACAAACCTGCAGTTACTCACAGACAAAAACAGTCTCGTTACCTTGTCTCGCTGGGATGGCTTTTATGCTTTATCAAAATAGTGTTAACTAAGTACCCTATGTTTTTTATATGTACTATTATTATTTACTTGCTTACTCACTACTGGGTACATGGTCATTTAGTTTTTTTGTTGGGTTTTATCTGTGAAATGGCCCAGGTGTGAACGTGCTCCTGCACATTGGATATATACTAACTTATGATCCGGCGTAAAATTACCATTGTAAATTTTTAAAAATAATAATTGCCGAATTGTACTTTTTTGCAATTTTGCCACAATTGGACTTTTCCCACTTCCATAGTACATTGCATGATAAAATGAATGGTGTAATTTAAAAGTAAAACTCATCTCGCAAAAAAACAAGCCCTCATATGGCTTGGTCAATGGAGAAATAAAAAGTTATGGCTCTTGGAAGAAGAAGCAAAAAAAACAAAAATGCAAAAATGGCAAGAAGCCATGGTGCAAAGGGGTTAAAGAGGTGGCAACATGAGGACATAGTATGTGGGAAAGTATGCAGAAGGGGTCATTTTTTGTGCAAGAAGCACTGTGAGGTGCAATTGTTTGGTCAGGGGCACATCATAAGGTAAATATTTTTATCCACAAACATTATAATCACATCGATATTTTTAAGGGCGCCATGTCGAGATGTGCAGCAGAAGACCGGAGAGTATGGAAGTCTGCAAAGACAAGCTGTGGATATGAAAAGTCATCATGGCACCTGGACCAGATGGGGAAGAAAAAAAAAGAGAACAACTCCAAATCAAAGATGTCACCTATAAGGTATTTGGTTGTAAATGTTTATTGGTGATACTGCCTGCGTCTCATTAGTACTGTGGTTCCTGTATCATCAACAGCATGATGATTGCTGTTGACAACTTAAAGTATCTCTTTACCATTATTTAGGACATACTGTGAGTTTTAAGTTCATGCAATACAATTTTATATGGAGCTGATCTAACATTGCAATTGATGTACTAATTTTGGCCATGTATTAATGGGCTAATGTTGATTCTGGAGCTGTATCCATGTACAGGTGGTGGTTTTGGTGATGTATTGATGTACTGATTGTGGCCATGTGCTGTAGTCATGTACTGATGGTGGTTCTGGTGCTGTAATCATATACTGATGATGGTTCTGGTGCTTTAGTCATGTGCTGATGATGGTTCTAATGCTGTAATCATATACTTATGGTGGTTCTGGTTATGTATTCATGGAATGGTGGTGGTTCTGGTTTTATGTTCATGTACTGATGGTGGTTGTGATGCTGTATTTCTGTAATGTTTTTGGTTCTGGTGATGTATTCTTTCACTTATGATAGTTCTGTTGATTTATACCGGTACTAATGGGGACTCTGGTGATGTATTCCTGTACTAAAGGTGGTTGTGATGCTATATTTCTGCACTATTGGTGGCTCTAGTGATATATTCCTGTAATGATGGTGGTCTGGTGCTGTGTTCCTATACTGTTATTGGTTCTGATCCTGTATATCTGTAGCAATCCATAACTTGTCAGATAATGTGATACATAGCTATGTTAATAAAGTTTTGTCTGATCTGCTAAGTTAAGGGTTACTACATCTGTATTTATGTTAGAAGCATTAACTATAACATTAAGCACTGTAGCATATAAAATTGTAGCCGTGGATAATATACTCACTGTCAAGATTCAGTGAGGCTGACAGGTACCATTGGTCTTCACCTGACCACTCATATACTTATATACTTACAGTTACATGTGGACAAGGTTCTCTTACAGCTTCTCTCAATAAGGATGGGACAGGAGTTTTTCACTAACATTGAGAGAATTAGGAACAGCAGCTAGATGACATTTGACTGAAATATGCAAATTGCATATGAGTGATCACATGACAGCTAGTCAAACTGTTTAAGCTGTGCATAGGCTAAAGTGTTAAACTGATTTTTTTGCGCCTAGTGCGGAAAACCTAGGTGCAGCTCTACCTACTGTTTAGTCTGCTTGATCTCTGGCTTTCCTGCGACTATGTTTCAGGATTATACCTTGGTTAGATTCCATCTACCTGCCTTAATGTTTATGAACCCCAAGTTGTTACTGATCTGACTAATGTCTTATTACCAGAGCTAAAAAAATGGGTCCACTCCAGATGTCTGTACCTGAACATTCCCTGCAGTAAATTCAAGATTTTTGCAGAGAAAATAAAGGATGAAAATCAGCGAGTCTATTCAACCCCACCATCCAAATGTACCCAGCTCAAACCAGATTGATGCTTTGTCTGGTCTACTGATACACTTACTATAACAATTGTTTTGTTCTGATTTCATACACAAAATACTGACATGAAAACAAGGCAAATATTTTATTGCATGAGAATTTGCATGTGGATTTTACCATGGTGCTGGTAGTTTTGAAATTGTCTTTCAACCTTTAATCTGCATGAAGTACTAAATCATTTTAACCAGTAGTAACTTTTGAAAACATGAAAAACTCTACACCCATATAACAGATATGTAAATGGATAACATATCAAGAACATTATTACTAAATTGATCAGCTACTGGACAACACTAATCACACAATATGGTGATATTATATGGATCATGGCTTAATGGAAATATGAAATCCGTATTCTTACCATCAGTAGAGGGATGATCAAACTTGATACCAGCAGTATTGTTTGACTTATTAGGTATTATATTCTGTTTTCCCTCAAATGACTGAATTGGCTGCATCAATTGTTCATCTTTTTGTGACTCCCCGTGATCTGGTAAAATCTGTCCCATCAACAGGTCTTGCCGTTCATTCTCTTCGGGAGTTTTCGTGGATTGTAACTTTTGGATTTCTTTCTTATTTGGCATAAATGTTTCAAAAGTTAAGCCAGACTTTTCACTTGGATTCTCACTTCGGGTTGGGGGGCGTATCAAAGTTCTGCTAGTTGTGGATTTTGGAGTCCATTTATTTTTAGGAATAGTCAGTGGGCTTTCCTTAACGATGCTTTTTAACTCTTTCAATGTCTCTTTAGGTATGGCCAATCCCAGAGGAAAAAGATCTTCACTTGGCTTTTCATTAATGTTTTTAGAACTTTGTTTAGAGTTTATGTTTTCTTCTGGCACATTCTTAACAGTTTTGGTGGTAGCAGTGTGTATAGACACCACGGATTCCATTCTTTGCTTCTCTTGTTCTGCTTTAGATGACTCATCTCCTCGGTCATCTTTTTGTGTAGTACTTTGTCTTTTATCCTTGAGAAGTAGTTTAGTAGACATATCAGATGCTTGAAAATAATTTTCCATATCATTATGTATGCCTTCAAAATAATAATTATTTATGGAACTTACAGAATGGCAAGTATTTGTTTTCTCCCACTCTAATGGAGGCAAGTATTTGCCGGTAACTTTTACTCCTCTCCGCCTTCTAAGACTTGATATCACGCTGCCATCTACTTCATCACATTTAATGTAGCTTGGATCCTAAAGTAAATTTTTAAAGCTGTTAACAAAAGTTACTTTTATGAATCTATTGCTTATATATGATGATGATATGCCATTATGTCACTTGACTGCTCTCAAGCTCCAGAGCATTCTGCACTGATCTACCCTTCACATTCTAAATCAGGGGTGGGGAAACTTTTTTCTGCCAAGGGCCATTTGTCAAGCTTGGAATGGCCCACAGGAGAACAGGAGAATCCTCCGGTGGGCCCTTGAGCAAGAGTGGGCCACAGCCCTCTTATTAGACCAGTAGTTGGCACAATATATTAGAATCACTATGTACAGACACAGGCAACATCTTATCCATTTAACAATCTACCCAGCTCATTGTTGTATCAATTTGTGATTGAGGATAATGTCACATTTGCATGTAGCTGAAAGGTGGGGCCCTGGAGTTGATTGATGGGCCCTTGGTACCCCAGTCCAACACTAGATATTTATACCATCCTTTGGGGGGTGTACAGTCACCTGTTATAAGTAACAATCCTAAAAGCCAATATTTTAACGAGCCAATCCATATGACTTAGGATAAAAGCCAAACCAGAATCTCAGTTTACAGACACGTTGTTTCAGGGTTTTGCCCTTCATCAGTGCAAAGCATGAGATCTGATTTGGCTAGGCGAGAGGCTTAAGACTGGGATCTAAGGGGTAGCATTTCTTCTTTTGCAGAGTGACAAGCCAGTCCTTCATTATAAACACTCTTTTGCTATACTACTTTGTGTTCACTTGTACTCCTGGTGCATTGGTCTGTGAGAAACCAAGTGGTGTTTAGTGCGGATGCTCTTAACAGCACATGATCAACTACTGTATGAATGTTTAGATCTATGGGATATATAACTTGTTGCTCTATGGATTTTCAAGAGGACGAACAATTGTATTCTGGAAATACTGGATGAAATTTTCCCAATCTGGCAAGATATGCACCTTAGTGTACACCTATCCCTCTTCAAAGATGGAGCCGCTGACCTTTCACACATGAGGGAGGATGTGCAAGGATCTTATGTTGATCATAATGCTCTACCCTCGCACAACGTGGCGTGGGTAGATGACTAAAGTACAAGTACACTGCATAGGTGCAATTTGACTTTTACTGTGTTGCCCTTTTCTCGTTGGTAACTTAGCACCTGCTGGGCGTGGTGTTTAGCTATGTTATAGGACAATGGATTTTCCATGGGGTGAGTCCCTGACCTATTATTATAATGTGTGCACACACTTACTATTTATTAATCAATTCATGTGTTTATGTATTTTATGATCCACTTTATTGATTTGAAAAATATATAATGTTTTATTACCACTGTCACATTCTTTATAGAATGTCCACTGTGTACTTCATGCTTTATTAATGGCAATATTGAGTAATTATTAATCACTATTTATGAGATGATGCATGTGGCATACTATGTAAGGCCTCTCATTTTTACCCTATGACAGCTTGAGAAAGGTTCCAGGAACATTCTGAAACATTGCTATTGGATATGCACTAATAAAGGAACCTTAGTATTTTTTTCACTTATTAGAGGAGTGCTGACGTTTTTTTGGATATTAACTAGTGGTAACTATAGCTATATTTTCAATACCAGTACTTTTTTCCTGCATTTCTGTGCCTTTTTTGACAGTTTATAAAGAAGCCTCTGGAGAGAAACACCATGCCTATAGCATGCTGTTTGATAAAAATGCGACTGTCCTAAAGAAAATGATATAAAAATGTCAGGAACCAAAATGCAGTACATACAGCATTTTTAATACATTGCTATAAACCTTTAACCCTCACCTGATTGCATCTTTTTGCACAAAAAAGTAACTAAACAGGAAAATACTGTGTAATTTCAGCTGTAGTTAAAGATGCCAGGCAGCAGGTATGTGAGTTGATGGGACAAAAAGGTGAGATCTCCGCTTTCCTCAATTTAATTTTTAATGTGATTTTCCTGTGCAGTTCTCTCATCAAACGTTTTCTATTTTCTTTTACATTTTCACACTTCGATCCTCTCCAAATCTCAGCATTTGACTATTTATACCCTTTGTATACTTATAACAGTCTAGGGCTAGGAATAACTGGTTTAGCTTGAATGGAAAAAGTATCATAAAATATACATTGATATATTCATAGCATTTTATGTGTCAAATCTATGTCAAAAATATTTTTCCTAACATTATTGAAATTCATAGTCTATCACTGTAATTAATACTGGTATAAAAAAAGTTCTATATTGTTATTTATACTCAACAACACAAATGTATATATACAAAAATGTAAAATAAAATATTCAATATATCATTCTTTTTGGTTAGGTATTAATTTGATTTTAAAATGTTGAATTTTTGTATTCATGTAGTTTAGCGCCATGCTATTATTCTGCGAAAGAGAATACGAAAAGTGATACAAAAGTATTATGATTTATTGTAAAAATGAACAAACCCGCGTTACAAAAATATAACACTGAAATCAAAGAAACTGAAAATCTAAAATCTAAAACTGTAACATACCTCTGTCGTGTTTATATCATCGTCCATTCCAGTTGCATGTTAGTTCACGTCACCATCTGGAACCGAACAGAACTGATGATCCACAAAATAAAAAGGATCTGTGGCCAATATTTATAGGCAAGTTCATAATATAGCTATTCTAGAAAGCTATTAAAGCGCTGAGATACACATGAGCTTTGTGTGCTGGAATAATGTTGAAGCCGTCAAATAATAGCACATTTTCAACTGTCAGGATCGAACAATGAAAACAAAAGCCACAAAAGGCTGACTGATCATTCTACGTAAGCAAAACACTTTTTTGGAACAAAGTTTAATTCTAGAAACTGTGCTGCCTGCTTGGATAACTGACTTTACATGAATGGGTATAATTTTAGCTATACACTGTGACAGAATTGCTGATTTTGGCATCTGAATTTGCAGATTCTTGTAAAGTAGTAGTGTTGCACAGAGGCCAGGGTTCTTTCCTATAGATTTGAGCTTTCAAAACCTGGACCTGCTAAGGAAGTTCTCTCTCCTGTACTGACCAATGGAAGTTCAATGTGAGTGAATGGGGAATTGCAGCTCACAAATTAAAAGTATTAGAAGTTACCTTGTAGTTAAAAAAAATAAATATAATTGCTTGCTCTGCATTTTATTATTTTAATATCTTCCTTACACAATCAGTGTTTCTTCCATTTGTGTTTTAATTTCTGTCTTTAAAGAGCCATAAGTTGTAAAGTTTAAAGAAATAAAATAATAATAATAATCTTTATTTTTATATAGCGCTAACATATTCTGCAGCGCTTTACAGTTTGCACACATTATCATCACTCTCCCCAATGGGGCTCACAATCTAAATTCGCTATCAGTATGTCTTTTTAAATGTGGGAGGAAACGGGAGACCCCGGAGGAAACCCACGCAAACACAGAGAGAACATACAATCTCTTTGCAGATGTTGTCCTTGGTGGGGTTTAAAGTGAGCCACCGTGCTGCCCTTATGTACCTTATAATGCACTTAAAGGGAATTTACTGGGACTTCATTATTGGTAACCTATCCTGTAGCTCCTCCATTACCATAGCTGAGGAAAGTGCTAGGAAGGTGGGAAAACATAACAAACCAACTGCCGCGGTCATGTGGCTAAGTGCTATGGGTTGGGAAAAGCCTGTCGACCTTACACTATAAAATGTTCACCATGGTGCTCAACTGTGGAGACCTTGAACTGGACAACAACAGTCAAGCAACTAGGGAAGGGCAAAGTCAGATCCAAACTAATCAGGACAAGGATGACATGAGGGTGAAACCAACATGAAGGCCCAATTGCTGATGCAGTCGGTGATGAAAAGGGCTACTTAAGCTGCAAAGGAAAATATACCATTGGAACGTGGAACGTGAGAGGGATGAACAATGGAAAGCTGGAAATTATAAACTGGGAGATGGAAAGAACAAGAGTAGACTTATTGGGAGTCCGTGAACTGCATTGGATTGGATCTGGGGACTTCGGCTCAGATTATTACACCATTATACAGGCAAAAACATATAAAGGGAGTTGCCATTGTTGTCCACAGAATTATCACAAGGTAAATACAGAGCTGCCAGTACATCAATGATGGGGTCATGTCCATCCACATGAGTGGGAAACCTCTGAGTGTGCTCATCATCCAAGACTATGCACCAACAGAGCATTCAACAGAACCCCAAGAATGGACATTATCCACATCATGGGTGACTTCCATGCCAAAATTAGAGAATGAGAGGATGTAGGAGTGGTTGGCAGATATTGCCTAAGAAAATGAAGTTGGGGGCTGAATTTTGTAATTCTGTCATGAGAACAAGCTTAGAATCACCAACACCTTATTCACTCAGCTGATGTGACGCCTCTGCACCTGAACATTCTTAAATGGACATTTTCGTAACTAGAGTTTTCATAACTCATGTAAGGCGTGCTGGCCAAAGAGGGATGCTGCAGCACCACTGCCTACAAGAGGAAATTGCAGTGGAGCTGCAGGATCCTGTCCTCAGCTTCCCATTTTCTTAGCGACACAGGCAAGCACAACTGTCAGCATGCAGCATGTGCCTATGTCATTTAGAAATAGATTAAGAAAGGAGGAGATGCATGCTCAAATAATAGGGAACACCCAAAGATTAGTAACACAATTTTATTAGCAACAACACATGCAATGAAACAGACTAATAAAGGCATTTAAAAAAACAAAACATGGTTGAATACCTAGTTATGTCCATGATGTGGCAATAATCAACCTCCACTAAATTCAATCAGCCGTATAACAGTACATGGCTCCAGTTAAAGCATAGCATAGCATTTAAGGAAACATGATACTAGTAAGAACATGAATATGCAACCCTATTATATGGGCATACCAATAGACCCATAGAAGTGCAAAGTATCAAACAAAAGACTAAACAGCCAAAGGCTATAAACCCATATTCACAGCACCATGTTACAAGCCAACATCTCAGTAAGAGGATAGCAGTTTGGTTAAGAAAAATAGTACATTTCTTCTTCGCATGCATGGCTCCAGACACAAATCCTTTATCTTGTTACCAGCAGGTTTGAACTCCAACCGTTCCCCACAGATGCAAACTACTATAGGCAATGATTTCTTGCCTACAGCATTCTCTATACTTTTCTGCATCTGAGATCGTCTTATAGGGTAGCTGCATACAGCCCATACCAGCTGCATTTATGCACTTTAGAACATTCCGTTTTGAACCAAACTGCTATCCTCTTACTTACTGAGTTGTTGGCTTGTAGCATGGTGCTGTGAATAGGGGTTTTCAGCCTTTGGCTGTTTAGTCTTTTGTTTGATGCTTTGCACTTCTATGGGTCTATTGGTATACCCATATAATAGAGTACATGTTCCTACTGGTATCTTGCTTCCTAAAATCTATGCTATGCTTTAACTGGAGCCATGTACTGTTGCCGATTGAATTTAGTGGAGGTTGGTTATTGCCACATCATGGGCATAACTAGGTATTCAACCATGTTGTTTTAATGTTTTTATTAGTCTCTCTCTCCCTGCAGTAGCTACACCACCACCAGCAACACAGCCACATCCCCTAATGGATGCTCTCCTCATTGCTTTCAACCCAAAAAAGTGCAGAGTATTACATGGCTTGCATACTGAGAGACATTGGCCAGCAGATTATTGCTCTGCCTGTTTTCAAAGTACATTCCAAGAAAAAATCTAATTAAGAAAAAACACAAAACCAGTGTTGGGTACCTCCTCCTATGCCTCTTCTGTGTTGTTGCTAATAATAAAATATTGTTACTGAACTTTGGTTAGTCTTTATTTTTTGAGCATGCATCTCCTCCTTTCTCCTTAATCCATTGCCATTTAGCATGCTCTAGGAGAACCCCTAATCTTACTATTATTTAGTGGTGCCCTCTGTATCTAATTCCAAAATGTGTCATTTAGAAAGTTACCGGTGAAGAAGCAGTGGTGCTGAGGGGGAACAGATGGAGAGGTGAGTTTTTTTTTTTTAATACACTGGGGAGGTGGGGAAGAGGACAATGATGGGGTGGATGAGAGAAGGATGGAGGAGAGGACAAGGATGGAGGTGGGAAAGAGTACAAGGATGGGATGTGGGGGAGAGGACAATGATGGGGGTGGGGGAGAGGACAATGATGGGGTGGGAGAAAGAACAATAATGGGGGTAGGGGAGAGGACAATGATGGGAGTGGGGGAGAGGATAGTGATGGTAGTGGGGAGAGGACAATGATGGAGGTGTGGAGAGGACAGTGATGGAGTTGGGGGAGAAGACAATGATGGGATGTGGGAGAGGACAATGAGGTATGTGGGGGAGGGGGAAATGATTGATGTGGAGGTGAGGACAATGACAGATGGAGGCTGGGAAAGATGACAATGATATGTGTAGTCTGGCAAGGAGGGCAGGGGTGACGACTGGTAGAACATCATGCCGAGGATTATTATTAATTTTTTTAGAGTATCATTGATTCCATGCACTGTACATGAGGAGAGCTTACATACAAAACACAAACAGAAATTATAATGAACAAACTAATAGTGACAGAAAGGTACAGAGGAGAGAGGACCCTACCCTTGCAGCCTTACATTCTTCAGGATAATGGGGAAGGAGACAGTAGGTTCTGGGGCTGCAGAAGTTCTGGTGATGGTGAGACAGCAGTGGGGTAATTGCAAGATGTAAGCTGTTCTGATAACATGGGTTTTCATGATCCACTTCAAATTTCAGAATGTGAACAAAGTAACGCTAATGAAGAAGGAAGCCGAAATGCACGTTGGGGTGGTCGCCACTCAAATGAAAGAGCATTGATTGTGTAAGTCCCCTTTCCTTACATTGATAATTCATGGCTTAAGGTACCTTCACACTAAACGACGCTGCAGCGATCCAGACAACGATCCGGATCGCTGCAGCGTCGCTGTTTGGTCGCTGGAGAGCTGTCACACAGACAGCTCTCCAGCGACCAACGATGCCGGTAACCAGGGTAAACATCGGGTTACTAAGCGCAGGGCCGCGCTTAGTAACCCGATGTTTACCCTGGATACCATCCTAAAAGTAAAAAAAAAAAAACGCTTCATACTTACCTACCGCTGTCTGTCCCCGGCGCTCTGCTTCTCTGCTCTGGCTGTGAGCACAGCGGCCGGAAAGCAGAGCGGTGACGTCACCGCTGTGCTTTCCGGCCGCTGTGCTCACAGCCAGAGCAGAGAAGCACAGCGCCGGGGACAGACAGCCGAAGGTAAGTATGAAGCGTTTGTTTTTTTTTACTTATAGGATGGTATCCAGGGTAAACATCGGGTTACTAAGCGCGGCCCTGCGCTTAGTAACCCGATGTTTACCCTGGTTACCAGCGAAGACATCGCTGAATCGGTGTCACACACGCCGATTCAGCGATGTCAGCGGGAGAGCCAGCAACCAAAGAAAGTGCTGGCCCTCTAGCCCCGACCAACGACATCACAGCAGGATTCTGATCGCTGCTGCGTGTCAAACTAAACGATATCGTTAGCGAGGACGCTGCAACGTCACGGATCTCTAGCGATATCGTTTAGTGTGAAGGTACCTTTACACTGCAGGTGAATCAATACACTCTGCTCACACATCGCAGGATCACTGATTCCTTCCCTTCTATTAAGGTACCGTCACATTTAGCGACGCTGCAGCGATATAGACAACGAGCCGATCGCTGCAGCGTCACTGTTTAGGTCGCTAGGAGACGTCAAACACCGGCAACAGCTGAGCGATGCAGGAGCGATCCAGTGACGTACTTATCGTTCTCGCTGGTTGTTCGCTCCATGAGAAACCATTGCAGGCATCGTTGCTTTTGCTGTCAAACATGACAAATCACGTAAACCTGACGACCAAATAAAGTTCCGGACTTTCAGCTACGACCAGCGATGTCACAGCAGGATCCTGACCGCTGCTGCGTGTCAAACACAACGAGATCGCTATCCAGGACGCTGCAACGTCACGGATCGATGTCGTTCTCATTGGTAAGTTGCTTAATGTGACGGTACCTTTACTATTCTAAGTCCATTCTGATGTATTAGCACATTACAATTTACAGAGATACGGACTCTTGAGTACCTCTTGAACTAGCACTTTACCTCCTTTCATATAGTCAGTCCACAATTGCTACAATATGGCTAGTCACTACGTGCCTACATTTATGTACTTAATACTATTATGATTATGCTGTAGTAGCTTTATTCTCTCTCCTTCCAGGACATTTCTCCATATTTCTTCTGGGTGTGTGCTCCTGTTTTTCTTTTTTTATTGTTTTAATTGTTTCATCATTGTTCTGTTATCCCTTTTATCACCTGATTCCAATGAAGCGTTACTTTGTTCACCAATTGCTGTACCGGGAGTTTCTGGTCAGTATTCCTCTTTCTCTCCATGTATTCTCACCGACTGTCCCCCTAGCCAATACAGTCCGGTCTCTTGGGCTGTACTAATTACATTATTGATAACACTACCACTTGTTTATCACCCGAAGAGACCTATTTTTTGTTCCCTTGTCTAATTTTCTAAATTTCAGAATGTATGGGGATAATCGAATGTCTTGGGCTACAGAATTCTACAGGATGTGGGATAATCGAGAGAACTCTTGCAGGCGATTGGATGAGGAATGTACAACTGCGGAGGCGAGAAGAAGATTTTGGGAGGACCAGAGATTACATGTTGGGAGATTTCGGGAGATTAGTTCAGATATATATGGTGAGACAGATTATGGACGACTTTGTAGGTCAGTGTTAGTAGCTTGAAGTGTATGCCTTGTGGAACTGGAAAACAATAAAGTGATTAGCACAGGGGAGGAGTGGAGTAGTGAGGACAGAAGTGTTGTGAATTCTGTTTTCGAACTCCCTCCTGTGGTCATGAATGGTACTTCGGCGAGTTCTGTCCATGGACTCCCTCTGGTGGCTGTGAGTGGAGCTGCTGCTTCTGAGGTTCCTTCCACAGGTGACGTAGTTTATTCTTTGGCTGGCTGTTCTATTTAACTCCACTCAGATCGTTACTCCATGCCAGCTGTCAATGTTCTTGTACTGGTTCAGTTCGCTCTTGGATCTTTCTGGTGACCTGTCTACTCCAGCAGAAGCTAAGTCCCTGCTAGTTATTATTTGTTCATTGTTTCCTTGTCCAGTTGGCTATCATGATTTTGTCTTGCTAGCTGGAAGCTCTGGGATGCAGAGTGGCACCTCCGCACCGTGAGTCGGTGCGGAGGTCTTTTTGCACACTCTGCGTGGTCTTTTGTAGTTTTTTGTGCTGACCGCAAAGATACCTTTTCTATCCTCAGTCTGTTTAGTAAGTCTGGCCTCCCTTTGCTGAAACCTGTTTCATTTCTGTGTTTGTGACTTTCATCTTAACTCACAGTCAATATATCTGGGGGCTGCCTTTTCCTTTGGGGAATTTCTCTGAGGCAAGGTAGGCTTTATTTTCTATCTTTAGGGCTAGTTAGCTCTTAGGCTGTGAAGAGGCGTCTAGGTCGTCTTAGGTACGCTCCATGGCTATTTCTAGTTGTGTGATAGGATTAGGGGTTGCGGTCAGCAGAGCTCCCACTTCCCAGAGCTTGTCCTGTGTGAGTTTAACCATCAGGTCGTTCCGGGTGCTCCTAACCACCAGGTCCATAACAGTACAGCTGGCCCAAAGTATTAATGCATCTCAATAGAGGGATAAGAGAAGTTCTGAGACCATTTTTTTTTCTCTGCAGTGTTTTTTGTCTTTCTTTTCCCCTTAACATCTGGGTGGTTCAGGACACAGGTGTAGATATGGACATTCAAGGTCTGTCCTCTTGTGTGGATCATCTCACTGCAAGGGTACAAAACATTCAAGATTTTGTGGTTCAGAATCCGATGTTAGGGCCTAGAATTCCAATTCCTGATTTTTTTTCTGGGGATAGATCTAAATTCCTGAATTTCAAAAATAATTGTAAACTGTTTCTAGCTTTGAAACCCCGCTCCTCTGGTGACCCCGTTCAACAAGTAAAAATCATTATATCTTTGTTGCGTGGTGACCCTCAAGACTGGGCATTTTCCCTTGCGCCAGGAGATCCTGCATTGCATGATGTAGATGCGTTTTTTCTGGCGCTTGGATTGCTTTATGATGAACCAAATTCAGTGGATCAGGCAGAGAAAATCTTGCTGGCTTTGTGTCAGGGTCAGGATGAAGCGGAGGTGTACTGTCAGAAGTTTAGAAAGTGGTCTGTGCTTACTCAGTGGAATGAGTGTGCCCTGGCGGCAATTTTCAGAAAGGGTCTTTCTGAAGCCCTTAAGGATGTCATGGTGGGATTTCCCACGCCTGCTGGTCTGAATGAGTCTTATGTCCTTGGCCATTCAGATCGATCGGCGCTTGCGTGAGCGCAAAGCTGTGCACCATTTGGCGGTGTTCTCTGAGCATAGGCCTGAGCCTATGCAATGTGATAGGACTTTGACCAGAGCGGAGCGGCAAGAACACAGACGTCGGAATGGGCTGTGTTTTTACTGTGGTGATTCCACTCATGCTATCTCCGATTGTCCTAAGCGCACTAAGCGGTTCGCTAGGTCTGCCACCATTGGTACGGTACAGTCTAAATTTCTTTTGTCCGTTACTCTGATTTGCTCTCTGTCGTCCTATTCTGTTATGGCATTTGTGGATTCAGGCACTGCCCTGAATTTGATGGACTTGGAGTTTGCCAGGCGCTGTGGTTTTTTCTTGGAGCCCTTGCAGTATCCTATTCCATTGAGAGGAATTGATGCTATGCCTTTGGCCAAGAATAAGCCTCAGTACTGGACTCAATTGACCATGTGCATGGCTCCTGCACATCAGGAGGATATTCGCTTTTTGGTGTTGCATAATCTGCATGATGTGGTCGTTTTGGGGTTGCCATGGCTACAGGTCCATAATCCAGTGTTGGATTGGAAATCTATGTCTGTGTCCGGTTGGGGTTGTCAGGGGGTACATGGTGATGTTCCATTGCTGTCAATTTCACCTTCCACTCCTTCTGAAGTCCCTGAGTTTTTGTCAGATTACCGGGATGTATTTGAAGAGCCCAAATCCGGTGCCTTACCTCCTCATAGGGATTGCGATTGTGCTATTAATTTGATTCCTGGTAGTAAGTTTCCTAAGGGCCGACTGTTTAATTTATCTGTGCCAGAGCATGCCGCTATGCGGAGTTATATAAAGGAATCCTTGGAGAAAGGTCATATTCGCCCGTCGTCATCACCGTTGGGAGCAGGGTTCTTTTTTGTGGCCAAGAAGGATGGCTCTTTGAGACCTTGTATTGATTACCGCCTTCTTAATAAGATCACAGTCAAATTTCAGTACCCTTTGCCGCTGCTGTCTGATTTGTTTGCTCGGATTAAGGGGGCTAGTTGGTTCACCAAGATAGATCTTCGAGGGGCGTATAATCTTGTGCGAATTAAACAGGGCGATGAATGGAAAACAGCATTTAATACGCCCGAGGGCCATTTTGAGTACCTGGTTATGCCATTCGGGCTTTCTAATGCTCCATCTGTGTTTCAGTCCTTTATGCATGACATCTTCCGAGAGTACCTGGATAGATTCATGATTGTATATTTGGATGATATTTTGGTCTTTTCGGATGATTGGGAGTCTCATGTGAAGCAGGTCAAAATGGTGTTCCAGGTCCTTCGTGCAAATTCCTTGTTTGTAAAGGGGTCAAAATGTCTCTTTGGGGTTCAGAAGGTTTCATTTTTGGGTTTCATTTTTTCCCCTTCTACTATCGAGATGGACCCTGTTAAAGTTCAGGCCATTTATGATTGGACTCAGCCGACATCTGTGAAGAGCCTGCAGAAGTTCCTGGGCTTTGCTAATTTTTATCGTCGCTTCATCGCTAATTTTTCTAGTGTTGCTAAACCGTTGACTGATTTGACCAAGAAAGGTGCTGATGTGGTCAATTGGTCCTCGGCGGCTGTAGAGGCTTTTCAGGAGTTGAAGCATCGTTTTTCTTCTGCCCCTGTGTTGTGCCAGCCAGATGTTTCGCTCCCGTTTCAGGTTGAGGTTGAGGCTTCTGAGATTGGAGCAGGGGCTGTTTTGTCGCAAAGAAGTTCTGATGGCTCGGTGATGAAATCATGTGCCTTCTTTTCTAGAAAATTCTCGCCTGCTGAGCGCAATTATGATGTTGGCATTCGAGAGTTGTTGGCCATGAAGTGGGCATTCGAGGAGTGGCGACATTGGCTTGAAGGAGCCAAGCATCGCGTGGTGGTCTTGACGGATCACAAGAATTTGACTTATCTCCAGTCTGCCAAACGGTTGAATCCTAGACAGGCTCGATGGTCACTGTTTTTCTCCCATTTTGATTTTGTGGTTTCGTACCTTCCGGGCTCTAAGAATGTGAAGGCTGATGCCCTGTCAAGGAGTTTTGTGCCTGACTCTCCGGGTGTTCCTGAGCCGGCGGGTATTCTCAAAGAGGGGGTAATTTTGTCTGCCATCTCCCCTGATTTGCGGCGTGTGCTGCAGAAGTTTCAGGCTGATAGACCTGACCGTTGTCTAGCGGAGAAACTGTTTGTCCCTGATAGATGGACTAGTAGAGTTATCTCTGAGGTTCATTGTTCGGTGTTGGCGGGTCATCCTGGAATCTTTGGTACCAGAGATTTGGTGGCTAGATCCTTTTGGTGGCCTTCTTTGTCACGGGATGTGCGTTCTTTTGTGCAGTCCTGTGGGACTTGTGCTCGGGCTAAGCCCTACTGTTCTCGTGCCAGTGGGTTGCTTTTGCCCTTGCCGGTCCCGAAGAGGCCCTGGACGCATATTTCCATGGATTTTACTTCAGATCTCCCTGTCTCTCAAAGGATGTCGGTCATTTGGGGGGTTTGTGATCGCTTCTCTAAGATGGTCCATTTGGTACCCTTGTCTAAATTGCCTTCCTCCTCTGATTTGGTGCCACTGTTTTTCCAGCATGTGGTTCGTTTGCATGGCATTCCAAGAACATCGTCTTGGACAGAGGTTCTCAGTTTGTTTCGAGGTTTTGGTGGTCCTTTTGTGCTAAGATGGGCATTGATTTTTTTTTTCTTCGGCTTTCCATCCTCAGACAAATGGCCAAAGCGAACGAACTAATCAGACTTTGGAGACATATCTGAGATGCTTTGTTTCTGCTGATCAGGATGATTGGGTG
Organism: Ranitomeya imitator; assembly: GCF_032444005.1. Lineage (NCBI taxonomy): Eukaryota > Metazoa > Chordata > Amphibia > Anura > Dendrobatidae > Ranitomeya > Ranitomeya imitator. The sequence goes on along the minus strand of NC_091286.1, from coordinate 376,084,675 downwards.
TCCTTCTTGCCTTTGGCTGAGTTCGCCCTTAATAATCGGGCCAGCTCGGCTACTTTGGTTTCGCCTTTTTTCTGTAATTCTGGTTTCCATCCTCGTTTCTCTTCAGGGCAGGTTGAGCCTTCGGACTGTCCTGGTGTGGATACGGTGGTGGACAGGTTGCAGCAGATTTGGACTCATGTGGTGGACCATTTGACATTGTCCCAGGAGAAGTGTTGTGAATTCTGTGGCTGAATTCACTTCTGTGGTCACAAGTGGTATTGCAGTCTCTGGGCTTCCTCCCTCAGGTGTTTTGGTGAGCTCGTTGGCTGCCTTGCTATTTAGCTCCACCTGAGTCTGTCTTCCTTGCTCCTTGTCAATGTTCCAGTGTTGGATCTGAGCTACTGCATCTTTCCTTGGGCCTGCTGCTCTGCTAGATAAGTGCTTCTAGTTTGTTTTCTGTTTTTTCTGTCCAGCTTGCTATTAACTTTTGCTGGAAGCTCTGAGAAGCAAAGGGGTGCACCGCCGTGCTGTTAGTTCGGCACGGTGGGTCTTTTTGCCCCTTTGCGTGGTTTTCGTTTTAGGGTTTTTTGTAGACTGCATAGTTCTCTTTGCTATCCTCGCTCTGTCTAGAATATCGGGCCTCACTTTGCTGAATCTATTTCATTCCTACGTTTGTCTTTTCATCTTGCTAACAGTCATTATATGTGGGGGGCTGCCTATTCCTTTGGGGTATTTCTCTGAGGTAAGTCAGGCTTGTATTTCTATCTTCAGGCTAGTCAGCTCCTCAGGCAGTGCCGAGTTGCATAGGTAGTGATAGGCGCAATCCACTGCTGCTTATAGTTGTGTGAGGATAGATCAGGTACTGCAGTCTACAGAGATTCCACGTCTCAGAGCTCGTCCTATTGTTTTTGGTTATTGCCAGATCTCTGTATGTGCGCTGATTACTGCACGCTGTGTTGCCTGATTGCCAGCCATAACAGTACAAGGAGCCACACCAATGATTTCCAATAGAGGGAAAAAAGAAATCCTGACAGCATTTTTTTTTCTTAGCTCTGTCTTCAGTCTTTTTTTTCCCCTAGACATTAGAGTGCTTCAGGACACAGCTGTGGACATGGATATTCAGGCTCTGTGCTCCTCAATGGATAATCTCGTTGTAAATGTACAAAAGATTCAAGATACTATTGATCAGAAATCGATGCTAGAACCAAGAATTCCGATTCCTGATTTGTTTTTTGGTGACAGAACTAAATTCCTGAGCTTCAGAAATAATTGTAAGCTATTTTTGGCCTTGAAACCTCATTCTTCTGGTAATCCTATTCAACAGGTTTTGATTATTATTTCTTTTTTGCGCGGCGACCCACAGGACTGGGCGTTTTCTCTTGCACCAGGAGATTCTGCATTGAGTAATGTTGATGCATTTTTCCAGGCGCTGGGATTGCTTTACGATGAGCCTAATTCAGTGGATCAGGCTGAGAAAAATCTGCTGGCTTTATGCCAGGGTCAGGATGATGTAGAAGTATATTGTCAGAAATTTAGGAAGTGGTCAGTACTCACTCTGTGGAATGAATCTGCACTAGCGGCTTTGTTCAGAAAGGGTCTCTCTGAAGCTCTTAAGGATGTAATGGTGGGATTTCCTATGCCTGCTGGTTTGAATGAGTCTATGTCCTTGGCCATTCAGATCGGTCGTCGTTTGCGCGAGCGTAAATCTGTGCACCATCTGGCGGTATTGTCTGAGAGTAAACCTGAGCCTATGCAGTGCGACAGGACTATGACTAAAGTAGAACGGCAAGAACACAGACGTCTGAACAGACTGTGTTTCTATTGTGGTGATTCTACTCATGCTATTTCTAATTGTCCTAAACGCACTAGGCGGTTCGATAGCTCTGCCGTTATTGGTACTGTACAGTCCAAATTCCTTTTGTCCATTACCTTAATGTGCTCTTTGTCATCGTATTCTGTCATGGCGTTTGTGGATTCAGGCGCTGCCCTGAATCTGATGGATTTGGATTATGCTAAACGTTGTGGGTTTTTCTTGGAGCCTTTGCGGTGTCCTATTCCGTTGAGAGGAATTGATGCTACACCTTTGGCCAAGAATAAACCTCAATACTGGGCCCAGCTGACCATGTGCATTGCTCCTGCACATCGGGAAGTTATTCGCTTTCTGGTACTGCATAATTTGCATGATGTGGTCGTGCTGGGGTTGCCATGGCTACAAACCCATAATCCAGTATTGGATTGGAACTCTATGTCGGTAACCAGCTGGGGTTGTCAGGGAGTACATGGTGATGTTCCATTTTTGTCTATTTCGTCATCCATTCCTTCTGACATCCCAGAGTTCTTGTCGGACTTTCAGGATGTATTTGAAGAGTCCAAGTCTGATGCCCTACCTCCGCATAGGAATTGTGATTGTGCTATCGATTTGATTCCTGGTAGTAAATTCCCTAAGGGTCGTTTATTTAATTTGTCCGTACCTGAACACACCGCTATGCGCAGTTATGTGAAGGAGTCCCTGGAGAAGGGACATATTCGCCCATCGTCGTCACCATTGGGAGCAGGGTTCTTTTTTGTAGCCAAGAAGGATGGTTCGCTAAGACCGTGTATTGATTACCGCCTTCTTAATAAGATCACTGTTAAGTTTCAGTATCCCTTGCCATTGATTTCTGACTTGTTTGCTCGGATTAAGGGGGCTAGTTGGTTTACTAAGATTGATCTTCGTGGTGCGTATAATCTGGTGAGAATCAGGCAGGGAGATGAATGGAAAACGGCATTTAATACGCCCGAGGGTCATTTTGAGTATCTGGTGATGCCGTTCGGACTTGCCAATGCTCCATCTGTTTTTCAGTCTTTTATGCATGACATTTTCCGTGAGTATCTGGATAAATTCTTGATTGTTTACTTGGATGACATTTTGATCTTCTCAGATGATTGGGAGTCTCATGTGAAGCAAGTCAGAATGGTTTTCCAGGTACTGCGTGCTAATTCCTTGTTCGTGAAGGGATCAAAGTGTCTCTTCGGTGTGCAGAAAGTTTCATTTTTGGGGTTCATCTTTTCCCCTTCTACTATCGAGATGGATCCGGTTAAGGTTCAGGCCATCCAGGATTGGACTCAGCCGACATCTCTAAAAAGTCTGCAGAAATTCCTGGGCTTTGCTAATTTTTATCGTCGCTTCATCTGTAATTTTTCTAGCATTGCCAGACCATTGACCGATTTGACCAAGAAGGGTGCTGATTTGGTTAATTGGTCTTCTGCTGCCGTGGAAGCTTTTCAGGAGTTGAAGCGTCGTTTTTGCTGTGCCCCTGTGTTGTGTCAACCTGATGTTTCTCTTCCGTTCCAGGTCGAGGTTGATGCTTCTGAGATTGGTGCAGGGGCGGTTTTGTCACAGAGAGGTTCTGGTTGCTCAGTGTTCAAACCATGTGCTTTCTTTTCCAGGAAATTTTCTGCTGCTGAGCGTAATTATGATGTGGGCAACCGAGAGTTGCTGGCCATGAAGTGGGCATTCGAGGAGTGGCGTCATTGGCTTGAGGGTGCTAAGCATCGCGTGGTGGTTTTGACTGATCATAAGAACCTTACTTATCTTGAGTCTGCCAAGCGCTTGAATCCTAGACAGGCCCGTTGGTCGTTATTTTTTGCTCGTTTTGATTTTGTGATTTCATACCTTCCGGGCTCTAAAAATGTGAAGGCGGATGCTCTGTCTAGGAGTTTTGTGCCCGACTCTCCGGGGTTATCTGAGCCGGCGAGTATCCTCAAGGAAGGAGTCATTGTGTCTGCCATCTCCCCTGATTTGCGGAGAGTGTTGCAGAAATTTCAGGCTAATAAACCTGATCGTTGTCCGGCCGAGAAACTGTTCGTCCCTGATAGGTGGACTAGTAAAGTTATCTCTGAACTTCATTGTTCGGTGCTGGCCGGTCATCCAGGAATTTTTGGTACCAGGGAGTTGGTTGCTAGATCCTTCTGGTGGCCATCTCTGTCGCGGGATGTGCGTGCTTTTGTGCAGTCCTGTGGAATTTGTGCTAGGGCTAAGCCCTGCTGTTCACGTGCCAGTGGGTTGCTTTTGCCCTTGCCGGTCCCGAAGAGGCCTTGGACACATATTTCGATGGATTTCATTTCTGACCTTCCCGTTTCTCAAAAAATGTCGGTCATTTGGGTGGTCTGTGATCGCTTTTCTAAAATGGTCCATCTGGTGCCTTTGGTTAAATTGCCTTCCTCCTCTGATTTGGTGCCTTTGTTCTTCCAGCATGTGGTTCGTTTACATGGCATTCCTGAGAATATTGTTTCTGACAGAGGTTCCCAGTTTGTCTCGAGGTTCTGGCGAGCCTTTTGTGGTAGGATGGGCATTGACCTATCTTTCTCCTCGGCCTTCCATCCTCAGACTAATGGCCAGACCGAACGAACTAATCAGACCTTGGAAACATATCTGAGATGTTTTGTTTCCGCTGACCAGGATGATTGGGTGTCATTTTTGCCGTTGGCTGAGTTCGCCCTTAATAATCGGGCCAGCTCGGCTACCTTGGTCTCTCCATTTTTCTGCAATTCTGGGTTCCATCCTCGTTTCTCTTCAGGACAGGTTGAGTCTTCGGACTGTCCTGGTGTGGATTCTGTGGTGGACAGGTTGCAGCAGATCTGGACTCAGGTAGTGGACAATTTGACCTTGTCCCAGGAGAAGGCTCAGCTTTTCGCTAATCGCAGACGCCGTGTGGGACCCCGACTTCGTGTTGGGGATCTGGTTTGGTTATCTTCTCGTCATATTCCTATGAAGGTTTCCTCTCCTAAATTTAAACCTCGTTTTATTGGTCCGTATAGGATTTCTGAGATTCTCAATCCGGTGTCTTTTCGTCTGATCCTCCCAGACTCCTTTTCCATACATAATGTATTCCATAGGTCGTTGTTGAGGAGATACGTGGCACCTATGGTTCCATCTGTGGAGCCTCCTGCCCCTGTTTTGGTGGAGGGGGAATTGGAGTATATTGTGGAGAAGATTTTGGATTCTCGTGTCTCTAGACGGAAACTCCAGTATCTGGTCAAATGGAAGGGTTATGCTCAGGAAGATAATTCCTGGGTTTTTGCCTCTGATGTCCATGCCCCAGATCTTGTTCGTGCCTTTCATGTGGCTCATCCTGGTCGGCCTGGGGGTTCTGGTGAGGGTTCGGTGACCCCTCCTCAAGGGGGGGGGTACTGTTGTGAATTCTGTGGCTGAATTCACTTCTGTGGTCACAAGTGGTATTGCAGTCTCTGGGCTTCCTCCCTCAGGTGTTTTGGTGAGCTCGTTGGCTGCCTTGCTATTTAGCTCCACCTGAGTCTGTCTTCCTTGCTCCTTGTCAATGTTCCAGTGTTGGATCTGAGCTACTGCATCTTTCCTTGGGCCTGCTGCTCTGCTAGATAAGTGCTTCTAGTTTGTTTTCTGTTTTTTCTGTCCAGCTTGCTATTAACTTTTGCTGGAAGCTCTGAGAAGCAAAGGGGTGCACCGCCGTGCTGTTAGTTCGGCACGGTGGGTCTTTTTGCCCCTTTGCGTGGTTTTCGTTTTAGGGTTTTTTGTAGACTGCATAGTTCTCTTTGCTATCCTCGCTCTGTCTAGAATATCGGGCCTCACTTTGCTGAATCTATTTCATTCCTACGTTTGTCTTTTCATCTTGCTAACAGTCATTATATGTGGGGGGCTGCCTATTCCTTTGGGGTATTTCTCTGAGGTAAGTCAGGCTTGTATTTCTATCTTCAGGCTAGTCAGCTCCTCAGGCAGTGCCGAGTTGCATAGGTAGTGATAGGCGCAATCCACTGCTGCTTATAGTTGTGTGAGGATAGATCAGGTACTGCAGTCTACAGAGATTCCACGTCTCAGAGCTCGTCCTATTGTTTTTGGTTATTGCCAGATCTCTGTATGTGCGCTGATTACTGCACGCTGTGTTGCCTGATCGCCAGCCATAACAGAGAAGGCTCAACGTTTCGCTAACCGCCGGCGCTGTGCTGGTCCCCGACTTCGTGTTGGGGATTTGGTTTGGTTGTCATCTCGTCATGTTCCTATGAAGGTTTCCTCTCCTAAGTTTAAGCCTCGCTTCATTAGTCCGTATAAGATTTCTGAAGTTCTTAATCCTGTGTCATTTCGTTTGGACCTTCCAGCTTCTTTTGCCATCCATAATGTGTTCCATAGGTCGTTATTGCGGAGATACGTGGCGCCTATGGTTCCCTCCGTTGATCCTCCTGCCCCGGTGTTGGTCGAGGGGGAGTTGGAGTATGTGGTGGAGAAGATTTTGGATTCTCGTATTTCGAGACGGAAACTCCAGTACCTGGTCAAGTGGAAGGGTTATGGTCAGGAAGATAATTCCTGGGTTTTTGCCTCTGATGTTCATGCTGCCGATCTAGTTCGTGCCTTTCATTTGGCTCGTCCTGATCGGCCTGGGGGCTCTGGTGAGGGTTCGGTGACCCCTCCTCAAGGGGGGGTACTGTTGTGAATTCTGTTTTCGAACTCCCTCCTGTGGTCATGAATGGTACTTCGGCGAGTTCTGTCCATGGACTCCCTCTGGTGGCTGTGAGTGGAGCTGCTGCTTCTGAGGTTCCTTCCACAGGTGACGTAGTTTATTCTTTGGCTGGCTGTTCTATTTAACTCCACTCAGATCGTTACTCCATGCCAGCTGTCAATGTTCTTGTACTGGTTCAGTTCGCTCTTGGATCTTTCTGGTCTACTCCAGCAGAAGCTAAGTCCCTGCTAGTTATTATTTGTTCATTGTTTCCTTGTCCAGTTGGCTATCATGATTTTGTCTTACTAGCTGGAAGCTCTGGGATGCAGAGTAGCACCTCCGCACCGTGAGTCGGTGCGGAGGTCTTTTTGCACACTCTGCGTGGTCTTTTGTAGTTTTTTGTGCTGACCGCAAAGATACCTTTTCTATCCTCAGTCTGTTTAGTAAGTCTGGCCTCCCTTTGCTGAAACCTGTTTCATTTCTGTGTTTGTGACTTTCATCTTAACTCACAGTCAATATATGTGGGGGGCTGCCTTTTCCTTTGGGGAATTTCTCTGAGGCAAGGTAGGCTTTATTTTCTATCTTTAAGGCTAGTTAGCTCTTAGGCTGTGAAGAGGCGTCTAGGTCGTGTTAGGTACGCTCCATGGCTATTTCTAGTTGTGTGATAGGATTAGGGGTTGCGGTCAGCAGAGCTCCCACTTCCCAGAGCTTGTCCTGTGTGAGTTTAACCATCAGGTCGTTCCGGGTGCTCCTAACCACCAGGTCCATAACAAGAAGTGGATTAGTAGGCAGCAGAGTTAAGGACAGACTGGAGGGATGTAATGGTTGATGATCAGGTCCAAGACCCCACATGGAGTCAAGGCCATCCCAGTTATGTGGGAAGTTCAGAAGAAAAGGTGATGGTCTTGTTGCCCCAGCTGCACAGCAAAAGAGGGAGCAGGCTGCAAAAGTGCTGAGGCCAGCCCCTAGCCATTAAGTTGGCTGCTACTATGCACCGTGGCTGGCCCCTAGCTATTATGCCAGCTGCTACAAAGCGCAGAGGCCAGCCCCAAGCCATTAAATTGGCTGCTACTGTGCACCGTTACCGGCCCCTAGACTTTTTTCTGTCCACGTTGCCTCAACCCAATACTCCACTTCATAGAATCATGGAAGATTAGAGCGCAATGCAGAAATCACTAAACCATCTCAGACAGATATCTGTCCAATCTCCACCGTCTCATCGGGTCAGAAAGAGTGGGCTGTCTATGCTCGCCTGTCTATGATGGAGCAGCACTTCTGCCTTCCAGCTCCTGCCTCATGTCACGTACCCACAAGGGGATACACCACCTTACATATGCTAACAAGCACCCTTCAAAACCAACAAGTGGGCCTCCATGCGGGACGTGTGTGCTGTGTTGTGTTGCTCTGAGTACGCCACGAATATGATCAGCACTGATGATATCGTCATCAGCATTATTATCTAACTTTTATGTTTCCTTGAAAAAATGTTTCAGGCAATCATGGATCAGGTGGTGGCACAGGAGGAAGAGGAGAAATATTAGTTTTGAGATATATGGCGGAGACAGGTTTTGAATGGCTTTGTAGGTCAGTGTTAGTAGCTTGAAGTGGATATGTTGAGGAATTGGGAGACAATGAAGGGGGTAGAAGCACTGAAGAACTAAGCACACCAAACCAGCTCAAAGGAGCTCCCCGACAAGACACAAGTGGGTTGCACTCTGTATTGTCAGAGACAGAAGTGAGGTATAACTGTTCTTATGGAAAAAAGAGAAAATTCATCTCACCCTTGTAGAATATTCCCATAGTCCATTGGAAAAGTCTGATACTGAGGACTAAAAACACTACACGTGTTCGAAACGTGTTCAGTGGTTCATGGCATTCTTCCCTTGGTAAATGCCGGTTATTTGCAAGAAGCTTCTTATTTTAAACATGTCAAAATAAAGACTATTGATTTTATCTCCGGAGCTGGATACCTTTTTGTCTTCCCACATAACTGTTCTTAACCTAAGCACCACCTGCATGACAAGTCATCTGAATGCAAAGCATGAGCTGCAGTGGAGTACACATCTGAAAAACAAGGAAAGATCTGATCTTCCTCTTGCTCCCTCTTGTGCTGCAGTCTCGGCCTCTTCCTCCCGAGCAACAAGGCCACCAGGCTAACTGCAAATAGAGGATGTGACAGCACCAACACCAGCAGTGTCATCGAGCATTTCTACACCATCCCATTGAAGCTTTCAGCTGCTCATCTCCTAAACATCTCCAAAACACTGGATCCCATATTGTACATGTGGCCTTACAAGTGATTTTTAAAGGGCTAGCAATATGTTGGGATCACAGTAACCACAGTGCATGATTCACAGCTGCCACTACTTTGACGGTGAGCCATCCCTGCCCTGCACCAACATACAAAATCAGGTATGCTCTGAACAAAGTCATCAGTGTAAAGGTCCACATAACCAAAGATACATGGTGTTAGGCGCCGGGATTCTCCCGCTGCACAGGGTAGATCCCAAGCCTCGTCTGCATCAGCGGTCTCACCATTCAGCTTTGGACGCTGCGGGTGCTGCTGAGCATAGATGTCTATGGTAACGTCTATGGCATAGATAGCCTATGGTAACCAGCGGTAGGCAGCGACTAGCAAACGCTCTGGAGACTAAGTCCAGAAATAACCCTACTGAGTATGCTCGTGATGTGGCAACGTCTCATTGGAGGTCGGTCGTCAGCTGCTCTGGTGATGTGGCAGCTCTGCATTGGTCCGCAATCAAGGTCCTGTCTGACTGGACTTGAGCTGAACATATAAAAGAGTCTGAGGTGCACGCGGGCACGCTAGTATCAATCTCTTTATGTGTGTGTATGAGACGTTGCAACAGTGTGGTCTTTATCAGCATGTGATCAGGGTTGGCGGTTCTCCGGAAAGGGGATTGTCTGAATGAATTCAGGGCTGGCATCTAGCCATTAGAATTGCGGCACCTCCGAAGAGGATTGGTTGAGTGCTTTTGCTGATTGTGTGACCACTGTTTGCTTTTTATCCCATGAGCGGGCTTCGTTTCCCTGTGAGGTTAACAGGGATCTTATTTAGCATCATTCCTATTCCGTTATTGTGTGCGAGTGACACAGCTCTATTGCAGAGCATCTATTTCGTTACTATGTGCGAGTGACACAGCTTTATAACAGAGCATCTATTCCATTACTGTATGCGAGTGACACAGCTCTATTGCAGAGCATCTGTTCTGTTTCTGTGTGCGAGTGACACAGCTTCATGTGCTGTTCACTGAGAGACGTTTAACTCGGTGTATGCAAGCAATCGCTCTCTGTGTGTTCCGTCATTGTTCACACTAGCTTCAGTTGTACATCTCTGAATGGTGGACCCTGGGTTGCGATTGCACTTCTCTATTAAAATTTATTTAGTGCAATCCGCCAACCCTAACACTTGGACCAGTAAGCACGGACAAAGACGTTATATCTCTGTAACTGCAGAACAACACAACTTCATGACCATTGAGTAGGCCTCCATGCAGGACGTGTGTGCCATTTTGCGCTACTTCAAGTACTCCACAAACATAATCAGTGCCGATGATTTCATCATCAGTGTTACTTTCCCACTTCTATGCCTCCTAGAAAAACAAAGCTTCAGGCGATGATGGATGAGGTGGTGGCACAGGAAGAACAGGAGGAGGAACAGGGATCATTCACACCATTATCAGGCATCCACATATCTTGGAGGATGGGTTCCTGTACCAACAGCGGCAAGGTACATAAATATCCAACCAGGGCACAGTTTTGGAGGATGAGGAACGTGTTCACAGCAGGGTGGTACTTAAAGCAGCTCACAGGCTTCACTGGAGCGTGGCTGGGAGGGTACAGACAATACAAGAGGACCCAGATGATACACCTCCCACCAAGAACAGTTTTTCCTTCCCTCTGTGCAGCCTGGCACACATAAGGCAATACATCTGCTGTGCCTGTGCAATGACTGCCAAGATTGTTACAAGTGCTTATTACTATGTGGCCACCCTGCTGGAGCTCCACCACTAGCACAACATGCCATCCTTACCTCAGTTACTAGAGCGATATCAGAAAATGTGGGAATACAAGTGCACGCTGTCCAGCACCACCTATATGACAGTATTCTCCTTGGAAGGGGGAAGATTGGAGATAAAATCCATGGACAAATGTGTCCATGGTCTATCAGGAATTGGCAAAGGCACCAATTCCCCGGCCAGCCGGTTGTGGGAGCTCTTAGCATGGGCACAAACTTCACAGACAGACACAAAACTCCATACATCCGACGTAAATGAGGACCACCAAAAAGCCCTCAAGATGGCCCCACGAGTAGCCGAAATCCCCGGATGTTTACTCAGAACGGAGTCCTGGAACTCCCAGAGAACCCTGAGATGAAACTTAATGGGAACAAACAGTTTATCCACCGGTTTGGATGGAGGAGCCTGAGACTGAGCCTCTCAAATCTCCCGTTCCAACCCCGATGACACATCAGCCACCACCACCTGAGGTTGAAGAATGGAGGATGGAGATTCGGGGGGAGATACCGGATCCAGACTCTGGGACAAGGCATCAGCCCTAACCTTCTTGGACCTAGGGCAAAAAGTAATCGAGAACTGGAATCGGGGAAAAAAAGCGACCACCTAGCCTGACTGGGGGTAAATCTTTTCACAGACTCAATGTACGTCAGGTTCTTGTGATCAGTAACCACAGTAATGGGATGAAACACCCCTTCCAAAAAATGCCTCCACTCTTCAAAAGCCAACTTAACGGCTAGAAATTCCCAATTGCCCATGTCATAGTTCCTCTCTTCCGGGAACTTCTCAGAAAAGAAGGCGCATGGCCTCATATTGGTCAAAGTGGCGGCCCCTGAGAAAACACCGCCCCCACCTCTGAGGCGTCCACCTCTACCACAAAGGGTTTGGAAAGATCTGGTTGAACCAGGACTGAAGCAGTCATGAAGCATTTTTTCAAAGATAAAAATGCCGCAACAGCTGAAGGTGACCAGTTCCTAATCATCAGCCCCCTTCTGCGTCAAATCAGTGAGGGGTTTGACCACTTGAGAGAACCCCTTAACAAAACCTCTGGTAATAATTGGTGAATCCCAAAAAGCATTGAAGTCCTTTCAGGTCACAGGGCTGCACCCAATTCATAATGGCTTGAACCTTCTTGGGATCCATACGAAACGCTTCACCGGATACAATAAACCCCAAAAAAGACAGTTATTGGACAAATACTGAGCATTTTGCTAAAGTGAAGAGCTTGTTCTCTCTGAGTCTTTGGAGTACTGCTCACAGATGACCAATATGGGCCTGCCTATCTGAAGAATAAACCAGAATATGATCTAAGTAAATGACGACAAACCGCCCTATGAAATCAGAAAACACATAATTGCTGAAATTGTGAAAGATCGCTGGCGCGTTAGTCAGACCGAATGGCATAAAAAGATTTTCAAATAACCCCTCAGAAGTGAGAAATGCAGACTTCCACTCATCCCCCTCTCATACCCGGATAAGGTTATATGCCCCCCGCAAGTCCAGCTTCTAAAACCATTTGGCCCCAGACAATTGATTACACAAATCGGGAATGAGTGGAAGAGGGTATGTGTTTCTTAGGCTGGATTCACACTGCGCCTGTGGCGTCCGTTAGACGGACTACATTAGACCGCGGCATAACCAGGTGTAACGCAGTCCATTAACGCCGCCATTATGCCCTATGTCGGACGCATCGCTAGCGCACGCCCACAATAGGCGTGCGCTAGCGATGTGCCATCATTGAGTTACGGATCCTGGGATGCGGAATGCAGTGTTTCCGGGTCCGTCACTGCTAGCGCAGATAGAGCATCTGCTAGCTCTATCTGTGCTAGCGCGATGTCATGTTGGCACTTGCGTTAACAGCAGCCCGTTAATGTATGTGTTGAACGGGCGGCTGTTAAAGCAATGTGAACCCGGCCTTACAGTAATCTTATTAAGTTCCCGAAAGTCGAGGCATGGGTGGAGACTGCCGTGTTTTGTTTTTTTTTACAAAAAAGAATCCTGCAGCTACAGGAGACACAAAAGGGCGAGTATGACCCTTGCGGAGATTCTCGGATATATATTCATTCATGTCAGTCGGCTCGGGGCCAGAAAGGTTGAATACTCAGGCCTTAGGCAATTTAGCTACAGGAATCAGGTCAACAGCACAATCAAAAGGGCAGTGCGGTGGTAACTCCTCTGCCTCACTTTCGGCTGAGGAGGTCCTCAAAGTCCTTCAGGTACTCCGGCATACCCTCCAGACCGACGGATGCCACAGATTCAGACATTAGACATTTATTAACACACTTAGGGCCCCACTTAACAATCTCACGGGCCTCCCAGTCAATGACTGGATTATGACATTGCAACCAAGGGAACCCCAAATCCAAACCAGCTGGGAGGTTGTCCAAAACAAAGCAGGCTATGTGCTCCAGATGAACAGAGCCCACCTCAAGGATGAATTCTTTAGAAACAGAATGGATCCCATCCTTGGTAAGAGGAGTAGAGTCAATAGCCACAACCTTCCTGGGTGTCCCCAACCTGACTGTCCCTATCTCACAATGGGTCACCAGCTTAGAGTCAATCAAATTCACTGAGGAACCGCAATCCACAAAAGCAGAGGTGGGAAAAATACAATTGTTCATACCAAAATCCACCTTTAGCAGCAATTTGAAAACTGAGGAAAAAAGTACCTGAGGGTCTGGGTAGCCTCCTTAGCAGCCACCCAGACCTAGGCGTTTCCCGAGACCTTGGGAACAGGCGAAAAAAAGAGACAGTCCTTTCTCCAATGTCTCGGGGATCCACAGTAAAAGCAGAGTTTGTTCTCTCTTCGACATCTCCTCTTTTTTTCCTTCACAAAGATGGCTCCCACATCCATGGGCTCTACTGATGGTGAAGGTTCAGAATTAGCTGGGAAAAAGGAAAGTCACGTTGCACCACTCCTCTCTCTCACAACCTGCGGTCCATGTGAACGGCCTGTGTCATGGCCTCCTCTAGAGAGATGGGTGGCGGGTGCAGGGGGCCATTCGTCCTTTAGATGCTCGGAAAGGCCCCTTCAGGAAAGCCATTTAAGTGCCGAGTCATTCCGAGATACTTCTGGTGCCCATCGTCTGTACTCAGGACAGTACCACTCGGCAGAGAGCTTTCCCTGGGTGAGACTCATAATCGTGTCCTCAGCCAACCTCATTCAATCAGGTTCATCGTAAATCAGACTCAAAGCCTCAAAGAACCGATCCACAGACAATCTTTCAGGGGAAGTGGGGATAGGGAGAGAGCCCAAGCCTGTGGCCCTTCCCGTAAAAGAGATATATGCCCACCCTTTGACTCTCATCACCCGAGGACCCAGGGAAAACAGTAACTTGCAATTCTCTTTAAACACCCGGAATATACTTTTATCCCATGAAAAGGTATCTGGAGGGTTCAGGAGAAGGTAGGGAAACATAGGACACACCACCAGATGAAGAGGAGGCACCCCGCACAGCGTTAATAGTATCGGCTAACTCTCCCTGCACCTCTTGGTGAGAAGCAACCAGAGCCCTTTATTCCACAAATTTTGCATCATTTCGGTCAGGTTGGTCACCTGATCTGATAGAGCATGGAGCGGATTCATGACATACGAAAGGTGCCCCCATGAAAAGTTCAGGTCGGTGAGAATGTAATGATACACAGCATGTGTGTAACCGGAGGTGAAGCCTAGACGGAACTTAAAACGAGAACACAGGCCAGTGATGAAGTAGCGAGAGCACAGCAAGGTGCCGAGAGTATCGTACCAAAGCCCAGCAGGACATGCGAGGTCAGAGGGAAGGATTGGGGCAGAGCCAACCACCACCCGACGGTACGGGAGCCGGCTGGCAGTGGTAACGGGGACATAGTCAGGAGCAAGCAGAGGGTCGGAAGCCAGATGGGGTTTGTGGGAGCTGAAGGGCGAGACAAGAGAGAAGTCAATAACGAGCCAGGGGTCAGAGGCCAGGAGGGAAAGCGGTATCTGAAGGGCAGGACAGGAGAACAGTCAGGAGAGGAGCGGAATGTCAGAAACCAGAGAAGTCAGGACAGTACAGATTCAAGAGACAGAAATGAGTCAAGGAACAAACCGGGTCATACACAAATAAGCACATGCATACAGAGGAACAACGATAGTTAGCTGAGTATCCTGGGTCAGCTACACTAGCCGACTATAACGGAAGTATCACCAACACCAGACCCAGGAACAACTAGCATTAAATAGCCACCCCAGAACCAAAGAGAGGTGAGCAAGAATTAATCCTGACCTGACCAGCATGGAGGCTGAACCATCCTGAGTCATGACAAGTTTGTTAATACCCCAAATATGGGGAAAAACTATGGCGAACAGCATAGCTCGGAAAGGAAGGAGTGATGTTTTGGAACGTAGACTTTACTGAACAGCGCTTGATATGCGTAAACAGTGGAAACCTCCACAAGTGCTCCATTTTGGAAACTGGGCCCCTCGAGGATTTTATCTAGATGTGTGGCGAGCACTTTGCACCTACAAGGGCTTCCCAAAATTTTACAACGTTGAACTATGAAAATGAAACATTTTTCATTTTTTTCCACAAAAATTGTATTTTAGCCCCAATTTTTTTCCTTTCACAAGGATACTAGAAGAAAATCCAAAATTTGTTGTGCTATTTATCCTGAGTCTGCTGATACCCCAGGTGGGGGAAAACATACTGTTTGGGTGCACGGCAGGGATCGGAAAGGAAGGAGTGCTTTGGAACAGAGACTTTGATGGAATGCTTTGTGGGCATCATTTCGCACTTGGAGAACCCCTGATGCGTCTAAACAGTGGAAACCCCCACATGTGACCCTATATTGGAATTGATCTAGTGTTTTGCTGGTATGTGAATTTTATGTGGTGGCATACGCATGTTGTGTAGAGTGCATCAGGTTGGCATACGTGAGATGTGTACAGTGCATCAGGTAGGAATACGTGATTTATGTAGAGTGCATCTTGTTGGCATACAGCTGTGCTCAAAAGTTTACATACCCTGGTAGAATTTTTTTTTCAGAAAATATGAATGATAACATCAAAACTGTTTCTCCACTCATGGTTAGTGGTTGGATGAAGACATTTATTGTCAAACTACTGTGTTTTCTCTTTTTAAATCATAACGGCAACCCAAAACATCCAAATGACTCTGATCAAAAGTTCACATACCTCATGTTAGGGTTTGGCGGAATGCACCAAATATATATTTATAGAGTAATAGGTGCGTTCGCAACCCGGGGTCCACCCGCTGCTAGTAACTGATGGTAATATATGGCGGAATGAGTGAACTCTGTTACTTCACAAAGTCACTTAAGACAAGAGAACGCTGTGCCCTGTTAACCTCACAGAGGAGCACAGCTACCAAATAGAGCGAACAGTAGTCATGCAGTCAGAATAGCACACACAAAACTCCTCACCGGAGGTGCCGGTATTCTAGGGGCTTATTTCAGCCGGGCCCTGAATCCACTGACACAAAACTCCTCACCGGAGGTGCCGGTATTCTAGGGGCTTATTTCAGCCGAACCCTGAAATCACATACATATGGCCACACTGGCGCAGAACACATAACTTAGTTGATACTAGCGAATGGCTGTGCGGCCATGCAAACCTTTTATAGTTGCAGCAACTACAGGACCTTCCTAGAGGACCAATGGGAGCTGTTGTAGTACCTGAGCATGTGACCTCCGAGCTCCAATGAGAGGACTTACCCTGGGCATGCTCAGAAGGGAAAAAGCAGGACTTAGTCCCAGAGATGTCTGCTTGCCGCTGACCAGTACTGGCTACAATGGCTGAGCCTGGAAAAGCAGCAGTAACTATCCGCACCGCATCAGGCTGAGCCAGATGCTGGGATCGACATCTCCGATGAGCAGGCTCCACTGCAGCTGGAGAAGAATGGGAGACGGCAGCGGAGATGGTTCAAGATTCCCCCTGTGCAGAGGCTGGAACTCGACCCCTAACATTACCCCCTCCTAGGGCCCCCCTCCTTGGACCTCGCTACGCTCGAAAGCCGCAATGAGCTGCGGAGTTCAAATGTGCTCAGCAGGTTCCCAAGACCTGTCCTCTGGGCCATAACCCTTCCAGTCCACCAAAGAAAATTTCTTGCCTTGCACCACCTTGCACCCCAAAATAGCGTTCACCTCGTAATCGTCCGTAAATGAACCCAATGTCTCGGCAGATGACTCGGAAAACCGGGACATGTATACGGGCTTCAAGAGGGACACATGAAAGGTGTCGGTGATACCTAAGGGTGGAGGAAGGGCCAGACGGTACACCACAGGGTTAACCTGTTTGAGGACCTTCAAGGGACCCAAGTAGCGAGGTGCAAACTTAGTGGACTCAACATGTAGCCACACTAAGTCACCAGGGGCAAAGGTCAGAGTGGGGGGCCGATGAGCATCGGCGGAAGACCTCATTCTCTCCTTGGAGGCCCGAATGGCTTCCTGAGTGCAGTCCCAAATGTTCCGTGCCTCCACAGCCCAGTCTGCCACCCTGGAGTCGGCGGAAGACACGGGCATGGGCACAGGGACACGCGGATGCTGGCCGTAATTAAGAAGGAATGGAGTATGACCGGTGGAGTCGGCTACGGCGTTGTTAAGCGCAAACTCCGCCCATGGTAGCAAGGATGCCCAGTCATCCTGCCTGGCAGAAACAAAATTACGTAGATATGTGACCAGAGTCTGGTTGGCCCTCTCTACCAACCCATTCGTCTTGGAATGATATGCCGAGGAGAGATTATAATAATAATAATAATTTGTATTTATATAGCGCCAACAAATTCCGCAGCACTTTACAATTAAGCGGGGACATGTACAGACAATAAATTCAGTACAAGTTAAGACAATTTAAACAGTGACTTTATGGGGGAGGTCCCTGCTCGCAAGCTTACAATCTACAAGGAAATGGGGGGACACAATAGGTGAAAAGTGCTTGTTATTTCAGGTCTGGCAATTATAATAAATAGGGATTTTCATATAAAGCTGCATGATCCGGTCATCAGCCCGTGTGTTTAAGTGCAATAGTCAAGTATAATAATAAATAATAATAATAAAAGTATCAAGTGCAGTTATCATGTACATGGAGGGTGTGGAGACAGATGAATAGTAGGGTGCAGATTCAGAATAATATTTGAAAGGAGGGAACAGGGCAAAGTTAGTTTACTGAGTAGTTGATTTGGTAGGCTTGTTTGAAGAGATGGGTTTTTAAACCGCGCTTGAATAGGTCGGGGCTAGGTATCAGTCTGATCATCTGGGGAAGTGCATTCCAGAGAGCTGGCACAGCACGAGAGAAGTCTTGGAGATGGAGGTGCGAGGTTCGGATTACGGGGGATGTTAGTCTTAGGTCATTTGTAGAACGGAGGGCACGTGTAGGGCGATAGACGGAGATGAGAGAGGAGATATAAGGCGGTGCAGAACTGTGGAGAGCTTTGTAGGTGAGAGAGATGAGTTTATACTGGACCCTGTAGCGAATGGGTAGCCAGTGTAATGACTGGCACAAGATGGAGGGATCAGTGAAGTGGCTGGACAGAAATATGACCCTGGCTGCCGCATTTAAGATGGATTGGAGAGGAGAAAGTTTGGAAAGAGGGAGACCGATCAGAAAAGAGTTGCAGTAGTCCAGACGAGAATGAATAAGAGCGACAGTAAGAGTCTTAGCAGTTTCAAAGGTGAGAAAAGGTCGGATTCTGGAGATGTTTTTAAGATGCAGGTGACAGGAGCGAGTGAGTGATCGGATATAGGGAGTAAAGGAAAGTTTGGTGTCGAATATCACCCCAAGACAGCGGGCATGCTGCTTGGGAGTTATGGTTGAACCCTCCAGGGTAATTTCGATGCTGGGTAGAGTGAGGTTAGTAGAAGGGAGAAACACAAGTAGTTCAGTTTTGGAGAGATTTAGTTTCAGATAGAGGGAGGACATGATGTTAGAGACAGCAGACAGACAATCCTTGGTATTTTGAATTAGGGTAGGGGTGATATCGGGGGAAGAAGTGTATAATTGGGTGTCGTCAGCATAGACATGGTACTGGAACCCAAATCTGCTGATTGTTTGTCCAATAGGGGCAGTGTATAGAGACAAGAGGAGGGGGCCCAGGACTGAGCCCTGCGGAACCCCGATAGTAAGTGGATGAGGAGAGGAAGAGGAGCCGGCAAAAGATACAGTGAAGGAGTGGTCAGAGAGGTAGGAGGAGAACAAGGAGAGGGCTGTATCCTTGAGGCCTATGGAGCGGAGCATGGTGAGAAGGAGCAGGTGATCCACAGCGTCAAATGCGGAGAGATTCAGCTCAATGCTGAGTAGACGACAAAGCTCTCTCCAGAATTGAGACGCAAATGGGGACCCCGGTCACTGACAATTTTGTCCGTCATACCGTGCAGGCGAAAGAGATGTTTGATAAACAACGCTGCCAGCACCTGTGCAGAAGGTAGCCGTGGAAGAGGCACCAAGTACACCATTTTGGAAAAATGGTCGGTGATCACCCAAATAATGGTGCAAGTACGAGACTTGGATAAGCTCACCACAAAATCCATCCTGACCATATCCCAGGGCCTGTCCGCCACCGGCAGGGGGTAAAGCAACCCAGCTGGCCGTTGACGTGGAGACTTGTTCTTGGCGCAGGAGACACACGCCCGAACATAGTGTGCGACGTCACGGGCCATATGCGGCCACCAGTATGTCCTCGCCAGTAGCTCAGATGTCCTTTTGAACCCAAAATGTCCACCCACCCTGGACGAGTGAGCCCAAGAGAGAACCTCCAGACCCAGACTGGATGGTACAAAAGTCTTGCCTGGAGGCACAGACTCCAGCAAAACCAGGGCCACAGTTCTCAGACTCTCGGTAGGGACAATAAGCCGAGGCTCCTCTTCCTCCTCCTCAGATGATACAACGGAGCGAGAGAGAGCGTCGGCACAAAAGTTCTTCTCCCTGGAAGGAAATGGAGGGTAAAATGGAACCGGGAGAAGAACAAGGACCATCCGGCCTGGCGAGAATTTAACCGCTGGGCTATCTGTAGGTAAACCAAATTCTTGTGGTCTGTGAATACTTGGAAAGGAAAGTGAGCCCCCTCCAAAAGATGTCTCCACTCAGAGATGGCCAACTTCATTGCTAGCAGCTCCCTGTCCCGATGGAATAATTCCTCTCTGCTGGTGCGAAGGTCTTGGAAAAGAAACAAGGATGAGCATCCTTTTGAAAGAGGACTGCTCCAGCACCAACGGAAGAAGCATCCACCTCCATTAAAAACGGCTTATCTACATCGGGGTGATGTAGGATGGGAGCGCTAGCAAAATGGGACTTAATAGAAGTGAAGGCCTTGGAGACCTCCTCAGACCACAATTTAGGATTTGCTCCCTTCTTGGTGAGGCTACCAAGGGAGCTACCAAAGTTGATAAATGAGGAATGAACTGGCGATAATAGTTAATGAACCCCATAAAGCTGCACCACTTTAAGAGAATGGGGTTCTTGCCAGTCCAGCACAGCCTGTAGTTTGGCAGGAACCATAGCCAATCCCGGGGCGGAGATGATATAGCCCAGGAAAGGTAAGGACTCCTGCTCAAACACACATTTCTCCAACTTGGCGTGGAGGGAATCAGCTCGTAAAAGGTCGAAGACTTTGCAAACATCTCTCCGGTGGGAGTCAATATCTGGAGAGTAGATGAGGACATCATCCAGATGGACTATGACCGAGTTGGAAAGCATATCCCAGAAGATATAATTTACAAAGTCTTGGAAAACGGCTGGGGCATTACAGAGCCCAAAGGGCATCACTAGATATTCATAGTGCCCAACCCTGGTGTTAAAAGCCGTCTTCCATTCGTTCCCCTCACAGATGCGAATCAGGTTATAAGCATCCCGCAGATCTAGTTTAGTAAATACCCTTGCTCCCCAAAGCCTATCGAAGAGCTCAGATATCAGGGGCAGGGGATATTAATTCTTAACGGTGATGGCTTTAAGACCCCTGTAGTCTATACATGGACGTAGTTCCCCGTTCTTCTTCTGCATGAAGAAGAACCCAGCCCCTGCAGGTGACACTGACTTCATAATGAATTACCTTAACAAATTTTCCTGGATGTACTGTGACATTGCCTCCGTCTCCGGGAGAGATAACGGATAGACTTGACCCCGGGGAGGCTTAGCACCAGGCAAGAGGTCTATAGGACAGTCATAGAGGTGGTGAGGCGGAAGGGTCTCCATAGCCTTTTTGGAGAACATGACAGCATAGGGCCAATATTGCTTGGGGAGAGAGGATAGATCTACGGGTATCTCGGTGGTAGCAACCTGAACACATTCCCTCTGACATCTACCCCCACAAGATTCACCCCATCCCAAAATTCTGCCTGTGGACCACTCAATATGGGGAGAGTGGTACCGAAGCCAAGGTATCCCTAACAGGACCTTATCAATTCCCTCAGGAATGACGAGCAGAGATATAATCTCCTGATGAAATGGCGACATGGACAGAGTGAAAGGGATGGTCTGGTGTGTTATCTGAGAGGGCAGAGTCGACCCATTCACCACTCATACGGCAACTGGTTGAGCTAGCATTACTAGGGGAATTGCGTGATGTTGGGCGAAGGGAGAAGACATAAAATTGCCCTCCGCCCCAGAATCCACACAGCTCTACCGAGTGGGAGAAAGAGCCTAAAGTAATTGTCCCCTTAAAGAACAATTTGGAGGCAAACGTCGCTGTGTCTAGTGTACCTCCACCTACCACCACTAGACGCTGACGTTTCCTCGACTGCTGGGGACATCTGGTAGCAAGATGTCCTGACTGCTGGCAAACATGACAGACTGTGAGTGCATGAGCGGTCCGGGACTTAGATCCCGCTCGTGACACTTCCATGGCCTCATGTGACTCAGGGACCAGGACTGAAGATTCCAAAGGTTTGGCGAAGGTGGGAGCCAGCTGAAACCTCTGCATACACTGGTCTCGCTCTAACCTCCGCTCGTGAAAACGGAGGTCAATACGAGTGGACACGTTTATTAACTCCTCCAGTGTGGCAGGAATCTCCCTAGTGGCCAGAGCGTCCTTCACGTGATCAGCCAGCCCCCTCCATAATATAGGGATAGGGGCTTTATCCGACAACTCCAGCTCAGATGCTAAGGTACGGAAGTGGACGGCAAAATGGCTGACCAAGGACGAGCCCTGAGTCAATGCCAACAGTTGGAGCGCCGCATCATGGGTGACTCGAGGTCCTAAAAAGACGTGTTTCAGAGTGCTCAGGAACAGCAGAGCACTCTGCACCACATGATCGCCACACTCCCACAGCGGCGTAGCCCACTCCAACGCCCTGTCCGACAGGACACTATAAATCCCACCTTTGCCCGCTCTGTGGGGAAACGTGCTGCCAGAAGCTCGAGATGTACAGAGCACTGGCTCACAAAACCCCTAAAAGATTTACTATCTCCAGAAAATTTCTCTGGTAATAATGTATGCACCGCAGATAAAAAATAATTTATTTAAAATAATAGTCAATACTATTCAAACATCAGCATATGACAATAAAATCGTATATTCCTCCTCTAGTGCAACAAAGAAACAAGATGAAACTAGTTATTAGTGTAAGCCAAACACCAGAACCATAGAAACCAATCCCAAGAAAGTACTAGCAAGGATATAAAATTAAGTACCGTACATACTCGAGTATAAGCCGACCCGAGTATAAGCCGACCCCCCTAATTTTGCTACAAAAAACTGGAACACTTAATGACTCGAATATAAGCCTAGGTAAATGTCAAAAGCAAAAATAGATACCAATAAAAGTAAAATTA
This sequence comes from Ranitomeya imitator, assembly GCF_032444005.1. Classification (NCBI taxonomy): domain Eukaryota; kingdom Metazoa; phylum Chordata; class Amphibia; order Anura; family Dendrobatidae; genus Ranitomeya; species Ranitomeya imitator. The sequence goes on along the minus strand of NC_091286.1, from coordinate 376,062,473 downwards.
ATTGAGACATCAGTAGGTTCAATGTTTTTGAATATCCATATTGAATCAGGAGCCCCATATAATGCTCCATAAAGTTTATGATATGCTCCATATTAAAATATGCCCCACATAATCCTGCATCAGGCTATGTGCACACTTTCAGGTTTTTTCGCATTTTTTTCATGTTTTTTCGCAGTAAAAACGCTATAAAAACTCATTAAAACGCATACATTATGTATCCTATCATTTAGAATGCATTCTGCATGTTTTGTTCACATGATGCGTTTTTTCCGCTAAAAACGCATCGCGGTAAGAAAAGCAGCATGTTCATTAATTTTGCGGATTTTCTGCGTTTTCCCCGCTATTCTATGCATTTGGGAAAAAACGCATAAAAACGCACAAAAAACGCGGTAAAATTACAGTAAAATCGCTGTAAAAAACGCATGCGGATTTCTGGCAGAAGTGTCCAGTTTTTGTCAGGAAAATTCCTGCAAGAAATCCTGACGTGTGCATATACCCTTAAGGTTAATAATGGCCCAATAAGATGTTCCATAGACACCTTTGCCCAATATAATGCTGCCCAAATGCTGATTATGGCCCCATAAGATGCACTGTTAGGGCTAGCGGAACGCACCAAATAATAAGACAGATAGAGTATGGTGCGTTCGCAGCCCGGGGTCCACCGTGCAGAGATGGAACCTGCTGCCAAGTAATGACGGACTATATGGCGGTACTCATAAGTATACACACGTGGGTTAAACTTCACCCAGCGTGAAGGAAGCGATCCTGTTGCGTCACAGGACCGCGGTACCGCACATAGAGCGCGAGCAAGTAGTCAGCGAACTCAACCCCAACTAGGATTAAAGTCCGATTAGACCCTTGCTGGCACAACACCGCAACTGGGTGTGTAAGGAAACTCAATAACAATTTTAAGGCACAAGAGTGCATGCGGTGCCGCACTGACGAACGCCACTAACCACCCAGGCTTGGGTAAGGAAAGCACAGAGGAAGTGCATGGCGCCGTACTGGCGGTCACAGCAACTGGACGCTGTAATGTGTGATTAGTGCTGTAGGCTAAGTCGGGCGCTAGATAGCAACCATACACCTTCCGCGAACAGACATTCAATAGGGTAGGGGTATCCAAGGACGACTTGCACTCACAACATACACACATTAACAATTGTACACTAGCGCATGGCCGTGCGGTCATGCTCAGTTTATATAGTTGCAGCACAGGAAGTGGCCACAGAAACTTTGCCCTTCCAAGACCTGCCAAGAGGACCAATAGAATGTGCTGCAGAGCCTGAGCACATGACCCTCGATCTCCAACGGGAGATCTTGCCCTGGCCATACTCAGTGTGTGCAGACAAGGACTTAGTCCCAGAGAAGTCCGCTCGCTGCTGACCAGCACTGACTTTAATGGCAGAAGCTGAAGAAGCAGCAGTAACTCTCAGTACAGAGTGAGACTGAGCAAGACGCTGGGACCGACGTCCTTGCTGAGCAGACTCCACTGCGGCTGGATGAGAATGGGAGACCGCAGCGGAGATGGCTCGAGATTCCCCCTGTGCAGAAGCGGGAACTCGAGACCTAACATTACCCCCCCTCCTAGGGCCCCCCCCCTCCTTGGGCCTCGCTACGCTCGAAGGCAGCAATGAGCTGTGGGGCCCGAATGTTTTCAGCAGGCTCCCATGACCTGTCCTCTGGGCCATAACCCTTCCAATCCACCAGATAGAACTTTTTGCCGCGTACCACCTTGCACCCCAAAATAGCGTTCACCTCGTAATCGTCCGTAGACGAACCCGATGTCCCAGCAGATGACTCGGAAAACCGGGACATGTATACGGGTTTCAAGAGGGACACATGAAAGGTGTCAGTGATACCCAAGCGTGGAGGAAGAGCCAAACGGTAGACCACAGGATTAACCCGTTCGAGAACCTTGTAGGGACCCAAGTAGCGAGGAGCAAACTTAGTGGACTCAACTCGCAGCCTGATGTTACGGGCGGAGAGCCACACCAAGTCGCCAGGAGCAAAGGTCGGAGTGGGGCGCCGATGAACATCGGCGGAGGACCTCATTCTCTCCTTGGAGGCCCGAATGGCATCCTGCGTGCGGTCCCAAATGTCCCGTGCCTCCACAGCCCAGTCTGCCACCTTGGAGTCAGCAGAAGACACAGGCATGGGCACAGGAACACGCTGATGCTGGCCGTAATTTAGGAGGAATGGAGTCTGACCGGTGGAGTCGGCTACGGCATTGTTAAGTGCAAACTCTGCCCACGGTAGCAAGGATGCCCAGTCATCCTGCCTGGCAGAAACAAAATGTCGTAAATATGTGACCAAGGTCTGGTTGGCCCTCTCTACCAACCCATTCGTCTCGGGATGATATGCCGAAGAGAGATTTAACTCAATACTGAGTAGACGACAAAGCTCTCTCCAGAATCGAGACGCAAACTGGGGACCCCGGTCACTAACAATTTTGTCTGGCATACCGCGTAGGCGAAAGATATGCTTGACGAACAAGACAGCCAACGCCCGTGCAGAAGGTAGCCGTGGAAGAGGCACCAAGTGCACCATTTTGGAAAAATGGTCGGTGATCACCCAGATAATGGTGCAGTTACGAGACTTGGGTAAGCCCACCACAAAGTCCATCCCGACCATCTCCCAGGGCCTGTCCGCCACCGGCAGAGGATAAAGCAAACCAGCTGGCCGTTGCCGAGGAGTCTTGTTCTTGGCGCAAGAGACACACGCCCGAACATACTCTGCGACATCACGAGCCATATGCGGCCACCAGTATGTCCTCGCCAGTAACTCAGATGTCCTTTTGGTACCAAAATGTCCACCCACCCTGGACGAGTGTGCCCAAGAGAGAACCTCCGGTCGCAAACTGGATGGAACAAAAGTCTTGCCCGGGGCCACCGTTCTCAAGCGAAACCGGGGCCACCGTTCTCAAGCTCTCGGTGGGGACAATAAGCCGAGGCTCCTCCTCTGCAGATGACACAACGGAGCGAGAGAGAGCGTCGGCCCGAATGTTCTTCTCCCCAGAAAGAAAATGGAGGGTGAAATGAAACCGGGAGAAGAATAAGAACCATCTGGCCTGGCGAGAATTCAACCGCTGGGCTGTCTGCAGGTACACCTAATTTTTATGGACTGTGAAGACTTGGAAGGGAAAACGTGCTCCCTCCAAGAGATGTCTCCACTCCGAGAAAGCCAACTTCATGGCTAGCAACTCCCTGTCCCCGATGGAATAATTCCTCTCTGCTGGTGAGAAGGTCTTGGAGAAAAAGAAGTAAGGATGCTTCTGACCTTGAGCATCCTTTTGGAAGAGGACTGCTCCAGCACCAACAGAAGAGGCATCCACCTCCATGATAAATGGCTTATCAACATCGGGGCGATGTAGGATGGGAGCGCTAGCGAAGTGTGACTTTATAGAGTTAAAGGCCTTGGAGACCTCCTCAGACCACAATTTGGGATTCGCCCCCTTCTTGGTGAGGGCAACCAAGGGAGCTACCAAAGTTGAGAAGTGCGGAATGAACTGGCGATAATTAATGAACCCCATAAAGCGCTGCACCGCTTTAAGAGAATGGGGTTCCTGCCAGTCCATCACAGCCTGCAGTTTAGCAGGATCCATAGCCAATCCCTGGGCAGAGATGATGTAGCCTAGGAAAGGTAAGGACTCCTGCCCAAACATACACTTCTCCAACTTGGCATAGAGGGAGTTTGCCCGTAGGAGGTCGAAGACTTTGCAAACATCTCTCCGGTGGGAGTCAATATCTGGAGAGTAGATGAGAATATCATCCAGATAGACTACGACCGAGGTGGAAAGCATATCCCGGAAGATATCGTTCACAAAGTCTTGGAAAACGGCCAAAGCATTACAGAGCCCGAAGGGCATCACCAGATATTCATAGTGCCCATCCCTGGTGTTAAAAGCCGTCTTCCATTCGTCCCCCTCACGGATGCGAATCAGGTTGTAAGCACCCCGCAGATCTAGTTTAGTAAATACCCTTGCTCCCCGAAGCCTATCGAAGAGCTCAGATATCAAGGGCAAAGGATACTTATTTTTAACGGTGATGGCGTTAAGACCCCTGTAGTCTATGCATGGACATAGTTCCCCATTCTTCTTCTGCACGAAGAAGAACCCTGCCCCAGCAGGTGACACTGACTTCCTAATGAATCCTCTTGCCAGATTTTCCTGGATGTACTGTGACATTGCCTCCGTCTCCGGGAGAGATAGCGGATAGACTCGACCCCGGGGAGGCTCAGCACCAGGCAAGAGATCAATAGGACAGTCATAGGGGCGATGGGGCGGAAGGATCTCCGCCGCCTTTTTGGAGAACACGTCTGCATAAGACCAATACTGCTTGGGGAGAGAGGAAAGATCTGCGGGTACCTCAGTAGTAGCAACCTGAACGCACTCCCTCTGACACCTACCCCCACAAGATTCGGCCCATCCCAGGATTCTGCCAGAGGACCACTCGATATGAGGAGAGTGGTACCGTAGCCAAGGTATTCCCAACAGGACCTCATCAATTCCCTCAGGAATGATGAGCAGAGATATAATCTCCTGATGAGATGGCGACATGGACAGAGTAAAAGGGATGGTCTGGTGTGTTATCTGTGAGGGCAGTGTCGACCCATTCACCACTCGTACCGTTACTGGTTGAGCTAGCATAACCAGGGGTATTGCGTGACGTTGGGCGAAGGCAGAAGACATAAAATTGCCCTCCGCCCCAGAATCCACGCAGAGCTCTACCGAGTGGGAGAATGAGCCTATAGTAATTGTCCCCTTAAAGGACAATTTAGAGGCAAACGTCGCCGTGTCTAGTGCACCTCCACCTACTACCACTAGACGCTGACGTTTCCTCGACCACTGAGAACATCTGGTGGCTAGATGTCCTGACTGCTGGCATACATGACAGACCTTGAGTGCACCTGCGGTCCGGGACTTAGATCCCGCTTGTGACACTTCCCTGGCCTCATGTGACTCAGGAACCAGGACCAGAGGTTTGGCGAAGGTAGGAGCCAGCCGAAACCTCTGCCTACACTGGACTCGCTCTAACCTCCGCTCGTTAAAACGGAGGTCAATTCGAGTGGAGACAGTTATTAACTCCTCCAGTGTGGCAGGAATCTCCCTAGTGGCCAGAGCGTCCTTAACGTGGTCAGCCAGCCCCCTCCAAAATACAGGTCCTTCTCAAAAAATTAGCATATAGTGTTAAATTTCATTATTTACCATAATGTAATGATTACAATTAAACTTTCATATATTATAGATTCATTATCCACCAACTGAAATTTGTCAGGTCTTTTTTTGTTTTAATACTGATGATTTTGGCATACAACTCCTGATAACCCAAAAAACCTGTCTCAATAAATTAGCATATTTCACCCATCCAATCAAATAAAAGTGTTTTTTAATAACAAACAAAAAAACCAACAAATAATAATGTTCAGTTATGCACTCAATACTTGGTCGGGAATCCTTTGGCAGAAATGACTGCTTCAATGCGGCGTGGCATGGAGGCAATCAGCCTGTGACACTGCTGAGATGTTATGGAGGCCCAGGATGCTTCAATAGCGGCCTTAAGCTCATCCAGAGTGTTGGGTCTTGCGTCTCTCAACTTTCTCTTCACAATATCCCACAGATTCTCTATGGGGTTCAGGTCAGGAGAGTTGGCAGGCCAATTGAGCACAGTAATACCATGGTCAGTAAACCATTTACCAGTGGTTTTGGCACTGTGAGCAGGTGCCAGGTCGTGCTGAAAAATGAAATCTTCATCTCCATAAAGCATTTCAGCCGATGGAAGCATGAAGTGCTCCAAAATCTCCTGATAGCTAGCTGCATTGACCCTGCCCTTGATGAAACACAGTGGACCAACACCAGCAGCTGACATGGCACCCCACACCATCACTGACTGTGGGTACTTGACACTGGACTTCAGGCATTTTGGCATTTCCTTCTCCCCAGTCTTCCTCCAGACTCTGGCACCTTGATTTCCGAATGACATGCAAAATTTGCTTTCATCAGAAAAAAGTACTTGGGACCACTTAGCAACAGTCCAGTGCTGCTTCTCTGTAGCTCAAAAGTGGCTTTACCTGGGGAATGCGGCACCTGTAGCCCATTTCCTGCACACGCCTGTGCACGGTGGCTCTGGATGTTTCCACACCAGACTCAGTCCACTGCTTCCTCAGGTTCCCCAAGGTCTGGAATCGGTCCTTCTCCACAATCTTCCTCAGGGTCCGGTCTCCTCTTCTCGTTGTACAGCGTTTTCTGCCACATTGTTTCCTTCCAACAGACTTACCATTGAGGTACCTTGATACAGCACTCTGGGAACAGCCTATTTGTTGAGAAATTTCTTTCTGGGTCTTACCCTCTTGCTTGAGGGTGTCAATGATGGCCTTCTTGACATCTGTCAGGTCGCTAGTCTTACCCATGATGGGGGTTTTGAGTAATGAACCAGGCAGGGAGTTTATAAAAGCCTCAGGTATCTTTTGCATGTGTTTAGAGTTAATTAGTTGATTCAGAAGATTAGGGTAATAGGTCGTTTAGAGAACCTTTTCTTGATATGCTAATTTATTGAGACAGGTTTTTTGGGTTATCAGGAGTTGTATGCCAAAATCATCAGTATTAAAACAATAAAAGACCTGACAAATTTCAGTTGGTGGATAATGAATCTATAATATATGAAAGTTTAATTGTAATCATTACATTATGGTAAATAATGAAATTTAACACTATATGTTAATTTTTTGAGAAGGACCTGTATGGGGATAAGAGCTTTATCCGACCAATCCAGCTCAGAAGCTAAAGTGCGGAATTGGACGGCAAAATGACTGACCAAGGACTCACCCTGAGTTAATGCCAGCAGTTGGAGCGCAGTATCATGGGTGACTCGAGGTCCTAAAAAGACCTGTTTCAGAGTGCTCAGAAACAGCGGAGCACTCTGCACCACATGATCGCCACGCTCCCACAGCGGCGTAGCCCATTCCAACGCCCTGTCCGACAAGAGAGACACTATAAATCCCACCTTAGCCCGCTCTGTGGGAAAACGTGCAGCCAGGAGCTCGAGGTGAATAGAGCACTGACTCACAAATCCCCTACAAAATTTGCTATCACCAGAAAATTTTTCTGGCAGCGGGAGGCGAGAAAATGTCGGAGCAGGGGTGGCAATGGACAGGGTTGCTGCAGCAACGCTAGCAGCCTGTACAGCAACTGCGGTAACATCCACAGCTGAGGTTGCGCTCTCAAGAGCCGCCAACCTACCCTCCAGCTGCTGGATATACCGCAAGGATTGCTGTTTGTCCGTCATTACTAGCCAGACCCTGGCGCTAGTGTAATGTTAGGGCTAGCGGAACGCACCAAATAATAAGACAGATAGAATATAGTGCGTTCGCAGCCCGGGGTCCACCGTGCAGAGATGGAACCTGCTGCCAAGTAATGACGGACTATATGGCGGTACTCATAAGTATACACACGTGGGTTAAACTTCACCCAGCGTCACAGGACCGCGGTACCGCACATAGAGCGCGAGCAAGTAGTCAGCGAACTCAACCCCAACTAGGATTAAAGTCCGATTAGACCCTTGCTGGCACAACACCGCAACTGGGTGTGTAAGGAAACTCAATAACAATTTTAAGGCACAAGAGTGCATGCGGTGCCGCACTGACGAACGCCACTAACCACCCAGGCTTGGGTAAGGAAAGCACAGAGGAAGTGCACGGCGCCGTACTGGCGGTCACAGCAACTGGACGCTGTAATGTGTGATTAGTGCTGTAGGCTAAGTCGGGCGCAAGATAGCAACCATACACCTTCCGCGAACAGACATTCAATAGGGTAGGGGTATCCAAGGACGACTTGCACTCACAACATACACACATTAACAATTGTACACTAGCGCATGGCCGTGCGGTCATGCGCAGTTTATATAGTTGCAGCACAGGAAGTGGCCACAGAAACTTTGCCCTTCCAAGACCTGCCAAGAGGACCAATAGAATGTGCTGCAGAGCCTGAGCACATGACCCTCGATCTCCAACGGGAGATCTTGCCCTGGGCATGCTCAGTGTGTGCAGACAAGGACTTAGTCCCAGAGAAGTCCGCTCGCTGCTGACCAGCACTGACTTTAATGGCAGAAGCTGAAGAAGCAGCAGTAACTCTCAGTACAGAGTGAGACTGAGCAAGACGCTGGGACCGACGTCCTTGCTGAGCAGACTCCACTGCGGCTGGATGAGAATGGGAGACCGCAGCGGAGATGGCTCGAGATTCCCCCTGTGCAGAAGCGGGAACTCGAGACCTAACATGCTCCATAAAGATATTTGCCCCATATAGTGCTGCACAAACCTTGATCATGGCACTATAAGATGCCCCATACAGACACTTGCCCCATATAGTGCTGCACAAACTTTATGGCCCCAAATAGTGCTGCACAAATGTTATGGCCCCATAGATGCTCCATACAAACACTTGCCCCATATAGAGCTGCACAAACGTTATGGCCCCATATAGTGCTGCACAAACGTTATGGTCCCATATAGTGCTGCACAAACGTTATGGCCCCATAGATGCTCCATACAGACACTTGCCACATTTGCTGTTGCTGCCATGAAAGAAATAAATCGCATACTCACCTCTCCGTCGCTCAGGCTCCCGGCACTTTCAATAGTCACCTGCTCCTTGTTCCGGCGCCACTCCATCTTCTGCGTTTACTGCACTGACGTTCAGGCAGTGGGCGCGCACTAACCATGTCACCGCGCCCTCTGAACTGAGCGTCACTGCTGAAGACAAAAAGGCGCCTGGAACGGGGAGCAGGTGAATATCACGCAGCGCTCCCCCTCCCCGTTATACTCACCTGCTCCTGGCTGTGCAGTCCCTGCTTCCCCGACGCTGCAGCTTCATCCTGTTCTGAGCGGTCACCGTTACCGCTCATTACAGTAATGAATATGCGGCTCCACCTCTAAGGGAGGTGGATCCGCATATTCCTTACTGTAACGAGCGGTACCATGTGACCGCTCAGTACAGGAATAAGCTGCCCGCGCCGGGGAAGCCAGGGATATGCAGGGACCGCACCAGGAGTAGGTGAGAATAATTAGACAGCCCCCGCTCCCCCTCCCCTGCCGACCCCTGGGTATGACTCGAGTATAAGCCGAGAGAGGGACTTTCAGCCCAAAAAAGTGGGCTGAAAATCTCGGCTTATACTCGAGTATATACGGTATACTTTATTTGCAACAATTAAAATATAACATACAGTGTGCACATATATTAGGACAGAAAATTAAAAATATATATATCTAAAATCATAAATTGAAACCTAGATAGGAGTGAGGGGCACCCATAAGGTATATAGAAAAATATTTACAGATATCTATATACAGATATCAGGTGGATCTCCAATAAAAATAAATATAAGGGTATGTTCACACGTTCAGGATTTCCATCCTTTTTTTTTCAGGACAGTTTTTTTTTAAAACTGCAGCTCTTGGCAGAAAACGCAGGTCCTTTTTTTGGTCCTTTTTTTGTCCTTTTTTTATGCGTTTTTTGATGCGTTTTTTTTTATGCGTTTTTTTATCCTTTTTTTATGCAGTTTTCTATGCAGAGACTGTGTGTTTCCTAGGAAGCTTTTTAGGGCTAAAATGGCTGAAAATACCCTAACCCTACCCCTAACCCTACCCCTAACCCTACCCCTAACCCTACCCCTAACCCTACCCCTAACCCTAACCCTACCCCTAACCCTACCCCTAACCCTACCCCTACCCCTATTCTAACCTTAGTGAAAAAAAAAAAAAAATTCTTAATTTTTTTATTGTCCCTACCAATGGGGGTGACAAAGTGGGGGGGGTGTCATTTACTATTTTTTTATTTTGATCACTGAGATAGGTTATATCTCAGTGATCAAAATGCACTTTGGAGCGAATCTGCCGGCCGGCAGATTCGGCGGGCGCACTGCGCATGCGCCCGCCATTTTGCAAGAAGGCGGCGCCCAGGGAGAAGACGGCCGGACGGACACCGGGACGCCGGGTAAGTATAAGGGGGGGAGATTAGGGCACGGGGGGGGGCATCGGAGCACTGGGGGGGGCATCGGAGCACGGGGGGGGCATCGGAGCACGGGGGGGCGGGATCGGAGCACGGGGGGGCAACCACACTCCGCCCACGCACTTCCGCCCGCTCCCCCGCACTTCCTGCTGCAGCGGTTCTGCACATCAAATCGCAGTAAAACCCGCAGATATATTTTTGATCTGCGGGTTTTACTGCGATTTTGACCTCACAATGGAGGTCTATGGGTGCAGAACCGCTGCGGTTCAGGAAAAAGAAGTGACATGCTCCTTCTTTTTTGCCGCAGCTATTCTGCGCGGCTTTTTAAACGAAATTACGGATCATGTGCACAGCAGTGACTGTTTTCCATAGGGTTACATTGTTATGTACCCTGCATGGAAAACAGCTGCGGAACCGCAGCGGCAAAACCGCTGCGGTTCCGCAGTAAAAAACGCACTGTGTGAACATGGCCTAAGTGATCCTATTGACCCCTAAATTGGCAAAGGGATCATATATATTTTTAATTTTCTGTCCTAATATACAGTGGGGCAAAAAAGTATTTAGTCAGTCAGCAATAGTGCAAGTTCCACCACTTAAAAAGATGAGAGGCGTCTATAATTTACATCATAGGTAGACCTCAACTATGGGAGACAAACTGAGAAAAAAAAAATCCAGAAAATTACATTGTCTATTTTTTATCATTTTATTTGCATATTATGGTGGAAAATAAGTATTTGGTCAGAAACAAACAATCAAGATTTCTGGCTCTCACAGACCTGTAACTTCTTCTTTAAGAGTCTCCTCTTTCCTCCACTCATTACCTTTAGTAATTGCACCTGTTTAAACTTGTTATCAGTATAAAAAGACACCTGTGCACACCCTCAAACATTCTGACTCCAAACTCCACTATGGTGAAGACCAAAGAGCTGTCAAAGGACACCAGAAACAAAATTGTAGCCCTGCACCAGGCTGGGAAGACTGAATCTGCAATAGCCAACCAGCTTGGAGTGAAGAAATCAACAGTGGGAGCAATAATTAGAAAATGGAAGACATACTACACCACTGATAATCTCCCTCGATCTTGGGCTCCACGCAAAATCCCACCCCGTGGGGTCAGAATGATCACAAGAACGGTGAGCAAAAATCCCAGAACCACGCGGGGGGACCTAGTGAATGAACTGCAGAGAGCTGGGACTAATGTAACAAGGCCTACCATAAGTAACACACTACGCCACCATGGACTCAGATCCTGCAGTGCCAGACGTGTCCCACTGCTTAAGCCAGTACATGTCCGGGCCCGTCTGAAGTTTGCTAGAGAGCATTTGGATGATCCAGAGGAGTTTTGGGAGAATGTCCTATGGTCTGATGAAACCAAACTGGAACTGTTTGGTAGAAACACAACTTGTCGTGTTTGGAGGAAAAAGAATACTGAGTTGCATCCATCAAACACCATACCTACTGTAAAGCATGGTGGTGGAAACATCATGCTTTGGGGCTGTTTCTCTGCAAAGGGGCCAGGACGACTGATTCGGGTACATGAAAGAATGAATGGGGCCATGTATCGTGAGATTTTGAGTGCAAACCTCCTTCCATCAGCAAGGGCATTGAAGATGAAATGTGGCTGGGTCTTTCAACATGACAATGATCCAAAGCACACCGCCAGGGCAACGAAGGAGTGGCTTTGTAAGAAGCATTTCAAGGTCCTGGAGTGGCCTAGCCAGTCTCCAGATCTCAACCCTATAGAAAACCTTTGGAGGGAGTTGAAAGTCCGTGTTGCCAAGCGAAAAGCCAAAAACATCACTGCTCTAGAGGAGATCTGCATGGAGGAATGGGCCAACATACCAACAACAGTGTGTGGCAACCTTGTGAAGACTTACAGAAAACGTTTGACCTCTGTCATTGCCAACAAAGGATATATTACAAAGTATTGAGATGAAATTTTGTTTCTGACCAAATACTTATTTTCCACCATAATATGCAAATAAAATCATAAAAAAACAGACAATGTGATTTTCTGGATTTTTTTTTCTCAGTTTGTCTCCCATAGTTGAGGTCTACCTATGATGTAAATTACAGACGCCTCTCATCTTTTTAAGTGGTGGAACTTGCACTATTGCTGACTGACTAAATACTTTTTTGCCCCACTGTACGTACACACTGTATGTTATATTTTAATTGTTGCAAATAAAGTATATTTAATTTTATATCCTTGCTAGTACTTTCTTGGGATTGGCTTCCATGGTTTTAGTGTGTTGGCTTACACTGGTTTGTTTATCTCCCGCTGCTGGCACATTGCACTTTTTGTATTTTGCACACCGTTACCCTATTAGCGGTGCTTTGTGATTAGATTTACTTGATCACGCTTTGATCTATTTATTTTTGTATTACACCCTGCAAAATGTTACCCCATATATGGGTTTTTGTCTGCTTGATCACGTTTCTATATTGATGTGCTCAGTGAGATATATGATCCCTTTGCCAATTTAGGGGTCAATAGGATCACTTATATGTATTTTTATTGTAGATCCGCCTGATATCTGTATATAGATATCTTTATATATTTTTCTATATACCTTTTGGGTGCCCTTCACTCCTATCTAGGTTTCAATTTATGATTTTAGATATATTTTTAATTTTCTGTCCAAATATATGCGCACACTGTATGTTATATTTTAATTGTTGCAAATAAAGTATATTTAATGTTATATCCTTGCTAGTACTTTCTTGGGATTGGCTTCCATGGTTCTGTTGTTTGGCTTTCAGAAAATTTCTCTGGCAGCGGGAGGCGAGAAAGAGTCGGAACAGGGGTGGCAGTGGACAAGGTTGCTGCAGCCACGCTAGCAGCCTGAACAGCAACTGCGGTAACATCTACTGCTGAGATTGAGCGCTCGAGAGCCACCAACCTACCCTTCAGCTGCTGGATGCACGCAAAGATTGCTGTTTATCCGCCATTCACTAGCCAGACCCTGGTGCGAGTATTATGTTAGGGTTTGGCGGAATGCACCAAATATATATTTATAGAGTAATAGGTGTGTTCGCAACCCGGGGTCCACCGTGCAGGAGTAAAACCCGCTGCTAGTAACTGACTGTACTATATGGCGGTATAGGTGAACTCTGTTACTTCACAGAGTCACTTAAAACAAGAGAACGCTGTGCCCTGTTAACCTCACAGAGGAACACAGCTACCAAATAGAGCGAACAGTGGTCATGCAGTCAGAATAGCACACGCAAAACTCCTCACCGGAGGTGCCAGTATTCTAGGGGCTTATTTCAGTCGGGCCCTGAATCCACTGACACAAAACTCCTCACCGGAGGTGCCGGTATTCTATGGGCTTATTTCAGCCGAACCCTGAAACCACTTATATATGACCACTCTGGCGCAGAACACATAACTTAGTTGATACTAGCGCATAGATGTGCGGCCATGCGAGCCGTTTATAGCTGCAGCAACTACAGGACCTTCCTAGAGGACCAATGGGAGCTGCTACAGTACCTGAGCCACTTCAGGACCTTCCTAGAGGACCAAAGGGAGCTGCTGTAGTACCTGAGCATGTGACCTTCGATCTCCAATGAGAGGACTTACCCTGGGCATGCTCAGAAGGGAAAAAGCAGGACTTAGTCCCAGAGATGTCTGCTTGCCGCTGACCAGTACTGGCTACAATGGCTGAGCCTGGAAAGGCAGCAGTAAACATCTGCACCGTATCAGGCTGAGCCAGACGCTGGGACCGATGTCTCCGCTGAGCAGACTCCACTGCGGCTGGAGAAGAATGGGAGACCGCAGCGGAGATGGTTCGAGATTCCCCCTGTGCAGAGGTGGGAACTTGACCCCTAACACCCCATTTCTTAATATAGTGTATTGCCCACTCTAACATCAATGACAGCTTGATGTCTGTTGTGTAGCATGCATTAGGTTGACATTTGTTGCATTGTGTAGAGTGCATGAGGTTGGTATATACAAGTTTTGTAGTTTACATTAAGTTGGCATATGTGAATAATGTAGAGTGCATCAAGTCGCAATACATGAGTTTCATAGAGTGCATCAGGTTGGCATATGCGATTTATATAGAATGCATCAGGGTGGCATACACGAATTATGTAAGTCAGAAATGAAATTATTAGTTCATGGCTGTGTGGTAGTTTGAAGCATTCTTTTATACTCGGGGCAGGTGTCACATTCATAAGTTGTGTACTTTCTTATCCCCCCTTTGTAATACACTCAATACCTTTTTTTGCAACCTTCCTTTATTTATGGTTTCAGCGACATCACCTGAGAAATTATGCCCTGCTCCTTCCTGATTTCCAAATATTAGGGCCTTGATCATTACTTCCTGGAGTTGAAGGAATGTACCTGTTTTGACAAAAGCGTTAAAGGCCCACTGTCACCCCCTCCAGCCGTTATAAACTAAAAGAGCCACCTTGTGCAGCAGTAAAGCTGCATTCTAACGAGGTGGCTCTTTTAGTTTTTTGTTCATGTATTCCCAAAATAAAGCGCTTTGAAATTTATCCAAAATACCTCTCTTTGTCCATGGAGGCGGGTCCTCACTCCCCAGCTTGAACCGGTACTCTGCCGTCACTCCAATCTTCAGGGGCTTTCGGCGCCGCCCCCTCCGCGCTGTTTTCGCTTCAAAACCGGCGCCTGCGCTGTGTACAACTGTGTGGGGCAGGCGCAGTAAGCTCTGGCCTTCTGACGTCCCAGCCAGGCTTGCAGACTGCGCCTGTGCGGGCAGTGCGGCCACCCACCTTGGGAATCCCAGCCCCGCAGTGTGTTATGCATAATGCACAGTGCGGGGCTAGGATTCCTGGGCATGCACTGTTATGACCTGGTGGTCAGGACAATAATGGACCTGGTGGTTAAGAGCACACGGAATGACCTGATAGTTACTGATAATATAGGACGAGCTCTGGGACGTGGGAACTCTGCTGACCGCAATCCCTAATCCTATCAACCACACTAGAAATAGCCGTGGATTGCTCCTAACGCTCCCTATGCAACTCGGCACAGCCTAAGGAACTAGCTAGCCCTAAAGATAGAAAAATAAAGCCTACCTTGCCTCAGAGAAATTCCCCAAAGGAAAAGGCAGCCCCCCACATATAATGACTGTGAGTAAAGATGAAAATACAAACACAGAGATGAAATAGATTAAGCAAAGTAAGGCCCGACTTACTGAACAGACTGAGGATAGGAAAGGTAGCTTTGCGGTCAGCACAAAAACCTACAAAAAGACCACGCAGAGGGCGCAAAAAGACCCTCCGCACCGACTCACGGTGCGGAGGCGCTCCCTCTGCGTCCCAGAGCTTCCAGCAAGCAAGACAACAATCAAAATAGCAAGCTGGACAGAAAAATAGCAAACCAGAGAAAAACAAGCAGTCACTTAGCTTCTGCTGGGAAGACAGGTCACAAGAACGATCCAGGAGTGAACTAGACCAATACTGGAACATTGACAGGTGGCATGGAGCAAAGATCTAAGTGGAGTTAAATAGAGCAGCCAGCTAACGAATTAACCTCGTCACCTGTGGAAGGAAACTCAGAAACACCCACAGCCACCAGAGAAAGTCCATGGACAGAATCAGCCGAAGTACCATTCATGACCACAGGAGGGAACCCGACAACAAAATTCACAACAATGCATACTGCGTGTGTCAGCCTGTCACCCAGGTCCCACACCTTACAGCGTCTGTATATTCAGCTGATCGTGCCTCCTCCTAGCAATCGCCGGGAAAGAATTGCTAGGAGAAGGCACGATTAGCTGAATATACAGACGCTGTAAGGCGGGGGACCTGGGTGACAGGCTGACACACGCAGTGAGCATGCCCAGAAATCCTAGCCAGGGCTGGGATTCCCAAGGTGGGTGGCAGCACTGCCCGCACAGGCGCAGTCTGCAAGCCTGGCTGGGACGTCAGACGGCCCCACACAGTTGTACACAGCGCAGGCGCAGGTTTTGAAGCGAAAACAGCGCGGAGGGGGCGGCGCCGAAAGCCCCTGAAGATTGGAGTGACTGCAGAGTCCCGGTTCAAGCTGGGGAAAGAGGGCCCTCCTCCATGGACAAAGAGAGGTATTTTGGATAAATTTCAAAGCGCTTTATTTTGGGAATACATGAACAAAAAACTAAAAGAGCCACCTTGTTAGAATGCAGCATTACTGCTGCACAAGGTGGCTCTTTTAGTTTATAACGGCTGGAGGGGGGTGACAGTGGCCCTTTAAACAATGCCATCTGTACGATGTGCACAGCTGGCTTTTTGTACCACACCTTAGCTTTCCCATGGTACTGTAGGGCTGAAGGACTTGATCAGAGAACTAAACTTTCCATATATTTTTATTGTACCCCAGGACAGTTTGGTTTGGTGACCTGTGTAGAGAAACCTCATATAGCAGTGGGGGTGCTGCCATCACCATGTATGATGGTCAAGAAAAGGACATCCCTCTTGTTCTTGTATTTGACCACCAGCATGTTGTCACTACACTGGGCTCTGCTCTCACCCTTTCTGAGCAGCTGCCCAATTAGCATCTTAGAGATGCCTCATGCTGAGGTAGCTCTGACATAGAGGGATTGGGATGCTGGTATAAAAGTTATCAGTAGAGGAGATAACCTTGATCCAGCAGTGGGTGAACCAATTCCCACACAATTTTCCCACTCACTGCCAGGACAGGGAGGTTCTCTCGCACAGCTAATAGAGTTTAATTCCGCACCTGGCCCTCTTACTGAACAGATATAGTTGGAATTTGAGCCTCCCCCTGAAATGTATTAGGGACTCATCTGTTGTGAATTCTGTTGTCGAACTCCCTCCTGTGGTCGTGAATGGTACTTCGGCGAGTTCTGTCTATGGGCTCCCTCTGGTGGCTATGAGTGAAGCTGCTGCTTCTGAGGTTCCTTACACAGGTGACGTGGTTTATCCTTTGGTAGGCTTCTCTATTTAACTCCACTCAGATCGTTACTCCATGCCAGCTGTCAATGTTTTAGCATTGGTTCAGTTCGCTCCTGGATCTGCCTGGTGACCTGTCTTCTCCTGCAGAAGCTATGTTCCTTATTGTTATTTTTGCTCATTGTTTCTTTGTCCAGCTGGTTATCCTGATTTTGTCTTGCTAGCTGGAAGCTCTGGGATGCAGAGTGGCACCCCCGCACCGTGAGTCGGTGCGGAGGACCCTTTTGCACAATCTGTGTGGTCTTTTGTAGGTTTTTGTGCTGACCGCAAAGATTCCTTTCCTATCCTCTGTCTATTTAGTAAGTCTGGCCTCCCTTTGCTGAAACCTATTTCATTTCTGCGTTTGTGACTTTCATCTTTACTCACAGTCATTATATGTGGGTGGCTGCCTATTCCTTTGGGGAATTTCTCTGAGGCAAGGTAGGCTTTATTTTCTATCTCTAGGGCTAGCTAGCTCTGAGGCTGTGACGAGGCGCCTAGGGAGCGTCAGGAGCGCTCCACGGCTATTTTTAGTGTGTGCGATGGGATTAGGGCTTGCGGTCAGCAGAGCTCCCACATCCCAGAGCTTGTCTTGTATGAGTTTAACTATCAGGTCGGGTGCTCCTAACCACCAGGTCATAACAGTACAGCTGGCCCAAAGTATTAATGCATCTCAATAGAGGGATAAGAGGACTTCTGAGACCATTTTTTTTTCTTTGCACTGTGTTTTGTCTTTCTTTTCCCCTAGACCTTTGGGTGGTTCAGGACACAGGTGTAGAGATGGACATTCAGGGTCTATCCTCTTGTGTGGATCATCTCACTGCAAGGGTACAAAACATTCAAGATTTTTTGGTTCAGAATCCTATGTTAGAGCCTAGAATTCCTATTCCTGATTTATTTTCTGGGGATAGATCTAGATTCTTGAATTTCAAAAATAATTGTAAACTGTATCTAGCTTTGAAACCCCGCTCCTCTGGTGACCCCGTTCAACAAGTAAAAATCATAATTTCTTTTTTGCGTGGTGACCCTCAAGACTGGGCATTTTCCCTTGCGCCAGGAGATCCTGCATTGCGAGATGTAGATGCGTTTTTTCTGGCGCTTGGATTGCTTTATGATGAACCAAATTCAGTGGATCAGGCAGAGAAAATCTTGCTGGCTTTGTGTCAGGGTCAGGATGAAGCGGAGGTGTACTGTCAGAAGTTTAGAAAGTGGTCTGTGCTTACTCAGTGGAATGAATGTGCCCTGGCGGCAATTTTCAGAAAGGGTCTTTCTGAAGCCCTTAAGGATGTCATGGTGGGATTTCCCACGCCTGCTGGTCTGAATGAGTCTAAGTCCTTGGCCATTCAGATCGATCGGTGCATGCGTGAGCGCAAAGCTGTGCACCATCTGGCGGTATTCTCTGAGCATAGGCCTGAGCCTATGCAATGTGATAGGACTTTGACTAGAGCTGAACGGCAAGAACACAGACGTCAGAATGGGCTGTGTTTTTACTGTGGTGAATCCACTCATGCTATCTCCGATTGTCCTAAGCGCACTAAGCGGTTCGCTAGGTCTGCCACCATTGGTACGGTACAGTCTAAATTTCTTTTGTCCGTTACTCTGATTTGCTGTCTGTCGTCCTATTCTGTAATGGCATTTGTGGATTCAGGCGCTGCCCTGAATTTGATGGACTTGGAGTTTGCAGGCGCTGTGGTTTTTTCTTGGAGCCCTTGCAGTATCCTATTCCATTGAGAGGAATTGATGCTACGCCTTTGGCCAAGAATAAGCCTCAGTACTGGACTCAATTGACCATGTGCATGGCTCCTGCACATCAGGAGGATATTCGCTTTTTGGTGTTGCATAATCTGCATGATGTGGTCGTTTTGGGGTTGCCATGGCTACAGGTCCATAATCCAGTGTTGGATTGGAAATCTATGTCTGTGTCCAGCTGGCGTTGTCAGGGGGTACATGGTGATGTTCCATTGCTGTCAATTTCGCCTTCCACTCCTTCTGAAGTCCCTGAGTTTTTATCAGATTACCGGGATGTATTTGAAGAGCTTGCAGAAGTTCCTGGGCTTTGCTAATTTTTATCGTCGCTTCATCGCTAATTTTTCCAGTATTGCTAAACCGTTGACTGATTTGACCAAGAAAGGTGCTGATGTGGTCAACTGGTCCTCTGCGGCTGTAGCGGCTTTTCAGGAGTTGAAGCGTCGTTTTGCTTCTGCCCCTGTGTTGTGCCAGCCAGATGTTTCGCTCCCTTTTCAGGTGGAGGTTGATGCTTCTGAAATTGGAGCAGGGGCTGTTTTGTCGCAAAGAAGTTCTGATGGCTCGGTGATGAAACCCTGTGCCTTCTTTTCTAGAAAATTCTCGCCTGCTGAGCGCAATTATGATGTGGGCAATCGGGAGTTGTTGGCCATGAAGTGGGCATTCGAGGAGTGGCGACATTGGCTTGAAGGAGCTAAACATCGCGTGGTGGTCTTGACGGATCACAAGAATTTGACTTATCTCGAGTCTGCCAAACGGTTGAATCCTAGACAGGCTCGATGGTCGCTCTTTTTCTCCCGTTTTGATTTTGTGGTTTCATACCTTCCGGGATCTAAGAATGTGAAGGCTGATGCCCTGTCAAGGAGTTTTGTGCCTGACTCTCCGGGTGTTCCGGAGCCAGCGGGTATTCTTAAAGAAGGGGTAATTTTGTCTGCCATTTCCCCTGATTTGCGGCGTGTGCTGCAAAAATATCAGGCTGATAGACATGAGCGTTGTCCTACGGAGAAACTGTTTGTCCCTGATAGATGGACTGGTAGAGTTATCTCGGAGATTCATTGTTCAGTATTGGATGGTCATCCTGGAATCTTTGGTACCAGAGATTTGGTGGCTAGATCTTTTTGGTGGCCTTCTTTGTCACGGGATGTGCGTTCTTTTGTGCAGTTCTGTGGGATTTGTGCTCGGGCTAAGCCCTGCTATTCTCGTGCCAGTGGGTTGCTTTTGCCCTTGTCGATTCCGAAGAAGCCCTGGACGCATATTTCCATGGATTTTATTTCTGATCTCCGTGTTTCTCAAAAGATGTCGGTCATTTGGGTGGTTTGTGATCGCTTCTCTAAGATGGTCCATTTGGTACCCTTATCTAAACTGCCTTCCTCCTCTGATTTGGTGCCATTGTTTTTCCAGCATGTGGTTCGTTTGCATGGCATTCCGGAGAACATCGTCTCGGACAGAGGTTCCCAGTTTGTTTCGAGGTTTTGGCGGTCCTTTTGCGCTAAGGTGGGCATTGATTTGTCTTTTTCTTCGGCTTTCCATCCTCAGACTAATGGCCAAACCGAACGAACTAATCAGACTTTGGAGACATATCTGAGATGCTTTGTTTCTGCTGATCAGGATGATTGGGTGTCCTTCTTGCCTTTGGCTGAGTTCGCCCTTAATAATCGGGCCAGCTCGGCTACTTTAGTTTCTCCTTTTTTCTGCAATTCTGGTTTCCATCCTCGTTTCTCTTCAGGGAAGGTTGAGCCTTCGGACTGTCCTGGTGTGGATGCGGTGGTGGACAGGTTGCAGCAGATTTGGACTCATGTGGTGGACAATTTGACATTGTCCCAGGAGAAGGCTCAACGTTTCGCTAACCGTCGGTGTTGTGTTGGTCCCCGACTTCGTGTTGGGGATTTGGTTTGGTTGTCATCTCGTCACGTTCCTATGAAGGTTTCCTCTCCTAAGTTTAAGCCTCGTTTCATTGGACCATATAAGATTTCTGAGGTTCTTAATCCTGTGTCATTTCGTTTGGACCTTCCAGCTTCTTTTGCCATCCATAATGTGTTCCATACGTCGTTGTTGCGGAGATACGTGGCGCCTATGGTTCCCTCCGTTGATCCTCCTGCCCCGGTGTTGGTCGAGGGGGAGTTGGAGTATGTGGTGGAGAAGATTTTGGATTCTCGTGTTTTGAGACGGAAACTCCAGTACCTGGTCAAGTGGAAGGGTTATGGTCAAGAAGATAATTCCTGGGTTTTTGCCTCTGATGTTCATGCTGCCGATCTTGTTCGTGCCTTTCATTTGGCTCATCCTGATCGGCCTGGGGGCTCTGGTGAGGGTTCGGTGACCCCTCCTCAAGGGGGGGTACTGTTGTGAATTCTGTTGTCGAACTCCCTCCTGTGGTCGTGAATGGTACTTCAGCGAGTTCTGTCTATGGGCTCCCTCTGGTGGCTATGAGTGAAGCTGCTGCTTCTGAGGTTCCCTACACAGGTGACGTGGTTTATCCTTTGGTAGGCTTCTCTATTTAACTCCACTCAGATCGTTACTCCATGCCAGCTGTCAATGTTTTAGCATTGGTTCAGTTCGCTCCTGGATCTGCCTGGTGACCTGTCTTCTCCTGCAGAAGCTAAGTTCCTTATTGTTATTTTTGCTCATTGTTTCTTTGTCCAGCTGGTTATCCTGATTTTGTCTTGCTAGGTGGAAGCTCTGGGATGCAGAGTGGCACCCCCCGCACCGTGAGTCGGTGCGGAGGACCCTTTTGCACACTCTGTGTGGTCTTTTGTAGGTTTTTGTGCTGACCGCAAAGATTCCTTTCCTATCCTCTGTCTATTTAGTAAGTCTGGCCTCCCTTTGCTGAAACCTATTTCATTTCTGCGTTTGTGACTTTCATCTTTACTCACAGTCATTATATGTGGGGGGCTGCCTATTCCTTTGGGGAATTTCTCTGAGGCAAGGTAGGCTTTATTTTCTATCTCTAGGGCTAGCTAGCTCTGAGGCTGTGACGAGGCGCCTAGGGAGCGTCAGGAGCGCTCCACGGCTATTTTTAGTGTGTGCGATAGGATTAGGGCTTGCGGTCAGCAGAGCTCCCACATCCCAGAGCTCGTCCTGTATGAGTTTAACTATCAGGTCGGGTGCTCCTAACAACCAGGTCATAACACTCATCCACACAGATGTACCGTTGTGGAACGTACACCTCAGCAAAATTATTGCTGAAGTGATCAATGACCGGCCGAACTTTGAAAAGTCGGTCAAAGTTGGGGTCATCTCAGGTAGGACATCATGTGTTATCGTTGTAATAAATGTCTA
Organism: Ranitomeya imitator; assembly: GCF_032444005.1. Lineage (NCBI taxonomy): Eukaryota > Metazoa > Chordata > Amphibia > Anura > Dendrobatidae > Ranitomeya > Ranitomeya imitator. Next base: position 376,040,557 of record NC_091286.1, on the reverse strand, counting down.
GGAAGACCTCAAAGCCTTTACGGACCATCGCCATGCAGAACAATGGAGTGATACATAAACCATTACAAAAATATTGCCAAAGTTCTGGCTTCTTCACTAACCCCATTAGAAGGATAAGGCTCAAAAACATTTCTACTGTGTCTACAGGGGTCCTGATAGAAAATAATTAAGCAGGGTTTGGTGAGCAAAAAATTTTGGCATACAAATTTGTCCCAACCACGAGGAGGTTTACAAAATCATCATTGAAAAATAATTTGAAAAATTTGATTTCTGTGAGGCTGTTAGTGTAAAATTTGATTCCTGATTGCACAAAATCAAGAATATGTGGCTCATAATCTTCGGTGAGGTCCATAGGGGGTCACTAACAATGGGCACCAATTTATTTTCTGTCCTATGGCGTCTATATGACAGTACAGTATAATTTGAGGAAGAGGAGGAAAAATAAAGGAAGTTGTCTTCCTCTCCCTCACTATCAGTGTCAGAGGCAAGGAAGGCATATGCCTATACGGCTGAATACCATGATTGGGACAAGTGGGACATTTTTTCACCTGTGTGGTGTTTGTGTGTTACTGTCCCTAATCTAGTCCTATCAACTAATCTAAAAAAAGTTATTCTTTTTTCACACACACAAAAAACAAACAAACGGATGCCGATCAGCGATGTCTCATTAATCAACGCACAACGGTTGTAGGACGCATGCGCGGATGTGATTCTTTTTTTACGCTTTGCTACCTGACACTAACCCTGACTATATTCAGTAACAGGAAAGATATATATCTGTGTACTGTGTTAGCCAGTAAATAGAAAATTTAGAAATATTTAGATTTGAGAGTCCTCAGTGGTTGATACCTTTTAATGACTAACTGAAAAGATGGTAAATTGCAAGCTTTCAAGACTACTCAGGTCTCTTCATCAGGCAAGGAATAACACAAAATCAGAAAAGTTGCATTTTTATACACAACAGGGCACAGAAATAATGCAATAGGTAAGACAAGTGATGTGAAGCAGAACTATCAGATAAACAGTTACGGCTGTAAATATTGAAATAGTTCATAGATTATCTGTTCATAGATTGGAACAGTGAGGATGATGATGAGGTTGTAGATCTCACTTGGTGTGAACAAAGAGGCACGCAGCTCAGTAGCTCAGCGGAGGAGGTGGAGTAAAATGAGCAGGTTAAGTTGCGACTGGCTGCACAGACACTGATTGATGCAATTGCGATAAACACTGCATCCTCAGCCACTGTGACCAGCACAGTCGCGAGTCTGAAGTTTGCAGGAGCAGCAAGGGTTCCCTAGCCTGGGCTTTTTTTGAGGCAGCAAAGGATGACCCAACTTATCTTATCTGCCAACTTTACAAAAAATGCAGACTAGCAGGCCTCGCCAACCACCATATGTTCCATCAACTGCATCTGCTGCTTCACACACGGGCCTTGCATGGCTCACATGCACAACCTGGTGGTACAGCAATTTCTCTGCCACTATCCCCACCTGGATTCGCTGCTGCAGAAAGCAGGGTCACTGTGAGCTCACGTCCACCGATCACCCTCCTGCAGGTCTTCGACTTGCATCGCTACAGACTACCAATTAACCGTTTCATTTGCGATGTGCCGACACGGTGGAATTCCACTCTGCACATATTGCAGCAAATGTTGCAGCAAATGTTGCAGCAGCGACAAGCCCTGTTGCAGTATCTGCTTTTCCATAGCCTGTATCAATGCAGTACATAGTGCAAATCATGCTGGTGCACAGATAATGGACCTCTGCACCCTTCTGCAGTTTCAAAAAGGCTACTAATATGGTTAGCGCTGACGATGCCGTCATCAGCATCACTATTCCGGTCATCTACATGCTGGAGCACACTTTGAATAGTCTGTGGGAGGAGATGGTGGTCCCAGAGGAAGAGGTGGAAGCACAGAAGGATGTGGAAGGGATATCTCTAAGTACCAGTCTGTTATCGCACAGGCGGGTGCCATAGGAAGGTGGATTACAATGATCGAGGGCGGCACATGGTACGAGACAAACTGTTACTGAAGGTGCAGGAACCGAAGCACAAATGGAAGAGGACAAGGAGGAAAAGGTGATGGGCACACAGCAGTCAGGACATGAAGAGAATGATCCTGTTAGAATCTGTTTTGTTTTGACCATCCGTCATCTTTTTGTGGTTTTCTGGCTGCTGGTCTTTTTTCCCTGGTACTGGGTTGTTTTGGTCAGGTGATTGTATCACCCTTTATTACCCAGCACCTGCCTCCCATTCCTTGCTGGACAACAGTGTTAAACCGCTAGAGTTCTGGTTAGGTGCTTAGACAGCTTTCTGTGTTTGTTATTTTGCAGTTCTGGGATCTCTGGTTCTGCTATCTTTTGTTTCTGTTTTCAGTTTGTTTCTGCATCCTTCTCTGTGTTTCCTATTAGGAGGTGACCTGTTTTTTGTACCCAGTAACTTCTCACATTTTTTAGACGAGCCCGTTCACTAGCAGAATAGAGTACAAGTCTGACACGTTGTGAATGACTGAAGAGGATGGTGCAGGAGTATCTTGAGCTCAATATCAATGCCATCGGGGGGAATTAGGACCCTTTTGAATTTTGGTCTTCAAAAATGGAAGAATGGCCTGAGCTCGCCGAGGTTTTATCATGCCTGGCAGCCAGCGTTCACTCAGAACGTGTCTTCAGCACTGCTGGTAGTATCTGGACCGATAATCGCATGGCTGTCTCCTGAAAGTGTAGACCGCCTAACTTTCATCAAAGTGAACAAGTCATGGATCTCCAATGACTTCTGCACCTCAATCACAAACTGGGCAGACTAGGCGATGGTATCGTGTTCAGTGTCATGTGCGGATCTCGCATTACTGCAGTCTGTGACACCTCTGTCATGGCTTCTGTGTCTATTGTTGCTACTTCTGCTGATGTTACAAATGATTTTTATAAATGTGGAAACTCCAAGTTGGGTCTCCATCTGGTGGGTTGCCTGTTGTGGAAGGGAGGTAAGAGGCACATTATACTGCTTCTACTCTGTGGAAATTGATGTCACTTTAGTGGTGTGACAAAAAAATGTTGAAATGTGGAGAATCCAAGTTGGGTCTCCGTCATGTGTGTTGCCTGTACCAGCCTTAGTGTCTTGCTACTGAGCTGCCAGGTCCTGTCTCTGCCATCCTAGGGGCAGAATACCCAGGCCTGTATCCTTGTCCTATTCTTGTTTACGTGTCTGTCCCTGTCTGTACTCTGGTTTATATCTATTCCTGTTGCTTCCTGTTCTGGTTGCCTTTCCCACTCAGCTCTACGTACCCTTGTGTCTACTCCCTCCTGTTCTGCTCACTGCAACCTGTGGCTCTGAGCCTCTTTGCTTTGCTCGACGCAACCTGTGCTTCTGCGCCTTCCTGCCATGCTCACCGCAAACCTGCGCCTCTGCTCTGATGCACACTTTGCAGCTCTGCTCTGCCCGCGCAACCTGTGGCTCTGCGCTGCTCTGTTCTGCTGTGCATTTTGCGTCTCTGCTCTGTCCGCCGCAACCTGTGGCTGTGTCTCCAGTGGTTCTGCTCTTGGCTCCGTCTTCAGAGGTTCTGCTCTTGGCTCCGCCTCCAGCTGTTTTGCCCTTGGCTCCGCCTCCTGTGGATCTGCTCTTAGCTCTGCCTCCTACATTTATGCTCTTAGCTCCGCCTCCTGTGGTTCTGCTTTGCATCCGCTCCTTGTGGTCCTGCTCTGCTTCCGTTCTGCAACCTGCGGGTCAGGTTCCTACCTGTTCCCATATACCCTCCTATCTGAACAGGTCCCTCCCTGTTTCCATATACCTGCCTGTATTCCGCTCCCTACCTAGTCAGTACCTGTCCTGCCAGAGTACCAGCCGTGTCCTCCTGTCCAGACAGTGTGACAGCAGTGCCCGCCTGTCAGTGTTTCAGTCGTGCCCGCCTGCCAGTGTCTGAGCCATGCCCACCTGCCAGTGTCTCAGCCATACCCGCCTGCCTATGTCTCAGTTGTTAATTAGTTAAGTAAATAAGGCAGCACACTGCAGCGCTAAAACATGCAAACTTGAAAACACGAAATTTGAACTGCATTACTGCACTAGAAATATGAAAAATGAGAGCTTTTAGCGCATAAAAATGGCCAATTGTATGTGTACCTGGTAGCCCCTTTACGGCATCTCTCTTATACCAGGTAATACGCTTGCCTTACCTCGCTGAGAATAAACGTCTCCATCTGAATGGGTACATGTGAAACCTCTTCTTAGACTAAAATTCTCTCTCTCTGTGGAGGGGCACTGGACCTGCTGTAATTAAAACACCTGAAGCTAGGAGGCGGAGTGCACGATCAGAAGGCTAAAGAATACATTTCAAAAACCTGACCGGCACATCCAAACATAGACTAAGTGTGAACAGGTGGTGAACCTAGAGTCGCCAACTCGTATATAGTTAAGTAAATAAGGCAGCACACTGCAGCGCTAAAACATGCAAACTTGAAAACACGAAATTTGAACTGCATTACTGCACTAGAAATATGAAAAATGAGAGCTTTTAGCGCATAAAAATGGCCAATTTTATGTGTACCTGGTAGCCCCTTTACGGCATCTCTCTTATACCAGGTCCTACGCTTGCCTTACCTCGCTGAGAATAAACGTCTCCATCTGAATGGGTACATGTGAAACCTCTTCTTAGACTAAAATTCTCTCTCTCTGTGGAGGGGCACTGGACCTGCTGTAATTAAAACACCTGAAGCTAGGAGGCGGAGTGCACGATCAGAAGGCTAAAGAATACATTTCAAAAACCTGACCGGCACATCCAAACATAGACTAAGTGTGAACAGGTGCTGAACCTAGAGTCGCCAACTCGTATATAGTTAAGTAAATAAGGCAGCACACTGCAGCGCTAAAACATGCAAACTTGAAAACACGAAATTTGAACTGCATTACTGCACTAGAAATATGAAAAATGGCCATTTTTATGCGCTAAAAGCTCTCATTTTTCATATTTCTAGTGCAGTAATGCAGTTCAAATTTCGTGTTTTCAAGTTTGCATGTTTTAGCGCTGCAGTGTGCTGCCTTATTTACTTAACTATATACGAGTTGGCGACTCTAGGTTCAGCACCTGTTCACACTTAGTCTATGTTTGGATGTGCCGGTCAGGTTTTTGAAATGTATTCTTTAGCCTTCTGATCGTGCACTCCGCCTCCTAGCTTCAGGTGTTTTAATTACAGCAGGTCCAGTGCACCTCCACAGAGAGAGAGAATTTTAGTCTAAGAAGAGGTTTCACATGTACCCATTCAGATGGAGACGTTTATTCTCAGCGAGGTAAGGCAAGCGTCGGACCTGGTATAAGAGAGATGCCGTAAAGGGGCTACCAGGTACACATAAAATTGGCAATTTTTATGCGCTAAAAGCTCTCATTTTTCATATTTCTAGTGCAGTAATGCAGTTCAAATTTCGTGTTTTCAAGTTTGCATGTTTTAGCGCTGCAGTGTGCTGCCTTATTTACTTAACTATATACGAGTTGGCGACTCTAGGTTCAGCACCTGTTCACACTTAGTCTATGTTTGGATGTGCCGGTCAGGTTTTTGAAATGTGTCTCAGTTGTGCCTGACCACCAGTCAAGCCTGTTGCCTGCTCCTGTCGTAGCGTTCCGTCCGCCAGTGGGATCAGCAGCCACAGCCAGACACCACCCTGGAGTGGTACCTGGCAGCTACCTGCCGCACAGGCCTGACCTCAACATCAGAGGCTCCAGTGAACCAAGGTAGCTGCTTGGTCACACCCCTTCCAGGGTAGTCTGGTTTGTGGCACAGTGGGGCCACACCCCCACGCTCGCGCCAGCCAAACAGGGCGCGAATGTTACATAATGGTTTTGGCTTACAAATATTGAGGTAAAATACTGACCAAATACTGAACGTGTCCTGAATAATGGGTTTAACAATTAAAAACAAACTGTGCTCCCCTCCTAACACCTATACCGTACATTAGAAAAGAGCAGGGTCGCCGTTAGGGGCAGGCAGACTAGGCAGCTGCCTAAGGCCTCTGCTCCCCCAAGGGCCCCCAGCCAGTGGTGTACCACTAATAGCACACCACGCAGTCACAATAGGGACCATAAGAGGGAACCGACACCGCACCTCCCATCATAGATGCCGATACAGTTGAAAGAAAGAAATGATGGAGGTGAGAGCGTAAGATGACGCTCCCTCTCCCATCATTCTCCCTCTGCTTCTCACTCAGCGGGTGCAAGATGACGTCAGTTCATTGTGTGCTACATTGTGCTAGCAGTGGAGCTGATGAGACAGAGCAGTGGGGGAACGTGAAGAGGTAAGTATTGTGTGTGTGCTATATGGTGTGTGTAATACTGCTGGACTGTGGGGCTGCATTATAGTGTGTGTGTGTGTATATATATGCGTTATACTGTGTGTGAGAGAGGGGTTTGGGGGCTGTATTATACTGTGTATGGAGGGTTGGGGGCTGCATTATACTGTGTGGGGGGTTGGGGACTGCATTATACGGTGTGTGTGGGGGGGTTGGGGGCTGCATTATACTCTGTGTGGGGGGCTGATACTGTGTTTGTGGGGGAGTTAGGGGTGGCATTATACTGTGCATGTGGGGGGCTCCATTATACTGTGTGTGTGGAGGCTGCATTATACTGTGTGTGAGGAAGGGGGTTGCATCATACTGTGTGTAGGGGGTTTGAGGGCTGCATTATACTGTGTGTGTGAGGGAGGGGGTTGCTTTATACTATGTGTGAGGGGGTTGGGGCAGCATTATAATGTGGGGTGCGGCAGCATTATACTGTGTGTGGGAGGGGTTGGGGGCTGCGTTATATTGTGTGTGTGGGGAGGGGGTTGCATTATACTGTGTGAGGGGATTGGGGGCAGCATTATACTGTGTGTGGGGTTGGGGACTGCATTATACGGTGTGTGTGGGGGGTTGGGGGCTGCATTATACTCTGTGTTGGGGGCTGATACTGTGTTTGTGGGGGAGTTAGGGGTAGCATTATACTGTGCATGTGGGGGGCTCCATTATACTGTGTGTGTGGAGGCTGCGTTATACTGTGTGTGAGGAAGGGGGTTGCATCATACTGTGTGTAGGGGGTTTGGGGGCTGCATTATACTGTGTGTGTGGGGGAGGGGGTTGCTTTATACTATGTGTGAGGGGGTTGGGGCAGCATTATAATGTGGGGTGGGGCTGCATTATACTGTGTGTGTGGGGGGGGGTTGGGGGCTATCAGGAGGTCTATCAGGAGTGTATTATACTATATGGAGGTCTATCAGGAGTGTATTAAAGTATATATAGGCCTCTGGGGGGTGCATTATACTATGTAGAGGACTATGGAGCGTATTATACTAAACAAGCAAAATGCCTGTTCGAGTGATTAGATTGTTTATGCCGAAACAGAAATCCTTGTTCTCAGCAGCACATCGCTGGAGTAAACTGTAGATGTGCTGCTGATAACATGATACTGTATGGGGACAGATTGATCTAATAGTGATTGATCTGTTCCCATCATTCTTTCTCAGCCGGTGTAAAGAGGCCGGGAAACAAGCGTCCAACGACTTCATTATTGTCGATCACACTAGTCAGCGGCTTGTTTCTGTGTGATGGAGCATTTGGGGCCCCACTATAATCTTTGGCCCAGGGCCCCACTTTGTCTAAAATCGGCCCTGGTCAGGCCACGGCAGCAGACACTTGTAGGGATGGCACGTGACCAGTGATTAGAGGCAGCGGTCACACAACTCGATAACTTGGCTTATTTAACCCTTTGATATCGGACTCCTGAATCCCAGACACGTACATCAGGTGTTGGTCCCCACACAGACAGATAAGCCGCAGCCTGGGTGGTAACAAGCTTTGGTGTCACCTCTGCGACCAATCAGCTCTTCTAACCTGCCATGGAGACATGCGAGCTGCAATCTGATTGGCCACTACGGACAGCAGCCCCAGCAGTGATTCCAGTCAGACAGAAACCGCTTTGTGGCCGTTCTCGCCGGTGTACTGTCCAACCTTTTTGTCCCACAATCCTCCATTCCACACCGGTACGGCTCCCCCCTCCTTATCACACGGCCACCTCCGCAGCGCCCTTCCCCCCGCACACACGACGTGGGCTCTTTGATTGTACAACCAGTTCTCACCGGCTTTTAGCGGACTGACGTCAGAGGGGCACGTCTCGCGCCGTAACCCCCCCTTTCCTGGCAGCGAGGAGCGCAGTGATTGGCCAGGAGGGCGGACACGTCACCACTGATATATAATACTGGCTTTGTGACGCAGGCAGCAGCCCGGCGTAAGTGTGAGTCGTGCGTGAGCCGCGTCCCATGCTGGTTACTGGTCACGGAGGGGAAAGCAGCGTCCAGCCCGTCACCGGAGCCTTCACCACCGCGCCCTAGCTACGGGACACAGCCGTCTGCTGTATGCTCCACCGGCGGCCGCACCGCGATTCTTCCTAGGGACCGGCTGTATGATTAAGATACAATCTTCAATGAGTAAGCATAGCCCTGTAAGTATCTCCTCCGGTGCATGCATGGCCGCCATGTCTGCTCCTCCATCTGCATTGTGCTGTCAGCGGACCGGTGTAATCTGCCGGACGTGCCCGGGCTTGTGTGTCAGCTGCTAATCCGCTGCCATAGTGGCTGCGCCGGTCCCTGCTGGGGACGGATGGGACTGTGCCTCTAGCCTGGAGATGTGGGAACGTGGCATCAGCTCATTCCCACCCACCTGGGGGCAGCGGAATGTAGGGGCACAGACCCTGGTTCCAGCGATGCCACTTACTGGGCTGCTTGCTGCAGATCCGCCGGTGCTTTGTGTCGGTAGATGACCAGGTATCAGGATTGCTGCTGACAAGACAGTGAGTCATTGGATCAGGGCTCTCTACATTATACTGCTGAGCTTAGGTGAGGACCTGGTGACCTCCCTCTAGAGTATGCAGCCTACATGGTAGGGGCGGTCTGTGCCCACTGATGGCTACTGCCAAGTGGTAGTGTTATCACTGTGGTGTTCTGCCCGCTACAAATACAGTGAGGCAATTATTCTTCAGTGGTTACAGTAGTACAATACAGGATGTGCTGTAAATATTTTTGTAAAGTTCTGAAATGTCATATAAGGGTGTATAACCGCACTTTGGATTGAGCGGAAGCCCCCTCCGCCTAAAGCGCTGCCCCCTTCTGTACGTGCAGTGATTCTGGATGTGTTCATTGCACATATCCGGAATCTCCGCACCCCATACATAGGACCCTGTGATTTACCTTGCAGCTACGGAGCGTCGCCGCAAGGTAAGCAGACATGCTGCGTTCTAATAAAGACGCGCCACATGTCCGAAAATGCAGGGCCGCCGGATGTGTGTTTGCACGCATAGTGGAGACGGGATTTCATAAAATCCCCTCCACTATGCTGTAACATCTGGACGCTGCGGGTTGAACACTGTGGCTGTACGCAGCATCCAATCCGCAGCTAATCTGGATGTAATCTTGAACGTGGGCACGTACCCTAAATGTCTGTTCTGTTCCTGATCTGAGCTTTTAGGGGAGATGAATCTGTGCTGCACTTTATGCACATGCTCAGTAGTGACCAGTGCTGTGGGGTCGGAGTCGTTATGAAATGTCCTATAAATATCTGTTCTGTTCCTGATGTAAGGATCTGGGCTTTTAGTTGAGATGAATCTGTGCTGCACTTTATGTACATGCTCAGTAGTGACCAGTGCTGTGGGGTCGTTATTATGAAATGTCCTATAAGTGTATGTTTCCAAGTTCAGGAAACGCGTTGAGCCGCAGCGTCAAACACGCAGCGTCCAGATGTTACAGCATAGTGGAGCGGATTTCATGAAATCCTTTCTCCACTATGCATTAAAAGACGCATGCGGCATACCCGCGAAAACGCACATGTGGCGCGTCTTTTAAGAATGCAGCATGTCCTTACATTGCAGAAACAACGCAAGGACAGCACGGGTGACCTGCCAGTGACCTCAGGTGCAGATTTGGTCAGGATTTTACCTGCATAAAATCCTGACCAAATCCTGATCCAATTCTGAATATGGACACATACCCTAAATGTCTGTTCTGTTCCTGATGTAAGGATCTCGGCTGTTAGTTGAGATGAATCTGTGCTGCACTTTATGCACATGCTCAGTAGTGACCAGTGCTGTGGAGTGGGAGGTTTGGCTTACCAACCCCATAGCCATGTTCACCACATTCCAAGAGGAATTAGGTAAAGTTTCTAAAATGGGGTCACTTGTGGGGGGTTTCTGCTGTTTTGGAGTCTCATCTGCTCTCCAAGTGCAATGGTGTCTGCAATCTATTCCATGCAATTTTTGCACTGAAATGATGTTCCTTGTCCCCCTCCCCATCATATGGGGTATTGGTGTACTCGGGAGAAATTGCCCAACAAATTGTGGTCCATTTTCTCTTGTTCATTTTGAGGAAAATTGTTTAAAACTAACTAAGGAAACTGTCACTTTTAATTTTCATTATCCAATTTATATTTTTTTAATTCCGTTAAGCCCCTGCAGGTTAGAGGTGCTCACCACGTCTCTAGACAACTACACTCCTGAAGGAATTTTTCCAAAATGGGGTCACCTCTGGGGGGAGGGGGTGGGTTCCACGGTTTAGGTACGTTAGGGTCTCTGCAAATGTAACATGGCACCCGCAGACCACTCCTTCAGTCTGCATTCCAAAACCTCACTCTTTTCCTTCCGAGCTCTACTGTGCACCCAAACAGTGTTTTTTCCCCACATATGGGGTGTCTGCATAATCACGAGAAAGTGGACCATAAAATTTGATGTGCAATTTCTCCAGTTCCCCTTGTTGAACATGAAAAATTTGAGGCTAAAGCAACATTTTGGTGGGTTAATGTAAAATGTTCATTTTTTTTCTTCCATGTTTTAATTCTTGTCATGCACCTAAAGTGTTAACCCCTTCATGACCCAGCCTATTTTGACCTTAAAGGCCTTGCCGTTTTTTGCAATTCTGACCAGTGTCCCTTTATGAGGTAATAACTCAGGAACGCTTCAACGGATCCTAGCAGTTCTGAGATTGTTTTTTTCGTGATATATTGGGCTTCATGTTAGTGGTAAATTTAAATAAATTCTGCGTTTATTTGTGATAAAAAATGGAAATTTGGCGAAAATTTTGCAATTTTCACATTTTGAATTTTTATTCTGTTAAACCAGAGAGTTATGTGACACAAAATAGTTAATAAATAAGATTTCCGACATGTATACTTTACATCAGCACAATTTTGGAAACAAAATTTTTACCCTTCGCCACGACAGCACCCACTTTGAGAGAGGGACCCGCCCATAGGAACAGGAAACCTACAGAGACAAAAGGGCGGTCCCCCTCTCCTCCTCAGTTGGTTTCCTGTTCCTATCGGAAGATCTAGGGATTCCTACAGTTGGAGGTGGTTGGAGCACCTCCGCGTTACCTGATGCCTGGCACCCGCCTGTGTGGTCCTGCGGGGACAGCAGGGGCTGCGGCGTTGGAAGCAGCGGCGGGGGAGCCACTGCTTGCATCCTCCCCCCTCGTCTGTGGAGAACCGGCAGGTTCCGGGTGAACGAATCCGGCCTATGGAGGGCCCAGGTGTGGGGTATCGTCGGCCGCCAGCAACGCTGTAGAGGCCGCGGCTGCATCGCGTGGGTAAGTCCGCACTAATCTGTTGAACCGGAAGTGATTGGTACACTTCCGGTTCGCGGCAGGGGTAAAAAAAAAAAAAAAGATACCGCGCTTTACAAATTCAGGCCGGGGACGCCGAGCAGATCGCTCACCATGCTGTCCCCGGCACATAAGGAGCTCCCACCTATGGTGGAAGACAGCACAGAGAAAAGCAGTGCTAGATCGTCTACAAGGAGTGGTCGCTCCATGGCAGGATCTGACACTCATTCCAGGACGAAGAGTAGAGATACGGATGTACTCAAACCCCACACAGCGGCTTCACCTCCAAGACCGGTATGATAATAGCTTCACTGGGTGAGTGTCTATAATCCTCTACCTATAAGCTGATTCCCTCCTTTTCTACCTCTCCCCTTAGGCTAAGAAGACCAGTAAATCTAGGCATAAGCAGTGTGCCCTATGTATGCAACCCTAAACATACCAAAAGAACTGGCGCACAGCTATAAACTATACACATAAAAGGGGGGTGCAAGTAGCAGCATAGTAAATGACAAGAAGGGAGAAGAAAGACGCTGCTACAAAAATTGCACACCACCCGGTATATAAACATGCAAAGAAACACTTTATTGGCATAGACAATAAAAACAATTAAAAACATAGAACCACTGTAAACCACCTGGACATAAATACATGTGTATATACATAGCAATAATTATACAGCCTATCAATATGTCCATAGGGAATATACACCCTATATGGACATGTATGCTGGTAAACACCTATATATACAGTTAGGGCCAGAAATATTTGGACAGTGACACAATTTTCGCCAGTTGGGCTCTGCATGCCACCACATTGGATTTGAAATGAAACCTCTACAACAGAATTCAAGTGCAGATTGTAACGTTTAATTTGAAGGGTTGAACAAAAATATCTGATAGAAAATGTAGGAATTGTACACATTTCTTTACAAACACTCCACATTTTAGGAGGTCAAAAGTAATTGGACAAATAAACATAACCCAAACAAAATATTTTTATTTTCAATATTTTGTTGCAAATCCCTTGGAGGCAATCACTGCCTTAAGTCTGGAACCCATGGACATCACCAAACGCTGGGTTTCCTCCTTCTTAATGCTTTGCCAGGCCTTTCCAGCCGCAGCCTTCAGGTCTTGCTTGTTTGTGGGTCTTTCCGTCTTAAGTCTGGATTTGAGCAAGTGAAATGCATGCTCAATTGGGTTTAGACCTGGAGATTGACTTGGCCACTGCAGAATGTTCCACTTTATGGCACTCATGAACTCCTGGGTAGCTTTGGCTGTATGCTTGGGGTCATTGTCCATCTGTACTATGAAGCGCCGTCCAATCAACTTTGCAGCATTTGGCTGAATCTGGGCTGAAAGTATATCCAGGTACACTTCAGAATTCATCCGGCTACTCTTGTCTGCTCTTATGTCATCAATAAACACAAGTGACCCAGTGCCATTGAAAGCCATGCATGCCCATGCCATCACGTTGCCTCCACCATGTTTTACAGAGGATGTGGTGTGCCTTGGATCATGTGCCGTTCCCTTTCTTCTCCAAACTTTTTTCTTCCCATCATTCTGGTACAGGTTGATCTTTGTCTCATCTGTCCATAGAATACTTTTCCAGAACTGAGCTGGCTTCTTGTGGTGTTTTTCTGCAAATTTAACTCTGGCCTGTCTATTTTTGGTATTGATGAATGGTTTGCATCTAGATGTGAACCCTTTGTATTTACTGTCATGGAGTTTTCTCTTTACTGTTGACTTAGAGACATATACACCTACTTCACTGAGAGTGTTCTGGACTTCAGTTGATGTTGTGAACGGGTTCTTCTTCACCAAATTAAGTATGCGGCGATCATCCACCACTGTTGTCATCCGTGGACGCCCAGGCCTTTTTGAGTTCCCAAGCTCACCAGTCAATTCCTTTTTTCTCAGAATGTACCCAACTGTTGATTTTGCTACTCCAAGCATGTCTATCTCTCTGATGGATTTTTTTCTTTTTTTTTTCAGCCTCAGGATGTTCTGCTTCACCTCAATTGAGAGTTCCTTTGACCGCATGTTGTCTGCTCACAGCAACAGCTTCCAAATGCAAAACCACACACCTGGAATCCACCCCTGACCTTTTAACTACTTCATTGATTACAGGTTAACGAGGGAGACGCCTTCAGAGTTAATTGCAGCCCTTAGAGTCCATTGTCCAATTACTTTTGGTCCCTTGAAAAAGAGGACGCTATGCAATACAGAGCTATGATTCCTAAACCCTTTCTCCGATTTGGATGTGGAAACTATCATATTGCAGCTGGGAGTGTGCACTTTCAGCCCATATTATTTATATAATTGTATTTCCGAACATGTTTTTGTAAACAGCTAAAATAACAAAACTTGTGTCACTGTCCAACTATTTCTGGCCCTAACTGTATATATCCCTTTTATAATAGGCTTGTATTCAGAGTCCTCATGAGCCATTAGGTAGGTGTTTACCAGCATACATGTCCATATAGGGTGTATATTCCCTATGGACATATTGATAGGCTGTATAATTATTGCTATGTATATACACATGTATTTATGTCCAGGTGGTTTACAGTGGTTCTATGTTTTTAATTGTTTTTATTGTCTATGCCAATAAAGTGTTTTTTTTGCATGTTTATATACCGGGTGGTGTGCAATTTTTGTAGCAGCGTCTTTCTTCTCCCTACTTGCTATGTATGCAACCCCTGCCCGACACGTATCCCAAGAGGTTGTCAGACCTGTATTAATCAGACTTTAAAGGATGAGGCGGCTGTTACGGCCACAAACATCCGTTCCATGATAAGACAGGAGATCCAGTCTCTCAGAGCGAAATCTCATAAAAAACATGGAAGTAGGCGCCACTCTCCCATCTCCAGTTCAGAATCTGAAGAGGGCCTTATCCGATCCTCTAATACCTCAGGATCATCCCCTAGCTCTTCTGAGGATGAGGGCGGTGCATGTTTTCCTGTCGACAGCATAGATAACCTCGTAAAATCCGTTAGGAACACCATGGGGTGCCCGGATACTAAGGAGGTTAAGTCGGTACAGGATATAATGTTTGCTGGACTAGGCCAGAAAAAACGCCGTGCCTTCCCGGTCAATACCACTATTAAGGACCTTGTTAAGAAGTAATGGCACAAACAAGGGAAAGGGTTTCTCCCATCATCCTCTAAAAGGCGTTACCCCTTTAGTGATGACTATTTGGCGGTGTGGTCCAAAGTTCCTAAAGTGGACGCGGCAGTGGCGTCAACCTCAAGACAGTCCTCCCTTCCGGTAGAGGATACGGGAGTTTTACTGGATCCATTAGACCGGAAAACAGAAGCTCTCCTCAAAAGATCTTGGGAGACTAATACAGGAGCCTTTAAGCCAGCAATATCAGGCACGTTCACAGCTAGGTCTTTACTAGTCTGGATAGATCAGCTGGAGCAGCAAGTAAAGGGCAAGGTGACGAGAGAAAAAATTCTCCAATCTGTGCCTTTAATCAGGAGTGCTGCAGCTTTTTTAGCTGACGCTTCAGCGGACTCCCTCCGGTTGGCGGCAAGGTCAGCAGGTCTGGTCAATGCGGCTCGTCGAGGCCTCTGGTTAAAAGGATGGAGGGGAGATGCACAATCGAAATCCAGATTATGTTCAATCCCATGCCAGGGTGAGTTCCTGTTTGGAAAGGTCCTGGATGACCTACTAAATAAAGCAGGAGAGAGAAGGAAGGGCTTTCCTAAACAGTTTCTTCCTTATAGGAGAGCGTTTAGAAGACGGCCATTTAACAGGAGGAGGCCGTACGAGCCACAGAAAGACCGCTGGGAGTCAAAGGATTCAAAACCGAAAGGTGCCCTATACAGTAACCCTGAGACATCTAGACGTGGTAGATACCATCAGTAGTGACATCCCAGTTGGTGGGAGACTGAAATA
Source organism: Ranitomeya imitator (assembly GCF_032444005.1). Taxonomy (NCBI): domain Eukaryota; kingdom Metazoa; phylum Chordata; class Amphibia; order Anura; family Dendrobatidae; genus Ranitomeya; species Ranitomeya imitator. Next base: position 376,025,061 of record NC_091286.1, on the reverse strand, counting down.
TTTTTACCATCAATGGGAAAACGTAACCTCAAATCAATGGATCCTCCGTCTAATAAAATCTGGACTAAAATTGATTTCTTTAAATTGCCATGAGATAAATTTGTTATAACATCACTGAAGGCGCCGGATCAACAAGAAGCGCTTCAGTTAGAAATTCTGAGCCTTTTGGCTAAGAATGTTCTCGTCGAAGTACCAAAAAATCAGGAAGGGAAGGGATTTTATTCCCCTTTATTTCTGGTTTCAAAACCTGATGGTACTTTTCGGACTATAATAAATCTGAAGAAACTAAATTCCTTTCTGTATAAAAACACCTTTAAAATGGAATCCATAAGATCTACTATTAAACTTTTGTTTCCTAGGTGCTTTGACGGGTCTGGATTTAAAGGATGCATATTACCATCTTCCAATCCATGCAGACCACCAAAAATATCTCAGGGTGGCAGTAAACCTACAAGGCCGGATCCGTCACTTCCAGTTTACGGCCATGCCATTCGGCCTTTCTATGGCCCCTCGAATTTTCACGAAAGTCATGCTAGAGGTGATGGCCTATCTACGTCATCAGGACACACTAATTGTGCCCTATTTAGATGATTTCCTAATAATTGGTAATTCAGCATCTCAGAGTGAAGAACGCTTGTCTAATACCATTTCATCATTACAGGCTCTAGGCTGGATTGTAAACTTCAAAAAATCAAGGCTGCATCCAGAAACTCTTCAGTCCTTCCTAGGACTACTCTTGGACTCTGTAAGTCAAAAATGTCTCTTACCAGAATCCAAAAAATCTACCATAATTTCAAAGGTCACTATGTCAAGATCTAGGCCTCACATGTCCCTTAGAGATGCCATGTCCCTTCTAGGGTCTCTATCCTCCTGTATTCCTGCGGTGCAATGGGCCCAATTCCATACTAGGGCTTTACAACACCAGATACTTCATGCTCAAACACACTGCCGGGGTCATCTAAATTCTAAGATCACCTTATCCGATGAAGTGCTTCAGTCTCTCCTTTGGTGGCTAAATAAAGACCATTTGTTCAGAGGTGTCTCTTGGACAATAAGGTCCTCTAAAATACTCACTACCGACGCAGGTCCAGAAGGGTGGGGGGCCCATCTAGACCAAAATATAGCCCAAGGTCGCTGGAATTCTTTAGAAATTCAGCACTCCTCAAATTGGAAGGAATTAAATGCAGTTTATTATGCCTTAAAATTTTTCCTTCCTCAGCTCCGAGGGTCTCATGTGAAAATCCTGTCGGACAACACAACAGTGGTCACATATTTAAATCGGCAAGGCGGAACGCGATCAGGAAGTCTGATGTGTTCAGCAGCAGACATCTTCGAGCTAGCAGAACCAAATTTACTTTCACTCACGGCTCTACACATCAGAGGAGTAGAAAATTTAGAAGCCGACTTCCTAAGTCGCCACAGGCTTCGCCAGGGAGAATGGACTCTCAATCCTCGGATATTCAGGAAGATAGTGGACATATGGGGCCTTCCGCAGATAGACTTATTTGCGACCAGGAACAGGCAGGTATCGATGTTTGCTTCCCTGAAGGTGTCAGATCATCCAGATATAATAGACTCTCTCCAGTATCCGTGGAAATACGATCTGGCCTACGCTTTTTCCCCAATGATGCTACTTCCAATGGTGATCAAGAAAATAAGGGAAGAGAAAGCAAAAGTAATATTAATAGCTCCGTTTTGGCCAAAGAGACCCTGGTTCTCCTGTCTTCGAGCGATGTCAGTTTGCGATCCCTGGATTCTGCCAATGACACCAGACCTCTTGTCTCAGGGTCCATTCTACCATCCACGAGTAAAGGGACTCCACCTTACGGCGTGGAACTTGAAAGGCAGATACGAACGCTAAGGGGATTTTCTCAAAAGCTTATTAACACACTGCTGCTAAGTAGAAAGAGGTCTACAACTCTAATATATAGCAGAGTATGGAATAAATTCCTTCTATACAAAGCCCTTCTCTAGTAAGGTTCCTATTAAAGCTATCCTAGAGTTCCTACAAAAGGGACACGAGCTCGGTCTTTCAGTTAATACCTTAAGAGTTCAGGTGTCTGCTTTAGGAGCCCTTTACAGTGCTAACATAGCGGGTGACAGATGGATAGCCAGATTTATTAGAGCATGTGAACGTTCTAATCCAGTTAATGTCCCACGTCTACCACCTTGGGACTTGAATCTAGTTCTAGACGCCTTAACTGGACCTCCTTTTGAGCCTTGAGATTCTATCCCTCTAAAAAAATCGCATACAAGGTAGCTTTATTGGTAGCCTTAACATCGGCCAGACGAGTAGGAGACATCCAAGCCCTCTCCATAGACCCTCCATTCTTAATGACAATTCTTAATGACATATCAGGACAGAGTGGTTCTCAAACCAGATCCATCATATCTCCCTAAAGTAGCGACAAAATACCATAGATCTCAGGAAATTTTCCTGCCTTCCTTGTATGATGATCCACTAAATCCAGAGGAAGAGAAGCTACATATGTTGGACATAAAAGAGCAGTCCTAAGCTACATAGAGAGAACCCAGTCCTGCAGACAGAGTAGGGCTCTGTATCTTTTCGGGGTCACCGAAAAAGCCACAGGGTCACAAAAGCTACCTTGTCCCGGTGGATCAGAGAGGCTATTCATCTTGCATACTCGTCAAAAGACAAAGATCCTCCAGAGGGAATGAAAGCACATTCAGCTCGGGCTGTGTCATCCTCATGGGCGGAGAATAAAGACATCTCCATCGAGCTCATATGTAAGGCCGCAACCTGGTCATCGCCTTCAACCTTCTATAGACATTATAGACTTTATCTGTCTTCTGCTTCTGACTTGGCATTCGGGAGAGCCGTCCTTAGTACGGTAATCCCACCCAGGTGAAGGTTCTCTGCAAATCTCTCAAAGTGGGTGCTGTCGTGGCGAAGGGTAAAAAGCCGTATTACGTACCGGTAATGCCCTTTTAATGAGCCACGACAGCACCCTGTCAATTCCCACCCTGATAGTTATTAATATAAGATATTCTCATGGGTGAATATAGATATGAGATGTACAATAAATTACGGAGTTATACTAATCTAACAACGGCGGTTCCTCTCGTACTCTGAAAAACAACTGAGGAGGAGAGGGGGACCGCCCTTTTGTCTCTGTAGGTTTCCTGTTCCTATGGGCGGGTCCCTCTCAAAGTGGGTGCTGTCAAAGTGGGTGCTGTCGTGGCTCATTAAAAGGGCATTACCGGTACGTAATCCGGCTTTTTTTTTTTTTTTTTTTGCTAGGAAGTTATAAGGGTTAAAATTTGACCAGCGATTTCTCATTTTTACAACAAAATTTACAAAACCATTTTTTTTAGGGACCACCTCACATTTGAAGTCAGTTTACGGGGTCTATATGGCTGAAAATACCCAAAAGTGACACCATTCTAAAATGCACCCCTCAAGGTACTCAAAACCACATTCAAGAAGTTTATTAACCCTTCAGGTACTTCACAGCAGTAGAAGCAACATGGAAGGAAAAAAATGAACATTTAACTTTTTAGTCACAAAAATGATCTTTTAGCAACAATTTTTTTATTTTCCCAATGGTAAAAGGAGAAACTGAACCAAGAAAGTTGTTGTCCAATTTGTCCTGAGTACGCTAATACCTCATGTGGGGGTAAACCACTGTTTGGGCGCAGGGCTTGGAAGGGAAGGAGCGCCATTTGACTTTTTGAATGAAAAATTGGCTCCACTCTTTAACGGACACCATGTCACGTTTGGAGAGCCCCTGTGTGCCTAAAAATTGGAGCTCCCCCACAAGTGACCCCATTTTGGAAACTAGACCCCCAAAGGAACTTATCTAGATGCATATTGAGCACTTTAAACCCCCAGGTGCTTCACAGAAGTTTATAACATAGAGCCATGAAAATAAAAAATTTTTCTTTCCTCAAAAATGATTTTTTTTAGCCTGGAATTTCCTATTTTGCTAAGGGTAATAGGAGAAATTGGACCCCAAATGTTGTTGTCCAGTTTGTCCTGAGTACGCTCATACCCCATTTGTGGGGGTAAACCACTGTTTGGGCACACGTCTGGGCTCAGAAGGGAAGTAGTGACTTTTGAAATGCAGACTTTGATGGAATGGTCTGCGGGCGTCACGTTGCGTTTGCAGAGCCCCTGGTGTGCCTAAACAGTAGAAACCCCCCACAAGTGACCCCATTTTAGAAACTAGACCCCCCAAGGAACTAATCTAGATATGTGGTGAGCACTTTGAACCGCAAAGTGCTTCACAGACGTTTACAACTTAGAGCCGTGAAAATAAAAAATAATTTTTCTTTCCTCAAAAAATGATGTTTTAGCAAGCATTTCTTTATTTTCACAAGGGTAACAGGAGAAATTGGACCCCAGTAATTGTTGCGCAGTTTGTCGTGAGTATGCTGGTACCCCATATGTGGGGGTAAACCACTGTTTGGGCACACGTCGGGGCTCGGAAGTGAGGGAGCACCATTTGACTTTTTGAATACAAGATTGGCTGGAATCAATGGTGGCGCCATGTTGCATTTGGAGACCCCTGATGTGCCTAAACAGTGGAAACCCCTCAATTCTACCTCCAGCACTAACCCCCCACACACACACACACACACACACCCCTAACCCTAATCCCAACTGTAGCCATAACCCTAATCACAAGGCTATGTGCCCACGTTGCGGATTCGTGTGAGATTTTTCAGCATCATTTTTGAAAAATCCGCGGGTAAAAGGCACTGCATTTTACCTGCGGATTTCCAGCGTTTTTTTTGTGCGGATTTCAACTGTGGATTCATATTGAGGAACAGGTGTAAAACGCTGCAGAATCCGCACAAAGAATTGACGTGCTGCGGAAAATACAACGGAGCGTTTCCGTGCGGTATTTTCCGCACCATGGGCACAGCGGATTTAGTTTTCCATAGGTTTACATGGTACTGTAAACCTGATGGAACACTGCTGCGAATCCGCAGCGGCTAATCCGCTGCGGATCCGCAGCCAAATCCGCACCGTGTGCACATAGCCTAATTCTAAAGGTATGTGCACACACTGCGGAAAACGCTGCGGATCCGCAGCAGTTTCCCATGAGTTTACAGTTCAATGTAAACCTATGGGAAACAAAAATCGCTGTACACATGCTGCAGAAAAACTGCACGGAAACGCAGCGGTTTACATTCGGCAGCATGTCACTTTTCTGCGGATTCCGCAGCGGTTTTACAACTGCTCCAATAGAAAATCGCAGTTGTAAAACCGCAGTGAAATGCGCAGAAAAACCGCGGTAAATCTGCCATAAATCCGCAGCGGTTTAGCACTGCGGATTTATCAAATCCGCAGCGGAAAAATCCGCAGAGGAACAGAATACGTGTGCACATACCGAAACCCTAACCCTATTCTAACCTTAGTGGAAAAAAAAAATTCTTTTTTTTTATTGTCGTTACAAAGGGGGGGAGGGGGTGGTCATTTATTATTTTTTTTTTTTTTTTTTTTTTTTTGATCACGGTGATAGATTATCTCAGTGATCAAAATGCACTTTGGAAGGAATCTGCTGGCCAGCAGATTCGGCGGGCGCACTGCGCATACGCCCGCCATTTTGGAAGATGGCGGCGCCCAGGGAGAAGACGGACGGACCCCGGCAGGATCGGTAAGTATGATGGGGTGGGGGTGAGCATGGGGGGAGGGGATCGGAGTGCACGGGGGGGTGGATTGGAGCACGGGGGGGTGATTGGAGCACGGGGGGAGCGGACAAGAGCACGGGGGGAGCGGAGCAGTGTACCGGACAGATTGGTACCAGTTTTAATAGGTGAAATATTACAAATCGCTCTGATTGGCAGTTTCACTTTCAACAGCCAATCAGAGCGATCGTAGCCACGGGGGGGGGGGGGGTGAAGCCACACCTGCTGTTCCGATACGCCCTGCACTCTGCTACATAAAACATCATGTCCATTCTGGTGTGGTGTGTGCAGTGCCTTTCTCTCACGTGTGCGTTGGTCCTCCTCAAATTGCGACATTCCAGCTTCCTTCAGCACCACACAATGACTTTCAGAGTCCAAGTTCATTTTTTAACATAACTTTACTTAGCTTGTCCAGTTTAGTCACACCGCATAGCAATCTTTACAAGTTACGGACATTCCTTTCCCTGAACTGGTTCTTCTTGTTGCCCCTTGTTCCCGTACCGTATCCTCCGGTACCGCAGCTCCCTGAGTAGCCAAGTTAGCTTCTTCCTGGTGTTCCCTGTCCATTTTCCTCATCATGGGCGAAACTAAAGGATGCCACTGCCTATCCTTCTCGGACTGTAAGTTCTGGAACTTTCCATCAAGCCTAGCTGCCGTCTCCCTCATGCTGCTCAGACTCATGCATGCTCGTGTCTTTCCACCCATAGGGCCTGGACTTTCTGAGCTTTTCCTCAGACTCGTTCCTTTAACAACCTGACAGCTCTGCTCTACTCTTCTAACTGAAATTACCTCAGGAAGGCACTCTTCCTGCCACTACTGACTGAAACCAGTTCTTAACTCAATCTAATCTCCTACTCTACAGTGCTCCCCAGAGTTCTGACTCCTAAATGACCCCTTATTGGCCCATTAATCCAATGGGTGTACTATCCTGTCGAGGGACCCCTTATTAGCCCATTAATCCAATGGGTGTACTATCCCGTCGAGGTGACCTGGGACTTAATTCCCAGTGATGGGATAGTACGTCCAGCGTGATCAGCTGCGCTCACAGGGGGATAGTGGTCGATTGCCGCCGGGTGTCACTGATTATTACAGCTGACATCTGGCACTATGTGCCAGGAGCGGTCACGGACCGCTCCCGGGACATTAACCCCTGGAACACTGCGATCAAACATGATTGCGGCGTTCTGGCGGCACAGGGAAAGATCGCGCAGGAAGTGGGCTCCCTGCGTGGTTCCCTGAGACCCTCGGAGCAACGTGATGTGATCGCATTGCTTTGAGGGTCTCCTACCTCCTCCCTGCAGGCCCTGGATCCAAAATGGCCACAGGGCTGCTTCCATATCCTGCAGGGAGGTGGCTTGCGAGCGCCTGCTCAGAGCAGGCGCCGGGAAGCCTCCCTGCAGTGCCTGTAGGATCACTGGTCTGACTCACTGCTTTGCAAAGTTTCAGATCACTGATCTGTCACTATAGTGTGATGTCCCCTCCTGGGGCAAAGTAAGAAAGTAAAAAAAAGTGTTTTAAAAAAGAAAACCTAAATAAAGGAAGAAAAATTCCAATAAATTTCTTTATCTAAACAAAAAAACAATAGTACACATATTTAGTATTGCTGCGTCCGTAACGACCCGACCTATAAAACTGTCCCACTGGTTAACCCCTTCAGTGAACACCGTAAAAAGAGGCAAAAAACAACGCTTTATCATAAGTGGAATAACACGCGATTAAAAAGACGGATATAAATAACCATGGTACTGCTGAAAACGTCATCTTGTTTCGCAAAAAGCGAGCCGCCATACAGCATCATCAGCGAAAAAATGTTAGTCCTCAGAATAAAGCGATGCAAAAATAATTTTTTTAAATAAAATAGTTTTTATCGTATAAAAGCGCCAAAACACAAAAAATTATATAAAGGAAGTTTCGCTGTAATCGTACTGACCCAAAGAATGAAACTACGTTATCAATTAAATGCCTAGCCCCCCGCCCTCCCCCCATATCCCCCAAAGAATTTCATGAATAGCTGGTTTTTGGTCATCCTGCCTCGCAAAAATCTGAATAAAAAGCGATCAAAAAAAGTCACGTGCCCAAAAATGTTACCAATAAAACGTCGACTCGTCCCGCAAAAAACAAGACCTCACATGACTTTGGACCAAAATATGGAAAATTTATAGCTCTCAAAATGTGGAGACGCAAAAACTATTTTTTACAATAAAAAGCGTCTTTTAGTCTGCGACGGCTGCCAGTCATAAAAATCTGCTTAAAAAAAGCTATGAAAGTAAATCAAACCCCCCTTCATCACCCCCTTAGTCAGGGAAAAATGATAACATTTTAAAAAATGTATGTATTTCCGTTTTCCTGCTAGGGTTGGGGGCTAAAGTTAGGGGTGTGTTGGGGTTTCATTTAGAATTCGGAGGCTTCCACTGTTTAGGCACATCAGGAGCTCTCCAAACGTGACATGGCGTCCGATCTCCTTTCCAGCCAATTCTGCGTTGAAAAAGTAAAACCGTGCTCCTTCCTTTCCGAGCTCTTCCGTGTGCCCAAACAGGGGTTTACACCAACATATGGGGTATCGGCGTACTCGGGACAAATTTGACAAGAACATTTAGTGTCCAATTTCTCCTGTTACCCTTGGCAAAATGCAAAACAGGCCATTAGACTACAAGTGAAGATCAACTTTGGTGCCATGTTTAAAGGGAACCTGTCACCCCCAAAATCGAAGGTGAGCTAAGCCCACCTGCATCAGGGGCTTATCTACAGCATTCTGTAGATAAGCCCCTGATTCTGGTGGGCTTAGCTCACCTTCGATTTTGGGGGTGGCAGGTTCTTTTTAAGGGATCTTCCTTTCAGAAAGGTGGCGGATACCAGTAAGGCTAGGTTCACACTGCGTTACAGCAGCCTGTTCAACACACACGTTAAACGGGCTGCTATAACGCAAGTGCCAACTGGCACACAGCTAGTGCAGATGGAGCATCTGCTAGCTCTATCTGCGCTAGCATTAACGGACCCGGAAACGCTGCAGCCTGCGTCTCGGGGTCCGTCACTCAATGACGGCACATGGCTAGCGCACGCCCATTGTGGGCATGCGCTAGCGATGCATCCGACATTGGAGTCCGTGGCAGCGCTAGCGGACTTCGTTATGCCGCGGTGTAACGTAGTCCGTCTAACGGACTGGGGGAACGCAATGTGAACCCAGCTTAACCCAGATCCTCTGGTAGGAGGCAGGTTGAGATTTTCTTTTCCAAAAATGGGAGGCAATAAGTACCTGGATTTTGGACATAGTAAAAATTAGGTTGAAATTAGAATTCCATCAGATTCCCCATGAATCGTTTAGAATCACATCGCTCAAATCTCCGATACAACAAGTGGTACTCGAGTCAGAAATTCGTAGTTTACTGTCCAAGAAGGTCCTTATTAAAGTCCTAAAAGGGCAGGAAGGAAGGGGTTTTTACTTCCCTTCATTCCTGGTCCCTAAACTAGGTGGGTCACTTAAAACTATCATTAATCTAAGAAAGTTGAACACCTTTTATTTACAATCATAAATTTAAGATGGAGTCTATTACTACTGGCGAATATCAGAAATGCCTCATGGTGGCGGTGTCTTTTGCCAGGGAGATCCACCACTTCCAGTTCACGGCAATGCCCTTTGGTCTCTCTATGGCACCCTGAGTATTCACAAAGATTGTTAGGTCATAGTTTTCTTATTTCAAAAGGACACATTAATTGTTCCATATCTTGATGACTTCCTTATAGTAGGAAACTCGACCACCCAATGTAGAAATTGCCTAGCTGACAGTTTCGTCCTTGCAGGCATTAGGGTTGATCATCCTGACACCTTCTATAATCACTACAGATTTGATCTTTCATCTTCTTCTGTGTTGGCCTTTGGCAGAGCCATACTCTGCACGGTGGTCCCTCCCAGGTGATGGGTCTCTAGAAGTCTCTTAAGTGGGTGCTGTTGTGGCAAAGGGGTAAAAAGCCAGATTACTCACCGGTAATGCTCTTTTAATGAGTCCACGACAGCATCCTCTTACCACCTTACCTAAGTTAGTTGTAACACGATAGATATCTATCGATCTCGTCTAAGGGGCACTTCCGTCTGGCTGTCAGTCCGGCCGCAAATTCACCCCTTCCTACTGTCAGTGCCCCCTCCAGTCAGCGCTCACACAGGGTTAATGGCTGCGTTACACCACGTTGTACTGCGGTGTAACGCAGTCCGTTAACGCTGCTATTAACCCTGTATGACCAACTTTTTAATATTGATGCTGCCTATGCAGCATCCATATTAAAAACATCTAATGTTAAAAATAAGGAAAAATAATCACTATAAACTCACTTTCCGGCGCCTTTCCTGCTTATCACGATGCTCCGGGCTTTGCATTGCGGTCTCGCTAGATGCTGACGTAGCGTTGCAATGCATCTCTGGGAATGGATGCTGGCAGCAGCTTTGCTGGATGCCAGAGAGGGTGTATATAACTATTTTCTTTATTTTCATTCTTTTTTTAAACAGGGATATGGTGCCCACAGTGCTATATAGTACTTGGGCTGTGTTATATACTGTGAGGCTGCTATATACTACGTGGGCAGTGTTATATACTGTGGCCTGTGTTATATACTGCGTGGGCAGTGTTATACTACGTGGGCAATTTTATATACTACGTGGACTGTTAAATACTGTGTGGATGCTATATATTACGTGGGCAGTGTTATATACTGCATGGCTCCTATATACATTGCTGTACGTGTTACGTGGCCTCTGCTATATGCTGTGTGTGTGTGTGTGTATGTATGTATATATATATATATATATATATGTGTGTGTATATACATACATACATACATACATACATACATACATACATACATACATACATACATACATACATACATACATACATACATACACTGAATGTGTATGTCCGGGATTGGCATCTGCACAGTCGCAGCTACAGCCACAAAATTTTGCACGGTCACACGTCTGGACCCCGAGAGCGTCATAGGCTATATTGTGAGGCGAAATTTTAACCCCGCGCGTTCCAATTCACCAAACTATTTTTCCCCTATCTACATAATGGGGAAAAGTGAAAAGAAAAGTGTTGGAGGCAAATTGACAGCTGCCAGATGTAAACAAGGGGGATTTAAAGAATGAGAGCGATGGCGCCAAAGAGTATATACCGTACAGTTGCTAAGGTGGGTCCCCGACATGGGATACTCACCACACACGGGGATATGAACACACACACAAAATGCGCCACACACTACCACGTGCTTGAACACATATACCACCCTCAGCACACATTTCACCACACATACACCAACCTCGCCACATAAGTCGAAACACAAAAGTCGCCGCTCAAAACTCACCACGCGCAAAACTCGCCACATGCAAAAAATAGGCTCACGCAAAACTCGCCACAAGTGCAAAACTCACCTCATGGAAAACTCGCCACACGCAAAACTTGCACATGCGGAAAAATTGCCACATGCACAAAATTTGCAACACATGCAAAAGTTGCCTCACACAAAACTTGCACATACTCAAAAGGCACCAGACATAAAACTCGCCATGCGCAAAACTTGCTGCACACAACTTGCTACACTAACCTGTCACATGCAACTCGACACACAAAAAGTTGCTACACGCATGTTGCCACACAACTCATCTCACAAAAGTCGCTGCATGCATGTCGCCACACACAACTTGACAAACGAAACTCGCCCTAAAACACACACAAGTCTGGTATTAGCCTTCAAAAATAAAAATCTGATTAATAAGCAGACAAACTACAAGAGCAACAAATGTACCATATAGGAAATACGGCAGCTGTCAGTCACATGACCTGTCTATTATGTGTATGTGTGAGCTAATATATACTGCCAGGGGGGAGGGCTTCCTGTTGGCTGGGGATTTATCAGGCTGCCAATTTAGCTTACAAATACTGAGGTAAAAATACTGAGCAAATAACGTGTTAACGAGGTCTAATACAGGAGATCACACAGGTATATACTATATACAGGAGGAGATGACATACAGGTATATACTATATACAGGAGCAGATGACACACAGGTATATGCTATATATAGAAGCTGACATACAGGTATATACTATATACAGGGGAAATGACACACAGGTATATACTAGAGGAGATGACATACAGGTATATACTATATACAGGGGAGATGACACACAGCAGGTATATACTATATACAGGGGAGATGACATACAGGTATATACTATATACAGGAGATGACATACAGTTGTATACTATATGTAAGGGAGATGACAAACATGTATATACTGAGGTGAAAATGAGAGGTGTGAGTGCAAAATGAGAGGAGTGAGGGAAAATAGTGTAGTGATCGGAAAATGACAGATGTGAGGTCGAAATGACAAGTGTTAGGCGGGAATGAGAGGAGTGAGGGAGAAAATGAGGTGTGAGGGAGAAAATGAGAGATGTGATGGGAAAATAAGAGAAGTGACGTGCTATAACTAACCACAGATATTTACTATGCCCAGGCAACGCCGGGCTCTTCAGCTAGTGTGTGTGTATATGTGATGTGTGTGTATGTATTATATATATATATATATATATATATATATATATATATATATATATTATAATTTATTTTTTACTCGATGTGTTAGAATCGGGCCACCATCTAGTAATAGATACATACATAGTAAAATAGGATTCCTGGCTGGATGTTTAAGATTATATTGCATTTGCCTAATACTGGGGCGGTTCCTCTGAAATCCAACTGAGAGGTGGACCGCTCCCTTCTATTTCTGTAGATTTCCTGTTCTGTGAGCGGTTCCCCCTTAAGTGGGTGCTGAGGTGGACTCCTTTAAAAGAGCAATACCGATGAGTAATTGGGCTTTTTTCACTATATAGAAGTGACCTCTTCCAGGCTACAGGGTGGAGAGTGCCTGGATATAACTCTGCCCCCAGAGCTTATTATGCTTGAAGGGGGGGTTACCAGTGTGATTTCTAATGGCTGCTCTTTGTTCTCCTGATAACTGACATCTTGCAAGTTTCTCTGCTTCAGTTTCCATCTCAGGCAGGCAGACAGGGTTGCAATATTGTTGCAATACAGCAGAACTGAGAAGCAAAAGGCTATGTGCACACGTAGGAAGGGGGTTGCGGGTTCTCCCGCGGGTTTTCCCGCAGCGGATTTGATAAATCTGCAGGGCAAACCCACTGCGGTTTTGTCCCTGCAGATTTATCGCGGTTTGTGTTGCAGGTTCCGCTGCGGGTTTAATCCTGCACTTGTTTTACTATTGATGCTGCATATGCAGCATCAATAGTAATGTTAAAAATAACAAAAATAATGATATACTCACCCTCTGACGTCCCGATCTCCTCGGCGCTGCAGGCGGCGGTCCGGTTCCAAAGATGCTGTGCGAGAAGGACCTTCGTGATGTCATGGTCATGTGACCGCGACGTCACCGCAGGTCCTGCTCGCATAGCAAACCTGAGACCGGACGGCTGCGTGCAGCACTGAGAGGTGAGTATATCATTATTTTTTTTTAGTTTTAATTATTTTTATTTTTTTTACACAAATATGGTTCTCAGGGCCTGGAGGAGAGTCTCCTCTCCTCCACCCCAGGTACCATCTGCACATTATCTGCTTACTTCCCGCATGGTGGGCACAGCCCCATGCGGGAAGTAAGCGTATCCATGCATTCCTATGGGTGCAGAACCGCCGCGATTCTGCACAAAGAAGTGACATGCGTTCCCGCGCAGTTTTTCCCGCAGCATGGCACAGCGGTTTGCAGTTTCCATAGGGTTTACATGTTACTGTAAACGCAATGGAAACTGCAGCAGACCCGCAGCAGCAAAATCTCCACGGTAAAAACCGCAAAGTGTGAACATGGCCAAAATGTGTTTGCAAAACAAATTTCATTTCTCCTGCTGTGTTAGTTAGGCTACTTTCACACTAGCGTCGGTACGGGCCCGTCACAATGAAAAAACGCATCCTGCAGGCAACTTTGCAGGGTGCGTTTTCTCCAAAACGACGCATTGCGACGGAGGCCAAACGACGCTAGTGTGAAAGTAGCCTAACTTGTCTCACACTGGGAACGCCTCCTTCATATAAAATAAGCTCTGCCTCCAGAGCTTAATTTCCAGGCACCCTCCTCCCCGGAGCCTGGAAGAGGTCACATAATATAATTATTAAAATACGATTTCTCAGCAACACAGCTCATGAGACACAGTTAGGCCACGTTCACACGCTGCGTCGGGTCCCTGCGGGTTTTCCCGCAGCGGATTTGATAAATCTGCAGGGCAAACCCGCTGCGGTTATCCCTGCAGATTTATCACGTTTTGTCCTGCGGGTTCTGCTGCAGGATTTTACCCCCTACTACTGATGCTGCATATGCAGCATCAATAGTAATGTTAAAAATAATAAAATCATGATATACTCACCCTCTGACGTCCCGATCTCCTCGGCGCTGCAGGCGGCGGTCCGGTTCCAAAGATGCTGTGTGAGAAGGACCTTCGTGACGTCAAGGTCATGTGACTGTGACGTCATCGCAGGCCCTGCTCGCACAGCAACCCTGAGACCGGACGGCCGCGTGCAGTGCTGAGACTTCAGAGGTGAGTATATCATTATTAATAGTTTAGATAGGTCAAATGTGATGAAATTCCCTTTAAACCTCTTGGTGACCAGCCTAATTTCTAAAATTCTGGTATCACTAACAATACCTCTGATATGTTTCAACATATCGTAGTGATTGTCTTAATATATACTTACCTTGTAATGGCTTCACATCCTGTTCTGTCCAGATGTGTCCGGATCCCAGAATTTCAAGCGGTGGAAATTCACCGACCTCCACGGTGCAGATGCCAATCGCGGACGCACACACTAGATTGGAGACACACAGCATCTGTCGGTGTACAGGGTTTGTCTGCTCAGATCCCAAGACACAAATTTTATTACACCCACAGGAAGAAAAGGGGGTGGCTTAATGCATTTGCCTAAAAGATATGCATGTTTAGAGACCAAGGCCCATAAATCATGGATTCTGCTGAATTCCTTCAAAGTATTCTATCCAGCTGCTAATGTCTTCAGCAATGTACTGCATTTATGATTAACACTTACAAAGCTAATGAGTTATTTAAGTTGGATGTATAAATTGTTAAAGGATCTAAGCAAGCTGTTTTACATGGGGGAGACGTGGGGATTCAGAAAGGGTTGAGTAGTAAAAAACCCCTTTTAACGTGCGCACAGGCGTTTTGGAGAATACAAAGAGAAAATCAAACTGGCCATTCTTGATGCAGAGAGGCTTGGGCAGGGAGAAGACAGAACTATGTGCTGGACTATTCTCCCTGCTCTTGTGCTTTTTCTTTCCCGATTTAGCACATTTTTCAATGTGTAGGGTGTTTTTGTTTTCTCCTGACACTCTCCATTTGAGAGGAAAAGATTTTAACAAAAAGCTTGCTTGTATTTAATGCTGACAGCCAGGATTTCTCCTGATGGCTGAAGATCCGGTGACTTCTAGTCAGTACTGGCGACTGTACCGCGGCACACATAATGGGTGTCTGCAGTTTGTCGTACTGTTCTGCCGTGATGTTATGCATTTGCCAATAAAATCTTCAGAAATCCCAGGCTAATACTGCCCTGCATTACCGGAAATGGGGTGAATTTTATATTAAAGCGAACGTGACAGCTGTTGCATGCTGCCCACCCAATCCGTGGGCATCACGTATCGGGCACTAGCTGTATGGTACGACGACTACCTTTTTAGTAGCTGATTTCGTCTGTCTTGTCGCACCGCCCTTGTATGTGACTTTCAGAACCTGTGCCCGTTTGTTCATGTTACTGCTAATAAAATAAGCGGTAACACTTCTTCAATCTTGTGGGAGCTGTTAACAATTTTTCTTTTTTTTTCTTTCACAGCAGTTCTGTGGTGTTCTTGGTCACACATTTATGGAGTTTCTGAAGGGCAGTGGAGACTACTGCCAGGCACAGCATGACCTCAATGCAGACAAGTGAACTGTAAAAGAAATTCATTACTACTCCACAAAGAAACCCCCCTAAGAGCCGTCAACCTGGATAAGTGTTGGATTGAATTTGGCAGTGCACCGTAAGCAAGGGGCTGATACCTGGATGGGGTAAAGATCCGTGCACTGCATGTCTATTGTCTCTCAGTATTACTGGATTGAAGATTTGCTCTTGTAAGGAGGCTCATTTCATTCATTGCTTCCATCCAAACAAGCGCTGAGAAGTTTGTGGAGTAAAGCTGACTTCAGTTTCTAAACCTAATTTCCTTTCGTGATTAACTTTTAAGTTTATGATCGTTTCTTTTCTGTATAAGTTTGTTTTGGTTCCTAAATTGAAGAGAAAAAAAAATGGCCAGAATGAACCGCCCTGCTCCAGTGGAGATAACCTACAAAAACATGAGATTTCTCATCACCCACAACCCCACCAATGCAACCTTAAATAAATTCATAGAGGTAAGTGTTCCCGTTTGAAGGGCTATTGTCTTGTAAAATGGATATGGATACTTAAAGGGAACCTGTCACCCCGTTTTTTCAGATTGAGCTATAAATACTGTTAAATAGGGCCTGCGCTGTGCGTTACTATAGTGTATGTAGTGTACCCTGATTCCCCATGTATGCTGAGAAATACATTACCAAAGTCGCCGTTTTCGCCTGTCAATCAGGCTGGTCTGGTCAGGTGGGCGTGTTCACAGCGCTCTTTTCTTCCCCAGCTTTCCGTTGGTGGCGTAGTGGTGTGCGCATGTCCAGAGTTCCGACTTCCCTGCGCCCACGTGAAGACACAGCGCGCGATCTGCGCTGTAATCCCTTGCATCGGTGGGGGCGGCCATCTTCCTGGGGCCGCGCGTGCGCAGATGGAGTGCTCTGCTGCACGGGGCTTCAGGAAAATGGCCGCGGGATGTCGCGCGTGCGCATTAGAGATCGCGGCGGCCATTTTCCCAAAGCCGAGATGCAAACTCGGTCTCTTCTGATGTAAGCTCATTGCACTAAATGGTTTACACCTGTGACTTGATGGGAGGATTTGTCTTTTAGGACATGGACCAACAGATAAGGCTCCATTGTTGCTTTTAGGCAATACCAACAGTTATGGTATTTGTAGTAGAGATTTCTGCACCAAACCGCTGTGGTTAGTCCCAGCAACCTGCCTGAGACCTCTCAAGTCTCGTGCTGCTTACATTTTCCTTGCAGGTTTGAAGCAAGTTCATATCTGCAGCATGTCAACTCTTGCAGCGTTTTCCTGCCAAGAGATGCACGGTGTTTGTTTGTTTTTTTTGCAGAAATTTCTGATGTAGGTACCTAACTTGCGTGCATACCCTAAGGC
This sequence comes from Ranitomeya imitator, assembly GCF_032444005.1. NCBI lineage: Eukaryota > Metazoa > Chordata > Amphibia > Anura > Dendrobatidae > Ranitomeya > Ranitomeya imitator. The sequence goes on along the minus strand of NC_091286.1, from coordinate 376,008,095 downwards.
TGGGTTCACATTGCGCTAGAGGCGTCCATTAGACGGATTACGTTACAACGCTTGTTAACGCCGCCATTGAGTCCAATGTCGGACGCATCGCTAGCGCACGCCCACTATGGGCGTGCTTTAGCGATGTACCGTCATTGAGTGACGGACCCTGGGACGCGGTGGTCTGCAGCGGTTCCGGGTCCGTCACTGCTAGCGCAGATAGAGCTAGCGGATGCTCTATCGCGCTGACATACCGACACTTGCGTTAACAGCAGCCCATTAACACATGTGTTGAACGGGCTGCTGTTAACGCAATGTGAACCCGGCCTTAGACTTTGCCTCTTCAGAGAAGAATTAACAGAGAAAAGGTTGTAAAAGTTGGTAGTGACTATGACTTTACAACCTTAAACATCTGCCAAATGATGGGATTGGGGGGGGGGGGTTAACATAGTCTGTCCTTGGAACAGGTTAAAGGGCTTGAATTCCACCTGAGCAGCTTCTGAATTTCAAAATAATAATCTTTATATTTATATGGCGCTAACATATTCCACAGCGCTTTAGTTTGCACACATTATCATCGCTGTCCCTGATGGGGCTCACAATCTAAATTCCCTATCAGTATGTCTTTGGCATGTGGGAGGAAACCAGAGAACCCAGAGGAAACCCATGCAAACACGGTGAACGTACAAACTCCTTGCAGATGTTGTCCTTGGTGGGATTAGAACCCAGGACCCCAGCGCTGCAAGGCTGCAGTGCTAACCACTGAGCCACCGTGCTGCCCTAGGAAGTCATCAACCTTCTCCAAAACTGCTGCGTTTATTTCCAGAAGAGGTGAATGGAAACAAGGCTGCAGTTCTCAAGCAATCTTTTGCCTTTTTTGTTTTTGACTGGTCAGGGTCTCTACACCAATGCCCACTCTATATTGAACATTTCTGACGATTTAGGATAGGTAAATGAGAAAATGTATTCCGATAACTGTATAAAGGACCAGGTAACCATCCCCATCTGAAGTGTGCATAAAAATCTACCTACGTAAATACTGAACAGGGTTTTTTTTTTACAGTTTGGTAGTCTTTTTAGGATGCAGTCTTGTATTTTAAAAAAATTCTAATTTTTTTTTAAATGTTTACCAGGAACTTAAAAAATATGGCGTTACTACAGTTGTAAGAGTGTGTGAAGCCACCTATGACACTGCCCTCGTGGAGAAAGAAGGAATTCAAGTTTTGGTGCGTATAATTGTCTAAAAGGTTACACTTTCTGATCTGTTAAGTGTGAGAATCTAGACCTGCTCAACCACCACTAATATCCAGAATGAAGGGGCACGAGAGCCGATCACAGATTAGTGCTAGCCTGTCTTCTGATAGAAATATTACATTGTAAGCAGCTTACTTACATGGCTCTTGGCTGAGACTGCTTTGTCATATTTCCAGCTTTGTGGCCTGTTCAGTAGACCTGTCATTCTAGAAGTCAGTGGTCATCCTAAAGAAGGACTTACTAGCATGTGGTTCTCTCAAATGCAGTTTGTGAACAGAAGAATATTTTGCTAGGATTTTCGTTGCTTCATAGCATCTTAAATTGTGACTTTTTAAATTTCTCTGAATAGGACTGGCCTTTTGACGATGGTGCTCCACCTTCTAGTCAGATTGTAGATGACTGGTTAAATCTTCTGAAGGCTAAATTCCGTGAAGAACCTGGCTGTTGTATTGCAGTTCATTGTGTTGCTGGGCTGGGAAGGTACGTTGTAAAATGTAGTCACATAAAACAAACACCCTTTTTAAATTGGTGAAGACTTTGTGGTAAGCAAATCTAGATATCTCTGCTAGATAACTGGCAATCTTGGGAAATCATACCGGTGTCTTGTGTGAAAACCAAGGTCAAATTGAATATCTTGTATTGTTCAAGTCTTCAAAAAAAATCAGAAATCTTGAATTGCTATTAATAAGTTACTTATTCTAGAAACCATTTTTTAAGGCGCATAAAACACCACACTTATGGATTTATAATAATTAGCTGAAGAGCCCAGCGTTGCCTGAGCATAGTAAATATCTGGTTAGTTATAGCACCTCACTTCTCTATTTTCCCATCACGCCTCTCATTTTCCCAATCACATCTCTCATTTTCTCCCTCACACCTCTCATTCCCCCCTAACACTCCTCATTTCGACCTCACAACTGTCATTTTCCGATCACTCCACTATTTTCCCTCACTCCTCTCATTTTGCACTCACACCTTTTTCATTTTCACCTCACACCTCTCATTTTCACCTCAGTATATACATGTTTGTCATCTCCCTTATATATAGTATACACCTGTGTCATCTCACCTGTATATAGTATATACCTGTATGTCATCTCCTATATATAGTATGTACCTGTATGTCATCTCCTTCTATATATAGTATATACCTGTATGTCATCTTTTATATATAACCTATACCTGTATGTCATCTCCTCCTGTATATAGTATATACCGGTGTGTCATCTCCTCCTGTATTAGACCTCGTTCACACGTTATTTGCTCAGTATTTTTACCTCCGTATTTGTAAGCTAAATTGGCAGCCTGATAAATCCCTAGCCAACAGGAAGCCCTCCCCCTGGCTGTATATATTAGCTCACACATACACCTAATAGACAGGTCATGTGACTGACAGCTGCCATATTTCCTATATGGTACATTTGTTGCTCTTGTAGTTTGTCTGCTTATTAATCAGATTTTTATTTTTGAAGGAGAATACCAGACTTGTGTGTGTTTTAGGGCGAGTTTCGTTTGTCAAGTTGTGTGTTGAGTTGCGTGTGGCGACATGCATGTAGCGACTTTTGTGGGGACATGCGTGTAGCAACTTTTTGGGCCAAGTTGCATGTGACAGGTTAGTGTAGCAAGTTGTGTGCAGCAAGTTTTGCGCGTGGTGAGTTTTATATCTGGTGCCTTTTGAGTATGTGCAAGTTTTGTGTGAGGCAACTTTTGCATGTGTTGCAACTTTTGTGCATGTGGCAATTTTTCCGCGTGTGCAAGTTTTGCGTGTGGCGAGTTTTCCATGAGGTGAGTTTTGCACTTGTGGCGAGTTTTGCGTGAGCCTAGTTTTTGCATGTGGCGAGTTTTGAGCGGCGACTTTTGTGTTTCGACTTATGTGGCGAGGTTGGTGTATGTGTGGTGAAATGTGTGCTGAGGGTGGTATGTGTTCAAGCACGTGGTAGTGTGTGGTGCATTTTGTGTGTTCATATCCCCGTGTGTGGTGAGTATCCCATGTCGGGCCCCTCCTTAGCAACTGTCCGGTATATACTCTTTGGCGCCATCGCTCTCATTCTTTAAGTCTCCCTTGTTCACATCTGGCAGCTGTCAATTTGCCTCCAACACTTTTCCTTTCACTTTTTCCCCATTTATGTAGATGGGGACAAAATTGTTTGGTGAATTGGAAAGCGCAGGGTTAAAATTTCACCTCACAACATAGCCTATGACGCTCTCAGGGTCCAGGCCTGTGACTGTGCAAAATTTTGTGGCTGCAGCTGCGACGGTGCAGATGCCAATCCCGGACACACACACACACACCTTTATATATTAGATGGACGGGCGGTAACATTATAACATAACTTATTGTCTTAAACTGTGTCTTCCCTTCCAGAGCTCCAGTACTTGTTGCTCTTGCGTTAATTGAATGTGGGATGAAATATGAAGATGCTGTTCAGTTCATCAGGCAGTAAGTATGCAACAAACGGTGCAAACGCCCACACGCCATTTAATGCTCTAACAGATGTTGGGTTTGAGTTCAGTGAAAAGCGGCAAGCTCAGACATGTTATCATCTTTGTTTAGGAAATTACAGAACTAGGCAAACTGAAATGTAAAAGTATAAAAATGATAAAATCCAAAGATGTGCATCTGTAATCAGACTATTGTGGTCACTTTAACATGCCATATGTGAAGTAGGTTCTAAGTAGCTTAAGTATGCAGACCATGTGCCATTATAGTAAGTGGAACCACACTGCCCAGCACCCCAACGTTTGTTACTCATGTAGCTTCGTCTGACATGGTCTGTATCTTTGAGCTAAATCTACCTGATGATATTTTTTTTTTTTTTTTTTTTTTTAAAGTGTTCAAATCTGTCCTGATGCAGGCAATAGATATCTAGCAGCATTACCTTAAGGCTGTGTGCACACATTCAGGATTTTTCGTGGTTTTTTTTTTTTGTTCGCTATAAAAACACGATAAAACCGCAAAAAAACACATACATTAAGGATCCTATTAGAATGCAATCCGCAATTTTTGTGCACATGTTGCATTTTTTTTTCCGCGGCGGAATCGCATTCTGGAAAAAAACGCAGCATGTTCGTTCTTTGTGCGGAATCGCAGGAATTCCGCACACGTAGGAATGTATTGATCTGCTTACTTTCTGCATGGGGCTATGCCCACCATGCAGGAAGTAAGCGGATCATGTGCAGTTGGTACCCAGGGTGGAGGAGAGGACTCTTCTCCAGGCCCTGGGAACCATATAATTGTTAAAAATAAAAAAAATTGTGATATTCTCGCCTTCCGGCACTCTCGGGAGTCTTCCCGCTCCTCGCGATGCTCCCGTTCCCAATAATGCCTTGCGGCAATGACCTGTGATGACGTAGCGGTCTCGTGAGACCACTACGTCAAAGGTCATTCCCGCTATGCATTACTGGGGACGCCGGAAGGTGAGAATATCACTATTTATTTATTTTTTTTCATTATTTTTAACATCTTTTTACTATTGGTGCCGCATAGGCAGCATCAATAGTAAAAAAAAAAAAAATAAATGGTCACACTTGTCAAACACTGTTTTGGCAAGTGTGAGCAACCTGTCAATCTTTTCTCCAAGCAATGCTGCAGCCTGCTTGGGAAAACGCTAGTGTTTAGCGGGAAAACGCATGCCAAATCCACATGTTTTTCCCACGGCAGGGAGTTCCGGAATTGCTGCGGACACTTCCGCAGCAATTCCGGACGTGTGCACATGACCTAAGACTCTTTTCACTAATTCCCTTGCCTTGTAATTTAGATATGGTTATGTATTTGTTGTGATATACAATAGATGTAATGTATAACATATTTATACATGCATGAACCACACTGACTTAACTGGTTTTAAGGGGCTTTTTTGTGCTGTCCTCTTTCCACTGTGTTTTTTTTTTTTTTTTTTTTTTTTTTTTAATGAAACCATTTCAATACATAGTCTTCCTATAATATTTATAGTGGTTACCCCCTCATATTACTACTTTGTTTTGATACATTATGGGCCAAAAATCCTTAACTGTATTGGCTATATAAGCTTATACATAGCTTCCTTTCATTCTCTGTTTCCAACTGCAGCATACAAATCTTTACCTATTTTAGTGTTTTTATCCAGATCTGTCACCTGATTTTAATTTAAGGAGCCATTGCACTCCAGCAAACTAGTCGTAAATCTTTAATGTGTCAAGGCGAACAGCCAGGGGAGTCACAGATCCCACCACTGTTTCCACTGTGTCACAGATGACACTAGGGAGATCATGCAGATCCACAATTTACCAAGGCTAGCTGGTAGAGTGCACAGATGTCACTATTGCCAATGCAACGCAACTCTATTGTCTCCAATCGTCAGGACAATAATGCAGTTTACTGACCATGGCTGCTTCCACTACTAGGCCAATTATTGGGATAACTTGCAGCTGCACAATAACAATGGAACCACTACGAACTGCCACAACCAATCATTTAGGGTATGTGCACACATTGTGGATTCTCTGTGGATCCGCAGCGTTTTTTGCAGTGCAGAAACACTGCAGATCCGCAATTGATTACAGTACAATGTAAATCTATGAGGGGGAAAAAAATGTTGTGCACACTTTGTGGAAAATCCGCTGCGGAAATGCTGCGGTTTTAAAGAAGTAGCATGTCCCTTCTTTTTTGTGAATCTGCAGCATTTTTGTACCCATTCCATTATAAAAAACCGCAGGGGTAAAAACCGCAGCAAATCCGCAAGAAAACCGCTGCAGAACTGCACAAAACGCGATAAATCCGCAGGTGCGTCTTCTGCCAGGAGAGGCAGAATCTGCACCAGAAATTCCTAAGCCTAGTCCGCAACTTGTGCACATAGCCTTATACAAGCTGATTAAACATCCGTTACAGGTTGGCTATGGCTTTACGGGTGTAATTTACAAATGACCCAATTTCTACTTTTATTAGATCAGTTACACCCACTTGCCTCTTTGGTGAGCTTAAATGGGGGCTGGCTGTGGGATGTTTTGGGTCTTCCAGATTTCTCTCACCCCCCCTTAACTTACAGGATATCTTCGCTCTGAAATCTTCATGTCTCTTAGCACAATTTTACTTTATCATCTATCTGGCCATTTAAGTTTGTGGGGATCAGTCGACCTTACGGTGATGTGAGTAAATGCGTTTTGTCCCATCAGTACAACGCAAAGAATAGATCTCCCATAAATATCAGATCAATGTAGACCCTAATAATCCCGATCACTGCCTCCATAAGGTCTAGGGAAGTGTCTTTGATCAGAGGAAGCTTTTTTTGGTTTCAAAGTGTACTTCCCGTATGTTCAATGTTTGGGTAAGATATCCCCTCTCCAGTGATGCCTTAGGCCCCTTTCACATATCAGTTTTTTTTTTGCGATCAGTCGCAATCCGTCAGATTTTGAAAAAACTGATCCAGCGACTGATGCAGCCAGATTTTTTTTTTTTTTTTCTTCTTAGACTTGTATTAGTGACAGAGTGCCAAATCCGTTGACTGTTTGGTGGCTGGAGACCACGGACAAAGTGAAAAATTTTGTCCGTCAAAAATGGACAGCGACAGATCCGTTGCCATTTGTTGTTTGCTAGAATGGAAGCTTATGGTGCCGGATCAGGGGTGTTTTTTTTTTTTTTTTTTTTTTTTTTTTTTTCCCAATTAGTTGGGGACGGCAAAACAAAAACTGGTCTGTCGCATTGGTCTTTCACAATCTGCAACGGATCCGTTATTTAAAAAAAATTCGGATTGTGACTGATGGCAAAAAACTGATGTGTGGAAGTGGCCTTATGGATTTTAATTTCTCACCATATTGTTTGTACTGGGGAGTCTAATGACAGGAAATTTATCATAATAGTCTTCATGCCAATGGCTACTAGTTTCCTTTCCTGATGGAGTTGTCTAAATCTGACCTAGATTAGCGAAATTAGGATTATTTAGTCTAGAAAAAAGACGACTGAGGGGCGATCTAATAACCATGTATAAGTATATAAGGGGACAATACAAATATCTCGCTGAGGATCTGTTTATACCAAGGAAGGTGACGGGCACAAGGGGGCATTCTTTGTGTCTGGAGGAGAGAAGGTTTTTCCACCAACATAGAAGAGGATTCTTTACTGTTAGGGCAGTGAGAATCTGGAATTGCTTGCCTGAGGAGGTGGTGATGGCGAACTCAGTCGAGGGGTTCAAGAGAGGCCTGGATGTCTTCCTGGAGCAGAACAATATTGTATCATACAATTATTAGGTTCTGTAGAAGGACGTAGATCTGGGGATTTATTATGATGGAATATAGGCTGAACTGGATGGACAAATGTCTTTTTTCGGCCTTACTAACTATGTTACTATGACCTGGGAACCCATGTCATGCAGCTTGGTAGATGTGACTTACCATGTACTTCTACCTTGACAGTAAAAATAAATGCAAAATACACCAAATAAAAATGTACTCCCATGTTCTTAAACGTATATAATTTTTTTTTCTCTCTCCCAGGAAGCGTCGTGGAGCTTTTAATAGCAAGCAGCTGCTTTTCTTGGAGAAGTATCGTCCTAAAATGCGGTTACGCTTTAAAGACCCCAATGGCCATCGTAACAATTGTTGCATTCAATAGAAGCTACAGAGGAAAACGACAAATGTCAATCTGAATAGGATCCAATGCTAACACCTGGTTAATGTTTTATAGGTCAAGTGATTCTTTTGAAAAATGTCCACAGCCCTTCCAGTTTGGAAACTGCTGATGTCACGTAGATAAATAATGTAATTGAGCTTGAATGATTTGCTTATTTGTTGTGTACTATTTTTAAAGTCCTTTATTACCATTTACCTGCCTAATCACGCAGTAAAAAAGACCGAATGGTTCTGGTTTCCCCCCATACTGTTATCAATGAAACAGATGACCACACAATGCAAAACATCCAGCCAGTCTTCTATTTAGTAGTGCAGTACTTGTCAGCAGTAGTGCACTTTCATATATTGCCTGATTATTTGCTGGCTTCTCGCCGTATGTTTACATCCTCTCCCACACGTTGCTGTAATATCAGGGCTTGCACAAGTCTATAGTGTGCAAGTTTTTATTTTCCCTTGATAACCTTGCCAATCATGCATCGAGTAGGCATTTCGCCATATCATCTCAACCTCTTCTGTTCTGTAAAAGCACACCGACCATATTGTAGAAGTCTCCAGACAAAGCCTTACTGTTTGAATAACTGTCTGCACCGCTTGGTGCATCTTACATGGAGGACCTTGGTGTATTTTCTTTATTTTTTTTTCTTTAAAATGTTGCCTTTCGTCTTGTGCAGGAAGTGTAGAATATGCCATTTCTTTTTTTTTTCTTTTGTAACTTTTTAAAAACATGTAGATGCTTTAATGTAGCTAGATTAAGGTTTCTGAAAGGTCCTTTCTTTAACTGTATGTTTGGGCAATTTTTCAACAGTTGCTTTGTGACTTTATTTCCCTTCCTGAGCATCTGCTTTTACAAAGGCAGATCTCAATGTTTTTTTTTTTTTTTTTTTTATTTTTGTATGCCTTTTTTTGAGCGGTGTAACTTAATATTTGGATACTTGATTATTTTGTTTTATTATGTAATTGATAAAAAGGTGATCTGTATCAATGTTAGCTCAACCATATATTTATACTGTCTTGGGAATGTGAGGTGTTAGTACTGTGGGAGAATAAGTTACCAGTGTTTCACCAGCTTGTAAAATGTAGTATGAAAGCATAAACCTCTAATAAAGAAGGATGCAAAGTCTGATGCTTCACTGGGCTTGTCCTATGCATGGACTGTGTGGCAAGCAAAACCTGCCAACTCATGATGCAGCAAAGTTGGAAAGTGAGAACTTATATCTTCAGGAGTGCAGTGTTTGCTTGACAGTTTGGACCATTGGCTTAGTGACACTGCTGATTCGGACTGGCCAACTTTGGTTTTAATCTCTCTGCTTTAGAGATACCCAGTGCTGTCCCAATGTGCTCCCCTTGCTTAGGAAACGGCCCACAGACTAGAGATGGCTGGCAAGCGTGCTTTCCCATTTCGTTCAGTCACCCATGCTGTGGCCCTGCCAGGGCTTACATTTGAAACCTCCCCCCCACCCAAGAAAACTGAACTTAAATGTATGTGCTGATGGGGCCCTAGACAATGGTGCCATCAGAATAAAGGTGCTCTGTCATACACCATTTTAGAGTGTACAGTATACGCCCACTGGAGGCAGATGCTCAGTCTACTGTGTCTTGAGTGTCCACCTCCAGTAGGTTTACTCTTTAAAATGATGCACTTCAGAGTGCTCTTTTGCTATGCCAGCACAGTTGGTCTATGGCCCTATTGGCGCATACATCCGAATCCTGTTTTGTTGGGGGTTTAGAGGTACACCCCAACATGGCCACAGAATGGTGCCTGAACACAATGTGAAAGCACTCTTTCCTGGGCCATGAGCAGTAGACAAAAGTGAAAATCCCTCTGTTCTTCAGGGTGGAAGAGCAGTTTGGGGTCTTATTTGCATCTGCTGCTCTGGCTCCAAATGCTGCTGTTGTGGCTGCAGCCATTGCTGATGCCGCTGATTATGTTGCTGCCACTGTGGAGAGGGCTGCTGTGCATCCATTGCTGCACTGGTGCCCCTTCCTGGCCGGCGATCTACCCTTAAGTATTGTGCTGTAGAGGACCTGCCGGCCAGCGTTCTCCTGTAGCTTCTGGTACCTGCCCTCGAAAGTCCTCCAGGTGAAAGGTCCTGGCTGCATCATCAGTGCACGACTTCCAGCAGCGCTCTACGACCATGCCGGGACACGGGGCTGCCAATTAACTATGCGATGATAGCACTGCAGATTGACAGCCAAGACCCTCCCCTCCCGCTTGGCTTCCAGCAATCCCAGTGCCGGCCGTAGCAGAGACTGTGCCCTGCCATAACCGACCAGCCCAGGTCTGGGAATTAGCTTTTTCTTCTTTCTTCTGCTGCCTTGCAGGACTGAAAGTGTCTAACTATAAAAAAAAAAATGATGTGATGGGGAATTGTAAAAATTAGAATTCATAATGTATATCCTGATTAAATGGTGAACAAAGAATGCTGATGATGAATTACAAAGGCTAGTGTACATAAAAAGTATCACTAAAAATACAAGTCTGTGAATGAACAAACCGTGGTGTAAAAATTATAAAATATTGAATAAAATACTAATGTGAGATAAGAATACGCAGAGGTGAACATGTGGCAGAGATGAAAAGAAAAGTATGTGTAAGGGTATGTGCACACGATGCAGATTTAGTGCAGAACTGCAGCAGATTTTTCTGCAGCAGAAACGCAGAACTGCACTGATTTACAGTACAACGTAAATCAATGTGAAAAAAAAAAGCTCTGCAGATGGTGCAGAAAAATCTGCACAGAAACGCTGCAGATTTCAAAGAAGTGCATGTCACTTTTGTGCAGTTCTGCAGCGTTTCTGCACCCCTCCATAATAGAAATCCATTGGTAAAAACGCATAAACGCACCTGTGGATTCTGCCAGGAGATGCAGAAAATTCTGCACCAAGTCTGCATTGTGTGCACACAGCCTAAGAATTCATCTATCTTTGCAGTAAATAAATAGTGAATAAGTGTGAAACGAAAGATGTAATGGTAGATTGTGTGCACATGATAAATGATGGTGAAAGGAACCAAATGTTCAGCATCACTAATATGTATATTTTAAAGAGCGAACAAAGATTCAAAGGTACCCTTGTCTAAAATTCTTTCATCACTACACCACTAGTTTACCAAAAAAATAGAATTACTCTTACCGTTAATTCGGTTTCTAGGAACCTTCCACGACAGCGATACTGGAGGATGTCTCCCCGCCCTAATGGAGGACAGGAAACACAAAGAGGTTAAATACCCTCCCCTTCCTGCCACCTCCAGTGTTTTTTCTGGACACAGTAGTATGTATAGTTACCACTTAAGTGCAGGAATCATCCAATAAAATCATCAGATAGGGAGGGAAATTAGTGCTGTCGTGGAAGGTTCCTAGAAACCGAATTAACGGGAAGAATAATTCTATTTTCTCCAGTCACCTTCCACGACAGCGGTATTGGAGTAGTACCAACAAATAATTTCTAGGGGGAGACAACCGCTTGCAGAACTGTTCTGCCGAAAGTTAAATCCCGATTGAAATCAAGCCTGTAGTGCCTGGTGAACGTATGTACTGATGACCAGGTGGCGGCTCTGCAAATCTGCTCCGTAGAAGCATCACCTCTCTCTGCCCATGATGTTGACACCGACCGTGTAGAATGGGCCTTCAGTGATGGAGGAGGTGGTAGATTCTGGGATGAGTATGCCAGAGATATGGCTTGTTTAATCCAGTTGGCGATAGTATTTTTCGTAGCCTTTCTGCCTTTGTTCTTCCCGGAGAGTTGAATGAAGAGATTTTGGTCAATCCTCCAACTCTCTGTTTGTGAAAGATAATGTAGGACCACTCTGCGAACATCCAGAGTGTGGAAGGACTTGGATCCGGGTAGAATGAGGGCAACACTATGTCCTGACCTCTATGAAAGTCTGATGTTACTGAAGGTAGGATCTAGACAAAGGATTATACTATCAGATGTTACCCTTAAGTAAGGCTCTTGTATGGATAGGGCATGTAGTTCGCCTATCCGTCTGGCAGAGGTAATAGCCACTAAAAAGACCGTTTTTAGGGTAAGAACCTTTAATGAAGACTGAGATAAAGGTTCGAAGGGGTCCTGAGTTAGACTATTAAGGTCCCAAGGAGGAGTATTGTTGAGAACTCTGGGACGGATTCTACTCGCTGAAGTTACAAAACGCCTGATCCACCGATGTTTGGCTATTTCCTGATCGAAATAGGAGCTAAGTGCTGAAATCTGTACTTTTAAGGTGTTAGGCCTAAGACCCAACTCTAGACCCTTCTGCAAGAAGTCCAGAATTTTGGCAATATTTGGATGAAATGGGTCTGGAATATCTGGAAGATACCACGATGAAAACTTCTTCCAGATCTTGGCATAAATGGCATTTGTTATGGGTTTTCTACTGTTCTGGAGAGTATGAATTACTCCATCTGAGAGACCTCTTGCCTCTAGTATCTCGGCTTCAGAAGCCATGCTGAAAGATTCAATCTGTGAAGGTTTGGATGCAGCAACGGTCCCTGATGAAGATTTTCCTTCTGAGGTACACATATTGGACCTTCCTGGGCCATGTCTAACAGGGCGCTGTACCAACTCCTCCCTGGCCATGTTGGTGCGATTAGAATCGCCGTAACTTGTTCCGATCGGATCTTCTGTAGAGTTTTTGATAGCAATGGGATCGGAGGAAATGCTTAAACGAGGTTGAACCTCCACGGGTGAGAGAACGCATCCATGCCCAGAGCTCTGTCTGTCATATTTAGGGAGAAATAAGTTTGCAGCTTGGCATTCTGACTGTTGGCAAAAAGGTCTACCTCTGGGATCCCCCATCTGGAAATCAGGGAGAGAAAGACCTCCTGGTCCAGACACCATTCCCCTGGATGTACATCCCTTCTGCTCAGGAAATCTGCCTGGGTATTGGCTGACCCCTTCAGGTGAACTGCTGAAATAGAGAGGACGTGCTTCTCTGCCCAGAAAAAAATATTTGAGGCTAAGGTTTTTAGTTTCCTGAATCTTGTGCCTCCTTGATGACGAAGGTATGCTACCGTGGTCATATTGTCGGAATATATTCTGACATGGTGTCCCTGAACAATGGAGGATGCAGCTTTTAATGCTTCTTCCACCGCTTTCAGTTCTCTGAAGTTTGAAGAGCTTGCTCTGATGTCTGGGCCCCAGGTGCCCTGGAAATAGGATCCCTCGACTATAGCTCCCCATCCCCTTTGACTGGCATCCGATGTTAGTGTCTTTAGCGGGATTTGATCCCAACTGACCCCCTGTTGGAGGTTTCGGAGCCGTAGCCACCATGTCAGGGATGTTTTGACATGATTGGGAAGGCAAATTCTCTTGGAGAGAGAACTCTGCTGTCCGTCCCAGGATGATAGGATATGGGTTTGGAGGACTCGTGTGGGCTTGAGCCCAAGGTACCATCTGGATACAAGATGTTAGAGATCCCAGTATAGACATGGAATGTCGTAGAGTAGGAGCTTTCAGGGTTCTGAATGCTGTTATCTTCTGTACCAGATCGAGTTGACGTTCTCTGGGCAGAAAGGAACTCCTCGCCTCTAAGTCCAGAAGGACTCCTAGGAACTTCTTCCTCCTGGAGGGACGAAGGTCCGATTTCTCTAGATTTGGGATCCAACCCAACGACTTTAGGATTTCTAGAGATCTTGTTAAGTCGGCTCTGAGGCGGGAGACTGAGGGGGCGACAATGAGTAGATCGTCTAGATAGGGTACTATGCAGATCCCCTGAAGACGGATGAATATAATGGCTTCTGTCATGATCTTTGTAAAGACTCTGGGAGCTGAGGCGATTCCGAAGGGAAGGGAGTTGAACTGGTAGTGTACTATCTCCCGATCCTGAGATATTGCGAATCTTAGGTACTTCCGGAATTCTGGATGGATTGGGACGTGGTAATAAGCGTCCCTCAGATCCACTGTAGCCATCGCCCAGTCCTGTCCTATCAGAGGGATCGCTGTTTTGACCGACTCCATCTTGAACCTCCTGTAGGTTATTACTTGATTCAGGGGTTTCAAGTTGATTATTATTCGGTGCTTCCCCGAAGGTTTCTTGATCAGAAACAGGTGGGAATAGTGTCCTCTGCCAATTTCTTGCTGAGGTACTGGGGAAATTACTCCTTCCTGGAGTAAGTTCTGGAGGCCGGAAAGGAATGCGCCCTGAGGGCTGAGACTCTGCAATGAGGTTATCCTTGTGTGATGAGGGGGAGGGCTCTCGAACTCTAATTTTAGTCCATTCTGGATAGTGTCAAGTACCCACTGGTTCGACAAAATGGACCTCCACTGGTTGATGAAGCTCGAGAGACGCCCCCCAACGCCCTGGGCGTAGTCACTGTTTGTCCGGGGTCTGCTGGGACTGGGGAACCAGGATGTTCCTACCCTTCCCTCCTTTAGGATAGCTCCAGCGTCCTGTTTTGCCTTTCCCTTTGAATTCCCGTTGGAAGGGTTGCTCTTTTGAGGGACGGAAAAAACGTTTCTTCGGATTTCTCTGTTCCGGAAGCGCTTTCTTCTTGTCCGTTGCTTTATCCAGAATATCATCTAGGGCCTGCCCGAACAGATAGCGGCCCTGAAAGGGAATGGCACAGAGTTTTGTTTTGGACGTTATATCCCCACTCCAAGACTTGAGCCATAGAGCTCTTCTGGCTGAGTTAGAGAGAACTGCCGACTTGGCAGCCACTCTTACGGACTCTGCCGAAGCATCGGCAAGGAAGCCCGTAGCTTTTTGGAGAAGCGGGAGAGAATCTAAGATTACTTCTCTAGATGTTCCCTGGGTCTTCCAGCGTGCAGAGCCAACGAAATAGGGATCTAGCCACGCAGGTGGACGCAACGTTTGTTTTAAGGAGATTGGTAGAAGTCTCCCACGATCTTCTTAGTAAACTCTCCATCTTGCGGTCCATAGGGTCTCTGAGTTGGGAAGAATCCTCGAAAGGGAGGGTCGTCTTTTTTGACACTCTAGAGACCTGCACGTCTACTTTAGGAGTATCCCACAGGGAGACATCTCCATCGAGAGAAAAACGATTTTTAAGCTCAGAGGGAACAGTAAGACCCTTTTCAGGTGATTCCCATTCATGAAGGATGAGACTCTGTACATTCTCATGTACAGGAAACCCCTTTAATTTTTTAGGTTTTAACCCACCGAACATCTCATCCTGCACTGATGGCTTCTCCTCCTCCTCCTCGACACCCATTGTCCCCCTGACCATACCAATTAACTCCTGTATGTCCTCTGAGGCAAAGTAATATTTTTTACTCTCCTCTTTGGGGGTGGAAGTGGAGCCCTCATTCTCCCACAAATCCTCCGAGCCGGAGGAATGAAGTTCACCAGAATCTGAATCGGAAGTAACCGTTGCCATCTTCCTTTTTTTAGGAGGAGGTGGCGGAGGTAACAGAGACTGGGAAAGGGCCGATACCGAGGACTGAACTTCCTGTTTAATGAGGGATTTAATGCTCTCAAACAAGGATGGCTGTTCTGAGCGAATTATTTCGTCAGTGCAGGGCTGGCACAGTCTCTTCTTGTAAGAAGGTAGCTTTGATGCACAAACACCACATTTTCGATCTTCTGATTTTGTCTTGGAAGATCTGTCCTTCCTAGGGGCAGAGGCCTTGTCTCCCTAAAAAAGAGAGAGAAGGGGACTAAGTATATGTCACCCTAAGGAATACAGGGATAGAGGGACCTTAACCCACTACTCACGGTAGGAGGGAGGACGCAGGGCTCGGCAGAAGCAGAGATAGATCTGTCACCCTCCATGGTCAGTCAGTACTGTAGTCCAGTCAGTCAGACAGGGGGCCTTACCTGGAGGTGACTACCAGGGTTAAATACCGTGGAAGCTGCGTCCGATCTTGTGCTCCTCCTTCCGGTCCCAGGCGTAGGGGAAAGACCGCTATGCCGCCATAAACTGTAGTCTGACGCGCGTGCGTTCCACCGCTGGAACGCACAAGCCGTGAACCGGAAGTTCGGGTACTTCCGGTTCGCGCGTCCACCGTTTCCGGCCATGAGGAGAGAAGGAAATGCCGGGGAGCCGCGTGGGGACCCCGGCCGCACCACACCGCTCCGCTTTACTCCCGAAGGAGCGCGGGAGGAGCGGAGAAAGTGTCCCGAGTCCGCACCATGTGGGGAGACGGGAGCAGCGCCGCAGGGAGGAGACACATCCCGACCCAGGCTGCCCGGCTAGGTAAGACCTGAGTGCTCCGATCGCCGGCCACGGCAGCACTACCGCAGGACCTCTTCATGCCCCATAGGGGACAGGAAAAACACTGGAGGTGGCAGGAAGGGGAGGGTATTTAACCTCTTTGTGTTTCCTGTCCCCCATTAGGGCGGGGAGACATCCTCCAGTACCGCTGTCGTGGAAGGTGACTGGAGAAAACAGCTACTCAAGATCTGTCTGGGTTATGTACCCAGTCCATCTATTATACAATTATTGAGATAAGGAAATCAAAATAGACCAGTGTTTACAGACAGGAGATCTGTAGGGTAAGACTTTTGTTGTCTGGTCCCTCCAACACCAATAAGCCAATAACTACAAAAGTGTGTAATATGTGCACAGGGAAGTAGAAATATGATTGGGTCTCTGTCAATGGTTGACTTGATATGGTTAATATGGTCAATATAATAGTATAGTGTTGTAAAAGGTTTCAATGTTGGACAAGTGGCCCATGGCTTAAATCTGTGGTCCAAAGATAAGCCAACAGACACAGAGGCATGAGGGGTAAAGACAAAGCAATGGAAAGATAAAATGGTTAAAAACAACAAAACAGACAACTAACAAACTTATAAAATAATAAAAACACATGCCGAAAAAACATACCGATGTGCAGGATCAGTGCTCAGAAGAACGAAGCAAAACTTAATGATTCATTGAGGCAATCAGGCTGAAGGGTCCACAGTGTCCATATCCATCTGGACGCTTTGAGCAAGGAGACTGCTAAAATTTCCCCCACGGATGTCTGAACTAATATGGTCCATGCCCTTGATACGGAGGCCTGATGAGTCACATGAATGGTACAATATAAACTGTTTAGGGAGGTCTTAAGTTGATTGACATTGTCCAAGGGTGCAGCTGCAAGAATATCTCATACATGTTCATATGTCCCGATTTTAAGAGCACGTGTAGTAAGGCCTCTATATATTTAGGCACATTGTGTGATATGACAGTTCATGTTGTGCATGTGATTGAATGCATGATCAAATACTTCCCATGAGAGGCTAGGAATTAATTGGTCTTTCCTATGTTTGGACAGGCAGTGCACCTGCTACATGGTGGGCATACTCAATTGTTAAGTAGGTTTTGTGAAGAAGATTTTCGGTTGGTTAGTTGGAGTGTAATATCTTCTGACCATATGGTCATGTAAACTACTACATCGCTGTGCTGCGATTGTATGGTAGATACTGGTGTATTGTGCAGTCTGCCAAAAGGACTGGCCAATGTTTAAGGATGTTATATCACCTTTGCCACTGGGAGTGGTATTTTATCACCATTCTCACAATACTTGTTTTGGGGGGGTTTCCAAGTAGGATAGACCAATTTGTTACAATTGTAATTCTTGACTCTGTTGTAAGCATACTTAATACATCTCCTACTGTAACCACGATCATGGAATCTTTTTTTCATCTCATCACGTTTCTCAAAATCTGTCAGTTGAACAGATTCGTCGGATTCTCAAAAATTGACTCACGTCGACCGATCTAATAACATGAGTAGGATAAGATGAAGAAGCATGTAGAATTGCGTTGACAGCCGTTTATTTGTAAAATACATCTGTTTGTAAGAAGCAAAGTTATCTCTCAATCAGGACGTCCAGAAAATCAATTTGATCGTAATGAAATTTGTAGGTAAGCTGATATTAAGGTTATTTGTATTCATTTCCTGAAAAAAAAGGGCCGCAGTTCATCAGATGACCCTAGCCAGATCATGAATAGGTCGTCTATTTATCGGGGCCAGAGGATGACCCGGTCCATCAACGAGCAATGATCTGATGAGAATAGGTTCCTCTCCCACAGCCCCAGGAACAAGTTAGGATAAGAGAGCGTGCAAGCCGCTCCCATGGCTGTCACCTGGAGTTGTAGATAGAAGGACCCAATGAATGCAAGGAAGAATGCCAAAAGTTAAAGAATAAAACTTTTTTTCTCACTTGAAACTTGTCATTGAAAGAAATTGTGCTTTAGCTTTGAGGCAACCTGATGGTGGATGCTCATGTACAACGATTCTACATCACAAGTGACGAGGAGCATATACTTATCTATGTGTACAAAATCAATTTTTTTTTTAAAAAAATTTAGAAGTGTCAGAATGATCTTGACATGTGGATTTAAAAAGGAATCAATGTATGTGGAGGCGTGTGTAGGTTTTTATGCACTTTCTGCAACAGATTGTAGGAATGGATGGATCTTTAATCCACAAACGGTCTCATACTTCATTTTGAAGAATTTTCCCAGCTGTTCCCTGTAGGAAGATATAGGGTTAAAAGTGAGTTTTCTGCAGCAAAATGAGTCCTTAAGCTGCCGATATGCTTCAACTTCATACAGCTCGCATGGCCATACGTCAATGTTCCCACCTTTTGTCTGCTGGTTTAAAAATGATGTCTTTGGGGTTTTTTTTAGACGTTTTAAACCCACATGTTCCAACTGGGACATGTCACTGTTAATTTGGGTTGGTATTTTGTCAAACTCCTTACTAACTGACTGAACAAATATCTCACCATTGGGACACATAGCTAATGGAGGAAACCTTTTTGATTTTTGACGAATAGAGGTTGGAAGCTTACCTAATGAAGGCTTTTCATGTTCAATTGCTAGTTCTTCCAGAACTTACGAATAAATATGTAAGATATTGGTCGATATTTTGGCCAGCATATGCAAGCTCGAAACCCGTATCAAGGGTCCTCACACTTGCAAGTCCTAACACTAAACTAAATAGCAAAGCCACAAAAAGAGGACTAAAAATCCTACAAAAATTCAAGAACTAATACAGCAGAAAAGGGGCAGCATTGTCTCTGAACAAATGCATCAGGATGCTGCAAACCCACGTAGTAAAGATGGTGGCAACCCAGGTGCAAAATACTGATAAGGCCGGGGACACGCACAACGTATAAAAAAACGGTCTGTTTTTGACGGACGAGAATCGCACATTTTTACAAAACAGTGATCCGTGTGCAGTGCAAGGATGCGATTTTCTCGCATCAAATGATCCGTTTGACATCCCTGTGACATCCGTATGGCGAGATTTTCTCGCAGGCTTGCAAAATGGACATATAACGGTTTTTCCACCTGAAAAAATTTAAATCATCACCAAGAACATTATTTAATGGCCCTAAACACAGGTGCCACCCACCAATCTGCAGTAGAGTCCCTGCTTGTGTTGGTGCACTTCGGATTGATGAGCAACATGTCTGATCGACTGACTTTCAACACCACAGAGCGTGTGCTTTTCAACTGGGTACTTTCCCAACGTTTTGGACAGCCATACCCAGTTATTGTAGATCCGAGGAGGCGGAGACGGATGTGGGTACATCCACTTATCAAGCAACGTATCACTAAAGGCCATTTCAGCCGTCTGTATGCTGCTCTGAGGACTAATCCGGACAAGTTCTTCAACTATTGTCGGATGAGGATTCAAACCTTTGACATTTTGTTGGAGATTTTGCGTCCAGGGATCACGAAGAAGGACACCAGGATGCGCAAATCTATTTCAGCTGAGGAGCGCCTTATCCTTACCTTGCGGTATGCCTTAATACTAATTGACCCAATCTGTTACACATTTTTTGGTTGATCCCCCTTATTCAAATTAGATACTTAAATGGTTAAGTAACTTCAACATCATTTGTCCTTCTTTTCTTAACTTAAATTTTTGCAAAGATCAAAGCCATAGCATCTCTTTTTTTTTTTTTTAAAGGGTTTTATTGCCCCATATAACCCTGTATTGTGTTAATTTTATATTTTAAAACAATATTCTTTTGTCTTTTAGCTTCCTTGCCACTGGCCTATCATATGCGGCCCTGCATTTAGAGTTTTTATTGGGCAAATCTACAATTTCTGGGATTGTGCGGGATACATGCACGGAAATCTGGAGAAGACTCCATCAAGAGGTGATGCCTGAACCAAAAATTGCAGACTGGTTACGTATTGCTCAAGGATTTCAGGACACATGCCAGTTTCCGCACTGTATTGGGGCTCTTGACGGAAAGCACATCCGTGTGCGTAAGCCGCCAGGTTCAGGTACCCAATTCTATAATTATAAACAGTTTTTCTCTGTAGTGCTGTTGGCCCTAGTCGACAGCAACTACAGGTTTATAATTGTAGATATTGGGGCCTATGGGAGAACTGGAGACTCTAGAGTCTTCAGTTCCTCCATAATGGGTCGGCGGCTGCGCAACAATGAATTGGATCTCCCACCCCCAAGTCACATACCAGGGGCTAATTTGGATTCGGTCCCTTACATGATGGTTGCAGATGAGGCCTTTCAATTATCAAGGAACGTCATGAGACCCTATCCACGGAGAGGCCTGGACTACCGGCGCAGAATCTTTAAGTTGCGTCTTTCCCGTGCTCGCCGTCTGGTCGAGTGTTCATTCGGCATTCTCAGTGCAAAATGGCGGGTCCTTCAGTCTACAATCCAACTGAGAGAAGGCAATGTAAATGGCGTGATTAAAGCATGTGTTGTTCTTCACAACTTTACAAGAGACCATGATTGCCCATCAGCTGCTGCAGATGACATTGATTATGCAAATACTGTCTTGACAACTACACGTGTTCGTCCTTCACGTCGTCAGCCCTCTGGCCTAAAAGTTCGTGATGTTTTAACCAATTTTTTTGTGTCACCAGAGGGATCTACGGTTTGGCAAGACAATGCTGTTTTGCCTTAATTTTAATTTAGATTCTAAGTTAATAAATCACATAATTTGCTTCAGAAATTGGTGTAATATGTATCTGATGATGAAAAGATGTAAGTGTGTAAAGTTGACAAATCATGTATGTAGCTGGACCAATACATAAGACTCATTTTTCAGAACAAATTTTTACTGCTCAGCGCATATATATATGTATTCAAAAAACATATTTCCATTCTCATATGTAATTTGAGCAAAATAAACCACACAGCTTTACATGCCATGGTCACAAAAAACTTAGGCCAACAAAAAGCCAAAATGACAGCCAAAATATAACATCAAAAACATTACAGGTTATGGTAGGTTGGGGATGGTGATGGCGGGTGTCCAGCATGTGCGGAACTTGGCCTGGGTGGTTGACCAACCACTCTGTCTACCTGTGTTAGTGCAGATATAAATTGCGGGTGTTGCTGCAAGTTGCGATCATGTGTATGAGCTAACACTTGATGTGGAGGGTAGAAGGGCATCAAGTCCTGGGTACTGGATTGACCCATTTGGTCAGAACCCCCAATATGGCCATGTCGAGCAGACACATGTTGGGACCAGCCTCCAAACATGTGTCTGTTCAAGTGGTCAGATTGGGGATGTGCTGCAAAATCATAAATACCCCTGTTTTGGGCTTGTTGTGTGCTTTGTGCAGGCTGTTGTTGGGGAGCTATAGGTTGCGGGGGTGGTGCTGACACAGTTTGTGATTGGTCCTGTGGAAGGTCTTGCACCGCCAGAAGGTTTGTAGATGACATTTGCCACCGTTCAAGATAATTAAAGATATTAGTGGGGTTGTTTGGGGGTGTTGCCGCATCTAGCAAAATTTGGATGCAACCTCTGGTCCGCAGCCTGAGCGAGCGTGGAATGGGCCGTAAATAGCGGGCAAGACTGCGGAAGTAAGCTTCCTCCCCATCGTCATTGGCAGCTCGGGACAAATAGTCCAACACCCCGGTATCAACTTGCCTCCTGGTGCCAATGTTCAAAGCCACCCTTCTGCGACGACCACGGTTTGGTCTGGTAGTAGGCTGTGGTGATGTATCCAGAGCCAATGTTGGACTGCTGCTCTGGCCTCCTTCATCAACCTTAGGATTTGCCTCCTGTGGAGCGGAAGACGCTGCTGCTGGTTGTGGTGGTGGTGGGTGGTTGCTGCCTGTTGCTTGCCCAGATGGTCCAGCCATTTCTGCATCTTCAGCAACAGGGTCAATCAGCAACTCAGAGTCAGATCCAGTCTCTCTTTCAGTCAGATTTGACTCTGTTCTGTATTTCACAAAAGATTATTTATATTAAAAAATACCTACATATTCACATCAGAAGATGTGTAAAATATTTGTAGACATGCATGCACTTACGGTCGTAGCTCCATCACCGGGGCAAGAAAATTTAGACGGTCATAATAAAGGTATTTCCTTTTTTTGGGGGCTGCATCACCACTCCGACCAGAAAGTTGTCGTTCACGCCGGTATTGGTCCCGGCAACTCCGCCAGCGTCTATTTACATCATTGACTGCAAATATACAAAATATTTGATATAAATATCACACACAAACAGTTACAGGGTTTGCAATAACACATGGGCCCAGGAGGCTAGGGGGACATAAAATTCCTTTGGCCCTATATTAACGTACTATAGTTAAAATAATTTAAATCCATATTTGTGTCTCTTGGTAATGTTTTTGCATCTTCAACCAAGAGCATGGATGATTTACTCCCATCATAAACAAAACACATATGATGGTTTCAGGCTTATTTTTTTATCAGGAAAAATCTAATAATAAACAACATTTTTTGGTGAAGAATGGTACTTACATATTTCTTGCTGAACCTCTTGAGGTCGCTCATCAAAATCGGGGAACATGTGGCGACATATTGCCCTCCATGCTGCGTCTTTACGTGCACGGTCCGCATAATGTGCGTCGCGTTGGTCCCATAATTCGGGCCTATCATGAACCAGAGCAATGAGCATCTCCACATTAATATTCCTGGCCATGCTGCTACAACAGAACACGCCGTGGAGGCATGCTTCCTGGTTTGCAATCCAGCGTGGGCCAGAAATTAGCATGCCAAAGCTTCCTGATAATGGATGATTCAATTTCCTGTCACCTGGAGAAGTCTTCCGTATTTCTCGCAATGCACACGCATGGTCCGTATGTAATCCGATTTTTTCGCGCACCCATAGACTTGCATTGGCGATTCTCGGCCGAGATACGCTGACAATCGCAGCATGCTGCGATTTCACTCGGATCCGGAATACGGCCGAGAAAATATCGGATGATGGGAGCTGACCCATAGATTAACATTGGGACGAGTGCTATGCGATTTTTTTAGCGCACTGCACTCGTCCGTAATACGGTCTAGTGTGACCCCGGCCTAAGGGTACCGTCATACTATAACATTTTGATCGCTACGACGGTACGATTCGTGACGTTCCAGCGATATCGTTACGATATCGCTGTGTCTGACACGCAGCAGCGATCAGGGATCCTGCTGAGAATCGTACGTCGTAGCAGATCGTATGGAACTTTCTTTCATCGCTGGATCTCCCGCTGTCATCGCTAGATCGGTGTGTGTGACACCGATCTAGCGATGCGATCCAGCGATGCGTTCGCTTGTAACCAGGGTAAACATCGGGTAACTAAGCGCAGGACCGCGCTTAGTTACCCGATGTTTACCCTGGTTACAAGCGTAAAACTAAAAAAAAACAAACAGCACATACTTACATTCTGGTGTCCGTCAGGTCCCTTGCCGTCTGCTTCCCGCACTGTGACTGCCGGCCGTAAAGTGAAAGCCGAGCACAGCGGCTGTGCTTTCACTTTACGGCCGGCAGTCACTGAGTGCGGGAAGCAGACTGCAAGGGACCTGACGGACACCAGAATGTAAGTATGTGCTGTTTGTTTTTTTTAGTTTTACGCTTGTAACCAGGGTAAACATCGGGTTACTAAGAGCGGTCCTGCGCTTAGTTACCCGATGTTTACCCTGGTTACCCAGGGACCTCGGCATCGTTGGTCGCTGGAGAGCTGTCTATGTGACAGCTCCCCAGCAACCACACTACGATTTACCTACAATCACGGCCAGGTCATATCGCTGGTCGTGATCGTAGGTAAATCGTATAGTGTGACGGTACCTTAAGACAACTACTCACAGCCTACCAATTCATGGAGGGGGTGACTGCTTAGTATATGATTGCACAAAAGTAATTTGCATAGGGGGCTGTTCACAAACGGGTGGTGTACAGTATCTGGCTTACAGCCTCTTAGTGACAGGCATACTATTAGATCAGGCGGGCTGCCCAGCCTATCTAAATGCATCCCATGTGAACAGACTTCCCAGTTTACAAGACAAAAAATACTGGGCTTGGCTGCACCCTGAAAAAAGTGCTGAAATTACATATAAATATGTGAGGTATAGGTCGATATTTTGGCCAAAATATGCAAGCTTGCAACCTGTATCAAGGGTCCTCATACTTGCGAGTCCTTGCACCAAACTAAATAGCAAAGCCACAAAAAGAGGACTAAAAATCCTCCAAAAATTCTAGAATTAATACAGCAGAAAAGGGACAGCAGTGCTTACCTGCCCTGGTCTCCAAACAAATGCAGAATGTAGCAAACCCATGGAGTGCAAAATACTGATGAGACAACCACTCACAGCCTATTAGTGATGCCCATACTATTCAATCAGGTGGGCCCAGCACTTTCTAAATGCATCCCATGTGAACAGTCAACAAAAAGAGGACTGAAAATCTTCCAAAAATTCCAGAATTAATACAGCAGAAAAGGGCCATATCGACCAATACCTCACATATTTATATGTATTTTCTGCACTTTATTTTTCAGGGTGCAGCCAAGCCTGATCAAATAGTATGGGCGTCACTAATAGGCTGTAAAGCAGATACTATGCACCACCCGTAATGTGAACAGAGCCTTATGCAAGCTGCTTTTGTGCAATCATACACTAAGCAATCACCTCCTCCATGAACTTGTAGGCAGTGAGTGGTTTTCTCATCGGTATTTTGCACCTGTGTTGCTGCCATCTTTACAAAATGGCAGCACCTGCGGTAGCCGCGCACTGTCAGTTATCAGTGCCTATTATATTGCTGTGCTGAAAAGAAATAAAAAATCACCATCAAAATGACGTTGTCAGCTGCGCCTGTGCATTATCATCTATTGAGTACCGATGTGTAAATCTCTGAAATATGTGATTGACAGAACCCCCCGCGGAAGATTCACTATAATGAGGCAGATGGAGGCACTGTGGACGCCATAGGACCTGTGATCTGGTTGTGTCCGTCTTTTTAGGATTGCATAAATGTGCCGTTGGCCACAGTTTTGTGCACTTCTGAAAAGGACAACGCTGAACAAAGGCCAGACGGAGTGCAGAGTAAATCTGCTGCTTGTTATAGTGAATAGATCCCTCGGTGGTTCCATCTGTCATATAACTCAAAGATTTAGATGGAAACCCCAAAGTGAGTGCTCAGCGTAGAGCGCCGGATAACTGTGATCCCTAAAGTTTCACTCAGGTCCGTCATCTGTTAACGGAAATATAAGGGTCTTCCACGTTACTGGTACCACAAAGGCTCTGGATAAGCTAAATGGCTTCACTCTCAAAAGAAATTCAGCAAATTCTGCGCTCCCAAATCCAAATGCCCCCTCCCTTCTAGGCCCCACTGTGCCTAAACAACATTTAGCACCCCCATGTTCTGTAGTGATGAGAGCCCACCCAATTTACAGGTATGTGTCTCCAGAAGCATGAGCTGGGCATAATGTTCTGGTGACTGCAACAGAAGTTTACAATTTTCACTCGGCAACATCCACTGTTGCATGCTTTGGAAAACACCCATGGAGTCAAAATCACCGTCACTACATCTGTAGATAAATTCCCGTAGGGTTATAATTTCTAAAATGGGATCACTTGAGGGGGGTTTCCACTGTTTAGGCACATCAGGGGCTCTCCAAATGCGACATGGCGTCCGCTAATTATTCCAGCATATTTTACATTCAAAAAGTCAAATGGCGCTCCTTCCTTTCCAAGCCCTGCCGTGCATCCAAACAGTTGTTTTCCTCCATATATTGGGTATCTGCGCACTCAGGAAAAACAAATTTCATGGAACAATTTCTCTTGTTAGCCTTGTGAAAATGCAAAAATTTGGAGCTAAAAAAGATTTATCTGGGAAAAAAATGTGATTTTTTTTTCCACAGCTTAACGTTACAAACTTCTGTGACTAACTTCTGTGACTTCAACTAAGGAACTTGCCCCTCAGACTATGAGGGGTCATCACAACAGAACCAGACCCCAATCAGAGGACATTAAAACAATCCTTATCTAAGAACTGGTTCAATATTTATGGACATAACTGTTTATCACTCATTGTACAGTCATGGCCAAAAGTATTAACACCCCTGCAATTCTGTCAGATAATACTCAGTTTCTTCCTGAAAATGATTGCAAACACAAATTCTTTGGTATTATTATCTTCATTTAATTTGTCTTAAATGAAAAAACACAAAAAAGAATGAAGCAAAAAGCAAAACATTGATCATTTCACACAAAACTTCAAAAATGGGCCAGACAAAAGTATTGGCACCCTCAGCCTAATACTTGGTTGCACAACCTTTAGCCAAAATAACTGCGACCAACCGCTTCCAGTAACCATCAATGAGTTTCTTACAATGCTCTGCTGGAATTTTAGAACATTCTTCTTTGGCAAACTGCTCCAGGTCCCTGATATTTGAAGGGTGCCTTCTCCAAATTGCCATTTTTAGATCTCTCCACAGGTGTTTTATGGGATTCAGGTCTGAACTCATTGCTGGCCACCTCAGTCTCCAGTGCTTTCTCTCAAACCATTTTCTAGTGCTTTTTGAAGTGTGTTTTGGGTCATTGTCCTGCTGGAAGACCCATGACCTCTGAGGGAGACCCAGCTTTCTCACACTGGGCCCTACATTATGCTGCAAAACTTGTTGGTAGTCTTCAGACTTCATAATGGCAAGCACACGGTCAAGCAGTCCAGTGCCAGAGGCAGCAAAGCAACCCCAAAACATCAGGGAACCCCCGCTATGCTTGACTGTAAGGACTGTGTTCTTTTCTTTGAATGCCTCTTTTTTTCTCCTGTAAACTCTATGTTGATGCCTTTGCCCAAAAAGCTCTACTTTTGTCTCATCTGACCAGAGAGCATTCTTCCAAAACGTTTTAGGCTTTTTCAGGTAAGTTTTGGCAAACTCTAGACAGGCTGTTTTATGTCTTGGGGTAAGAAGTGGGGTCTTCCTAGGTCTCCTACCATACAGTCCCTTTTCATTCAGACGCCGACGGATAGTACGGGTTGACACTGTTGTACTCTCGGACTGCAGGGCAGCTTGAACTTGTTTGGATGTTAGTCGAGGTTCTTTATCCAACATCCACACAATCTTGCGTTAAAATCTCTTGTCAATTTTTCTTTTCCGTCCACATCTAGGGAGGTTAGCCACAGTGCCATGGGCTTTACACTTCTTGGTGACACTGCGCACGGTAGACACAGGAACATTCAGGTCTTTGGAGATGGACTTGTAGCTTTGAGATTGCTCATGCTTCCTCACAATTTGGTTTCTCAAGTCCTCAGACAGTTCTTTGGTCTTCTTTCTTTTCTCCATGCTCAATGTGGTACACACAAGGACACAGGACAGAGGTTGAGTCAACTTTAATCCATGTCAACTGGCTGCAAGTGTGATTTAGTTATTGCCAACACCTGTTAGGTGCCACAGATAAGTTACAGGTGCTGTTAATTACACAAATTAGGGAAGCATCACATGATTTTTTGAACAGTGTCAATACTTTTGTCCACCCCCTTTTTTATGTTTGGTCTGGAATTATATCCAATTTGGCTTTGGGACAATTTTTTTGTGTTTTTTTCATTTAAGACAAATTAAATGAAGATAATAATAACAAATAATTTGTGATTGCAATCATTTTCAGGAATAAAATGAGTATTATCTGACAGAATTGTAGGGGTGTTAATACTTTTGGCCATGACTGTAATTCTGCTTCATGTCACCTGTCTTATCCATGGTTTTTTTTGTTTGTCTTTTTTTTCTGTGCTATGTTGTGCATAAATATGTGATTCTCTAGAATTTCTTTTAGTCTATGCCTTATGAAGAGACCTGTGTAGTCTGGAAAGCTTGCAATTTGATACCATCTTTTTAGGTAGCCATTAAAAGATATCAACCACTGAGGACTCTCAATTCTAAATATTTTTCTATCTACTGGCTAACACGGAACCAAGATATATATCTTTCCTGTATCAAACTTCTGTGAAGCATTTGGGGGTTCAAGGTGCTCAATACACAACTAGATAAGTTCCCTAAAAAGTCTAATTCCCAAAATAGTGTCACGTGGAGTTTCCACCGTTCAGGCACATCCGGGGCTCTCAAAACGCGACATGGCGTCCGCTAATTATTCCAGCAAATTTTGCATTCAAAAAGTGAAATGGCGCTCCTTCCCTTCAAAGCCCTGCCGTGAGCCCAAACAGTAGAGTTCTCCCACATATGGGGTATCGGCAGGCTCAGGAGAAATTGCACAACAAAATGTATGGTCCATTTTCTCCTGTTACCCTTGCAAAAGTAAAAAAAATAGGTTTAAATTTTTGTGAAAGAAAAGTAAAAGTTTATTTTTTTTTCTTCCACATTCCAAAAATTCCTGTGAAGCACCTGAAGGGTTAATAAACTTCTTGAATGTGGTTATGAATATCTTGAGGGGTGCAATTTTTAGAATGGTGTCATATTTGGGTATTTTCTGTCATGTAGGCCCCTCAAAGTCACTTCAAATGTGATGTGGTCCCTAAAAATGGTTTTACAAATTTTGTTGTAAAAATGAGAAATCGCTGGTCAACTTTTAACCCTTATAACTTTCTAACCAGAAAAAAATTGTTTCCAAAATTGTGCTAATGTGAAGTAGACATGTGGGAAATGTTATTTACTAACTATTTTGTGCAATATGACTGTCATTTAACCCCTTTACCACCGAGGGTGGTTTGCAAGTTAATGACCAGCTCAATTTTTACAATTCTGACCACTGTCCCTTTATGAGGTTATAACTCTGGAACGCTTCAACGGATCCCAGTGAGTCTGACATTGTTTTCTCGTGACATATTGTACTTCATGATAGTGGTAAAATTTCTTTGATATTACCTGCGTTTATTTGTGAAAAAGACGGAAATTTTTAAAAATTCCATATTTGAATTTGTATGCAATTAAATCACAGAGATAGGTCACACAAAATACTTAATAAGTAACATTTCCCACATGTCTACTTTACATCAGCACAATTTTGGAACCAAAATTTTTTTTTGTTAGGGCGTTATAAGGGTTCAAAGTTGACCAGCAATTTCTCATTTTTACAACACCATTTTTTTTTTAGGGACCACATCTCATTTGAAGTTATTTTGAGGGGTCTATATGATAGAAAATACCCAAGTGTGACACCATTCTAAAAACTGCACCCCTCAAGGTGCTCAAAACCACATTCAAGAAGTTTATTAACCCTTCAGGTGTTTCACAGGAATTTTTGGAATGTTTAAATAAAAATTAACATTTAACTTTTTTTCACAAAAAATTTACTTCAGCTACAAATTGTTCTATTTTACCAAGAGTAACAAGAGAAAATGGACCCCAAAAGTTGTTGTACAATTTGTCCTAAATACGCTGATACCCCATATGTGGAGGTAAACCACTGTTTGGGCGCATGGGAGAGCTCGGAAGGGAAGGAGCGCCGTTTGACTTTTCAATGCAAAATTGACAGGAATTGAGATAGGACGCCATGTTGCATTTGGAGAGCCACTGATGTGCCTAAAAATTTAAATTCCCCACAAGTGACACCATTTTGGAAAGTAGACCCCTTAAGGAACTTATCTAGATGTGTGGTGAGCACTTTGACCCACCAAGGGCTTCACAGAAATTTATAATGCAGAGGCGTAAAAATAAAACAAATTTTTTCCCACAAAAATTATTTTTTAGCCCCCAGTTTTGTATTTTCCCGAGGGTAACAGGAGAAATTGGACCCCAAAAGTTGTCCAATTTGTCGTGAGTACGCTGATACCCCATATGTGGGGGGGAACCACCGTTTGGGCGCATGGGAGGGCTTGGAAGGGAAGGAGCGCCATTTGGAATGCAGACTTAGATGGAATGGTCTGCAGGCATCACATTGCGTTTGCAGATCCCCTAATGTACCTAAACAGTAGAAAGCCCCCACAAGTGACCCCATATTGGAAACTAGACACCCCAAGGAACTTATCTAGATTTGTTGTGAGAACTTTGAACCCCCAAGTGTTTCACTACAGTATATAACGCAGAGCTGTGAAAATAAAAAATCTTTTTTTCCCACAAAAAAAACACCAAGGTTACTTACTGGAAACAGGAACACATGGGCTACTTGCACAGTGAACAAGTCTGTAAGAACATGTTCACACACCACCAAGAAACCTGAAGACACAAAAGAGAATGGTAAAACCAAAAACACTCAGTTTGAAAAAATGTTTGCAGTAATCCGCAAGTGCTAGGAAAAGATGTAAATAACAGGGTATTTGGTTGATACGTTTTTTGCAAAAAATGTATACTAAGCTGCTCTACCAATCTTCACGGTATACCCATATCAGAGCAGTCCTAACTAATGTATGCAATCCCTATCTGATGTATTTAAAAACCTGATTATCTGTATATTACCTGTGTGAACAGGGTTCAGAGAGGAAAAATCCATGTGTGCATACAGGGCAGAACAGCTTTTGTGCAGCTAGCCCAAGAGGAGTGGTGGAACTCCCCAGTCTTGTAGACACAAGAGAACAATCATGGAAACAGGAACACATGGGCTACTTGCACAGTGAACAAGTCTGTAAGAACATGTTCACACACCACCAAGAAACCTGAAGACACAAAAGAGAATGGTAAAACCAAAAACACTCAGTTTGAAAAAATGTTTGCAGTAATCCGCAAGTGCTAGTAAAAGATGTAAATAACAGGGTATTTGGTTGATACGTTTTTTGCAAAAAATGTATACTAAGCTGCTCTACCAATCTTCACGGTATACCCATATCAGAGCAGTCCTAACTAATGTATGCAATCCCTATCTGATGTATTTAAAAACCTGATCATCTGTATATTACCTGTGTGAACAGGGTTCAGAGAGGAAAAATCCATGTGTGCATACAGGGCAGAACAGCTTTTGTGCAGCTAGCCCAAGAGGAGTGGTGGAACTCCCCAGTCTTGTAGACACAAGAGAACAATCATGGAAACAGGAACACATGGGCTACTTGCACAGTGAACAAGTCTGTAAGAACATGTTCACACACCACCAAGAAACCTGAAGACACAAAAGAGAATGGTAAAACCAAAAACACTCAGTTTGAAAAAATGTTTGCAGTAATCCGCAAGTGCTAGTAAAAGATGTAAATAACAGGGTATTTGGTTGATACGTTTTTTGCAAAAAATGTATACTAAGCTGCTCTACCAATCTTCACGGTATACCCATATCAGAGCAGTCCTAACTAATGTATGCAATCCCTATCTGATGTATTTAAAAACCTGATCATCTGTATATTACCTGTGTGAACAGGGTTCAGAGAGGAAAAATCCATGTGTGCATACAGGGCAGAACAGCTTTTGTGCAGCTAGCCCAAGAGGAGTGGTGGAACTCCCCAGTCTTGTAGACACAAGAGAACAATCATGGAAACAGGAACACATGGGCTACTTGCACAGTGAACAAGTCTGTAAGAACATGTTCACACACCACCAAGAAACCTGAAGACACAAAAGAGAATGGTAAAACCAAAAACACTCAGTTTGAAAAAATGTTTGCAGTAATCCGCAAGTGCTAGTAAAAGATGTAAATAACAGGGTATTTGGTTGATACGTTTTTTGCAAAAAATGTATACTAAGCTGCTCTACCAATCTTCACGGTATACCCATATCAGAGCAGTCCTAACTAATAAGTAAATAAAAATAGCGGCGCTGGTGCAGATGAAAGTGAGACGCAGCAGGTAATATTCTGTACCACACACAGAAAGAAATGAATAAATATATATAAAAAATACGTAAAACCTGCGCAGTCTGCTCTATATACACAAAAATCAAGTAATCACAATACGAAATTACCTGTCAGGTGAAGAGCGTTAATCGCATAGCAGTATATGTAAATGTTCAAACTCAGATAAGTGCAATTAGGAACTATAATGGAGAAAAAGAAATAGGAAAACGATATTAATAAATGGTTCCTATTACAAAAAAAGTGAGGATACTATTATAATATGTGCTAATATGATCGGGAGTGCACTATCAATCCTCCCAAAATACCAGCAAGAAAGGATAAAAATATGTTATAATAAAAAAATAATATAATAATACGCTCCTGTGATTTAAACGCTATTAGTAAGGCACCCGTAACTGCCTGAAAATAAAGTCAATGTAGTAACAAGCGGGTACTTGTATATAAATCAATACAGACGTGGTGGCTGCACGTTCAGCCTCAGTACAGACCTGTAGTGTAGATAGGTGCCTTTTAGAATCTCCGTGATTGCTGCAAATGGACGTTGCTGAATGCTCGACTTATAGATCCGGGAGTTTGCTTCTTCTAAGCGGCTTATGCAGGCGCTGTCCCGGCCGGTGACAAGCGCCTGTGCGGCCGCGGCTTGAAAGTCCTGATATGTTGCTTCGCAGGACCTGCAGTGACGTTCAGGTCACGTGTTCTTCAGTCACGTGGTGCCCCTGGAGACACTACGGATCGCAGTGGGAGCCAAAAACCAACGCGTTTCGGAATGACGCGGATTCCTTCATCAGGGTTGGCTCCCCCTGCATTGGAATGGCTATATATACCTGCGGTATGTCTCTCATAGGCTTAATTGAATGCAAATAGTTCCACCTCGTTATTCAGGCCTTTAGGTCTCAGGGTATCCATCTCGAAGATGTATTTAGTTTCTTCACGAGACATCTGACTAATAAAATCACCGTTACGCCAGTCTCGATATACCACCTTCATACCCACCACCTTTGTTCCTTGCAGGTGTCCTTCATGGTGGATTAAAAAATGTTTTGACAGTGGATGATCAGCGTATTTATTACGTATATTTCGAAGATGCTCATTTATTCTCTGGCTTAGGGCCCGTTTAGTGCGTCCCACATATTGTTTCCCACACGGACATTCAATAACGTATATCACCCCCCGCGTTGTACACGTTATAAAGTCCGTAATGGGGAATTCCGTGCCATTCCGTGATATCACCTGTTTCTGTTTGCTTAATTTTAGTGATTTACACATTTTGCATTTTTGGCACGGAAAGAAACCCTGGACAGTTTGTTTAAAGGGGCCCTTTGTTCTGATTGGGGGATTTGGATTCCGCACAGTAGGGGCAATTAGTAGGCCTAGATTACGTGCTTTCCTAAAAACAAAACGTGGGCATTCAGATAGTTTGTCTCCTATTGTATTATCCTCTTTCAAAAGGTCCCAATGTTTGTTTACAATTTTTCTCAAAATTGATATGTTTGAGTTGTATTGAGTGATGATAGGTATCACTATCTTAGATTGCTGTTTAAAGGGATCCTTTTCCTCCTTATTACTATCAGCGAGGAGTTTTGTTCGAGAGATTTGTTTAACCGTATTTTTAGTTAGGGTTAAAGCTTTTTTTATCATACCCTTTATTTACAAACTTGTTGATGAGCATATCTGCCTCCCTGTCAAAATCTTCTATGTTAGTACAGTTACGATTTGATCTAATGAACTGGCTACGAGGAACATTTAGCAACCATCGTGGTAAGTGGCAGCTATTCATAGAAATAAAGCTGTTTGAATCAGTAGGTTTGATGTAAGTACGGGTTTGCAATTTTCCCTCACTGGCTGAGATGATAAGGTCCAGAAAATGTACATTGTCCTTACTAATATTTGATGAAAATTCAAGATAAAATTCATTTTTATTTATATCTATTAAAAATTGTGCTAGAGCTTGTACACCCCCATCCCAAATAAAAAAGACATCGTCTATAAAACGTAGCCAGAGGACCAGACCCGCACGCAGCACGCCCCCGTGGTAGATGTGGAGATCCTCCCACCTACCCACGTAAAGGTTTGCGTAGCTGGGTGCGAATCTGGTCCCCATAGCTGTCCCCCATTGCTGGGTATAGTAGTTCTTCCCATATCTAAAATAGTTATGGGTAAGAATAAAAACAGCGCATTCTTTAATAAAGTCCACCTTCTCACGTGATAGACTTTGTGACTTATTTAAAAAGTATCCCATTGCTTCTGTCCCTTTTTTGTGTTGTATCACGGTGTATAGTGATGCAATGTCCAACGTACCCAAGATGTAATTTTCCTGCCATTTAAATTTTTCTAGTATCTGTAGGATATGCTTGCTATCTCTCAGATAGGATGGTAGAGAGGGGATTAGTTTCTGTAGGGAGCAATCGACATAATGTGATAGATTGGAAGTTAAATTACCAATACCCGAAATAATAGGGCGACCAGGTGGGTTTTTTATATCCTTATGGATTTTGGGGAGATGGTAGAATACCGCCATCCTAGGGTGTGGTGTATAGATATACTCGAATTCTTGTTTATTAATTAACCCATCGTCTAAACCCTTAATCAATAAATTTCTCAAGTCGCCAGTAAACTGAACCGAGGGGTCACTGGGAAGAATTGAGTATGTTCTATTATCCCCCAGGAGGCGCAATGCTTCATTTTCATACTGAGATCGATCTAAAATTACGATCCCGCCCCCCTTGTCCGCGGGGCGTATCACAATGTCTTCCTGTTGTTGTAGTGTTCGAATAGCCTCCCTTTCTTTACGGGTGAGATTGTGACGAGTTTCTGAACATTTTTTCTCACTTACTTTTTTTATGTCATTAATGACATTTTTTTGAAACGCTTTAAAGGATTCCGAATACTCGTTAACTGGATTAAATTTCGATTTAGCCCTTAGGTCGGTATAGTCATCAGATCGTATTTCGTTAGATTCAATTGTTTGTTGTGGTGGTTTTTTTATAAAATATTTCTTTATTGCCAGTTTCCGCATAAATTGTTTAATACCAACAAACGCCTGAAATTTATTAAATTTGGCTGTGGGTGCAAATTTTAAACCTTTTTGTAATAACGTAGTTTCATTTTCCTTTAATACATGCGTGCTCAGATTGAAGATTTTTTGATTCTCAGTACTTAATTCTTCATGTTTTTTCTTTTTTTGGGCGAGTTTCCCCCCCCTGCACCCCCTGTACCGTTTTTTGGTGGGACCACCTGAAAAAACGGATTTATAGTTCTAACTGCTCCTGTAGATTGTTGTTTTTTGGTGAGAACACTTTTTTTTGGCCTCACTACTGTACTTGTATGTGGTTCTAATATATCATTATTTAATGGTGGCTGTTCTATAGTTGGATCCAAAATCTCAAAACGATTCTGGATTAAGGTTGGGGTAATGTTTTGGTTATTATTATTAGATGCTTGTGTTATTCTAGGTGGCTCTTGACAGTTTGATGCAGCCAATGTATTGCTATCATTCGGTGTTAAATGAATAGAGAATACCTCCTCTGATATATTGGTAGAAAAACTACTACCCTCTATCTGATCAATAGTTTCAAGTTCCATTTCGTTCCTATATGAACGATATTCCGGGATTGGTATCGCATCACGTCCAAACTTACGTTTCTTTTTTTCTATTATTTCCTTCTCTTTATTATTTACACGATTTTTGATACTATTAGACAAATGTCTAATTTCGGGATGATTTTTATATGGATCAATATCTTTAAATAATTTGGCAATTTCGTTTTTACTTGTCATTAGTTGATCCCTCCGTTTATTGATAATAAAAGAAATAGCTTGTTTGGAAAATGATTTTAATAGTGAGTCCCATTCTATCAGTGTATTTGCATCCCCTATATCACCTGTCAAAGTTTTTTGGATCAATAAGCCTTTTGGAACACAATCAAAGGCTAAATACCTTTCTAGGGTCACCACCTCCCATAAATCTCTCATTTCCTTTAGTAAGAGTTGCTCAAGGCGTTTTAATGATTCCTTAGCATGATGTACATTGCTTTCACTAATATTACTGGGAACTTTAGATTTTCCTAAATTAAAAAAGGACTCTATATAATGTATACGTTCCTTCCTATCCTCCCATAAGACGCTCATGTTGGAATATAGATGGTAATATGTTAACTATGAACGTGATTATATTGATCAGTGTATATAGTGCACAGCTGCCAGCTATATTGTGTGATAAAGGAATATAAAACTGAATAAGTAAATAAAAATAGCGGCGCTGGTGCAGATGAAAGTGAGACGCAGCAGGTAATATTCTGTACCACACACAGAAAGAAATGAATAAATATATATAAAAAATACGTAAAACCTGCGCAGTCTGCTCTATATACACAAAAATCAAGTAATCACAATACGAAATTACCTGTCAGGTGAAGAGCGTTAATCGCATAGCAGTATATGTAAATGTTCAAACTCAGATAAGTGCAATTAGGAACTATAATGGAGAAAAAGAAATAGGAAAACGATATTAATAAATGGTTCCTATTACAAAAAAAGTGAGGATACTATTATAATATGTGCTAATATGATCGGGAGTGCACTATCAATCCTCCCAAAATACCAGCAAGAAAGGATAAAAATATGTTATAATAAAAAAATAATATAATAATACGCTCCTGTGATTTAAACGCTATTAGTAAGGCACCCGTAACTGCCTGAAAATAAAGTCAATGTAGTAACAAGCGGGTACTTGTATATAAATCAATACAGACGTGGTGGCTGCACGTTCAGCCTCAGTACAGACCTGTAGTGTAGATAGGTGCCTTTAAGAATCTCCGTGATTGCTGCAAATGGACGTTGCTGAATGCTCGACTTATAGATCCGGGAGTTTGCTTCTTCTAAGCGGCTTATGCAGGCGCTGTCCCGGCCGGTGACAAGCACCTGTGCGGCCGCGGCTTGAAAGTCCTGATATGTTGCTTCGCAGGACCTGCAGTGACGTTCAGGTCACATGTTCTTCAGTCACGTGGTGCCCCTGGAGACACTACGGATTGCAGTGGGAGCCAAAAACCAACGCGTTTCGGAATGACGCGGATTCCTTCATCAGGGTTGGCTCCCCCTGCATTGGAATGGCTATATATACCTGCGGTATGTCTCTCATAGGCTTAATTGAATGCAAATAGTTCCACCTCGTTATTCAGGCCTTTAGGTCTCAGGGTATCCATCTCGAAGATGTATTTAGTTTCTTCACGAGACATCTGACTAATAAAATCACCGTTACGCCAGTCTCGATATACCACCTTCATACCCACCACCTTTGTTCCTTGCAGGTGTCCTTCATGGTGGATTAAAAAATGTTTTGACAGTGGATGATCAGCGTATTTATTACGTATATTTCAAAGATGCTCATTTATTCTCTGGCTTAGGGCCCGTTTAGTGCGTCCCACATATTGTTTCCCACACGGACATTCAATAACGTATATCACCCCCCGCGTTGTACACGTTATAAAGTCCGTAATGGGGAATTCCGTGCCATTCCGTGATATCACCTGTTTCTGTTTGCTTAATTTTAGTGATTTACACATTTTGCATTTTTGGCACGGAAAGAAACCCTGGACAGTTTGTTTAAAGGGGCCCTTTGTTCTGATTGGGGGATTTGGATTCCGCACAGTAGGGGCAATTAGTAGGCCTAGATTACGTGCTTTCCTAAAAACAAAACGTGGGCATTCAGATAGTTTGTCTCCTATTGTATTATCCTCTTTCAAAAGGTCCCAATGTTTGTTTACAATTTTTCTCAAAATTGATATGTTTGAGTTGTATTGAGTGATGATAGGTATCACTATCTTAGATTGCTGTTTAAAGGGATCCTTTTCCTCCTTATTACTATCAGCGAGGAGTTTTGTTCGAGAGATTTGTTTAACCGTATTTTTAGTTAGGGTTAAAGCTTTTTTATCATACCCTTTATTTACAAACTTGTTGATGAGCATATCTGCCTCCCTGTCAAAATCTTCTATGTTAGTACAGTTACGATTTGATCTAATGAACTGGCTACGAGGAACATTTAGCAACCATCGTGGTAAGTGGCAGCTATTCATAGAAATAAAGCTGTTTGAATCAGTAGGTTTGATGTAAGTACGGGTTTGCAATTTTCCCTCACTGGCTGAGATGATAAGGTCCAGAAAATGTACATTGTCCTTACTAATATTTGATGAAAATTCAAGATAAAATTCATTTTTATTTATATCTATTAAAAATTGTGCTAGAGCTTGTACACCCCCATCCCAAATAAAAAAGACATCGTCTATAAAACGTAGCCAGAGGACCAGACCCGCACGCAGCACGCCCCCGTGGTAGATGTGGAGATCCTCCCACCTACCCACGTAAAGGTTTGCGTAGCTGGGTGCGAATCTGGTCCCCATAGCTGTCCCCCATTGCTGGGTATAGTAGTTCTTCCCATATCTAAAATAGTTATGGGTAAGAATAAAAACAGCGCATTCTTTAATAAAGTCCACCTTCTCACGTGATAGACTTTGTGACTTATTTAAAAAGTATCCCATTGCTTCTGTCCCTTTTTTGTGTTGTATCACGGTGTATAGTGATGCAATGTCCAACGTACCCAAGATGTAATTTTCCTGCCATTTAAATTTTTCTAGTATCTGTAGGATATGCTTGCTATCTCTCAGATAGGATGGTAGAGAGGGGATTAGTTTCTGTAGGGAGCAATCGACATAAACGTCACTGCAGGTCCTGCGAAGCAACATATCAGGACTTTCAAGCCGCGGCCGCACAGGCGCTTGTCACCGGCCGGGACAGCGCCTGCATAAGCCGCTTAGAAGAAGCAAACTCCCGGATCTATAAGTCGAGCATTCAGCAACGTCCATTTGCAGCAATCACGGAGATTCTTAAAGGCACCTATCTACACTACAGGTCTGTACTGAGGCTGAACGTGCAGCCACCACGTCTGTATTGATTTATATACAAGTACCCGCTTGTTACTACATTGACTTTATTTTCAGGCAGTTACGGGTGCCTTACTAATAGCGTTTAAATCACAGGAGCGTATTATTATATTATTTTTTTATTATAACATATTTTTATCCTTTCTTGCTGGTATTTTGGGAGGATTGATAGTGCACTCCCGATCATATTAGCACATATTATAATAGTATCCTCACTTTTTTTGTAATAGGAACCATTTATTAATATCGTTTTCCTATTTCTTTTTCTCCATTATAGTTCCTAATTGCACTTATCTGAGTTTGAACATTTACATATACTGCTATGCGATTAACGCTCTTCACCTGACAGGTAATTTCGTATTGTGATTACTTGATTTTTGTGTATATAGAGCAGACTGCGCAGGTTTTACGTATTTTTTATATATATTTATTCATTTCTTTCTGTGTGTGGTACAGAATATTACCTGCTGCGTCTCACTTTCATCTGCACCAGCGCCGCTATTTTTATTTACTTATTCAGTTTTATATTCCTTTATCACACGATATAGCTGGCAGCTGTGCACTATATACACTGATCAATATAATCACGTTCATAGTTAACATATTACCATCTATATTCCAACATGAGCGTCTTATGGGAGGATAGGAAGGAACGTATACATTATATAGAGTCCTTTTTTAATTTAGGAAAATCTAAAGTTCCCAGTAATATTAGTGAAAGCAATGTACATCATGCTAAGGAATCATTAAAACGCCTTGAGCAACTCTTACTAAAGGAAATGAGAGATTTATGGGAGGTGGTGACCCTAGAAAGGTATTTAGCCTTTGATTGTGTTCCAAAAGGCTTATTGATCCAAAAAACTTTGACAGGTGATATAGGGGATGCAAATACACTGATAGAATGGGACTCACTATTAAAATCATTTTCCAAACAAGCTATTTCTTTTATTATCAATAAACGGAGGGATCAACTAATGACAAGTAAAAACGAAATTGCCAAATTATTTAAAGATATTGATCCATATAAAAATCATCCCGAAATTAGACATTTGTCTAATAGTATCAAAAATCGTGTAAATAATAAAGAGAAGGAAATAATAGAAAAAAAGAAACGTAAGTTTGGACGTGATGCGATACCAGTCCCGGAATATCGTTCATATAGGAACGAAATGGAACTTGAAACTATTGATCAGATAGAGGGTAGTAGTTTTTCTACCAATATATCAGAGGAGGTATTCTCTATTCATTTAACACCGAATGATAGCAATACATTGGCTGCATCAAACTGTCAAGAGCCACCTAGAATAACACAAGCATCTAATAATAATAACCAAAACATTACCCCAACCTTAATCCAGAATCGTTTTGAGATTTTGGATCCAACTATAGAACAGCCACCATTAAATAATGATATATTAGAACCACATACAAGTACAGTAGTGAGGCCAAAAAAAAGTGTTCTCACCAAAAAACAACAATCTACAGGAGCAGTTAGAACTATAAATCCGTTTTTTCAGGTGGTCCCACCAAAAAACGGTACAGGGGGTGCAGGGGGGGGAAACTCGCCCAAAAAAAGAAAAAACATGAAGAATTAAGTACTGAGAATCAAAAAATCTTCAATCTGAGCACGCATGTATTAAAGGAAAATGAAACTACGTTATTACAAAAAGGTTTAAAATTTGCACCCACAGCCAAATTTAATAAATTTCAGGCGTTTGTTGGTATTAAACAATTTATGCGGAAACTGGCAATAAAGAAATATTTTATAAAAAAACCACCACAACAAACAATTGAATCTAACGAAATACGATCTGATGACTATACCGACCTAAGGGCTAAATCGAAATTTAATCCAGTTAACGAGTATTCGGAATCCTTTAAAGCGTTTCAAAAAAATGTCATTAATGACATAAAAAAAGTAAGTGAGAAAAAATGTTCAGAAACTCGTCACAATCTCACCCGTAAAGAAAGGGAGGCTATTCGAACACTACAACAACAGGAAGACATTGTGATACGCCCCGCGGACAAGGGGGGCGGGATCGTAATTTTAGATCGATCTCAGTATGAAAATGAAGCATTGCGCCTCCTGGGGGATAATAGAACATACTCAATTCTTCCCAGTGACCCCTCGGTTCAGTTTACTGGCGACTTGAGAAATTTATTGATTAAGGGTTTAGACGATGGGTTAATTAATAAACAAGAATTCGAGTATATCTATACACCACACCCTAGGATGGCGGTATTCTACCATCTCCCCAAAATCCATAAGGATATAAAAAACCCACCTGGTCGCCCTATTATTTCGGGTATTGGTAATTTAACTTCCAATCTATCACATTATGTCGATTGCTCCCTACAGAAACTAATCCCCTCTCTACCATCCTATCTGAGAGATAGCAAGCATATCCTACAGATACTAGAAAAATTTAAATGGCAGGAAAATTACATCTTGGGTACGTTGGACATTGCATCACTATACACCGTGATACAACACAAAAAAGGGACAGAAGCAATGGGATACTTTTTAAATAAGTCACAAAGTCTATCACGTGAGAAGGTGGACTTTATTAAAGAATGCGCTGTTTTTATTCTTACCCATAACTATTTTAGATATGGGAAGAACTACTATACCCAGCAATGGGGGACAGCTATGGGGACCAGATTCGCACCCAGCTACGCAAACCTTTACGTGGGTAGGTGGGAGGATCTCCACATCTACCACGGGGGCGTGCTGCGTGCGGGTCTGGTCCTCTGGCTACGTTTTATAGACGATGTCTTTTTTATTTGGGATGGGGGTGTACAAGCTCTAGCACAATTTTTAATAGATATAAATAAAAATGAATTTTATCTTGAATTTTCATCAAATATTAGTAAGGACAATGTACATTTTCTGGACCTTATCATCTCAGCCAGTGAGGGAAAATTGCAAACCCGTACTTACATCAAACCTACTGATTCAAACAGCTTTATTTCTATGAATAGCTGCCACTTACCACGATGGTTGCTAAATGTTCCTCGTAGCCAGTTCATTAGATCAAATCGTAACTGTACTAACATAGAAGATTTTGACAGGGAGGCAGATATGCTCATCAACAAGTTTGTAAATAAAGGGTATGATAAAAAAAGCTTTAACCCTAACTAAAAATACGGTTAAACAAATCTCTCGAACAAAACTCCTCGCTGATAGTAATAAGGAGGAAAAGGATCCCTTTAAACAGCAATCTAAGATAGTGATACCTATCATCACTCAATACAACTCAAACATATCAATTTTGAGAAAAATTGTAAACAAACATTGGGACCTTTTGAAAGAGGATAATACAATAGGAGACAAACTATCTGAATGCCCACGTTTTGTTTTTAGGAAAGCACGTAATCTAGGCCTACTAATTGCCCCTACTGTGCGGAATCCAAATCCCCCAATCAGAACAAAGGGCCCCTTTAAACAAACTGTCCAGGGTTTCTTTCCGTGCCAAAAATGCAAAATGTGTAAATCACTAAAATTAAGCAAACAGAAACAGGTGATATCACGGAATGGCACGGAATTCCCCATTACGGACTTTATAACGTGTACAACGCGGGGGGTGATATACGTTATTGAATGTCCGTGTGGGAAACAATATGTGGGACGCACTAAACGGGCCCTAAGCCAGAGAATAAATGAGCATCTTCGAAATATACGTAATAAATACGCTGATCATCCACTGTCAAAACATTTTTTAATCCACCATGAAGGACACCTGCAAGGAACAAAGGTGGTGGGTATGAAGGTGGTATATCGAGACTGGCGTAACGGTGATTTTATTAGTCAGATGTCTCGTGAAGAAACTAAATACATCTTCGAGATGGATACCCTGAGACCTAAAGGCCTGAATAACGAGGTGGAACTATTTGCATTCAATTAAGCCTATGAGAGACATACCGCAGGTATATATAGCCATTCCAATGCAGGGGGAGCCAACCCTGATGAAGGAATCCGCGTCATTCCGAAACGCGTTGGTTTTTGGCTCCCACTGCGATCCGTAGTGTCTCCAGGGGCACCACGTGACTGAAGAACACGTGACCTGAACGTCACTGCAGGTCCTGCGAAGCAACATATCAGGACTTTCAAGCCGCGGCCGCACAGGCGCTTGTCACCGGCCGGGACAGCGCCTGCATAAGCCGCTTAGAAGAAGCAAACTCCCGGATCTATAAGTCGAGCATTCAGCAACGTCCATTTGCAGCAATCACGGAGATTCTTAAAGGCACCTATCTACACTACAGGTCTGTACTGAGGCTGAACGTGCAGCCACCACGTCTGTATTGATTTATATACAAGTACCCGCTTGTTACTACATTGACTTTATTTTCAGGCAGTTACGGGTGCCTTACTAATAGCGTTTGAATCACAGGAGCGTATTATTATATTATTTTTTTATTATAACATATTTTTATCCTTTCTTGCTGGTATTTTGGGAGGATTGATAGTGCACTCCCGATCATATTAGCACATATTATAATAGTATCCTCACTTTTTTTGTAATAGGAACCATTTATTAATATCGTTTTCCTATTTCTTTTTCTCCATTATAGTTCCTAATTGCACTTATCTGAGTTTGAACATTTACATATACTGCTATGCGATTAACGCTCTTCACCTGACAGGTAATTTCGTATTGTGATTACTTGATTTTTGTGTATATAGAGCAGACTGCGCAGGTTTTACGTATTTTTTATATATATTTATTCAGTCCTAACTAATGTATGCAATCCCTATCTGATGTATTTAAAAACCTGATCATCTGTATATTACCTGTGTGAACAGGGTTCAGA
This sequence comes from Ranitomeya imitator, assembly GCF_032444005.1. Lineage (NCBI taxonomy): Eukaryota > Metazoa > Chordata > Amphibia > Anura > Dendrobatidae > Ranitomeya > Ranitomeya imitator. The sequence continues at coordinate 375,964,669 of NC_091286.1, read as the reverse complement.
GAGGAAAAATCCATGTGTGCATACAGGGCAGAACAGCTTTTGTGCAGCTAGCCCAAGAGGAGTGGTGGAACTCCCCAGTCTTGTAGACACAAGAGAACAATCATGGAAACAGGAACACATGGGCTACTTGCACAGTGAACAAGTCTGTAAGAACATGTTCACACACCACCAAGAAACCTGAAGACACAAAAGAGAATGGTAAAACCAAAAACACTCAGTTTGAAAAAATGTTTGCAGTAATCCGCAAGTGCTAGTAAAAGATGTAAATAACAGGGTATTTGGTTGATATGTTTTTTGCAAAAAATGTATACTAAGCTGCTCTACCAATCTTCACGGTATACCCATATCAGAGCAGTCCTAACTAATGTATGCAATCCCTATCTGATGTATTTAAAAACCTGATCATCTGTATATTACCTGTGTGAACAGGGTTCAGAGAGGAAAAATCCATGTGTGCATACAGGGCAGAACAGCTTTTGTGCAGCTAGCCCAAGAGGAGTGGTGGAACTCCCCAGTCTTGTAGACACAAGAGAACAATCATGGAAACAGGAACACATGGGCTACTTGCACAGTGAACAAGTCTGTAAGAACATGTTCACACACCACCAAGAAACCTGAAGACACAAAAGAGAATGGTAAAACCAAAAACACTCAGTTTGAAAAAATGTTTGCAGTAATCCGCAAGTGCTAGTAAAAGATGTAAATAACAGGGTATTTGGTTGATACGTTTTTTGCAAAAAATGTATACTAAGCTGCTCTACCAATCTTCACGGTATACCCATATCAGAGCAGTCCTAACTAATGTATGCAATCCCTATCTGATGTATTTAAAAACCTGATCATCTGTATATTACCTGTGTGAACAGGGTTCAGAGAGGAAAAATCCATGTGTGCATACAGGGCAGAACAGCTTTTGTGCAGCTAGCCCAAGAGGAGTGGTGGAACTCCCCAGTCTTGTAGACACAAGAGAACAATCATGGAAACAGGAACACATGGGCTACTTGAACAGTGAACAAGTCTGTAAGAACATGTTCACACACCACCAAGAAACCTGAAGACACAAAAGAGAATGGTAAAACCAAAAACACTCAGTTTGAAAAAATGTTTGCAGTAATCCGCAAGTGCTAGTAAAAGATGTAAATAACAGGGTATTTGGTTGATACGTTTTTTGCAAAAAATGTATACTAAGCTGCTCTACCAATCTTCACGGTATACCCATATCAGAGCAGTCCTAACTAATGTATGCAATCCCTATCTGATGTATTTAAAAAATTTTCAAACTGAGTGTTTTTGGTTTTACCATTCTCTTTTGTGTCTTCAGGTTTCTTGGTGGTGTGTGAACATGTTCTTACAGACTTGTTCACTGTGCAAGTAGCCCATGTGTTCCTGTTTCCATGATTGTTCTCTTGTGTCTACAAGACTGGGGAGTTCCACCACTCCTCTTGGGCTAGCTGCACAAAAGCTGTTCTGCCCTGTATGCACACATGGATTTTTCCTCTCTGAACCCTGTTCACACAGGTAATATACAGATGATCAGGTTTTTAAATACATCAGATAGGGATTGCATACATTAGTTAGGACTGCTCTGATATGGGTATACCGTGAAGATTGGTAGAGCAGCTTAGTATACATTTTTTGCAAAAAACGTATCAACCAAATACCCTGTTATTTACATCTTTTACTAGCACTTGCGGATTACTGCAAACATTTTTTCAAACTGAGTGTTTTTGGTTTTACCATTCTCTTTTGTGTCTTAAGGTTACTTACTGGTAGCCGGTTTTTCCGGAGCCCATGACAGCACACCTGAGAGAGGGATCCGCCCAGTCGGGACAGGAAACCTACTGAAATAAAAGGGCAGTACCTCTCCCTCGCTTCAGTTGGTTTTCAGAGCATGAGAGGCCCTCTTGGTTAGTTCATATGGTAATCTACCACCACATTATAATAATAATAAAAACACCCAACTAAAAGTGCACACCAAAGGGTGAAAAAAGGGAGGGAATATACAGGTGCTGTCATGGGCTCCGGAAAAACCGGCTACCAGTAAGTAACCTTGGTGTTTTCCCGTCTCCCATGACAGCACACCTGAGAGATTTTTGGAGAAAGAAACACCTTAGGGAGGGACCACCGCTTGCAGCACCCTTCTACCAAAGGTAAGGTCAGTTGAGGAGGATAGATCTAGTCGATAGTGTCTAAAGAAGGTAGACGGTGAGGACCAGGTAGCGGCCTTACAAATTTGATCAATCGATACCTCTGCTTTTTCTGCCCAGGAAGTAGCCACAGCTCTGGTGGAGTGAGCCTTGATGCCTTCAGGGATCGGGGCACCACGAGAAGCATAGGATAAGGAAATGGCCTCGCTAATCCACCTAGCAATAGTACCCTTGGATACCCCATATCCTTTCCTGCTACCCTGGAAAGCTACAAATAAGGACTGATCTTTCCTCCACTGACTAGTCAAAGATAAGTATTGCAAAATAGCTCTTCTTACATCCAGTGTATGAAATTTCTCTTCCCCTGGATTTTTGGGATTATTACAAAAAGAGGGTAATACAATCTCCTGGCTTCTATGGAATTTAAGAACTACTTTCGGCAGGTATGCTGGGTCTGGTCTGAGTACTACTCTGTCAACAAATATTTGTGTGTAAGGAGGGGAGATAGACAGGGCTTGCAAGTCACTGACCCTACGGGCTGATGTCAACGCTACCAGAAGTACAGTCTTAAGAGTAAGCATCTTTATTGATGACTCCTGCAAAGGCTCGAATGGATCACTAGTCAGAGCTTCTAACACCAAATTTAAATCCCCTGGAGGAACCCTCTGAATTATTACTGGTCTAGACCTACTACAGGATTTTATAAAGCGGGATACCCATCTGTTGGAGGCCAGATTACAATTATATAAGGCTCCTAAAGCCGACACCTGTACCTTGAGCGTATTAGTTGCCAACCCCAGTTGTAAACCTGCCTGTAAAAATTCTAGAATAGTACCTACAGGCGCCTTATCCCCCAGAGGTTGCCCTGGAAAATCTAGAAACTTTTTCCATGTTCTACCATATATCCTCGATGTTACTGGCTTTCTACTTTTCAACAAGGTGGAGACTAACCCTGGTGAAAACCCCTGCCTACTCAATAATGCCCTCTCAAATTCCAGGCTGCAAGATGGAAGCCCTTCACTTAAGAGTGGCATATTGGACCCTGAGTAAGCAGGTCCAGAATTTCTGGCAGAATCCATGGATCGGTCACTGACATTTGTCTCAGGAGGGAAAACCAAGGTCTTTTTGGCCAAAATGGAGCAATCAAAATTACTCTCGCCTGCTCCATTCTGATCTTCCTTACCACTGTCGGAATCATTGCTATCGGTGGAAATACATACGCGAGACTGAAATTCCATTGTATTTGGAGAGCATCTACCGCGAAGGGTTTCTCTCTCGGGTCTAAAGAACAGAAATTCTCTACTTTCCTGTTGTTTAGCATGGCAAATAAATCTATCACAGGTAAGCCCCAAGCCTGCACTATCTGTTGAAACACCCGGGAATTCAAAGACCACTCTCCTTGTTTCAGTATTTTGCGACTTAGGTAGTCTGCTTTCGTATTCTCGACTCCCTTTATGTGGAGAGCCGAGAGGGATAGTAGGTGGCGCTCCGCTAAATGTAAGAGGACGGATGCTGACTTCATCGGGGAAGGGGATCTCGTTCCCCCTTGGTGGTTGATATATGCAACTACTGCGTGATTGTCTGACATGACCCTGGTATGGTGACCCTGAAGGATGGGAAGAAAATGTTTTATAGCTCTCTCTACAGCCCATAACTCTCTTAAATTTGATGCCTGACGTGATTCTAGTTGGGACCAGGATCCCTGAACCGAAAGAGTCCCTAAATGAGCCCCCCATCCTGAACCGCTTGCGTCTATGGTGATGATCTGATCTATCGGAGTTATCCACTGAACCCCTGACGCCAAATGATCTCTCACGGCCCACCATTTTAGGGAATCTGTTACCTCTAACGAAAGGCGAAGCTTCCCCTCTAAACCCCTTTAATGACCTCTGTGCTGACAGGACCTCCCACTGTAACTGTCTTAGATGGAGCTGTGCCCATCTTACTGCAGGAATACAGGACGTCAGAGAACCCAACAGGGACATTGCCTTTCTCTTTTTTCTATCCCCTGCTTTCTCCAAAATATCTTCTAACTTTTGTCCAAAAAGGAAATGGCCATCACATGGTAAAGAACAAAGTCTGTTTTTTGAAGGCAAGTCACCCGGGCATCCCTTTAACCAAAGAGCATGTCTAGCCGCATTAGATAGAGTCTGCTGATGAGTCTGCTATAAAGGCGGCCGCTCCTTTAGCCATAGTTACATTGGTTAGAATGTCTTCTCTCGACACTTTAGAATTTAGCTGGTCTTCTATCTGTTGTAACCAGACTATAAGGGAGCGTGCAACACAAGTTCCGGCGATTGCCGGTTTCAAGCCCCCTGCAGTTGCCTCCCAGGTATGTTTTAGGAACGCGTCCGCTTTTTTATCTAGAGGGTCTCTTAATACACCAGAGTCTTCTAAGGGAAGAGAAGATTTTTTAGAGGACCTGGCAACTGCACCATCAATTTTTGGAACTTTATCCCATATTTCCGAATCCTTCTCCTCAAAGGGATAACGTCTCTTAGAAGCCGAGGGCAGATTACCCGATTTTTCCGGCTTCCTCCACTCTCTTTCTATAAGGGCTTTTACCTTGGAATTTACAGGGAAAGTACGCTTTATTTTTTCCTCTAAACCCCCAAACATAATGTCCTCCAAGGACTTGGCCGATTTTTCATCTTTAAGTCCCATCGAAGCTCTAACGGCTTTAATTAATTTATCCGTGTTCTCAGTCAGAAAACACGGATGGCCTCCCTCATCGCTATCTGAAGAGGAGTCGGGGGATAAAGAGGAAGAGTGGAAGGGAGATAACTGTTCTTCCTGATATTCCTCATCAGACGGAGAGACATCAGAATCTAAAATAAGTTCAGGGTTCTTACTACCCTTTCTTTTAAGTGCCGATTTAACTGAGCCTTCCACTTCGGCTCTAATCATGGCTCTAAGACTAGAGGCAAAGTCAGGGGTCTCCTCCTGGATAGTCTTTTGGATACAATCCGCATAAAGACTTTTCTGCCACTGGGCTGTCAACGGATCTCTACAGAGGGCACATTCCTTGTTCTTAGACTTGGTGCTAGCCTTCCTCGGCGCCTGCCAAGCAAACAGAAAATGTAGCCCATTACCACCAGGGTGACATTCACGAAGATCACTCACCACCCGCTGACCATGAAGGGTACCGGATTTTGAGGCTGAATAGGAGCATGGACCACATCCCTCCTAGACGTTGAGGAGTCCTGAGATCTCCGAGGGCGATTGCTACTCCTTCCACTGGAGCGTCCGCTCCCTTTAACACGGTGGGCAGGTGAATCACCTGACCTGGGCTCATGCTGCTGCTGCTGTAAAGGCTGCTGCTGCTGCTGCTCCATAGTATTCTCCATCTCTGGAGACCTTAACGAAGTGAGCGGCGTTTCTACATTTTTACACCCTTAAATAGGGTGAACCGCCGTGCCCACCGCCTCTTCCGGTCCCTGAAATAGCTTCTCCCCCTCCCGTAGACCCACCGGGAAGCCTGGAACGATGCCGGTGATCGGAGCGATGGGCGCCGCCATCTTGGATCCGGCACGCGGCTCTGACGTCACGCAGGCACGCCCCTACCCAGTGTGCCTTGCGCGCAGCGCCAGCCGCGCGCCCGGAAGTGACTGCTCACAGAGGAGGAGAGCGGCGTGGGAGACACAGAAGGGCCCCAGGACCACGAACCATGGCTGACCCGACGCCCGCACGTGCGACAGAGCCCGGAGGATCTGCGGACGGCGCTTCCAGCTTCCTGAAGGCCGGCATACAGGCGCCCTGCCTGTTCTTCCAGTACCGGGACAGGAGTGGGTAAGTGGAACTTCAATCAACAATACCGCCGTGATGTTCAGCACAAGGGTTCCCATCAGGACAGGAAACCCAACTGAAGCGAGGGAGAGGTACCGCCCTTTTATTTCAGTAGGTTTCCTGTCCCGACTGGGCGGATCCCTCTCTCAGGTGTGCTGTCATGGGAGACGGGAAAATTATATTTTAGCCCCCAGTTTTGTATTTTCCCAAGGGTAACAGGAGAAATTGGACCCAAAAAGTTGTTGTCCAATTTGTCCTGAGTACGCTGATACCCCATATGTTGGGGTAAAGCCCTGTTTGGGCACACGGGAGAGCTCGGAAGGGAAGGAGCACTGTTTTACTTTTTCAACGCTGAATTAGCTGGAATTGAGATCGTGCGCCATGTTGGGGTTGGAGAGCCCCTGATGTGCCGAAACAGTGGAAACCCCCCAATTATAACTGAAACCCTAATCCAAACACACCCCTAACCCTAATCCCAATGGTAACCCTAACCACACATCTAACCCAGACACACCCCTAACCCTAATCCCAACCCTATTCCCAACCGTAAATGTAATCCAAACCCTAACTTTAGCCCCAACCCTAACTTTAGCCCTAACCCTAACTGTAGCCCCAACCCTAACCCTAGCCCTAACCCTAACGGGAAAATGGAAATAAATACATTTTTTTAATTTTTCCCTAACTAAGGGGGTGATGAAGGGGGGTTTGATTTACTTTTATAGCGAGTTATTTAGCGGATTTTTATGATTGGCAGCCGTCACACACTGAAAGACGCTTTTTATTGCAAAAAATATTTTTTTGCGCTACCACATTTTGAGAGCTATAATTTTTTATATTTGAGTCCACAGAGTCATGTGAGGTCTTGTTTTTTGCGGGACGAGTTTACGTTTTTATTGGTAATGTTTTCGGGCACGTGACATTTTTTGATCGCTTTTTATTCCGATTTTTGTGAGGCAGAATGACCAAAAACCAGCTATTCATGAATTTCTTTTGGGGGAGGCGTTTATACCATTCCGCGTTTGGTAAAATTGATAAAGCAGTTTTATTCTTCAGGTCAGTACGATTACAGCGATACCTCATTTATATCTTTTTTTATGTTTTGGCGCTTTTATACGATAAAAACTTTTATAGAAAAATAATTATTTTTGCATCGCTTTATTCCGAAGACTATAACTTTTCTATTTTTTCGCTGATGATGCTGTATTGCAGCTCGTTTTTTGCGGGACAAGATGACGGTTTTCAGCGGTACCATGGTTATTTATATCCGTCTTTTTGATTGCGTGTTATTCCACTTTTTGTTTGGCGGTATGAGGTTTATTTTTACGGTGTTCACTGAAGGGGTTAACTAGTGATATAGTTTTATAGGTGGGGTCGTTACGGACACGGCGATACTAAATATGTGTAGTTTTATTTTTTTTTCTCTCTCACCCATCTGCTGTCTTCTCTCATGTCATCTCTTCTCTGACCTGTGTAATACTGACATTACAGCAGGAGATCGCAGAGGAAACATTTTGTGAGGTAAAATATTGTTTAAAAACAGTCAGTGAAATATTTTATCACAAGTGAAGAAAGCTACGCGTTTCGACCATACGGTCTTTATCACAGCTGATCTACTCAGCAGTCCATCCGGTATAAGAAGGACTGACCTACCAATGGAAAGGTGAGTGAAAAGAGGCTCACCTGACCAAAAATACTTAGGATCACAAAGACATATAAATCATTGCCAGATATTCTAAAAAATATGAACAATATATATATATATATATATATATATATATATATATATATATATATATACAGTATATATATATATATATATATATATATATATATACATATATATATACAGTGGGGCAAAAAAGTATTTAGTCAGTCAGCAGTAGTGCAAGTTCCACCACTTAAAAAGATGAGAGGCGTCTGTAATTTACATCATAGGTAGACCTCAACTATGGGAGACAAACTGAGAAAAAAAATCCAGAAAATCACATTGTCTGTTTTTTTATCATTTTTTTTACATATTATGGTGGAAAATAAGTATTTGGTCAGAAACAAACAATCAAGATTTCTGGCTCTCACAGACCTGTAACTTCTTCTTTAAGAGTCTCCTCTTTCCTCCACTCATTACCTGTAGTAATGGCACCTGTTTAAACTTGTTATCAGTATGAAAAGACACCTGTGCACACCCTCAAACAGTCTGACTCCAAACTCCACTATGGTGGACACCAGAAACAAAATTGTAGCCCTGCACCAGGCTGGGAAGACTGAATCTGCAATAGCCAACCAGCTTGTAGTGAAGAAATCAACAGTGGGAGCAATAATTAGAAAATGGAAGACATACAAGACCACTGATAATCTCCCTCGATCTGGGGCTCCACGCAAAATCCTACCCCGTGGGGTCAGAATGATCACAAGAACGGTGAGCAAAAATCCCAGAACCACGCGGGGGGACCTAGTGAATGAACTGCAGAGAGCTGGGACCAATGTAACAAGGCCTACCATAAGTAACACACTACGCCACCATGGACTCAGATCCTGCAGTGCCAGACGTGTCCCACTGCTTAAGCCAGTACATGTCCGGGCTCGTCTGAAGTTTGCTAGAGAGCATTTGGATGATCCAGAGGAGTTTTGGGAGAATGTCCTATGGTCTGATGAAACCAAACTGGAACTGTTTGGTAGAAACACAACTTGTCGTGTTTGGAGGAAAAAGAATACTGAGTTGCATCCATCAAACACCATACCTACTGTAAAGCATGGTGGTGGAAACATCATGCTTTGGGGCTGTTTCTCTGCAAAGGGGCCAGGACGACTGATCCGGGTACATGAAAGAATGAATGGGGCCATGTATCGTGAGATTTTGAGTGCAAACCTCCTTCCATCAGCAAGGGCATTGAAGATGAAACGTGGCTGGGTCTTTCAACATGACAATGATCCAAAGCACACCGCCAGGGCAACGAAGGAGTGGCTTCGTAAGAAGCATTTCATGGTCCTGGAGTGGCCTAGCCAGTCTCCAGATCTCAACCCTATAGAAAACCTTTGGAGGGAGTTGAAAGTCCGTGTTGCCAAGCGAAAAGCCAAAAACATCACTGCTCTAGAGGAGATCTGCATGGAGGAATGGGCCAACATACCAACAACAGTGTGTGGCAACCTTGTGAAGACTTACAGAAAACATTTAAACTTGAAAAACGAAATTTGAACTGCATTACTGCACTAGAAATATGACAAATGAGAGCTTTTAGCACATAAAAATGGCCAATTTTATGTGTACCTGGTAGACCCGTTACGGCATCTCTCTTATACCAGGTCCTAAACTTGCCTTACCTCGCTGAGAATAAACGTCTCCATCTGAATGGGTACATGTGAAAACCTCTTACTAGACTAAAATTCTCTCTCTCTGTGGAGGGGTATTGGACCTGCTGTAATTAAAACACCTGAAGCTAGGAGGCGGAGTGCACGATCAGAAGGCTAGAGAATACATTTCAAAAACCTGACCTGCACATCCAAACATAGACTCAGTGTGAACAGGTGCTGAACCTAGAGTCGCCAACTCGTATATAGTTAAGTAAATAAGGCAGCACACTGCAGCGCTAGAACATACAAACTTGAAAAACGAAATTTGAACTGCATTACTGCACTAGAAATATGAAAAATGAGAGCTTTTAGCGCATAAAAATGGCCAATTTTATGTGTACCTGGTAGCCCCGTTACGGCATCTCTCTTATACCAGGTCCTAAACTTGCCTTACCTCGCTGAGAATAAACGTCTCCATCTGAATGGGTACATGTGAAAACCTCTTACTAGACTAAAATTCTCTCTCTCTGTGGAGGGGTATTGGACCTGCTGTAATTAAAACACCTGAAGCTAGGAGGCGGAGTGCACGATCAGAAGGCTAGAGAATACATTTCAAAAACCTGACCTGCACATCCAAACATAGACTCAGTGTGAACAGGTGCTGAACCTAGAGTCGCCAACTCGTATATAGTTAAGTAAATAAGGCAGCACACTGCAGCGCTAAAACATGCAAATATGAAACACAAAAATTGAACTGCATTACTGCACTAGAAATATGAAAAAATGAGAGCGTTTAGCGCATAAAAATGGCCAATTTTATGTGTACCTGGTAGCCACATTAGGGCATCTCTCTTATACCAGGTCCTAAACTTGCCTTTCCTCGCTGAGAATAAACGTCTCCATCTGAATGGGTACATGTGAGACCTCTTCTTAGACTAAAATTCTCTCTCTTTTTAGTCTAGTAAGAGGTTTTCACATGTACCCATTCAGATGGAGACGTTTATTCTCAGCGAGGTAAGGCAAGTTTAGGACCTGGTATAAGAGAGATGCCGTAACGGGGCTACCAGGTACACATAAAATTGGCCATTTTTATGCGCTAAAAGCTCTCATTTTTCATATTTCTAGTGCAGTAATGCAGTTCAAATTTCGTTTTTCAAGTTTGTATGTTCTAGCGCTGCAGTGTGCTGCCTTATTTACTTAACTATATGCGAGTTGGCGACTCTAGGTTCAGCACCTGTTCACACTGAGTCTATGTTTGGATGTGCAGGTCAGGTTTTTGAAATGTATTCTCTAGCCTTCTGATCGTGCACTCCGCCTCCTAGCTTCAGGTGTTTTAATTACAGCAGGTCCAATACCCCTCCACAGAGAGAGAGAATTTTAGTCTAGTAAGAGGTTTTCACATGAACCCATTCAGATGGAGACGTTTATTCTCAGCGAGGTAAGGCAAGTTTAGGACCTGGTATAAGAGAGATGCCGTAACGGGGCTACCAGGTACACATAAAATTGGCCATTTTTATGCGCTAAAAGCTCTCATTTTTCATATTTCTAGTGCAGTAATGCAGTTCAAATTTCGTTTTTCAAGTTTGTATGTTCTAGCGCTGCAGTGTGCTGCCTTATTTACTTAACTATATACGAGTTGGCGACTCTAGGTTCAGCACCTGTTCACACTTAGTCTATGTTTGGATGTGACGGTCAGGTTTTTGAAATGCATTCTTCAGCCTTCTGATTGAGCACTCCCGCCTCCTAGTCACAGGTGTTTTAATTACAGCAGGTCCAATACCCCTCCACAGAGAGAGAGAATTTTAGTCTAGTAAGAGGTTTTCACATGTACCCATTCAGATGGAGACGTTTATTCTCAGCGAGGAAAGGCAAGTTTAGGACCTGGTATAAGAGAGATGCCCTAATGTGGCTACTAGGTACACATAAAATTGGCCATTTTTATGCGCTAAACGCTCTCATTTTTTCATATTTCTAGTGCAGTAATGCAGTTCAATTTTCGTGTTTCATATTTGCATGTTTTAGCGCTGCAGTGTGCTGCCTTATTTACTTAACTATATACGAGTTGGCGACTCTAGGTTCAGCACCTGTTCACACTGAGTCTATGTTTGGATGTGCAGGTCAGGTTTTTGAAATGTATTCTCTAGCCTTCTGATCGTGCACTCCGCCTCCTAGCTTCAGGTGTTTTAATTACAGCAGGTCCAATACCCCTCCACAGAGAGAGAGAATTTTAGTCTAGTAAGAGGTTTTCACATGTACCCATTCAGATGGAGACGTTTATTCTCAGCGAGGTAAGGCATGTTTAGGACCTGGTATAAGAGAGATGCCGTAACGGGGCTACCAGGTACACATAAAATTGGCCATTTTTATGCGCTAAAAGCTCTCATTTTTCATATTTCTAGTGCAGTAATGCAGTTCAAATTTCGTTTTTCAAGTTTGTATGTTCTAGCGCTGCAGTGTGCTGCCTTATTTACTTAACTATATACGAGTTGGCGACTCTAGGTTCAGCACCTGTTCACACTGAGTCTATGTTTGGATGTGCAGGTCAGGTTTTTGAAATGTATTACAGAAAACGTTTGACCTCTGTCATTGCCAACAAAGGATATATTACAAAGTATTGAGATGAAATTTTGTTTCTGATCAAATACTTATTTTCCACCATAATATGCAAATAAAATGTTAAAAAAACAGACAATGTAATTTTCTGGATTTTTTTTTCTCATTTTGTCTCCCATAGTTGAGGTCTACCTATGATGTAAATTACAGACGCCTCTCATCTTTTTAAGTGGTGGAACTTGCACTATTGCTGACTGACTAAATACTTTTTTGCCCCACTGTATATATATATATATATATATATATATATATATACTAGCTATTGAACCCGTTCTACGCCCGGGTGGCGAGCATTTATATTGGTATATGGTCTCCATCCTGGTATGTGCTGCTCCATCCTGCGTCCCCATCCTGTCATGTGCTGCACCCATCCTGCGTCCCCATCCTGTCATGTGCTGCACCCATCCTGCGTCCCCATCCTGTCATGTGCTGCTCCATCCTGCGTCCCCATCCTGTCATGTGCTGCAACCATCCTGCGTCCCCATCCTGTCATGTGCTGCGCCCATCCTGCGTCCCCATCCTGTCATGAGCTGCACCCATCCTGCGCCCCCATCCTGTCATGTGCTGCACCCATCCTGCGTCCCCATCCTGTCATGTGCTGCGCCCATCCTGCGTCCCCATCCTGTCATGTGCTGCACCCATCCTGCGCCCCCATCCTGTCATGTGCTGCACCCATCCTGCGTCCCCATCCTGTCATGTGCTGCACCCATCCTGCGTCCCCATCCTGTCATGTGCTGCACCCATCCTGTGCCCCCATCCTGTCATGTGCTGCACCCATCCTGCGTCCCCATCCTGGTATGTGCTGCACCCATCCTGCATCCCCATCCTGCGTCCCCATCCTGTTATGTGTTGCACCCATCCTGCGTCCCCATCCTGTCATGTGCTGCACCCATCCTGCGTCCCCATCCTGTCATGTGCTGCACCCATCCTGCCACCCCATCCTGTCATGTGCTGCACCCATCCTGTGTCCCCATCCTGTCATGTGCTGCACCCATCCTGCGTCCCCATCCTGTCATGTGCTGCACCCATCCTGCGTCCCCATCCTGTCATGTGCTGCACCCATCCTGCGTCCCCATCCTGGTATGTGCTGCACCCATCCTGCGTCCCCATCCTGCATCCCCATCCTGTCATGTGCTGCACCCATCCTGCGTCCCCATCCTGTCATGTGCTGCACCCATCCTGCGTCCCCATCCTGTCATGTGCTGCACCCATCCTGCGCCCCCATCCTGTCATGTGCTGCACCCATCCTGCGTCCCCATCCTGTCATGTGCTGCACCCATCCTGCGTCCCCATCCTGGTATGTGCTGCACCCATCCTGCGTCCCCATCCTGCGTCCCCATCCTGGTATGTGCTGCAACCATCCTGCGTCCCCATCCTGGTATGTGCTGCAACCATCCTGCGTCCCCATCCTGCGTCCCCATCCTGGTATGTGCTGCAACCATCCTGCGTCCCCATCCTGGTATGTGCTGCACCCATCCGGGGGCCTGAGCAGGCGGGGACACCAGCGCTCTGGGGGTCAGGTGCCGGTATCGCCGCCAGCTCAGGCACCCCAGCACTTACTATACTCACCTGTCTGTCCCGTTCCAGCGCTGCGCGCCGCCATCTTCCCGGTCTCCTGGCTGTGACTGTTGAGTCAGAGGGCGGCGCCGGCGCGCATTAAGCGCGTCATCGCGCCCTCTGAACTGAAGGTCACAGGCCGAAGACCGGGAAGATGGCGGCGCTCAGCGGTGGAACGCAGGACAGGTGAATATGGCTGATACTCACCCTCCTGGCGGTCCCTGCTTCTCTGTTGGAGATCGCGGTGTGCGTTCAGTGTGAACACATACCGCGATCTCCCGGGAGCGTCACTCTGTGAGGCCCAGATTGCGCCGGCGCTTGCGCCTGCGCAGTCTATAAAGGCTTCGGACAGAGTGACGCTCCCAGCGTTATATTATAGATATACAATGGTAGAATACAATAAATCCCATATAAACGAAAAACAAAAAAAGGCAGGAAAAACAAAAAAAGAGGGCTAAAAAACATGCAATGTATAAATACATGAATCTGTGCCTGCACTGCAATTTACTATATCTAGTAGTGAAACATAAGTTCACTCTTCTTATTCAAACCATGCGGAAATTTAGTACCAAATTGAACATCCAAAAGGCTTCCCGTGTAAGTAAAGACCTATGCATGTCTCCTCCCCGCGGAGGTTTTTTTATTTTTTCAATGCCCGTTACTGATTTATATGATTTATATGTCTTTGTGATCATAAGTATTTTTGGTCAGGTGAGCCTCTTTTCACTCACCTTTCCATTGGTAGGTCAGTCCTTCTTATACCGGATGGACTGCTGAGTAGATCAGCTGTGATAAAGACCGTATGGTCGAAACGCGTAGCTTTCTTCACTTGTGATATGGCATTGTCCCAGGAGTGTGTCCTTTACTATTTTATATGATGAATTAAAGTTTTACATTTTATCAAGAAGCTGGAACATTTTTCTGTTTTTTGGATTTGTATTACGTCGAGTCAGGACGAAGTTCCGTGCTCCTTGCACATATCGGTGAGCTGGCTTTTTTCTTTCTTTGTACTTAATCAGTGAAATATTTTACCTGACAAAAAATCCTCTGTGATCCCCTGCTGTAGTGTCAGAATTTTCTTTTGCTTCCTCCCCTGCCCAGGAGATGTGGTATGCTCCATACACGGTCAGACACAGACAATTTTTAAAATGAACTTTCGTTTGTGGTAAAACCCCTTTAATGTGACTGAGTTCCTCTGCCTGTAGACAAGTGGCGCATCTGCCGCTGGGATAAGCCGAATGATTGTGTGTGTGGTGCGTACGACGTATACAGCTTGTGTGTGTGTGGTGTGACGTTTCGCTGGTGGTACCACGCAAGAGGCTGGTACCACCAGCAGTTTCCATATTGAGACACCCATCACTTGGGTGTCCCAATATGGTGGTCGGTGAACTTCCACCACTTGGAATTCTGGGATCTAGACACATCTGGACGGAACAGGATGTGAGGACATTACAAGGTAAGTATATATTAAGATAAAGCTGAGAGTATGTATGTGTGTATGTATCAAACCACACCCAGTCCACATAGCCCCGCCCACTCTGCATAGCCACACTCAACACAGTGCTGAGGAGGGGGGGGGTCACACAGTGCTGAGGAAGGGGGCACATAGTGCTGAGGGGGGTCACACAGTGCTGAGGAGGGGGGTCACATGGTGCTGAGGAGGGGGGTACACAGTGCTGAGGGGGAGTCACATGGCTTCTGTAGCTCTCACAGGCCGCCTATTACCCCAATGGCCGCACTTCAGTGGCGGCGTCCTCGGTGCCCAGCTCCATGTGAGCAGGTATCAGGATGCAGTAATGGTCGGAGGCAGAACAAGGGTTAACAGGGGAATTTATGGAACAGCGTTACTCCATGCAGGGAGAGAGTAGATGAGAGGAAAAAGGATAATAAAAACTGTCTGGTGGATGTAGGTATAGCAGGGGAAATAAAGCGTTGAGGAAAGTTCAAAGATATCAAACTTATCAGTCCGGCATGGATGAGGATCAGTCTCTGTGAAGATAGCGGTGACGTTCCAGGCCAAACGCTTGAAAAATCTGGCGTAGTCCTGGTCTGAGATGGGTCTTGGGCTCCGCTGTCGTTGAGGATCCTGGAATGTCCTTTCGCGGGTCCTGGTTTTAAAATGGGTCACGCTGAAGAGAGGACAGTCCTTTCTTTTTAAGCGTCGGCACAACGCTAATGCAGGCGGAGGCAGAAGCACATACGTTCAATGGCCGCACTCTGTTCACAGCCAGGATGTCCAGACTCAAACTGCACCCCCTGAGGTCTTGTCATGGGGAGTGCTCACTCATGCTCAGTGACACTGCAGGAGTAGATGTCAGGGATCTCAGGAGACATCTTTTCCTACAGTCTCCAGTAAGTCTCCGTAGGCCTCTCTGACTTGAGCCTACTTTGTCCTGACTGAACAGTGCGGGAGGGCTCTCACTCTGCCTCTGCACCCTAGAGCTTTCCGCCAACTTAGCTCTCATTCACGCGCACTGTCCCCCTCTTATACCTTTCACGCCCCCTGATCTCCAGTTCAAAGGTCTGTCCGGGGAACTAAACTCTCCCCTGCAACTTGGGCGACAGCACTGATGGTTCCGGACTCGTCCCAGACAAGGCACGCCAAGGCTGGCTCTCCTCCTTACATTCCCCTTTGTGCTCACCATTCCACGGACGAGATTTCTTGCAGCAAGCATTTACATTCTCCTATTCCTTGCACAATTTGTCTCCAGACGTAATGTTCCTGGTCAAAACAGTTTGGGGGTCTTCCTGCGGTTGACTGTTCAGTGCAACTTAAACTTGGAGTTTGTCGAGTCCTGAGAGGTGGATGGATTTGGTTGGACTGAGAAGGCTGGGGACACTCCCAATACAGGTTGAACAGTCATTTTGGGAATTACAGGAGTCTCGGATGTCTCAGGTCTCCGTTCTACTTTCTCTTCCACTGACAACTGTTATTCACATTCTTCTTCCTCAACTTGAGTCATGGGTGGGGTCTCAGCAGGAGGAGCCTCTTCTTCTTCTTTTACAATTGAATCATGAGATACACACAGCCGAAGCATGTTTCGATGAACCACAAGGGAAGGGGCACTCTCTTCTTCCTCAGGTCAGATTTCATAGACTGGCCCACCAGGGTGGACTCGACGCACAACCCGGTGTGGTGTTTCTTCCTACCGGTAACCAAGTTTGTTTCGCAGATGTCTGTCTGTCACCAGCACCCGATCTCAGGCCTGCAGAGCTGTCCCTCACAATGGGGCCGCTGCAACATGTTCCAATTCTTGAAACCTAGTCTGTACTAGGCAATGCAGGGTCTGTAGGCAATGTTCTTGCACCCAATTGAACACCTCCGTCCGCGGGTAGTCCAGCTCCAGCTAAGTAATCTCTTTGCCGACTCTGCCGAAAAGTAGGGAGTAAGATGTGTGTCCCGTGGTGTTTTGGACTGTTATTATATACCCATACCAGTTCTGGTACAAACTCCAGTAAGGAGTCGTTAGCGACTTTTTAATCTGGTATAAATGGTGCAGTTCTTCCATTACCTTCCCCAGGAAGCATATACCATATACCTGAATTAAGTTTTTTCAGATGGCATGTGCTGCAAACTCTGCAGTTTGGTCTCGAGTTGGGGTCACTGTTGTGAATTCTGTGGCTGAATTCACTCCTGTGGTCACAAGTGGTACTGCAGCTTCTGAGCTTCCTCCCTCAGGTGTTCTGGTGAGCTCGTTAACTGCTTCATTACTTAACTTCGCCTGATGCTGCTATCCTTGCTCCTTGTCAATGTTTCAGTGTTGGATCTGAGCTTCTCCTGATTGTTCCTGTGACCTGCTGCTCTGTATAGCTAAGTGCTTTTTGCTTTTTTGTTGCTTTTTTTCTGTCCAGCTTGTCTTTGGTTTTGCTGGAAGCTCTGAGACGCAAAGGGTGTACCGCCGTGCCGTTAGTTCGGCACGGTGGGTTTTTTGCCCCCTTTGCGTGGTTTTGCTTTAGGGTTTTTTGTAGACTGCAAAGTTCGCTTTACTGTCCTCGCTCTGTCCTAGAATATCGGGCCCCACTTTGCTGAATCTATTTCATCCCTACGTTTTGTCTTTTCATCTTACTCACAGTCATTATATGTGGGGGGCTGCCTTTTCCTTTGGGGAATTTCTCTGGGGCAAGTCAGGCCTATTTTTCTATCTTCAGGCTAGCTAGTTTCTTAGGCTGTGCCGAGTTGCCTAGGTAGTTGTTAGGCGCAATCCACAGCCACTTTTAGTTGTGTTTAGGATAGGATCAGGTGTGCAGTCTACAGAGTTTCCACGTCTCAGAGCTCGTTCTTGTATTTTTGGGTATTTGTCAGATCACTGTGTGCGCTCTGATCGCTAAGCACACTGTGTTTCTGGATTGCCTTCATAACACCTGTCATTAGCAAACATAACAGTACAAGGAGCCTAACTAATGATTCTCAATAGAGGGAAAGAAAAAGTTCTGACATCATTTTTTTTTTTTCTCAGCTCTATGTTCACTTTTTTTTTTTCCCCTAGACATTTGGGTGATTCTGGACACAGGTGTGGACATGGATATTCAGGGTCTGTGCTCTTCAATGGATAATCTCGTTATAAATGTACAAAAAATTCAAGATACTATTGATCAGAAATCTATGTTAGAACCAAGAATTCCTATTCCTGATTTGTTTTTTGGAGATAGAACTAAGTTTCTAAGTTTCAAAAATAATTGTAAGCTATTTCTGGCCTTGAAACCTCATTCTTCTGGTAATCCTATTCAACAGGTTTTGATTATTATTTCTTTTTTGCGCGGCGACCCTCAAGACTGGGCATTTTCTCTTGCACCAGGAGACCCTGCATTGAGTAGTGTCGATGTGTTTTTCCTGGCGCTCGGATTGCTGTACGATGAGCCTAATTCAGTGGATCAGGCTGAGAAAAATTTGCTGGCTTTGTGCCAGGGTCAGGATGATATAGAAGTATATTGTCAGAAATTTAGGAAATGGTCAGTACTCACTCAGTGGAATGAATCTGCGCTGGCAGCTTTGTTCAGAAAGGGTCTCTCTGAGGCTCTTAAGGATGTCATGGTGGGATTTCCTATGCCTGCTGGTTTGAATGAGTCTTTGTCTTTGGCCATTCAGATCGGTCGACGCTTGCGCGAGCGTAAATCTGTGCACCATTTGGCGGTACTGCCTGAGGTTAAACCTGAGCCTATGCAGTGCGATAGGACTATGACTAGAGTTGAACGGCAGTAATACAGACGTCTGAATGGTCTGTGTTTCTACTGTGGTGATTCCACTCATGCTATTTCTGATTGTCCTAAGCGCACTAAGCGGTCCGCTAGGTCTGCCGTCATTGGTACGGTACAGTCCAAATTCCTTCTGTCCATTACCTTGATATGCTCTTTGTCGTCGTTTTCTGTCATGGCGTTTGTGGATTCGGGCGCTGCCCTGAATCTGATGGATTTGGATTATGCTAAACGTTGTGGGTTTTTCTTGGAGCCTTTGCGGTGTCCTATTCCATTGAGAGGAATTGATGCTACACCTTTGGCCAAGAATAAACCTCAATACTGGGCCCAGCTGACCATGTGCATGGCTCCTGCACATCAGGAAGTTATTCGCTTTCTGGTGTTGCATAATCTGCATGATGTGGTCGTGTTGGGGTTGCCATGGCTACAAACCCATAATCCAGTATTGGATTGGAATTCCATGTCGGTATCCAGCTGGGGTTGTCAGGGGGTACATGGTGATGTTCCATTTTTGTCGATTTCGTCATCCACCCCTTCTGAGGTCCCAGAGTTCTTGTCTGATTATCAGGATGTATTTGAAGAGCCCAAGTCCGATGCTCTACCTCCGCATAGGGATTGTGATTGTGCTATCAATTTGATTCCTGGTAGTAAATTCCCTAAAGGTCGATTATTTAATTTATCCGTGCCCGAACACGCCGCTATGCGCAGTTATGTGAAGGAATCCCTGGAGAAGGGACATATTCGCCCATCGTCATCACCACTGGGAGCAGGGTTCTTCTTTGTAGCCAAGAAGGATGGTTCGCTGAGACCGTGTATTGATTACCGCCTTCTTAATAAGATCACTGTTAAATTTCAGTATCCCTTGCCATTGTTATCTGACTTGTTTGCTCGGATTAAGGGGGCTAGTTGGTTCACTAAGATAGATCTTCGTGGTGCGTATAATCTGGTGAGAATCAGGCAAGGAGATGAATGGAAAACTGCATTCAATACGCCCGAGGGTCATTTTGAGTATCTAGTGATGCCGTTCGGACTTGCCAATGCTCCATCTGTGTTTCAGTCTTTTATGCATGACATCTTCCGTGAGTATCTGGATAAATTCCTGATTGTTTACTTGGATGACATTTTGATCTTCTCAGATGATTGGGAGTCTCATGTGAAGCAGGTCAGAATGGTTTTTCAGGTCCTGCGTGCTAACTCTTTGTTTGTGAAGGGATCAAAGTGTCTCTTCGGTGTGCAGAAAGTTTCATTTTTGGGGTTCATCTTTACCCCTTCTACTATCGAGATGGATCCAGTTAAGGTCCAAGCCATCCAGGATTGGATTCAGCCGACATCTCTGAAAAGTCTGCAAAAGTTCCTGGGCTTTGCTAATTTTTATCGTCGCTTCATCTGTAATTTTTCTAGCATTGCCAAACCATTGACCGATTTGACCAAGAAGGGTGCTGATTTGGTTAATTGGTCTTCTGCTGCTGTGGAAGCTTTTCAGGAGTTGAAGCGTCGTTTTTGTTCTGCCCCTGTGTTGTGTCAGCCAGATGTTTCTCTTCCGTTCCAGGTCGAGGTTGATGCTTCTGAGATTGGAGCAGGGGCGGTTTTGTCACAGAGAGGTTCTGATTGCTCAGTGATGAAACCATGTGCTTTCTTTTCCAGGAAGTTTTCGCCCGCTGAGCGTAATTATGATGTGGGCAATCGAGAGTTGCTGGCCATGAAGTGGGCATTCGAGGAGTGGCGTCATTGGCTTGAAGGAGCTAAGCATCGCGTGGTGGTATTGACTGATCATAAGAACTTGACTTATCTCGAGTCTGCCAAGCGCTTGAATCCTAGACAGGCCCGTTGGTCGTTATTTTTTGCCCGCTTCGACTTTGTGATTTCGTACCTTCCGGGCTCTAAAAATGTGAAGGCGGATGCTCTGTCTAGGAGTTTTGTGCCCGACTCTCCGGGTTTATCTGAGCCAGTGGGTATCCTCAAGGAAGGAGTCATTGTGTCTGCCATCTCCCCTGATTTGCGGCGGGTGCTGCAAAAATTTCAGGCGAATAAACCTGATCGTTGTCCAGCAGAGAAACTGTTCGTCCCTGATAGGTGGACTAATAAACTTATCTCTGAACTTCATTGTTCGGTGTTGGCTGGTCATCCTGGAATCTTTGGTACCAGAGAGTTAGTGGCTAGATCCTTCTGGTGGCCATCTCTGTCACGGGATGTACGTACTTTTGTGCAGTCCTGTGGGATTTGTGCTAGGGCTAAGCCCTGCTGTTCTCGTGCCAGTGGGTTGCTTTTGCCCTTGCCGGTCCCAAAGAGGCCTTGGACACATATTTCGATGGATTTCATTTCTGACCTTCCCGTTTCTCAAAAGATGTCAGTCATTTGGGTGGTCTGTGATCGCTTTTCTAAAATGGTCCATCTGGTGCCCTTGGCTAAATTGCCTTCCTCCTCTGATTTGGTACCTTTGTTCTTTCAGCATGTGGTTCGGTTGCATGGCATTCCTGAGAATATTGTTTCTGACAGAGGTTCCCAGTTTGTTTCAAGGTTTTGGCGAGCCTTTTGTGGTAGGATGGGCATTGACCTATCCTTTTCCTCGGCTTTCCATCCTCAGACTAATGGCCAGACCAAACGAACCAATCAGACCTTGGAAACATATCTGAGATGTTTTGTTTCTGCAGACCAGGATGATTGGGTGTCCTTTTTGCTGTTGGCTGAGTTCGCCCTTAATAATCGGGCCAGCTCGGCTACCTTGGTTTCTCCATTTTTTTTGCAATTCTGGGTTCCATCCTCGTTTCTCTTCAGGACAGGTTGAGTCTTCGGACTGTCCTGGTGTGGATTCTGTGGTGGATAGGTTGCAGCAGATCTGGACTCAGGTAGTGGACAATTTGATCTTGTCCCAGGAGAAAGCTCAACTTTTCGCTAATCGCAGACGCCGTGTGGGTCCCCGACTTCGTGTTGGGGATCTGGTTTGGTTATCTTCTCGTCATATTCCTATGAAGGTTTCCTCTCCTAAATTTAAACCTCGTTTTATTGGTCCGTATAGGATTTCTGAGGTTCTCAATCCTGTGTCTTTTCGTTTGACCCTCCCAGACTCCTTTTCCATACATAATGTATTCCATAGGTCGTTGTTGCGGAGATACGTGGCACCTATGGTTCCATCTGTTGAGCCTCCTGCCCCGGTTTTGGTGGAGGGGGAATTGGAGTATATTGTGGAGAAGATTTTGGATTCTCGTGTTTCTAGACGGAAACTCCAGTATCTGGTTAAATGGAAGGGTTATGCTCAGGAAGATAATTCCTGGGTTTTTGCCTCTGATGTTCATGCTTCCGATCTTGTTCGTGCCTTTCATGCGGCTCATTCTGGTCGGCCTGGGGGCTCTGGTGAGGGTTCGGTGACCCCTCCTCAAGGGGGGGGGGTACTGTTGTGAATTCTGTGGCTGAATTCACTCCTGTGGTCACAAGTGGTACTGCAACTTCTGAGCTTCCTCCCTCAGGTGTTCTGGTGAGCTCGTTAACTGCTTCATTACTTAACTCCGCCTGATGCTGCTATCCTTGCTCCTTGTCAATGTTTCAGTGTTGGATCTGAGCTTCTCCTGATTGTTCCTGTGACCTGCTGCTCTGTATAGCTAAGTGCTTTTTGCTTTTTTGTTGCTTTTTTTCTGTCCAGCTTGTCTTTGGTTTTGCTGGAAGCTCTGAGACGCAAAGGGTGTACCGCCGTGCCGTTAGTTCGGCACGGTGGGTTTTTTTGCCCCCTTTGCGTGGTTTTGCTTTAGGGTTTTTTGTAGACTGCAAAGTTCGCTTTACTGTCCTCGCTCTGTCCTAGAATATCGGGCCCCACTTTGCTGAATCTATTTCATCCCTACGTTTTGTCTTTTCATCTTACTCACAGTCATTATATGTGGGGGGCTGCCTTTTCCTTTGGGGAATTTCTCTGGGGCAAGTCAGGCCTATTTTTCTATCTTCAGGCTAGCTAGTTTCTTAGGCTGTGCCGAGTTGCCTAGGTAGTTGTTAGGCGCAATCCACAGCCGCTTTTAGTTGTGTTTAGGATAGGATCAGGTGTGCAGTCTACAGAGTTTCCACGTCTCAGAGCTCGTTCTTGTATTTTTGGGTATTTGTCAGATCACTGTGTGCGCTCTGATCGCTAAGCACACTGTGTTTCTGGATTGCCTTCATAACACCTGTCATTCGCAAACATAACAGGTCACTACCGTAAATTTAGTGAAATGATCTACCATCACCAGGCAGTGTTCGTATCCTTGGCAAGCTGGTCCTATCGTTATATAGTCAATCATCAGCACATCTAATGGGGTTGAGTTCACTACCGCCTGGAAAGGAGCTCTCTGCTCTGGTGGTTTGTCAGCTCACAGTTCCTGCATTGCTGGCACACCTCTTCAACTGCACTTTTCAGTAGGGAATGATAAACGGATTTTTACAGCCAGTGTAGAGTTTTTCCGGGACCAAAGTGTGCTCCTTGTTCATGGGCCTCTTTTGCAACTTCATGCACCTATGTTTTCGGAATCACCGCTAGACAACGGGCAAAGCTTTCTGTAGCTGAATCTGCCGGTATAGGAACCCGTCTTTCAGATGTAAACTATCCCACTGCTGAAGTATTTGCAAAGCCCCTGTTGTCAGAGTTTCTCTCTCTCTTGCTGGGCAGTTGTTGTAGGGCCATCCAAGACTGGATCCGTGTGAGTTCCTCATCTTCATGTTGAATTCTAACCCATTCATCACGAGGCTCTCTCAGGATACTTTTTGGAACACCCGCCGGTACCTGATCCTGCGTCGCTGTCAACGTCCTGACAGTACCTCAAACAACAGGAACTTCCTCATCCTCAAGTTCTTCATCCTGATTAGGACCAGGCTTTCCATGTGGGACTCTGAACAAGGCATCTGCATGGGTGCTTTTGGCCCCTCGGCGGTAAGTGATTTTATATTGAAATTTTGCCATTCTTGCTACCCAGTGTTGTTCTAAGGCCCCTAACTTGCATTCTCCAGATGAGCCAACGAGTTATTGTCAGTATGCACCAGCACTTCGGACCCTGCCAAATATTCCACAAATTTTTAGGTCGTAGCCCACGCCAGTACCAGCAGCTCCAACTTGAATGAGCTGTAATTGTCGAGATTTCGTTCGGAGTCATGGAGGGAGCAACTCGCATACGCAATCACCTGTTCTTTTCCATGTTGGATTTGTGACAATACTGCTCCTAGTCTTTGCAGGCTGCCATCCGTGGGACGAATGAAGGGCTGTGAAAAATCAGCATAGGCCAACACTGGTGCCTCTGTCAGGGCAGTTTTCAGAGTTTGAAACACCTGTTCCTGCCATTCTCCCCATTGCATCTCCTGATTCTTCGCTCCAGACGGGAACACCCCTCCACAGTTCCAGCAACGGGTTCACTATGTGTGTGAAGTTCTTCACGAACCATTGGTAGTAGCCAGTTAGTCCCAAGAAAGCTTTTACGTCTTTTGCGGTCTTTGGAGTGGGCCAGTCTCGTACCACTGCAATCTTCTCTGAGGAGGGTTTTACCCCTTCAGCTGAAACCATATGCCATAGGTATTCAATCTGGGTACAGAATAGGCGGCATTTTGAGGGCTTCACTTTTAGGCCATGCCCTTGAAGTCAGCTCGATACTTGCTCTAGTCATTGCAGATGTTCATCAAACGTTCCAGCATAGACGATTATGTCGTCCAGATAGATCAATGTGGCTTCAAAATTCAGGTCCCCCAGACACTTCTCCATGAGCCATTGAAAAGTTCCTGGAGCATTTGCCAGTCCGAACGGCATCCGATTAAATTCAAATATCCCCATTGGTAGTATAAGAGCAGTGTTTGCTCGGTCGAGGTCTGACATTGGCACCTGCCAGTAGCCACTAGCCAGATCCAGTGTAGAAAACTACTTTGTGTGTCCAAGGGCAGCAAGGGACTCTTCTACACGGGGTAATGGATATGAATCTCGTATTGTACAGGCGTTTAAATCGCGGTAGTCCACACAGAATCGAAGGGTTCGGTCTTTTTTTTCTGACAAGGACTATCAAAGCGGCCCACGGGCTCTGGTTTTCCCGGATCACCCCATTCTGTAGCATCTGAGAGAGCATCCTCTTTACTTCATGATACAGATGTGATGGAATCTGACAATAACACTCTCTCATGGGGGCCACTTGTCCTGTTGGGATCTTGCGGGTGATAGCCGTGGTACAGCCAAAGTCTTCTTTGTGCTGAGCGAACACATCCCGATAGCGTCCCAGCAGGACTTCCACTTGTTGTATCTGGCTAGGTGTAAACCCAGTAAGTTCAGCCCACATCTGGTCAAGTATTTTCCGCCCCTCGTTTTGCTGGAATGGCTCTGACGCAGAGAGAGTTCTTACAGCTACGGTCTAATGGTCTTCTTCCCTTGCAGTCAATTGGACGGTCTGGGGTAGTATTAATTCTTCTGGCATGCTGATGACTTGGGCTAACTCACTCCTGGGGGGCAAAGTGAGCTGTTCTTCCCTCAAATTTATACAGCGCACTGGTACCTTTCCTTCACATACAGTAGCCAGCGTCTGTGCGACCAGTAACTCGGGTGGTAAATTCTCCAGAGTGGCAGGTTCCAATTGTATCTCTACCCCTTCCAGGGGCATGCAAGCCCGGACAGGCAAGGATAGCATGGTCTGTCCAGGAGGTATTTTCAGTCCACCTGTAGCTGGGGCAATTGCCTTTCCCAGCACTTTCCCTTCACCGGAGGCTTCTTGGGCCTGTGCCGACCCTATCAATTGCTGGAATAACTTTCTCTGGGGTGGACTCCAATGTTGCAGTACATCCAGAGCCTCGCTCATCAGCACACTTCCAAACTCTTTCAACACATTCTTTCCCAAGGTGACCGTGTACCCCCCCCCCCCCCCGTTCTATGTCCCCCCGAGGTCAGCACCACTCCTTTGCGGCCCAGATCCTTTCTGCAGACTTTAATTTGCATACATGCCACCCCTGCGACTGGGATGGGTAGTTGATTGGTAGCCGTCAATCTTATCACTCGCCCCCATTCCGGCCTCATCACCTCGGAGAAATGTCTTCGATAGTACGCCTCTGGCATCGCGGTCACTTGAGAACTGGTATCCACCAGGCATCGCACAGCTCGCCCATCGATTTCGGCCCAGACTAACGGACACACTGAAACAAGATTAGTGGGACTTTTGATCCTTCTTAATCCACCCAGAGCCTCCTAGTTTAATGGGCGGTGCTGTAGAGGCCATCCATGTTGTGGGCAGACCCGAGCCATATGCCCGAGCTCTCCACTTAGAAAGCAGGTAGGGAGTTCTTCCCGTCGAGCTATCCTTCCTCCCCATCTCGACTCTGAGAAAGTTCTGGCCTCTGGGACACTCAAGGAAGTCACTTTCTTCTTAGTCTCTGTCAAATCTTCCCTTATGGCTAAGATTTCCCTGCGCAAGTCTTCAGCCCAACCTGGTTCAAAAACCGAGCTCACGGCCACCACTCCGCTAAGAACAGTTGCCACCGGTACTGTCACCCCTTGTTCTTGGTCTCGTGCCAGCGCTTCACCTCCCACATCATATTTGGGTTCACTCTCAAGCGCTCTCACAGGGTCTGTTTCAGTAGGGCATCTCTCAGTCCAGTCACCAACTGATCCAAGAGTACTACGTCAATGGGGCCTATTCCCTCCTTTTCTGGTCATGGCTGTGTGGATTTCTTGCAACACGTTCATGTACTGGTTCACTGTCTCCCTCTGCATGTAACTAAACAAGCGTGACCTCAGCTTCCCTACATCTGTGGGGTCTCCATGCATCTCCTCAAGTATATGTAGGACCTTGTCAAATGTGTCATACTGTCGGGGAGGTCTCAACATCATGGAATATTTTGCCTCCCCCTCCAGTGCCATTATGGCAACCTCTGCCTGCAACGCGGGCACCATAAGGTGTATTCTCATTATCCCCCTAATACATTCAGTCCAGCTCCACAACATAATATTGTTTCCATTAAGCTTTGGCAAGTTAGTCAGCATCGCCCCTAGGGAGATATTGGACCAGGGGAGTGCTCCAGATGCTTGGTCTGCCCCCTCTGAACCTGAAGACTGCATCCTGCCGACTACATCAAGTGTGAGCAGGTATCAGAATGCAGTAATGGAAGCAGAACAAGAGTTAACAGGGGAATTTAATGAAACAGCGTTACTTGAGCCTACTTTGTCCAGACTGAACAGCGCAGGAGGGCTCCTCACTCTGCCTCTGCACATTACAGCTTCCAACCGAGCTCTTGTGTCCGCGCACTTATACCCTTCTCGTCCCCTGATCTCCAGTTCAAAAGTCTGTCTGGGGCACTAAACTCTCTCTATGGAATGAAGTGGTAGTTCCAGCTCCTTAAAATTTAAAGTCTTTATTTTCCAAATTAAACCTTCATAATCAATCATCAAAGAATCCTTGTACATCATGGATGCATAGGCAGCGAAAAAGAACGGTATAAGCAGCGCATTTCGTTCTTATAAGGTGTTCCATATACTCTTACACAGCTGATTTGATCACCTGGTATTAATTACAGAGTCTGCACCTATCAAAATTTCACAGAAAAATTACAAATCTTTAAAACGTCATAATACATATAAATGACATAATACATACAACAACTATTTACAAATAATGGTACATTAATTCATTTCTCCTATTCAGGCCATTTGGATATCTTGTTTCTAGATTATCAATCCAAAATGCCTCTCTGGTTAAGAGGCGTCTTTTTATATCTCCACCGATCGGTTTATTTGTTCTATACCTTGGACTTTTACTGCTGATATATTTCCGGTGTGGTGGGTTATAAAGTGTTTTGCTACCATGGAAATATTGCGATTATTACTATTTCTTTTTAGTGTGTCTCTCAAACGTTCGGATATGCGCGTCTTTAATTTTCTTGTGGTGCAACCCACATATGTTAGATTACAGATCTCACGATCTATTTTATAGACCATATTAGTTGTATGAGAATTTATGAATTGCTTTATATTATACATTGATGAATTTTTCTTGTCAGTGAAGGTTTTACTTGTAAGTGCATGTTCACATGTGCTGCACGATGTGGTGCCGCACTTGTAGAAACCATTTACTTCCAGCCATGTTCTCGATTTGGTTCTGGTCAGAAATAGTCCCGGGGAGATTCAGTTTCCTATTTCCTTATATGCGTTTTGCTAATAATGGTATGACCTTCTGTGCCTAGTAACTCCAGATCCAGGAATGAAATATGTTTCCTATCACACCTGTGAGTGAATTTAATATTAAAATTGTTGTTATTCATGCATTTAACGAAGTCCGGTATGGCAGACACATCTCCCCCCCATATGATGAGCAGGTCATCGATGTACCAGACCACGCCCCCGGAATAAGGATTATAGCCCACAATTTAATCAAATAAAACATATTATTAATAAACGCTTGCCAATTCTCTATGAGGACACTACACTATCCAATATATTGGGGGAGGGCATTAATGTGGTAGCTAGGAGAGCACCTACAATAGGAAACTTAATCTCCCCGGTGTAACAGGCCAGATTAACCCCCCCTCCCAGAATATACCCGTGGTTAAAGTGGCCTAGGCCAGATTATACCCCGGGTATATTCTGGCCTAGCCCAAACTATACCCCGGGGTATAAATTGGACTAGTCCAGTTTATACCCCTCTGGGCCAGATTATACCCCGGGGTACAAATTGGACTAGTCCAGATTATACCCCTCCAGGTCAGAATATACCCCAGCTGCTGTATATCAGATTTTTCAGCCTTTTGAGAACCAATGAGTGATATAATCAATAACGGAGCCCCAGGCAGCAAACAGGGCCCCAGGCAACGCACAGGACCCAAGGCAGCGCACAAGGCCCCAGGCAGTGCACAGGGCCCTAGGTAGCGCACAGGGGCCCAAAGCAGCACAGAGGTCCCCAGGAAGAGCACAGGGGCCCCAGGCAGCGCACAGGGCAACAGGCAGCACAGAGGGGCCCCCGGCAGCACAGAGGGGCCCCAGGAAGAGTACAGGGGCCACAGGAAGTGCACAGGGCCCCAAACAGCATACAGGGCTCCAGGCAGCGCACAGGACCCCAGGCACTGCACAAGGCCTCAGGCAGCGCACGAGGCCCCAGGCAGCACACGGAGCTCCAGGCAGCACACGGGGCCCCAGGCAGAGCACAGGGCCCCATACAGCGCACAGGGCCCCAGGCAGCGCACAGGACCCCAGGAAGCCCACAGGGGCCCCAGGCAGCACACAGGGCCCCAGGCAGTGCACAGGGCCCCAGAGAGCACACAGGGCCCCAGGCAGCACAGAGAGACCCTAGGCAGTGCACGGGGCCCCAGGCAGAGCACAGGGGCTCCAGTCAGCCCACAGGAGCCCCAGGCAGTCCACAGGACCCCAGGCAGCCCACAGGGGGTCCAAGATAGTGCACAGGGGGCAGAGACAGTGAGCAAGGCGGTAAGAGATAGTGTGCAAGGGGGGGAATAGACAGAGCGCATGTCCCCTGTGCGCTGTCTGGGACCCCCTGTGTGCGCTATCTGGGACACACTGTATGCTGTCTGGGACCCCCTTTGCGATGTCTGGGGTCCTGCTCTTGAATATATCACTCAATCCTGTAAGGCTAGCTTCACATTTGCGAACAGCCGTGCGCATGCGTATGCTCTCAGTGAAGCCTTGACCACTGCTGCACCCTGCAGGTTAAGCTCCGCCCACGTTCTTTTGACGGTGCTGCAACTCACGGCGAAGGCAACAAGTTGGATTTTCTTGCGTTCACCGAATCGTCAAAACAACGCATGCAGATGCAAACGCAAACATCCGCAGGGCCTGCATACCCAATGATAAAGATAGGGTACGCAGGCCACAAGCGGCCGCATGCGTACCTGGGCGGAGCTTAGCTGGCGGGCACGGCAGTGGGCGGGGCTTCACTAAGTGCGTACACAGCCATGCGCAAATGTGAAACTAGCCTAAAATGTCTAGGGCCCCTGTGCGATGTGCGATGTCTGGGGCCCCTGTGCGATGTCTGGGGCCCCGTTCTTGAGTACATCACTCAATGGTTCTCACAAGCGTGAAAAATCTGCTCTACAGCAGCAGGGGTATATTCTGGCCTAGGTATAATATACCCATGGTCTATACTCCTCTAGGGCAGAATATTAGTGTGTTTTTGCTGCTGCAGTGCTACAGTATGTATAGATGCATATACACAAACCATATACCATTTCATGCGGCTTTTGTCAGATTTCCATGCAGTCTGCAGCAGATTTCCCTCTTCCACGTGACACAGAGAAATCTGCTGTGCTTCTGCACAAAAAAAATCCACATCGTTGGGATGCGGATTTTGATGCAGATTGACTGCTGATTTTTTCCCTGTTGAAAATCAGAAGCAAATCAAGTGCAGGGGAACGGGTGGACTAGACTTATAGCATGTGTTGGAGGCATTACATTGAACTTACAGTAGATGGTGCAGTTCCATCAGTGCATAGTTAATGTTATGTGTTGTAACTTGTTATGTATGTTTCTCCCTGCTCTCTATGATATGCACCTTAAGTTCTCCAGTGTGAGTTCCTATTCTATCCTGATAAGGTATATAAAGTGAGCTTGGAACATCTCCAACAAAAAAAAAGTTTTCCAATTTTGACAACAATGGAAGACCAACTATATGATCAGCTTTTGAGATTCTACACTGCAACAGAACAAAAGTACCCCCAGTGGATCTACGATCTACCACCAGAGAAACGTTCAAATGCCAAGTCCCAGTTTAGACAAACATCTAAGCCACATCGAGCAGAGAAAGGGATAATTTACTATGGAAAAAAGGAGGTTCTCACTAAAAGCCGACTGCCAAGTATTCTGAAGGCCTGTCACGACAACCCAACTTCTGGTGGCCATTTTGGCAGAGATAAAACATTTGCCAAAATTTCTGACCGTTATTACTGGAAAGTAATGAAGAATGATGTTTACCAACAAGTCAAAGCCTGTCAAAAATGTTTTGTCACATGTTCCAAAATCAGCAAAGAAGCTCCACCACTCAACAGTATACCAGTGCCTAGAAAAGTATGGAGCTTAGTTGGGATTGATATGATCGGTCCTCTTCAGGAAACATAAAATGGCAACAAATATATAGTTGCTGTCACTGATCATTTCTCGAAGTGGACTGAAGCAACAGCTGTTCCAGACAAGAGTGCCATGTCAGTAGCAAAATTTTTGTACAATATTATTTGCCACTAGGCTGTATGGACACTCTGATTAGAGACCAGGGAAGAGAGTTTGTGAACTCGATCATCGACAACCTGATGGATCATTTTAAAACAGATCACCGCATTTCATCTGCCTACCACCCACAAACAAATGGCCAGTGGGAATGTGACAATCGAACACTCAAAGAATCTCTTTGCAATCTTGTCAATGACCAAGGAACCAACTGGGAAAAGTTCATCCCTAGTGTTTTGTTTGCCTATCACACATCTGTGCATGCCTCAACCAAGTGCACTCCATTGAGGTCATGTATGGACGAAAGGCTAAGCTTCCTATTGACCTCAATCAATCAGAAAATGACACTGTGGATGTCATGTCTCTTTCAGATGATGCCAACCCTGATGTGCTAAATACACTCACAACCATTTATAACAGGATCCTCTCAACTGTAAGTACCAACATCCATTCTGCTCACCAAAAGTGTGCCTTTGATCGCCAACACAAGAGCAACATAGAAATCACTGCTGGCACCATTGTTTATATCAAGAATCAATGTCGTATTCATCGCATGGGTTCAAAGATGGCACCACGCTGGGTGGGACCCTACTTAGTTGTGGAATCCTTAACCAAGGGACGAGTAAAACTTAGAACAATAAGACTGGCAAGATACTAAGCAACACCTACCACCATGCCAGCAACCTTAAGAATTACAAGGATGAAGAGACTTCTCTACCACCCCAGTCCCCTGATAACTGTCCCAGTGACTCTGCCACACAGAAACACCAGCAAACCAAGACTTTCAACCCACTACTAAGTTCAGGAAGGAAGTATCTTACCACCACTCTTGACCTTACGTTTAATAGGGTTGTGTACTTTGGAGACACAAGAGATCTTGGACAACCACGGCGTACATATAAAACCAAAGGTGATGGGAACTGCTATTTTCAGGCCATCAGCTATTTCCTGACAGGAACAGAGGACAACTACTCCCTTCTCAGAGCTAAAGTCATCCACCACATGAAAACTGATTTGTCCAAAAAACTACAGGGCTACTGTAATCAAGATGTGAATGAATATGTGAACACCTCTGGCATCTCTCGTGATTAGAGTTGAGCGACTTTTACTTTTTTAGGATCGAGTCGGGTTTTGCGAAACCCGACTTTCTCAAAAGTTGGGTTGGGTGAAATCGGCTGATTATTGCGAAAAGTCGGGGGCCGACCAAAACCCAGTGCAAGTCAATGGGGAATCAAATTCGGCAGTGAGTGGAGGACAGGAAAACACCTACAGTGCCCATTTTAATACCAAAAACATCAATTCGCATTACTGAAGCTTGTCAATCTTAATTTACTTTATAATAATAGTTAGGCATTGAAAACAGGGGGTCATTTGGCTAAAGTTGTGGGGGGTAGGGCTGGCTCAAGATTTTCATGGGCCCAGGAAACGCGGAAAACGTCACGGCAGTGGAGCAGGGAGAGGTAAGTATTTCAACTTTGCAAGTGCTGTGATCCTGAGCAAGCGGGGGGGCACTAGTTGGCACAGGCACAAGGCCCCTCATAGTACGGCGGTGTGTTTGACGGGTGGCGCCTCCCACTGCCAGAGACACTTTTGCGTACTATGAGGGGCCCTGTGCCAGTGTCAACGAGTATGCCCTCACACCTGATGAAGGAACCTGCACTGTCATCTGCACCCTCCTCTTTGTCCCCGTGTAAGGTGGTATAGTATGCGGGAAGGGGAACCTGACTTTCAGCAGGGTCAGATTCTGGCTGTGTAGAGTGCAAGGGGAATGTAGTGGTCTGGGTCAATGTACCAGCAGACTCATCTAGCAGTGGCTGGCCAATGGGCAGGATGAGGAGGAAACACAGATATAGGCCCAAATAAGAAAGTAGGCTAAATCCAGTTCAAAATTGGTAACAGGACTAAACAGGCGGCATTGCTTTGTTCAGCGGAGGACAACTGTAATGAGGGGCAGACACAGTTAGTAGGCCAAATAAGAAAGTAGGCTAAATGCAGTTCAAAATTGGTAACAGGACTAAACTGGTGGCATTGTTTTGTTCAGCGGAGGACAACTGTAAGGAGTGGCTGACACAGTTACTAGGCCTAAAATAAAAAAGTAGGCTAAATGCAGTTCAAAATTGGTAACAGGAGTACACAGGCGGCATAGCTTTTTTCAGCGGAGGAGGACAACTGTTATGAGAGGCTCACACAGTTACTAGGCCCAAGTAAATAAGTAGGCTAAATGCAGTTCAAAATTAGTTAGAGGAGTACAAAGGCGGCATAGCTTTGTTCAGCGGAGGAGGACAACTGTTATGAGAGGCTCACACAGTTACTAGGCCCAAGTAAGTAAGTAGGCTAAATGCAGTTCAAAATTAGTTAGAGGAGTACACTGGCGGCATAGCTTTTTTCAGCGGAGGAGGACAACTGTTATGAGAGGCTCACACAGACTTAGTAGGCCTAAAATAAAAAAGTAGGCTAAATGCAGTTCAAAATTGGTAACAGGAGTACTGTTGTGAATTCTGTGGCTGAGTTCACTTCTGTGGTCACAAGTGGTATTGCAGTCTCTGGGCTTCCTCCCTCAGGTGTTTTGGTGAGCTCGTTGGCTGCCTTGCTATTTAGCTCCACCTGAGTCTGTCTTCCTTGCTCCTTGTCTATGTTCCAGTGTTGGATCTGAGCTACTGCATCTTTCCTTGGGCCTGCTGCTCTGCTAGATAAGTGCTTCTAGTTTGTTTTCTGTTTTTTTCTGTCCAGCTTGCTATTGTCTTTTGCTGGAAGCTCTGAGAAGCAGAGGGGTGCACCGCCGTGCTGTTAGTTCGGCACGGTGGGTCTTTTTGCCCCTTTGCGTGGTTTTCGTTTTAGGGTTTTTGTAGACTGCATAGTTCTCTTTGCTATCCTCGCTCTGTCTAGAATATCGGGCCTCACTTTGCTGAATCTATTTCATTCCTACGTTTGTCTTTTCATCTTGCTAACAGTCATTATATGTGGGGGGCTGCCTATTCCTTTGGGGTATTTCTCTGAGGTAAGTCAGGCTTGTATTTCTATCTTCAGGCTAGTCAGCTCCTCAGGCAGTGCCGAGTTGCATAGGTAGTTGTTAGGCGCAATCCACTGCTGCTTATAGTTGTGTGAGGATAGATCAGGTACTGCAGTCTACAGAGATTCCACGTCTCAGAGCTCGTCCTATTGTTTTTGGTTATTGCCAGATCTCTGTATGTGCGCTGATTACTGCACGCTGTGTTGCCTGATTGCCAGCCATAACAGAGTACACAGGCGGCGTAGCCTTTTTCAGCGGAGGAGGACAACTGTTACGAGAGGCTCACACAGTTACTAGGCCCAAGTAAGTAAGTAGGCTAATTGCAGTTCAAAATTAGAGGAGTACAAAGGCGGCATAGCTTTGTTCAGCGGAGGAGGACAACTGTTATCAGAGGCTCACACAGTTACTAGGCCCAAGTAAGTAAGTAGGCTAAATGCAGTTCAAAATTAGTTAGAGGAGTACACTGGCGGCATAGCTTTTTTCAGCGGAGGAGGACAACTGTTATGAGAGGCTCACACAGACTTAGTAGGCCTAAAATAAAAAAGTAGGCTAAATGCAGTTCAAAATTGGTAACAGGAGTACACAGGCGGCATAGCTTTGTTCAGCGGAGGAGGACAACTGTTATCAGAGGCTCACACAGACTTAGTAGGCCTAAAATAAAAAAGTAGGCTAAATGCCGTTCAAAATTGGTAAGAGGAGTACACAGGCTGCTTAGCTTTGTTCAGCGGAGGAGGACAACTGTTATGAGAGGCTCACACAGACTTAGTAGGCCTAAAATAAAAAAGTTGGCTAAATGCAGTTCAAAATTGGTAACAGGAGTACACAGGCGGCATAGATTTGTTCAGCAGGGGAGGACAACTGTTATGAGAGGCTCACACAGTTACCAGGCCCAAGTAAGTAAGTAGGCTAAATGCAGTTCAAAATTGGTAAGAGGAGTACACAGACGGCATAGCTTTTTTTCAGTGGAGGAGGACAACTGTTATGAGAGGCTCACACAGACTTAGTAGGCCTAAAATAAAAAAGTACACTAAATGCACTTCAAAATTGGTAACAGGAGTACACAGGCGGCATAGCTTTGTTCAGCGGAGGAGGATAACTGTTATGAGAGGCTCACACAGTTACTAGGCCCAAGAAAGTAAGTAGGCTAAATGCAGTTCAAAATTGGTAACAGGAGTACACAGGCGGCATTGCTTTGTCCAGTGGAGGACAACTGTAATAAGTGGCTCAGACAGACTTAGTAGGCCTAAAATAAAAAAGTAGGCTAAATGCAGTTCAAAATAGGTAAGAGGAGTACACAGGCGGCATTGCTTTGTTCAGTGGAGGACAACTGTAATAAGTGGCTTACACAGTTAGTAGGCCAAAATAATAAAGTGGGCTAAATATCAGCCCAAAAAATGTTCATAAACAAACTGGTGGCATAGCTAGGTGCAGGGGTGGGCTCCTCTGCTGCGTATTAGACAGTGGTAGTTGGAGCAAAGTATTAACTGGTCTAAATGGAGGCCAGGGCCCCTGTATAAATTTACTATCATCTATCATTTCAACAAATTTGTATTGGCAGTGCCATTGAAGGATTTAACATCACAGACTACACAGTGGTGGAGCAGGGAGAGGTAAGTTTTGCAAGTGGTAGAGCACTGTTCGAGCTGGGGGGGAGCGCTCTGTCGTGGGCGGCGTTACTGGCACAGGGCCCATAATATTACGACGGTGTGTCTGACGTTGATTGTTCACCACCACCATCAGAGAAACTTCATTGTACTATGAGGGACCCTGTGCCAGTGCCGTCACCCAAGAGTGGGCACACCCACCTGTCCAAGCAAACGGCACTCGCACGGGTGCTTGCGCCAAGTGGTGACCACGGCCCTGTGGGGGGAGTCAGCCCATTTAGGGAGGTATAAAAATGGCCTATGGTGGACATTCAGCAGCTGCAAATGGAGGAATTGGAGCAGTCAGTAAGAGGGGGCCAAAAGCAAGACATTTTTAAGGCAAGCTACATGTCAGCAGGGGAAAGTGGGGCAAAATAATTTGAAATCCATGATTGGTTAATTTTAATGAAGGTTAGATCATCAACATTTCGGGTAGCCAGACATGTCCTTTTTTCGGTCTGTATTGAACCAGCAGCACTGAAGACTCTTTCTGATAGCACACTAGCAGCTGGGCAAGCGAGCTCCTATAATGCATATTCTGCCAATTCAGGCCAGGTGTCTATTTCAGATGCCCAGTAATCAAAGAGGAATGACCTGTGAGGGAGAACATCGTTAAGGGAGGAAAAATAGTTGGTAACCATACTGAACAATTGCTGTCTCCTGTCACTTTGAATTGATGCAGCAGTACCTGTCGTGTCTGCGGTCATTGCGAAATCACTCCACAACCTGGTCATAAAACCCCTCTATCCAACACCACTTCGCATTTGTGCACCTCTAACATCTCTGCCATGTTGCCCCCTACAGCTCGTGTGAGAACCATCACCACCTCTGTGTGCTGGGAATGCCTGAACCAAATGGTCTACAAGAGTTGCTTGTTTGGTAGCCAATATTTGCTCAAGGTTCTCATGTGGCATGATATTTTGTAATTTTCCTTTGTATTGTGGATCCAGGAGGCAGGCCAACCAGTAATCGTCATCGGTCATCATTTTGATAAAGCGGGGGTCCCTTTTTAAGATACGCAAGGCATACTCTGCCATGTGGGCCAATGTTCCAGGTGTCAATTCACTGCTTGTGCTGGATTATGGAGCTCTTTCTTGCAAATCAACATCACTTGTGGCCCTCAAAAACCCTGTACCTGACCTTGCAACGCCACCAGTTTCTATTGCCCCCTGAGTAGCATCCTCCTCCCATAAATATTCATCCCCATCATCCTCCTCCTCCTCTTCATCCACCACCTCGTCCAGGAGCGTTCCCTGACCAGACAATGGCTGACTGTCATCAAGGCTTCCCTCCTTCTCGGCTGCAGACGCCTGCTCCTTGATGTGCGTCAAACTTTGCATCAGCAGACGCATTAGTGGGATGCTCATGATTATGATGGCGCGTCTGCACTTACCAGCCGTGTACATTCCTCAAAACACTGAAGGACTTGACAGAGGTCTTGGAGCTTCGACCACTGCACACCAGACAACTCCATATCTGCCATCCAACTGCCTGCCCGTGTATGTGTATCCTCCCACAAATAAATGACAGCACGCCTCTGTTCGCACAGCCTCTGAAGCATGTGCAGTGTGGAGTTCCACCTTGTTGCAACGTCGATCATTAGGCGGTGCTGGGGAAGATTCAGCGATCACTGATGGTTCTGCATACGGCTGGAGTGTACGAGCGACCGGTGTATGTGCGAGCAAAGTCTTCGCACCTTCAGGAGCAGGGTTGGAAACTCCAGATAATTTTTCAGGAAGCACTGCATCACCAGGTTCAAGGTGTGAGCCAGGCAAGGAATGTGTTTCAGTTCTGAAAGGGCTATGGCAGCCATAAAATTCCTTCCATTATCACTGACTACCTTGCCTGCCTCAAGATGTACACTGCCCAGCCATGACTGAGTTTCTTGCTGCAAGTACTCGGCCAGTACTTCCGCGGTGTGTCTGTTGCCGCCCAAACACTTCATTTGTAGCACAGCCTGCTGACGTTTACCACTAGCTGTTCCATAATGGGACACCTCGTGTGCAACACTGGCAGCTGCGGATGGAGTGGTCGTGCGACCAGGGCTGCCACTAGAAATTTCGGGGCCCCATACTGGCAAAATTTTCGGGGCCCCCTTGAGACTCCGCCCAGGCTCCACCCCAGCCCCGCCTCCAGGCTCCACCCCTCGAACTGTCCACAGTCCCACCGCTCTCTCTTGGAAAAACTCCACTTCTCACCAATCACACATTAACAGTTCCCATCACCAGATCACACATATAGCAGGCAGCTTTTGTTTTGGCCAAAAGATTTTTTAAGCCGCCACCATAACACGGTAGACACTTTTGGCCGGGCCCTACTCTGCTGTAACCTATTAAATATTTGTTAAAATATGCAATACAATTTAGGTATATTTTTATTTATTTTTCAATTTTTAAAATGCCCAATAATATCACATAGAAGGAACAAATACCACAACACCATGACCAGATGACATATTACCACCACAGTGATCGAATAATATCACATACAAGGAACAAATACCACAACACCATGACCAGACCACATATTACCACCACAGTGATCGAATAATATCACATACAAGGAACAAATACCACAACACCATGTCCAGACCACATATTACCACCACATAGTGACTGAATACTACAATTCTGATCAGTAATTTTTAAAAAAGCACCATACTATCACCATAAGTGCCATTATACACAGGAGATCTGTACTTAGTATGCAGTGTCTGTGTACAGATAATATAGTGATCACTAGTGAAATTATACACAGGAGCTCTGTATACAGTGTATAGTGTCAGTGTATAGGTAACACACTGACTCACCAGTGACGTCTCTAGGTGAAGTCCTTCATCTTTCATCCAGCACAGACCGCCATCATTTC
Source organism: Ranitomeya imitator (assembly GCF_032444005.1). Lineage (NCBI taxonomy): Eukaryota > Metazoa > Chordata > Amphibia > Anura > Dendrobatidae > Ranitomeya > Ranitomeya imitator. Next base: position 375,926,422 of record NC_091286.1, on the reverse strand, counting down.
ATCCAGCCAGGACTTCTCTCTGCAGGAAATAACACAGTTATCTCGAGCTCCGCTTGCAGAACACATTACTTAATTTTTCACAACTTCTACATTACACCACATGAAGAAGGCGACATAGTATCACTCTATACAGTAACAGGACCGCCCCCCATTTAAAACAGTATACTCATAAAATAAAATAAATACATCACTGCAGTAATAATATCCCTAAATTAGCCCCTATGGTATTAATAATATCACCCAGCCTGGCCCCGTGTGTCTCATTCCTGGCGTCAGCCAGATATTCTCCCATCCTGCCCTCATGAGTATCCATTCTGCCCCATATGATCTCCTTATCCTGCCCCATATGATCGCCCCATGTGATCTCTCCATCCTGCCCCATCTGTCTCCATCATATCCATCCTGCCCCATGATCCTGCACGATCTGTCTCCAATTCTGCCCCCAGTGTCTCCAATCATGCCCCATGTCTCCATTCTGCCCCCTATGTCTCCAACCATGCCCCCATGTCTGCAATCCTGACACTTGTCTCCAATCATGCCCCCTGTGTCTCCATTCTGCCCCATCTGTCTCCAGTCATGCCCCCATGTCTTTCATCCTGCCCCGTGTCTCCAATCATGCCCCGTATCTCCATTCTGCCCCTGGGTCTCACAGTCTGCCCCTGTGTCCAGCATTCTGCACCTGTCACTGTGTCCAGCATTCTGCCCCTGTCACTGTGTCCAGCATTCTGCCCCTGTCACTGTGTCCAGCATTTCTGCCCCACTGTGTCCAGCATTTCTGCCCCACTGTGTCCAGCATTTCTGCCCCACTGTGTCCAGCATTTCTGCCCCACTGTGTCCAGCATTTCTGCCCCACTGTGTCCAGCATTTCAGCCCCACTGTGTCCAGCATTTCTGCCCCACTGTGTCCAGCATTTCTGCCCCACTGTGTCCAGCATTTCTGCCCCACTGTGTCCAGCATTTCTGCCCCACTGTTTCCAGCATTTCTGCCCCACTGTGTCCAGCATTTCTGCCCCACTGTGTCCAGCATTTCTGCCCCACTGTGTCCAGCATTTCTGCCGCACTGTGTCCAGCATTTCTGCCCCACTGTGTCCAGCATTTCTGCCCCACTGTGTCCAGCATTTCTGCCCCACTGTGTCCAGCATTTCTGCCCCACTGTGTCCAGCATTCTGCCCCAGTGTCCAGCATTCTGCCCCACTGTGTCCAGCATTTCTGCCCCACTGTGTCCAGCATTCTGCCCCACTGTGTCCACCATTCTGCCCCACTGTGTCCGGCATTTCTGCCCCTGTGTGTCCAGCATTCTGCCCCACTGTGTCCACTGTTATGTTTGCTAATGACAGGTGTTATGAAGGCAATCCAGAAACACAGTGTGCTTAGCGATCAGAGCGCACACAGTGATCTGACAAATACCCAAAAATACAAGAACGAGCTCTGAGACGTGGAAACTCTGTAGACTGCACACCTGATCCTATCCTAAACACAACTAAAAGCGGCTGTGGATTGCGCCTAACAACTACCTAGGCAACTCGGCACAGCCTAAGAAACTAGCTAGCCTGAAGATAGAAAAATAGGCCTGACTTGCCCCAGAGAAATTCCCCAAAGGAAAAGGCAGCCCCCCACATATAATGACTGTGAGTAAGATGAAAAGACAAAATGTAGGGATGAAATAGATTCAGCAAAGTGGGGCCCGATATTCTAGGACAGAGCGAGGACAGTAAAGCGAACTTTGCAGTCTACAAAAAACCCTAAAGCAAAACCACGCAAAGGGGGCAAAAAAAACCCACCGTGCCGAACTAACGGCACGGCGGTACACCCTTTGCGTCTCAGAGCTTCCAGCAAAACAAAAGACAAGCTGGACAGAAAAAAAGCAACAAAAAAGCAAAAAGCACTTAGCTATACAGAGCAGCAGGTCACAGGAACAATCAGGAGAAGCTCAGATCCAACACTGAAACATTGACAAGGAGCAAGGATAGCAGCATCAGGCGGAGTTAAGTAATGAAGCAGTTAACGAGCTCACCAGAACACCTGAGGGAGGAAGCTCAGAAGCTGCAGTACCACTTGTGACCACAGGAGTGAATTCAGCCACAGAATTCACAACAGTACCCCCCCCTTGAGGAGGGGTCACCGAACCCTCACCAGAGCCCCCAGGCCGACCAGGATGAGCCGCATGAAAGGCACGAACAAGATCGGAAGCATGAACATCAGAGGCAAAAACCCAGGAATTATCTTCCTGAGCATAACCCTTCCATTTAACCAGACACTGGAGTTTCCGTCTAGAAACACGAGAATCCAAAATCTTCTCCACAATATACTCCAATTCCCCCTCCACCAAAACCGGGGCAGGAGGCTCAACAGATGGAACCATAGGTGCCACGTATCTCCGCAACAACGACCTATGGAATACATTATGTATGGAAAAGGAGTCTGGGAGGGTCAAACGAAAAGACACAGGATTGAGAACCTCAGAAATCCTATACGGACCAATAAAACGAGGTTTAAATTTAGGAGAGGAAACCTTCATAGGAATATGACGAGAAGATAACCAAACCAGATCCCCAACACGAAGTCGGGGACCCACACGGCGTCTGCGATTAGCGAAAAGTTGAGCTTTCTCCTGGGACAAGATCAAATTGTCCACTACCTGAGTCCAGATCTGCTGCAACCTATCCACCACAGAATCCACACCAGGACAGTCCGAAGACTCAACCTGTCCTGAAGAGAAACGAGGATGGAACCCAGAATTGCAAAAAAATGGAGAAACCAAGGTAGCCGAGCTGGCCCGATTATTAAGGGCGAACTCAGCCAACGGCAAAAAGGACACCCAATCATCCTGGTCTGCAGAAACAAAACATCTCAGATATGTTTCCAAGGTCTGATTGGTTCGTTCGGTCTGGCCATAAGTCTGAGGATGGAAAGCCGAGGAAAAGGATAGGTCAATGCCCATCCTACCACAAAAGGCTCGCCAAAACCTTGAAACAAACTGGAAACCTCTGTCAGAAACAATATTCTCAGGAATGCCATGCAACCGAACCACATGCTGAAAGAACAAAGGTACCAAATCAGAGGAGGAAGGCAATTTAGCCAAGGGCACCACATGGACCATTTTAGAAAAGCGATCACAGACCACCCAAATGACTGACATCTTTTGAGAAACGGGAAGGTCAGAAATAAAATCCATCGAAATATGTGTCCAAGGCCTCTTTGGGACCGGCAAGGGCAAAAGCAACCCACTGGCACGAGAACAGCAGGGCTTAGCCCTAGCACAAATCCCACAGGACTGCACAAAAGTACGTACATCCCGTGACAGAGATGGCCACCAGAAGGAGCTAGCCACTAACTCTCTGGTACCAAAGATTCCAGGATGACCAGCCAACACCGAACAATGAAGTTCAGAGATAAGTTTATTAGTCCACCTATCAGGGACGAACAGTTTCTCTGCTGGACAACGATCAGGTTTATTCGCCTGAAATTTTTGCAGCACCCGCCGCAAATCAGGGGAGATGGCAGACACAATGACTCCTTCCTTGAGGATACCCGCTGGCTCAGATAAAGCCGGAGAGTCGGGCACAAAACTCCTAGACAGAGCATCCGCCTTCACATTTTTAGAGCCCGGAAGGTACGAAATCACAAAGTCGAAGCGGGCAAAAAATAACGACCAACGGGCCTGTCTAGGATTCAAGCGCTTGGCAGACTCGAGATAAGTCAAGTTCTTATGATCAGTCAATACCACCATGCGATGCTTAGCTCCTTCAAGCCAATGACGCCACTCCTCGAATGCCCACTTCATGGCCAGCAACTCTCGATTGCCCACATCATAATTACGCTCAGCGGGCGAAAACTTCCTGGAAAAGAAAGCACATGGTTTCATCACTGAGCAATCAGAACCTCTCTGTGACAAAACCGCCCCTGCTCCAATCTCAGAAGCATCAACCTCGACCTGGAACGGAAGAGAAACATCTGGCTGACACAACACAGGGGCAGAACAAAAACGACGCTTCAACTCCTGAAAAGCTTCCACAGCAGCAGAAGACCAATTAACCAAATCAGCACCCTTCTTGGTCAAATCGGTCAATGGTTTGGCAATGCTAGAAAAATTACAGATGAAGCGACGATAAAAATTAGCAAAGCCCAGGAACTTTTGCAGACTTTTCAGAGATGTCGGCTGAATCCAATCCTGGATGGCTTGGACCTTAACTGGATCCATCTCGATAGTAGAAGGGGTAAAGATGAACCCCAAAAATGAAACTTTCTGCACACCGAAGAGACACTTTGATCCCTTCACAAACAAAGAGTTAGCACGCAGGACCTGAAAAACCATTCTGACCTGCTTTACATGAGACTCCCAATCATCTGAGAAGATCAAAATGTCATCCAAGTAAACAATCAGGAATTTATCCAGATACTCACGGAAGATGTCATGCATAAAAGACTGAAACACAGATGGAGCATTGGCAAGTCCGAACGGCATCACTAGATACTCAAAATGACCCTCGGGCGTATTGAATGCAGTTTTCCATTCATCTCCTTGCCTGATTCTCACCAGATTATACGCACCACGAAGATCTATCTTAGTGAACCAACTAGCCCCCTTAATCCGAGCAAACAAGTCAGATAACAATGGCAAGGGATACTGAAATTTAACAGTGATCTTATTAAGAAGGCGGTAATCAATACACGGTCTCAGCGAACCATCCTTCTTGGCTACAAAGAAGAACCCTGCTCCCAGTGGTGATGACGATGGGCGAATATGTCCCTTCTCCAGGGATTCCTTCACATAACTGCGCATAGCGGCGTGTTCGGGCACGGATAAATTAAATAATCGACCTTTAGGGAATTTACTACCAGGAATCAAATTGATAGCACAATCACAATCCCTATGCGGAGGTAGAGCATCGGACTTGGGCTCTTAAAATACATCCTGATAATCAGACAAGAACTCTGGGACCTCAGAAGGGGTGGATGACGAAATCGACAAAAATGGAACATCACCATGTACCCCCTGACAACCCCAGCTGGATACCGACATGGAATTCCAATCCAATACTGGATTATGGGTTTGTAGCCATGGCAACCCCAACACGACCACATCATGCAGATTATGCAACACCAGAAAGCGAATAACTTCCTGATGTGCAGGAGCCATGCACATGGTCAGCTGGGCCCAGTATTGAGGTTTATTCTTGGCCAAAGGTGTAGCATCAATTCCTCTCAATGGAATAGGACACCGCAAAGGCTCCAAGAAAAACCCACAACGTTTAGCATAATCCAAATCCATCAGATTTAGGGCAGCGCCCGAATCCACAAACGCCATGACAGAAAACGACGACAAAGAGCATATCAAGGTAATGGACAGAAGGAATTTGGACTGTACAGTACCAATGACGGCAGACCTAGCGGACCGCTTAGTGCGCTTAGGACAATCAGAAATAGCATGAGTGGAATCACCACAGTAGAAACACAGACCATTCAGACGTCTGTATTCCTGCCGTTCAACTCTAGTCATAGTCCTATCGCACTGCATAGGCTCAGGTTTAACCTCAGGCAGTACCGCCAAATGGTGCACAGATTTACGCTCGCGCAAGCGTCGACCGATCTGAATGGCCAAAGACAAAGACTCATTCAAACCAGCAGGCATAGGAAATCCCACCATGACATCCTTAAGAGCCTCAGAGAGACCCTTTCTGAACAAAGCTGCCAGCGCAGATTCATTCCACTGAGTGAGTACTGACCATTTCCTAAATTTCTGACAATATACTTCTATATCATCCTGACCCTGGCACAAAGCCAGCAAATTTTTCTCAGCCTGATCCACTGAATTAGGCTCATCGTACAGCAATCCGAGCGCCAGGAAAAACGCATCGACACTACTCAATGCAGGGTCTCCTGGCGCAAGAGAAAATGCCCAGTCTTGAGGGTCGCCGCGCAAAAAAGAAATAATAATCAAAACCTGTTGAATAGGATTACCAGAAGAATGAGGTTTCAAGGCCAGAAATAGCTTACAATTATTTTTGAAACTTAGAAACTTAGTTCTATCTCCAAAAAACAAATCAGGAATAGGAATTCTTGGTTCTAACATAGATTTCTGATCAATAGTATCTTGAATTTTTTGTACATTTATAACGAGATTATCCATTGAAGAGCACAGACCCTGAATATCCATGTCCACACCTGTGTCCAGAATCACCCAAATGTCTAGGGGAAAAAAAAAAAAGTGAACACAGAGCAGAAAAAAAAAAATGATGTCAGAACTTTTTCTTTCCCTCTATTGAGAATCATTAGTTTGGCTCCTTGTACTGTTATGTTTGCTAATGACAGGTGTTATGAAGGCAATCCAGAAACACAGTGTGCTTAGCGATCAGAGCGCACACAGTGATCTGACAAATACCCAAAAATACAAGAACGAGCTCTGAGACGTGGAAACTCTGTAGACTGCACACCTGATCCTATCCTAAACACAACTAAAAGCGGCTGTGGATTGCACCTAACAACTACCTAGGCAACTCGGCACAGCCTAAGAAACTAGCTAGCCTGAAGATAGAAAAATAGGCCTGACTTGCCCCAGAGAAATTCCCCAAAGGAAAAGGCAGCCCCCCACATATAATGACTGTGAGTAAGATGAAAAGACAAAACGTAGGGATGAAATAGATTCAGCAAAGTGGGGCCCGATATTCTAGGACAGAGCGAGGACAGTAAAGCGAATTTTGCAGTCTACAAAAAACCCTAAAGCAAAACCACGCAAAGGGGGCAAAAAAAACCCACCGTGCCGAACTAACGGCACGGCGGTACACCCTTTGCGTCTCAGAGCTTCCAGCAAAACAAAAGACAAGCTGGACAGAAAAAAAGCAACAAAAAAGCAAAAAGCACTTAGCTATACAGAGCAGCAGGTCACAGGAACAATCAGGAGAAGCTCAGATCCAACACTGAAACATTGACAAGGAGCAAGGATAGCAGCATCAGGCGGAGTTAAGTAATGAAGCAGTTAACGAGCTCACCAGAACACCTGAGGGAGGAAGCTCAGAAGCTGCAGTACCACTTGTGACCACAGGAGTGAATTCAGCCACAGAATTCACAACAGTCCACCATTCTGCCCCTGTGTGTCCACCATTCTGCCCCTGTGTGTCCACCATTCTGCCCCACTGTGTCCAGCATTTCTGCCCCACTGTGTCCAGCATTTCTGCCCCACTGTGTCCAGCATTTCTGCCCCTGTGTGTCCACCATTCTGCCCCACTGTCTCCACCATTCTGCCCCACTGTGTCCAGCATTTTTGCCCCACTGTGTCCACCATTCTGCCCCACTGTGTCCAGCATTTCTGCCCCACTGTGTCCGGCATTTCTGCCCCTGTGTGTCCAGCATTTCTGCCCCTGTGTGTCCATCATCCTGCCCCCCGGGCCCCCCTGGATCGCAGCAGCTCTCAAAGAAAAAAAAAACACAACTTCTTACCTGGCCAAGCTCCAGCGCCGGGTGAAGCTCCCTCTCCAGGCTCCACACAGACGCACTCGCCGCCGGGCCCGGCGGCTGACAATGACGTCAGACGCTGGCGACGCCGGCGAGTGCGCACTGCGGCCCTATTCAGCCGCCAGCCTCAGACTGGCTGGCGGCTGTTAACTATTAACGTGCGGGCGCGGGCCCGCACGTCAATAGTGTGCCGCTGCCGCAGCGCCTGCAGGGGGGGCCCGGTGACCAGATGAGACGGGGCCCGATGCGGGCCCCCTCTGCTCACCGGGCCCCATACGCCAGTCACGGCTGTCATGCCCTGATGGCGGCCCTGCGTGCGACTGCGCTCTGTGGACGAGCTTTCACTTCTGGAGGAGGAGGAGGAGGAGGAGGAGGAGGAGGAGGAGGGGTGGCGAACGCCTACAGCAAACTGTTTCCTAGACCGTGGGCTAGGCAGAAATATCCCACTATGGCTGTCCCCTGTGGACCCTGCATCCACCACATTAACTCAGTGTGCCATGATGGACACGTAATGTCCCTGGCCATGCCTACTGGTCCATGCATCTGTTGTGAGGTGCACCTTTCTACTGACTGATTGTCTCAGTGTATGGACACTGCGGTCTTTGACATGCTGGTGGAGGGCTGGGATGGCTTTTCTCGCAACGAAGTGTCGACTGGGTAGGTCATAGTGGATTGCCCCCAGACACAGGGCCACAGGTTACTCGGTACCGGTCCTTTCTGTTTCAGTTCTGGGGTTGTCACGGTGGCTGGACCCGGTCTGTGACCCTGCTAAGGGGCGTCCAATAAAAGGTGATAGGAGTCTGTCAAGGTTTCGTGACGCCACCTGTGGTGTTCGGTCAGGATGACCGACGCTGCTTGGGGTCCGCTGGGGTGATGGAATGGCAGCTAGATGATATACCTTCCCACAGGTAAAGTATGTCCCCAGGGCTTCCTAGTGATGTAGATGACGATGGTGTGAGGTGCAGACAATAACGAGGACTGTTGTGAATTCTGCTCTTGGGCTCCCTCCGGTTTTTATGAGTGGTAGTGCTGCGATAGTTGGATCGCAGCATTTATCAGGTGTTTCTATTTTTTGCAATTTGGGCTGGGCTATTTAGTCCTGCTTTAGCCTTTAGTCAGTGCCAGTTGTCCATTGTTTTTGGAGGATTCACATCCATACCTGGTCTCTTCTGTTCTGCTGTTCATTTCAACAAAGATAAGTTCTGGCTTTGTTTTTGCTGTCCACCTGCTGTGGACCTTATAGTTCTGTGCATTTTCATGTTTGGTCTAGTCCAGCTTTGTCAGTGAAGGATTTTTTGCAGCCTAGCTGTGTCTCTGGAGATGCAGATATACCCTCCATGTCTTTAGTCAGATGTGGTGATTTGTATTTTCTGTGGTGGATATTTTCTAGTGTTTTAATACTGACCGCATAGTACTCTGTCCTATTCTTTCTTTTTAGCTAGTATGGCCTCCTATGCTAAATCCTGATTTCATGTCTGCGTGTGTTATTTCCCTCTCCTCTCACAGTCAATATTTGTGGGGGGCTGTCTATCCTTTGGGGATTTTCTCTGAGGCAAGATAGGTTTCCTGTTTCTGTCTTTAGGGGTAGTTAGTTCTTAGGCTGTCGAGGGGTCTAGGGAGTGTTAGGTACCCCCCACGGCTACTTCTAGTTGCGCTGCTAAGTTCAGGGTTTGCGGTCATTACAGGGACCACCTTCTCCAGAGTACCTCTCATGCTGCTCCTAGGCCACCAGATCATAACAGTACAACTGGCCAACAATGAGTTAATTGCATCTCAGAAGAAGGGAGGAAGGGTTTTGAGCCATTTTTTTTTCCTTAGCCTGTTTTGTCTTTTCCTCCCTCTTAATCTCTGGGTGGCTACGGAACCTAGTAATAACATGGATGTTCAGGAGTTAGTTTCGCGGGTGGATCAGCTTGTTGCTAGGGTACAGGGTATTTCAGATTATATTATTCAGACTCTTGCCTTAGAACCTAAGATTCCTACCTCCTGATTTATTTTTTGGTGACAGATCCAAATTTTTGAGTTTCAAAAATAACTGTAAACTGTTTTTTTGCATTGATACCTCGGTCCTCTGGTGACCCCATTCAGCATGTTAGAATCATCATATCCCTGCTGCGTGGTGACCCACAGGATTGGGCATTTTCCCTGGAATCTGGCAATCCTGCTTTGCTTAATGTTGATTCTTTCTTTCAAGCATTGGGGTTATTGTATGATGAGCCTAATTCTGTGGATCAAGCTGAGAAGATCTTGTTGGCCCTGTGTCAGGGTCAAGAAGCGGCAGAATTGTATTGCCAGAAATTTAGAAAATGGTCTGTACTTACTAAATGGAATGAGGATGCCTTGTGTTGTGAATTCCGCTCTTGGGCTCCCTCCGGTGGTTGTAAGTGGCACTTTTGTGAGTTCTGCTCTTGGGCTCCCTCCAGTGGTTTTAAGTGGTATGGCTGCTCCTTGGATTTAGCAGTCTGCAGCTGCTTCCACTGATTGTCTTTCTGCTCGGCTATATATGCCTGGCTCTTCCCTTCAGCCAGTGCAACTTGTCAATGGTTCCTGGTTGGATTCACATCTCTCTTGGATTTCCCTGATATCCTGACCAGTTCAGCAAAGTTAAGTCCTTGCTTGCTCTTTTCTGTCCACAGGTTGTGGACTTATTCGTTCTGTGCTTTCTATGTTTTGTCCAGCTTGTCAGTATGGATTAATTCAGTTAAGCTGGAAGCTCTGGGAAGCAGATTTACCCTCCACACCTTTAGTCAGGTGTGGAGATTTTTGTAAACTCTGTGTGGATTTTTGTAGTTTTTAATACTGACCGCACAGTGTTCTATCCTGTCCTATCTATCTAGCTAGACTGGCCTCCTGTGCTACATCCTGGTTTCATTCTGTGTATGTCTTTTCCCTCTCCACTCACAGTCATTACTTGTGGGGGGCTATCTATCCTTTGGGGATTTTCTCTGAGGCAAGATAATTTTCCTGTTTCTATCTTTAGGGGTAGTTAGTTCTCAGGCTGTGACGAGGTGCCTAGGGAGTGACAGGAGCATTCCACGGCTACTTCTAGTGTTGTGTTGAGCTTATAGGGACTGCGGTCAGTACAGGTACCACCTCCTTCAGAGCTCGTCCCATGTTGCTCCTAAATCACCAGTTCATAACAGCCTTGGCGGCAATTTTCAGAAAGGGTTTTTCTGAATCCATTAAAGATGTTATGGTGGGGTTCCCCACGCCTGCTGGTCTGAGTGATTCTATGTCTCTGGCCATTCAGATTGATCGGCGCTTGCGCGAGCGCAGAGTTGTGCACACTGTGGCGTTGTCCTCCGAGTGGAGCCCTGAGTCTATGCAGTGTGATAGGATTTTGTCTAGAGCTGAACGACAAGGATTTAGGCGTCAGAATAGGTTGTGTTTTTACTGTGGCGATTCTGCTCATGTTATTTCTGAATGCCCTAAGCGTACTAAGAGAATTGCTAGTTCTGTTACCATCAGTACTGTACAACCTAAATTTCTGTTATCTGTGACCTTGATCTGCTCATTATCGTCATTTTCTGTCATGGCATTTGTGGATTCAGGCGCCGCTCTGAATTTAATGGACTTAGAATTTGCCAGATGTTGTGGTTTCCCCTTGCAGCCTTTGCAGAACCCTGTTCCTTTAAGGGGCATTGATGCTACACCGTTGGCTAAAAATAAACCTCAGTTTTGGACACAGCTGACCATGCGCATGGCGCCAGCCCATCAGGATGATTGTCGTTTTCTGGTGTTGCATAATTTGCATGATGATATTGTGCTGGGTTTTCCATGGTTACAGCTACATAATCCGGTGTTAGATTGGAAATCTATGTCTGTGACTAGTTGGGGTTGTCAGGGGGTTCATGGTCATGTTCCTTTGATGTCAATTTCCTTTTCCCCCTCTTCTGAAATTCCTGAGTTTTTGTCAGATTTCCAGGATGTATTCGATGAGCCCAAATCCAGTTCCCTTCCACCACATAGGGACTATGATTGCGCTATTGACTTGATTCCAGGTTGTAAGTTCCCTAAGGGTCGACTTTTCAACCTGTCTGTGCCAGAACATGCCGCCATGCGGAGCTATATTAAGGAGTCTTTGGAGAAGGGGCATATTCGGCCATCTTCTTCACCATTGGGAGCAGGTTTTTTTTTTGTTGCCAAGAAGGATGGCTCCTTGAGACCGTGTATTGATTATCGCCTCTTGAATAAGATCACGGTCAAATTTCAATACCCTTTGCCTTTGCTTACTGATTTGTTTGCTAGGATTAAGGGGGCTAGCTGGTTTACTAAGATTGACCTTCAAGGGGCATATAATCTTATTCGTATTAAACAGGGTGACGAATGGAAAACTGCATTTAATACGCCCGAAGGCCATTTTGAATACCTTGTGATGCCATTCGGACTCTCTAATACCCCATCTGTGTTCCAGTCCTTCATGCATGATATCTTTCGGAGTTATCTTGATAAATTCATGGTTGTATATTTGGATGATATTTTGATTTTTTCCGATGACTGGGAGTCTCATGTGAAACAGGTCAGGATGGTATTTCAGACTCTCCGTAATAATGCTTTGTTTGTGAAGGGGTCGAAGTGCCTCTTTGGAGTGCAGAAGGCTTCTTTTTTGGGCTTCATTTTTTCTCCCTCATCTATTGAAATGGATCCGGTTAAGGTTCAGGCCATTCATGATTGGATTCAGCCCACATCTGTGAAGAGCCTTCAGAAATTCTTGGGCTTTGCTAATTTTTATCGCCGTTTCATTGCCAACTTCTCCAGTGTGGTTAAACCTCTGACCGATTTGATGAAGAAAGGCGCTGATGTGACGAATTGGTCCTCTGCGGCTGTTTCTGCCTTTCAGGAGCTTAAACGCCTTTACTTATGCCCCTGTGTTGCGTCAGCCGGATGTTTCTCTTCCATTTCAGGTTGAGTGTTGACGCGTCTGAGATTGGGGCAGGGCCCGTTTTGTCTCAGAGGAACTCTGACGGTTCCTTGTTGAAACCGTGTGCCTTCTCTTCTCGGACGTTTTCGCCTGCGGAACGCAATTATGATGTCGGCAATCGGGAGTTGTTGGCTATGAAGTGGGCATTTGAGGAGTGGCGACATTGGCTTGAGGGGGCCAAGCACTGTATTGTGGTCCTGACCGATCATAAGAATCTGATTTACCTCGAGTCTGCCAAACGGCTGAATCCTAGACAGGCTCGATGGTCCCTGTTTTTCTCCCGTTTTGATTTTGTGGTCTCGTACATTCCTGGTACTAAGAATGTGAAGGCGGATGCCCTCTCTAGGAGTTTTTTTCCTGATTCCCCTGGGGTTCTTGAGCCGGTCGGCATTCTTAAGGAAGGGGTGATTCTTTCTGCCATCTCCCCTGATTTGCGGCGGGTGCTTCAGGAATTTCAGGCTGATAAGCCTGACCGCTGTCCAGTGGGGAAGCTGTTTGTTCCTGATAGATGGACTAGTAAAGTGATTTCTGAGGTTCATTGTTCTGTGTTGGCTGGCCATCCTGGGAATTTTGGTACCAGAGATTTGGTTGGTAGGTCCTTTTGGTGGCCTTCTTTGTCGCGGGATGTGCGTTCTTTTGTGCAGTCCTGTGGGATTTGTGCGTGGGCTAAGCCTTGCTGTTCCCGCGCTAGTGGGTTGCTTCTGCCTTTGCCGGTTCCTGAGAGACCTTGGACACATATTTCTATGGATTTTATTTCAGAGCTTCCGATTTCCCAGGGGATGTCTGTTATCTGGGTGGTTTGTGACCGGTTTTCTAAGATGGTTCATTTGGTACCTTTGCCTAAATTGCCTTCCTCTTCTGATTTGGTTCCGTTGTTTTTTCAGCATGTGGTTCGTTTGCATGTCATTCTGGAGAATATTGTGTCCGATAGAGGTTCCCAGCTTGTTTCTAGGTTTTGGCGGGCCTTTTGTGCTTTGCTGGGCATTGATTTGTCTTTTTCTTCCGCATTTCATCCTCACACAAATGGCCAAACCGAGTGAACTAATCAGACTTTGGAAACTTATTTGAGATGCTTTGTGTCTGCTCATCAGGATGATTGGGTGGCTTTCTTGCCATTGGCCGAGTTTGCCCTTAATAATCGGGCTAGTTCTGCTACCTTGGTTTTGCCTTTTTTTTGTAATTTTGGTTTTCATCCTCGTTTTTCTTCAGGGCAGGTTGAGCCTTCTGATTGTCCTGGTGTGGATTCTGTGGTTGACAGGCTACAGCAGATTTGGGCTCATGTGGTGGACAATTTGGTGTTGTCTCAGGAGGAGGCTCAGCGTTTTGCTAACTGTCGTCGGTGTGTTGGTTCCCGGCTTCGGGTTGGGGATTTGGTCTGGTTGTCTTCCCGTCAAGTTCCTATGAAGGTTTCTTTCCCTAAGTTCAAGCCTCGGTTTATTGGTCCTTATAAGATTTCTGAGATTATCTATCCAGTGTCTTTTCGTTTGGCCCTTCCAGCCTCTTTTTCCATCCATAATGTTTTCCATAGATCTTTGTTGCGGAAGTATGTGGTGCCCGTTGTTCCCTCTGTTGATCCTCCGGCCCCGGTGTTGATTGATGGGGAGTTGGAGTATGTGGTTGAGAAGATTTTGGATTCTCGTTTTTCGATGCGGAAGCTTCAGTATCTGGTCAAAAGGTAGGGTTATGGCCAGGAGGATAATTCTTGGGTTGTTGCCTCCGATGTTCATGCTGACGATTTGGTTCGTGCCTTTCATTTGGCTCATCCTGATCGGCCTGGGGGCTCTGGTGAGGGTTCGGTGACCCCTCCTCAAGGGTGGGGTACTGTTGTGAATTATACTCTTGGGCTCCCTCCGGTGGTTATGAGTGGTAGTGCTGCGGTAGTTGGATCGCAGCATTTATCAGGTGTTTCTATTTTTTGCAATTTGGGCTGGGCTATTTAGTCCTGCTTTATCCTTTAGTCAGTGCCAGTTGTCCATTGTTTTTGGAGGATTCACATCCATACCTGGTCTCTTCTGTTCTGCTGTTCATTTCAACAAAGATAAGTTCTGGCTTTGTTTTTGCTGTCCACCTGCTGTGGACCTTATAGTTCTGAGCATTTTCATGTTTGGTCTAGTCCAGCTTTGTCAGTGAAGGATTTTTTGCAGCCTAGCTGTGTCTCTGGAGATGCAGATATACCCTCCATGTCTTTAGTCAGATGTGGTGATTTGTATTTTTTTTGTGGTGGATATTTTCTAGTGTTTTAATACTGACCGCATAGTACTCTGTCCTATTCTTTCTTTTTAGCTAGTATGGCCTCCTATGCTAAATCCTGATTTCATGTCTGCGTGTGTTATTTCCCTCTCCTCTCACAGTCAATATTTGTGGGGGGCTGTCTATCCTGTGGGGATTTTCTCTGAGGCAAGATAGGTTTCATGTTTCTGTCTTTAGGGGTAGTTAGTTCTTAGGCTGTGTCGAGGGGTCTAGGGAATGTTAGGTACCCCCCACGGCTACTTCTAGTTGCGCTGCTAAGTTCAGGGTTTGCGGTCAGTACAGGGACCACCTTCTCCAGAGTACCTCTCATGCTGCTCGTAGGCCACCAGATCATAACAGAGGACACAAGGTTGCAGTCTCTTTACCTCTTTACTGAAGACTTCAGGATCCGCAATCCAGAGCACATTTAACAGAGCTTTCTGAGACCGGCCGGTCCGATGGGCACATCCAGAGTTCCCTTTGCAGGTGGAAATCAGTGCCTACCACTAGCGCCTGTGTGTTGTAGTGCTACCCTGCTGAGCATTCGGAATAGTCCTCACAACTTCTGTTCTCGTTTGTTCGTTCTTTCTAGTTCTTTCTAATTCTTTCTCTCTCTCTCTCGTTCCAGATGTTACTAGTTTCTCGTCCCCCAGATATATTATGGCTAGGACGCACCCGTATGACGGGAAGGCTCGGAGCTCTTCCGGGACCCTAGAGACGCCCCTCTCCACGCGTTGCCCCCTATGTCTTCGTAGGAAATTTAAGGTAGACAGCCAACCTATAATTAACTGTCCTGCGGAGTTCGAAGTAAGGCATAGAGTCAGTTACTTCCGTGGTGTTCCGGCCACCGGCTACGCGCCTCAGTAGGATGTTGTCCCGGTCTCATGGCACGACTCCTACTGGCTCTCCTTTGTGCTTGATCTTGTTTCTCACTGTTCCACAATACCCTTCGCTTCGTGTCTCTTTCTTAGGATACCGCCGCAAGGTAGTGCAGGCGCGGTTCCATAACGTTCTGCTCTGTTCGCTAGGTACCTGCCAGGTTCCCACGCCCGACAGGGACCCCCCTGTGTCTTCTCCCTGCAACACCCCCTGCCACGGGATGTTGCCTGAATCCAACCCAGTCAGCTTCTGACTAACTTCCTACCCAACCCCTAGTTTTACCAGTGTGAGGAGTGGCCCAATAAATAAAGCCTTTTTCTCCCCCTAGTGGCCGGAGTGTGAAATGTAATGTGTGCTGGTGATACCTGGTCAGTAGAATTCCTTCAGTGCCATCAGACGTACCATCACTCCCCTTAGCGGCAGAGTGTCATACTGAAACGACCAGATCTCTGGGGCGCTGCAATAGTGTGGTACTGCCTAAGCCATCAGGGCTTTCAAAGCTTCGCTTTCAACAAACTGGTAGGGCATCATCTCTAACTAGATTAGTCTAGCAATGTGGGCGTTCAAACCCTGTGTACGTGGATGACAGGATGAGTACTTTCTTTTCCTAAAGAGTCTCTTGTAGGGTGAGCTGGACTGGAGAGCTACATATGGTGGAACTAGCTGGGGTGGTGGTGGACATGGCAGATTGAGAGAGGGTTGGTGATGGGATTCTTGATGTTGGCTTACCTACAGTGTTTCCTACCAAGAACCTTGTGATTCCCTGACTGCTTTGGCCTTGCAACGATACCTCCACATTTGCTGCTGGTGGTGTCTTAACCGGTTGGCTTACTGTCAGGGAAGCAATGTAGCATTGCTGACTACCTTCATTCTGAGCAGGTGCACCAACGGTACTGGACATTTGGTAGTTAGTCCAGGCTTGCAAGTGCATGCTGGTTAAATGTCTATGCATGCACGTTGTATTTAAATTTAGGAGATTCTTCCCTCTGCTAAAGGTCTTTGAGCACTTCTTACAGATAACTTTACACTGATCATTCGGATCTTGGTTTAAAAATTCCCACAGTGCACTCTTCCTACTATGGATTACCTTTTCAGGCATTGTATGCTGTGCTACTTTCACCCGATGGCCACGCTGTCCTAAAACTGTTTTTGGTTTTGACAAACATTTTTGGACAGATACGGGCCTGCCAGATGAATGCTGTTGCGATGTAGATGGCTGCTGCGGATCACCCTCCTCCGCTTCTGAGCTACTGGCAGCGGCACCCTCTTCCCCCAATGGCTGCCAATCAGGGTCAACAACTGTGTCATCTATCACCTCCTCTTCAATTTCATGTGCACCTTCCTCTGTGTCACCGTGTAAGGAGCTATAGCGTTCGTGACGGGGCACCATAGTCTCATCAGGGTCAGATTCTGGCTCAGTACACTGCAAGGGTAATGTAGTGATCTGAGTCAATGGAATAACATAATAATCTAGCTTTGGCTGTGCATCTGTGCACTCCATGTCATTCATCTTGTAATGGGCTTTTAACAATTTCCCTCTCTAACCCAGGCACGGTATGTGTAAAGAGCTCCATGGAGTAAACTGTAGTGTCGCCTGCCGCATCCTTCACTTTTGGTTTGGGGGAAGGACACAAGGAAGCGACTTGTTCCTGACTGGGAGCATCCACTGACGACTTGCTGCTTTTAGATTTCGAACCTTCTGAAGATGAGGCGAAAGAGCTAGAGGCTGAGTCAGCAAGAAAGCCAAAAATTTTCCTGCTGCTCCGGCTTTAAAAGCTGTTTTCCTACTCCCAGATAAGGGAGCCTTCAAGGCCTTGTGTAGCCAGACGATGACGCTGGCTCAACACCTCGAACCTTTGGTGCTATTTTGCTTTTCCCACTGCCATCAGATGCTCCACCACCACCATCAGTACCAGCTGGCAACGACCGCCCACGGCCTCTTCCACCAGACTTCCTCATTTTTTGAAAAATCTAACCAAAATAACAACCGTTATATGGTACTGTGAAACAAGGTAGAAGGTGTATATAAACTTGTGGAGAATTTAAATCTCCCTTTTTTTTTGGGGGGGGGAGACTGCAACAAAACTCAGGGCCAGGGTATTACACTACACAATGTAAGTGTCAGAACGTGACTTAAGGATGTACGACAAACTAACTGAACTGTGACATAGATCCACTTAGTGCCAATTTAAATCTCCCTTTTTGGGGGGGAAGACTGCAACAAAACTCAGGCCCAGTGTATAACACTGCACAATGTAAGTGGCAGAACGTGGCTGGCTGATGTACAACAAACTAACAGAACTGACGTAGATCCACTTAGTGCCAATTTAAATCTCCCTTCTTTTGGGGGGAGACTGCAACAAAACTCAGGCCCACTGTATTACACTACACAATGTTTGGCAGAATGTGGCTGGAAGATGTACGACAAACTAACAGAACTGTGACGTAGATCCACTTAGTGCCAATTTAAATCTCCCTTTTTTTGTGGGGAGACTGCACCAAAACTCAGGCCTAGTGTATTACACTACACAATGTAAGTGGCAGAACGTGGCTGGAAGATGTACGACAAACTAACAGAACTGTGACGTAGATCCACTTAGTGCCAATTTAAATCTCCCTTTCTTGGGGGGAGACTGCAACAAAACTCAGGCCCAGTGTATTACACTACACAATGTAAGTGGCAGAACGTGGCTGGAAGATGTACGACAAAATAGCAGAACTGTGATGTAGATCCACTTAGTGCCAATTTAAATCTCCCTTTTTTTGTGGGGGAGACTGCAACAAAACTCAGGCCTAGTGTATTACACTACACAATGTAAGTGGCAGAACGTGGCTGGAAGGTGTACGACAAACTAACAGAACTGTGACGTAGATCCACTTAGTGCCAATTTAAATCTCCCTTTCTTGGGGGGAGACTGCAACAAAACTCAGGCCCAGTGTATTACACTACACAATGTAAGTGGCAGAACGTGGCTGGAAGATGTACGACAAAATAGCAGAACTGTGATGTAGATCCACTTAGTGCCAATTTAAATCTCCCTTTTTTTGTGGGGAGACTGCACCAAAACTCAGGCCTAGTGTATTACACTACACAATGTAAGTGGCAGAACGTGGCTGGAAGGTGTACGACAAACTAACAGAACTGTGACGTAGATCCACTTAGTGCCAATTTAAATCTCCCTTTCTTTGGGGGAGACTGCAACAAAACTCAGGCCCAGTGTATTACACTACACAATGTAAGTGGCAGAACGTGCCTGGAAGGTATATAAAAAAATGCAAGGGCTGTAGTACAATTTCAATCTCCCTAAAATGATCTCAGGACAAGTATGGCAGCAATAAAAAGGACTGCTGCACACAAAAATGTGGACAAATAAACAAGAGAACTGTGCAGAAAGGAGCAACAGGATTTTTGCTTTTAAAAAAGCAGTTGGTTTGCACAGCGGCGTACAAACAGCAATGCAGCTATCAGGGAGCCTCATAAGGCAGCCTAATAAGCTACAGAGCTGATGCACAAAAATATAAACTCCACTGTCCCTGCAAAGAAAAGGTGGTGTTGGACAGTGGAAATCGCTACAGCACAAGCAGTTTCGGGGTTAATCTTCCCTCCCTAACTATATCCCTTCTTCTGATGCAGCTGCAGCAACCTCTCCCTATGCTAAGATCGGCAGAAGTAAGATGGCGGTCGGCGTGCACGCCCCTTTATAGCCCCTGTGACGCCGCAGAAAGCAAGCCAATCACTGTCATGCCCTTCTCTAAGATGGTGGGGACAGAGAGCTATGTCATCACGCTGCCCACACTCTGCGTCCTCCTTCATTGGATGAGAAATGGCGCTGAAAACATCATACGAAACGCGACTTTGGCGCGCTGATCGCCGACCTCATGGCCGATCCCACACTAGGATCGGGTCGGGTTTCACGAAACCCGACTTTGACGAAAGTTGGCAATTTTTCAATTTGTCCGATCCGTTTCGCTCAACCCTACTCGTGATGGAGTCTGGGCAACTGATGCTGAAATCATGACCACAGCAAATCTGTTGAGTTGTGACATTGTCATCCACACCAAAGTTGGTGACACCATGGATTGGTTGACCTATCCCGCAAGCTTCAATCTGCAGTCAACAACAGAACATGCACTTTATCTTGAAAACAATCATGATCATTTTAATGTTGCTATCAGTGTTTACTAATCATTTTAATGTTGTTATCAGTGATTACCTTTGAACGTTTATATTGTAGTGTCCTGTCACCAGCCATGTGTACGATTATCAGCTGAAAGCCTCTCTGGAACCAATAAGCACCCCATGTAAAAGTACCTTTATAAGTTGAAGTTTCAGAATGTTATAACTTGTATTATATCCTGAACAGTTTTTTTATGAACAGTCAAGGTTTTCAGGTTGAAGTAAAAAAAAGTCTGTGTGCTCAGAATTTTAAACACTAAAATGTTGAAAAATTATGTAATTCTTGAGTATATCACTCAATGGTGCTCATAAACGTGAAAAATCTGATCTTTAGTATGCTTTAATCTTTAATATACTCAAGAACAGGGCCACAGACCTCACACAGGGGTTCCCAAACAGCGCACATTGGATCCCCGACAGAGCACACGGGGTAGAGACAGCGCACAGGAGCCCTGCGTGCTGGCTCTTCCCTCTTGCACGCTGTCACTTCCCCCTCCCTTGTGCACTGTCTCTGCCCCCCTGTGTGCTGCCTGGGGCCCTGTGTGCTGCCTGGGTCCCCGTTCACTGTCTCTTCCACCCTTGCATGCTGTTCCCCCTCCCTTGTGCACTGTCTCTGCCACTCCGTGTGCTGCCTGGGGCCTTGTGTGCTCGAAGGGACCCCTGTGTGCTGCCTGGTGCCCTGTGTGCTGCCTGGGTGGGGCCCCATTCGCTGTCTCTGCCCCTGTGCTGCCTGGGGCCCCTGTGCACTGCCTGGGGCCCCTGTGTGCTCCCTCGAGCCCATGTGCTGCCTGGGGCCCTGTGCCCTGCCTGGGGTCCCATGTGCTGCCTGGGACCCCATGTGCTGCCTGGGGCCCCTGTGCGCTGCCTGGGGCCCCTGTGCGCTGTCTGGGCCCCCGTGCTCTGCCTGGGGCCTCGTGTGCTGCCTGGGACCCCGTGTGCTGCCTGGGGCCCCTGTGTGCTGCGTGGGGCCTGGTGTGTTGCCTGGGGCCCCGTGTGCTGCCTGGGGTCCTGTGCACTGCCTGGGGCCCCTGTGTGCTGCCTGGAACCTCGTGTGCTGCATGAGTCCCTGTGCGCTGCCTGGGGCCCCTGTGTGCTGCCTGGGCCCTGTGCGCTGCATGGGGCCCTGTGTTGTCTGGGGCCCTGTGCAGTGCCTGGGGCCCTGTACGTTGCCTGGGGCCATTGTGCGCTGCCTTGGGCCCATTTGCACTGCCTGGAGC
The DNA here is from genome assembly GCF_032444005.1 of Ranitomeya imitator. Taxonomy (NCBI): domain Eukaryota; kingdom Metazoa; phylum Chordata; class Amphibia; order Anura; family Dendrobatidae; genus Ranitomeya; species Ranitomeya imitator. Next base: position 375,905,548 of record NC_091286.1, on the reverse strand, counting down.
CCTGTGCGCTGCCTGGGGCCCTTGTTTGCTGCCTGGGGCCCCGTACGCTGCCTGGAGCCCTGTGGGCTGCATGGGGCCCTGTGTTCTGTCTGGGGCCCTGTGCACTGCCTGGGGCCCTTGTGGGCTGCCTGGGGTCCTGTGTGCTGCCTGGGGCCCCTGTGCACTGCTTGGGGCCCCGTGCGCTGCCTGAGGCCCCTGTGCTCTGCCTGTGGCCATTGTGCGGTTCCTGGGGCCCATGTCTGCTGCCAGGGGCCCTGGGTGCTGCCTGGGGCCCCGTTCTTAAGAATGTCACTCAATGGTTCTCAAAAGGCTGAATAATCTGATCTACAGTAGCTGGGGTATAGTCTGACCAGGAGGGGTATAAACTGGACTAGTCCAGTTTGTACCCCGTGGTATAGTTTGGGCTAGGCCAGAATATACCCGGGGTATAATCTGGCCCAGAGGGGTATAAACTGGACTAGCCCAATTTATACCCCGGGGTATAGTTTGGGCTAGGCCAGAATATACCCGGGGTATAATCTGGCCTAGGCCACTTTAACCCAGGGTATATTCTGGGCGGGGAGTTAATCTGGCCTGTTACAACGGGCCTCTCTGACCTTTCCGGCGCCTGCGCCCTGCAGTACTTTCCTCTGCCCTCAACAGGACAGACAAAGTACGCCTGCACCAGAGCCGCGGCGTGAAGACCAGAAGAGGACGTCATGGAATGAAGATGGGAGCGGACCTGAGACGCCCATTTGACCAGACCGCAGCGGGACCGCCCCTGGGTGAGTATAATCTAACCTCTTTTTCTCCTCTTTCAGGTAACATCGGCGGCTTATCTACAGCATTACAGAATGCTGTAGATAAGCCCCTGATGACGGTGAGCTTACCTCACCATCGATTTTGGGGGTGACAGGTTCCCTTTAATGATCTATGCAGGCACCCGTATGATCTAGCAGAGGACCTTGAAATCAGTAGGCTTTCACTTCAAACTGCATTTTTAGTGGCAATTACATCAGCAAAGAGGCTAGAAGAGCTTCAAGCTTTATCCATTCAGAATACGTATTTGCAGGTGTTCAAGGACAGGCTGGTCTTGAGACTTGATCAAGCTTTTCTCCCAAAAGTTGTTTCAGATTCAAATATGAATGAAGAGTTTGTACTTCCCTCTTTTTGCCAACTACCTAGGAACCAGAAGGAAAGTTTTTACCATAATCTGGATGTTAGGGAAACAGTACTCAGATAATTAGACTCAAGTAGGCCCTGGAGACAGGATAATAATCTTTTATAATAATAATAATAATAATTTGTTCAGTGCAGAGGGCCAAATAAGAGGAGAAAAGCATCAAAATCGACTATTCCGAGATGGGTCAGATCCACAATTAGCATAGCCTATGGGGCGCAGGGAAAGAGTCCCTCAGTTGGTCTTAAAGCACATTCTTCTAGGGCCATGGCCACTTCATGGGCAGAGAAAGGTGGGGCTTCGGCAGAACAGATCTGCAGGGCTGCATCCTGGTCCAGCCTTAGTACCTTCTCTAGACATTATAAACTAGACGTGGGGTCGACGCAATTAGCTTTCGGCAGAAAAGTGTTTCAGGCAGTAGTCCTACCCTAGTACCAATCTCCTTTTGTATTTCTCCATCGTGCTGTCAGGTGGTGATCTGGAAAAACGGTAATTAGACCTACCGGTAATTGTATTTCCAGGAATCCATCCTGACAGCACTATTAGTTCCCTCCCTACTGTATTTTCTCTGTACTAATGTGACATAACATTTGTATGATAAATTGTTTTGGTTGAATTAATCTTTTTGCATCCATCCAGATGTGTTACTTTGAAAATCACTGATGGGTAGTAGGGGGAGGGTCCTTTTAAACTCTTGTGGTTTCCTGTCCCAATGTGGATAAGAAGGACGTCCTCCATGGTGCTGTCAGGATGAATTCCTGGTGTACCGTTTTTTTTACAGTCATTTCTGGTGTAAAAAGTCACGACCCTTCCCAACTATTCCCCAGCTCAACTTATTTTAACCTAGCTGCTTAAAGATGGCATAAAAATGCCAAATAGTTGCAAAATGTTTTCACAACTCTGTGTTGTGCAAACCTTTTGCAATTTTTCAAAGCTTTTACACAAGATTTCTAGCGTAAATACTTTGATGAATTGGGGCCACAATATTTCAGGGTATGGGTACCTTATTCTGTGATGGGACATTGATCCAGGGAACTAGTCTGATTGTCGTGGAGTCTGGGGAGGAATTTTTCCTGTAATGTAGGGCTATTAGCATCTGCCGCCTCAGGTTTTTGACATTAGGTGATAAGCTGAACTTTATGGACTTAAGTCTTTTTTTAATTTTAAAACTTTGAAACTAAGAGAATAAAGTGCGAAACATCAGTTGCAGTAGATTTGTGTTATGTGGCCCCCTGCTGACCAAAAACCATACATTCCAAATAGGCCTTGTAGTAATTTTTATACTTTTGTGGAATCGTTAACATTTTTTAATTATTTCAATGCAAAACAAGTTGCTTGATTCAGGTTGAAAACAGAACTGAAACTTTGTTTTGCTACATTCAGATGTAGTAGGAAACCGCATCATTTCCACAAGCCATTTACATAGATATGTTCTTGGCAGGAGTTTTATCACAGTTTCAGTTTCAGAAAGGAATCATGGATCTGTTTTTTTTGTAATATTTATAGGTACAATTTTTCCCTATTGAAGTCTATGGACAGGTTCCCTTTAAAAAGCTGCACCAATTTGATTAATTTCTGAACAGGGAAAATTATGGGTATGCGAACAGAGGTTTATTGAGGAGCTTTTTGGAATGGGTTCAAAGTATTCATCAAATAAATGGGCTGAATGTCGAATGCAGGACAGGTTCTCCACAGCAAGAGATAAACATAGGTTTTGAAGTCTTTTAACCCCTTAGCGACCGCCGATACGCCTTTTAACGGCGGCCGCTAAGGGTACTTAAACCACAGCGCCGTTAATTAACGGCGCTGTGTAAAAAGTCCATAGCGCCCCCCAGAGGCCGATTTTCTCCGGGGTCTCGGCTGCCGAGGGTAGCCGAGACCCCAGAGAACATGACTCGGGGGGTTTTTAACCCACCCCGCATTTGCGATCGCCGGTAATTAACCGTTTACCGGCGATCGCAAAAAAAAACGTGATCTCTTTTTAATTTCTCTGTCCTCCGATGTGATCGCACATCGGAGGACAGAGAAAAGGGGCCCCAGGTGGCCCCCCAATACTCACCTAGCTCCCCCGATGCTCCTCGTGTCTCCCGGTGGGCGCCGCCATCTTCAAAATGTCGGGCGCATGCGCAGTGCGCCCGCCGGCCGGCACCGAGAGAATCTTTGGGGTCTCGGCTGCCGGGGGTAGCCGAGACCCCAAAGAGCATGATCGGGGTCGGTATTACCGACCCCTGTTTTGCGATCGCCGGTAATTAACTGTTTACCGGCGACCGCAAAAAAAAAAGTAAAGTGTAATTCTCTGTCCTCTGATGTGATCGCACATCAGAGGACAGAGAAATAGGGGGATTCGGGGACCCTAGCATACTCACCTAGGTCCCTGGATCCTCTTGCTGCTCCTCCTGGCCGCCGGCAGAAGAACATGGTGGACGCATGCCCAGTGCGCCCGCCATCTGTCTCCATCTGCCGGCCGGCAGGAGAACAGCAGTTGGGGCTAAAATTAGGGTTAGGGGTAGGGTTAGGGTTAGGGGTAGGGTTAGGGTAGGGTTAGGTTTAGGGGTAGGGCTAGGGGTAGGGTTAGGGGTAGGGCTAGGGTTAGGGCTAGGGGTAGGGTTAGGGGTAGGGTTAGGGCTAGGGTTGGGGCTAAATTTAGGGTTAGGGTTGGGGCTAAATTTAGGGTTAGGGTTGGGGCTAAATTTAGGGTTAGGCTTCTTTCACACTTACGTCGGTACGGGGCCGTCGCAATGCGTCGGCCCGACATACCGACGCACGTTGTGAAAATTGTGCACAACGTGGGCAGCAGCTGTAGTTTTTCAACGCATCCGCTGCCCAATCTATGTCCTGGGGAGGAGGGGGCGGAGTTACGGCCACGCATGCGCGGTCAGAAATGGCGGATACGACGTACAAAAAAACGTTTCATTGAACGTTTTTTTGTGCCGACGCTCCGCCAAAACACAACTGATCCAGTGCACGACGGACGCGACGTGTGGCCATCCGTCACGATCCGTCGGCAATACAAGTCTATGGGCAAAAAACGCATCCTGCGGGCACATTAGCAGGATCCATTTCTTGTCCAAAACGACGGATTGTGACGGAATGCCAAACGACGCAAGTGTGAAAGTAGCCTTAGGGCTAGGGTTAGGGTTGGGGCTAAAGTTAGGGCTAGGGTTGGGGCTAAAGTTAGGGTTAGAGCTGGGATTAGGGTTAGGGTTTGGATTAGGGTTGGTATTAGGGTTAGGGTTGGCATTAGGGTTACGCTTGGGATTAGGGTTAGGTTTGAGATTAGGGTTAAGGTTAGGGTTGTGATTAGGGGTGTATTGGGATTAGGGTTAGGTTTGAGGTTAGGGTTGAGATTAGGATTAGGGGTGTGTTGGATTTAGGGTTTTGATTAGGGTTATGGTTAGGGTTGACATTAGGGTTGTTTTGGGGTAAGGGTTGTGATTATGGTTAGGGTTAGTGATTAGGATTATGGATCAGGTTGGGATTAGGGTTAGGGGTGTGTTGGGGTTAGGGTTGGAGCTAGAATTGGGGGGTTTCCACTGTTTAGGTACATCAGGGGGTCTCCAAACACGACAGCCAATTTTGCGCTCAAAAAGTCAAATGGTGCTCCCTCCCTTCTGAGCTCTGCCGTGCGCCCAAACAGTGGGTTACCCCCACATATGGGGCATCAGCGTACTCGGGATAAATTGGACAACAACTATTGCAGTCCAATTTCTCCTGTTACCCTTGTGAAAATAAAAACTTGGGGGCTACAATATCTCTTTTGTGGAAAAAAAAATATTTTTTATTTTCATGACTTTGCATTCTAAACTTCTGTGAAGCACTTGGGCATTCAAAGTTCTCACCACACATCTAGATAAGTTCCTTGGGGGGTCTAGTTTCCAAAATGGGGTCACTTGTGGAGGGTTTCTACTGGTTAGGTACATCAGGGGCTCTGCAAACGCAACATAATACCCGCAGACCATTCTATCAAAGTCTGCATTCCAAAACGGCACTCCTTCCTTCCGAGCTCTGCCGTGCGCCCAAACAGTGGTTTACCCCCACATATGGGGTACCAGCATACTCAGGACAAATTGGACAACAACTTTTGGGGTCCAATTTCTCTTGTTACCCTTGTGAAAATAAAAACTTGGGGGCTAAAAAATCTTTTTTGTGGAAAAAAAAATATTTTTTATTTTCACGGCTCTGCATTATAAACTTCTGTGAAGCACTTGGGCATTCAAGGTTCTCACCACATGTCTAGATAAGTTCCATGGGGGGTCTAGTTTCCAAAATGGGGTCACTTGTGGGGGATTTCTACTGTTTAGGCACATCAGGGGCTCTCCAAACGCGACATGGCGTCCGATCTCAATTCCAGCCAATTCTACATTGAAAAAGTAAAACGGCACGCTTTCTCTTCCAAGCTCTGCGGTGCGCCCAAACAGTGGTTTACCCCCACATATTGGGTATCGACGTACTCAGGAGAAATTGCACAACAACTTTAGTGGTCTAATTTCTCCTGTTACCCTTGTGAAAATAAAAATTTGTGGGCAAAAAGATCATTTTTGTAGAAAAAATGCAATTTTTTTTTTTCACGGCTCTATGTTATAAACTTCTGTGAAGCACATGGGGGTTCAAAGTGCTCGCCACACATCTATATAAGTTCCTTAAGGGGTCTAGTTTCCAAAATGGTGTCACTTGTGGGGGGTTTCCACTGTTTAGGCACATCAGGGGCTCTCCAAACGCGACATGGCGTCCAATCTCAATTCCAGCCAATTCTACATTGAAAAAGTAAAACGGCACTCCTTCTCTTCCAAGCTCTGCGGTGCGCCCTAACAGTGGTTTACCCCCACATATTGGGTATCGACGTACTCAGGAGAAATTGCACAACAACTTTAGTGGTCTAATTTCTCCTGTTACCCTTCTGAAAATAAAAATTTGTGGGCAAAAAGATCATTTTTGTAGAAAAAATGCGATTTTTTTTTTTCACGGCTCTACGTTATAAACTTCTGTGAAGCACATGGGGGTTCAAAGTGCTCGCCACACATCTAGATAAGTTGCTTAAGGGGTCTAGTTTCCAAAATGGTGTCACTTGTGGGGAGTTTCCACTGTTTAGGCACATCAGGGGCTCTCTAAACGTGACATGGCGTCCGATCTCAATTCCAGCCAATTCTGCATTGAAAAAGTCAAACGGCGCTCCTTCACTTCTAAGTTCTGCGGTGCACCCAAAAAGTGGTTTACCCCCACATATGGGGTATTGGCATATTCAGGAGAAATTGCATAACAAAATTTATGGTTACATTTCTGTTTTTACACTTGTGAAAATAAAAAAAATGGTTCTGAATTAAGATGTTTGCAAAAAAAAGTTAAATGTTCATTTTTTCCTTCCACATTGTTTCAGTTCCTGTGAAGCACGGAAAGGGTTAATAAACTTCTTGAATGTGGTTTTGAGAACCTTGAGGGGTGTAGTTTTTAGAATGGTGTCACACTTCATTATTTTCTATCATATAGACCCCTCAAAATGACTTCAAATGTGATGTGGTCCCTAAAAAAAAAATGGTGTTGTAAAAATGAGAAATTGCTGGTCAACTTTTAACCCTTATAACTCCCTAAGAAAAAAAAATTTTGTTTCCAAAATTGTGCTGATGTAAAGTAGACATGTGGGAAATGTTATTTATTAACTATTTTTCGTGACATATCTCTCTGATTTAAGGGCATAAAAATACAAAGTTTGAAAATTGCAAAATTTTAAAAATTTTCGCCATATTTCCGTTTTTTTCATAAATAATCGCAAGTAATATCGAAGAAATGTTACCACTAACATGAAGTACAATATGTCACGAAAAAACAATCTCAGAATCAGCGGGATCCGTTGAAGCGTTCCAGAGTTATAACCTCATAAAGTGACAGTGGTCAGAATTGCAAAAATTGGCCTGGTCATTAACCCCTCTGTGACCTTAGACGTACTATCCCGTCGAGGTGCCCTGGGCTTATCTGACCCTGGACGGGATAGTACGTCATAGCCGATCGGCCGCGCTCACGGGGGGAGCGCGGCCGATCGCGGCCGGGTGTCAGCTGCTTATCGCAGCTGACATCCGGCACTATGTGCCAGGAGCGGTCACGGACCGCCCCGGCACATTAACCCCTGGCACACCGCGATCAAAGATGATCGCGATGTGCCGGCGGTGCAGGGAAGCACCGCGCAGGGAGGGGGCTCCCTGCGGGCTTCCCTGAGACCCCCGGAGCAACGCGATGTGATCGCGTTGCTGCGAGGGTCTCACCTCCCTCCCTGCTCCCTCCAGCCCCGGATCCAAGATGGCCGCGGATCCGGGTCCTGCAGGGAGGGAGGTGGCTTCACAGAGCCTGCTCAGAGCAGGCACTGTGAAGGCTGCAGCGCTGCATGTCAGATCAGTGATCTGACAGAGTGCTGTGCACACTGTCAGATCACTGATCTGTGATGTCCCCCCCTGGGACAAAGTAAAAAAGTTAAAAAAAAAATTTCCAAATGTGTAAAAAAAATAAAAAAAAATATTCCAAAATAATGAAAAAAAAATACATTTCTTCATCTAAATAAAAAAAAAACCCAATAAAAGTACACATATTTAGTATCGCCGCGTCCGTAACGACCCGACCTATAAAACTGTCCCACTAGTTAACCCCTTCAGTAAACACCGTAGGAAAAAAAAAAAAAAACGAGGCAAAAAACAACGCTTTATTATCATACCGCCGAACAAAAAGTGGAATAACACGCGATCAAAAGGACAGATATAAATAACCATGATACCGCTGAAAGCGTCATCTTGTCCCGCAAAAAACGAGCCGCCATACAGCATCATCAGCAAAAAAATAGAAAAGTTATAGTCCTGAGAATAAAGTGATGCAAAAATAATTATTTTTTCTGTAAAATAGTTTTTATCGTATAAAAGTGCCAAACCATAAAAAAATGATATAAATGAGGTATCGCTGTAATCGTACTGACCCGAAGAATAAAACTGATTTATCAATTTTACCAAACGCGGAACGGTATAAACGCCTCCCCCAATAGAAATTCATGAATAGCTGGTTTTTGGTCATTCTTCCTCACAAAAATCGGAATAAAAAGCGATCAAAAAATGTCACGTGCCCGAAAATGGTTTCAATAAAAACGTCAACTCGTCCCGCAAAAAACAAGACCTCACATGACTCTGTGGACCAAAATATGGAAAAATTATAGCTCTCAAAATGTGGTATTGCAAAAAATATTTTTTGCAATAAAAAGGGTCTTTCAGTGTGTGACGGCTGCCAATCATAAAAATCCGCTAAAAAACTCGCTATAAAAGTAAATCAAACCCCCCTTCATCACCCCCTTAGTTAGGGAAAAATAAAAAAAAATGTATTTATTTCCATTTTCGCATTAGGGCTAGGGTTAGGGCTAGGGTTAGGGCTAGGGTTAGGGCTAGGGTTAGGGCTAGGGCTAGGGTTAGGGCTAGGGTTAGGGCTAGGGTTAGGGTTAGGGTTGGGGCTACAGTTAGGGTTGGGGCTAAAGTTAGGGTTAGGGTTTAGATTACATTTACAGTTGGGAATAGGGTTGGGATTAGGGTTAGGGGTGTGTCAGGGTTAGAGGTGTGGTTAGGGTTACCGTTGGAATTAGGGTTAGGGGTGTGTTTAGATTAGGGTTTCAGTTATAATTGGGGGGTTTCCACTGTTTCGGCACATCAGGGGCTCTCCAAACACGACATGGCGTCCGATCTCAATTCCAGCCAATTCTGCGTTGAAAAAGTAAAACAGTGCTCCTTCCCTTCCGAGCTCTCCTGTGTGCCCAAACAGGGGTTTACCCTCACATATGGGGTATCAGCGTACTCAGGACAAATTGGACAACAACTTTTGTGGACCAATTTCTCCTGTTACCCTTGGGAAAATACAAAACTGGGGGCTAAAAAATAATTTTTGTGGGAAAACAAAAAGATTTTTTATTTGCACGGCTCTGCGTTATAAACTGTAGTGAAATACTTGGGGGTTCAAAGCTCTCACAACACATCAAGATGAGTTCCTTAGGGGGTCTACTTTCCAAAATGGTGTCACTTGTGGGGGGTTTCTACTGTTTAGGTACATTAGGGGCTCTGCAAACGCAATGTGACGCCTGCAGACCATTCCATCTAAGTCTGCATTCCAAATGGCGCTCCTTCCCTTCCGAGCCCTCCCATGCGCCCAAACGGTGGTTCCCCCCCACATATGGGGTATCAGCGTACTCAGGACAAATTGGACAACAACTTTTGGGGTCCAATTTCTCCTGTTACCCTAGGGAAAATACAAAACTGGGGGCTAAAAAATAATTTTTGTGGGAAAAAAATGTTGTTTTATTTTTATGGCTCTGCATTATAAACTTCTGTGAAGCACTTGGTGGGTCAAAGTGCTCACCACACATCCAGATAAGTTCCTTAGGGGGTCTACTTTCCAAAATGGTGTCACTTGTGGGGGGTTTCAATGTTTAGGCACATCAGTGGCTCTCCAAACGCAACATGGCGTCCCATCTCAATTCCTGTCAATTTTGCATTGAAAAGTCAAACGGCGCTCCTTCCCTTCCGAGCTCTCCCATGCGCCCAAACAGTGGTTTACTACCACATATGGGGTATCAGCGTACTCAGGACAAATTGGACAACAACTTTTGGGGTCCATTTTCTCCTGTTACCCTTGGTAAAATAAAACAAATTGGAGCTGAAGTAAATTTTTTGTGTAAAAAAGTTAAATGTTCATTTTTATTTACACATTCCAAAAATTCCTATTAAACACCTGAAGGGTTAATAAACTTCTTGAATGTGGTTTTGAGCACCTTGAGGGGTGCAGTTTTTAGAATGGTGTCACACTTGGGCATTTTCTATCATATAGACCCCTCAAAATGACTTCAAATGAGACGTGGTCCCTAAAAAAAATGGTGTTGTAAAAATGAGAAATTGCTGGTCAACTTTTAACCCTTATAACTCCATAACAAAAAAAAAAATTGGTTCCAAAATTATGCTGATGTAAAGGAGACATGTGGGAAATGTTACTTATTAAGTATTTTGTGTGACATATCTCTGTGATTTAATTGCATAAAAATTCAAAGTTTGAAAATTGCGAAATTTTCAAAATTTTCGCCAAATTTCCGTTTTTTTCACAAATAAACGCAGGTACTATCAAAGAAATTTTACCACTATCATGAAGTACAATATGTCACGAGAAAACAATGTCAGAATCACCAGGATCCGTTGAAGCGTTTCGGAGTTATAACCTCATAAAGGGACAGTGGTCAGAATTGTAAAAATTGGCCTGGTCATTGACGTGCAAACCACCCTTGGGGGTAAAGGGGTTAAGTACCAAATTGGCTCTGTCACTAAGGGGTTAAACCTTTAATGTCGAAGCCTGTTTTCACCTTCCTGACAGAGCCCCATTTTTAAAATCTGACGTGTCACTTTTTGAGGTAATAACTTTAGAATGATTCTTCCAATCTAAGTTATTCTGAGATTTTGTTTTTAGACATACTGTATGCAGTTATTAATGATAGTGGTGAATTTAGGTTGATAAAATGTGCATTTATTTATGAAAATATTGGATATTTGGCAAACATTTAGTGATATTAGAAATTTTCAAACTGTTCCTGACTCAGTGATTTCATCGCATCGGGACTCTGACATTCGTGTGTGCTTCGGCGCGCAATAGCATCAGCTCATTGGTCCACCAGGGCCTTGCCAGTGGACTAGCCAGAATACTGGATTAGGTGAGTATTTGATGTTTTTTTATTTTAATTAAAACTTGTGGTGTCACTGTGAGGGCATCATAAACAATGGAGGACCATCTTACAGTGTGGGGGTTACTGTTGGGGAACCTGAAACAGCGTGGGGGCCCTGATATATTGTTGAGACTACTGTGGAGGGCTCTCATAAAGTGTGGGGACCATTATACAGTTTGAGGCTAATGTTGGGCCATTATACAGTGTGAGAGCTAATGTGGGGCCATTAAACAGTTTGGGGCCTACTGTGGAGGCAATCATACCATGATGGGAATACGGTGGAGGACCCCAATACAGTGTTGGGGGCTCTCATACTGCATGTGGGCCACTCATACATTCTAGAGGCATCTGTGTGACATCCTCATAAAGTGTGGAGGCCATTTTACAGTGTGAGACCTACTGTGGGGGCAATCATACAGTGTAGGGACTACTATGAGTGTCACTATACAGTGTGTGAGCTAATGCGGGGGCCATTAGCCATCACAATATGTGGGGACTATTGTGGAGGCCATTATACAGTGTGAAGGCCATTATACAGTGTGAGGACTACTGTGGGGGTCATTATACTGTGTTTTGGGGGAGGGGTCAGGACATCATATGTATAGGGGAGCTGTGGGAGTATTATACTGTGTCAGAGGCGTAGCTAGGGTTTTAGTTCAGAGGGGGCGAAGCTTCTGGGTGGGCCCCTAACCAGGTAACCTTGATTACAATTCGGTGATGCACCCTAATAGTGGAGGAGAACCTTAGCAGATGACCGCGCTATTACTGAAGATAATCTCTATATAGAGACCAACATTGATATTACCGCCATATGGTCAGATGGAGATACCAGTCCTACAGAACATGTAAGAGATCACAGCACAGTTACAGATAATGACTTACCGCTGACGTTCTCTGATGGAATGGTCACTTTTCCTGTCTTTTCCATCTGTCCCAGACCGACATAACAACTTCTTCCAGCCACGACTCGTCTGCAGAGAATACAACAAAGACATGTTTCACTTCTCACATTCCAGCCCCATCACTATCTATTCCCAACCTGCACAAACTCCTCATCCTTCTGATACCCCAATACTGAGCCTCTGCTGCCGTATGTGTCCCTATTACTGCACCTGCTGTGTAAATTCTAATGCACCCCTCTATAATATAGTAATGCCGGGCGCAAGTGCCCTAGAAAACAGTGTCCATATTTTGCCCCCTGGAAAGTAATATTGCCCTGTGTGCCCCTTTGATAGTCACAGTAACCCGAGTTCCCCTATAACAATAAGTGCCTACTTTACATTTAATAATGTCCCGAGTCTCCCCCTGTACAGCTCCTCTATACACAGTATGATGCCCTCTCATTGTATAGTACCACCCACACAGTATACTGACCCCTTAGTAGACTCCAAACTGTTTGATAGCTCCAACACTGTATGATGGCCCCCTTCACTGTAATCCCCACACTGTATGATGGCCCCATAGATAACCTCCATATAGTATAATGTGCCAGATAGTCCTCAATATAGTACAAGACAGTACCCCTATAGGCAGACCCTGTAGTATAAGACAGTACCCCCAGGGCTGGTGCACCCGTGCAAGTGCCGGGGCCCTGAGCAGGAAGGGGGCCCACTCACCGTCGGGGATACTGGCGTGCTATAGTGCCGGCCCCCGCGAGTGGCCCCCCCGCCTATGTCGGGCCCCGGCACTTGCGATACTTACCTCTCCCAGTTCCAGCGCTGCAGCATCTTCCATCCTCTGACTGTGACGTTCAGGTCAGAGGGCGCAATGACGTCACCAGTGTGCCCTCTGCCTGAGCAGTCGCAGCAGAGAGAGCAGGAAGACGCTGACGCTGAGGAGTCCAGAGCAGAGCAGCGTCAAGCAACGAGAAGGAAGTATTTCATTTTTTTTTTAAATATTTGGAGCAATATATGGGGCTAATTCTATATGGAGTATCTTATGGGGCCAATAATATAGGGAGCATCTTATGAAGCCAATTCTATAGGGAGCATTATATGGGGCCAATTTAATATGGAACATCTTATGGGGCCAATTTAATATGGAGCATCTTATGGGGCCAATTCAATATGGAGCAGTATATGGGGCCAATTACATATGGAGCAGTATATGGGGCCAATAATATATGAAGCATCTTATGGGACTAATTATTTATGGAGCATTTTATATGGCCAATTATATATGGAGCATTATATGGGGCCCATTATACATGGAGCATCTTATGGGGCCAATTATTTTTGGAGCATTATACGGGACACATTCTGTAAGGAGATCATATGGGGCCCATTCTGTATGGAGCAATATATGAGACTCAGTATACTGTATGGAGCATTATATGAGGCCCATTGTATATGGAGCAACAGATGGGGCCCATCATATACTGTATGGAGAATTATATGTGGCTCACTATACTGTATTGAGCATTATATGGGGTCAATTCCGTATGGAGCAATATATGCGGCTCATTCTGTATGGAGCACTATGTGGTGCCAATTATACTGTATGGAGCACTATATGGGGCCATTATACGGTATGGGGCAATATATGGGGCTCATTATTCTGTTTGGAGCAATATATGGGGCTCATTATTCTGTATAGAGGACTATACTGTCTGGTTTCTGAGCTAATGTAGAATGCACAATAGATATCCCTCATGTAATGTAAGAAGTAAGTGAAATCTTTGGCATTGTACTATACCTATATTTCTCTGCCATATCCGTGCATTATGAATTGTGGTATGTGTTAAAGGGGCCCACCGGGACTCTTTCGCCCAGGGCCCATGAAAACCTAGAGCCGGCCCTGAGTACCCCTATAGACAGACCCTGTAGTATAAGGCAGTACCCTATAGGCAGACCCTGTAATATTAAGCAGCACCCCCATAGGCAGACTCTGTAGTATAAGGCAGCACCCCCCATAGGCAGGCTATGTAGTATAAGGCAGCACCCCCCCATAGGCAGATCCTGTAGTATAAGGCAGCACCCCCATAGGCAGATCCTGTAGTATAACGCAGCACCCCCCATAGGCAGATCCTGCAGTGTTTAAGGCAGCAACCTCTCCATAGGCAGATCCTGTAGTGTATAATGCAACACCCCCCATAGGCAGTTGCTTTAGTGTATAAGGTGTATAAGGCAGCACCCCCCATAGGCAGATCCTGTAGTGTATAAGGCAGCCCCCCATACGCAGATCCTGTAGTGTATAAGGCAGCACCCCCCATAGGTAGATCCTGTAATATAAGGCAGCACCCCCCCATAGGCAGATCATGTAGTGTATAAGGCAGCACCCCCATAAGCAGATCCTGTAGTATAAGGCAGCACTCCCATAGGCAGAACCTGTAGTATAAGGCAGCACCCCCCATAGGCAGATCATGTAGTGTATAAGGCAGCACCCCCCATAGGCAGATCCTGTAGTGTATAAGGCAGAACCCCCCCATAGGCACATCCTGTAGTGTGTTATGGTCAGGTGGCCTTGGAGCAGCATGAAATGACCTGACTTTTGGATATGGGATGGACCCCACTCCTTAAAACCACCATAACTACTGTAAACCTAGGTACTAAAATAAATACACAAAACGCATTATTTTGGTTGTCAAAATGGCCACAGCTTTTATTCAAATCACAGGATAAAATAATCACAGTAGGAGTCAGGTGGAGTGCTAGTACATTGGGATTCACAAGTACTGCGATATCCCCAGCTGTCTGACATACAGCACCAGGACAGACAGCCATAAAGGGGCGGCACGCACTGGCTTGCCATTCAAGCAGAGCCAGTAAACTTTCAGGGCACCAATGACCCTATTATCCTCACTCCTGTGCTTAACCACTGTGCCCGCCCCTGATTGATGTTACCATTACAACGTCCTTGAGGCTGGCCACCAAAGCCGAGCCTGCTCACCACCATGAGGTTTTACATCCTCTATTTGTTAAAATGAGTCCACCTTAACTTGTCTGCAACTTCCACCTGACTCCTAAACCGCAAAGCCGTGACGGGTTATAAATTCCAAGTCTCATTTGACACCTTTTTTTTTTTTTTTTTATAATTAAATCATTTTTGCAAACTTAAAAATTAGGAGTCCCTGCAAAAGCATTAATGGGACTAAACTTGGCAACCCCCGACTCACAAAGAGTCATCCTACAGCGCTCAGGAGAGGAAAAACCCCCTGTGGAGGAAACCTCCAGGGAACCATGGCTGAAGGATTGCCCTTCCCTTGGGCTTAGAAGGTTGCCACAAATAACAACTCTTTATAGCCAATATACAATTGAACCTGGTACAAGATATACAATGACAAATTCAAAAATACAATAAAGCATTTATCATTATAAAAGCAATAATTAAAAAGTTTAAGGACAGAGATTATAAACAGGGCGGGAGGGCGGGTAATGTTTCCTCCTGTCCATCGTGTGAGAGAAAGAGGGAGAGCCAGAGTTGCCTCTTCTATATAAGCCCCACCCTCCTCACAGTAATACACCAGGCACAAACATCTAAACTCCTTCCTCTTAAAGCAACATCACTCTTGTTTAAAATCTACACTGCAATACAAACAAAGGCTGCAGGAGTTCTCAGTCCACCCATCCCCAAGTCATGTTCACCTCCGTCTAGTCTCCGGTGGTTTCTTGACTTTTGGATATGGGATGGACCCCACTCCTTCTTAAAACCACCATAACTACTGTAAACCTAGGTACTAAAATAAATACACAAAACGCATTATTTTGGTTGTCAAAATGGCCACAGCTTTTATTCAAATCACAGGATAAAATAATCACAGTAGGAGTCAGGTGGAGTGCTAGTACATTGGGATTCACAAGTACTGCGATATCCCCAGCTGTCTGACATACAGCACCAGGACAGACAGCCATAAAGGGGCGGCACGCACTGGCTTGCCATTCAAGCAGAGCCAGTAAACTTTCAGGGCACCAATGACCCTATTATCCTCACTCCTGTGCTTAACCACTGTGCCCGCCCCTGATTGATGTTACCATTACAACGTCCTTGAGGCTGGCCACCAAAGCCGAGCCTGCTCACCACCATGAGGTTTTACATCCTCTATTAGTTAAAATGAGTCCACCTTAACTTGTCTGCAACTTCCACCTGACTCCTAAACCGCCACCAGCGAGGCCATTTGATACCTTGAATGGACTCGACCCCCATCACCCATGCCTAATAAAGTCATCAACCAGATCTGCATGCTATGGAAAGACTGTGCATATAAGGAACAAAATTCCAGGACTGCAACAGATTAATTTTAACCATGCAACACTACCAAATTATGATTGATAATATGGTAACTACAGCAAAATACCAGCCGCTAAACACCCTGCAATGTGGATCCTATAATAGGGAATGCAGAAACTAAACCATAACAAAGGGGTAGCCACAGTCTGACTACCTGTATAATGACATCTGTGATGCCTCAAAAACTATTATACTGCATGTATTGTAGCCAGCTCTAATAACTCACTAATTCACAGATTTCAGTTCAAGAAACCACCATTACATACAGTAGCTGGGCTGTGCAGTAACCAATTCTTAAGCCCACTTACTATTATTACCCAAAAAGTGATGAGTGTATATAAAGAGAAAGATACTATAAACAAGGAGTAATTAAAAGCCATACACAATATAATATCGACATTATAACCGATCATTAAATAATTTAAATAATTTCTGCAATATTTGGACATGGTAAATGAAATAAGCCTATTGCAGAAAAGTCTACAAAGACATTATTAATAACCTTGCCACGCCATTGTTAACCCCTTACCGGCATCGGACGTACTATACTGTCCGATGCCGGCTCCCCTGCTTTGATGCAGGGCTCCGCGGTGAGCCCGCACCAAAGCCGGGACATGTCAGCTGTTTTGAACAGCTGACATGTGCCCGTAATAGGCACGGGCAGAATCGCGATCTGCCCGCACCTATTAACTAGTTAAATGCCGCTGTCAAACGCAGACAGCGGCATTTAACTACCGCTTCCGGCCGGGCGGCCGGAAATGACGTCATCGCCGACCCCCGTCACATGATCGGGGGTCGGCGATGCTTGTATATTGTAACCATAGAGGTCCTTGAGACCTCTATGGTTACTGATTGCCCGTCGCTGTGAGCGCCACCCTGTGGTCGGCGCTCACAGCACACGTGCAATTCTGCTACATAGCAGCGATCAGCAGATCGCTGCTATGTAGCAGAGCCGATCGGGTTGTGCCTGCTTCTAGCCTCTCATGGAGGCTATTGAAGCATGGCAAAAGTTAAAAAAAAAAGTTTAAAAAAATGTGAAAAAAATAAAAAAAACATAAAAGTTTAAATCACACCCCTTTCGCCCCAATCAAAATAAATCAATAAAAAAATATCAAATCTACGCATATTTGGTATCGCCGCGCTCAGAATCGCCCGATCTATCAAATAAAAAAAAGTATTAACCTGATCGCTAAACAGCGTAGCGGGAAAAAAACTCGAAACGCCAGAATTACGTTTTTTTGGTCGCCGCGACATTGCATTAAAATGCAATAACGGGCGATCAAAAGAACGTATCTGCACCAAAATGCTATCATTAAAAACGTCATCTCGGCACGCAAAAAATAAGCCCTCAACCGACCCCAGATGATGAAAAATGGAGACGCTACGAGTATCGGAAAATGGCGCAATTTTTTTTTTTTTTTTTTAGCAAAGTTTGGAATTTTTTTTCACCACTTAGATAAAAAATAACCTAGTCATGTTTGGTGTCTATGAACTCGTAATGACCTGGAGAATCATAATGGCAGGTCATTTTTAGCATTTAGTGAACCTAGCAAAAAAGCCAAACAAAAAACCAATGTGGGATTGCACTTTTTTTGCAATTTCACCGCACTTGGAATTTTTTTCCCGTTTTCTAGTACACGACATGCTAAAACCAATGATGTCGTTCAAAAGTACAACTCGTCCCGCAAAAAATAAGCCCTCACATGGCCAAATTGACGGAAAAATAAAAAAGTTATGGCTCTGGGAAGGAGGGGAGCGAAAAACGAACACGGAAAAACGAAAAATCCCCCGGTCATGAAGGGGTTAATTGCTTTACAGGCACTTGATAACATATACCATTAACCTTCTCCAACTGGGACAAAGGCATTGGGAATAGGCACATTGCCCTTCGTGTCAATGCACTTAATAATAATAATCTTTATTTTTATATAGCGCTAACATATTCCGCAGCGCTTTACATTTTGCACACATTATCATCACTGTCCCCAATGGGGCTCACAATCTAAATTCCTTATCAGTATGTCTTTGGAATGTGGGAGGAAACCGGAGTACCCGGAGGAAACCCACGCAAACACGGAGAGAACATACAAACACTTTGCAGATGTTGTCCTTGGTGGGGTTTGAACCCAGGACTCCAGCGCTGCAAGGCTGCTGTGCTAACCACTACGCCACCGTGCCGCCCACTTGATGTCTTCACCCCTAGCCGCTCCCACTGGCTCAAGGTCATCGGGATGCACTTTATTACTTTTCTCTTAGTCACTCCCACTGACTCCAGGGCATCCATATTAGGTACATTGCTCTTCAGTTTGATGCCCCAGATTACTGCATTGTCCAGACAACAACCTTGAAAGAAATAGGAGTTGGTCAATATAAACAGTCAAAATCTGTGCCTCAGCATTCTCAAGTCACAGGTACTATTCAGGACCTCGTCCAACACCCCAGGCATATGACCTGTCCAGGTGCTATTCAGGATGTCAGTCCAACACCCCAGGCATATAACCTGTCCAGGTGCTATTCAGGACATCAGTCCAACATCCCAGGCATATGACCTGTCCAGGTGCTATTCAGGACGTCAGTCCAATACCCCAGGCATATAACCTGTCCAGGTGCTATTCAGAACGTAGTCCAACACCCCAGGCATATGACCTGTCCAGGTGTTATTCAGGACCTCGTCCAACACCCCAAGCATATGACCTGTCCAGGTACTATTCAGGACATCGTCCAACACCCCAGGCATATAACCCAATTTGTATGCATGTAGAATATGATTGCCATGACCACAGGGACTTTACCCTAACAGGGTCTTGTAAGATATAAATGCTTCTGGAGACCAGGGGGCCATACCGTGATGGTCACTCCTCCACACCAGGGGGCCATACCAAAGATGGTTACATCTCTATTCCACGGGGTCATAATATGATGTACACCCCTCCATCCAGGGGCCACACCCGAGATGTTTACTCCTCCACACAAGGGGTGATACTATGATGAACACCCCCCCTAAACAGAGGGTCCATACCTGAGATGGATACCCCTACTGACCAAATTATAATTAGCTTCAAGGACCCACTAAAAAAGAAACAAATAAGTGCTTTTTTTTATTTTTTTTAAATACACACCTTTATTAATACAAACATACAATAACCCAACAAAGCATAAATAACCTTAGCTAGCTGGGAGGAGTCCTTAAAGCTCATAAGATCTGGAGATTACCAAGCATAAAGTGAACATAAAATGTACCAAAAATTACTCCCAGCCGTTACCCCACTAGCTCGGGAGCACCATAACCACAGGGTTCCAATGTTCACTTGAACTTCCTGAGGATCCGACAAACCTTTGCCGAAACTCCCCTCCACATTTCACCAGATCAGAACCATATTTAATACCAAAAGGAAGAATCCATATCCCAATGGATCGCTCAGACCAATTTGTAACGAACTTCAAGGAACCCCCCAACTGCTCGGCTCCAGCTAATCCTTTTAGCCTGTGCTATCCACCATCTTAGGTAATATAAAATTTAGCACTCAGTGGATATACACCATTCCTGCAAATATATGAAGGGGACAATATAAGAATTAAAAACAGCATACAGTAAAACATCAAAGCATAAAGAATATTAACATGCTGGGAGGAGTCCTTGAAGCTCATAAGATCTGGTGATTACCAAACAAAAAGTGAACATAAAATGTACCAACAATTACTCCCAGCCGTTACCCCACTAGCTCGGGAGCACCACAACCACAGGGTTCCAATGTTCACTTGAACTTCCTGAGGATTCAACAAACCCTTGCTGAAAATCCCCTCTACCATTCACCAGATCAAGAACCAAATTAAATTCCAAAAAGAGGAATCCATATCCCAATGGATCCCCCAGACCAATTTATAACCAACTTCAAGGACCCCTCCCCCCCCTAACTGCACAAGATGTGGGATAAGTGAAGATGAAAACACGATATAAGTTTACAACCAAGGCATATTACAGGTTGATCCTGGAAAATGTCCCATCATAAGGTCAGATACATTTGATGATGGGCAATGCTGTTATATGCTGTAACAATAAAGAAGCCGCCTGCTCCTCTACAGCAGTTACAGACAGGCTCTCTAACCACCAGCTGCACATACATCATAAGAAAATAAATATGTAGGTCTAGTATAAGCTGCCTGCAGCCATAAGTGTATGTGCAGAAAACTGCAAGGTCTGTGTCCCCAGTCAGTCACACTACCTACATACAATAGACGAGAGACAGGGCTGAAAACTGGGCCCATGATGTGTTCTCCAGAGCAAGGTGCAACATCACACTAGGAGTGCCCACTCACTGCCCGCCATGTGCTGAGCTATTAGTGCCCACTCACTGCCCGCCATGTGCTGCGTTATTAGTGCCCCACTCACCATACCGCCATGTGCTGAGGTATTAGTGCCCACTCACTGCCCGCCATGTGCTGAGTTATTAGTGCCCAACTCACCATACCGCCATGTGCTGAGTTATTAGTGCCCACTCACCACCCCACCATGTGCTGAATTACTCCCTGAATAATTATTGACACCTGATAAAATATATATAGTTAGGGTACCGTCACACTATACGATTTACCTACGATCACGACCAGCGATATGACCTGGCCGTGATCGTAGGTAAATCGTAGTGTGGTCGCTGGGAGCTGTCACACAGACAGCTCTCCAGCGACCAAGATGCCGAGGTCCCTGGGTAACCAGGGTAAACATCGGGTAACTAAGCGCAGGACCGCGCTTAGTTACCCGATGTTTACCCTGGTTACAAGCGTTAAACTAAAAAAAAACAAACAGCACATACTTACATTCTGGTGTCCGTCAGGTCCCCTGCAGTCTGCTTCCCGCACTCAGTGACTGCCGGCCGTAAAGTGAAAGTGAAAGCACAGCCGCTGTGCTCTGCTTTCACTTTACAGCCGGCAGTCACAGTGCTGGAAGCAGACTGCAAGGGACCTGACGGACACCAGAATGTAAGTATGTGCTGTTTGGTTTTTTTTAGTTTAACGCTTGTAACCAGGGTAAACATCGGGTAACTAAGCGCGGTCCTGCGCTTAGTTACCCGATGTTTACCCTGGTTACAAGCAAACGCATCGCTGGATCGCATCGCTAGATCGCTAGATCGGTGTCACACATACCGATCTAGCGATGACAGCGGGAGATCCAGCGATGAAAGAAAGTTCTAAACGATCTGCTACGACGTACGATTCTCAGCAGGATCCCTGATCGCTGCTGCGTGTCAGACACAGCGATATCGTAACGATATCGCTGGAACGTCACGAATCGTACCGTCGTAGCGATCGAAATGTTATAGTGTGACGGTACCCTTAGGCTCCAGGTAATCCACTCAGGCTTGTGATAAGCTGCCTGCAGCCATAAGTATATACAGAAAAAGGGGTGGATATATCAAGGAGGACAGCATGCAACATAATAGGACTAAAGGCTGCCATATCTCCAGAAATAAAGCACGGATTTGTAAGTCATGTACAGATTATATGTGCAGCAAGGAAAATAACCTGGAGACCCGGGATCTAACATGTACTCAAAGTCTGTATACATGATAAGCATGCTGCGCAGAGATGGAGCCTTTTCTCATATATCACATATAGATAGTGAGAGTAAGGGTACCGTCACACACTGCGATTTCGATCGCTACGGCGGTACGATTCGTGACGTTCCAGCGATATCGTTACGATATCGCTGTGTCTGACACGCAGCAGCGATCAGGGATCCTGCTGAGAATCGTACGTCGTAGCAGATCGTTTGGAACTTTGTTTCATCGCTGGATCTCCCGCTGTCATCGCTAGATCGGTGTGTGTGACACCGATCTAGCAATCTAGCGATGCGATCCAGCGATGCGTTCGCTTGTAACCAGGGTAAACATCGGGTTACTAAGCGCAGGGCCGCGCTTAGTAACCCGATGTTTACCCTGGTTACAAGCGTAAAACTAAAAAAAAACAAACAGCACATACTTACATTCTGGTGTCCGTCAGGTCCCTTGCCGTCTGCTTCCCGCACTGTGACTGCCGGCCGTAAAGTGAAAGCAGAGCACAGCGACTGTGCTTTCACTTTCACTTTACGGCCGGCAGTCAGTGAGTGCGGGAAGCAGACGGCAAGGGACCTGACGGACACCAGAATGTAAGTATGTGCTGTTTGTTTTTTTTTAGTTTTACGCTTGTAACCAGGGTAAACAACGGGTTACTAAGCGCGGTCCTGCGCTTAGTAACCCAATGTTTACCCTGGTTACCCAGGGACCTAGGCATCGTTGGTCGCTGGAGAGCTGTCTGTGTGACAGCTCCCCAGCGACCACACTGCGATTTACCTACGATCCCGGCCAGGTCGTATCGCTGGTCGTGATCGTAGGTAAATCGTATAGTGTGACGGTACCCTAACCTGGTTATCACCCAGCATCATCAGACTGTACCACAGCAGAGATGAGGTCACATACAGGTCACCAGACTCCATAAATGGGAAGGGGGGAATCAGCAGACAGCAGCATGCAATGCACAGACATGAAGCCTCTTACCCTCATATATATAAGGTATATATATACCATCCCTTTACTGCTCCCTCTCACCAGTGACTAGTCCCTGTAACTGCCCAGCTCCACGCTACCAAAAGCAGACACTGTATGTGCCAATGCTCTGACCCATTACACAGATACACAAAACTCATGAAGACTCTGTATAATACAGCAGAAATAAGACACAACAGCCATGTCTGTAAGCAGGTCACACAGGAGCTGTCTCTGCAGTGTGTGAGGCAACTTGTAACAGACCCATGAAGGAATATGGCAGCTACATGAATCTCTGAGGTAATATTGCTCCCAAATAAGATGTAAGAGCTGAGACTACACTAATACATGATGAATGTGGAGTAGTATATCAGCCATGTCTGCAGGGAGGTACACATGAGGGAACATGGCAGCTACATGAATTTCTGAGGTAAAATTGATCCCATATATGATGTAGGAGCTGATACTACACTAATATATGATGTGTGAAGTGAATGTGCTCCTATCAGCTATAATGTGAAGTGATAACCCCAGTATTATACTCCCTGAAACTGCAGACATGTTTCCTCCAATGTTTCCTCCTGTCCATCGTGTGAGAGAAAGAGGGAGAGCCAGAGTTGCCTCTTCTATATAAGCCCCACCCTCCTCACAGTAATACACCAGGCACAAACATCTAAACTCCTTCCTCTTAACCCCTTAGTGACAGAGCCAATTTGGTACTTAATGACCAGGCCAATTTTTGCAATTCTGACCACTGTCACTTTATGAGGTTATAACTCTGGAACGCTTCAACGGATCCCGCTGATTCTGAGATTGTTTTTTCGTGACATATTGTACTTCATGTTAATGGTAACATTTCTTCGATATTACTTGCGATTATTTATGAAAAAAACGGAAATATGGCGAAAATTTTTAAAATTTTGCAATTTTCAAACTTTGTATTTTTATGCCCTTAAATCAGAGAGATATGTCATAAAAAATAGTTAATAAATAACATTTCCCACATGTCTACTTTACATCAGCACAATTTTGGAAGCAAAATTTTTTTTTGTTAGGGAGTTATAAGGGTTAAAAGTTGACCAGCAATTTCTCATTTTTACAACACCATTTTTTTTTAGGGACCACATCACATTTGAAGTCATTTTGAGGGGTCTATATGATAGAAAATAATGAAGTGTGACACCATTCTAAAAACTACACCCCTCAAGGTTCTCAAAACCACATTCAAGAAGTTTATTAACCCTTTACGTGCTTCACAGGAACTGAAACAATGTGGAAGGAAAAAATGAACATTTAACTTTTTTTTGCAAACATCTTAATTCAGAACCATTTTTTTTATTTTCACAAGTGTAAAAACAGAAATGTAACCATAAATTTTGTTATGCAATTTCTCCTGAATACGCCAATACCCCATATGTGGGGGTAAACCACTGTTAGGGCGCACCGCAGAACTTAGAAGTGAAGGAGCGCCGTTTGACTTTTTCAATGCAGAATTGGCTGGAATTGAGATCGGACACCATGTCACATTTAGAGAGCCCCTGATGTACCTAAACAGTGGAAACTCCCCACAAGTGACACCATTTTGGAAACTAGACCCCTTAAGGAACTTATCTAGATGTGTGGTGAGCACTTTGAACCCCCAAGTGCTTCACAGAAGTTTATAACGTAGAGCCGTGAAAATAAAAAATCGCTTTTGTTTACACAAAAATGATCTTTTTGCCCACAAATTCTTATTTTCACAAGGGTAACAGGAGAAATTAGACCACAAAAGTTGTTGTGCAATTTCTCCTGAGTACGCTGATACCCAATATGTGGGGGTAAACAACTGTTAGGGCGCACCGCAGAGCTTGGAAGAGAAGGAGTGCCGTTTTACTTTTTCAATGTAGAATTGGCTGGAATTGAGATTGGACGCCATGTCGCGTTTGGAGAGCCCCTGATGTGCCTAAACAGTGGAAACCCCCCACAAGTGACACCATTTTGGAAACTAGACCCCTTAAGGAACTTATATAGATGTGTGGCGAGCACTTTGAACCCCCATGTGCTTCACAGAAGTTTATAACGTAGAGCCGTGAAAAAAAAAAATTGCATTTTTTCTACAAAAATGATCTTTTTGCCCACAAATTTTTATTTTCACAAGGGTAACAGGAGAAATTAGACCACAAAAGTTGTTGTGCAATTTCTACTGAGTACGTCGATACCCAATATGTGGGGGTAAACCACTGTTTGGGCGCACCGCAGAGCTTGGAAGAGAAAGAGTGCCGATTTACTTTTTCAATGTAGAATTGGCTGGAATTGAGATCGGACGCCATGTCGCGTTTGGAGAGCCCCTGATGTGCCTAAACAGTAGAAATCCCCCACAAGTGACCCCATTTTGGAAACTAGACCCCCCATGGAACTTATCTAGATGTGTGGTGAGAACCTTGAATGCCCAAGTGCTTCACAGAAGTTTATAATGCAGAGCCGTGAAAATAAAAAATATTTTTCTTTTTCCACAAAAAAGATTTTTTAGCCACCAAATTTTTATTTTCACAAGGGTAACAAGAGAAACTGGACCCCAAAAGTTGTTGTCCAATTTGTCCTGAGTATGCTGGTACCCCATATGTGGGGGTAAACCACTGTTTGGGCGCACGGCAGAGCTCGGAAGGAAGGAGCGCCATTTTGGAATGCAGACTTTGATAGAATGGTCTGCGGGTATTATGTTGCGTTTGCAGAGCCCCTGATGTACCTAACCAGTAGAAATCCTCCACAAGTGACCCCATTTTGGAAACTAGACCCCCCAAGGAACTTATCTAGATGTGTGGTGAGGACTCTGAATGCCCAAGTGCTTCACAGAAGTTTAGAATGCAGAGTCGTGAAAATAAAAAATATTTTTTTTTCCACAAAAAAGATATTGTAGCCCCCAAGTTTTTATTTTCACAAGGGTAACAGGAGAAATTGGACTGCAATAGTTGTTGTCCAATTTATCCCGAGTACGCTGATGCGCCATATGTGGCGGTAAACCACTGTTTGGGCGCACGGCAGAGCTCGGAAGGGAAGGAGCGCCTTTTTGGAATGCAGACTTTGATAGAATGGTCTGTGGGCATTATGTTGCGATTGCAGAGCCCCTGATGTACCTAAACTGTAGTAACCCCCCACAAGTGACCCCATTTTGGAAACTAGACCCCCCAAGGAACTTATCTAGATGTGTGGTGAGAACTTTGAATGCCCAAGTGCTTCACAGAAGTTTAGAATGCAGAGTCGTGAAAATAAAAAATATTTTTTTTTTCACAAAAAAGATTTTGTAGCCCCCAAGTTTTTATTTTCACAAGGGTAACAAGAGAAATTGGACCCCAGAAGTTGTTGTCCAATTTATCCCGAGTACGCTGATGCCCCATATGTGGGGGTAACCCACTGTTTGGGCGCACGGCAGAGCTCAGAAGGGAGGGAGCACCATTTGACTTTTTGAGCGCAAAATTGGCTGTCGTGTTTGGAGACCCCCTGATGTACCTAAACAGTGGAAACCCCCCAATTCTAGCTCCAACCCTAACCCCAACACACCCCTAACCCTAATCCCAACCTCATCCATAATCCTAATCACTAACCCTAACCATAATCACAACTAGAGTTGAGCGACCTTGACCTTTTTAGAGTCGAGCCGGGTTTCGCGAAACCCGACTATCTCAAAAGTCGGGTCGAGTGAAATCGGCCGATTATGGCGAAAAGTCGGGATCGAACGAAACACGAAACCCAATGCAAGTCAATGGGGCAGCATAGTCGGCAGTGAGTGGGGGCCAGGAAAACACCTAGAGTGCCCATTTTAATGTCAAAACCATCCATTCTTTTTAATGAAGCTTGTCAAGCGTAATTTACCTTATAATAATTGGAAGGCTTTTGAAATTGGGGGTCATTTGGCTAAAGTTGTGTGGGGTAGGGCTGGTTCAAGTAATTAGTGGGCCCAGGAAATCTGGACCACGTCACGGCAGTGGAGCAGGGAGAGGTAAGTATTTCAACTTTGCAAGTGCTGTGATCCTAAGCAAGCAGGGGGGGCCCACTTGTTGGCATTGGCACTGGCACAGGGCCCCTCAAAGTACAGCGGTGTGTTTGCACGGCGGGGGCGCCTCCCACCGGCAGCAACACTTTTGCGTACTATGAGAGGCCCTGTGCCAGTGACGTCGCCAACTAGTATTCCTCCCCCCACCTGATGAAGGAACCTGCACTTTCATCTGCACCTTCCTCTTTGTCCCCGTGTAAGGTGGTATGGTATGCGGGAAGAGTAACCTGACTTTCAGCAGGGTCACAATGTTGTTGTGTAGCATGCACGGGGAATGTTGCGTTATGGGTCAATGTACCAGCAGACTCATCTATCACTGGCTGGGCAATGGGCACGATGAAGTGGAAACACAGATATAGGCCCAAAGAATAAAGTGGGCTAAATGCAGTTCAAAATTGGTAACACAGGAATAACCAGGGGGCATTGCAGTGGAGGACAACTGGAATGAGAGGCTGACACAGAGAGTAGGGCCAAATCAGTAAGTAGTCGAAATGCAGTTCAAAATTGGCAACCGTAGTAAACAGGCGGCACAGCTTTGTTCAGTGGAGGAGAACAGCAAGGAGTGGCAGACACCGATAGTAGGCCCCAACCCAACTAGTAGGCCAAATGCAGTCTAACATTAACAACTACTTAACGAGAGCCTGAAAATGGAATTTCAGGACAGGAAACCAGGAGAACAGCAAGGAGTGGCAGACACCGATAGTAGGCCCCAAACCAACTAGTACGCCAAATGCAGTTGTTCCATTTAACCACAATTTAATGAGAGCCTGAAGATAGAAGCTCAGGAAAGGCAACCTGGGGAACACCTTGGAGTGTAACACACCATCTCTCTCCACCCCATACCCATTTTGTAGGCCTAATGCAGTGTACTTTTCTACAACTACTAAACGAGAGTCGGAAGACCGAAGCAATGGCAAGGAAACCTGGGGAACACCTTGGAGTGTAACACACCATCTCTCTCCACCCCATACCCAATTTGTAGGCCTAATGCAGTGTAGTTTCCAAGAACTACTAAACGAGAGCCGGAAGATGGAAGCTCAGGAAAGGCAACCTGGGGAACACCTTGGAGTGTAACACACCCTCTCTCTACACCCCATACCCAATTTGAAGGCCTAATGCAGTGTAGTTTCCAAGAACTACTAAACGAGAGCCGGAAGATCGAAGCTCAGGAAAGGCAACCTGGGGAACACCTTGGAGTGTAACACACCCTCTCTCTACACCCCATACCCAATTTGAAGGCCTAATGCAGTGTAGTTTCCAACAACTACTAAACGAGAGCATGAAGATCGAAGCTCAGGAAAGGCAACCTGGGGAACACCTTGGAGTGTAACACACCCTCTCTCTACACCCCATACCCAATTTGAAGGCCTAATGCAGTGTAGTTTCCAAGAACTACTAAACGAGAGCCGGAAGATCGAAGCTCAGGAAAGGCAACCTGGGGAACACCTTGGAGTGTAACACACCCTCTCTCTACACCCCATACCCAATTTGAAGGCCTAATGCAGCGTAGTTTCCAACAACTACTAAACGAGAGCCGGAAGATCGAAGCTCAGGAAAGGCAACCTAGGGAACACCTTGGAGTGTAACACACCCTCTCTCTACACCCCATACCCAATTTGAAGGCCTAATGCAGCGTAGTTTCCAACAACTACTAAACGAGAGCCGGAAGATCGAAGCTCAGGAAAGGCAACCTGGGGAACACCTTGGAGTGTAACACACCCTCTCTCTACACCCCATACCCAATTTGAAGGCCTAATGCAGTGTAGTTTCCAAGAACTACTAAACGAGAGCCGGAAGATCGAAGCTCAGGAAAGACAACCTGGGGAACACCTTGAAGTGTAACACAACGTCTCTCTACACCACGGAAGGGCTGATTCTTAGGAAGGAAGGCTGTTGGAAATAAGCATTGCGCGTCCGAGGGTGATTATATTCTTATTAGGTATATACTCACCCTCGGACGCGCCCTGCTTCTTTATTTGGAATGAATGTTTATTTGCAATGTGGTGTTGACTTTCTCTATTATTTTGGTAATTAATGATTTTATTATTTTCATTGTTTTGCATCTTCTCGGCAATAATATAAAGAAGACGCGACAGGACAACACTCGGTGGATGCCATATCTGTGTTTTCAATTTAAAAAACCTTTCAGTTAAATACTTGCAGGATAAAGTAATTGTAGCTGGTGGCCATTTTTAGTACTGTACCAGATTTTAGTTGTGTGTTTGTTTTTAATGTTAAAATGTCTGCATTTGATATCTCACCAGTATTTTCTTTTTTATAAGCAAAATACTTTTTTTTTTATTTTATGATGTTGGTTCAAGGGGTACACGGGCAGCAGTAGACAGGTCAGTGGAGGCCTAGTGGAAGGAGGGACCGCAGACAGGCTTCGAAGCCCTAACATAATAAATTGGGCTGCCTGTAGGCAGTTTAAAATTGGTTCCAGGGGAACACGGGCAGCAGTAGACAGGTCAGTGGAGGCCTAGTGGAAGGAGGGACCGCAGACAGGCTTCGAAGCCCTAACATAATAAATTGGGCTGCCTGTAGGCAATTTAAAATTGGTTCCAGGGGAACACGGGCAGCAGTAGACAGGTAAGTGGAGGCCTAGTGGAAGGAGGGACCGCAGACAGGCTTCGAAGGCCTAACATAATAAAATGGGCTGGCTGTAGGCAATTTAAAATTGGTTCCAGGGGAACACGGGCAGCAGTAGACAGGTCAGTGGAGGCCTAGTGGAAGGAGGGACCGCAGACAGGCTTCGAAGGCCTAACATAATAAAATGGGCTGGCTGTAGGCAATTTAAAATTGGTTCCAGGGGAACACGGGCAGCAGTAGACAGGTCAGTGGAGGCCTAGTGGAAGGAGGGACTGCAGACAGGCTTCGAAGGCCTAACATAATAAATTGGGCTGCCTGTAGGCAATTTAAAATTGGTTCCAGGGGAACACGGGCAGCAGTAGACAGGTAAGTGGAGGCCTAGTGGAAGGAGGGACCGCAGACAGGCTTCGAAGGCCTAACGTAATAAAATGGGCTGGCTGTAGGCAATTTACAATTGGTTCCATGGGAACACGGGCAGCAGTAGACAGGTCAGTGGAGGCCTAGTGGAAGGAGTGACGGCAGACAGGCATCAAAGGCCTAACATCATAACATTGGGCTGTTGGCAATTTATAATTGGTTCCAGGGGTACACGGGCAACAGTGGTCTGGTCAGTGGAAGTCTAGTGGAAGGAGTGACGGCAGACAGGCATCAAAGGCCTAACATAATAACATTTGGCTGTTGGCAATTTAAAATTGGTTCCAGGGGTACACGGGCAACAGTGGTCTGGTCAGTGGAAGTCTAGTGGAAGGAGTGACGGCAGACAGGCTAAGAAGGCCTAACATAACAAAATTGGGCTGGCTGTAGGCAAGTTTAAATTGGTTCCAGGGGAACACGGCCAGCAGTGGCCTGGTCAGTGTAGTAGTTGTAGAAAGAACGGACCGCAGACAGGCTTCGAAGGCCTAACATAACAAAAATGTCAAAACAATGGTATTGTCAGTGCCAGGCATTGAAGGATGTCAGCGCATAGACTAAACATTGGTGAAGCTGTGAGAGATAATTTTGCTAGTGGTAGAGCACTGTTTGAGCTGGGGGGGGAACTGTCTTGTGGCCGGCGGTACAGGCCCAGGGCCCCTCATATTACAATGGTGTGTCTGACGTTGGGTGCGCACCACCACCGCCAGAGACACTTTATTGTACTATGAGGGACCCAGTGGCAGTGCCGTCGACCAAAAGCGGGCACACCCACCTCTTCAGACAAACAGCACTCTCACGGGTGCTGGCGCAAAGTGGCGATACCACGGCCCCGTGTGGGGAGTTTGGCCATTTTGTTAGGAGTAAACATGTCGTATGCTGGACAATCAGGTGCAGAAAATTACGAGATTGGAAAAGTCATTCAGAAGAGTCCACAGGCAAGACCTTTTCATAGGAAAGTTAGGTGTCAGCCGGGCAAGGTGGGGCAAAAGATTTCGAAATCCAGTTGTGGTTCATTTTAATGAAGGTTAGATCATCTACATTTTGGGTAGCCAGACGAGTCCTTTTTTCTGTTAGTATTGAACCTGCAGCACTGAATACTCTTTCTGATAGGACACTAGCTGCCGGGCAAGCAAGCTCCTGCAATGCATATTCTGCCAATTCTGGCCAGGTGTCTAATTTGGATGCCCAGTAATCAAATGGGAATGACGGTTGAGGGAGAACGTCGATAAGGGATGAAAAATAGTTTGTAACCATACTGGACAAATGTTGTCTCCTGTCACTTTGAATTGATGCTGCAGTACCTGTCCTGTCTGCGGTCATAGCAAAATCACTCCACAACCTGGTCAGAAAACCCCTCTGGCCAACGCCACTTCTGATTTCTGCCCCTCTAACACCTCTGGTCTGCTGGTCCCTGGAGCTCGTGTGAGAACGATCACGGGCGCTGTGTGCAGGGAATGCCAGAAGCAAACGGTCAACAAGAGTTGATTGTTTTGTTGCTAATATTAGTTCCAAGTTCTCATGTGGCATAATATTTTGCAATTTGCCTTTATAGCGAGGATCAAGGAGGCAGGCCAACCAGTAATCGTCATCGTTCATCATTTTTGTAATGCGTGTGTCCCTTTTGAGGATACGCAAGGCATAATCCGCCATGTGGGCCAAAGGTCCAGTTGTCAAATCTGCGGTTGTGCTTGGTTGAGGGGCAGTTGCAGGCAAATCTACGTCACTTGTGTCCCTCAAAAAACCAGAACCCGCCCTTGCCACGCCACCAATTTCCAATGACCCCGGGAAAGCTTCCTCATTAAAAATATACTCATCCCCATCATCCTCCTCATCCTCCACCTCCTCTTCGCCCGCTACCTCGTCCTGTACACTGCCCTGACCAGACAATGGCTGACTGTCATCAAGGCTTTCCTCTTCCTCTGGTGCAGACGCCTGATCCTTTATGTGCGTCAAACTTTGCATCAGCAGACACATTAGGGGGATGCTCATGCTTATTATGGCGTTGTCTGCACTAACCAGCCGTGTGCATTCCTCAAAACACTGAAGGACTTGACACATGTCTTGAATCTTCGACCACTGCACACCTGACAACTCCATGTCTGCCATCCTACTGCCTGCCCGTGTATGTGTATCCTCCCACAAAAACATAACAGCCCGCCTCTGTTCGCACAGTCTCTGAAGCATGTGCAGTGTTGAGTTCCACCTTGTAACAACGTCTATGATTAGGCGATGCTGGGGAAGGTTCAAAGAACGCTGATAGGTCTGCATACGGCTGGAGTGTACAGGCGAACGGCGGATATGTGCGCAAAGTCCACGCACTTTGAGGAGCAGGTCGGATAACCCCGGATAACTTTTCAGGAAGCACTGCACCACCAGGTTTAAGGTGTGAGCCAGGCAAGGAATGTGTTTCAGTTGGGAAGGGGAGATGGCAGCCATGAAATTCCTTCCGTTATCACTCACTACCTTGCCTGCCTCAAGATCTACAGTGCCCAGCCACGACTGCGTTTCTTGCTGCAAGAACTCGGACAGAACTTCCGCGGTGTGTCTGTTGTCGCCCAAACACTTCATAGCCAATACAGCCTGCTGACGTTTGCCAGTAGCTGCCCCATAATGGGAGACCTGGTGTGCAACAGTGGCAGCTGCGGATGGAGTGGTTGTGCGACTGCGGTCTGTGGACGAGCTCTCGCTTCTGCAGGAGGACGACGAGGAGGAGGAGGAGGAGGGGGTGCGAACGGCTACAGCCAACTGTTTCCTAGACCGTGGG
The DNA here is from genome assembly GCF_032444005.1 of Ranitomeya imitator. Taxonomy (NCBI): domain Eukaryota; kingdom Metazoa; phylum Chordata; class Amphibia; order Anura; family Dendrobatidae; genus Ranitomeya; species Ranitomeya imitator. The sequence goes on along the minus strand of NC_091286.1, from coordinate 375,873,130 downwards.
CTAGGCAGAACTGTCCCAAATTTGCTGTCCCCTGTGGACCTTGAATCCACCACATTTACCCAGTGTGCCGTGATGGACACGTAACGTCCCTGGCCATGCCTACTGGTCCATGCATCTGTTGTCAGGTGCACCTTTGTGCTCACAGATTGCCTGAGTGCATGGAAGATGCGCTCTTTAACATGCTGGTGGAGGGCTGGGATGGCTTTTCTGGAAAAAAAGTGTCGACTGGGTAGCTCGTAGCGTGGTACAGCGTAGTCCATCAGGTCTTTGAAAGCTTCGCTTTCAACTAACCGGTAGGGCATCATCTCTAACTAGATTAGTCTAGCTATGTGGGAGTTCAAACCCTGTGTACGCGGATGCGAGGCTAAGTACTTCCTTTTTCTAATCATAGTCTCATGTAGGGTGAGCTGGACTGGAGAGCTGGAGATCGTGGAACTAGCGGGGGTGCCGGTGGACATGGCAGACTGAGAGACGGTGGGAGATGGTATTGTTGCCGCCGGTGCCCTAGATGCAGTGTTTCCTACTACGAAACTGGAGATTCCCTGACCCTGACTGCTTTGGCCTGGCAAAGAAACCTGCACAGATACTGCAGGTGGTGCAGAAAATGGTGGCCCTACACTGCCGGAAGGGATGTTGCGTTGATGAGTAGCTTCATTGGCCGAGGGTGCTACAACCTTAAGGGACGTTTGGTAGTTAGTCCAAGCTTGCAAATGCATGGTGGTTAAATGTCTATGCATGCAACTTGTATTGAGACTTTTCAGATTCTGCCCTCTGCTTAAGGTAGTTGAACATTTTTGACAGATTACTTTGTGCTGATCAATTGGATGTTGTTTAAAAAAATGCCAGACTGCACTCTTTCTAGCATCGGATACCTTTTCAGGCATTGCAGACTGAGCTTTAACCGGATGGCCACGCTGTCCTCCAACAGGTTTTGACTTTGCCACGCGTTTTGGCCAAGATACGGGCCCGGCAGATGGAACCTGTTGCGATGTTGATGCCTGCTGCGGCCCCTCCTCCTCCGCTTCAGAACTGCTGCCGCCTGCACCCTGTTCCCCCAATGGCTGCCAATCGGGGTCAAGAACTGGGTCATCTATTACCTCTTCTTGTAGCTCGTGTGCAACTTCGTCTGTGTCACCGTGTCGGTCGGTGGTATAGCGTTCGTGATGGGGCAACATAGTCTCATCAGGGTCTGATTCTTGATCAGCACCCTGCGAGGGCAATGTTGTGGTCTGAGTCAAAGGACCAGCATAGTAGTCTGGCTGTGGCTGTGCATCAGTGCACTCCATGTCAGATTCAACTTGTAATGGGCATGGACTGTTAACTGCTTCACTTTCTAAGCCAGGGACGGTATGTGTAAAGAGCTCCATGGAGTAACCCGTTGTGTCGCCTGCTGCATTCTTCTCTGTTGTTGTTTTTGCTGAAGAGGACAAGGAAGCGACTTGTCCCTGACCGTGAACATCCACTAACGACGCGCTGCTTTTACTTTTACCAGTTTCACGAGAGGAGGCAAAAGAGCTAGAGGCTGAGTCAGCAAGATAAGCCAAAACTTGCTCTTGATGCTCCGGCTTTAAAAGCGGTTTTCCTACTCCCAGAAAAGGGAGGGTTCGAGGCCTTGTGTAGCCAGACGACGAACCTGGCTCCACAGCCCCAGACTTAGGTGCAATATTTTTTTTCCCACGACCACCTGATGCTCCACCACTACGACTACCCTCATTACCAGCTGACAATGAACGCCCCCGGCCACGACCTCTTCCACCAGACTTCCTCATTGTTTTAAAAACGTTACCAAACGAACGGTATTTGTTGCTGTCACACAACTTACACGGTGAGCTATAACTTCAGTATGATTTAGCTACCCCTTTACAGGTGGGTGAGACCACAACGAAAATCAGCCACAATGTTACACACTCTGTTGTTGTTGGCAACAAATGAGATGGCACACACGCAAGACTGTCACTGAAGCGCAAATGTAAATATTTATCTCCCACTGATTTGTGTTTGTTTTTTTTAAAAGGGAGACTTCAGAAAAAAAAAAATTAAAAAAAAATTATTTTTTACAGAAGAATTTATAAAACAAATAAAATGAAATGATTGTTTCAGGGAGAATTTAGGAAAAAAAAAAAAAAAGGCTTTGTAGGGCCCACTGAGTGAGAGAGGACGCACACAGGAGTCAGGGGTGGCACACAAGCCCAGAGGCCAATATTAATCTCCCACCGATTGATTTAGTTATTTTTTTTGGTAGATTTTGGAACCCAAATCAAGCAAAAAAATTAATAGGCTTTCTATGGCCCACAATTGGGGAGAGAGAGAGAGATGGCACACCCAGGAGTCAAGACTGGCACACAAGCAGAAGGGGCAATATGAATCTCCCACAGATTTTTTTTTTTTTTCAGGGAGACTTGAGAGAAAAAAAAATACAAAAAAAATGATTTTTTTCAGGAATAATTTAGAAACCAAAGAAAATAAAATGATTGTTTCAGGGAGAATTTAGAAAACAAATAAAACAAAAAATAGGCTTTCTAGGGCCCACTGAGTGACAGATGACGCACACAGGAGTCAGGAGTGGCAGACAAGCCCAGAGGCCAATATTAATCTCCCACTGATTGATTTAGTGATTATTTTTGGTAGATTTTGGAACCCAAATCAAGCAAAAAAATTAATAGGCTTTCTATGGCCCACAATTGGGGAGAGAGAGAGAGATGGCACACCCAGGAGTCAAGACTGGCACACAAGCAGAAGGGGCAATATGAATCTCCCACAGATTTTTTTTTTTTTTCAGGGAGAATTTAGAGAAAAAAAAATACAAAAAAAATGATTTTTTTCAGGAATAATTTAGAAACCAAAGAAAATAAAATGATTTTTTCAGGGAGAATTTAGAAAACAAATAAAACAAAAAATAGGCTTTCTAGGGCCCACTGAGTGACAGATGACGCTCACAGGAGTCAGGAGTGGCACACAAGCCCAGAGGCCAATATTAATCTCCCACTGATTGATTTAGTGATTTTTTTTGGTAGATTTTGGAACCCAAATCAAGCAAAAAAATAAATAGGCTTTCTATGGCCCACTATTTGTGAGAGAGATGGCACGCTCAGGACTGGCACACAAGCCCAGAGGCCAATATTAATCTCCCATTTTTTTTTTTTCCAGGGAAAATTTATAAACCCAATAAAAAAAATAATAATAAATAGGCTTTCTATGGCCCACTATCTGAGAGAGAGAGATGGCACGCTTAGGACTGGCACACAAGCCCAAAGGCCAATATTAATCTCCCACTGATTGATTGATTGATTGATTTTTTCAGGTAGAATTATGAACCCAAATCAACCAAAAAAATAAATAGGCTTTCTATGGCCCACTATTTGTGAGAGAGATGGCACGCTCAGGACTGGCACACAAGCCCAGAGGCCAATATTAATCTCCCACTTTTTTTTTTTTTCCAGGGAAAATTTATAAACCCAATAAAATAATAAAAAAATAGGCTTTCTATGGCCCACTATCTGAGAGAGAGAGAGATGGCACGCTTAGGACTGGCACACAAGCCCAAAGGCCAATATTAATCTCCCACTGATTGATTTATTGATTTTTTCAGGTAGAATTTAGAACCCAAATCAAGCAAAAAAATTAATAGGCTTTCTATGGCCCACTGAGTGAGAGATGGCACACACAGGAGTAAGGAGTGGCACACAAGCCCTGAGGCCAATATTTTTCTCCCACTGATTGATGTTGTGATTTTTTCTGGTAGATTTTGGAACCCAAATCAAGCAAAAAAATAAATAGGCTTTCTATGGCCCACTGAGTGAGAGATGACACAGACAGAGATGGCACTCTAGCAGAAATGTCAATCTTAATCTCCCACAAAAAAAAAAAAAAAAAAAAAAAAAGGAACTGTCCTTCAATTACTATCTCCCTGCAGTAATCTCAGCCAGGTATGGCAGGCAGCAATAAGGAGTGGACTGATGCACAAATTAAATAAAAAGTGTGGACAAACAAACAAGATAGCTGTGCAGAAAGGAAGGAACAAGAGGATTTGTGCTTTGAAAAAAGCAGTTGGTTTGCACAGCGGCGTACACACAGCAATGCAGCTATCAGGGAGCCTTCTAGGGCAGCCCAATGAGCTACAGCGCTGAGGAAAAAAAAAAAAAAAGGAGCTTCCACTGTCCCTGCACACCGAAGGTGGTGTTGGGCAGTGGAAATCGCTACAGCACAAGCGGTTTTGTGGTTAATGGACCCTGCCTAACGCTATCCCTGCTTCTGACGAAGCGGCAGCAACCTCTCCCTAAGCTCAGATCAGCAGCAGTAACATGGCGGTCGGCGGGAACTCCCCTTTATAGCCCCTGTGACGCCGCAGACAGCAAGCCAATCACTGCAATGCCCTTCTCTAAGATGGTGGGGACCAGGACCTATGTCATCACGCTGCCCACACTCTGCGTTTACCTTCATTGGCTGAGAAATGGCGCTTTTCGCGTCATTGAAACGCGACTTTGGCGCGAAAGTGGCGTACCGCATGGCCGACCACGCACAGGGGTCGGATCGGGTTTCATGAAACTCGACTTCGCCAAAAGTCGGCGACTTTTGAAAATGTTCGACCCGTTTCGCTCAACCCTAATCACAACCCTTACCCCAAAACAACCCTGTCAACCCTAACCATAACCCTAATCACAACCCTAAATCCAACACACCCCTAATCCTAATCTCAACCCTAACCTCAAACCTAACCCTAATCCCAATACACCCCTAATCACAACCCTAACCTTAACCCTAATCCCAAACCTAACCCTAATCCCAAGCGTAACCCTAATGCCAACCCTAACCCTAATACGAACCCTAATCCAAACCCTAACCCTAATCCCAGCTCTAACCCTAACTTTAGCCCCAACCCTAGCCCTAACTTTAGCCCCAACCCTAACCCTAGCCCTAGGGCTACTTTCACACTTGCGTCGTTTGGCATTCCGTCGCAATCCGTCGTTTTGGACAAGAAACGGATCCTGCAAATGTGCCCGCAGGATGCGTTTTTTGCCCATAGACTTGTATTGCCGACGGATCGTGACGGATGGCCACACGTTGCGTCCGTCGTGCACTGGATCAGTTGTGTTTTGGCGGAGCGTCGGCACAAAAAAACGTTCAATGAAACTTTTTTTGTACGTCGCATCCGCCATTTCTGACCGCGCATGCGTGGCCGTAACTCCGCCCCCTCCTCCCCAGGACATAGATTGGGCAGCGGATGTGTTGAAAAACTACAGCTGCTGCCCACGTTGTGCACAATTTTCACGTAAGTGTGAAAGAAGCCTAACCCTAAGTTTAGCCCCAACCCTAACCCTAAATTTAGCCCCAACCCTAACCCTAAATTTAGCCCCAACCCTAGCCCTACCCCTAACCCTAACCTAACCCTACCCCTAACCCCACCCCTAACCTAACCCTAACCTAACCCTAACCCTACCCCTAACCCTAACCCTAACCCTACCCCTAACCTAACCCTACCCCTAACCCTACCCCTAACCCTAACCTAACCCTACCCTTAACCCTACCCCTAACCTAACCCTAACCTAACCCTAACCCTACCCCTAACCCTACCCCTAACCCTAACCCTACCCCTAACCTAACCCTACCCCTAACCCTAACCTAACCCTACCCCTAACCCTACCCCTAACCCTACCCCTAACCTAACCCTAACCTAACCCTACCCCTACCCCTAACCCTACCCCTAACCCTACCCCTAACCTAACCCTAACCTAACCCTACCCCTAACCCTAACCCTACCCCTAACCCTACCCCTAACCCTAACCCTACCCCTAATTTTAGCCCCAACTGCTGTTCTCCTGCCAGCCGGCAGATGGAGACAGATGGCGGGCGCACTGGGCATGCGTCCGCCATGTTCTGCTGCCGGCGGCCAGGAGGAGCAGCAAGAGGATCCAGGGACCTAGGTGAGTATGCTAGGGTCCCCGAATCCCCCTATTTCTCTGTCCTCTGATGTGCGATCACATCAGAGGACAGAGAATTACACTTTACTTTTTTTTTTTTTGCGGTCGCCGGTAAACAGTTAATTACCGGCGATCGCAAAACAGGGGTCGGTAATACCGACCCCGATCGTGCTCTTTGGGGTCTCGGCTACCCCCGGCAGCCGAGACCCCAAAGATTCTCCCGGTGCCGGCCGGCGGGCGCACTGCGCATGCGCCCGCCATTTTGAAGATGGCGGCGCCCACCGGGAGACACGAGGAGCATCGGGGGAGCTAGGTGAGTATTGGGGGGCCACCTGGGACCCCTTTTCTCTGTCCTCCGATGTGCGATCACATCGGAGGACAGAGAAATTAAAAAGAGATCGCTTTTTTTTTTTTGCGATCGCCGGTAAACGGTTAATTACCGGTGATCGCAAATGCGGGGTGGGTTAAAAACCCCCCGAATCATGTTCTTTGGGGTCTCGGCTACCCTCGGCAGCCGAGACCCCGGAGAAAATCGGCCTCTGGGGGGCGCTATGGACTTTTTCCACAGCGCCGTTAATTAACGGCGCTGTGGTTTAAGTACCCTTAGCGGCCGCCGTTAAAAGGCGTATCGGCGGTCGCTAAGGGGTTAAAGCAACATCACTCTTGTTTAAAATCTACACTGCAATACAAACAAAGGCTGCAGGAGTTCTCAGTCCACCCATCCCCAAGTCATGTCCACCTCCGTCTAGTCTCCGGTGGTTTCTTTCGCTGGAGCAGTGGTAACTTTACTGACCGCAAACCCTGATCCTATCACCGCAACTAGAAGTAGCCGTGGGGTGTGCCTAACCAGACCTAGACACCTCGACACAGCGATCCTGTAGTGTTTAAGGCAGCCCCCATAAAAAAACACAATAAATAAATACTCACCTCTCTTTCTCCTTGTTCCAGCGGTGCTCCCTGCTCCCGCTCTCGTCCTGACAGCGGGCGCCAGGCGGTGACATCATCTAGCCCGCTGTCAGTGTCGGCATCTGTGATGTCAGATGCTGACAGGGGAATGATGGGAGAAGGAGCGCAGCTTCCCTCATCAATGTGGTGAGCTGTATCAGCTAGATGCCGATACAGCTAACCATGCGATGACGTGCAGGGTGCCCACTACTGGCACCAGACCCCCCCGCCTGTTCAGAGGCCCCATAGAGGCAGAGCAGTGAGATTGATTCTCCCTGCTCTGCCGCAGAATATAACTGTATCGGCGCGCAGCTCCGGGTGGGCCCCCTCAGAGCGCATGGCCCTGGGTTACCGCCCCCACTGCTCCCCCACCCCCGGTAGCTAGGCTACTTGTTCGAAGGTGTAATGGGGTGCATATAACTGACTATGCAGCAGGGCTGGCCTTCCTGCCAATGTGTAAAACAAAGGAGTACGGGAGTACAAACTGCATACTGTGAAGTTGATTTTCATGGGCCCATCCAGTATGTCGGTTCCAAGGCGTAATGGGATGCATATGACTATGCAGCAGGGCTGGCCTTGCCAATGTGTAAAACAAAGGTGTACGGGAGTACAAAATTAATATTGTGAAGGGAATTTGCATGGGCCCATCCAGTATGTGGGTTCAAAGGCTTATTGGGGTGCATATGAATTGGTAGCAGGGCAGGCCTTGTATTCAATGCAACATTTTTTTCAGGAGGCCCTCCTGGACATCTTATGAAAGGGGTATTGTGGTGCATTGTAATTCTTGGCAGCCCGTCCACTCACAGCATAGGCTACAACAGTTTAGGAGACCCACTGTTTAATTAGGCCCTTTAAGAAGATTAATGCCGCCTGATGCACCAGTAAAAATAGGCTCTGTGACATTAAGAGTCCCTCCTTCTTTAACCCCTTCATGACCCAGCCTATTTTGACCTTAATGACCTGGCCGTTTTTTGCAATTCTGACCAGTGTCCCTTTATGAGGTAATAACTCGGGAACGCTTCAACGGATCCTAACGGTTCTGAGATTGTTTTTTTGTGACATATTGGGCTTCATGTTAGTGGTAAATTTATTTCAATAATTTTTGCGTTTATTTGGGAAAAAATGGTAATTTGGCTAAAATTTTGAAAATTTCGCAATTTTCAAATTTTTAATTTTTATTCTGTAAAACCAGAGAGTTATGTGACACAAAATAGTTAATAAATAACATTTCCCACACGTCTACTTTACATCAGCACAATTTTGGAAACAAAATTTTTTTATGCTAGAAAGTTATAAGGGTTAAAATTTGACCAGCGATTTCTCATTTTTACAACGAAATTTACAAAACCATTTTTTTAGGGACCACCTCACATTTGAAGTCAGTTTGAGGGGTCTGTATGGCTGAAAATACCCAAAAGTGACACCATTCTAAAAACTGCACCCCTCAAGGTACTGAAAACCACATTCAAGAAGTTTATTAACCCTTCAGGTACTTCACAGCAGCAGAAGAATCATGGAAGGAAAAAATAAACATTTAACTTTTTAGTCACAAAAATGATGTTTTAGCAACAATTTTTTTATTTTCCCAAGGGTAAAAATAGAAACTGGACCCCAAACGTTATTGTACAATTTGTCCTGAGTACGCCAATACCTCATATGTGGGGGGGATCCACTGTCTGGGCGCACGACAGGGCTCTGAAGGGAAGGAGCGCCATTCGACTTTTTTAATGAAAAATTGGCTCCAATCTTTAGCGGACACCACGTCGCGTTTGGAGAGCCCCCGTGTGCCTAAACATTGGACCTTCCCACAAGTGACCCCATTTTGGAAACTAGACCCGCCAAGGAGATTATCTAGATGCATAGTGAGCACTTTAAACCCCCAGGTGCTTCACAAATTGATCCGTAAAAATGAAAAAGTACTTTTTTTTCACAAAAAAATTATTTTAGCCTCAATTTTTTCATTTTCACATGGGCAACAGGATAAAATGGATCCTAAAATTTGTTGGGCAATTTCTCCTGAGTACACCGATACCTCATATGTGGTCACAAACCACTGTTTGTGCACACGGCAAGGCTCGGAAGGGAAGGAGCACCATTTGACTTTTGAATGAAAAATTAGCTCCAATCGTTAGCGGACACCATGTCACGTTTGGAGAGCCCCTGTGTGCCTAAACATTGGAGCTCCCCCACATGTGACCCCATTTTCGAAACTAGATCCCCCAAGGAACTTATCTAGATGCATAGTGAACACTTTGAACCCCCAGGTGCTTCACAAATTGATCCGAAAAAATGAAAAAGTACTTTTTTTTCACAAAAAAATTCATTTAGCCTCAATTTGTTCATTTCCACATGGGCAACAGGATAAAACGGATCCTAAAATTTATTGGGCAATTTCTCCTGAGTACACTGATACCTCACATGTGGGGGTAAACCACTGTTTGGGCACGCGGCAGGGCTCGGAAGGGAAGGAGTGCCATTTGACCTTTTGAATGAAAAATTAGCTCCAATCGTTAGCGGATGCCATGTCGCGTTTGGAAAGGCCCTGTGTGCCTAAACATTGGAGCTCCCCCACATGTGACCCCATTTTGGAAACTAGACCTCCCATGGAACTAATCTAGATGTGCGGTGATCACTTTAAACCCCCAAGTGCTTCATAGAAGTTTATAACGCAGAGCCGTGAAAATAAAAAAATCATTTTTCTTTCCTCGAAAATTATTTTTAGCCTGCAATTTTGTATTTTCACAAGAGTAACAGGAGAAATTGGACCCCAATATTTGTTGCCCAGTTTGTCATGAGTACACTGATACCCCATATGTGGGGGTAAACCACTGTTTGGGCACACATCGGGGCTCGGAAGGGAAGTAGTGGCTTTTGAAATGCAGACTTTGATGGAATGGTCTGCGGGCGTCACGTTGCATTTGCAGAGCCCCTGATGTGCCTAAGCAGTAGAATCCCCCCACAAGTGACCCCATTTTGGAAACTAGACCCCCAAGGAACTTATCTAGATGTGTGGTGAGCACTTTCAACCCCCAAGTGCTTCACAGAAGTTTATAACGCAGAGCCGTGAAAATAAAAAATAATTTTTCTTTCCTCAAAAATTATATTTTAGCAAGCAATTTTTTATTTTCGCAAGGGTAACAGGAGAAATGGGACCCGAATAGTTGTTGCCCAGTTTGTCCTGAGTATGCTGGTACCCCATTTGTGGGGGTAAACCACTGTTTGGGCACACGTCGGGGCTCGGAAGGGAGGGAGCACCATTTGACTTTTTGAACGCAAGATTGGCTGGAATCAATGGTGGCGCCATGTTGCGTTTGGAGACCCCTGATGTGCCTAAACAGTGGAAACCCCTCAATTCTAACTTCAACACTAACCCCAACACACCCCTAACCCTTATCCCATCTGTAGCCATAACCCTAATCACAACCCTAACCCCAACACACGCCTAACCACAACCCTAACCCCAACACACCCGTAACCCTAATCCCAACCCTAACCCTAATCCTAACCCTAATCCCAACCCTAACCACAACTTTAACCCCAACACACCCCTAACCCTATCCATAACCCTAACCCTAATCTTAACCCTATTTCCATCCCTAGCCCTAATTCCAACCCTAACTCTAATTCCAACCCTAACCCTAAGACTATGTGCCCACGTTGCGGATTCGTGTGAGATTTTTCCGCACGATTTTTGAAAAATCCGCAGGTAAAAGGCACTGCGTTATACCTGCGGATTTACAGCGGATTTCCAGTGTTTTTTGTGCGGATTTCACATGCGGATTCCTATTGAGGAACAGGTGTAAAACGCTGCGGAATCCGCACAAAATTGACATGTTGCGGAAAATACAACGCAGCGTTTCCTCACGGTATTTTCCGCACCATGGGCACAGCGGATTTGGTTTTCCATAGGTTTACATGGTACTGTAAACCTGATGGAAAACTGCTACAAATTCACAGCGGCCAATCCGCTGCGGATCCGCGGCCAATCCGCTGCGGATCCGTGGCCAATCCGCTGAGGATCCGCAGCCAAACCCGCACCGTGTGCAAATACCCTAACCCTAGCCCTAACCCTAGCCCTAACCCTAACCCTAGTTCTAACCCTAACCCTAGTGGAAAAAGAAAAAAAAAATTCTTTATTTTATTATTGGCCCTACCTATGGGGGTGATAAAGGGGGGGGGGTCATTTACTATTTTTTTTATTTTGATCACTGTGATATAACCTATCACAGTGATCAAAATATACCTGGAACGAATCTGCCGGCCGGCAGATTCGGCGGGCGCACTGCGCATGCGCCCGCCATTTTGGAAGATGGCGGCGCCCAGGGAGAAGACGGACGGACACCGGGAGGCCCGGTAAGTATAAGGGGGGAGATCTGAACATGGGGGGTGGATCGGAGGATGGGGGGTGGCATCGGAGCACGGGGGGAGCGGGCAGGAGGACGGGGGAGCGGACAGGACGGCGGAGTACTGGACGGAGGACCGGGGAGGCGATCGATGGCGGCGGTGGGGAGGGGGGTACACCAGTGTTTCCAGCCATGGCCGATGATATTGTAGCATCGGCCATGGCTGGATTGTAATATTTCACCAGTTTTTTAGGTGAAATATTACAAATCGCTCTGATTGGCAGTTTCACTTTCAACAGACAATCAGAGCGATCGTAGCCAGGGGGGGCCCATGAAGCCACCCCCCTGGGCTAAAGTACCACTCCCCCTGTCCCTGCAGATCGGGTGAAATTGGAGTTAACCCCTTTCACCCGATCTGCAGGGATGCGATCTTTCCATGACGCCACATAAGCGTCATAGGTCGGATTGGCAAAGGTCGGGAAGGGGTTAATGAAACAAGATGGGTCTGCTTATGTGTCACACACCACATGGCCAGCTAGGGGTGTTAAATGTTACAATGACATTTCCTAGTGAATGCATTTGTAGTGGTTGAAAGCAATTTTAAAGTTGAAAAACGCTTCAAAAATGCTGCGTCTGAACCAAGCCCAAGTGGGGGAGGAAATTTTTGGTCTGGGGTTAATTATTTGGCCTTACAGGCAAGTCATTAACCTGCAAAGGATGTGCCTTAACATATTGCAAAGCAAAATCCGTTTTGGTTTCGTTTTAGTGTGTTTTTTGTGGTGCCGGGAAAAATGACATGAATCTCGGAAAAAAATAGTTTAGCTGTGAACTAGGAGTCAGAAATGATTCCTGGGGCGATCCCAATTATGTTTCTGTGTCATTTGAGCAGTGTTTCCATCATTTTCAGACGTTTTTAGACCTTAAAAGGACCCCCGGGGGGGGATCGCGGTAAAAATACGCGGGTCTCCCATAGACTTACATTGGGCTCATTGCTTGGGTCGAGTACCCGAGTATTCCAATTTGCTCGACCCGAGCAACGAGCACCCGAGCATTTTAGTGCTCGCCCATCACTACTGACAAGCAAGATTTGTATATGTACCAGGGGTGGATTAAGGGTAGCCAGGGCCCCGGGCTGTTGAGACACTGTGGGCCCCCCTGGTCATGTGACGGGGGTCATGATATACCTGAACCAGATTATTCCAGAAAAATTACCGGGCCCTACTCTACTGTAACCTATTAAATATTTGTTAAAATATTAAATACAATTTAGGTATATTTTGATTTATTTTTCAATTTTTAAAATGACCAATATCACATACAAGAAATAAATACCACTGCACCATGACCAGACCACAAATTACAACCACAGTGATCGAATAATATCACATACAAGGAACAAATACCACCGCACCATGTCAAGACCACATATTACCACCACTTGGTGACCAAATAGCACATACAAGGGACAAATACCGCAACACCATTTCCAGACCACATATTACCACCACATAGTGACTGAATACTACAATACTGATCAGTAATAAAAAAAACAAAAACACAATACTATCACAATAAGTGCCAGTATTCACAGGAGATTTGTACCTAGTATGCAGTGTCTGTGTAGAGGTAATACAGAGATCACTGGTGGTATTATACACAGGAGCTCTGTATATAATGTATAGGTAATACAGTGATCACTGGTGACATTATACACAGGAGCTCTGTATATAGTATACAGTGTATAGTGTCAGTGTATAGGTAACACTGACTCACCAGTGACGTTTCTAGGTGAAGTCCTTCATCTTTCATCCAGCACAGACCACCATCACTTCTTCCAGCCAGGGCTCGTTTCTGCAGGAAATAACACAGTTATCTCGAGCTCCGCTTGCAGAACACTTTACTTAATTTTTCCCAATTTCTACATTACACCTCATGAAGAAAAAGAGGCGACATAGTGTCACTCTGCACAGTAACAGGACAGCCCCCCATTTAAAACAGTATACTCAAAAAATAAAATAAATACATCACTGCACTAATAATATCCCTTAATTAGCCCCTATTGTAATAATAATATCCTCCATCCTGGCCCCGTGTATCTCATTCCTGGCTCCAGCCATATGTTCTCCCATCCTGCCCTCATGAGTATCCATTCTGCCCCATATGATCTCCCCATCCTGCCCCATCTGTCTCCATCGTATCCATCCTGCCCCATGATCTTGCACAATCTGTCTCCAATCCTCCCCCATGTCTTTCATTCTGCCCCATGTCTCCAATCATGCCCCGTATCTACATTCTGCCCATGCCTCCAGTCCCGCCCCAAGTGTGTCCAGCAATCTGCCCCATTGTGTCCACCATACTACCCCCAGTGTGTCCAGCAATCTGCCCCAGTATGTCCAGCATATTGCCCCAGTGTGTCCAGCATTGCCCCCAGACAGTGTGTCCAGCAATCTGCCCCAGTATGTCCAGCATATTGCCCCAGTGTGTCCAGCATTGCCCCCAGACAGTGTCTCCAGCAATCTGCCCCAGTGTGTCCAGCATTTCCCCCAGTGTGTCCAGCATTGCCCCCAGACAGTGTGTCCAGCAATCTGCCCCAGTGTGTCCAGCATTGCCCCCAGACAGTGTGTCCAGCAATCTGCCCCAGTATGTCCAGCATATTGCCCCAGAGTGTCCAGCATTGCCCCCAGACAGTGTGTTCAGCAATCTGCCCCAGTGTGTCCAGCAATCTGCCCTACTGTGTCCAGCATATTACCCCCAGTGTGTCCAGCATATTACCCCCAGTGTGTCCAGCCATCTGCCCCAGTATGTCCAGCATATTGCCCCAGTGTGTCCAGCATTGCCCCCAGACAGTGTCCAGCAATCTGCCCCAGTATGTCCAGCATATTGCCCCAAAGTGTCCAGCATATTACCCCCAGTGTGTCCAGCATATTACCCCCAGTGTGTCCAGCATATTACCCCCAGTGTGTCCAGCATATTAACCCCGTGTGTCCAGCAATCTGCCCCAGTAAGTCCAGCATATTGCCCCAGATAGTCCAGCATTGCCCCCAGACAGTGTGTCCAGCAATCTGCCCCAGTGTCTCCAGCATTGCCCCAGTGTCTCCAGCATTGCCCCTGTGTATCAAGCAATCATCTGCCCCAGTGTGTCCTCCAGCATTGCCCCCAGTGTGTCCAGCAATCTGCCCCAGTGTCTCCAGCATTGCCCCAGTGTGTCCAGCTATCATCTGCCCCAGTGTGTCCTCCAGCTCCAGCATATTGCCCCCAGTCAGACAGTGTCACTGACTGTCTAGCATTCAGGCCGGATTGCCGTTAGGTTAGCAAAAAACAAAAAACAAACCGAGTTCTCCTCACCTGACCAGCGCTCCAAGCAGCGAGCTCCCTGCAGCAGCGCGCACTCGCCAGCGACTGACAATGACGTCAGATGCCAGCGACGTGTGCGCTGCCCCTGCGGCCGACTTCAGCTGCCAGCCTCCAATTGGCTGGTGGTTGTTGTTAACTATTGACGTGCGGGCGCGCGCCTGCACGTCAATAGGAAACCGCCACAGCGCCGGAAGGGGCCCGGTGAGCAGATGAGACAGGGCCCGATGCTGGCCCCCTCTCTCTGCCCCCACCGGGCCCATAAATGATACGCCAGTCAGGGCACGGGCAGTAATGCCCTGATGGCAGCGAGCAATCTGTGCGGTAGCCCAGGGCCCCCCACACCACTGGGCCCTGGGCTACCGCCCAGATTGACCCTCTTATAATCCGCCCCTGATATGTACTTTTGGTAATTTACAATGTCATTGCTGATACTATATCCTATCCTATGCTACGTTATCCTATCCAATGTTATGTTAAAAAAATCAATAAAAATGATGCTTAAAAAGAATGTATGCCTACATTGACGATCAGAGCAATTGATCCCTAGCTGGACCTAAGTTCTTTGAAGCCTTTGGAATCAAGGGACCAGCAATGCCCTACACTCTGAACACTTGCTTGGGGGACATTGAGACTACCGGCAGAAGGGCACAAGGTTTCATTGCTTCTCCTATCAACGGAGACGTAGAAATACCCCTACCTACGCTAATCAAATACCCGATCAAATACCCGACCAAAGGGATGAGATAGCCAGCGCTATCCCACCTATGGACACAGATGTAGAAATCCTACTTCTGCTCGACAGAGACAATTTAAGGATACATAAGGTCCGCCAACAGTGTAATGGTCCTGACTATGCCCCCTATGCCCAGAGACTCGACTTGGGGTGGGTAGTCAAAGGATATGTATGCTTGGACCAAACAGGAGTCGATTCCGTTAAGACCTATGTACACTGGGATGGACGCACTACTTTCTGCAGACCACCATGCCCATCATCACTATGAGGTGAAAGAGAAACCTCCAGATCCCGTACAGCTGCCTGATGTCTTCCCTTCTCCCTATGCAGATGACTTGGGAAGATCGGAGTTTCATACGACTAATGATGACAACAAAGTGGCCCCATCAGTGGAAGACAAGGAATTCGTCAAGATAATGGATAATGAGTTCCTTAAGGATGAGACTAATCACTGCACTGGGTTTTTCCCCTACCCTTCCAAACTACGAGGGTAAGGCTCCCGCACATTCGTGAACAAGCCTTGTCCAGATTCAACTCTCTCCAGCGCACACTAAACCACAAATTGGAGATGAAAGAACACATTATCACCTTTATGGGCAAAATATTCCATAACAACCATGCGGAGCTAGCGCCTCCTTTAAACGAAAACGAGGAGTGCTGGTACCTACCTTCATTCGGAGAATATCACCCGTGAAAACCTAAGCAAATTAGAGTTGTCTTTGATTCAAGCGCCAAACATCAAGGCATATCTCTCAACGATGTCCTCCTCATGGGTCCTAATCTAACAAGCAACCTAGTAGGAGTGTTGATAAGGTTCAGGAAAGAGCCCATTGCCATCACCGCCATCACTGAACAGATGTTCCAGTCTTTCATAGTAGGAGAGGATCACAGGAATGTCCTCAGGTTCCTGTGGCACAAGGACAACGAGCCCAGCAAAAAGATGGTGGTGTATCGCATGACAGTGCACGTTTTTGGGAACAGACCTTCACCCGCCGTGGCAACCTATGGCCTACGGAGAACCGCACTAGAAGGAGAGTATGAATATGGATCAGACGCCAGAGACTTTGTAGAGTAAGTTTTCTATGTAGATGGTGTGTTAGGGCTAGCGGAACGCACTGAGTATAGGAAGGAAACAACAAGGTGCGTTCGCAGCCCAGGGTCCACCGTACAGAGATATCTGCTGCAAAGTAATTGGCGGCACTATATGGCGGTATAAGCAAACTCTGTTAACTTCACAGAATTGCAAAGATATGAAAACGCTGTGCCCTGTAAACCTCACAGAGGATCACAGCTACCTAACTGAGCAAAGCAAAGAGTGGTCATGCAGACAGCATAGCACACAAACAACTCCTCACCAGAGGTGCCGGTATTCTAGGGGTTTATTTCAGCCGGGCCCTGAATCCAAGCATACAAAACTCCTCACCGGAGGTGCCGGTATTCTAAGGGCTTATGTCAGCCTACCCTGACGACATGCAGACATGACCACCAAGTAGCAAACCTCATAACATAGGTTGATACTAGCGCATGGCCATGCGAACCTTATATAGCTGCAGCAGACAAGGACCTTCCTAGTGGTCCAATTGGAACTGCTACAGGGCCTGAGCATGTGACCCCCGACCTCCAATGAGAGGTCTTCCCTTGGGCATGCTCAGTGTGTACAAAGCAGGACTTAGTCCCAGAAAAGCCTTCTCGCCGCTGACCAGTGCTGGCTAAAAAAGCAGAGCCTGGAAAGGCAGCAGTAACCCTTTGCACAGTATCCAGCTGAGCGAGACGCTGGGACCGACATCTCCACTGAGCAAGCTCCACTGCGGCTGATGCAGAATGGGAGACGGCAGCAGACATGACTCGAGATTCCCCCTGTGCAGCGGCGGGAACTTGACCTCTAACATGATGGACTAAAATCTCTACCCACAGATCCGACAATCAAGATCATGTTGGGTTCGTTTTCTGCAAGGCTAAGTTGGCTCCCAAGCCTGACCACACTTCCCAGGCTTGAACTCTGTGGAACCGTGCTTGTAGTCGAACTCGCAGACTTTATACAGTGTAGCGTGGCTAAAGGGTGTCTAATCGATGGGAGATATGTGTCACATAGATGGCTTTCCGCTGTGATGTAACCATAGCTACCTATATGTGTTTCAGGACCTGTGGTGATGTCACAACCACATGTCTGGTCATGTGATGGGTTCTGGGTGTGGTTAGACATATAAAAGAAAGCCTAATGCTTAACACAGTAGATATGTATGGAGGTGGAACCCTCCTGAGTGTGTTAAGGCTCCAGGACTGAGCCTGAAGGACTGGACACTTGTTTCTTGCCTGAGCCAGAGGCTATTTGTTTTCTGTTATTTTTACCAAATGGTTTATGATGCAATAAACCTTTGTGAACTTTTAAAGGAACGTGCCTCCTGAGTGTCAGCCGTCGCACCTGAGTGAGTGAAATCCCTACAATTGGTGGTAGACGTGCGGGCAGCGTTCCCAGCCGAGTAGTAAATCTATTATTGAATGTCCTGGGTCAAGTTTGTTGCAAGCCAGCAAGCATTGCCAGGGAAAATGGAGGACCTGCTGAAACACTTGGTCCAGATGCAGTCACAGCAGGATCAAAGGCAGCAAGAGACCAACAGGCTGTTGATGCAGCAGATGCAACAGAGGCAGCAGGAGCAACGGCAGCAGATGCAGCTTCTGGCAGCCGCCATCCAGGGCAAGACGAGCGCACCAACTCCAGGTCTGGCTGATGACACCCACGTCCGGAAGACGGTAAGACGCGCGTTGCAGAAAATGACCCCCGGGGATGATGTTGAGGCCTTCCTGACTGTGTTTGAGAGGGTCGCTGAGAGGGAAAAACTCCCGCCAGAGCAGTGGGCAGAGGTACTGGCGCCATACCTGACGGGAGAACCCCAGAAGGCGTACTATGATTTGACCTTGCAGGATGCCAAAGAGTATCACAAATTGAAAGTCGAGATTCTCGCACGTTTGGGGTGACACTGACTGTCAGGGCACAGCGAGTTCACTGCTGGGCCTATCACCGGGACAAACCGCCTCGCTCTCAAATGTTTGATCTGTTGCACCTGGTCCAGAAATGGCTGCAGCCAGAGTCATGTACACCTGCACAGATGGTGGAACGGGTGATGATGGATCGGTTTGTGCATTCCCTCCCGAGGTCCATACAGACTTGGGTTGCCCAGGGTGATCCCCAGAATGCCGACGAGTTGATCGGACTGGTTGAGAGATACCAAGGGTTGGAAGGCTCCTTCGGGAGGCAGCCCATGCCATACTGGGGGTCCCAGAAGGGAGCTGAGTCCCAAAAAAAGGTGGGACATCCAAGGTCACAAAGGGCGGGGGAGGTGGTGCCCAAGGTCCCTACGGGTGATGTTATTTGTTGGAGGTGCCACAGGCCAGGACATATAGCTGCCCATTGTTCCCAGACCACTGAGCAGATGGACTGCAGCATGGGACGCCGTTGTTCATACTATGCATATCCAGCCTGCGGTGTGAATTCTCCGCCCAACGAGGGACCTGAAACGTGTCCCGTAAAGGTGAACGGTCGAGCAGTAACGGCACTGTTAGACTCGGGGAGCCTAGTGACCCTGGTGAGGGCCACTTTTCCTCTCCACCTGCTCCCGGGAAAGAAGGTCGGAGTGCGGTGCATACATGGTGATGCAAAGGACTACCCTATGGCCAGGGTGGACATTGAAACGGCATGTGGCACTGAGTCCCACATAGTCGGCGTCGTGCAGGACTTGTTGCACCCTATAATTATTGGCCGGGATTTCTGTTTGTTTTGGGATTTGTGGGGGAAAGGTTCTGAGCTCCCTAGCAAGAGTAGGGAACCAATGAACCCTGTAAGGGTGTCGCCACACCCAGAGTCAGACAGGTTTACTTTTTGTTTTCTGGTTGGGGATGAGGAGGAAGTGTCCCCTGCATCTGACATTCTGGAGTTAGAGGTGACCGGTGAAAATTTTGGGACTGCCCAACATAGGGACCCCACTCTGAGGGAAGCCTTTAATAATGTCACAGTTATTGATGGGGTGGTACAGGAGCCGGGGGCGGACACAAGATTTCCCCATTTTCTAATGAGTGGGGAGTTGTTGTAACGGGTCACGAAAATAAGGGAGGAGTTGGTAGAGCAGTTGGTAGTGCCGGGTCCATATAGACGGAAGGTGTTGGATATGGCCCATTCACACATCTTGGGTGGACACCTAGGGGTGGAAAAAATGTAGGAACGGGTTGTGCAGAGGTTCTATTGGCCTGGGTGTCACCGGGAAATAGTGAACTATTGCAGGTCCTGCCCTACATGTCAGCTAACTGCTCCCACTCCTCATTTCCGGAACCCCCTTGTGCCACTGCCCATTATTGAGGTGCCATTCGAGAGAATTGCCATGGACTTGGTCGGTCCCTTAGTTAAATCAGCCCGGGGCCATCAGTATATATTAGTCATCCTGGACTATGCCACACGCTATCCTGAGGCAATTCCCTTGAGAAATTCTTCCTCAAAGAGTATAGCTCGCGAGTTGGTCCATGTCTTTTCCCGGACAGGTCTGCCGAAGGAGATCCTGACTGACCAGGGGACACCTTTCATGAGCAAGATGATGAGGGAATTATGCAAAGCCCTGAAAATCTCCCAGTTGAGGACCTCGGTGTACCATCCCCAGTCAGATGGCCTTGTTGAAAGATTTAACAAGACACTGAAGAGCATGCTGAGAAAAGCTATAGAGAAAGACGGTAGAGACTGGGATTGTCTCTTACCCTATCTGATGTTTTCCATTCGTGAAGTTCCACAGGCCTCCACAGGGTTCTCACCGTTTGAGCTTCTATATGGCCGACATCCGTGAGGACTCCTGGATATAGCCAAGGAAACCTGGGAAGCCGAAGTCACGCCCCACAGAAGCGTCATTGAGCATGTGGCCCTGATGCAGCAGAGGATTGCAAAGGTGATGCCTATCGTGAAAGAACACCTCCTCCAGGCACAAGAAGCTCAGGCCAGAGTCTACAACCGGTCTGCAAGAGTGAGGCAGTTCAATCCGGGGGACCAAGTTCTTGTGTTAGTTCCGACGGTGGAAAGCAAGTTCTTGGCCAAATGGCAAGGGCCGTATGAGGTTGTCGAGAAACTTGGTGAAGTAAATTATAAAATTCACCAACCAGGAAGACGGAAACCATTCCAAGTATACCATGTCAACCTCATCAAGCCGTGGCAAGATAGAGAGCCGACAGTAACTCCATCGTTGTTAAGCAACCCAGAAGGTGAGGTTGGAGAGGTTACTATAGCGGAGACGCTATCGAAGACCCAGAAACAGCAATGCCGGGAGTTACTCCAGAAAAACAGGGACCTGTTTTCCGAGTTGCCTGGGTACACGAAGGTCATAGAGCATGAGGTCCTGACAGACCCACATGTGCGCGTGAACATGAAGCCCTATAGAATTCCTGAGGCCCGTCGAGAAGTAGTCTCCAAGGAAGTGGAGCGTATGTTGAAGCTTGGAGTCATTGAGGAATCCAAGAGCGGTTGGTCGAGCCCAATTGTCCTGGTCTCAAAACCTGATGGGGTGTGGAGGTTTTGCAACGACTATAGGAAGTTGAATGAGGTCTCCAAGTTCAACGCATATCCCATGCCCCGCGTTGATGAGCTCATCGAAAGGCTTGGGCACGCTAGGTACATAACCACCTTGGATTTGACGAAGGGGTATTGGCAGATCCCCATGGCACAGGAAGCCAAGGAGAAGACGGCGTTTTCTACACCAGATGGATGCTTCCAGTATGTCCGGATGCCATTTGGCCTACAGGGAGCTCCGGCCACCTTCCAAAGGGCTATGGATAGAATCCTTGCACCCCACAAGGCATACGCTGCTGTGTACCTGGATGATATCGTCATCTTTAGCCCGGACTGGGAGAGTCATCTGGAAAAGGTCCAATCGGTGTTTGATGCTATAAGAGAGGCGGGGTTTACAATAAACCCGAAGAAGTGTGCCTTGGGTAAAGAAGAAGCTAAGTACCTTGGATATATAGTGGGTCATGGAGAAATAAAACCCCAAATCAGTAAAGTCGAGGCAATTCAAACATGGCCAAAACCAGTTTCCAAAAAGCAAGTTAAAGCCTTCCTGGGAATCGTGGGATATTACAGGAGGTTCATCCCAAACTTCGCCACGATGGCTGCGCCTCTGACTGATCTGCTAAAAGGGACAAAATCAGTCAAGATTAAATGGTCCGAAGAAACAGAGTTAGCCTTCCAAGAGATGAAAGAGGCTTTGTGTAAGCAACCCGTTCTGATGGCCCCAAACTTCAAGAAAGAGTTTATTCTTCAGACACATGCCTCAGATGTTGGGGTAGGAGCAGTCCTTTCCCAAGAACTACACGGGGAGGAGTATCCTGTTCTCTATCTGAGTAGGAAGCTGTCCTCATCTGAAAAGAACTACTCAGTCATAGAGAAGGAGTGCTTGGCCATAAAGTGGGCGGTGGACACATTACGGTACTATCTGCTGGGACGTAAATTTAGACTGATATCCGACCATGCCCCACTTAGGTGGATGAGGGAAACGAAGGGTAGAAATGCTAGGGTCACCCATTGATTCTTAGCCCTGCAGGACTTCTGTTTCCATGTGGAACATAGGGCCGGAAAGCTGTACGGTAATGCTGATGCCCTGTCAAGAATCCCTTGTCTAGTGGGGGAAAGTGCCAAGCCCCACGGCTTTAGGCAGAGGGGGTGGTATGTAGCGTGGCTAAAGGGTGTCTAATCGACGGGAGATATGTGTCACATAGATGACTTGCCGCTGTGATGTAACCATAGCTACCTATATGTGTTGCAGGACCTGTGGTGATGTCACAACCACATGTCTGGTCATGTGATGGGTTCTCGGTGTGGTTAGACATATAAAAGAAAGCCTAATGCTTAACACAGTAGATATGTATGGAGGTGGAACCCTCCTGAGTGTGTTAAGGCTCCAGGACTGAGCCTGAAGGACTGGACACTTGTTTTCTTGCCTGAGCCAGAGGCTATTTGTTTTCTGTTATTTTTACCAAATGGTTTATGATGCACTAAACCTTTGTGAACTTTTAAAGGAACATGCCTCCTGAGTGTCAGCCGTCGCACCTGAGTGAGTGAAATCCCTACAACAGCATGAGCTGGACACCAACATAGATGACGTACAATACTACAGTGACAGTAAAGTCGTCTTAGGTTACATCTACAACCAATCCAGGTGCTTCTACATGTACGTCAGTAACCACTTTGAGATGATAAGGAGGTCTTCCAAGCCTGAGTATAAGTTCCTTTGCTAACTCTTCTTGGCTTTCAGGTCCAAAGTTTCTGCTGGAACAGAAGGGGAATGAATGTTTCCAGGAAAACTTCAGCATCCATTATCCAGATGACAATCCAGAAGTCAGCTCCGAGGTCAGTGCTCTGGCCACAATTGCTAAACCAACCTCCAGCTTCAGTTGTGAGTGCTTCGAACGCTTCTCCAATTGGATGAAATTCGTCAAGACTATCACAAGGTTTGTCCACATTGCGAGATCTTATCACAACACACATGGAGACAAAGACTGTCACGGTTGGCACTTTGCATAAACCACTCTCTGCCGATGACATTTCTCACTGCGAGTCTCTCATAATAAGCTATGTCCAGCGTATTCAATACTGAATGGGAATGCTTAAACCACAAACAACAGATCCCTCTGAAAAGCCCCATTGCCAATTTCAATCCAGTAATGGACAGCTTCGGTTTGCTGAAGGTGCTTAGGAAAGGTGAGCCTAAGACTTTTCTGAGGCCAATCCACGAGCTCGCACTGATACTGCCGATAGAGGACATTCCGGTAGGATGAATGCTGAACAGAATACTGCACTGGTACTTGTCCATTAGATTTTAGTTGAATCAGAGATAGTATGACCTAGTGCGGCTTCTCCAATACGAAGATGGGTATCTTTTTGTTTGCTTCAGTAACTGACTTAAAGACATTCATCTAGCTTGTTTGAAGTTATTATTGTTGCATGCATGTTTGGTTTCATTTTCTAGGTTGTTGGACTTTATTTCAAAAGCACTAGTATAGTGAAATCCCTTACGGAATTTCAGGGGAGTGTGCTGTTCCGTTTATGGTTTATGTATTGAATTATTTTCATGCTGTGTATGGTATCTGTTCTTACATGCTGCTCTGCTGCCACCTAATGGCCTTTTAATGTGTAGCAGTCTGCAATTAATTATTTTCTTATGAGTATGCCTTTCACTTCCGATTCTCAGGTCACCTTCCCTCCCAGCAGCCATTTCATTTTTAGTTTCACTTGCTGTGTGAGAGACACCTTTGAACCGAGCTGAGAAAGGCATCAGTTTTTAACCTCTTTGCTGTTCTCTATCACACTTTGCTAATATCTGCATTTCTGGAGAAGTTACTGTATCACCGAACATTCGCTGTATGTCCAGAATTCCGAATAAACAAGTCTGGATGGCACAATCCCTGATATGCATCTGTAACACCCCAGGGTCCTGGTTGTTACAGTGGCATTGCTTTCTTCACGGGGAGAGTGATGTCACGCTTGGAAGCGAAGGAAGATCTCTTTCACCAGGTAAACACAAAGCACACAAAATGTTCGCACTTCAGGCCAGAAGGGGGAGCTCTGAACCCGGCTTACAGGGGAACTTCCCTAGAGATATATTCTGACTGGAGGGGAAGTGAGTGAGGAGTCTGTCAGGAGGACAGAGAAGAGAGCAGTCAGACAGTGAGTGTCGGAAGGACTGAAGGGGCCGTGCAGCCAGAGTTGCTGCAGCTCCTGGGGAAAGAGAATTGAGAAAGAAGAACAGTGTTTAGTGAGTGTGCAGGAGAAAGAAGCACAGGAGAGAGACAACAGAGGTGCAAAGCAGCGTTTGGGCTACCTCCCTGGTCGAGCGCAGATTCTGGTAGCCAGAAGACCAAGGTTGTGTTGGACTCTCAGATGCACAGCAGAAACCGGCAGGACAGCTGGATTACACATCACCTGTCTGCCCTAATACCCAGGAGGCACATTGGCACATAGAGCCCGAGTCATGCTAGAGACCCTGTAAAAAGGCTCGAGCCACCTATCATATGGGTTTGTGTCCTAACCTTCATGGAGGACAGAGAGAACTGTGAGGACCTTGCCAGAAGCCATAGGCAGTAAGGGACTACAACATCATCACACTAATAGGAAGGCTTCTAACTCCACCTGGTAAAGGGGACTCTGAATTCGCTTCCAAGACGGCCAGACCCTGCCTGAACCTGTGATCTGGTGCCCTGGACTGCGGTTGCCTGAAGCCTTCAGTAAACCAGGTAAAGAGACTGCAAACCTGTGCCCTCCGTTCTTTACTGCACCACTCACCATCCTCATCTATACACTGGGAGCCTTGGGGACCTACTTCACCTGTGGGAAGTTACACCATCCTGGCTGCCATAACATCACCCCAGAGGACTCCTTTAAGCAGCGTCGGTCCATACTGACCGAATACCACAGGTGTCACAAACACAAACTTTATTAAACCCTTCAAAGACCTTTCCCTTTATTTTGGCGCCCAGGGCCAAGAACCGGGTCGCCGCCACTGTGACACATACCCTTAAGTACTGGACTTAGTACCGAGTACCTCACGGCCCTGGCGGGCGACTCACATCATCTCTCCGGACGCTGAACAGAATTGGTCCTGCCTGCTCTGCATTGAGGAAACAGAGGTAGGAATCTCTCACATCCCCTATTAATCAACCACATGTCCATTCGCATCATGTGGGGACAGAACGCGTATATCACAAGAAAAAACCACAAGTGACAAAAGTGAGTCTTAAAAGGCTAAACCACAGAGTATTAATGATATACTAGTTGCATCACAAGTACTACCACCAGCTCAGGGGCACAGCAATGGGGAGCGCATGTGCTCCCACATGTGCTAATCTGCTCCTGGGCTGGTGGGAGGATACAATGGTCTTTGGGGACGGTGATGTCATCCGGGGCTCCCACAACCAATTTTGGTGCCGATACATAGATGAAAATGAAGGTATCCTGCTCAGGAAATAAAATCAAAAGTCTATATTTGGACAAATTTAAAAAGTAAGCTGCTTGACAAACCAGTGCATACTGGAGGAAGGAATGTCCTGAATAACTGGACGCGTTTCAAACACGTATAGTGCTCTCAGTCCTCAGTTTCAGGTTTATTTCCTGAGCTGGATACCTTCATTTTCATGCAGAAGTACCTGGCGTCATGCAGAGACGTTTCCGTGCTCGGATCAAATTTCTCATGGGCTGTGAGAATACCATCACAAGGGTGAGCTGAATCATTTTATTTTTGCCGATACATAGATGACAAGACTCGTCCGTTGGACTGGTGGACTCACTAGTGTTGGTGAGTTCATTGATTATCTAAACAACAATCAATTAGGTTTAAGATTTACATATGAGATGGGAGGTGAAAAAATAGCATTTCTTGATGTATTAATAATAATAATAATAATAATTTTTATTTATATAGCGCCAACATATTCCGCAGCACTTTACAATTAAGCGGGGACATGTACAGACAATAAATTCAATACACGTTAAGACAATTTAAACAGTGACATTAGGGGTGAGGTCCCTGCTCGCAAGCTTACAATCTACAAGGAAATGGGGGGACACAATAGGTGAAAAGTGCATGTTATTTCAGGTCTGGCAATTATCATAAATAGGGATTTTCATATAAAGCTGCATGATCCGGTCATCATCCTGTGTGTTTAAGTGCAATAGTCAAGTATCAAGTGCAGTTATCATGTGCATGGAGGGTGTGGAGACAGATGAATAGTAGGGTGCAGATTCAGAATTATATTTGGAAGGAGGGAACAGGGCAAAGTTAGTTTACTGTGTAGTTGATGTGGTAGGCTTGTTTGAAGAGATGGGTTTTCAAAGCGCAATTGAATAGGTCGGGGCTAGGTATCAGTCTGATCCTCTGGGGAAGTGCATTCCAGAGAGCTGGCGCAGCACAAGAGAAGTCTTGGCGACAGAGGTGCAAGGTTCAGATTACGGGGGATGTTAGTCTTAGATCATTTGTAGAACGGAGGGCACGTGTAGGGTGATAGACAGAGATGAGAGGGGAGATATAAGGTGGTGCAGAACTGTGGAGAGCTTTGTGGGTGAGAGAGATGAGTTTATACTGAATCCTGTAGCGAGTGGGTAGCCAGTGTAATGACTGGCACAAGATGGAGGCATCGGTGAAGCTGCTGGACAGAAACATGACCCTGGCTGCCGCATTCAAGATGGATTGGAGAGGAGAAAGTTTGGTAAAAGGGAGACAGATCAGAAGAGAGTTGCAGTAGTCCAGACGAGAATGAATTAGAGCGACAGTAAGAGTTTTAGCAGTTTCAAAGGTGAGAAAAGGTCGATTCTGGAGATGTTTTTAAGATGCAGGTGACAAGAGCGAGTGAGTTATCGGATACAGGGAGTAAAGGAAGGTTCGGTGTCGAATATGACCCCAAGACAGCGGGCATGCTGCTTGGGAGTCTTGGTTGAACCCTCCAGGGTTCAATGTTGGGTAGAGTGAGGTTAGGAGAATGGAGAAACACAAGAAGTTCCATTTTGGAGAGATTTAGTTTCAGGTGGAGGGAGGACATGATGTTAGAGACAGCAGACAGACAATCCTTGGTATTTTGAATTAGGGTAGGGGTGATGTCAGGGGAAGAAGTGTATAATTGTGTGTCGTCAGCATAGAGATGATACTGGAACCCAAACCTGCTGATTGTTTGTCCAGTAGGGGCAGTGTATAGAGAGGAGGAGGCCTAGGACTGAGCCCTGCGGAACCCCGATAGTGAGGGGACGAGGAGAGGAAGAGGAGCCAACAAAAGATACAGTGAAGGAGCAGTCAGAGAGGTAGGAGGAGAACCAGGAGAGGGCTGTTTCCTTGAGGCCTATAGAGTGGAGCATAGTGAGGAGGAGCTGGTGATCCACAGTGTCAAATGCGGCAGAGAGATCCAGGAGAATCAGCAGGGAGCAATGACCTTTGGATTTAGCTGTTATTAGATCATTAGAGAGTTTAGTGAGGGCAGTTTCAGTGGAGTTTAAAAAGCGGAAACCAGATTGTGAAGGTTTGAAAAGAGAGTTATCTGAGAAACAGCGGATTAGACCGGAGTGGACCAAGTGTTCCAGGAGTTTAGATACCTGAAGAAAGAGAGAGGTTAAATATTTTAGTCAGGTGAGCGGTGACCACTGGTGAGAGAGACTGCAGGAGATGTGAAGGAATGGGGTCACTGTTGCAGGTTGTTGGCCGAGCAGAAGCGAGGAGCTTGGAAACTTCTTCTTCTGAAACAGGCTCAAAGATGTCTAGTGAGCTTGAGGTGTAGCAGGGAAAGGGATTCAGGCACTGAGGAGATTGGTCTGAGATATCTTGATGGATGTGGTTGATTTTTTTCTAGGAAATAAGTGGCCAGATCCTCACCGCTGAGGATGGTGATGGGGCCTGTACTTTAGGTTTCAGGAGGGAGTTTACGGTTTCAAAAAGTCGTTTTGGGTTGTTGGATAGTGAGGTGATGAGGGTGGTGAAGTAGGATTGTTTGGCCAGATGAAGAGCAGAGTTATAGGTTTTGAGCATGAACTTATAGTGGATGAAGTCTTCTGCTAAGAGAGATTTTCTCCACTGCCGCTTTGAACACCTTGAGCAACGCTGAAGAAAGCCTGTTTTCATAGTGTGCCAGGGCTGCCTTTGTCTGTGTTGGGTCTTTCTGCGTGTAGAAGTTGCTGCTTCTTCTAGGGCATTCTTCAGTGTATTATTGAAGTGTGACAATGCTAAGTCTGGACAGGAGAGGGAGGAGATGGGGGCTAAAGATGTGTGGAGATTGTCCATAAGCTGCTGGGTATTAATGGTACGTGTATTCCGATAAGTGTGGTAAATGGGGATGTCCCGGGTGAGGAGACAATTCTTGACAGAGAAGGAAAGAAGGTAATGGTCCGAGAGCAGGAAAGGGGAGTTAGTAAAGTCATGCAGCGAGCCGGGACGGGAGAAAACCAGGTCCAGAGTATTCCTGTCCTCATGCGTAGGAGAATTAGTAAACTGTGAGAGGCCAAATGAAGAAGTTAGAGAAAGAAGATGAGAGGCAGATTGGGAGAGGGGATCATTGATGGGGATGTTAAAGTCTCCCATGATGAGGGCTGGGATGTCACAGGATAGAAAGTGAGTAAGCCAGGTGGTAAAGTGGTCTAGAAACTGGCAGGAGGAGCCTGGAGGGTGATAAACAACTGCCACTCACAAGGAGAAGGGCTTAAAAAGTCTGATGGCGTGGACTTCAAAGGAATGAAATGTAAGTAAGGGAACCGGGGAGATGACCTGGAAAGCATGTGATGAAAGGAGCAAACCAACACCTCCACCCTGTCTGTTCTCAGGTCTGGGGGTATGTGAAAATTTTAGCCCACCAAACAAGAGAGCGGCAGCGGCGGTGGTGTCTGAATGCTGGATCCAGGTTTCTGTAATAGCCAAAAGGTTAAGGGAATTAGAGAGGAAAAAATCGTGAATGTAAGTTAGTTTGTTACACACAGACCATGCATTCCAGAGAGCACAGTGGAAAGCGATAGGAGAAGGCATGCATTGAATGTTAATAAGATTAGCAGGGTTTCTATATGTAGCTGGAGGAGAGTAATCTATGCTGGTGCAGGGAGGCCCAGGGTTGGGGGAGATGTCACCTGCAACTAGTAAAAGGAGAAAAAACAGAAAGAGCAGGTGGTGGGATGATTTGTATGAACGTTTTGAGTGCTGCATGGAGGTATTGGATGGTTTGGAGTGGGTAAGAAATGTCAGTAGAGCCTCAGAGTTATACATGAGAGAGGGGAGAAGGGAGGGGTGGATATGGAGAGAGTGCACAGAATGTGTTAAAGGGCGGGCGAGTTGTGAGAAAGCAGAAGTAAAAACAAATAAGCAGCAGATTGATATGATAAATGCATAATGTAGTATGACTGATCAAGAAACATGATTGTTTGAAAAACTTATGCACCTTACCTGTCTCCTGCCCTGTCCAACTTCCATTGTCTAACTGCCAAGCACTTTATACTGTTGCACTTAATATCTGTTGCACACGTGACCCCGCGCGCGTGCTATCCCAGCCAGAGCTAAATATATATGAAATGAAATGTCTGCTAGCATCAGGCACCAAATTGGACACAATCTCAATTGAAAGCAATAGATCTTTAACCCCTTAGTGACAGAGCCAATTTGGTACTTAGTGACCGAGCCAATTTTTACAATTCTGACTACTGTCACTCTGGAACGCTCTAACGGATCCCGCTGATTCTGAGAATGTATTTTCGTGACATATTGTACTTCATGTTAGTGGTAACATTTCTTTGATATTCCTTGCGATTATTTATGAAAAAAACGGAAATATGGCGAAAATTTTTAAACTTTTGCAATTTTCAAACTCTGAATTTTTATGCCCTTAAATCAGAGAGATATCTCATGAATAATAGCTAATAAATAACATTTCCCACATGTCTACTTTACATCAGCACATTTTTGGGAACAAATTTTTTTTTTGTTAGGGAGTTATAAGGGTTAAAAGTTGACCAGCAATTTCTCATTTTTACAACACCATTTTTTTTAGGGACCACATCACATTTGAAGTCATTTTGAGGGGTCTATATGATAGAAAATGACCAAGTGTGACACCATTCTAAAAACTGCACCGCTCAAGGTTCTTAAAACCACATTCAAGAAGTTTATTAACCCTTTACATGCTTCACAGGAACTGAAACAATGTGGAAGGAAAAAATGAACATTTAACTTTTTTTTTTGCAAACATTTTAATTCAGAACCATTTTTTTTTATTTTCACAAGTGTAAAAACAGAAATTAGACCATAAATTTTGTTGTACAATTTCTCCTGAATACGCCAATACCACATATGTGGGGGTAAACCACTGTTTCGGCGCACCGCAGAGCTTGGAAGTGAAGGAGCGCCGTTCGACTTTTTCAATGCAGAATTGGCTGGAATTGAGATTGGATGCCATGTCACGTTTAGAGAGCCCCTGATGTGCCTAAACTGTGGAAACCCCCCACAAGTGACACCATTTTGGAGACTAGACCCCTTAAGGAACTTATCTAGATGTGTGGTGAGCACTTTGAGCCCCCAAGTACTTCACACAAGTTTATATTGTAGAGCCGTGAAAATAAAATATCGCATTTGTTCACACAAAAATTATTTTTCGCCCACAAATTCTTATATTCACAAGGGTAACAGGAGAAATTAGACCACAAAAGTTGTTGTGCAATTTCTCCTGAGTACGTCAATACCCCATATGTGGGGGTAAACCACTGTTTGGGCGCACTGCAGAGCTTGGAAGAGAAGGAGTGTCGATTTACTTTTTTAATGTAGAATTGGCTGGAATTGAGATCGGACGCCATGTTGCGTTTGGAGAGCCCCTAATGTGCCTAAACAGTGGCAACACCCACAAGTGACACCATTTTGGAAACTAGACCCCTTAAGGAACTTATCTAGATGTGTGGTGAGCAATTTAAACCTCCCGGTGCTTCACAGAAGTTTATAACGTAGAGCCGTGAAAATAAAAAATCGCATTTTTTCTACAAAAATGATTTTTTGCCCCCAAATTTTTATTTTCACAAGGGTAACAGGAGAAATTAGACCACAAAAGTTGTTGTGTAATTTCTCCTGAGTACGTCAATACCCCATATGTGGGGGTAAACCACTGTTTGGGTGCACCGCAGAGCTTGGAAGAGAAGGAGTGCCGTTTTACTTTTTCAATGTAGAATTGGCTGGAATTGAGATCGGACGCCATGTCGCGTTTGGAGAACCCCTGATGTGCCTAAACAGTAGAAACCCAACACAAGTGACCCTATTTTGGAAACTAGACCCCCCATGGAACTTATCTAGATGTGTGGTGAGAACTTTGAATGCCCAAGTGCTTCACAGAAGTTTATAATGCAGAGTTGTAAAAATAAAAAATATTTTTTTTTCCACAAAAAAAGATTTTCTAGCCCCCAAGTTTTTATTTTCCAAGGGTAACAAGAGAAATTGGACCTCAAAAGTTGTTGTCCAATTTATCCCGAGTACGCTGATGCCCAATATGTGGGAGTAAACCACTGTTTGGGCGCACGGCAGAGCTCGGAAGGGAAGGAGCACCATTTTGGAATGCAGACTTTGATAGATGGTCTGTGGGCGTTATGTTGCGTTTGCAGAGCCCCTGATGTACCTAAACAGTAGTAACCCCCCACAAGTGACCCCATTTTGGAAACTAGATCCCCCAAGGAACTTATATAGATGTGTGGTGAGAACTTCGAATGCCCAAGTGCTTCACAGAACTTTATAATGCAGAGTCGTGAAAATAAAAAGTATTTTTTTTCCACAAAAAAGATTTTGTAGCCCCCAAGTTTTTATTTTCACAAGGGTAACAGGAGAAATTGGACCCCAAAAGTTGTTGTCCAATTTATCCCGAGTACGCTGATGCCCCATATGTGGGGGTAACCCACTGTTTGGGCGCATGGCAGAGCTCAGAATGGAGGGAGCACCATTTGACTTTTTGAGCGCAAAATTGGCTGTCGTGTTTGGAGACCCCCTCATGTACCTAAAGAGTGGAGACCCCCCCAATTCTAACTCCAACCCTAACCCCAACACACCCCTAACCCTAATCCCAACCCGATCCATAATCCTAATCACAACCCTAACGATAATCACAACCCTAACCCCAAAACAACCCTGTCAACCCTAACCATAACCCCAATCAAAACCCTAAATCCAACACAACCCTAATCCTAATCTCAACCCTAACCTCAAACCTAACCCTAATTCCAATACACCCCTAATACCAACCCTAACCTTAACCCTAATCCCAAACCTAACCCTAATCCCAAGCGTAACCCTAATGCTAACCCTAACCCTAATACCAACCCTAATCCAAACCCTAACCCTAATCCCAACTCTAACCCTAACTTTAGCCGCAACCCTAGCCCTAATTTTAGCCCCAACCCTAGCCCTAACCCTAAATTTAGCCCCAACCCTAACCCTAGCCCTAACTTTAGCTCCAACCCTAACCCTTGCCCTAACTTTAGCCCTAAACTTAGCCCTAAGGCTACTTTCATACTTGCGTCGTTTGGCATCTGTCGCAATCCGTTGTTTTGGACAAAAAACGGATCCTGCAAATGTGCCCGCAGGATGTGTTTTTTGCCCAAAGACTTGTATTGCCGATGGATCGCGACAGATGGCCACACGTCACGTCCATCGTGCACTGGATCAGTTGTGTTTTGGCGGACCATCGGCACAAAAAACCTTCAATGTAACGTTTTTTTGTACGTCGCGTCCACCATTTCTGACCACGCATGCGTGGCCGTAACTCCGCCCCCTCCTCCCCAGGACATAGACTGGGCAGCGGATGCGTTGAAAAACTGCATCCGCTGCCCACATTGTGCACAATTTTCACAACGTGCGTCGGTATTTCGGGCCGACGCATTGCGACGGCCCCGTACCGACGCAAGTGTGAAAGAAGCCTAACTCTAAATTTAGCCCCAACCCTAACCCTAAATTTAGCCCCAACCATAACCCTAACCCTAAATTTAGCCCCAACCCTAACCCTAACCCAAAATTTAGCTCCAACCCTAACCCTAATTTTAGCCCCAACTGCTCTCTCCTGTCGGCCGGCAGATGGCGACAGATGGCAGGCGCACTGCGCATGCGCCCGCCATTTTCTTTCCCATAGAAGAAGCCGGTGGGCAGGAGAGGACGCAGGAGAAACCAGGGACACCGGTAAGTATGATAGGGTCCCTAAATCCCCTTATTTCTCTGTCCTCTGATGTGTGATCACATCAGAGGACAGAGAATTACACATCGCTTTTTTTTTTTTGCGACCGCCGGTAAACAGTTAATTACCGGCGATCGCAAAACAGGGGTCGGTAAAAACCGACCCCGATCATGTTCTTTGGGGTCTCGGCTACCCCCGGCAGCCGAGACCCCAAAGATCCTCCTGGTGCCGGTTTTTGCCGGAAAAAGATGGCGGCGCCCATCAGGAGCCATGAGGAGCACCGGGGGAGACAGGTGAGTATCAGGGGGCTATTGGGGACCCCATTTCTCTGTCCTCTGATGTGCGATCACATCAGAGGACAGAGAAATTAAAAGGGAAATCGCGTTTTTGTTTTTTTTTGCGATCGCCGGTAAACGGTTATTTACCGGTGATCGCAACTTGGGGGTCGGTAAAAAACCCTCCGAATCATGTTCTCTGGGGTCTCGGCTACCCCCGGCAACCGAGACCCCAGAGAAAATCCAACTCTGGGGGGTGCTATACACTTTTTCCACAGCGCCGTTAATTAATGGCGCTGTGGTTTAAGTACCCTTAAGTGCCGCCGTTAAAAGGCGTACCGATGGTCGTTAAGGGGTTAAAAACCACAATATACCGAAAACCGACGGCAGCTAATAGTCTGCTGAGGAGGGAGAGCCACCACCCCATGCCTCTAAAACATGGTATTCCAAAGGGGCAGTTTCTCAGATTTAGGAGGAACTTCTCGGATATAGACTATTCTAATAAGGCCAGAGACTTAAAGGGCAGAGCAGAGTACAGCAATGAGCAAGCACCGGGCTTCTTTCACCTTTCCCGGCGCCTGCACACTGTAGTACTTTGCTCTGCCCTCAACAGGACAAGAAGAGGACGTGATCGTAAGAAGATGGGAGGCCCCGGACTGGACAGCGACGCCCACCGCAGCGGGACCGCCCCTAGGTGAGTATAATCTAACCTCTTTTTCTCATCTTTAAGGGTACCGTCACACTATACGATTTACCTACGATCACGACCAGCGATATGACCTGGCCGTGATCGTAGGTAAATCGTAGTGTGGTCGCTGGGGAGCTGTCACACAGACGGCTCTCCAGCGACCAACGATGCCGAGGTCCCCGGGTAACCAGGGTAAACATCGGGTTACTAAGCGCAGGACCGCGCTTAGTAACCCGATTTTTACCCTGGTTACCAGCGTAAAAAAAAACAAACAGCACATACTTACATTCCGGTGTCTGTCCCTTGCCGTCTGCTTCCCGCACTCAGTGACTGCCGGCCGTAAAGTGAAAGCACAGCACAGCGGTGACATCACCGCTCTGCTCTGCTTTCACTTTAGGGCCGGCAGTCACTGAGTGCGGGAAGCAGACGGCAAGGGACCTGACGGACACCGGAATGTAATTATGTACTGTTTGTTTTTTTTAACTTTTACGCTGGTAACCAGGGTAAACATCGGGTTACTAAGCGCGGTCCTGCGCTTAGTAACCCGATGTTTACCCTGGTTACAAGCGAACGCATCGCTAGATCGCATCGCTAGATCTAGCGATGACAGCAGGAGATCCAGCGACGAAAGAAAGTTCCAAACGATCTGCTACGACGTACGATTCTCAGCAGGATCCCTGATCGCTGCTGCGTGTCAGACACAGCGATATCGTAACGATATCACTGGAACGTCACGAATCGTACCGTCGTAGCGATCGAAATGGCACTGTGTGACGTTACCTTTAGGTTACATCTGGGGCTTATCTACAGCATTCCAGAATGCTGTAGATAAGCCCCTGATGCTGGTGGGCTTAGCTCAACTTCCATTTTGGGGTGACAGGTTCCCTTTAAAGGGAAAGTGCCACCAGTTTTCTTGTAGTTTGTTGTTTTGTGAAATTAAGCTTAAAATAGTAATTAAAATGTATTACTGCAATGTTTGCACTGTTTGCAAACATTACTATATGAAAAATCTACTATATAATTGTCTAAGGGTCACTTCCATCTTTCTGTCTGTCTGTAACGGAAATCCCAAGTCGCTGATTGGTCTCACCAGCTGCCTGTCCTGGCTGCCGCGACCAATCAGCGATGGGCAAGGTCAGGCCGAGAATTAGTCCCTCCCTACTTCCGTCCAGTCAGTGCCCAGCACCCGATCCATACTCCCGTCCAGTCAGCGCTCACACCGGGTTAATGCCGCGTTATGTCACGGTAAAACAGTCCGTTAACACTGCTATTAACCCTGTGTGTCCCCAACTTTTTACTATTGATGCTGCCTATGCAGCATCAATAGTAAAAAGATCTAATGCTAAAAATAATAAAAAAAACAAAAAACCTGCTATTCTCACCTTCCGTCGTCCGACGATGCGCTCGCGGCTGCCGCCAGCTTCCATTCCCAGAGATGCATTGCAAAATTACCCAGAAGACTTAGTGGTCTCGCGAGACCGCTAAGTCATCTGGGTAATTTCGCAATGCATCCTGGGAACGAAAGATGGCGGCAGCCGCGCGCGCATCGGCACAGCTTCGTTTGACCCCGGCGGGTGAGTATATAACTATTTTTTATTTTAATTATTTTTTTTACAGGAATATGGTGCACACTAGGGTTGAGCGAAACAGATCGGCAATTTTAAAAAGTCGCCGACTTTCAGCAAAGTCGGGTTTCGTGAAACCCAACCCGATCCCACTGTGGGATCGGGTCGGCAGTCGGCGATCTTTACTCCAGGTTTCGTTTTTATATATAAATATATATATATATATATGTATAAATATATATATATATATGTCATAGAGACACATATATATATATATATATATATATATATATATTTACTTCAGCGTGATAATGTTGAAAAGCCGTAATTCAATTGCCGGCTTTTCATTTCTCCTGCCTAAACCCGACATGATATGAGACATGGTTTACATACAGTAAACCATGTCATATCCCCCTTTTTTTTGCATATTACACACTAAGGGTTAAATCGCGAAAAAAAATTGGCGTGGGCTCCCGCGCAATTTTCTCCGCCAGAGTGGTAAAGCCAGTGACTGAGGGCAGATATTAATAGCCTGGAGAGGGTCCACGGTTTTTGGCCCCCCTCTGGCTAAAAACATCTGCCCCCAGCCACCACAGAAAAGGCACATCTGTAAGATGCGCCTATTCTGGCACTTGGCCACTCTCTTCTCATTCCCATGTAGCGGTGGGATATGGGGTAATGAAGGGTTAATGTCACCTTGCTATTGTAAGGTGACATTAAGCCAGATTAATAATGGAGAGGCGTCAATTCTGACACCTATCCATTATTAATCCAATTGTATGAAAGGGTTAAAAAAAACACACATTATTAAAAAGTATTTTAATGAAATAAACACACAGGTTGTTGTAATATTTTATTGTACTATCAATCCACCTGAAGACCCTCGCTCTGTAACAAAGGAAAAATAAAAAAACAACAATATACATACCTTCCGATGATCTGTCATGTCCCACGATGTAAATCCATCTGAAGGGGTTAAAATATTTTACAGGCAGGAGCTCTGCTATAATGCAGCTGTGCTCATGCCTGTAAAACCCCAAGGAATGAAGGTAATGTAGGTCAATGACCTATAGTTACCTTCAGTCCCGGTGATGCGCCCTCTGCTGGATGTCCTCAAATGACCTCGAACGTGGGAACTTTCCTCGAGTTCATATGAGGACATCCAGCAGACGGCACATCACCGCGAATGAAGGTAACTATAGGTCATTGACCGACATTACCATCATTCCCCAGGGCTTTAGGTGGATTGAGAGAGCAATAAAATATTAAAACAACCTGTGTGTTTATTTCATTAAAATACTTTTTAATAATGTGTGTGTTTTTTTAACCCTTTCATACAATTGGATTAATAATGGATAGGTGTCAGAATTGACGCCTCTCCATTATTAATCTGGCTTAATGTCACCTTACAATAGAAGGTGGCATTAACCCTTCATTACCTCATGGCCCACCGCTACACAGGAATGGGAAGAGAGTGGCCAAGCGCCAGAATAGGCGCATCTTACAGATGTGCCTTTTCTGGGGTGGCTGGGGGCAGATGTTTTTAGCCAGTGGGGGGCCAATAACCATGGACCCTCTCCAGGCTATTAATATCTGCCCTCAGTCACTGGCTTTTCTACTCTGGTGGAGAAAATTGCGCGGGAGCCCACGCCAATTTTTTCCGCAATTTAACCCTTAAATTTAATAGCTAGAGCGCCGAAATTTTGCACATGCACACTACTAACATTAGTAGTGTGTAATATGCAAAAAAAGGGGGATATGACATGGTTTACTGTATGTAAACCATGTCTCATATCATGTTGGGTTTAGACAGGAGAAATGAAAAGCCGGCAATTGAATTACCGGCTTTTCTGCTATATCGCGCTGCAGTAAATATTAAAAAAAAAAAAAATCCCATTGACTTTGCATTGGGTTTCGTGTTTCGGCCAATCCCGACCCCGACTTTTCAATAAGATCGGCCGATTTCACTCGACCCGACTTTTCAGAAAGCCAGGTTTCATGAAACCCGACTCGACCTGAAAAAATGAAAAGTCGCTCAACCCTAGTGCACACACTGCAATATACTATGTGGGCTGTGTTATATACTGCGTGCTATATACTGTTGTGAATTCTGTGGTCAAGCTCCCTCCTGTGGTCATGAGTAGTACTTCGGCTGGTTCTGTCTATGAGCTTCCTCTGGTGGATGTGAGTGGGGCTGCGGCTTCTGAGTTTCCTTCCTCAGGTGACGAGGTTAAGTCGTTAGGTGCTGCTCTATTTAACTCCACCTAGTTCTTTGTTCCTGGCCTCCAGTCAATGTTCCAGTTTTGGTCTTTCTCCTGGATCGTTCTTGTGGCCTGTCTGCCCTGCATAAGCTAAGTTCTGCTTGTGTTACTTTTGTTTGCTATTTTTTCTGTCCAGCTTGCTATATTGGTTTTTCTTGCTTTCTGGAAGCTCTGAGACGCAGAGGGAGCACCTCCGTACCGTTAGTCGGTGCGGAGGGTCTTTTTGCCCCCTCTGCGTGGTTGTTTGTAGGTTTTTGTGCTGACCGCAAAGCTATCTTTCCTATCCTCGGTCTATTCAGTAAGTCGGGCCTCACTTTGCTAAAATCTATTTCATCCCTGTGTTTGTATTTTCATCTTACTCACAGTCATTATATGTGGGGGGCTGCCTTTTCCTTTGGGGAATTTCTCTGAGGCAAGGTAGGCTAATTTTTCTATCTTCAGGGCTAGCTAGTTTCTCAGGCTGTGCCGAGGCGTCTAGGTCTGGTCAGGAACGCTCCACGGCTACCTTTAGTGTGGTATGATAGGATTAGGAATTGTGGTCTGCAGAGTTCCCACGTCTCAGAGCTCGTCCTATGTGATTAGCAACTATCAGGTCATTTTCTGTGCGCGTAACCACCAGGTCCATTGTGGTTCTGAATCACCTGTTCATAACAGTACTGGAGGCCCAAAGTACTAATGCTTCTCAATAGAGGGAAAAGAGAAGTTCTGAGACCATTTTTTTTTCTTTGCACTGTGTTTTGTCTTTCTCTTCCCCTAGACATTTGGGTGGTTCAGGATACAGGTGTAGTGATGGACATTAAAGGTCTGTCTTCTTGTGTGGATAATCTCACTGCAAGAGTACAAAAAATTCAAGACATTATGGTTCAGAAATCTATGTTAGAACCTAGAATTCCTATTCCTGAGTAATTTTCTGGAGATAGAGCTAAGTTTCTGAATTTCAAAAATAATTGCAAACTGTTTCTGGCTTTGAAACCCCGCTCCTCTGGTGACCCAGTACAACAAGTTAAGATCATTATTTCTTTATTACGTGGCGACCCTCAAGACTGGGCATTTTCCCTTGCGCCAGGAGATCCTGCATTATGTAATATTGATGCGTTTTTTCTGGCGCTCGGATTGCTGTATGATGAACCTAATTCAGTGGATCAGGCAGAGAAAAATTTGCTGGCTCTGTGTCAGGGTCAGGATGAGGTAGAGATATATTGTCAGAAATTTAGGAAGTGGTCTGTGCTCACTCAATGGAATGAATGTGCTCTGGCAGCAATTTTCAGAAAGGGTCTCTCTGAAGCCCTTAAGGATGTCATGGTGGGATTTCCTATGCCTGCTGGTCTGAATGAGTCTATGTCTTTGGCCATTCAGATCGATCGACGCTTGCATGAGCGTAAAACTGTGCACCATTTGGCGGTATTACCTGAGCATAAACCTAAGCCTATGCAGTGCGATAGGACTTTGACCAGAGCTGAACGGCAAGAACACAGACGTCAGAATGGGCTGTGTTTTTACTGTGGTGATTCCACTCATGCTATCTCCGATTGTCCTAAGCGCACTAAGCGGTTCGCTAGGTCTGCCACCATTGGGACGGTACAGTCGAAATTTCTTTTGTCCGTTACTTTGATCTGCTCTTTGTCGTCCTATTCTGTCATGGCATTTGTGGATTCAGGCGCTGCCCTGAATTTGATGGACTTGGAGTATGCTAGGCGCTGTGGGTTTTTCTTGGAGCCCTTGCAGTATCCTATTCCATTGAGAGGAATTGATGCTACACCTTTGGCCAAGAATAAGCCTCAGTACTGGACCCAGCTGACCATGTGCATGGCTCCTGCGCATCAGGAGGATATTCGCTTTTTGGTGTTGCATAATCTGCATGATGTGGTCGTGTTGGGGTTGCCATGGCTACAAGTCCATAACCCAGTATTGGATTGGAAATCTATGTCTGTGTCCAGCTGGGGTTGTCAGGGGGTACATGGTGATGTTCCATTTCTGTCTATTTCATCATCCACCCCTTCTGAGGTCCCAGAGTTCTTGTCGGATTACTGGGATGTATTTGATGAGCCCAAGTCCAGTGCCCTACCTCCGCATAGGGATTGTGATTGTGCTATCGATTTGATTCCTGGTAGTAAGTTTCCTAAAGGTCGACTGTTTAATTTGTCTGTGCCTGAGCACGCCGCTATGCGGAGTTACGTAAAAGAATCCTTGGAGAAGGGTCATATTCGCCCGTCGTCGTTGCCATTGGGAGCAGGGTTCTTTTTTGTGGCCAAGAAGGATGGTTCGCTGAGACCTTGTATTGATTACCGCCTTCTAAATAAAATCATGGTCAAATTTCAGTACCCCTTGCCGCTGCTGTCTGATTTGTTTGCTCGGATTAAGGGGGCTAGTTGGTTCACCAAGATAGATCTTCGTGGGGCGTATAATCTTGTGCGTATTAAACAGGGCGATGAATGGAAAACAGCATTTAATACGCCCGAGGGCCATTTTGAGTACCTGGTTATGCCATTCGGGCTTTCTAATGCTCCATCGGTGTTTCAGTCCTTTATGCATGACATCTTCCGAGAGTACCTGGATAAATTCCTGATTGTATACTTGGATGATATTTTGGTCTTCTCGGATGATTGGGAGTCTCACGTGAAGCAGGTCAGAATGGTGTTCCAGGTCCTGCGTGCGAATTCTTTGTTTGTGAAGGGGTCAAAGTGTCTCTTTGGTGTTCAGAAGGTTTCGTTTTTGGGTTTCATTTTTTCCCCTTCTACTATCGAGATGGACCCTGTTAAAGTTCAGGCCATTTATGATTGGACTCAGCCGACATCTCTGAAGAGTCTGCGAAAGTTCCTGGGCTTTGCTAATTTTTATCGTCGCTTCATCAATAATTTTTCTAGTATTGCTAAACCGTTGACTGATTTAACCAAGAAGGGTGCTGATGTGGTCAATTGGTCTTCTGCTGCTGTGGAAGCTTTTCAAGAGTTGAAGCGTCGTTTTTCTTCTGCCCCTGTGTTGTGCCAACCAGATGTTTCGCTCCCGTTCCAGGTCGAGGTTGATGCTTCTGAGATTGGAGCAGGGGTTGTTTTGTCGCAAAGAAGTTCTGATGGCTCGGTGATGAAACCATGCGCCTTCTTTTCCAGGAAGTTTTCGCCTGCTGAGCGTAATTATGATGTTGGCAATCGAGAGTTGCTGGCCATGAAGTGGGCTTTCGAGGAGTGGCGTCATTGGCTTGAAGGAGCTAAGCATCGCGTGGTGGTCTTGACTGATCACAAGAACTTGACTTATCTTGAGTCTGCCAAACGGTTGAATCCTGGACAGGCTCGTTGGTCGCTGTTTTTCTCCCGTTTTGACTTTGTGGTTTCGTACCTTCTGGGCTCTAAAAATGTGAAGGCGGATGCCCTGTCTAGGAGTTTTGTGCCCGACTCTCCGGGTTTGTCTGAGCTGGCGGGTATTCTCAAAGAGGGGGTAATTTTGTCTGCCATCTCCCCTGATTTGCGGCGGGTGCTGCAAAAATTTCAGGCTAATAGACCTGACCGTTGCCCAGCGGAGAAACTGTTTGTCCCTGATAAATGGACGAGTAGAGTTATCTCTGAGGTTCATTGTTCGGTGTTGGCTGGTCATCCTGGAATCTTTGGTACCAGAGATTTGGTGGCTAGATCCTTTTGGTGGCCATCTCTGTCACGGGATGTGCGTTCGTTTGTGCAGTCCTGTGGGATTTGTGCTCGGGCTAAGCCCTGCTGTTCTCGTGCCAGTGGGTTGCTTTTGCCCTTGCCAGTCCCGAAGGGGCCATGGACACATATCTCTATGGATTTTATTTCGGATCTCCCCGTCTCTCAAAAAATGTCAGTCATTTGGGTTGTTTGTGATCGCTTCTCTAAGATGGTCCATTTGGTACCCTTGTCTAAATTGCCTTCCTCCTCTGATTTGGTGCCATTGTTCTTCCAGCATGTGGTTTGTTTACATGGCATTCCGGAGAACATCGTTTCTGACAGAGGTTCCCAGTTTGTTTCGAGGTTTTGGCGAGCCTTTTGTGCTAGGTTGGGCATTGATTTGTCTTTTTCCTCGGCTTTCCATCCTCAGACAAATGGCCAGACTGAACGAACCAATCAGACCTTGGAAACATATCTGAGATGTTTTGTTTCTGCCGATCAGGATGATTGGGTGTCCTTTTTGCCTTTGGCTGAGTTCGCCCTTAATAATCGGGCCAGCTCGGCTACTTTGGTTTCGCCGTTTTTCTGCAATTCTGGTTTCCATCCTCGTTTCTCTTCAGGGCAGGTTGAGTCTTCTGACTGTCCTGGTGTGGATACTGTGGTGGATAGGTTGCAGCAGATTTGGACTCATGTGGTGGACAATTTGACATTGTCTCAGGAGAAGGCTCAACGTTTCGCTAACCGCAGGCGCTGTGTGGGTCCCCGACTTCGTGTTGGGGATTTGTTTTGGTTGTCATCTCGTTATATTCCTATGAAAGTTTCCTCTCCTAAGTTTAAGCTTCGTTTCATTGGTCCGTATAGGATTTCTGAGGTTCTTAATCCTGTGTCTTTTCGTTTGTCCCTTCCAGCTTCTTTTTCCATCCATAACGTATTCCATAGGTCATTGTTGCGAAGATACGTGGCACCTGTGGTTCCATCCGTTGATCCTCCTGCCCCGGTTTTGGTTGAGGGGGAGTTGGAGTATATAGTGGAGAAGATTTTGGATTCTCGTATTTCGAGACGGAAACTCCAGTACCTGGTTAAGTGGAAGGGTTATGGTCAGGAAGATAATTCCTGGGTCTTTGCCTCTGATGTTCATGCGGCCGATCTGGTTCGTGCCTTTCATTTGGCTCATCCTGGTCGGCCTGGGGGCTCTGGTGAGGGTTCGGTGACCCATCCTCAAGGGGGGGGTACTGTTGTGAATTCTGTGGTCAAGCTCCCTCCTGTGGTCATGAGTGGTACTTCGGCTGGTTCTGTCTATGAGCTTCCTCTGGTGGATGTGAGTGGGGCTGCGGCTTCTGAGTTTCCTTCCTCAGGTGACAAGGTTAAGTCGTTAGGTGCTGCTCTATTTAACTCCACTTAGTTCTTTGTTCCTGGCCTCCAGTCAATGTTCCAGTTTTGGTCTTGCTTTCTCCTGGATCGTTCTTGTGGCCTGTCTGCCCTGCATAAGCTAAGTTCTGCTTGTGTTACTTTTGTTTGCTATTTTTTCTGTCCAGCTTGCTATATTGGTTTTTCTTGCTTGCTGGAAGCTCTGAGACGCAGAGGGAGCACCTCCGTACCGTTAGTCGGTGCGGAGGGTCTTTTTGCCCCCTCTGCGTGGTTGTTTGTAGGTTTTTGTGCTGACCGCAAAGCTATCTTTCCT
This sequence comes from Ranitomeya imitator, assembly GCF_032444005.1. Classification (NCBI taxonomy): domain Eukaryota; kingdom Metazoa; phylum Chordata; class Amphibia; order Anura; family Dendrobatidae; genus Ranitomeya; species Ranitomeya imitator. The sequence goes on along the minus strand of NC_091286.1, from coordinate 375,830,074 downwards.
ATCCTCGGTCTATTCAGTAAGTCGGGCCTCACTTTGCTAAAATCTATTTCATCCCTGTGTTTGTATTTTCATCTTACTCACAGTCATTATTAGTGTTGAGCATTCCGATACCGCAAGTATCGGGTATCGGCCGATATTTGCGGTATCGGAATTCCGATACCGAGATCCGATATTTTTGTGATATCGGGTATCGGTATCGAATCAATAGGGATGTGGAAAATAAAGAATTAAAATAAAAAATATTGATATGCTCACCTCTCCGGCGGCCCCTGGACTTCACGCTGCTATCCGGGAGGCTTCTTTGTTTAAAAAGCGCGCCTTTCGGACCGGTGAATGACGTCCCGGCTTCTGATTGGTCGCGTGCCGCCCATGTGACCGGCACGCGACCAATCAGAGGCCGCGACGTCATTCGCAGGTCCTCAATTCCTTGAATTAGCAGTTTTGTGAATGAGAATGACGTCGCGGCTTCTGATTGGCCGCGTGCCGCCCATGTGACCGGCACGCGGCCAATCAGAAGCCGCGACGTCATTCTCATTCACAAAACTGCTAATTCTAGGAATTGAGGACCTGCGAATGACGTCGCGGCCTCTGATTGGTCGCGTGCCGGTCACATGGGCGGCACGTGACCAATCAGAAGCCGGGACGTCATTCACAGGTCCGAAAGGCGCGCTTTTTAAACAAAGAAGCCTCCCGGTTAGCAGTGTGAAGTCCAGGGGCCGCCGGAGAGGTGAGCATATCAATATTTTTTATTTTAATTCTTTATTTTACACATCCCTATGGATCCCAGGGCCTGAAGGAGAGTTTCCTCTCCTTCAGACCCTGGGAACCATGAGAATACCTTCCGATACTTGATGTCCCATTGACTTGTATTGGTATCGGATATCGGTATCGGCGATATCCGATATTTTTCGGGTATCGGCCGATACTATCCGATACCGATACTTTCAAGTATCGGACGGTATCGCTCAACACTAGTCATTATATGTCGGGGGCTGCCTTTTCCTTTGGGGAATTTCTCTGAGGCAAGGTAGGCTTATTTTTCTATCTTCAGGGCTAGCTAGTTTCTCAGGCTGTGCCGAGGCGTCTAGGTCTGGTCAGGAACGCTCCACGGCTACCTTTAGTGTGGTATGATAGGATTAGGAATTGTGGTCAGCAGAGTTCCCACGTCTCAGAGCTCGTCCTATGTGATTAGCAACTATCAGGTCATTTTCTGTGCTCGTAACCACCAGGTCCATTGTGGTTCTGAATCACCTGTTCATAACAATATACTATGTGGACAGTGTTAGATACTATGTGGGCTGTGCTATATATTACGAGGCCAGTGTTATATATTACGTGGCCAGTTTTATATACTACGTGGCCTGTGTTACATACTGCGTGGCTGCTATATACTGCGTGGGCTGTGTTATATACTACGTGGCCTGTGTTACATACTGCGTGGCTGCTATATACTGCGTGGGCTGTGTTATATACTACGTGGGCTCTGTTATTTACTGCATGGCCTGTATTAACGTATCGGGTATTCTACAATATGTATGTATGTATATAGCAGCCACATAGTATATAGCACAGGCCACGTAGTACTCCTATATACTATGTGGCCTGTGCTATATACTATGTGGCTGCTATATGCATACATACATACATATTCTAAAATACCCGATGCGTTAGAATCGGGCCACCATCTAGTATTATATATTTTCTTACAAATATATAAATTTACCACTAGGGGGAGCATTTTCCGTTTCAGACCTCAAGCAGCTATAGTAAGTAGGGTTGAGCGAAACGGATCGGTCAATTTCATAAGTCGCCGACTTTCGACAAAGTCGGGTTTCGTGAAACCCGAGCCGATCCCAGTGTGGGATCGGCCACGCGGTCGGCGATCTTCGCGCCAAAGTCGTGTTTCATATGACGCGTTTAGCTCCATTTCTAAGCCAATGAAGGTGGACGCAGAGTGTGGGCAGCGTGATGACATAGGTCTCAGTCCCCACCATCTTAGAGAAGGGCATTACAGTGATTGGCTTGCTTTCTGCGGCGTCACAGGGGCTATAAAGAGGCGTGCACGCCGACCGCCATCTTACTTCTGCGGATCTGAGCACAGGGAGAGGTTGCTGTAGCTTCATCTCAAGCAGGAATATTGTTAGGAAGGGAATATTAACCCACAAACCGCTTGTGCTGTAGCGATTTCCACTGTCCAACGCCACCTTTTCTTTGCAGGGACAGTGGAGGCTAGATTTCTGTGCATCAGCTCTGTAGCTTATAAGGCTCCCTGATAGCTGCATTGCTGTTTGTACGTCGCTGTGCAAACCAACTGCTTTTTTCAAAGCAAAAATCCTGTTGCTCCTTCTATTCTGCACAGTTATCTTGTTTCTTTGTCCACACTCTTGTGTGCAGCAGTCCTTTTTATTGCTGCCATACTTGTCCTTTGATCATTGTAGGGAGATTGAAAATCTACTACAGCCCTTGTATTTTTTGATATATTTGCCAACCACTTTCTGCCACTCAAACTGTGTAGTGTAATACAGTGGGCCTGATTTTTTCCTGCATTCTCCCACACATAAAAAAGGGAGATTTATATTGCCACTGAGTGCATCTGCGTCAGTCCTGTTTGTGGCATCTGTCATCCACTTTCTGCCACTCAAACTGTGTAGTGTAATACAGTGGCCCTGATTTTTTCCTGCATTCTCCCACACATAAAAAGGGAGATTTATATTGCCACTGAGTGCATCTGCGTCAGTCCTGTTTGTGGCATCTGTCATCCACTTTCTGCCACTCAAACTGTGTAGTGTAATACAGTGGCCCTGATTTTTTCCTGCTGTCTCCCACACATAAAAAAGGGAGATTTGTATTGCCACTGAGTGCATCTGCGTCAGGCCTGTTTGTGGCATCTGTCACCCACTTTCTGCCACTCAAACTGTGTAGTGTAAAACAGTGGCCCTGATTTTTTTCCTGCATTCTCCCACACATAAAAAAGGGAGATTTGTATTGCCACTGAGTGCATCTGCGTCAGTCCTGTTTGTGGCATCTGTCATCCACTTTCTGCCACTCAAACTGTGTTGTGTAATACAGTGGGCCTGATTTTCCCAGCAGTCTCACACACCTATAAAGAGAGATTTAAACTCACAACAAGTTTACGTACACCTTCTAACTGGTATTACAGTACCATATAACGTTTGTTAGTTTGGTTACATTTTCCAAGAATGAGGAAGTCTGGTGGAAGAGGTCGTGGCCGTGGGCGGTCATTGCCAGCTGGTAATGATGGTAGTGGTGGTGGAGCATCAGGTGGTCGTGGGAAAAGCAATATAGCACCTAAGTCTCGAGTTGCTGAGCCAGCGTCATCGTCTGGCTACACAAGGCCTCGAACGCTCCCTTTTCTGGGAGTAGGAAAACCGCTTTTAAAGCCGGAGCAGCAGGAACAAGTTTTGGCTTTCCTTGCTGACTCTGCCTCTAGCTCTTTCGCGTCCTCTTCGGAAAGTGCAAAATTTAAAAGCAGCACGTCGTCAGTGGATGCTCCCAGTCAGGAACAAGTCGCTTCCTTGTGTCCTTCACCCAGAACAACAGAGAAGGATGCGTCAGGCGACACAACAGGTTACTCCATGGAGCTCTTTACACATACCGTGCCTGGGCTAGAAAGGGAAATTGTTAACAGGCCATGCCCATTACAAGATGAATCGGACATGGAGTGCACAGATGCACAGCCACAGCTAGATTATTATGCTGTTCCATTGACTCAGATCCCAACATTGCCCTCGCAGTGTACTGAGCCAGATGCAGAGGCGTAGCTAGAGCTTTTGCCGCCCGGGGCTGTTCCCGAGTTTGGCGCCCCCCCCCCCCGGCTCAATACACACAAAGGATACCAAAAACGGTTTTCCTGTTTTGTAGAACTTAAACTGGGCCTAATGGTGTCACCCCCACATGCCACACCTGTGACTTAATACCACCACACCATGACCAGGCCACATAGTGACCGAATAATACTACATACAAGGGACAAATACCACAACACCATTTCCAGACCACATATTACCACCACATAGTGACTGAATACTACAATACTGATCAGTAATAAAAAAAAAACCACAATACTATCACCATAAGTGCCAGTATTCACAGGAGATCTGTACTTAGTATGCAGTGTCTGTGTAGAGGTAATACAGAGATTACTGGTGACATTATACACAGGACCTCTATATAGTATACAGTGTATAGTGTCAGTGTATAGGTAACACTGACTCACCAGTGACGTCTCTAGGTGAAGTCCTTCATCTTTCATCCAGCACAGACCGCCATCATTCCTTCCAGCCAGGACTCGTTTCTGCAGGAAATAACACAGTTATCTCGAGCTCCGCTTGCAGAACACATTACTTAATTTTTCACAACTTCTACATTACATCACATGAAGAAAAAAAGGTGATATAGTGTCACTCTGCACAGTAACAGGACCGCCCCCCCATTTAAAACAGTATACTCAAAAAATAAAATAAATACATCACTGCAGTAATAATATCCCTTAATTAGCCCCTATGGTAATAATATTCCCCACCCTGGCCCCGTTTCTCATTCCTGGCTCCAGCCATATGTTCTCGCATCCTGCCCTCATGAGTATCCATTCTACCCCATATGATCTCCACATCCTGCCCCACCAGCCTCCATCGTATCCGTCCTGCCCCATGATCCAATCCTGCCCGTTGTCTCCAATCATGCCCCGTATCTACATTCTGCCCATGCCTCAAGTCCTGCCCCCAGTGTGTCCAGCATATTACCCCCATGTTGTCCAGCAATCTGCCCCAGTGTGTCCAGCATATTACCCCCATGTTGTCCAGCAATCTGCCCCAGTGTGTCCAGCATATTACCCCCAGTGTGTCCAGCAATCTGCCCCAGTATGTCCAGCACTGCCCCCAGTGTGTCCAGCAATCTGCCCCAGTGTCCAGCCTTTCCCCAGTGTGTCCAGCAGTCTGCCCCAGTGTGTCCAGCATATTACCCCCAGTGTCCAGCATTGCCCCAGTGTGTCCAGCATATTACCCCCAGTGTGTCCAGCAATCTGCCCCAGTGTCCAGCATTGCCCCAGTGTGTCCAGAAGTCTGCCCCAGGGTCTCCAGCATTGCCTCAATGTGTCCAGAAATCTGCCCCAGGGTCTCCAGTATTGCCCCAGTGTGTCCAGCAATCTGCCCCATGGTCTCCTGTATTGCCCCAGTGTGTCCAGCATTCTGCCCCATGGTCTCCAGTATTGCAACGCTGTATCCAGCAATCTGCCCCATGGTCTCCTGTATTGCCCCAGTGTGTCCAGCATTCTGCCCCATGGTCTCCAGTATTGCCCCGGTGTGTCCAGCAATCTGCCCCATGGTCTCCAGTATTGCCCCAGTATGTCCAGAAGTCTGCCCAGGGTCTCCAGCATTGCCTCAATGTGTCCTGAAATCTGCCCCATGGTCTCCAGTATTCAGTGTGTCCAGCAATCTGCCCCATAGTCTCCTGTATTGCCCCAGTGTGTCCAGCATTCTGCCCCATGGTCTCCAGTATTTCCCCAGTGTGTCCAGCATTCTGCCCCATGGTCTCCAGTATTGCCCCAGTGTGTCCAGCAATCTGCCCCATGGTCTCCTGTATTGCCCCAGTGTGTCCAGCATTCTGCCACATGGTCTCCTGTATTGCCCCAGTGTGTCCAGCATTCTGCCCCATGGTCTCCAGTATTGCCCCAGTGTGTCCAGCAATCTGCCCCATGGTCTCCTGTATTGCCCCAGTGTGTCCAGCAATCTGCCCCATGGTCTCCTGTATTGCCCCAGTGTGTCCAGCATTCTGCCACATGGTCTCCTGTATTGCCCCAGTGTGTCCAGCAATCTGCCCCATGGTCTCCTGTATTGCCCCAGTGTGTCCAGCATTCTGCCACATGGTCTCCTGTATTGCCCCAGTGTGTCCAGCATTCTGCCCCATGGTCTCCAGTATTGCCCCAGTGTGTCCAGCAATCTGCCCCATGGTCTCCTGTATTGCCCCAGTGTGTCCAGCAATCTGCCCCATGGTCTCCTGTATTGCCCCAGTGTGTCCAGCATTCTGCCACATGGTCTCCTGTATTGCCCCAGTGTGTCCAGCAATCTGCCCCATGGTCTCCAGTATTGCCCCAGTGTGTCCAGCAATCTGCCCCATAGTCTCCTGTATTGCCCCAGTGTGTCCAGCAATCTGCCCCATGGTCTCATGTATTGCCCCAGTGTGTCCAGCAATCTGCCCCATGGTCTCATGTATTGCCCTAGTGTGGCCAGCAATCTGCCCCATGGTCTCCAGTATTGCCCCAGTGTGTCCAGCATTGCCCCAGCCCCAGACAGTCAGACATAAAGAAAAAAAAAAAAAGTAAAATCCTCACCTCTCCCGTTCCTAGCGCAGGTCCGGTGCAGTCAGCGTCTCTCCGGCTCTGCGACGCTCAGGACAGAGAGGCAGAGCGGCGCGCACAGTAGTGACGTCATCGCGCCCTCTGCTCTGAGACGTCGCAGAGTCAGAGGACGCTGTAGCTGCCGGCGCCGCAGGAACCAGGAGAGGTGAGTATAGAGCGGGGGACGGGGTCCGGTGGTGGGGGGAGCTGGCCCTGGTCGTGGCGGCGGACGGCGCCGCCCGAAGATTTAAAGGGGCGTCTTTTTTTTTTTTTTTTTTTTCTTCTCCTGCAGCGCCGGCCGCCCCCCGCATTGTGCCGCCCGGGGCGGACCGCCCCCCCCGCACCCCTCTTCCTACGCCACTGGCCAGATGATGAGACTATGGTGCCTCGTCCCGAATGCTATAGCACCGGCTTACACGGTGACACAGAGGAAGGTGCACAGGACATAGAAGAGGAGGTGATAGATGACCCAGTTGTTGACCCCGATTGGCAGCCATTGGGGGAACAGGGTGCCGCCGGCAGTAGCTCTGAAGCGGAGGAGGAGGAGCCGCAGCAGGCATCAACATCGCAACAGCTTTCATCTGGCAGGCCCGTATCTGGCCAAAAACGTGTGTCAAAACCAAAAACAGTTGTTGGACAGCGTGGCCATCCGGTTAAAGTAGCTCAATGTGCAATGCCTGAAAAGGTATCCGATAGTAGGAAGAGTGCAGTCTGGCAAATTTTTAACCAAGATCCGAATGATCAGTGCAAAGTGATCTGTAAGAAATGCTCAAGGACCTTTAGCAGAGGTCAGAATGTCAAAAATTTAAATACAAGTTGCATGCGTAGACATTTAACCACCATGCACTTGCAAGCCTGGACTAACTACCAAACGTCCCGTAAAGTTGTTGCACCCGCTCACAATGAAGCTAGTCAGCAACGCTTCATTCCTTCCCTCACTGAAAGCCCACCGTTTACGACACCATCTGCACCAAATGTGGAGGTATCGTCGCAAGGCCAAAGCAGTCAGGGAATCACGAGGTTCTTGGTAGGAAACACTGTATGTAGGCCAAAAGCAAGAATACCATCACCAACCCTCTCTCAGTCTGCCATGTCCACCACCACCCCCGCTAGTTCCATCATATGCAGCGCTCCAGTCCAGCTCACCCTACAAGAGACTCTCCTTAGGAAAAGTGTTATGACCTGGTGGTTAAGAGGCCACACTGATATGACCTGGTGGCTAAAACGCAACATGGAACGAGCTCTGAGAAGGTGGTATCTCTACTGACCGCAGTCCCTAATCCTAACAACACAACTAGAAATAGCCGTGGGATGTTCCTGACACTCCCTAGACACCTCGTCACAGCCTCAGATATAACTACCCCTAAAGAAGGAAATAGAAAGCTATCTTGCCTCAGAGAAACCCCCAAAAGGAAAGATAGCCCCCCACAAATATTGACTGTGAAAGGAGAGGGAAATGACGAACTCAGAAATGAAATTAGAATTCAGCAAAGGGAGGCCAAAACTAAACTAGATAGACAGAGAGCAAAGGATACTGTGCGGTCAGTATTAAAAACTACAAAATCCACGCAGAGTTTACAAAAATGAACTCCACACCGACTCACGGTTTGGAGGGGCAAATCTGCTTTCCCAGAGCTTCCAGCTAGCCTGAATAAAACATAGTGACAAGCTGGACAAAAGAGACAAAATGCAAAGCAATAGAGTCCAAACAAATGGACAAACAAAACTAGCAAAACTTATCTTTTGCAGACAAGGACTGGCCATATGAGAAATCCAAGGGAAGAATCAAATCCAACCAAGAACATTGACAGCAAGCATGGACTAAAGCCCAGAGCAGGTTTAAATAACAAACCCAGGCAAGGCGATTAGTGAAGGCAGCTGCTACAGCCACCTAACGGAGCAGCAGTTCCACTCGAAACCACCAGAGGGAGCCCAAGGGCAGAACTCGCAAAAATACCATTAGCAACCACAGGAGGGAGCTCCAGAACGGAACTCACAACAGTACCCCCCCCTTGAGGAGGGGTCACCGAACCCTCACCAGAGCTCCCAGGCCGATCAGGACGAGCCAAATGGAAAGCATGAACCAAATCGGGAGCATGAACATCGGAGGCAACAACCCAAGAATTATCCTCCTGGCCATAACCCTTCCACTTGACCAGATACTGAAGCTTCCGCCTCGAAAAACGAGAATCCAAAATCTTCTCTACCACATATTCCAATTCCCCCTCAACCAACACCGGAGCAGGAGGATCAACGGAGGACACCATAGGTACCACATATCTCCGCAACAAAGATCTATGGAACACATTATGAATGGAAAAGGAAGCTGGAAGGGCCAAACGAAAAGACACTGGATTGATCATTTCAGAAATCTTATAAGGCCCAATAAAGTGAGGCTTGAACTTAGGGGAAGAAACCTTCATAGGAACATGACGAGAAGACAACCAGACCAAATCCCCAACACGAAGCCGGGGACTAACACACCGACGACGGTTAGCAAAACGCTGAGCCTTCTCCTGAGACAACGTCAAATTGTCCACCACATGAGTCCAAATTTGCTGCAACCTGTCCACCACGGAATCCACACCAGGACAGTCAGAAGGCTCAAGCTGCCCTGAAGAAAAACGAGGATGAAAACCAAAGTTACAAAAAAAGGCGAAACCAAGGTAGCTGAACTAGCCCGATTATTAAGGGCAAACTCGGCCAACGGCAAAAAGGTCACCCAATCATCCTGATCAGCAGACACGAAGCATCTCAAATAGGTTTCCAAGGTCTGATTGGTTCGCTCCGTTTGGCCATTTGTCTGAGGATGGAATGCAGAAGAAAAAGACAAATCAATGCCCATTCTAGCACAAAAGGACCGCCAAAACCTAGAAACGAACTGGGAACCTCTGTCAGACACAATATTCTCCGGAATACCATGCAAACGAACCATATGCTGAAAAAATAATGGAACCAAATCAGAAGAGGAAGGCAACTTAGGCAACGGCACCAAATGGACCATCTTAGAAAACCGGTCACAAACCACCCAGATGACAGACATCTTCTGAGAGACAGGAAGATCAGAAATAAAATCCATGGAAATATGCGTCCAGGGCCTCTCAGGAATAGGCAAAGGCAAAAGTAACCCGCTGGCACGGGAACAGCAAGGCTTAGCCCGAGCACAGGTCCCACAGGACTGCACAAACGAACGCACATCCCGCGACAAGGAAGACCACCAAAAGGACCTAGCCACCAAATCTCTGGTACCGAAAATCCCAGGGTGACCAGCCAACACCGAACAATGAACCTCAGAAATTACCCTACTAGTCCATCTATCAGGAACAAACAATTTCCCCACAGGACAGCGGTCAGGTTTATCAGCCTGAAACTCCTGAAGTACCCGCCACAAATCAGGGGAGATGGCAGAAAGAATCACCCCCTCCTTGAGGATCCCAGTCGGCTCGAGAACTCCCGGAGAATCAGGCAAAAAACTCCTAGAAAGGGCATCAGCCTTCACATTCTTAGATCCAGGAATATACGAGACCACAAAATCAAAACGTGAGAAAAACAAAGACCACCGAGCCTGTCTAGGATTCAACCGCTTAGCAGACTGGAGGTAAATCAGATTCTTGTGATCAGTCAAGACCACCACGCGATGCTTGGCTCCCTCAAGCCAATGTCGCCACTCCTCAAATGCCCACTTCATAGCCAACAACTCCCGATTGCCGACATCATAATTACGCTCAGAAGACGAAAATTTTCTGGAGAAGAAGGCACAAGGTTTCATCAAAGAGCCATCAGAATTTCTCTGAGACAAAACGGCCCCTGCCCCAATCTCAGAAGCATCAACCTCAACCTGAAAAGGGAGAGAAACATCTGGCTGACGCAACACAGGGGCAGAAGTAAAACGACGTTTAAGCTCCTGAAATGCCTCAACAGCCGCAGAGGACCAATTCACCACATCAGCGCCCTTCCTCGTCAAATCGGTCAGAGGCTTCACAACACTAGAAAAATTAGCAATAAAGCGACGATAAAAATTGGCAAAGCCCAAAAATTTCTGAAGGCTCTTTACAGATGTAGGTTGAGTCCAATCATGAATGGCCTGGACTTTAACAGGGTCCATTTCAATAGCCGAGGGAGAAAAAATGAAACCCAAAAAAGAAACCCTCTGAACTCCAAAGAGGCACTTAGACCCCTTCACAAACAACGCATTAGTACGAAGGACCAGAAACACCATCCTAACCTGCTTCACATGAGACTCCCAATCATCGGAGAAAACCAAAATATCATCCAAATACACAATCATAACTTTATCCAGATAATTCCGGAAGATATCATGCATAAAGGACTGAAATACCGATGGAGCATTAGAGAGCCCGAATGGCATTACAAGATATTCAAAATAGCCTTCAGGCGTATTAAATGCTGTTTTCCATTCATCACCTTGTTTAATACGCACAAGATTATACGCCCCCCGGAGGTCGATTTTAGTAAACCAACTAGCACCCTTAATCCGAGCAAACAAATCAGAAAGCAAAGGTAACGGATACTGGAATTTGACAGTGATCTTATTGAGAAGGCGATAATCTATACAGGGTCTCAAAGAGCCATCCTTCTTGGCAACAAAAAAAAAATCCCGTTCCCAACGGTGACGAAGACGGGCGAATATGCCCTTTCTCCAAGGACTCCTTTACATAACTCCGCATGGCGGCATGCTCTGGCACATACAGATTGAAAAGTCGGCCCTTAGGGAACTTACAGCCAGGAATCAAATTAATGGCACAATCGCAGTCCCTATGAGGAGGCAGAGAACTGGACTTGGGCTCATCAAATACATCCTGGAAATCCGACAAAAACTCAGGAACTTCAGAAGAAGGGGACAAGGAAATGGACATCAAAGGAATATCACTATGTATCCCCTGACAACCCCAACCAGTCACAGACATAGATCTCCAATCCAGCACTGGATTATGTACCTGTAACCATGGAAAACCCAGCACAACAACATCATGCAAATTATGCAACACCAAAAAACGAATATTTTCCTGATGTGCTGGAGCCATGCACATGGTTAACTGTGTCCAGTACTGAGGTTTATTCTTGGCCAATGGCGTAGCATCAATTCCCCTTAAGGGAATATGACTCTGCAAAGGTTCCAAGGTAAAACCACAGCGCTTGGCAAATTCTAAGTCCATTAAGTTCAGGGCAGCGCCAGAATCCACAAATGCCATAACAGAAAAGGACGACAATGAGCAAATCAGGGTAACAGACAAGAGAAATTTAGGCTGCACAGTACTAATGGTAACAGAGCTAGGGACCCTCCTAGTACGCTTAGTGCAATCAGAAATAGCATGAGCTGAATCACCACAGTAAAAACACAGGCCATTCTGACGTCTGAATTCCTGCCGTTCTGCTCTAGTCAAAATCCTATCACATTGCATAGGCTCAGGACTTCGCTCAGAGGACACTGCCATATGGTGCACCACCTTGCGCTCACGCAAGCGCCGATCAATCTGAATGACTAGAGACATAGATTCACTCAAACCGGTAGGCGTAGGAAAGCCCACCATAACATCTTTAAGGGTTTCAGAAAGACCTTTTCTGAAAATAGCAGCCAGCGCTTCTTCATTCCATTTAGTGAGCACAGACCATTTTCTAAATTTCTGGCAATATAACTCTGCCGCTTCCTGACCCTGACACAGGGCCATCAGTGTTTTCTCAGCATGCTCTACAGAGTTAGGTTCGTCATACAACAAACCGAGCGCCTGAAAGAACGCATCTACATTCAATAATGCCGGATTCCCTGTTTCAAGAGCAAATGCCCAGTCTTGAGGATCACCACGCAGTAAGGATATGATGATTTTCACTTGCTGAATGGGATCACCAGAAGAACGGGGTTTGAAAGCAAAAAACAATTTGCAGCTATTTTTAAAGTTCAAAAACTTGGATCTGTCCCCAAAAAACAAATAAGGAGTAGGAATTCTTGGCTCTAGAGCCGGAGTCTGAACAATATAATCTTGGATACTCTGGACTCTTGCAGCAAGTTGATCCACACGAGAAAACAAACCCTGAACCTCCATACCAGAGCATATATCCAGCACCACCCAGATATCAAGAGGAAAAAGAAGACAGAACAGAGCACAGAAAAAAAAATGGTTCAGAACTCTTTTTTTTTCCTTCTTTTGAGATGCATTCAATTCATTCCTGGCCTGCTGTACTGTTATGACCTGGTGGCTAAAACGCAACATGGAACGAGCTCTGAGAAGGTGGTATCTCTACTGACCGCAGTCCCTAATCCTAACAACACAACTAGAAATAGCCGTGGGATGTTCCTGACACTCCCTAGACACCTCGTCACAGCCTCAGATATAACTACCCCTAAAGAAGGAAATAGAAAGCTATCTTGCCTCAGAGAAACCCCCAAAAGGAAAGATAGCCCCCCACAAATATTGACTGTGAAAGGAGAGGGAAATGACGAACTCAGAAATGAAATTAGAATTCAGCAAAGGGAGGCCAAGACTAAACTAGATAGACAGAGAGCAAAGGATACTGTGCGGTCAGTATTAAAAACTACAAAATCCATGCAGAGTTTACAAAAATGAACTCCACACCGACTAACGGTGTGGAGGGGCAAATCTGCTTTCCCAGAGCTTCCAGCTAGCCTGAATAAGACATAGTGACAAGCTGGACAAAAGAGACAAAATGCAAAGCAATAGAGTCCAAACAAATGGACAAACAAAACTAGCAAAACTTACCTTTTGCAGACAAGGACTGGCCATATGAGAAATCCAAGGGAAGAATCAAATCCAACCAAGAACATTGACAGCAGGCATGGACTAAAGCCCAGAACAGGTTTAAATAACAAACCCAGGCAAGGCGATTAGTGAAGGCAGCTGCTACAGCCACCTAACGGAGCAGCAGTTCCACTCGAAACCACCAGAGGGAGCCCAAGGGCAGAACTCGCAAAAATACCATTAGCAACCACAGGAGGGAGCTCCAGAACGGAACTCACAACAGAAAAGGATGTACTTATCCTCTCATCCGCGTACACAGGGTTTGAACGCCCACATTGCTAGACTAATCTCGTTAGAGATGATGCCCTACCGGTTGGTTGAAAGATAAGCTTTCAAAGCCCTGATGGCCTACGCAGTACCACGCTATGACCTACGCAGTCGACACTTCTTTGCGAGAAAAGCCATCCCAGCCCTCCACCAGCATGTCAAAGACCGCATTGTCCATGCACTCAGGCAATCAGTCAGTAGAAAGGTGCACCTCACAACAGATGCATGGACCAGTAGGCATGGCCAGGGACGTTACGTGTCTATCACGGCGCACTGGGTTAATGTGGTGGATGCAGGATACTCAGGGGACAGCCATAGTGGCACAGTTCAGCCTAGCCCACGGTCTAGGAAACAGTTGGCTGTAGGCATTTGCCCCTCCTCCTCCTCCTCCTCCAGAAGCAAAAGCTCGTCCACAGAGCGCAGTCGCACGACCACTCCATCCGCAGCTGCCAGTGTTGCAACCGTGGTGTCCCATTATGGAACAGCTTGTGGGAAGCGTCAGCAGGCTGTGTTGGAAATGAAATGTTTGGGCGACAACAGACACACCGCGGAAGTTCTGTCCGACTTCTTGCAGCAAGAAACTAAATCATGGCTGGGCAGTGTACATCTTGAGGCAGGCAAGTTAGTCAGTGATAACGGAAGGAATTTTATGGCTGCCATAGCCCTTTCACAACTGAAACACATTCCTTGCCTGGCTCACACCTTGAACCTGTGGTGCAGTGATTCCTGAAAAGTTATCCGGGGTTACGCACCCTGCTCCTGAAGGTGCGAAGACTTTGCTCGCACATCCGCCGTTCGCCCGTACACTCCAGCCGTATGCAGAACCATCAGCGATATTTGAATCTTCCCCAGCACCGCCTAATAATCGACGTTGCAACAAGGTGGAACTCCACACTGCACATGCTTCAGAGGCTGTGCGAACAGAGGCGTGCTGTTATGTATTTGTGGGAGGATACACATACACGGGCAGGCAGTTGGATGGCAGACATGGAGTTGTCAGTTGTGCAGTGGTCGAAGCTACAAGATCTGTGTCAAGTCCTTCAGTGTTTTGAGGAATGCACACCCCTGTTTAGTGCAGACGACACCATCATAAGCACGAGCATCCCCCTAATGCGTCTGCTGATGCAAAGTTTGATGCACATAAAGGAGCAGGCGTCTGCAGCCGAGGACGAGGGTAGCCTTGATGACAGTCAGTCACTGTCTGCTCAGGGATGTCTCCTTGACAAGGTGGCGGACGAAGAGGAGGAGGACGAGGAGGATGATGGGGATGAATATTTATGGGAGGAGAAAGCTTCTCAGGGGCAATAAAAACTGGTGGCATTGCAAGGTCAGGTACAGGGTTTTTGAGGGAGACAAGTGATGTTGATTTGCCAGAAAGTGCTCCTCAACCCAGCACAAGCAGTGAATTGACACCTGGAACATTGGCCCACATGGCAGATTATGCCTTGCGTATCCTAAAAAGGGACCCCCGCATTATCAAAATGATGACCGATGACGATTACTGGTTGGCCTGCCTCCTGGATCCACGCTATAAAGGGAAATTGCAAAATATCATGCCACATGAGAACCTTGAGCAAATATTGGCTACCAAACAAGCAACTCTTGTAGACCGTTTGGTTCAGGCATTCCCAGCACACAGCGGCGGTGATGGTTCTCACACGAGCTGCAGGGGGCAACATGGCAGAGGTGTTAGAGGTGCACAAATCAGAAGTGGCGTTGGACAGAGGGGTTTTATGACCAGGTTGTGGAGTGATTTTGCAATGACCGCAGACACGACAGGTACTGCAGCATCAATTCAAAGTGACAGGAGACAACATTTGTCCAGTATGGTTACTAACTATTTTTCCTCCCTTATCGATTTTCTCCCTCACAAGCCATTCCCATTTGATTACTGGGCATCCAAAATAGACACCTGGCCTGAATTAGCAGAATATGCATTGCAGGAGCTTGCTTGCCCAGCAGCTAGTGTGCTATCAGAAAGAGTATTCAGTGCTGCTGGTTCAATACTGACTGAAAAAAGGAGT
The DNA here is from genome assembly GCF_032444005.1 of Ranitomeya imitator. Classification (NCBI taxonomy): domain Eukaryota; kingdom Metazoa; phylum Chordata; class Amphibia; order Anura; family Dendrobatidae; genus Ranitomeya; species Ranitomeya imitator. The sequence goes on along the minus strand of NC_091286.1, from coordinate 375,814,652 downwards.
CGTCTGGCTACCCAAAATGTTGATGATCTAACCTTCATTAAAATGAACCAATCATGGATTTCTAATTTTTTTGCCCCACCTTTTCCTGCTGACACCTAGCTTTCCTGTCAAAAAGGTCTTGTTTTTGGACTGGTCTTACTGACTGCTCCAATTTCTCCATTTGCAGCTGCTGTATGTCCAGCATATGCTATTTTTACACCTCTCTAAATGGGCTGACTCCCCCCATGGTGCCGTGGTCACCACTTGGTGCAAGCCGTTTGGCTGAAGAGGTGGGTGTGCCCACTTTTGGGCGACGGCACTGGCACAGGGTCCCTCATAGTACAATGAAGTGTCTCTGGCGGTGGTGGTGCGCACCCAACATCAGACACACCGTCGTAACATGAGGGGCCTTGGGCCAGTACTGCCGCCCACGAGAGAGTGTTCCCCCCCAGCTCAAACAGTGCTCTACCACTTGCAAAATTATCTCTCACCGCTCCACCACTGTTTAGTCTGTGTGGTTAAATCCTTCAATGGCATTGCCAATACCAATTTGTTGACATGTATGATGCTAGTAAAAATATTCAGGGGCCCTGTCCCACCAGTTAATACTTTGCGCCAAATACCACTGTCTGCAAGTCAACAGAGGAGCCCACCCCTCTACCTAGGTATGCCACCTGCTTATTTGTGAAATTTTTTTTTGCCAGACATTAACCTCACTTTATTATTTTGGCCTACTAACTGTGTCAGACACTCCTTCCAATTGTCCTCCGCTGACCACACCAATGCTGCCTGTGTACCCCTGGAACCTATTTAAAAGTGCATAGAGCCTACTTTTTTTATTTTAGGCCTACTAAGTCTGTCTGCGGTCCCTCCTTCCAATAGTCCTCCGCTGACCACACCAATGCTGCCTGTCTACCCCTGTAACCTATTAAAACCTGCATCGAGCCTACTTTTTTATTCTAGGCCTACTAAGTCTGTCTGCGGTCCCTCCTTGCAATCGTCCTCCGCTGACCACAGCAATGCTGCCTGTGTACCCCTGTAACCTATTTAAACATGCATAGAGCCTACTTTTTTTATTTTAGGCCTTGTGAGGCAGTGACCGGTGTCATATGCGAGGGTCGCTATGTATCCCCCAGGATGTGCTTAGAAGCATATTAGATCCGCTGGAGTGCCCTGTGCTCACAGCAGGTTGCCTGTGAGACACAGGGAAGAATAAAAGTGAGTGTGAACTGGGTCAAGTTATTTGTCCCAGAAATTATTCAGGAAAACCCGGTATGGGCTTTTATTTTGAAACGGACTACAGGATGGTAGTGGGGCCGGTCCGTTTCCTCCAGCCCAGATCTTATAGTGGCCCATGGCCTTAGAATCTGGAGGATAGAAAAAAAAACCCTGCAAGAGAGTTTGGGTGTGTCAGTCTGGTCTGGGAGTCAGACCTAGCAGGAGGCTCATGAGGAGCTCTTTCCATGTGGAGCAACACGGGCCAGGCAGAGACTAAAAAGCCTGACACCCCAGCGTACAAAGTGGTGTAATACGTCCACGGCAACGGATTGTGGACTGTCTTTACTTTTCCCGGCTGCATACTGAAGGACTTGTTGCTTATGTGTTTGGTTTGTGAGTATGCTACAAAATAAACAAGACTTTATTTGAACTTTATATGGGTCACTGCCTATTCACTGCACAGCAAGGTCATCGCTGCATCACAGCCTACTAAGTCTGTCTGCGATCCCTCCTTGCAATCGTCCTCCGCTGACCACACCAATGCTGCCTGTCTACCCCTGTAACCTATTTAAACCTGCATCGTGCCTACTTTTTTTATTTTAGGCCTACTAAGTCTGTCTGCGGTCCCTCCTTGCAATCGTCCTCCGCTGATCACACCAATGCTGCCCGTGTACCCCTGTAACCTTTTTTAAACTGCATTGAGCCAACTTTTTAGTTTAAGGCCTACTACCTGTGTCTGTCTGCGCCACTCAATACAGCTGATATTTTTAATATTAAACTGCATTTGGGCTACTAGTTTGGTTGGGGCCTACTAACGGTGTCTGCCGCTCCTTGGTGTTCTCCTGTTTTTTTTTCCTGAGCTTCAATTTTCAGGCTTTCGGCCTATATTTTTAATATGAAACTGCATTTGGCCTATTAGTTTGGTTGGGCCTACTAACGGTGTCTGCCGCTCCTTGCTTTTCTCCTCCACTGAACAAATCTGACCTTCAATCTTCAGGCTTTCGGCCTATATTTACAAATTTTAAACTGCATTTGGTCTACTAGTTTGTTTGGGGCCTACTAACGGTGTCTGCGGCTCCTTGCTGTTCTCCTCCAATGAACAAAGCAGTGCCGCCTGTTTACTACGGTTACCAATTTTGAACTGCATTTAGCCTAGTTACTTATTTGGGCCTACTCACTGTGTCAGCCTCTCATTACAGTTGTCCTCCACTGAACAAAGCAATGCCGCCTGGTTAGTCCTGTTAACAATTTTGAACTGCATTTAGCCCACTTTATTATTTGGGCCTATATCTGTGTTTCCTCCTCATCCTGCCCATTGCCCAGCCAGTGCTAGATGAGTCTGCTGGTACATTGACCCAGACCACTACATTCCCCTTGCACGCTACACAGCCAGAATGTGACCCTGCTGAAAGTCAGGTTCCCCTTCCCGCATACTATACCACCTTACACGGGGACAAAGAGGAAGGTGCAGATGAAAGTGCAGGTTCCTTCATCAGGTGGGGGGGGCATACTCATTGTCGACGTCACTGGCACAGGGCCCCTCATAGTACGCAAAAGTGTCGCTGCCAGTGGGAGGCGCCACACCGCCGTACTTTGCAAACACACCGCCGTACTTTGAGGGGCCCTGTGCCAGTGCCAATGCGAATGAGTAGGCCCCCCCTGCTTGCTCAGGATCACAGCACTTGCAAAGTTGAAATACTTATTTCTCCCTGCTCCACCGCCGTGACGTAGTCCACGTTTCCTGGGCCCACTAAAAACTTGAACCAGCCCTACCCCCCCCACAACTTTAGCCAAATGACCCCCAATTTCCAATGCCTAACTATTATTATAAGGTAAATTAAGATTGACAAGCTTCAGTAACAAGAATGGATGTTTTTGCCATTAAAATGGGCACTGTAGGTTTTTTCCTGGCCTCCACTCACTGCCGACTATGCTTCCCCATAGACTTGCATTGGGTTTCGTTTTTCGGTCGATCCCCGACTTTTCGCGATAATCGGCCGATTTCACTCGACCCGACTTTTGAGAAAGTCGGGTTCCGCGAAACCCGACTCGATCCTAAAAAAGTAAAAGTCGCTCAACCCTAGCCACCGGCATCAGGGGCATTCTTTAATGCTGTAGATAAGCCCCCGATTTAACCTGAAAGGTAAGAAAAACAGGTTATATTATACTCACCCAGGGGCGGTCCCGCTGCAGTCCGGTCCGATGGGCGTCGCGGTCCGGCGCCTCCCATCTTCATACGATCACGTCCTCTTCTTGTCTTCTTGCCGCGGCTCCTACGCAGACGTACTTTGTCTGCCCTGTTGAGGGCAGAGCAAAGTACTGCAGTGCGCAGGCGTTGGGAAAGGTCAGAGACAAAATATGCCTGCGCCGGAGCCGCGGCAGGAAGACAAGAAGAGAATGTCATCATATGAAGATAGGAGGCGCTGGATCCAGACCGTGATGCCCATCGCACCGGACCGCCCCTGGGTGAGTATAATATAACCTGTTTTTCTTACCTTTCAGGTTACATCGGGGGCTTATCTACAGCATTCCAGAATGTTAGATATAAGTACCACTGATGCATATCACCACAAAGAATCAAACAGGGATTTACCCTAAATGGACATCTGTAACAGGGAAAACTCCACGGGCCCCGAGGAAGCAAATGCGAAACGCGCGTCGGGGCTACTTGGACGGACACTGGCACCTATTAATGGGTAAGATAGGGTGGGGGGTTTGGATTCCTCTGTGCCCATTTGGGTGAGCTGAATAGTATCACGCAATTAAGAGGATTACTTAACTAAGCACTATGCACTTTCTATGACACACTAGTTGTCCCAGGGTTTCTATTCAGAGGTGTTTGGCCCCCTATAGTTCTATCTGCTTATGGTGTTACTTTTCAGTGTCCTAGGTCCATTGTACATTAGCTCTGCGTGTACCTTGTCTTTATTGTGTTCATTTGTATGTTGTGCTATATATTTATAATAAAATTTGTTACTTTATATACCATATATGGAGATGGGTTGTATTTACTCCTTCTTGTTGTAGGATATAGCATTCCAGAATGTTGTAGATAAGCCCCTGATGCCAGTGGCCTTAGCTCATACAGGGCCGTATTTAGAGTTTCTGCTGCCCAAGGCACTTTTAGCGCTGCCTCCCCCTTTGGTAAGTATGACACTATCAGCAGTGACTTTGCCAAGAATCGCTGTTGTGAAAGTAGCCTTTTGCAGCAGATCGGGCAGTTTTTCTGCATCTGCCACGTAACAGATCACTTATGGCAACACTGCGTTTGGTTTCATTCATTCTCTATGGGATTTGCGGTACTTGCTGTGATCTGGAAAATGTGGTACCATACCTCCCAACTTTTGAAGAAGGGAAAAAGGTATAAAGGTTGCGGCACACGTAGTGCGCCGTGGCAAATTTTAGGCCATGCCTCTGACCACACCCATTTCACAACTAGTCACACCCATATCCAAGTCCCAACCACACCCATTTAGCACTGCTGATCACACTGTTTCATATACATTAAAACCAAAAAAATGTGGCCACACAGTGCTCCATACTGTATAATGGCCACACATGATGCTCAATACTGTATAATGGCCACACATGATGCTCCATACTGTATAATAGCTACGCAGTGCTCCACATACTGTATCATGGCCCTACTAGATGTTTCATACTGTATAATGGCCACACAGTGCTCCATACTGTATAATGGCCCCACATGATGCTCAATACTGTATAATGGCCACACATGATGCTCCATACTGTATAATGGCCACACATGATGCTCCATACTGTATAATGGCCACACATGGTGCTCAATACTGTATAATGGCCACACATGATGCTCCATACTGTATAATGGCCACACATGATGCTCCATACTGTATAATGGCCACACATGATGCTCAATAGTGTATAATGCCCCCCCTCCCATCTTGTATGCATAGCTCATCTCCCTCCCATCCCATATGCATGGCTCATATCCCCCCTCCTCCTGTATGCATGGCTCATAATTCCCCCCCCCGTATGCATGGCTCATATTCCCCCGTATGCATGGCTCATAATTTCCCCCCCCCCTGTATGCATGGCTGATGGCTCATATTCCCCCGTATGCATGGCTCATAGTTCCCCCCCCCTGTATACATGGCTGATGGCTCATGTTCCCCCGTATGCATGGCTCATAATTCCCCCCCCCCCGTATGCATGGCTGATGGCTCATATTCCCCCGTATGCATGGCTCATAATTCCCCCCTCCCTGTATGCATGGCTGATGGCTCATATTCCCCCGTATGCATGGCTCATAATTCCCCCCCCGTATGCATGGCTGATGGCTCATATCCCCCCCATATGCATGGCTGATTGCTCATATTCCCCCCCTGTATGCATCGCTGATGGCTCATAATTCCCCCACCGTATGCATGGCTGATGGCTCATATCCCCCCCCCTGTATGCTTGGCTGATGGCTCATAATTCCCCCCCGGATGCATGGCTGATGGCTCATATTCCCCCCCCCCCCTGTATGCATGGCTGATGGCTCATATTCCTCCCCTGTACGCATGGCTGATGGCTCATAATTCCCCCCCCCTGTATGCATGGCTGATGGCTCATATCCCCCCCTGTATGCTTGGCTGATGGCTCATATTCCTCCCCTGTATGCATTGCTGATGGCTCATAATCCCCCCCCCCCCCCTGTATGCATGGCTGATGGCTCATATTCCCCCCCCCCGTATGCATGGCTGATGGCTCATATTCCCCCCCGTCCTGCATGCATGGCTGATGGCTCACATCCCCCCCCCTGTATGCACGGCTGATGGCTCATATTCCCTCCCCCCTGTATGCATGGTCGATGGCTCATATTCCCCCCCCCTGTATGCATGGCTGATGGCTCATATTCCCCCCTATATGCATGGCTGATGGCTCATATTCCCTCCCCCTGTATGCATGGCTGATGGCTCATAATTCCCCCCCCCTGTATGCATGGCTCATCTCTCCACCCCCTCCCCCCGCTCCTTCTCCCGCTCCTTCTCCTTCTCCCGCTCCATCTCCCATCTTGCATGGCGCGGGCGGCTTACCTTCCTCCTTCATCCCCCGTCCCCTGTCCCTCATCCTCACCTGTCACCTGGCGGAAAAAACGCTGCGGAAACGCTACATATCCGCATCGTGTGCACACAGTCTTAGTGTTAAAAACATAATGTACTTAGTTATTGTTTTTTAATCAATGAGTACAAAGGCCATCCAACCTCGTTAAGGTGACCATTAATATGGATGATTGGACATTAGTGTTTACGGACCATCCAGTCAGTGGCCTCAGTAGTCAGGTCAGGAATGGGCTTGATATCACATCACTTCCGTTCCAGAGGAAACTGTTGGAGCAACAGCACTGGAGTGGAGGGTGGGTTTAGGAAATAAATATTCTTTTATCAGGAATGCTTCTCAATGATAAGCTTGAAAAAGAGTGGAACACCATTTAAAATGGTCAGAAAAAAATCCAGCGTGGTAGCAGGTACATAGAATAAAATCCAGAATTAATTGTAGAAATCTACTATATAAAGCGTTGGAGGCGTCGCAACTACAGCCACAAAATTTTGCACAGTCACACGTCTGGACCCTGAGAGCGTCATAGGCTATGTTGTGAGGTGAAATTTTAACCCCGCGCTTTCCAATTCACCAAACAATTTTGCCCCTATCTACATAATGGGAAAACATGAAAGGAAAAGTGTAGGAGGCAAATTGACAGCTGCCAGATGTGAACAAGGGGGACTTAAAGAATGAGAGCGATGGCGCCAAAAGTATATACCGTACAGTTGCTAAGGTGGGGCCCCGACATGGGATACTCACCACACACGGGGATATGAACACACACACAAAATGCGCCACGCACTACCACGTGCTTGAACACATATTACCCTCAGCACACATTTCACCACAAATACACCAACCTTGCCACATAAAAGTCGAAACACAAAAGTCGCCACTCAAAACTCACCACGAGCATACTATATACAGGAGGAGATGACACACAGATATATACTATATACAGGGGAGATGACACACAGGTATATACTATATACAGGAGGAGATGACATACAGGTATATACTATATATAGAAGGAGATGACATACAGGTATATACTATATATAGGAGGAGATGACGACATACAGGTATATACTATATACAGGGGAGATGACACACAGCAGGTATATTATATATACAGGGGAGATGACATACAGGTATATACTATATACAGGAGATGACATACAGGTGTATACTATATATAAGGGAGATGACAAACATGTATATACTGAGGTGAAAATGAAAAGGTGTGAGTGCAAAATGAGAGGAGTGAGGGAAAATAGTGGAGTGATCGGAAAATGACAGATGTGAGGTCGAAAGAGGAGTGAGGGAAAATAGTGGAGTGATCGGAAAATGACAGATGTGAGGTCGAAATGACAAGTGTTAGGGGGGAATGAGAGGAGTGAGGGAGAAAATGAGAGGTGTAAGGGAGAAAATGAGAGATATGAGGGGGAAAATGAAAGATGTGATTGGGAAAATGAGAGGCGTGATGGGAAAATAAGAGAAGTGAGGTGCTATAACTAACCACAGATATTTACCATGCCCAGGCAACGCCGGGCTCTTCAGCTACTCTACTATATAAAGCTGAATGTGTGTGTGTGTGTGTATGTGTGTATGTCCGGAATTGGCATCTGCACCGTCGCAGGTACAGCCACAAAATTTTGCACAGTCACACGTCTGGACCCCGAGAGCGTCATAGGCTATGTTGTGAGGCGAAATTTTAACCCTGCGCGTTCCAATTCACCAAACAATTTTGCCCCTATCTACATAATGGGGAAAAAAGTGAAAGGAAAAGTGTTGGAAGCGTCGCAGCTACAGCAACAAAATTTTGCACAGTCACACGTCTGGACCCTGAGAGCGTCATAGGCTACGTTGTGAGGTGAAATTTTAACTCCGCGCTTTCCAATTCACCAAACTATTTTTCCCCTATCTACATAATGGGGAAAAGTGAAAGGAAAAGTGTTGGAGGCAAATTGACAGCTGCCAGATGTGAACAAGGGGGACTTAAAGAATGAGAGCGATGGCGCAAAAGATTATATACCGATCAGTTGCTAAGGTGGGGCCCCGACATGGGATACTCACCACACACGGGGATATGAACACACACACACAAAATGCGCCACACACTACCACGTGCTTGAACACATATACCACCCTCAGCACACATTTCACCACACATACACCAACCTCGCCACATAAAAGTCGAAACACAAAAGTCGCCGCTCAAAACTCGCCACATGCAAAAACTAGGCTCACGCAAAACTCGCCGCAAGTGCAAAACTCACCTCATGGAAAACTCGCCACACGCAAAACTTGCACACGCGGAAAAATTGCCACATGCACAAAATTTGCAACACATGCAAAAGTTGCCTCACACAAAACTTGCACATACTCAAAAGGCACCAGACATAAAACTCACCACGCGCAAAACTCGCCATGCGCAAAACTTGCTGCACACAACTTGCTACACTAACCTGTCACATGCAACTCGACACACAAAAAGTTGCTACACGCATGTTGCCACACAAAACTCATCTCACAAAAGTCGCTACATGCATGTCGCCACACACAACTCAACACACACAACTTGACAAACGAAACTCGCCCTAAAACACACACAAGTCTGGTATTAGCCTTCAAAAATAAAAATCTGATTAATAAGCAGACAAACTACAAGAGCAACAAATGTACCATATAGGAAATACGGCAGCTGTCAGTCACATGATCTGTCTATTATGTGTATGTGTGAGCTAATATATACTGCCAGGGGGAGGGCTTCCTGTTGGCTGGGGATTTATCAGGCTGCCAATTTATCTTACAAATACTGAGGTAAAAATACTGAGCAAATAACGTGTGAACGAGGTCTAATACAGGAGATCATACAGGTATATACTATATACAGGGGAGATGACACACAGGTATATACTATATAGAGGAGGAGATGACATACAGGTACATACTATATACAGGAGGAGATGACATACAGGTATATACTATATACAGGAGGAGATGACACACAGGTATATACTATATACAGGAGCAGATTACCTACAGGTATATACTATATACAGGAGGAGATGACATACAGGTATATGCTATATATAGAAGATGACATACAGGTATATACTATATACAGGAGGAGATGACACACAGATATATACTATATACAGGGGAGATGACACACAGGTATATACTATATACAGGAGGAGATGACATACAGGTATATACTATATATAGAAGGAGATGACATACAGGTATATACTATATATAGGAGGAGATGACATACACGTATATACTATATATAGGAGGAGATGACATGCAGGTATATACTATATATAGGAGGAGATGACATACAGGTATATACTATATACAGGGGAGATGACACACAGCAGGTATATACTATATACAGGGGAGATGACATACAGGTATATACTATATACAGGAGATGACATACAGTTGTATACTATATATAAGGGAGATGACAAACATGTATATACTGAGGTGAAAATGAGAGGTGTGAGGTGAAAATGAAAAGGTGTGAGTGCAAAATGAGAGGAGTGAGGGAAAATAGTGGAGTGATCGGAAAATGACAGATGTGAGGTCGAAATGACAAATGTTAGGGGGGAATGAGAGGAGTGAGGGAGAAAATGAGAGGTGTGAGGGAGAAAATGAGAGATGTGATTGGGAAAATGAGAGGCGTGATGGGAAAATAAGAGAAGTGACGTGCTATAACTAACCACAGATATTTACTATGCCAAGGCAACGCCGGGTTCTTCAGCTAGTCTAATATATAAAGCTGAATGTGTGTGTGTATGTGCGTGTGTGTGTATGTATGTCCGGGATTGGCATCTGCACCGTCGCAGCTACAGCCACAAAATTTTGCACAGTCACATGTCTGGACCCCGAGAGAGTCATAGGCTATGTTGTGAGGCGAAATTTTAACCCCGCGCATTCCAATTCACCAAACAATTTTGTCCCTATCTACATAATGGGGAAAAAAGTGAAAGGAAAAGTGTTGGAGGCGTTGCAGCTACAGCCACAAAATTTTGCACAGTCACACGTCTGGACCCCGAGAGCGTCATAGGCTATGTTGTGAGGCGAAATTTTAACCCCGCGCGTTCCAATTCACCAAACAATTTTGCCCCTATCTACATAATGGGGAAAAAAGTGAAAGGAAAAGTGTTGGAGGCGTCGCAGCTACAGCCACAAAATTTTGCACAGTCACACGTCTCGACCCTGTAAGCATCATAGGCTATGTTGTGAGGTGAAATTTTAACCCCGCGCTTTCCAATTCACCAAACAATTTTGCCCCTATCTACATAATGGGGAAAAGTGAAAGGAAAAGTGTTGGAGGCAAATTGACAGCTGCTAGATGTGAACAAGGGGGACTTAAAGAATGACAGCGATGGTGCCAAAGAGTATATACCGTACAATTGCTAAGGTGGGGCCACGACATGGGATACTCACCACACACGGGGATATGAACACACAAACAAAATGCGCCACACACTACCACATGCTTGAACACATATACCACCCTCAGCACACATTTCACCACACATACACCAACCTCGCCACATAAAAGTCGAAACACAAAAGTCGCCGCTCAAAACTCGCCACGCGCAAAACTCGCCACATGCAAAAACTAGGCTCACGCAAAACTCGCCACAAGTGCAAAACTCACCTCATGGAAAACTCGCCACACGCAAAACTTGCACACGCGGAAAAATTGCCACATGCACAAAAGTTGCAACACATGCAAAAGTTGCCTCACACAAAACTTGCACATACTCAAAAGGCACCACACATAAAACTCGCCACGCGCAAAACTCGCCATGCGCAAAACTTGCTGCACACAACTTGCTACACTAACGTGTCACATGCAACTCGACACACAAAAAGTTGCTACACGCATGTTGTCACACAAAACTAATCTCACAAAAGTCGCTACATGTATGTCGCCACACGCAACTCAACACACACAACTTGACAAACGAAACTCGCCCTAAAACACACACAAGTCTGGTATCCTTCAAAAATAAATATCTGATTAATAAGCAGACAAACTACAAGAGCAACAAATGTACCATATAGGAAATACGGCAGCTGTCAGTCACAAGACCTGTCTATTATGTGTATGTGTGAGCTAATATATACTGCCAGGGCGGAGGGCATCCTGTTGGCTGGGGATTTATCAGGCTGCCAATTTAGCTTACAAATACTGAGGTAAAAATACTGAGCAAATAACGTGTGAACGAGGTCTAATACAGGAGGAGATGACACACAGGTATATACTATATACAGGGGAGATGACACACAGATATATACTATATACAGGAGAGATGACACACAGGTATATACTATATAGAGGAGGAGATGACATACAGGTACATACTATATACAGGAGGAGATGACATACAGGTATATACTATATACAGGAGGAGATGACACACAGGTATATACTATATACAGGAGCAGATGACCTACTGGTATATACTATATACAGGAGGAGATGACATACAGGTATATGCTATATATAGAAGATGACATACAGGTATATACTATATACAGGAGGAGATGACACACAGATATATACTATATACAGGGAGATGACACACAGGTATATACTATGTACAGGAGGAGATGACATATAGGTATATACTATATATAGAAGGAGATGACATACAGGTATATACTATATATAGGAGGAGATGACATACAGGTATATACTATATACAGGGGAGATGACACACAGCAGGTATATACTATATACAGGGGAGATGACATACAAGTATATACTATATACAGGAGATGACATACAGGTGTATACTATATATAAGGGAGATGACAAACATGTATATACTGAGGTGAAAATGAGAGGTGTGAGGTGAAAATGAAAAGGTGTGAGTGCAAAATGAGAGGAGTGAGGGAAAATAGTGGAGTGATCGGAAAATGACAGATGTGAGGTCGAAATGACAAGTGTTAGGGGGGAATGAGAGGAGTGAGGGAGAAAATGAGAGGTGTGAGGGAGACAATGAGAGATGTGAGGGGGAAAATGAAAGATGTGATTGGGAAAATGAGAGGCGTGATGGGAAAATAAGAAAAGTGAGGTGCTATAACTAACCACAGATATTTACTATGCCCAGGCAACGCCGGGCTCTTCAGCTAGTATCAATATAAAATCATAGTGATCTACTGTTCTAGCCAGTGTGACTAAAGACCAATGCGTTTCAGCTCATAGTAGCCTTAACCATTTAAAAAGGGGCTGTCCATCCATAACGAGTGTTATAAAATATGAGGCCTCACCAAAATGACTTATTTCAGGCATAATATAGAAAACGACCCTTCAAAACACCCATAGTTAGAGACAGCCTCAGGGCTACGAAAGACAGTGATGGGTCAGTGGACCCTCAGTGATAGAAGCACCTGCAGTGTGTTAGGCCATGGGCACACGTTCAGTATTTGGTCAGTATTTTACCTCAGTATCTGTAAGCCAAAACCAGGAGTAGGTGATAAATACAGAAGTGGTGACATTTCTATTATACTTTACCTGATTGTTCCACTCCTGGTTTTAGCTTACAATTACTGAGGTAAAAAACTCACTGGATCGCCCCCACGTCAGGGCAATGGGGTGCTCGGCACCGGGTCCTGCGGTTCGGGGGATGTCACGGTGGCTTGACCCGGTCCGTGGCCCTTTGAGGGGCGTCCAATAAAAGGGCAACAGTTTATAGGATATTGTTCGTGACGCCACCTATGGTATTCGGTCAAGGTGACCGACGCTGCTTAGGAGTCCGCTGGGGTGATGTTATGGCAGCTAGATGGTGTAACTTCCCACAGTTGGTAGATGGTGGATGTTGTAAGGCACAGGGAATAACGAGGACACAAGGTTGCAGTCTCTTTACCTTTACTGAAGGCTTCAGCATCCACAGTCCAGGGCACCAGACCACAGGGTAGGCAGGGTCCGGCCGGTCCGAAGGCATATCCAGAGTCCCCTTATCCAGGTGGAATTCAGTAGCCTTCCTACTAGCACCTTGGGTGTTGTAGTACCTCCCTGCTAAGCAACTCGGTAAGGTCCTCACAACTATTGTAGATGTTCTAGATGTTATTTCTTCCTCTCTGTCCCCCAGATGGTGTGGATAGGACAACCCGTATGACTTATGGCCTGAGGCTTGTTTATAGGAACCCTAGAGACGCCCCGACCCCCAAAATTTGCCACCGTGTCTTCTTAGGTATTTAGGTCGGGCAGCCAACTTGGAATTGACTGTCCTGCCGGTCTCTGAAGTAAAGCGTAGAGTCTATTACTCCCTCGGTGTTCCGGCCACCGGCTACGCGCCTCAGAAGGATGCAGCCTCTCTCAGGGCAGAATTCCTTCTGGTTTTCTCCTTGTGCTATGACTTCGTGTCTCACTCTCTACAATACAGTTCCTTTCTTGTCCTTTCTTAGGATGCTGCCGCACGTGGGGCGGGCGCAGCTCTGTGTCTTTCTGTCTCGTGCTAGGCCTCTGACAGGATCCCACCCCTGTCTGGGGCCCTCTGTCTGCAGCTTTGTGGTATTCCTCCTTTCCCGCTTTCTGCCTGACAGGTGTTGCCTGGGCCAAGCCCAGTCAGCTTCTCCCTAACTTTCTATCCAACCCACCAGTTTTACCCTAATGTGAGGAGTGCCCTAGAAGATAGGAGCAAGGCTCCCCCTGGTGGACTGGAGTGTGAAGTGTAGTGTATGGTTTGTGATACCTGGCAGGGTGAACTCCTTTAGGCTGGTTTCACACTTGCGTTTTTGAACGCATGCGTTTAAAAAAACAAACCGCATGGTGCAAAAACGCAGGTAAACGCGTGTAAACGCTGCGCTTTTTTGACGCACGCGTTTAACGCGTGCGTCAAAAAAACGCAGCGTTTACACGCGATTACATGCGTTTTTGCATGCTTTTGCATGCGTTTGCGTTTTTTTGGGCATTTTCCAAAAAAAAAAAAAATTAAAAAAAAAGGTTACCAGACACAACCAATGGGAATAGAGAGGGCGTACATGATTGGCTCTCAATATATAGACCCTAGGGGTACAGAAATGTTCAGAGCTTGCTACTGTTTCCGGTGTCATGATGGATCTTTCAATGGAGAATTTTTATTTCAAACTGGAGTTCAGCTTCAAGATTTTCCTTGCCTGTGTTTTTGCTTGGGAGCAAGATCGAAACCGCCAAAGATGGAGAAGGAGACAGCGTCGGCGTTTTTGGAGGCACCCCATCATTGATGTGCGTGAGACCCGTGGAGCATATCACACGCTCTATGCGGAGCTGAATGCCAACCCAGAGAAATTCCAGGATTACACCAGAATGTCTCAAGATTCTTTCCGGGATTTACTGTCTCGTGTAGAAGGTTCCATACGGCGACAGGACACACGGCTCCGTAGAGCAATTCCACCTGAGGAACGTCTGTTAGTGACATTACGTTACGTTCCAAAACTAAACCAATGACAGTCCAATTTTTTGGTTATGACATGTATTTTTTGTTGTTTTTTTTTACCTTTTTCTTATTTAAACACACCATTAAGAGCCGATTTTAATTGTTTTTTTTGTTTCTTTTTCTTCTAGATTTCTGGCCACAGGAGAGAGTTTATCTTCCCTGCACTTCCAATACCGCCTTGGAATATCAACCCTGTCCGGAATCGTTGTGGACACCTGTCGTGCGTTATGGAATGTACTCCGTGAGGAGTTTATACCCGTACCCACCGTGGACATGTGGCGGGAAATTTCAAAAACATTTTTCAACGTGTGTGATTTCCCCAACTGTTTAGGGGCGGTGGATGGAAAGCACATCCGCATTGTCAAACCTGCCAGAACCGGATCTGAGTTTTATAATTATAAAAAATATTTTTCGGTAGTTCTCATGGCAATAGCGGATGCGGAGTGTCGCTTCATCGCCGTGGACATTGGAGCTTTTGGCCGTGGCAATGATTCCCAGACTTTTAAGAGCCACCCGTCGGGTGTATGACAACAATTTTAATTTTCCCCCTCCACAGCCTCTCCCCAACACTCAAGGCCCACCGCTGCCATTTGTTATGGTTGGGGATGAGGCCTTCCAGATGTGTGAAAATCTCCTGAAGCCCTATTCTAGTAGGGACCTGGACCACACTAGAAGAATATTCAACTACAGACTGACCAGGGCCAGAAGAACCGTAGAGTGCAGCTTTGGCATTCTGGCTGCTAAATGGCGCATTCTTGCAACAGCCATCAATCTAAAAGTTGAAACAGTGGATGAGGTGGTCAAAGCCTGTGTGGTTCTACACAATTATATAATGGCTAAGGAGCGACCCCACATTGAACTTGATGAACCAGTTTCACACCCATTGCCTGATTTTCAGCATCACCCGATGCGGTCAACTGCAGCCGTTGGTCTTATGCGGGACCAATTTGCGGCCTATTTTGTGTCCGATATTGGACGGGTGTCATGGCAGGACAATGTTGTTTAAATGTCCTGTTGTATGTTTATGTTTACTAATTATTAAATACTGATACAAATTTTTCTAATTAATAAACTTTAGTGTTGGTTGTGTTGACCATGTCTCCTATCTTTTTACTCTCTAAACAAAGGTTGACCAAAGATGGCCAGTAGATATGTATATCATATTTTGTAATCCAAAACCAGGAGTGGGTAATAGTTGATGAGGTAATAATTTTTATTTTTTCATCATAATTGACCTCTGTTGCACTCCCTATTTTGCTTTACAAAGAATGATATAAAACACGGGCCGCACACTTATAATAATGGAACCAAATTTTTATTTATTTAATGGTAATCTTGTTGACGTCATTGCGTCAAGACTGTCACGCTCTCTATACCCATCAAGTCAAGTGTAAGAAATAATGAATTCATGATAAACATATACATGATCATGAATTCACAATTTCTTACACCTGGCCAGGTGAGCATAGATATGTAGCGTGTGACAACCATTGTCCCATCAGTTTGACAACCATTGTCACATAATGTGCTATATAGAATATGGTGAATATACAAGTCAGTAATCAACTAAATCGGTCAGGTGTCTATTTTGACATCTGACCGGTTCAGTTGAGTTCTGAACTTGATTTCCACCATTTTCTGTTTGTACAGTGACACTACACTAGGTACAAAAATAAGAGTATGGAAATAACTACTATTTTTTTGGCCAACTCATATCTGTATACTAAAGAAACACATATTGATGTTGTCTTGTATTTTATACTACTGGAGATATGTTTTGGCCAAAAGAATAAGTGTGTGGCGAAGTGTATTGGTGTGTATTGAGAACGGTGAAAGACACAATAAACCAAGCATAATTGTTGCAAATAAACTTTTTTTTTATTAACACAAATTTATTTTTTGGTACCCCGACGGGTTGTACCGCGCCGGATTGGGGTTGAGGGACGTAACTGGGGGGTGTTCAGAACTGAAGCCTGGCTCACCGTGGAGGAGGCAGAGGTGGCAGGAGAAGGGGCAAGAAAACTGGAAGGGTCTGGAAGTTGGGGATGGGGCTTAAAACATGAGGGCCTTGAGACACACTGGAAGGGTGAGACACAACAGACAATTGAGACACATCGGTAGGTGATGGGGAGGAATAATCAGGGTTTTTTGTTTTTTATGAGTTTTGGCGGTTTTTCTTTGGGTTTTCCTGGTTGGGGGATGTCTTCTTGGGCTAGGTTGTAAAGTGTTGGCGGGAGACACGTCAGGACCCGGCTCCACAATTACACAGTCCATCTCCATTGTGGAGCGCTCGGCAACGTCTGAGTCCAACACCATTGTAGTGGGGGGGAAAGATACAGTCCCGCCTGGGTCCTGGTGCCTCGTTGGGGGTGGGGAAACTAAAACCCTCCCAGGATCCTGGTGCCTCGTTTGGGGGGGGGAACATAAAACCCTCCCAGGGTCCTGGTGCCTCGTTGGGGGGGGGGGAAACAAAGCCCATACCAGTGTCCTGCTGCATTGCTGGTGGGGGGGAACATAAAGCCGTGGCATGGTCCTGCTGCATCGGGGTTGGTCCTGCCCGGAAAGGTATGGCTTGGTCCTGCTGCATCATGGGGGGCCCGGTGCGATACGCCATGCCTGGGTCCTGCTGCATGGGGGGGTGGGCCGTCCTATACGCCTGGCCTGGGTCCTGCTGCATGGGGGGGTGTCCTGCCCGGAAAGCAACGCCTCGGTCCTGCTGCATCGGGGGGGGGATGGGCGGTCCGATATGCCAGGCCTCGGTCCTGCTGCATCGGGGGTGGGCCGGTCCGATATGCCATGGATGGGTCCTGCTGCATCGGGAGGGGGCCGGGCCGATAAGCCACGCCACGGTCCTGCGTCATCGTGGTGTCAGCGGAGGAGGTCCAAGCCGGAGCAGCGGTTGACACGGTGGTGGCGGTGGGATGTCCAACAGCACTCGTCATCGTGTTGGCGCTGTAGTGGAGTATACCTGTAGAGGGAATAGAGGTGGCCGTGCAGTGGTATGCAGCAGAGGTAGGAATGGTGTTTACTTGTGACAGTGACGGCACAGTTGGATATGCCGCCACATTACGACTCTGACTATGCTGCATAGCCTGCACAAAAGCAACATTGCAGGCCCGCATCACACTCAGCTGGAGATCAGGGCTAAGGTGTTCCGACATGCCCTGTTGGATTTGATTAAAAAAAATGATGAGCTGGCTTCTGGAGGTCGGCTTTCACTTGATCAACGCTTTTGGCGACATCCTGGATGCGGCACTCTAAGAGGTTATGGGACACATCCATTCTGTCACCTAAAGCCTTGATAGCTTCGTGTAAAACCGAGCTCAAGTGCAAAAACTCAGGCATGAGGGACCTATCCGAAGCCCTCTGTCGCTGCCGGGATGAGCCCGCAAAAATGGGTGCAGCGAAAGAGGACTGCGAAAGGGGAAGACCTGATGGGCCAGCCCCCTGGTCTC
This sequence comes from Ranitomeya imitator, assembly GCF_032444005.1. Lineage (NCBI taxonomy): Eukaryota > Metazoa > Chordata > Amphibia > Anura > Dendrobatidae > Ranitomeya > Ranitomeya imitator. The sequence continues at coordinate 375,796,486 of NC_091286.1, read as the reverse complement.
CAGTGAGTGTGGAAGACCCACCTGGTGCTGCGCTGCTGGATGGCTGGGACGGGTCCGTGTCTGCCGGCTGAAGGACCGCTCCAGAACCTGGTGCGACAGTCGTGCAGTGTGTGCTGTGAAAAAAGAACACAGAAAATTAATACCAAAATATAGCAAGACGGTACATCCTGTGGAATTTAAAATTACAGATTATGTCAATGCAATACAACCGGAAGCATGTGAGAAATACTTACGTTCTCATGAGAAGGACCGGTCTTAAAAAGGCCAGCACACGTGATATTTGTAGAGCCGGTGCCTTGCTCCGGAACCACTAGCTGCACTCTTCTCTGCACGCAGGTCCTTGTTGAAGCGGTCCTTCATGGAACGCCAACGTGTTCTTATTTTCTCAACTGTGAAATAACAAAAACATATAATGGTCAGAAAAAGTACTTTTGGCCGTGCTCTCTTGACTGTGTGTGATGACAGAAACTCCAAAAAGTTTCTTTCATCACACACAGTCAAGAGAGCCCGGCCAAGGTCTCTGCTGCTTCACACTGCAGTGCAATACTTACAAAATGCATTACGGACCCGTGGCGGGGAATTCTCCCAGCCATCCCACAACGCTTGGGCCACCTCACTCCACAACCGACGGAGAACACTATTGACGGCGTGCTGTGGATCCTGGCCGTCCCACAACGGGGCTCGCTCCTGGACCAGAGTGATAAGGAGGTCATTATCGATCCGGTCGTCGTCCCGTTGTGAAACCTAAAAGTAAAAGAAAATCATATAAGTTTGCTCAATCACATTGGAAAAAAAAAGAAAAAAGAAGATGAGAAAGGGCAGGAAAGTCAACTTTAAGAAAAGGATCATACAAGAAAAATTAAAAGAAAATCAAGGGTACAGAAAGGAAGATTCAAGAATATTACAATGAGGACAGTCTGCCTTGTATACATACCCGCTGACGTCTTCCCACCGGACCTTGACTCCGCTGCTCCGTCCCTCTCTGTCCCTCAGTTGAAGTGCTCTATAGAAAAAAAAAATCAAATTGTCTCATGTGTCGATGCGACAGTCAATACTTACCAAGCTGAAGGACAAAAAACTAACCTCACTGACGTGATCCACTTCGGACTGCCGTGGCTCAAACTCCTCATCAGATGAAGACTCCGCAGAAGACATTCTGATGCATGTTGAAAAAAAAAAATAGAAGAAATTAGGACATGTAGATCCAAAAAATTAAAAATAAATGCATTGGCTAGGATATACTCACATTGCTCTGGGTCTTGTCCACTAATGCGTCCGAGCAGGGTATTGTCTTCTTTGGAGTCTGATGAGAAGTGACCAGAAACTTCCCCCAACCTTCCTTTTATAACCCTGCTGCTATGGGGGAGGCTTATCAGTGTCTAAACAGCCTTATCTACAGTCTATTCAACCATTGTTAAAAAAAACGCATGCGTAAAAAAAACGCATGCAAACGCATGCACAAAAAAACGCATGCGTCCCCATTGACTCCAATGCATTTTTGGTCCAAAAAAACCCGCATGAAAACGCATGCGTTTTTTTTGGTCCAAAAAACTCCCCTCAAAAATACTACAAGTTGCATTTTGGAAAATGAACGCATGCAGTAAAAAAACGCATGCGTTTCAAAACGCGACTAAACGCGTACCACTAAAAATGCATGCGTTTTCAATGTTAAATATAGGAAAAAAAAACGCATGCGTTTTTTTAAAAAAAAACGCTGCAGACAAAAACGCAAGTGTGAAACCACCCTTAGTGCCATCAGACGTAATATCACTCCCCGTGGTGGAAGAATAACATTACTGCAACGACCAGGACTCTGGGGCGCTGCACTCACCATATACTCAACATTTGCACGTGGCCTAATGGGGCCAGCAGGAGCGGTCAGTGACTGAATATCTGCTATTTGACAGATCTACCACCCGTCTGGAGGGCCTTCCTTATCTCAGCAGACTCCCATACAATATGAGAAGACAAGTTTTCCAATCACAGCTATTTTCAGTGCTGGTGAACAACTTAAAGGGGTTGTTACCTTTTAATTAAGTTTCTACCATGGCTGCAACTTGTTAACTCATCTTCCCTGAGTCCATCGGTGAGTCTTTCTCCGCCAATGTTCTGGGAGTCTGGCATTGGCTATGGTGTTGAAGTCGCCTTGACTGAGCTCAACGGTTCTGCCAATGTAGATAGAACACCGCCTCCATAGTCATCATTGGATGCCATATTTTCGACGTGACAGCAGGGCCGCAAGCCAATGTCAGACCCGTGGAAGGTGAGTACAGCTTGGTTTATTGTTTTAGGACAAACTGCAGCCGAGATAGAAAGGGAAGAACAACCCCTTTAAGGAACCATCTGACCCATGGGTGGTATTTGGCCAGAGCTTGCATATGTTGACCAGAGATCTACTAATACCTTGTGTCTTTTCATGGCTGGATGCATGGGCCCTGTACTTTAGGGATGCAGATACATAGTGCTGGGCAGCCCACTGGATGTAATAGTATGAGTGTGACCAATAGGCTGTAATCTGCTATGGTGCACTACACGTACCTGTCTGAGCAGCATCCAATACAAGCCTTAGGCGATGCTCATACTTATTTTTACATTCCGTTTGTCTGTTCCAATTTCAAGGACAGAAACAAAATTAATATCAAAAACAGTTCACGGGGAGCCAGAGGGATTTATTTCAAAATAGGGTACAAAGTTCTGTATGATGAGCATTTTTTAAAATGGACACATAATGAAAGACATCAAGACCCCTAGATAAGGGGTCCATCCATCTCTGTTTGCATCAGTAATGCAATGGATCCCTTTTTTACACCATTCTGCTTGTCTGTTCCTTAAAATGGAGCAAACAGAATGGGCAACAAAAGTGTGAACGTGGCCTTATCCAGTGGCATGTGTAATAGCCAGCACCCATCCGGATGGATGATAGGTGGGTGGGTGGAGGTCAGCAGTACTTTTGCTGGCCGACCGCATCACATGCCATTGGGGCCTGTCGGCATACTGCCGTGACCTGGTGTGTTAAGTACGTACTGGTGCAGAAGTATGGCCTCTTGTGTAATAAGTTTCTGCTAACATGTTTTTCGGGGAATAATTCTTTATCCCCCATCCATGGGATAGGACAGGGGATAACCTTCTTATTGGTGGGGGTCCGACCATCTGGAAACCCCTAGTGATCCTGCGTTTGGGGCTTTATAGAGTGTACTTGTGCATGCTCCATTCAGATGGGTGAGACTACCAGACACATGCACTAGCTCCCCTCAGCAGTCCCATAGACAATGAATGGCGCATGTGAAGCCACACTGCATATATAGGGTATATATAGGGTTCTAGCCGTTGCCCCCCAGTCATCAGCATGTTCTTTTATTCTGTGGATAGGGAATGACCCTATAAATGTATTTTACTAATCCAAAGGCTTTAGTGGTTTGTGACGAACATCGGGCTCCCAGGTGACACCAACCGCAGGGACAAGGAGTAGTAATAGACTGTAAATTCCAGTCTGCAGGTATGGTAATTATCCATAATTAAAGGATGCTAATGGTCCATAATTAGTGCCCCTAACGTCCTTGTAGGGGGGACGCTCCCCACTGGGTTAGTGCGAGTAATACATGACTATACCGCCTGGTCAGTGCAGAGGACAGGGCCCCACACAGGTGACCAGAAGGACAACACGCGGGTCGCTGACGCGGGCGCCACAGCTAACGCTGAGCTCGGGAGCGCGCCAGGGTTCTGGCTGTCACGTGACAGAGTACAGGAGCTCGGGCACGCGCATTCGCTTGCGATTAGCAGCGCGCTGGGTATGAGGCCGTAGACATGAGCAGCTCTTCACCCGTGACCGCCCCCACCACGGTAAGTGGGCCACCAGCTATTGGGGGCACCTGCACCCCCACGTATCAGCCTGCGGGCAGTGCGCGGAGTGAGGTGACTTGTGGCTGAAGTTGCGTGTACGGACAATGTCGCCTGGAAGAACCTAGGCCTGCTAGATGATACTGTGGGCGCAAGTGTGGGGCGTGTTTGTACGGCGGTGTGCGGGCACGGCTTGTTTTCAGTGTCATGTATGCCATGTGCACATGCGTGCTGGGCCTGTCCTGCATGGGTGCCAGCTCGGGCCTGCACAGGAGCCCCGCTGGGGTGCCCGAGTCCTGCCACCACTGCCGCCGAGGTGCGAGTGTAATAAAATCCGAGTGCTCCGGGGTAGACCCAATGTGGCAATAAGGGGAGGACAAGTAATGCTGGTATCTGGGGGCACAAATACCCTGGCGGTTGTGAGAAGGAGAGACCCCGAATCCGCACGTATCGTCTGCCAACTTTGGAGGTGGCCTCTAATAAAATAGCCCCTAATATTAGCCATTTCCTGTGCAGGAGGGGTTAATGCAGCCCTACTGGTGGCATCTGGATGATGCCCCCTACTGGTGGCATCTGGATGATGCCCCCTACTGGTGACTGCTGTCTTATGATCCTTCTCCGAAAAGCCTCGAAAACGTTTCCAATCTTTATGGAAAATCTACTTTGCTGTTCATGAAACCCTTGAAGTGTAGGTCAAGTGGATCCTGAAGGAAACCTCTCGGAGATAGACCCAGCCGTTGTATAAAAACCTCTGTGAAAACCTGAAGGCGATGTGCCCACGATCCGCAAGTAGCAGCGCATTGGGTGCAGCAGATTTTCGCTTCATCCAAAACGCTGCTGTGTATTGAGCGCCGGTAAATCTGCGTGTAGTCACTGAGCCGCGTGGATTTACCGCATCCAATACATTCTGTTAAAGAAACTTCTGTTGGCGGAGAAAGAGAAATTGGCATGCTGCGGTCTGCAAAGACGAGCCACATGTCAGTCTCCACGAACATGGGATTTCTAGATTTCCCATCCACTATGCTGTAACATTTGGCTGCTGCTGGTTTGTATAAATATGCAGCGTCAAAACCGCAGCAATTCCTGATCGTGGGCATGTTCCCTACGGGTATGTTCACACAGCAGCTTTTAGACACCTCCGTACCTGCATCCATTTTTCTGGTGGTGTTTTTTTTTTTGTCTTCAGTGGTTTTTGCCACCAGCTTTTTTTTTTAAAAATAACTCTATAAGGTCTCCTTCACACTAACGTATAAAACGCATACGTGAAAATGAAAATCCTGTGTCAGTGTCAGTGGCCATTCTTACCATCGGTGGTTTTCATGGATGGATAAAGAAAGAAATAGATTAGGAAGCTTCTTCTATACTTTGTAGTGTTAATTGCGCACAAACTGCATACAGACGCCATCTGTGTGCTATACGGGTTCATTTACAGACTGCTATTGACCCTTGTAATCCGCTCTGCCGAGAAAAAATGGACATATCTTTGTGTTTTTCATCGACTCACGGTCCATGTAAAAACACGGACATGTGAATATCACCATAGATTATAATGGATACCCGAGGAATCGGTGAAAAAAGACAAATCCAACACGTACCGGAAACGTGGAGATGTGAATGAGGCCTAAGGTAGTGTCAGCTTACTGAAAAATGGACTAGTCACTTTTTTTTTTAGCCGCTTCACAGCATTCAAAGCCTGAAACGGTTAATAAAAGTTGTAGAAGGGGGAACATGTGCACAGTAAGTCGGTTGACATTGCTGTGCATGTGTTAATTTTTTTTTTTTTGCGCTATTTAAAATTGGTTCCATGCACATTTGTGTCTCAGAAAATGTCAATATTATCATTTTTGTTGGTCGGATTTTTTTTAAACAATCAAGATAAGGAACTTATTTTATGTTTGGATTTAATTAATCATACTAAAAACAAGCTGTAAATTTCACTCGTAGCAGATTTTTTTTTCTTCCGTTTTGAAGTACGGTACTTTTTTTGTAAAGTGAATTGTGCAATTCTAAGCTTTTTCTAGGCCCGCAAAAAAGCACGCTGACAAAAAATAATCTAAAAAAGTGGGGGAGGATAAGAAGCGCGTAGACAAAAAAAAATAAGTCGTGTAAGGGTATGTGCACACGTTCAGGTTTTTTCGCGATAAAAACGCATTACAAACTGCAGACATACGCATCCTATCATTTAGAATGCATTCTGCAATTTTTGTGCACATGATGCGTTTTTTTTCCACAAAAAAACGCATTGCGGTAAAAAAAAGCAGCATGTTCATTAATTTTGCGGATTTTCTGCATTTTCCCCGCTATTCTATGCATTTGGTAAAAAAAAAGCGAAAAAAAACGCATGCAGATTTCTGGCAGAAATGTCCGGTTTTTGTCAGGAAATTTCTGCTAGAAAATCCTGACGTGTGCACATACCCTAAGGCTAGGTTCACATTGCGTTAGTGCAGTCCGTTCAACACATCCGTTAAACGGACTGCACTAGCGCAAGTGCCGACTTTTGCACAGCGCTAGCGCAGATGGAGCATCTGCTAGCTCCATCTGCGCTAGCAGTGACGGACCCGGAAACGCTGCAGCCCGCGTCTCCGGGTCCGTCACTCAATGACGTCACATCGCTAGCGCACACCCATTGTGGGCGTGCACTAGCGATGCGTCCGCCATTGAAGGTAGTGGCAGCGTTAACGGACTACGTTACACCGCGTTATGCTGTGGTGTAACGTAGTCCGTTAAACGGGTCACACTAACGCAGTGTGAACCCAGCCAAGGGTTAATCATTGTATAATGTACGGTGTATACGTTTACAACTTTCAACTTTTGGCACCTGTAGTAATAAACGTATGGTTCACGGTGTTAGAACGGTAGCGTGGAGCTTCTCAAAACGTCATTATATTTTCAGTACACAATGGAAAAAAAACGTACCTTAAAGGCTACGCCCCCACAATGAGTTTTTGGTGATTTTTTTTTTTCTTTTACGTTGTGTATTTTTTTTAAAGACTCCAACTAACCTTTTTTACTTAAAGTGAACCAGTCACCGGTTTTGGCCGATACGCGTTCCGTACATCAGCCCTGAAAGGCGGTCGCCGTATCTCATATCAGACAAACCTGGTGACGGGTTCACTGTCACGTATTCCAGGAGAAGTATGATAAATCAGAGCTCCAACAAAAATATTAACAAAGAAGCCAAATTGAATTCATGAAAATTTTTTACAAAGCACATAAGGCTACAGCGAATAACAAGCTCAGGTTATAATGAAACATGGCTAAACTGTCTGTAAACAATATATACAATGTGCATTTATCATCAGACAGGGTTTTGGGAAGGCCGGATCTTATGCTATGTGTCTTTTTTTTAATTTTTATTTTTTTTAATTTTTCTATGTTAGCTGTTTTTAATATATACAATGTTGTTTATATGTGAACAACAATGGTTGAGGATTAGTGAGGAGCAGAGGTGCTTGGATAAGGTGTTATCCAGCATGCTCAGGAGTTACCATAGTGTCTTCGGCGTTCTCAAAAAAATAAGTTTGAGTCCCCGTGGCTGCATGTTTCGTGGGTGTTCTACAGTCACAACACTTGCAGGGATTGCCTGTTTGTTAGGTAATCCATGCATGTGTTGCTGCTGTCTAGCAGTACAGTGGCCAATCACAGTGCTCCGTACAGTACCCCCGACGAATGAGTTGATCCGAAAAGCGCGTCGGGGCGCATTCCTGCGTGTACCAGTGTGACCATATCGGTAACGGCTTTCTATACTAATTATTTGTCTCCCCACCTATTATGGCTGTGCCTGTCATTTTGCTTGCTAGTCTTACCTGGTCATTGCACTGTATTTAGGTTATTATGATCTATTACCTTGCCTTTAGTCTACCCATTGCGGCTCTACCACCTACTACTTTTACCGCATATTCGCTTTATCTCTTGCTCTACAAATAGTGCAATGTTATGCTGACATTTTGATTTAATATTTTCTATTTCCAACTTTTTAAAGGGAAACCAATGCACTTTATTTTCCATTGTAATAATATTTTTCTACATGTATTGTTATCAATTTGGCACCATATACCGTACTAATTTTGTGTTTACACATGTGTGCACTTTAGCTTTTTCATATCTAAATGTACTTTCTATATCAGCGTTTTATTTGTTTGTATATAAATATTTTTGTGTATATATATATTTTTCCAATCATTGCCATTTCTCACTGTTGTGTTTTCATTATTTTCTTGCATACATTTTTTTTTTTAATACTTGCCATCATTTTTTGTCAGCATCTTCGGGTCACCTGTGTGTTCTGCAGGCACACTCGTTGTCATTAGCACCGTATTTTATCCTCGTTTTTGTGGCAATAACATTTTGTATATACACATTAATCCCCACAATTCCGCACAAAGAATAATAATAATAATTTTTATTTATATAGCGCCAACATATTCCGCAGCACTTTACAATTAAGCGGGGACATGTACAGACAATAAATTCAGTACAAGTTAAGACAATTTAAACAGTGACATTAGGGGTGAGCATGCTGCGTTTTTTTCCGGAATGTGATTCCGCTGTGGAAAAAAACGCAACATGTGCACAAAAATTGCGGATTGCATTCTAATAATAGGATGCTTAATGTATGTGTTTTTTTTTCACGGTTTTAGCACGAAAAACCGCGAAAAATCCTGAACGCTTTTTTTTTTTTGCTGAATTTTTCCAACTGTAGAAAGCAATGACTAAGTGTAAGGCCGGCTTCACACTCAGCGTATGAAAATACGGTCCGTATATTACGGCCGTAATACGCTGAAATGTCCCGAAAATAGTGGTCCGTAGCTCCTCCGTAGGCAGGGTGTGTCATCGTTTTTTGCGCATGGCATCCTCCGTATGTAATCCGTATGGCATCCGTACTGCGTGGTTTTCTCGCAGGCTTGCAAAACCAACATACCGCTATAGAAATGATCCATGTGTCCCAAAAAGAAAAAAAAAAAAAAAAAAAAATATATATATATATATATATATATATATATATATATATATATATATATATATATATATATATATATATATATGTGTGTCATTAGACACATATATGTATATATATTAATATTTATTCCAGCGCTATACAGCTTGAAAGCCGGTAATTCAATTACCGGCTTTTTCTTTCTCCTTCTTAAAACCCGACATGATTTGAGACATGGTTTACATACAGTAAACCATGTCTTCTCTCCATTTTTTTTGCAGATTCCACACTACTAATGTCAGTAGTGTGTATCTGCAAAATTTGGCCGTTCTAGCCCTTAAAATAAAGGGTTAAATGGCGGAAAAAATTGGCGTGGGCTCCCGCGCAATTTTCTCCGCCAGAGTAGTAAAGCCAGTGACTGAGCGCAGATATTAATAGCCTGGAGAGGGTCCATGGTTATTGGCCCCCCCCTGGCTAAAAATATCTGCCCCCAGCCACCCCAGAAAAGGCACATCTGGAAGATGCGCCTATTCTGGCACTTGGCCACTCTCTTCCCATTCCCGTGTAGCGGTGGGATATGGGTTAATGAAGGGTTAATGCCACCTTGCTATTGTAAGGTGACATTAAGCCTAATTAATAATGGAGAGGCGTCAATTATGACACCTATCCATTATTAATCCAATTGAATGAAAGGGTTAAATAAAACACAAACACATTATTTAAAATTATTTTAATGAAATAAAAACAATGGTTGTTGGAGTATTTTATTCTACGCCCAATCCAATCACTGAAGACCCTCGTTCTGTGAAAGAAAAAACATAATAAACCAACAATATACTTACCCTCCGCAGATCTGTAACGTCCAACGATGTAAATCCTTCTGAAGGGGTTAAAACATTTTGCAGCAAGGAGCTTTGCTAATGCAGGCTGCTCCTCGCTGCAAAACCCCGGGGAATGAGTCTAAATATAGATCAATGAGCTATATTTAGCTTCATTTGCGGTGAGGCGCCCTCTGCTGGCTGTTTATAGATCGTGGGAACTTGCCTAGAAAGCCTGGGAGCTTTCTAGGAAATTTCCCACGATCTATGAACATCCAGCAGAGGGCGCCTCACCGCAAATGAAGTGTCTCACACACATTTATTCTACATATTGGACTGTAAGCTGTCAGTGTGATTTTACTGTACACCGCACTGAATTACCGGCTTTTCTCTCTAACAGCGCTGCGTATTTCTCGCAAGTCACACTGCTTGTCCGTGTGAAATCCGTATTTTTCACGCTTCCATAGACTTTCATTGGCGTATTTCTTGCGCAGTACGGTGACAAACGCAGCATGCTGCGATTTTGTACGGCCGTAGAAAGCCGTATAATACTGATCAGTAAAATACGGCAGATAGGAGCAGGGGCATAGAGAATAATTGTGCCGTATTTTTTGCGAGTTTTACGGACGTAGTTTCTGCGCTCTTACGTCCGTAAAACTCGCAAGTGTGAAGCCGGCCTAAAAGTGCAGAAAAAAGGCTGGTATCAGGTTTTGCTGCGTTTTTAGTGAAGAAAAAAAAAAAAGCAGGTACAGCAGTGTATGATACACTTTTATTTTTTATTTCCCAGGTTTAAACAATAATGTCTTGGTCTGCTCTCCTGAAAATGGCAGATAGGCCGGAGTCGCACTAGACTGTAATGCGGACGAGTGCAATGCGCTAAAAAATCACATAGCACTCTGCCCAATTTTAATCTATGGGACAGCTCCTATTATCCGTTGTTTTCTCGGCCGTATTAAGGATCCGATTGAAATCGCAGCATGCTGCGATTGTCTGAGTATCTCGGCCGAGAATCGCCAATGCAAGTCTATGGGTGCGAGAAAAAAAGGGATTACACACGGACCATCAGTGTGGCTTGCGAGAAATACGCACCGGTGTTCTATAGAAAAGCCGGCAATGCAGTGCGGTGTACAGTAAAATCACACTGACAGGTTTGAATAGAACAGATAAAATTAATGTCTACACATAGTGTGTGTATATATATATATATTTCAGCGCTAGATAGCAGATAGCTAAATAGCAGAAAAGCCGGTAATTCATTTGCCGGCTTTTGCGATCTCCTTCTCAAACCCGACATGATATGAGACATGGTTTACATACAGTAAACCATTTCATATCCAAAGGGTTAAATCACGGAAAAAACTGGCGTGGGCTCCCGCACAATTTTCTCCGCCAGAGTGGGAAAGCCAGTGACTTGAGGGCAGATATTAATAGTCTAGAGAGGGACCATGGTTATAGGACCCCCCCGGCTAAAAACATCTGCCCCCAGCCACCCCAGAAAAGGCACATCTGTAAGATGAGCCTATTCTGGCACTTAGCCTCTCTCTTCCCACTCCCAAGTAGTGGTGGGATATGGGGTAATAAAGGGTTAATGCCACCTTGCTATTGTAAGGTGACATTAAGCCAGGTTAATAATGGAGAGGTGTAAATAAGACACCTATCCATTATTAATCCTATGTTCATAAAGGGTTAAAAAACCACACACATTAGGAAAAAAGTATTTTAATGAAATAAAGACATAGGGTGTTGTAATAGTTTATTAAACGCTCAATCCAATTGAAGAACCTTGTCAAGTGAATCAAAGTTAAAATAAAAAAACAACAATATCCCATACCTCTCCGGCGTTAGTCAAGTCCCACGATGTAAATCCATCAGAAGGGGTTAATTCATTTTACAAGCAGAAGCTCTGCTAATACAGCTGTGCTCCTGCCTGTAAAAAGTGGGGAATGAATGGAAAGCAGGGGAACGTAGCTACCTAGACTTGTGGTGCTGCGCCCCCTGCTGGCATAAACTCATATGAACTCGAGCGTGAGAAAATATTCAGAAAAATTCCCACACTAGAGTTCATATGAGTTTATACCAGCAGGGGGCGCAGCACCGCAAGTCTAGGCAGCTACTTTTTACAGGCAGGAGCATATATAGATATATATATGTGTATATATATATATATATATATATATATATATATATATATATATATATATATATATATATATATATATATATATATATATATATATATATATTGTGTGTGTGTATGTATGTATGTATATATATATATATATATATATATATATATATATATATATATATATATATATATATATATATATATATATATATATATATATATATATATATATATATACATATATACAGGGTGGAGCGCGGTAATTTGCTGATTTGGGAATGAAACAAAAAAATTATGATCATTAGAAAAATTTATTTTATATTTTAATTATACTGAACAGTAATGGAATTTTTAAATTACATGGTTTTAAATAGTGTATCTGGCAAATGTCGACCTTCGCTATCCACACACTGCTGCATACGTTTTCTGAAGTTTTCATGAACTCTAACAAGCATGTCCACTGGTATTCTGCCAATTTCAGCTTCAATATTGTTCCTTAGGTCTTCCAAGGTGTTGGGACGGTTGATATACACCTTAGTCTTCAGGTAACCCCAAAGGAAAAAATCGCATGGGGCTAAATCTGGTGAGCGTGCTGGCCAGTTCACATCTCCCCTCAAAGAGATAAGCCGTCCAGGAAACATTTGCCTCAAACAATTCATGGTAACCCTCGCTGTGTGTGCAGTGGCACCATCCTGTTGGAACCATGTATCCTCTAGTTCCATTGCCTCAAGAGCCGGCTGAAAATAATCCTGTATCATAGACAAGTACCGTTCGGAGTTCACAGTTATGGCACGACCATTATCCTGAAAAAAGTAAGGACCAATGATGCCTACTCGTGATATGGCGCACCACACAGTGAAAATGAGGTGAAAATGTGCCTCATCAGAAAAAAACACAATTGCGTCACGGGGTATCGTTGCTAACATGTCTTCACAAGCGGTCCGCCGTGTCAAATAGTCCCATGCTGACAAATGTTGGACCACGCACATTTTATACGGGTGAAAATTCAGTTCATCATGAAGAATCCGGTGGAGAGAACGTCTTGAAATGCCAAGAGCAAATGATTGCTTCCGAGCAGAGCGTTTCGGAGATTGCAGTACTGCTGCTCTAACTCTCTCGATGTTTTGTGGTGTTGTAATCCTTCTCTCAGGTCCCCTTCGTACACATGACACATTCCCTGCTGTTCTGAATGCATTCACCCAATTTACAATTGATTGCCGTCCAGGAACACGTCCGCGTGGAGGAACAGAAAATTGTAAACGAAAAGCACGCTGCACTGTAATGATCGAGTGGGCATTTGAAAAATACGCTTCAACACAAAATGACCTCTCCTCACGTGTCCACTGCATGATGGCAACTGAAAGGCAGAGGAATACAAATCTCCCATCAGCCTCTGTAAGCCACACCCACTCTCCCCTCTCTTCGACCGACAGTGCCGCCACAGCATGCAGTGCAAAAAAGCAAATTACCGCGCTCCACCCTGTATATATGTATGTATATATATATATGTACATATATATATATGTATGTATGTGTATATATATATATATATATATATATGTGTATGTATGTGTGTGTATATATATATATATATATATATATATATATATATATATATATATATATATATATATATATATATATATATATTTGTGTGGCGTCTGTAATTTACATCATAGGTAGACCTCAACTATGGGAGACAAACTGAGAAAAAAAAAATCCAGAAAATCACATTGTCTGTTTTTTTAACAATTTTTTTGCATATTATGGTGGAAAATAAGTATTTGGTCAGAAACAAACAATCAAGATTTCTGGCTCTCACAGACCTGTAACTTCTTCTTTAAGAGTCTCCTCTTTCCTCCATTCATTACCTGTAGTAATGGCACCTGTTTAAACTTGTTATCAGTATAAAAAGACACCTGTGCACACCCTCAAACAGTCTGACTCCAAACTCCACTATGGTGAAGACCAAAGAGCTGTCAAAGGACACCAGAAACAAAATTGTAGCCCAGCACCAGGCTGGGAAGACTGAATCTGCAATAGCCAACCAGCTTGGAGTGAAGAAATCAACAGTGGGGGCAACAATTAGAAAATGGAAGACATACAAGACCACTGATAATCTCCCTCGATCTGGGGCTCCACGCAAAATCCCACCCCGTGGGGTCAGAATGATCACTAGAACGGTGAGCAAAAATCCCACAACCACGCGGGGGGACCTAGTGAATGAACTGCAGAGAGCTGGGACCAATGTAACAAGGCCTACCATAAGTAACACACTACGCCACCATGGACTCAGATCCTGCAGTGCCAGACGTGTCCCACTGCTTAAGCCAGTACATGTCCGGGCCCATCTGAAGTTTGCTAGAGAGCATTTGGATGATCCAGAGGAGTTTTGGGAGAATGTCCTATGGTCTGATGAAACCAAACTGGAACTGTTTGGTAGAAACACAACTTGTTGTGTTTGATGGATGCAACTCAGTATTCTTTTTCCTCCAAACACCATACCTACTGTAAAGCATGGTGGTGGAAACATCATGCTTTGGGTCTGTTTCTCTGCAAAGGGGCCAGGACGACTGATCCGGGTACATGAAAGAATGAATGGGGCCATGTATCGTGAGATTTTGAGTGCAAACCTCCTTCCATCAGCAAGGGCATTGAAGATGAAACGTGGCTGGGTCTTTCAACATGACAATGATCCAAAGCACACCGCCAGGGCAACGAAGGAGTGGCTTCGTAAGAAGCATTTCAAGGTCCTGGAGTGGCCTAGCCAGTCTCCAGATCTCAACCCTATAGAAAACCTTTGGAGGGAGTTGAAAGTCTGTGTTGCCAAGCGAAAAGCCAAAAACATCACTGCTCTAGAGGAGATTTGCATGGAGGAATGGGCCAACATACCAACAACAGTGTGTGGCAACCTTGTGAAGACTTACAGAAAACGTTTGACCTCTGTCATTGCCAACAAAGGATATATTACAAAGTATTGAGATGAAATTTTGTTTCTGACCAAATACTTATTTTCCACCATAATATGCAAATAAATTGTTAAAAAACAGACAATGTGATTTTCTGGATTTTTTTTCTCAGTTTGTCTCCCATAGTTGAGGTCTACCTATGATGTAAATTACAGACGCCTCTCATCTTTTTAAGTGGTGGAACTTGCACTATTGCTGACTGACTAAATACTTTTTTGCCCCACTGTATATACACATATACAAAAATCAGCAAATGAAGGCAGCACTCCAAATCCTTTCAAAGGTGAAGAATGTGACTTTTATTGAACCCACATCTCTGTGGGACGTTTCGGCTCACACTGAGCCTTTTTCAAGCCTTGAAAAAGGCTCAGTGTGAGCCGAAACGTCGCACAGAGATGTGGGTTCAATAAAAGTCACATTTTTCACCTTTGAAAGGATTTGGAGTGCTGCCCTCATTTGCTGATTTTTGTGTATATGTGGGCAGATGAGTGGACCATTCTGCCCGGGAGGCCAGGCACCCACCGGTGAGCATTGTGCTGTTCCAATTTTTTACGGTTTATATATATATATATATATATATATATATATATATATATAAGTGTGTGTGTGTGTATATATATATATATATCAAAATTGGAACAGCATCCAGTATTACCACAATTGTCGTGCAGCGCTTTCCAAACCAATGTTCAAATGGCTTCCAATAATAAGAGGAAAACCACAAAAAAAAAAAAAAAAAAAAAAAAGGGCTTTAATGCCTGAACGGCGTGGCAACGTTTTGGATATGGTATCCTTTCTCAAGCTTTTAATTTTTTCACAAAAATTTAACTTTAGCTCCAAATTTTTTTTATTTTCTCAAGGGTAACCGGAGAAAATCGACCCTAAAATATGTTGTGGAATTTCTCCTGAGTATGCCCATACCCCACATATGGGGGGAAACACTGGGTGTACGACAGGGCTAGAAAGGGAAGGGGCACCATTTGACTTTTGAAACCAAAAATAGCTGGAATCGAGAGCAGACTCCATGTTGCGTTTGGAGAGCCCCTGATGTGCCTAAACAGTGGAAAGCCCCCACAAGTGACCCAGTTTTAGGAAGTAGGCCCCTTAAGGAATGTATCTAGATGTATGTTGAAAACCTTGAACCCTCAGTTGCTTCACAAGTTCATAAAGTAGAACTGTGAAAAAATAAAATTAAAAAAATCACATTTTACCCACAACATTTTTTTTGAACCCCAATTTTTTATTTTCATAAAGGTAACAGGAGAAAATGGACCCCAGAATTTGTTGTACATTTTCTTCTGAGTACGCCGATACCCCATATGTGGGGGAAACCACTGTTTGGGTGCACAGCTAGGCTTGGAAAGGAAGGAGTGGCGTTTTGGAATGCAGACAGTGATGGAATGGTCTGCAGGTCTTGGGGAATCATCAAGGATTTTATCCAGAAGTATAGTGAGCGTTTTGAACCCACAGGTACTACGCAAAATTTGATAACATTAAGTCAACATACTGGAAATGTTCATTTTTTTCCCAAAAATGTTGTTTTAGCCCCAAATTTGTAATTTTCACTATGGATAATAGGAGAAAATGGACCACATAATTTGTTGCTCAATTTGTCCCAAATGTGACCTCATATGTTGTCAAAAACCTCTGCTTGGGCACATGGCAGGGCTAGGAAAGGAAAGAGCTCTATTTGCCTGGGATAGATTGTGAATGCTATGACATCTGAAAACAGCAGTTACCCCCCACAAGTGATGCAATTTTGGAAACTACATCCCTCATAGAATTCATCTAGGGGTTTATTGAGTATTTTAATACCATAGGTGTCTCACAGAATTTTATAACATGGTGAGACGTGGAAAAAGGCCTTTTTAGTGGTAAAAATGTAATTTTTGTATTTGCTGCAAATTTATCAGGTACGCAAGGGTTAATATGTGAAACTAGTCCCCACAACTTATTGCCCAATTTCTCCCAAACGCAGTGCTGCCCATATGTTGTCAGAAATTACTGGGCTGAGAAGGAAGGAGCACTATTTGGTTTTTTGTAGCACAGATTTTGTTAGAATAGTTCGCGGATGACATTTGTGGATCCCCAAAGGGGGCAGAACAGGAGAAAAATCCCAGAGTGACCCCATTGTAGAAACTTCATCTCTCAATGAATTCAACTACGGCTGCAGTGACTATTTTGTAACATCCACGCCAAACTTTTTTCTTCTTCTGGAAAATGTTAAATCTGCCAGTCTAGTAACCATACATTGTGCCCCTATATATTGTTGTGACTCCATACATTGTGCACAGCTTGTGCTTCTGGTGATATATACCCGTAAATTAAGTGTCTGCTCTCTTATTACAATAATGCCCAATATGTGGCCACTTACTGTGGTTTTGGCACAGTGGTGCACAGAAAGAGGGGGGCATTTGAATTTGGGAGCAAAGAATTCACTGAATTTGATTTGAGGGGACGGGAGCCATGTTTCCTTTCCAGAGTCTTTGTTCTAGCAGTAACGTGGGAACCCCCTGTAGTTCCAGTGACAGATGATGGACCTGAGTAGGGCTGGTTATGTGCGGGATAAATTAGGGTTTTTATCTAACAATTTGGGGTACATAATATTTCTCTATCGTTTCCAGAAAAAAGCGAGGATCACATTCTTGTCTGGGTTTCCTTGTAAATCCCACAAAAATGCGATTCAGACCCAACATATTGAGGCAGATGGAGACACTTCGTACGCTGTTTGCCATCTACTTTGGTGGTATTCATAATTTTAGGCATGTACAGATCTGTGGTCGCCCACACTTGTGTGCTAAAAAGACACTTAAAATGATGGGACACTGCTGGCACACAAACCAGTCCAAAATGACTCCATATTTGTTATAAATGTGTAGTTCCGTCCAGGGTTTTGTATGAATCACGGTTTTGGGGAATTTATATGGAAACCCCGATGTAAGTGCTCAGTGCAGTGCACAGGATAAATGTGAGCCAAACCTTATTCCAATTTTTGGAAGGTAGATCAACAAATAGATTGCAGTACAAGAGTAGTTCTTATTTTTATTTTTTCGCAGTTACCCATGTGGTATAAGTGATGGGGCAAATTTATTCTCTGGGTCGGTGCTATTACTGCGATACCAGATTTATATAGTTTTTTTTTTTTAGGTTTTGCTGTGTTATCTTACAGTAAAAATGCTTTTTTTTTAATAAAAAGTGTTTAATTTTTTTTCTTTTGTCTCTACATTCTGAGAACTGTAACTTTAATTTTTTGATGAACAGAGCTTATTTATCTCACTTATTGCTGTATATCACAGGCCCCGTACCTTGGCTAACCATTGTGACCCGCGATTCTTATCACGGGGGTCCGATGGTTACTAAGGGGGGGGGGGGGGGTCTTGTGGCCCTCTTATAACAACTTAAATACCGCTCTTGCGACAATGGTATTTAAGGGGTTAATCTTCCTCAATCGGTCACAAAACTGGTTGGGTCCGATAGCAGGGTGTCAGCTGTCATGTACAACTGACACTTGTGGGAATCGCCGCCAGGGTGCGCTATTCCCGATTGCAGTTTCAAAATGGCGATGAGGGAATAAGTACCCTTAAGGACTGCCGTTTTAATGTGTATCCGCAGTCGTTAAGGGGTTAAATTAGTAATGCATGCAAAGTAAACACTGGCTGACCAAGGTGTGAAATTGAGCAGTTTATGGGCTGACCAAAGTGAGAAAGTAAACGGTGTCCTACAAACTCAATGCTCTGCTAATGTTTTAAGTACACTATTCCAGACCAATTGTTGAGAGTAGTCGCAATTTTTTCAGTCATAAAAATCTTTTTCCACTAAATAATATGATCAAATTGCCCTTTTTACAAAAATGGATTAGTGCGTTGGTTACCTGTGTTCATGCTTCTGTGGTGGAAGCAATGCTTGGGATCCTAAAAAACGCAGCAAAACCTGCTTTTAGTAAGTAGATTTTTCACTGCCAAGAGAGCAGGTTTTTCCTGTAGAAAAAAAATGCTGCAAAAAGACAACGTGTGAGCATGAACTAGGGCTCCAGTCACATCCAGATCTGCAGTCACTAGTCTGTTACATAATGCCATAAGCACAATTCACACCGTCTATATACAGCCTCACTGTACATGTATTGTCCTAACACTATCTAATATATTCCTTCAATTCTGTTTTGTATTTTTCCTTGATTCCTGGGCATCATGTTGAGGGCGTGACATTGAGATGTAGTTTATGTCCATAGCAATTCAAGGGTGATCATATTTGTGGTCAAGTTGTACTGAAAAAATGTAAGCATAAATTGGCAACGCTGCCTGACGGTCGGAATCCTGGCCCTCAGCTCTAACGTGCTGTCACATGTGCAGCCATCATGTGTTCGAATGCCAATAGAAAGAATTGGCAACATTGCACAAGTCAGAGAATAAGGCCTCGTTCAAATAACATTTTTTGTGTATGTGTTCTATCAGGGCTTTTTTTTTTTCTAGAATGCACTCGTACCTGTGATAGTCTATGGGACAGTTCACATGTCTGTGTATTTTTGTGGACTGAGTGTGTGGCAGAAAGTCAGAGACATGTCTGAGTTTGATACAAAGTCTTGGATGAATCTCACCAATGTGTCTCTATGGGGTTATGGGGGGAAAAAAAGGAGAAACCTTGTTTTTTTTATTCTGAAAAAACTGATTACCAAACTGGTAAAAGCTGACATACTGAACAAACTTTGACAGTGATAAAAAGCACTGGTCAATCTTCAACCAAATTTTGCGTACAAGAAAATAAAAGAAACCTGACATCTGAATGAGCCTTATAGGCAATTTATAGTAATGCAAAAATCCATCAATGGATCAGTCCACATATCATACAACAGTCAAAATTTCAAACTAAAGAGCAGTGGGACATCAGCATAATACTCGTCTTCATTCCTGCTTACAAATCCGCAGTGCTTCAGCCTACAAAGTCTTTCTCAAGTCTGGTGATGGCTTCTGTGTGGCGGGTGGAGAACCGTTTGGATATTTAGAACATCATTCGGGGGCCGTACAAAATTATCAACTTAAGATTGCTCTGTTTGGTCCTACATTTAATTAACTCACCCCTAATGTGACTGTTGGAGCCTCTTCTCTTTGGTGCCACATGTGACTTTAAGCAATATTGATGACACTATTTGCAACTGCATTTCCAAATTTGCGTCAGGTCTGGAGCGGTTGACTATTTGCAATGAATTTTTAAAAGAACTCGTAGCAGTAAGTTCTGAACACAGATGCATATTTCACTGCATGTTTCCTCGTAGTGGGAAATTCATTGCCGCTCATGCCACATTTGTAGAACTCAAGCAGTGGAAGTATCAAGTATACATCACGGTGGCGCAGTGGTTAGCACTGCAGCCTTGCAGCGCTGGAGTCCTGGGTTCTAATCCCACCCAGGACAACATCTGCAAAGAGTTTGTATGTTCTCTCCGTGTTTGCGTGGGTTTCCTCCGGGCACTCCGGTTTCCTCCCACATTCCAAAGACATACTGATAGGGAATTTAGATTGTGAGCCCCATCAGGGACAGTGAAGATAATGTGTGCAAACTGTAAAGCGCTGCGGAATATGTTAGCGCTATATAAAAATAAAGATTATTATTATTATTATCACAGTAGATGCTGGGACATATACAGTTGTTTGAAAAAGTGGCCGCATCCTGATTTTCTATTGGTTTGGATGTTTGTCACACTTAAATGTTTCCGATCATCAAACAAATTTAAATATTAGACAAAAATAAGACAAAATGCAGTTTTTAAATGAAGGTCTTTATTGTTTTAGGCCCTAAACTCTTTAGGGGAAAAGAAATCCAAATCTACAAGACCCTGTGTGAAAAATTATTGCCCCTAAACCTAATAACTGGTTGGTCGAGCCTTAGCAGCAACAACTGCAATCAAGCGTTTGCGATAACTGAAAATGAGTCTTTTACAACGCTCTGGCTCGCTCATCTTTGCAAAATCGTTGTAATTAAGCCACAATGGAGGGTTCCCGAGCATGAACCGCCTTTCTAAGGTCATGAAACAGCACCTCAATCGGATTAAGGTCAGGACTTTGACTAGGCCACTCCAAAGATTTAATTTTGTTTTGCTTAAGCTATTCAGAGGTGGGCTTGCTGGTGCGCTTTGGATCGTTGTCCTGCAGTGTAAACAAAGTGCTCTTCAGCTTGAGGTCACGAATAGATGGCTGGATATTCTCCTTCAGGATTTTTTTAGTGAACAGTATGGTTCCATTTGCCACAACAAGCCTTACAAGTCCTGAAGCACCAAAACTGCCCCAGACCATCACACTACTACCACCATATTTTACTGTTGGTATGATTTTCCTTTTCTGAAATTCTGCGTTAATTCTACAACATATAATGGGACATAGACCTTCCAAAAAGTTCAACTTTTGTCTTGTGAGTCCAGAATATTCTCCCCAAAGTCTTTGGGATCATTAATATATTTTCTGGCAAAGCTGAGATGAAACTTCATGTTTTTATTACTTAACAGTGGTTTTCGTCTTGGAACTCTGCCATGCAGGCCATTTTTGCCCAGTCTTTCTTATGGTCATGAATACTGACTTTACTGAGGAAAGTGAGGACTTCAGTTTTTTGGATGTTGTCGTTGGGGTCTATTGTGACCTCTAAGATGAGTCTTTGCTGTGCGCTTGGTCTAATTTTGGTTGACCGGCCACTCCTGGGAAGGTTCACCACTGTTCCATGTATTTGCCATGTATGGATAGTGACTCTTACTGTGGTTCGCTGGAGTCCCAAAGCTTTAGAAATGGTTTTATTACCTTTTCAAAACTGAGATCTCAATTACTTTGTTTCTCATTTGTTCCAGAATTTCTTTTGGATTGTGGCATTATGTCTAGCTCTTGAGGATCTTTTGGTCTTCTACTATTTGTCTGGCAGGTCCTATTTAAGTGACTTTTTGATATATGCGTGGCCTGGGTATGGCTAGGGAATTTGAACTCCTCTTCATTAACCACAGTTAATTTGTTTTAAGGGGGTGGGGCAATCACTTTTTCACACAGGGTCCTATAGGTTTTTATTTCTTTTTACGATAATAATAAAGATCTTCATTAAAAAACTGCACTTTGTGCTTACTTGTGTTATCTATGTCCAATATTTAAATTTGTTTTGTGATCTGAAACATTTTAAGTGTCGCAAACAAGCAAAAGACTAGGAAATCGGGAAGGGAGCAAACACTTTCACACAACTGTACATCACAGGAGATGCTGCTACATAAACATCACAGGAAAAGCGGAGAGAGGGTAGGGGCATATACGTCACAGGAGAGGCTGGAATTTGATCAGTAACATCACATGAGAAGCTGTGGCTGTGTTGGTGTCTAAGTCGGTGGGAGTAAAGCGCAGAGTGCGTTGAATCCGCCCGCATAGCACGTTCTGACTCTGGCACTGGTCAGCGTAAGGACGTAATACTTTTTTGCATGCACTGCAGCGCTCAGTAGTCAATGCTGTGTGCACGTGCTTGCGAGCAATTAAAGAGTCAGTAAAATGCAACGATGGGCCCGAGCACTACGGTCCCCGGGAATCTGCCTGAGGGTCGGAGAAAAAGGACATGGCCGACTTAACAGCCCGGTAGCCGGAGGTTCCCCGTACCTGGTGTAAGGGTGTGTGCACACAACATCCTTCAAGCAAGTTTCACCTGGAATCTGCCAAAATAAGCACCATTATTAGCATAATGCACAGGAATGTTACTACTTTTAACTGCTTCACGGTTCTGAAACCTTGCCATAGCGTTCTTATCATGAATGGCTTCTATATAATTGTAAGTGCAATTAAAGATGACATCGGAGGAGCTGCTGGAGAAATGACTGAAAAGACTCCAGCAAAGTCGCTTCAGGAAAATGACCTCCATTGTTTTCCTGAAGTATTTTTTTCGCCTTTTGAAAATCGACAATTTCACCAGCATTTTAAAGACTCCAAGGGAACATATTCTACATTGAAACATCACATTGTTTATGCATTTCTTGCCTGAAAGTGGATTATTGTTGTGCTGCTGTGAACATTTTATTGTTGAAAGGTGACACAATACAGCTATGGACCAGGGGATCAGGGAAATGATGCCATACAATAGTCCTGGGAAAGCATATGGCAAATATGCAGAAAAATCCACACAAAAACCTGCTTGACTTGGTGCAGAATTGTCAAGCGGATGTTCTTGCAGTTTTTCACTGGATTTGTATTGGATATTTTTCACAGCGCTTCTAAGGTCTGGTCCCTATGCAGACTGCAATACCCAGATTTACCACAGGTCCATATAAGGACCATGAAATACGCCCGTCAGTAACTTCCATCACAGATTTTTATTAAAGGGAACCTGACAGTAGGCTTTGCTCCAGAAGTTCATAATAATATACATACTTTTTTTTATAGTGCCAACATATTCAGTACTACAATTTTAAGGGAGACTTGTACAGACAATAAAGACATTACAAAATAATCATAACTCGGATTGCAAAAGTGAGGGCCCTGCTCGCAAGCTTACAATCTATGAGGAAGTAGGGGAGAAACGAAAAGTAGATGCTAAAACATGCTTGGATTGTGCGGCCCAATCATAATATACTAAATAGGGTATGCACATAATGCTGCATGAACTGGTTACCAGCCAGTATGTGTACAGTACAGGCACAGAGGGCTATTAAGTGCAAGGAGGGTGTGAACAGAGGTCATGATTTTGAAGAACATTTTGTAAGGGCCAAACGAGGATAGCTAAATTAGTGGGGTGGGGTGATAGGCCAGTCTAAAGAAATGTGTTTTTAGGCCACGCTTAAAACTGTGGACATTGGGAATTAATTTAATTGTCCTGGGTAGTGCATTCCAAAGAATTGGCCCAGCACGCGAGAAATCTTGGAGACTGGAATGGGAGGTTCCGATTATTGAGGATTTTAGTTTTAAGTCATTAGCAGCACGGAGAGCACAGGTAGAGTGGAAGATTGGGACGAGAGAGGAGATGTTGGGTGGTGCTGAACCGTGGAGCGCTTTGTAGGTGAGATACGTTTATATTGAACTCTGTATCGGATGGGCAACCAGTGCAACGATTGGCATCGGATAGAGACATCGGTGTAGCAGTTGGAGAGGAATACCATCCTGGTTGCTGCATTCGGGATGGATTGGAGAGGGGAGAGTTTAGTAAGAGTGAGATTGATTAGTAAAGAGGTTGAATAGTCCAGACGAGAATGAATAAGAACTACATCACGAGTTTTTGCCGACCCAAAAGGTAAGAAAAGGTCTCATTCTAGAGATATTTTTGAGGTGTAGGTGACATGAGTGGGTGCCTTATTGGATGTGGGGAGTGAAGGAGAACTCTGAATCCTAGATAACACCAAGACAGCTGGCATTTTGCTGGGGAGTAATGGTGGAGCCACACACAGAAATAGCAATATCGGGCACAGGTTGGTGTAGGGAGGAAAGACAAGAAATTCAGTTTTTGACAGATTCAATTTAGGCTACTTTCACACTTCTGTCTTTTGAGATCTGTCACAAGCCATCGTTTTTTGAGAATGCAGGATCCTGTGAAAAAATTTGCAGGATCCTGCATTTTCCCATAGACTTGTATTAGCGACGGATTGTGACAGATGGCCATCCGTTTCATCCGTCGTGCACTGGATCTGTCGTAAAATAGCGGTCCGTCTTGCAGAGAAAAACGTTCATTGTAACGTTTTTTGTGCACGTCGGAAAATCGTTCAACGACACATCTTGCGCTGCCCGTCGTCGGCTACAATGGAAGCCTATGGACGCAGGATCCGTCGCGGACCGTCACACTGGAATCCAGCGACGGATGCAGTTTTTCACTGCTGAGCCTGCCCAGAAGGATTTTTTTTCCCCCTCTCTCTCTCTTCTCCCCCCCCATAGGAATTGTCTCTTTTCCCCGGAGACGCTGCTCTTGGCTCTGTGTTGCTTCACACAAGCTGGACATTGCAAAGCCACCTGCTCTAACGCTTGCAAGCAAACACTGACATACCCAAACCTTTGCTGCAGGGTTTTTAAACGGAAACTGTGGTCATGGGCAACTTGTAAAACCCGGCCTGGAGGGATCTAACTGCCCCACTACTATCCTGTAGTTTGCTCCAAAAATAAAATCCCTTAACGGGTTTTCCTAAACATTGCCTTGGTCAAATAACTTGACCAGGTCCACACTTTTATTTTGCACTACAGCCACAGCTATGCCTGTGACTGCAATGCACTCCAGCAGGTTTAATACGCGCATCCTAGGAGATACATAGTGACCCTCGCATATAATACCTGTCACTGCCTTGCAATATACACTGTTCAAAAAATAAAGGGAACACTTAAACAGAATATAACTCCAAGTAAATCAAACTTATGTGAAATCAAACTGTCCACTTAGGAAGCAACACTGTTTGACGATCAATTTCACATGCTGTTGTGCAATTGGAATAGACAACAGATGGAAATTATTGGCAATTATCAAGACACACTCAATAAAGGAGTGTTTTTGCAGGTGGGGACCACAGACCACATCTCAGTACCACTGCTTTCTGGCTGAGGTTTTGGTCACTTTTGAATGTTGGTTGTGCTTTCACACTCTTGGTAGCATGAAACGGACTCTACAACCCACACAAGTGGCTCAGGTAGTGCAGCTCATCCAGGATGGCACATCATTGCGATCTGTGGCAGGAAGGTTTGCTGTGTCTGTTAGTTTAGTGTCCAGAGGCTCTACCAGGAGACAGGCCAGCACACCAGGAGACATGGAGGGGGCCGTAGGAGGGCAACAACCCAGCAGCAGGACCGCTACCTCAGCCTTTGTGCAAGGAGGAGCACTGCCAGAGCCCTGCAAAATGACCTCCAGCAGGCTACAAATGTGCACGTGTCTGCACAAACGGTTAGAAACCGACTCCATGAGGACGGTCTGAGTGCCCGATGTCCACAGATGGGGGTTGTGCTCACAGCCCAACACCATGCAGGATGCTTGGCATTTGCCACAGAACACCGGGATTGGCAAATTCGCCACTGGTGACGTGTTCTATTCACAGATGAAAGCAGGTCCACACTGAGCACATGTGACAGACGTGACAGAGTCTGGAGACTCCGTGGAAAGCGATCTGCCTGCAACATCCTTCAGCATGACCGGTTTGGCAGTGGGTCAGTAATGGTGTGGGGTGGCATTTTTTTGGAGGGCCGCACAGCTCTCCATGTCTTGCCATTAGGTAGCCTGACTGCCGTTAGGTACCGAGATGACATCCTCAGACCCCTTGTGAGACCATATGCTGGTGCGGTTGACCCTGGGTTCCTCCTAATGCAGGACAATGCCAGACCTCATTTGGCTGGAGTGTGTCAGCAGTTACTGCAAAATGAAGGCATTGAAGCTATGGACTGGCCCACCCGTTCACCAGACCTGAATCTGATTGAACACATCTGGGACATCATGTCTCGCACCATCCACCAACGTCCCGTTGCACCACAGACTGTCCAGGAGTTGGGTGATGCATTAGTCCAGGTCTGGGAGGAGATCCCTCAGGAGACCATCCGCCGCCTCATCTGGAGCATGCCCAGGCGTTGTAGGGAGATGATACAGGCATGTGGAGGCCACACACACTACTGAGCATCATTTCCTTGTCTTGAGGCATTTCCACTGAAGTTGGATAAGCCTGTAACTTCATTTTCCACTTGATTTTGAGCATCAGTCCACCTCCAGACCTCTGTGGGATATTAGTTGTGATTTATGTTGATCATTTTTAGGTTTTATTGTTCTCAACACATTCCACTATGTAATGAATACAGATTTACAACTGGAATATTTCATTCAGTTATATCTAGGATGTGAGATTTTAGTGTTACCTTTATTTTTTTCAGCAGTGTATATATAATATATCTTAACGGTTCAAATGCAGAATGTTGCAAAAAATAAATAAATTGGTTAATAGCTTCCTTTTCTGATACGTTTAAATTTTCATTTTGCTGTAAATGGGTCGCTGAAGGCTTGTTTTTTTCGAGTTGAGATGTAGTTTTTATGAATATCATTTAAGGGAGCATAAAACATTTTGATTCTTTTAATTTTTAGGTAATGTATCATGACAATAAACTGCAATTTTGGAGTTTTGTTTTTCTTTTCCTTTATGTGGTTTACCGTATTGGTTAACTAATTTTTATTCAGAGACTGTTATGGATGTGGTGATGCAAAATATGTCTTAGTTATTTTTCAATTCGGGAAAAAATGGGAAGGAGTTAACCCCTTAATGACAGCCAATACGTATTTTAACTGACCTGAGATGTAAGAGAATAACCTCCCCATACAGGTGACAATCCAGCAGCTGTTGGCTGTCCACTATAGCTGACAACTTGCTGCATCAGCCACGATCAGTGTTTGCACCATCCATATCTGTTTAACCCCTTAGATGCTGCTGTCAAAAGTGATTACATTATATAAATGGTTAACAGTGTGTGGGGGCTTCCTCTTTATCCTAATTGGTGCCCTCAGATCATGATTTTGTGGTCCTGGTGTTTGCCATGGCAATTCATGACCAAATAGCGGCCTTCGAGTCTGACGGCTACCGTAACCTGTTCAGAAGTTAGCGGCATTTAGGTGGTAAAAATACACATTTTCATTTCAGTCATGCCACTTTGCATTAATTCCTGAAAATCACCTGAAGGGTTAATAAACTACCTGACTGCAGTTTTTAATATGTCAGGGGGTGCTGTTTTTAAAATGGTATAACTTTTGGGGGCTTCCCAATATATGGGGCCCTTAAAGGCACTTCAAACATGGGTAGGTCCCTAAAAAAATACATTTTGTAAATTTCCTTGAAAAAATGAAAAATTACTGTTACATTTTTAAACCTCATAAAATACAAACAAAATAAGAACATTTTATAAATGATGCTGATTATATAGCCGACATGTGGGAAATGTTATTCATTAATGTTTTGTCTATCTGGATTAAAGGGATAATCATTCAAAGTTTGAAAATTGCTAATTTTTTAACATTTTTCTCAAATTTCTGATATTTTTTTTATAAATAAACACAAAACATATCGACCTAAATTAACCATTATCATAAAGTATAATGTGTCACAAAAAACAATCTCAAAATCACTGGGATTTGTTAAAGCATTCAAGAGTTATTGACACATAAAGTGACACTGGTCAGATTTAAAAAACTTTGCTCCGTCACAAAGGGGTTAAAGCATATATATAATATATTATATATTATATATTTTTTTCCTTTAATATTTTTTTTAACACTTTTATTTTTCACTTTTTTTTTATAAATTATTTTTAACCCCTTCATGATGGAGCCCTTTTTCGTTTTTGCATTTGTTTTTTTTTCCCCTTTTTTCCTAGAGCCATAAATTTTTAATTTTTCCGTCAATATGGCCATGTGAAGGTTTGTTTTCTGTGGGACAAGTTGTACTTTTGAACGACACCATTGGTTTTACCATATCATGTACTCAAAAATGGGAAAAAATTCCAAGTACAGTGAAATTACAACAAAAATGCAATTCCACAACTATTTTTTGGATTTTTCTTACCATGTTCACCATATGCTAAAATTGACCTGTCATTATGATTCTCCAGGTCATTACGAGTTCATGTACTCCAAACATGTACAGTCATGGCCAAAAGTATTGACATCCCTGCAATTCCTGTCAGATAATACTCATTTTCTACCTGAAAATGATTGCAAACACAAATTATTTGGTATTATCTTCATTTAATTTGTCTTAAATGAAAAAACACAAAAGAGAATGAAGCAAAAAGCAAAACATTGATCATTTCACACAAAACTCCAAAAATGGGCCAGCCTAATACTTGGTTGCACAAGCTTTAGCCAAAATAACTGCGACCAACCGCTTCCGGTAACCATCAATGAGTTTCTTACAATGCTCTGCTGGAATTTTAGACCATTCTTCTTTGGCAAACTGCTCCAGGTCCCTGATATTTGAAGGGTGCCTTCTCCAAACTGCCATTTTTAGATCTCTCCACAGGTGTTTTATGGGATTCAGGTCTGGACTCATTGCTGGCCACATTGGAAGTCTCCAGTGCTTTCACTCAAACCATTTTCTAGTGCTTTTTGAAGTGTGTTTTGGGTCATTGTCCTGCTGGAAGACCCATGACCTCTGAGGGAGACCCAGCTTTCTCACACTGGGCCCTACATTATGCTGCAAAATTTGTTGGTAGTCTTCACACTTCATAATGCCATGCACACTGTCAAGTAGTCCAGTGCCAGAGGCAGCAAAGCAACCCCAAAACATCAGGGAACCTCCGCCATGTTTGACTGTAGGGACCGTGTTCTTTTCTTTGAATGTCTCTTTTTTTTCTCCTGTAAACTCTATGTTGATGCCTTTGCCCAAAAAGCTCTACTTTTGTCTCATCTGACCAGAGAACATTCTTCCAAAACGTTTTAGGCTTTTTCAGGTAAGTTTTGGCAAACTCCAGCCTGGCTTTTTTATGTCTCGGGGTAAGAAGTGGGGTCTTCCTGGGTCTCCTACCATACAGTCCCTTTTCATTCAGACGCCGACGGATAGTACGGGTTGACACTGTTGTACCCTCGGACTGCAGGGCAGCTTGAACTTGTTTGGGTGTTAGTCGAGGTTCTTTATCCAACATCTGCACAATCTTGCGTTGAAATCTCCTGTCAATTTTTCTTTTCCGTCCACATCTGGGGAGGTTAGCCACAGTGCCATGGGCTTTAAACTTCTTGATGATACTATGCATGGTAGACACAGGAACATTCAGGTCTTTGGAGATGGACTTGTAGCCTTGAGATTGCTCATGCTTCCTCACTATTTGGTTTCTCAAGTCCTCAGACAGTTCTTTGGTCTTCTTTCTTTTCTCCATGCTCAATGTGGTACACACAAGGACACAGGACAGAGGTTGTCAACTTTAATCCATGTCAACTGGCTGCAAGTGTGATTTAGTTATTGCCAACACCTGTTAGGTGCCACAGGTAAGTTACAGGTGCTGTTAATTACACAAATTAGAGAAGCATCACATGATTTTTCGAACAGTGCCAATACTTTTGTCCACCCCCGTTTTTATGTTTGGTGTGGAATTATATCCAATTTGGCTTTAGGACAATTCTTTTTGTGTTTTTTCATTTAAGATAAATTAAATGAAGATAATACCAAATAATTTGTGTTTGCAATCATTTTCAGGAAGAAAATGAGTATTATCTGACAGTTGCAGGGCTGTCAATACTCTTGGCCATGACTGTATAGGTGTATAGGTTCTTTTTTATTTAGGTGGTGAAAAAAAAATCCGAAGTCCCCCCCCCCCCCCAAAAAAAAAAAAAAAGAAAAAAAAAGAAAAAGAAAACAATCTGTCATTTTCCGAAACCCATAGCGTCTCCATTCTACGTGATCTTGGATTGGGTGAAGGCTTATTTTTTGTGTGCCAAGCTGACGTTTTTTAATGACCATTTTGGTGCACTTACGATCTTTTGATTGCCCATTATTGCATTTTAATGCAATGTTGTAGCGACCAAAAAAATTTAATTTTGGCACTTTTAGTTTTTTCTCGCTACGCCGTTTAGTGATCGGGTGAATTCTTTTTTTATATTGATAGAGCAGGTGATTCTGAACACGGCGATACCAAGTATGTGTGTGTTTTACTTATTTTTTTCTTGAATGGGGGAAAAGGGGGTGATTTGAACTTTTTTATAATTTTTTTTATTATTTTTAAAAACATCTATTTATTTTTTTACTTTTGGCATTCTTCAATAGTCTCCAAGGGAGACTAGAAGCTGCCATAACCCGATCGGCTCTGCTGCATACAGGCAATGATCAGATCGCTTGTATGTAGCAGAATTGCTCACCTGCTATGAAAGCCGCCCACCTGCGGCTCATAGCAATCCGGCAGTGATGATCATAGAGGTCTGCTAGAGACCTTTGGTTGTCATGCCGACCCATCGGTGACCAGCGATCACGTGACAGGGTCACAGATGGTTGAGATTTCCGGTGCGCTTGCTAGAAGCGCACGTTAAATGCCACGGTCAGAGTTTGACAACGCTATTTAACGGGTTTACAGCCGCAGGTGAATCGCGATCCCACCTGCGCTGTTGTGGGCACATGTCAGCTGTTCAAAACATCTATGTGCTGGAAAAGATGTGGGTTCTGGAGCAGAGGGGGAGACACGACATGCGCAGTCATAGTACGGCGCATGTCGTGAAGGGTTTAATCTACACAAAGGACTTGAATCTGCAATTGTTTGATTGTGCTTAAAGGGCCTGTTCAGGTTTCAGTTGAAGGTCTGCAGTCACTTTTGAATCCTTTGATCATGCGCTCTGCACACTGTCAAAATTGTCTGGTGACAGCTGTGAGAGCTGTACGCAATTTTGTATAAATGCTTTCATGTGCCGACTAGACATGCGTGGGATCAATTAATTCACTTGTATCAAGAGAGGCTTCGCACATCTAGTTGGAATGTGTCATGAAATGTGCAAATCAGGGGTGTGGAATCGGTAAGCCAAACTTCCGACGCCTACGCCTCAATTTCCTTGACTTCTGACTCTACGACCCTGACTGCGACTCTACAGCACTGCCTCATTACTGAGCATGTACATAAAGTGCAGCACAGATTCATCTCAACTAAGAGCCGAGATCCTCAGATCAGGAACAGAACAGACATTTATAGGACATTTCATAACACCGGCTCCGACTCCCAGCACTGCCTCACTACTGAGCATGTACATAAAGTGCAGCACAGATTCATCTCAACTAAGAGCCGAGATCCTTAGATCAGGAACAGAACAGACATTTATAGGACATTTCATAACACCGGCTCCGACTCCCAGCACTGCCTCACTACTGAGCATGTACATAAAGTGCAGCACAGATTCATCTCAACTAAGAGCCGAGATCCTTAGATCAGGAACAGAACAGACATTTATAGGACATTTCATAACACCGGCTCCGACTCCCAGCACTGCCTCACTACTGAGCATGTACATAAAGTGCAGCACAGATTCATCTCAACTAAGAGCCGAGATCCTTAGATCAGGAACAGAACAGACATTTATAGGACATTTCATAACACTGGCTCCGACTCCCAGCACTGCCTCACTACTGAGCATGTGCATAAAGTGCAGCACAGATTCATCTCAACTAAAAGCCGAGATCCTTGGAACAGATCAGACATTTATAGGTCATTTCATAACTTTCCCAAATTATTATGAAAACATTTACAGCACATCCTACATTGAACTACTTACCGTAACTCAATTTATTATATATTTTAGGAGTCCATTTGATACCGACTCCAACTCCGACTCCACCTGAATGGTGGTCATATGCAGTCATATGACAACCCTTTCTTTCACGGTTGGCATCGGAGAATCCTGACAGTGTGCAGTGCACTTGCTCTGAGAATTCAAATGTTAGTCACACTGACTGCATACTTTCATTAGACCAATTGTATATAATACAATACATGCATTGGAAAAAAGTGTGAAAGTGTGTTTGGTACAAACAATATTTGTTAGGATTGAATACCTTGTGTTGAGATTTGAAATAATTTCCAAAAATTAGTTTCCTGAGTGTATTGTGTGGTTTTAAAGTGTTTAATACATTTTATACCACACAACAGTATAACTAAATTACACAAAAGGCTAAACTTCCACTACACAACGCAATTCAGACTCATTCCAGTGTCAATGCAGAACCCTTAGCTGATATTTCTCTATAGATGGCTGCCACTATTATTTAAATGATTTACTAATGTGTTTACTACTTTGTGACCTGAAGCTTTAGCAAGGCCTTATGTTGCTTAGTGGCTGTACTGCATAGTTCATCCATTGTGCCCTGTTGTACAGGTAATAAACAGTGCTGTCTCCTTAGGATGCGTGTCTACGGTCCGGAATGTCGGGGCTTTGGACGTAGCAGAAAACCCACGCCACCCCCTTCTGTTCGCGCGGTGATTCCGGATGTGTTCATTGCACACATCCGGAATCGCTGCACCCTATACATAGGACTCTGTTATTAAACAGACATGCTGCGTTGTAAAAAGACGCGCCGCATGTCCGTAAACGCAGGGCCGCCGGATGCGTGTTCGCATAGATGGGATTTCATTAAATGCCCTCCACTATGCTGTAACATCTGGACGCTGCGGGTTGAATGCTGTGGTGGTACGCAGCGTTGAATCCGCAGCTTATTCGGATGTAATCCGGCCTGTGATTTACTCGGTTCCATGTCACAAAGCTCTGTTTACCAATTTCCTAGTACAACCGTTGCAACTTATTTTCATATCTGTGTTGATGGTTGACAGTTACATAGTTAAATAGGTTAAAAAAAAGACCTGCGTTCATTAAGTTCATCCTTTCTCCACCAATTATAATTTTTTTGTCACTAAATTAATTATATCCCACAATGTTATGTGTACTGAAGAAATCATCCAGACCTATTTTAAAAGCTGTTATAGTATCCGCCATTATTATCTCTAACTGTAACAGTCTGACTGCTCTAAGGGTATGTGCACACGATGCAGATTTAGTGCAGAACTGCAGCAGATTTTTCTGCAGCAGAAACGCTGGAGACCTGCACTGTGATTAAGGCTATGTGCACACGTTCAGGAATTCATGTAGAAAATTCCTGAGAATTCCGGACATTTTCTGCATGAAATCCGCAAGAAATCCGCAAGAAAACCGCATGCGTTTTTGCCGCGGTTTTGACGCGTTTTTGCTGCGTTTTTTTCCGGACACTTCCCAATGCATTTTGGAGTGGGAAATCCGCAAAAAAAACCGCAAAAAGATAGAGCATGTCTGGATTTTGTGCGGTATGCGTTTTTTTTGCGGAAAAAAACGCATCATGTGCACAAAACATCCGGAATTCATTCTAAATGATGGGATGCTTATTGTATGCGGTTTTTTTGCGGTTTTATAGCGTTATCGGAAAAAAACGCGAAAAAACCGCAACGTGTGAACACAGCCTTACAATACAATGTAAATCAATGTGAAAAAAAAAAAAGCTGTGCACATGGTGCAGAAAAATCTGCGCAGAAACGCTGCAGATTTCAAAGAAGTGCATGTCACTTCTTTTGTGCAGTTCTGCAGCGTTTCTGCACCCCTCTATAATAGAAATCCATTGGTAAAATCTGCACAAAAAACGCACCTGCGGATTCTGCCAGGAGATGCAGATTTAGTGCAGATTTTATGCAGAAAATTCTGCACCAAATCTGCATCGTGTGCACACAGCCTAACTGTAAAGAACCCTTTTCTATTTAGCTGCTGGAATCGCCTTTCTTCTACCTGTAATGAGTGTCCCCAGGTCCTTAGAATGGTCTTTGGAAGGAATAAGTCATGTGCCAGTCCTTTGTATTGACCACATATGTATTACCAGTGGCCTGGTATTTTTTTTTTTTTTTTTTTGCTATTGTAAATTTAGTGATTTTTTTTGTGTGTAAATTTTGTGACAAGCATTTCTTTCTCTGAAGGAATGCTGAGGTTATTTTACTGCTTTGTTGCTGTGGATTCACATATTACAATCAACAAGTATATAGCCGAGGCACCTGATTTTGCCTCCAAAAACTGGGAAAACTTATTGACTTGAGTATAAGCCAGGTATGCGTTGTCTGCTAATCCCTATTCTGGTATGCATGGTTTCTCATTCCCATCCTTGTATGCATGGTTCCTTATCCCCATGCTTGTATGCATGGCTCCTTTATTCCCATCCTTGTATCCATGGCTCCTTATTCCCATCCTTGTATCCATGGCTCCTTATTCCCATCCTTGTATCCATGGCTCCTTATTCCCATTCTTGTGTGCATGGCTCCTTATTCCCATCCTTGTCTGCATGGCTCCTTATTCCCATGCTTGGATGTATGGCCGCCATGAGAAAAGCTTAAAAAAACAAAAACAAAAAACATCCTACTTACCTTCCTGTGCGCCTTCGCAGCTTCTCGTTACAGCTTTCAGCAGCTTCTGTGGCTGGGCGATCACGTGTCTCCACTCATTAAGGTAATGAATATTCACCTCTCTCCACACCTATGGGCGTGGAGAGAGGTCATTATTCATTACCTTAATGAGCGGGCACCCGTGAGAGTCTGGCAGCTGCTGGAAGCTGGCAGCTGTAACTGTGCGCGCGCTATAAGAGAAATGTATATTCATTGCCAGTGCAATGGCACAGGCTTTAGCCGCTGCCGCCTGCTCCTGCCTCCTGTGACCTGCTGCTCCTCCTCTCCTGCCATAAACTGTAACAATGACTCATGAGTAAGCCGAGAGGGGCATTTTCAGCACACAAACATTTTCTGAAAAACTCGGCTTATACAGGAGTATATACGGTATATCAGATTGTCTGCATATATAATGTAGGCTTAGAGGAAACCTTTTCAGAAATCCCTTGTCCAGTGTTTATGCTAATGAGCCATAAGTGCAGGGACCTAGTCCCACCTCTCCCTCTCCTTCGCTGCCGGCCTTCTGTCACTGACAGGTCACTCTTCTCTCAGTGGTCTGCTCCCCACCTGTGATCTTGCCCAGGCATCGTCATTCCTAGGGTGGCACATGTGTAGTGAGGTTCTGAGGCCATTGTGAGAGCCGGACTATTGAGCTAAACATGCATTGCCCCAGGAATGGCGATGCTTGCATTAGATCTTGGGTGGGATAGCAAGTCACAGAGATGATTGACCTGTCAGTCGGTGACAGGAGGTGGATGGGAGAAGAGGGCGAGAAGCCGGAGAGTTGTAAGTTCTGGGCCATGCTCACTGCACTTGCGGCTCATTACTATATAAAATTGTATACGGGATTTTACCGAAACGGAAACATGGATTGCTAAAACTAAGGAATGGATTTATTTCGCATTACTGTGACTTGACAGATATTAGTTGGGGTAAACAATAGTATATTCACAGAGTAGATAATGAATATTGATTACCATACAAGTATTTCCGTGATAGTTAGCAAAGAAAAATTACTATTCTTTAGGCATTTTCACCTACTGATTGCCCTGAATATGGCAAGGGGGTGTGTTCACACTGTTGATTTGTGACAGAAAATCTCCAAATAAAATGAGGGGTTAGAAAAACACGAGTTTTGATTGGAGAGATGGGGAGTCACTGCTCAAAAAACTGTGTGAACACAACTCCCCTTCAGGCCTCATTCAGATGTCCGTGATTTCTGTTGTACATAAGAAAACATGGACAGTCGTTCATCAGCGTTCTGGATCCGAGTTTCATCAGTGTTTACCACAGGTAGCACACGGACGGTACGCTGCTGCCATCTGTGTTCTGTCTGGGATTTTCACAAATTCACACGTGTATGGCTAATTTTGATCCATGACTTGGATCAAAGCAGAAATTTTTTTTGCGCACCGCTCTATTTGTATAAAAACATGAATATGTGAGCAATATTGGGCATGAGTTCTGTCTGCGAAAAACACAGAACACATTCTTGACTCAGGACTTCCAACCCATTATACTAGATGAGGGTGTTCACACCAGCTAGAACTCCTGGGGTCATTGATCCTATCATGATTACTGCCCGCAATGGGGCTCACTATCTAAATTCCCTATCAGTATGTCTTTGGAATGAGATGACAGAAGGCAGTACTCCATGGCCTCCCTTCTCCCACTGTGAAGCAAATATATGGCGCCAATGTTTGCTACTCCAGGTCTGCTAGCTCCAGAAATGTACCAGGCTCTGCCTGAAGACATGCCTAATGGGCTGCATGTCAGTTTAAGGCTTCATTCACATGTCCGTGTTGGGTCATTCCATGGTAACTTATGTTACATTCACAAGCCAAAAACTGGCTACAGACTGTTCTTTGAAGGCAGGCACAAAAAGCAGTGGATGTATATTGTACATTAAACTATTCTCTATAGATTTCAACACAGTTTGATTTTTCAACAATAAAATTAAATAAAAATAGTGTTATTACTTGGCAACTTACGTTACAAAAAAAGGAAAGGCTA
This sequence comes from Ranitomeya imitator, assembly GCF_032444005.1. Taxonomy (NCBI): domain Eukaryota; kingdom Metazoa; phylum Chordata; class Amphibia; order Anura; family Dendrobatidae; genus Ranitomeya; species Ranitomeya imitator. Next base: position 375,759,929 of record NC_091286.1, on the reverse strand, counting down.
TTGTCCTTCATGAGTCTGCCAAATTTTCTGTTCTGGTAATCAGGGGAGAAGCACTATTTTTATTGTATTAAAACACCATAGTGCCAGCAACTTTAAAGAATGTATTTTAACCTCCCAAGTTAAAAGCAACAGTTTTTATTACAAGAAATATAGATAACTTAGGCTACTTTCACACTAGCGTTTTCTGCAATCCGTCACAATGCGTCGTTTTGCAGAAAAAAACGCATCCTGCAAAAGTGCTTGCAGGATGCGTTTTTTCCCCATAGACTTGCATTGACGACGCATTTGCGACGGATTGCCACACGTTGCATCCGTCAAGCGACGGATGCGTCATGCTTTTGCGGACCGTCGGGAGCAAAAAACGCTACATGTAACGTTTTTTTCTCCTGACGGACCGCTTTTTTTTGACCGCGCATGCGCGGCTGGAACTCCACCCCCACCTTCCCGCACCTTACAATGGGGCAGCGGATGCGCCGGAAAAATGCATCCGCTGCACCCATTGTGCAATGCAGCAAACGCTAGCGTCGGAATCTCTCCCTGACGCATTGCGACGGGGAGATTCCGACGCTAGTGTGAAAGAAGCCTTAGTTACTGCACCGTATAGTAACTTTCGTTACTAAGCTGATGGTAACTTACGTTACGATATGTTACCATCCATTGGATTAAACTTATTGTAAGGTAAGTTACCATCATCTTTGTAACGTAAGTTACTATATTGTGTTGTAATGTAAGCTACCATGGAATGACACTGTGGCATGTATGTGTTGTATCTGTATTTTTCAAAGATAGATCACATACCCATTATAGTCTATGGGCCAGTGAAAACACTTTAGGACAATGGTTAAGTGTCCTTAACGAACTAAGTTAGAGGGAAGTCAGGGAGCCATATACATCTGACCGAGATTGAGACGCAATGCTTGGACTGAGCGTGACAGCTGCATAGAAATATATGAAATTGTCATGCTCTGGTCAGGAGAACCACCAGCCAGTGCACTGCGTCCTGATCTTGGTCTGATTAAGGCTGGTTTCACATTTGCGGTTGTGTCCGCAGCATTTCTGACGCATACATCCGAATGCGTCTTGATTTCATATCTTTTACATTGTAGACGCAGGTTCATGCGCTTGCCCGCATTTGCTTACGCATGCGTCTTTTCACGGTGTGAGGCGGGGCGTGGCTAGCACACCATGTTGCAATTTTTAAGGCTTCAAATTTCCGTCAAATATGCGCAGGCATACGCACGCGGATGAGTGCGTTAAAAAAACGCATTACTGTCTATGGGAACGCATGCGTACACATGTATTTGCATTTGCTGCACTTGAGTACTTCGGACTGCTCATGTCCAGGAACTGATTTAGACTCGCCCATTGAGACGCCCTCCTGGAAATATCGAATGCATGCGGATAAAAAGCGCAATCGCATGCAAACGCAGCAGTTTTTGCAGTCATGCGTAAGATGATGCGGATAAAAAATGCTGCAGTTGCGGACAAGACGCTGCGGACTCAACTGCAAATGTGAAACTAGCTTAAGAAAGCTGTCTGACTGCACCCAAAAATGTAAAAAAAAATAAATGAGGCTCTCTTAGAATAGAAAAAAAATAAAGAACTGAAGGAAATGTCAGTATAAATGAGTTCCTAAATACATTTATCTAGCAAATCACAATTGTTTTGTGTTTTTTTTACTGGCAGAAGCCTATCCTATAATGTTAGTACAGGAGCCTGTGAGGGACGCTCCTCCGCTGTGATCTGGAGATGCTTGCATTGTTATTCAGAAAAACGGCACACAGAGGTTTGGGCGGCCTCTTACCTCTGTACCTCTGGGGTCTGCAGTAGTAGGAGCCCATCTTCCAACACGCGAAGGAGAGCAATGCTTCGCCTGCACATGCTCATAGGCACCCGGCCTAACATTCTAGGATAGGTTTCTCTCACAAAGCAGTGGCCATTTTAATTCTATAGTGTTTTTGTTTTCATGGAGGCAAACATTCAGATTGGGAAGGGATTGTCTTAGTTGTGGACAACCGCTTTAAAGCATAAAAAATTGCATACCGTATATGCTCGAGTATAAGCCGAACCCCCCCCAATTTTGCCACAAAAAACTGGGAAAACTTAATGACTCGAGTATAAGCCTAGGGTGGGAAATGCAGCAGCTACCGGTAAAAGTAAAAATAGATACCAATAAAAGTAAAATTAATTGAGACATCAGTAGGTTGTGTTTTTGAATATCCATATTGAATCAGGAGCCCCATATAATGCTCCATAAAGTTCATTATGGCCCCATAAGATGCTCCATATTAAAATATGCCCCATATAATCCTGCATAAAGGTTAATAATGACCCCATAAGATGCTCCATAGACATATTTGCTCAATGTAATGCTGCGCAAATGCTGATTATGGCCCCATAAGATGCTCCATAAAGATATTTGCCCCATATAGTGCTGCACAAACATTGATTATGGCCCCATACAGACACTTGCCCCATATAGTGCTGCACAAACGTTATGGCCCCATATAGTGCTGCACAAACGTTATGGCCCCATATAGTGCTGCACAAACGTTATGGCCCCATATAGTGCTGCACAAACGTTATGGCCCCTTATAGTGCTGCACAAACATTATGGCCCCATATAGTGCTGCCCAAATGTTATGGACCCTTATAGTGCTGTACAAACATTATGACCCCATATAATGCTGCACAAACGTTATGGCCCCCTTATAGTGCTGCACAAATGTTATGGCCCCCTTATAGTGCTGCACAAACGTTATGGCCTCCATATAGTGCTGCACAAACGTTATGGCCCCCATATAGTGCTGCACAAACGTTATGGCTCCCATATAGTGCTGCACAAACGTTATGGCTCCCATATAGTGCTGCACAAACGTTATGGCCCCCATATAGTGCTGCACAAACGTTATGGCCCCCATATAGTGCTGCACAAACGTTATGGCTCCCATATAGTGCTGCACAAACGTTATGGCTCCCATATAGTGCTGCACAAACGTTATGGCCCCCATATAGTGCTGCACAAACGTTATGGCCCCCATATAGTGCTGCACAAACGTTATGGCCCCCATATAGTGCTGCACAAACGTTATGGCCCCCATATAGTGCTGCACAAACGTTATGGCCCCCATATAGTGCTGCACAAACGTTATGGCCCCCATATAGTGCTGCACAAACGTTATGGCCCCCATATAGTGCTGCACAAACGTTATGGCCCCATATAGTGCTGCACAAACGTTATGGCCCCATATAGTGCTGCACAAACGTTATGGCCCCATAGATGCTCCATACAGACACTTGCCCCATTTGCTGTGATAAAAAAAAAATCACATACTCACCTCTCCGTCGCTCAGACCCCCGGCGCTTTCAATATTCACGTGCTGATCGTTCCGGTGCCGCTCCATCTTCAGCACTGACGTTCAGGCAGAGGGCGTGCACTAACCACATCACCGCGCCCTCTGACCTGAGCGCCACTGCTGAAGATGGAGCGGCGCCGAAACGAAGAGCAGGTGACTATCGCACAGCGCTCCCCTCCCCGTTATACTTACTTGCTCCTGGCGCTGTGCAGTCCCTGCTTCCCCGGCGCTGCCGCTTCTTTCTGTACTGAGCGGTCACCGTTACCGCTCATTACAGTAATGAATATACTCATTACTGTAATGAGCGGTACCATGTGACCGCTCAGTACAGGAAGACGCTGCCGGCGCTGGGGAAGTCAGGGACCTGAAGAGACCGCGCCAGGAGTAGGTGAGTATAATTAGACTGCCCCCGCTCCCCCTCACCTGCCGACCCCTGGGTATGACTCGAGTATAAGCCGAGAGGGGGACTTTCAGCCCCAAAAAGTGATCTGAAAATTTCGGCTTATACTCGAGTATATACGGTACTTACTTTCACCTTCTTCCTGTTGCCATCTTACATCTAATGTTTGGCCTTCAACAGTTGCTGTGTAACTTATCGGACCTCCCATGGTATTCTGCTCTCTACTGTCAAGAATCCCATAAAATTCTAACTTGAGTCTGATAGCAGAATCTACTATATAATTGTCTAAGGGTCACTTCCGTCTTTCTGTCTGTCTGTCTTTCTGTCACAGAAATCGCAAGTCAATGATTGGTCGCGGCAAAACGGCCACGACCAATCAGCGACGGGCACAGTCCGGCGGTAAAATGGTCGCTCCCTACTCCCCTCCAGTCAGCGCTCACACAGGGTTAATGGTAGCGTTAACGGACCGCGTTATGCCGCGGTGTAACGCAGTCCGTTAACGCTGCTATTAACCCTGTGTGACCGACTTTTTACTATTGATGCTGCCTATATTTACTACATCTCTGTGCTATATACTATATGGACTGTGCTATATACTACGTGGCTGTGGTATATATTACGTGGCTGGGCAATATACTACATCGCTGTGCTCTATACTACGTGGCCTGTGTTATATACTGCATGGGCAGTGTTATATACTACGTCTCTGTGCTATATACTACGTGGGCTGTTCTATATACTACGTTGGCTGTGCAATATACTACGTGGCTGTGCAATATATTACGTGGCTGTGCAATATATTACATGGCTGTGCAATATATTAGGTGGCTCTGTGCAATATATTAGGTGGCTCTGTGCAATATATTAGGTGGCTCTGTGCAATATATTAGGTGGCTCTGTGCAATATATTAGGTGGCTCTGTGCAATATATTAGGTGGCTCTGTGCAATATATTACGTGGCTGGGCAATATACTACGTGGCTGAGCAATATACTTCCTGGCTGGGCAATATACTATGTGGCGTGTCTGTGCTATATACTACATGGCGCCCGGCCGCGAACAATCACCGACAGGCGCAGTCCGCCCGCGAATTGGCGCGGAATTTGAACCACTCTTTGCTAATTGGTCGCGGCCGAATCCTGTGTACATATAAATTGCATTATTCTGAAAACTTCATAAATAAACTACATACATATTCTAGAATACCCGATGCGTTAGAATCAGGCCACCATCTAGTAAAACATAAAAAGTCAGGACTAGATAAGTAAGCATTTTATGTAGATTTTGGCTGCAGTGTGTTGTTGAATAATGCTAAAGAACTTTCTGCAATTGAATAACTCTAGATGTTTTTTTTTCACAGGACTGAAATATACAGAATTCTTCATGGATATAGTTGACACATTCAACCATTTAATCCCTAGTGAACATTTGGATGATGCCCTATTTCTAGGCGATAACCTAGAAAGTGAAGGCTGTGACGATTTCGCCGCAAGCCAACATGCCATTGAAGACTCCTTGAAGAACATGCTCAGTGACAAGGATCCTATGCTTGGATCGGCAAGCACCCAATTCTGTCTACCAGTTTTGGACAACGCTGAACCCAATTTCCAGTTGCCAACCACAACAGGTTTGTGAATATACGAAAATTAACATTTTTTGACACATATCAAAGAAATCTAAAGTTCAGCAATTGGGTCAAATATGAGCCAGCAGGGTAGTTGAAGATACAAATATGCTGCCGTTAACCACTGTCAAAACTATTCCATATCAGCATTAATTTTTACATGGTAGATTAATATTGAGCAGTAATAAAAATACTGTGTATGGAAATTGCAACTTAGGGTGAGCAACATCACTTTTTTTTAAATGTAAAGACCCCCTTGCACATTAAAGTCAGCCAAACACAACGATGTGTATGGTGGCATTCTTATTTTCCTACAATAATGATTTCTGGCAGAGAAGGATTAGGCTTTTACGTATTTTTGGTCAAAACAATATGAACTAAACACTCTACATTATTTTCATGCACTATTTCCTGCAGGGTATTTGTTCAGTAACAGTGCATGAAAATAATGTAGGGTACTTAGTTAGAATCATAGAATGGTAGAGTTGGAAGAGATCTCCTGGGTCATCTGGTGCAACCCCCTGCTCAAAGCAGGATTCACTAACTCATCCTAGACAGATGTCTGTCCAGCCTTTGTTTGAAGACTTCTAATGAAGGAGAACTCACCACCTCTCGTGGCAACCTGTTCCACTCCTTGATCACGCTCACTGTCAAAAAGTTTTTTCTAATATCTAATCTGTGTCTCCTCTCATTCAGTTTCATCCCATTGCTTCTAGTCTTTCCTTGTGCGAATGAGAATAAAGCTGATCCTTCTACAATGTGACAAACCTTCAGATATTTGTAGACAGCTATTAAATCTCCTCTCAATCTTCTCTTTTGCCTGCTAAACATTCCCAAATCCTGCAACCGTTCCTCATAGGACATAGTTTGCAGAGCGGTCACCATTCTGGTCGCTCTTCTCTGAACTTGCTCCAGTTTGTTGATGTCTTTTTTAAAAAGTGGTGCCCAAAACTGGAAACAGTATTCCAGATGAGGTCTGACCAAAGATGAGTAAAGGGCAATAATAAATTCACGTGATCTAGACTGTATGCTTCCGTTAATACATCCCAGAATTGCATTTGCCTTTTTTGCTGCTGCATCACACTGTTGACTCATGTTCAGTTTATGATCTATTAGTATACCCAAGTCTTTTTCCCATGTGCTGTTGCTTAGCCCTATTCCTCCCATTCTGGATATGCATTTATCATTTTTATTGCCCAGATATAGTACGTTGCATTTTTCCTTGTTAAAAACCATTCTGTTAGTTGCTGCCCACTGCTCCAGTTTATTTTTATATTTTTGAATCCTCTCTCTCTCTTCTCTAGTATTAGCTATCCCTCCTAGCTTTGTGTCGTCAGCAAATTTAATATCGTTTTGATTTAAAAAAAAAGTAAAAGCCATCCCACCATGTCAAGGTGATCCTACTTGGTACGGCGCTAACCTCTGTTATAAAACCTTACCATATGTTTAATTACATAAATGTGAATAAGGGCTGAGATGGACCGAGACCCCGACTAATGGACACCCAGCCATGGGTATCTATGTAAATGTAATGTCCACCTCAAAGAAAGGGAGGCCACACTATTACCTGCACTAAGTGCATAAACCTAAAGCAAAAGTAAGAGATGAACTAGAATATAAGTTGGTATACAATACAGACCAAAAGTTTGGACACACCTTCTCATTTAAAGATTTTTCTGTATTTTCATGACTATGAAAATTGTACATTCATACTGAAAGCATCAAAACTATGAATTAACACATGTGGAATTATATACTTAACAAAAAAGTGTGAAACAACTGAAATTGTGTCTTATATTCTAGGTTCTTCAAAGTAGCCACCTTTTGCTTTGATGACTGCTTTGCACACTCTTGGCATTCTCTTGATGAGCTTCAAGAGGTAGTCACCAGGAATGGTCTTCCAACAATCTTGAAGGAGTTCCCAGAGATGCTTAGCACTTGTTGGTCCTTTTGCCTTCACTCTGCGGTCCAGCTCACCCCAAACCATCTCGATTGGGTTCATGTCTGATGACTGTGGAGGCCATGTCATGTGGCGTAGCACCCCATCACTCTCCTTGGTCAAATAGCCCTTACACAGCCTGGAGGTGTGTTTGGGGTCATTGTCCTGTTGAATAATAAAAGATGGTCCAAATAAACGCTAACCAGATGGAATAGCATGCCGCTGCAAGATGCTGTGGTAGTCATACTGGTTCAGTATGCCTTCAATTTTGAATAAATCCCCAACAGTGTCCCCAGCAAAGCACCCCCATACCATCACACCTCCTCCTCCATGCTTCACGGTTGTAACCAGGCATGTAGAGTCCATCCTTTCACCTTTTCTGCATCGCACAAAGACATGTTGGTTGGAACCAAAGATTTCAAATTTGGACTCATCAGACCAAAGCACATATTTCCACTGGTGTAATGTCCATTCCTTGTGTTCTTTAGCCCAAAAAAAGTCTCTTCTGCTTGTTGCCTGTCCTTAGCAGTGGTTTCCTAGCAGCTATTTCACCATGAAGGCCTGCTGCACAAAGTCTCCTCTTAAGGGCTCCTTTCCACTTGCGAGAAACACGTTCGTGTCTCGCATGTGAAAACCAAGCTCTGGCACCGGCACTTGGGAGTGGAGCGTGCAGCTCCATGTGTTGCTATGCAGCTGCACTCTCCGCTCTGGAGTGCCGGCGCCACAGCTTGGTTTTCACATGCGAGACAGGGATGTTCATCTCGCAAGTGGAAAGGAGCCCTAACAGTTGTTGTAGAGATGTGTCTGCTGCTAGAACTCTGTGTGGCATTGACCTGGTCTCTAATCGGAGCTGCTGCTGACCTGCGATTTCTGAGGCTGGTGACTTGGATGAACTTATCCTCAGAAGCAGAGGGATTCTTGGTCTTCCTTTCCTGGGGCGGTCCTCATGTGATCCAGTTTCTTTGTACCACTTGATGGTTTTTGCCACTGCACTTGGGGACACTTTCAAAGTTTTCCCAATTTTTCGGACTGACTGATCTTCATTTCTTAAAGTAATGATGGCCACTCGTTTTTCTTTACTTAGCTGCTTTTTTCTTGTCATAATACAAATTCTAACAGTCTATTCAGTAGGACTATTAGCTGTGTATCCACCAGACTTCTGCACAACACAACTGATGGTCCCAACACCATTTATAAGGCAAGAAATCCCAACTTATTAAACCTGACAGGGCACATCTGTGAAGTGAAAACCATTCCCCGTGGCTACCTCTTGAAGCTCATCAAGAGAATGCCAAGATTGTGCAAAGCAGTCATTAAAGCAAAAGGTGGCTACTTTGAAGAACCTAGAATATAAGACATAATTTCAGTTGTTTCAAACTTTTTTGTTAAGTATATAATTCCACATGTGTTAATTCATAGTTTTGATGCCTTCAGTGTGAATGTACAATTTTCATAGTCATGAAAATACAGAAAAATCTTTAAATGAGACGGTGTGTCCAAACTTTTGGTCTGTACTGTACATGCAATGTGTAAGAGCATGTCCACACTGGCTACTGAACAGACAAAATCCAAGACCCTGCAGTAAATAGTTAACTTTTTTTTAATCAAAAAAATCGTAAAAACCATCCTACCATGTCAAAGTGACTCTTTTTAAGACCGCTGAACACAAGTTAAATAATTTAAAGATAAATACATAGCATTGCAGATTTCATCACATTTGCTGAACAAAAATAAGTGCTGCACAGCATGCTGTTTTTTTCCATCAAATTGCCAAATATCAATTAGAACTCCATTTTATTCTCAGTTGTCATAAGATGTGTGACAAATCTGGTACTGCTTCTTTCTATAAAAGTAAATGCAGATGTAATACATAAGAAAAAGCCCTAGATAGGCCATGTTCACACAGTGCGTTTTTTACTGCGGAACCGCAGCGGTATTGCCGCTGCGGAACCGCAGCGGTATTGCCGCTGCGGTTCCGCAGCAGTTTTCCATGCAGGGTACATAACAATGTAACCCTATGGAAAACAGTCACTGCTGTGCACATGGTCCGTAATTTCGTTTAAAAAGCCGCGCAGAATAGCTGCGGCAAAAAAGAAGGAGCATGTCACTTCTTTTTCCTGAACCGCAGCGGTTCTGCACCCATAGACCTCCATTGTGAGGTCAAAATCGCAGTAAAACCCGCAGATCAAAAATATATCTGCGGGTTTTACTGCGATTTGATGTGCAGAACCGCTGCAGCAGGAAGTGCGGGGGAGCGGGCGGAAGTGCGTGGGCGGAGTGTGGCTGCCCCCCCGTGCTCCGATCCCGCCCCCCGTGCTCCGATGCCCCCCCCCCGTGCTCCGAGGCCCCCCCCAGTGCTCCGATGCCCCCCCCCCGTGCCCTAATCTCCCCCCCTTATACTTACCCGTCGTCCCGGTGTCCGTCCGGCCGTCTTCTCCCTGGGCGCCGCCATCTTGCAAAATGGCGGGCGCATGCGCAGTGCGCCCGCCGAATCTGCCGGCCGGCAGATTCGCTCCAAAGTGCATTTTGATCACTGAGATAGGTTATATCTCAGTGATCAAAATAAAAAAATAGTAAATGACACCCCCCCCCACTTTGTCACCCCCATTGGTAGGGACAATAAAAAAATTAAGAATTTTTTTTTTTTTTTTTTTTTTTTTACTAAGGTTAGAATAGGGGTAGGGGTAGGGTTAGGGGTAGGGGTAGGGTTAGGGTATTTTCAGCCATTTGAGCCCTAAAAAGCTTCCTAGGAAACACACAGTCTCTGCATAGAAAACTGCATAAAAAAAGGATAAAAAAACGCATCAAAAAACGCATCAAAAAACGCATCAAAAAAGGACCAAAAAAAGGACCTGCGTTTTCTGCCAAGAGCTGCAGTTTTTAAAAAAAACTGTCCTGAAAAAAAAAGGATGGAAATCCTGAACGTGTGAACATACCCATAATATGTGCATTTATAAACATGGCTCCTTTGTTTGCAATTTTCCAAAAAAGGAAAAAAGTTAGGTGACTGTTTTTTATTTTTGCTTAACGGGGTTGATCATTTTATCAGTTCTTGTGTGTCAAGAAAAGTCTTCCTGCTTGTTAGATTTTATGTCTTTTTTTTTTCTCCACTTAAGGTGTTGGTCTTGATGATATAATGGATGTTGGTGTCGATAAAGTCAGTGTCAATGATGTAGAGGATCTCATTCTTTCTGATAAAAATGTTGATAAATTGGATGAAGCATCTAGGAAATCAGTGAGGAAATCTCCACGCTTAAAAGCACAGGGTAAGTAACTTTAACTTTGCATTCATGATGGTACTGCATAGTGTAGTACCGTACACATACCGTATAGTGCCGTACACATACAGATGGGCAGGTGCTCATCTCATGTTTCACCTGTTACCCTAAAATCACTCTATCTGTTCTTACATGAACGTGCACACGCTAAGTGTTTTCTGCAGACACATCTGCATCAAAAACGTGTCTTTTCGCAAGAAAAAAGCTGCATAAAAAAACTGCGAGTTTTTTTTGCATTTTTCTATGTTTTTTTAATGCACTTTTTCCCCATTCATTAGACTGGGTGAAAAACCTTGAAATAAACTGTTTCTAATCTGTAAGGAAAAAATAAGCAACACGTGCAAGACATCTCAGAAATCTCATTCACTTTTCTAGGAAAGCAAAATACTGTATTTTTCATGGTAAAACCTCCAAGAAAAAAAACATGGTAAAAACGCTGCTTTGTGCACACCCCCTTACTGACAGTAGCCATTAAAGAGACTGCTGCTGTCACAGACATGCTTCATGTTGTGACACACACAAAAACTCACTAAATGTGGTTCACGCCTGTTTACCTTCTCTGCTCTCAGTTCTGAGATCATTTTGCCTCGAGCTGAAGACCAACGTAATCGTGAAGGAAACCAAAAGTCAAGATCTGTTTCCTAAATTTCCCAGTGAAAAAAATATGGTTTTTAAGGCTGTGTCCTTTACAACCAGTCTCTGATGCTTTGGCTACTCATCTTAAGAATGGCAGGTAGATGATAGTGTTGACAGAAAAAGCAGTGTTGCAGAATTAAGTGACATTAAAGAGAAGCTGTCAGCTGATTTTTTTTTAACCTTTAAATACTTCTTTCACTGCCTTTTATTCATCTTCATGCACGTCCCTACAGCAACACGGAAGCGAAACATACCTTTTGTAAGATAGTTTTATAAAGGTCCCGTGCTGCATGCAAACCTGTTCCAAGTGGTGTGATATATGTCTCCAGACCAAATTTGTCACTACGTCTCCACGTGCAGTCGCCGCCCGTCCAACTTTGATTAATGTCTCAGACCTTAATGTCTCTTACAAGGTGGTATTAAGACATTATCTACTTCAATAGAAAGGGGCAGCAATTGCAGAGAGGAGTGGTGCAGAGTTCTAAAACTATTCTTCAAATGATGGAGCACTGCTGTGAAGTTGTAAAAGGGTTGTAGGTAAGTGCATTAAGATGTAGACAAGGTGCTAGCAGCAGTATATAAAGGAAAAAGCTTCCGACAGGTCATCTTTAAAGTTTACTTCCAGTTTTATAGAAAAATGATGATCGTTCAGGAGAACAAACAATAAAATAGAATCACTCACTTGGCAGATTCTGCCGCTGTGGTCTGCACTGTAGGCTGCTGATATTTGTGCACCATCATCTAATAGTAGAACCAGTGCTGTAGCATTGTGATTCTGGATACAGGAGCCTAGAATCCCACACAGGATACTGTGTCCTAGTGCATAAATATTCTCAAAAGTGCAAACCAAACCATGGCTGTCCTAGGCAGCAATGTAGAAGCAGAGTCTGCTATGCAGTGTATTGGAAAGGCGAGAATTGTGTATAGCCCAACACTGTCATTGTTTTTACAACCGTCTAATCAGATGCCAGTGTTCCATATAAAATGATGTGGTTTCAAATTGATTTCCGTTTCATTTCTAAACAGAATCCACAAGATCGCTGAGGCAAAGCACAGCTGAGAAATCCTCAAATCCCGTACAGGTTTCAAGTCCCAAAAAAACAAAATTTTCAAGGAAAGATACAGCCGTAGATAAAGTAAAAGAAGAGGAAGACCTTCTACAGATAGAGACTAATGATGTAAGAAACAGAGGAACAATTCCGTTAGAAGAAACGAGCACATCTCCAGAAAGTTCCAGGAGATCGACAAGAATAGCTAATAAGGATAACATTAATACTTCTGAAAATAAAACGACAGCAGAGTGTCTAAGTCCAGTAAATGATCTTTTGTCTAATACAGAGTACATTTTGGAAAAAGCTGGGGATAAGGCAGACATTTTACATGATGATGTCCTTAGTTTGCTTCATGAAAATTCTAATAAAGTTGTAGATGAAATGACTGAACGCGACTCTAGTAATTCAGAAGGACAACATGCTAGTGGGCAAGCCTTAGCAGCACCAAGCGATGATAAAGAATATTCGTCGTATCTACCTGAAGATAAAAAGACAGATAAAATATATGATAAAGTTCATCAAGAGCTGGCCCTTCTATCAGGAGTTGAATGTAATCTGGATGTGAAAGCAGTGGTGCACCCTGAAATGAATGATGAATGTATGTTGCAAAATGCTGATAAAGGACCTACACAGGGTAGCAATATAGAGACTCGCTTCATTTCTTCTGAAATTATAGATCCCAGCATTAAGTTAAATACTGAAACTGATATTTCTGCTCTTGAAAGTAGCATTCAAAATCCAGCTGGAAGCTGGAAAAGGGAAGAAAAGGTTCAAGTGTCACAGAATGAAATAACAGCTGAGAATGATATTAACAAAAAGAAAAGTCGAAACAGAAAAGGTGTAAAAAAAGTCAAATTAACTTCATCCAAATTACCAGTGGGTGAAGAACATTTGGAGAAGAGCCTAGTGCCTTCAAAACGTGCCAGCTTAAATAATAATAACCCTCAAAGTAGGACTAAAATCACTAAAAATGTCAGCCCTCCATCTGTAAGCCAGCCTGAAAAAAATAAAATTGTCAATTTAAAGAAGAAATTATCTGATGGTAGGAAAGCCGATAAAGTTCCTTTAAAGAGTAAAATGAAAAAGAAATTGGATCTGGTGGACAAGAAGCGGAACACGTCCACGTTGTTAAAACAGTTGGATGATGCATTAAGAGATGGTCAAGGAAGTTTGAAAGAAGTGGCTCAAGTGGGTCCATCTCGTTCTCGTGCTAGGAGCTTGTCTCATTCAAGTGACAGGGCTGTCGGTAAACAGGCATCCTCTAAAGTGAGCCATCAAACCAAGGACGATGAGGAAAAGAAAGAGGCAACTGAGCAGTCAGAGGAGCGAAGCAAGCTGAAGAAGTCACTGCCGCCTCGGCAGAGGAGGAGTAGTAAAAGTGTTTCTGTGGATGAGCCTCCATTGTTCATTCCTGATAACATTCCCACTATCAAAAAAGAAGGAACAGATGTAACATCTCCAACTGAAAAGTATGTTTGGAACCCAACTAGACATTGTAGTTCTTGTAGAAAACTTCATGGAAATAGGTAGGCAATTTTTTTGTACCATTGTGAACCTTTTATGTCTTTGCTATATTTGTAACTTAATTTTTATTTTTTTTATTTAAAGTACTGTTTGGTGTTACATATAATTGTGCACTTTTGATCTTGTAACACAAACATTGAAAAAAAATGTTTTCTTCATTTTCCTTTTAGTTTTATCATTCATATTTTAGACTGAATAACCTGCTAAATGTATATTTATGCATATTATGGCCATGTACAGTACAATATAAAATGTACAGTAAAAAGCTTGGACACACTGTTCATGCAATGGTTCTTATTGGAATGTGCACATTGTAGATTCAACCTACTGGCAGTAAAACAACAGAGTGACACATATGGAAAGAAGGAGTAACAAAACACACGTGAAGGACACCAGAATATGTATGAAACCTTAGATTTCTCAAACTATCCCCTTCCCTTTACGCTGATAATATCTTGATACCCTCTTGGAAATGCTTCCAGGGAACAGGTTTGCATCATATAGTTAATTTTTGGAATCCTAGGCTTTCAGAAACCATTTGTGCACAGGAGGTCTGTATTGCAGAGGCAGTATTGGAACACAGTTCCATACAATAGCCATCCCTATTCCACAACTGTTCTAAGCCGAAATAGGGAAACAATTGTACATCATAATTTTAAGACCCAAAGGTCATACAATTCAGAACATTGCTAGAACCTTGAATACATCCTCAAGTGCAGGCATTAAAACCATTAATCGCTTTGATGAAACTAGCTTTCGTGAGGACTGTTCCAAGAAAGGAAGACAAATAATTACCACTGCTCTAGAGGATAAGTTCATCAGAGTTACCAGCTATAGAAACCACAAATTGACAGCACCTCAGATTACAATACTCATAAATGATGTATAGAAATCAAGTGGCAGACACATCTTAACATCAGCAGGTCTTTTTGGCTGAATTGGTGCAAACAATCTACTACTAAGCATCAAAAATATGGGACAGGAAGCCAAATGCCATAAAATCATGAGAATCTTTATTGATACGATATAGAGAGTTATTTAAAAAGTAAAAAAGTGAACAAGGGGACAACAATATACAAAAAAAACAGCCCAAAAAGAGTACAGAACAATAATGGCATATATTCATCTGTGAGAGCAGAGATACCATTCAGTATGTAAAGTGTAAAACATATATTCAAAAACCAAGTCATGGGGTAAATACCTCCATACATATAATGCTCAAGATGATAGACTCATCAGCACACGTTATAATATATATCTCATAATAATATTAACAACTACCCATTCATAAAACAAAGTGCTACTAGTGCAAAGAAAATCCACTATTGGGAACTGTTACCAACTGTGCCATTTGCATAGTCAAAAAAATAAGTATACAAGAGGGTATACCCTCATGAAGTCTCTCCCCGCACACTCCTGTCACCATCCCACCCTCCCGGACCGTGAAGGTTTTTCTATATGCTTGAATAAAAGACGTACCCAACTTCAACATCGGTGAGTGCTGCCGCTTTTTTTTTTCTGTGGAGATACTCGCATGAAGTGCTCTAAAATTTCCTGGTAGACGGCTGCGCTGACTTTGGTCTTCATAAAACAGAGTGGACCTACACCAGCCGATGACATGGCTCCCCAAACCATCACTGATTGTGGAAATCTTCACACTAGATCTCAAGCAGCTTGGATTGTGTGCCTCTTCACTCTTCCTCCAGACTCTGGGACCTTGATTTCCAAGGTCTAGTGTGAAGTATCCACAATCAATGATGGTTTCAGGAGCCATATCATCTGCTGGTGTAGGTACACTGTGTTTTATCAAGACCAAAGTCAGCGTAGCCGTCTACCAGGAAATTTTAGAGGACTTCATGCTTCCCTCTGCTGAAAAGCTTTTTGGAGATGAAAATTTCATTCTCCAGCAGGACTTGGCACTTGTGCACACTGCCAAAAGTACCAATACTTGGTTTAAAAACAACAGTATCTCTGTGCTTGATTGGCCAGCAAACTCGCCTGACCTTAACCCCATAGAGAATCTATGGGGTATTGTCAAGAGGAAGATGAAAGACACCAGACCCAACAATGCAGATGACCTGAAGGCTGCTATCAATGCAACCTGGGCTTCCATACCACCTCAGCAGTGCCACAGACTGATATCATCCATGCCATGCTGTGTTGATGCAGTTAATTGATGCAAAAGGAGCCCCGACCAAGTATTGAGTGCATTTACTGAACATACATTTCAGTAGGCCAATATTTCTGATGTTAAAATAATTTTTCAAGCTGGTATTATAAAGTATTCTAATTTACTGAGATAATGACTTATGGGTTTTCATTGGCTGTAAGCCAGCATCATCAACATTAATAGAAATAAACACTTGAAATAGATCACTCTATTTGTAATCACTCTATCTAATAAACGAGTTTCACTTTTGTATTGAAGAACGGAAATATATTAACTTTTTGATGATATTCTAATTTTGTGAGCTGCACCTGTATATGGTAGCTGCAGTCAGTCTAGTGTGAATATTATGGTCGTTCCTTCAGTATAGTGCAGTTTTCTTTCTGCATATGCGCAGTAGAGCGTCTAGCCACCTACCTATGCAGGAAACGGCAGCTGGTTCCATTCATTAGCGCAACCGTCCAGGGGAAAAATGGGGGAAGTAAGGCTCGGCATCATCCTAATTCTTGGGATTGGTGGAGCTCTCTGAGGTCAGACCCCAACAATCATTGCATATCCTGCCGGTGTGACATGGAGAACCTCTTTGAGTGATTTTTCTGAATATGTTAATCACACGATCTTATAACTGTTATCCAGTCTACCTTGTATATTAAATCTGGTCGTTAACATGGTGTCCATCTGCATTACACATGACTGTGAATTATTTTATCTTGCAGTATATGTTCTATATCACGAATTCCCATTCTAATTAGACCGTTTTTCCTTTATCAGGTTCATGGTAGGTTGTGGAAGGTGTGATGATTGGTTCCATGGAGAATGTGTTGGCTTAAGCCTAGCTCAAGCACAGCAAATGGAAGTGGATGACAAGGAATATATTTGTGCAAAGTGCTGTGCAGACGAAGAAAAAATGGATATAGAAGCAGATGTTTCTAGTGATAATCCGAAGAGCGATTTACCCCAAGATCTTAAAACTTTGGAAAATGATAAAACAATGATAACAGAATGTCATGGCTTACCTCAAGAAAAATCTAAGCCAAGTGCAAGTGAGGATACCCTGAAAAACAAAGAACACAAAGTTAAGATCTCCAAAAAGGTATCTTGTCTCAATAGCTTTTTGGTATGCCTGCCTACCCCATGCAAATGATCTGGTTAATGGGGTGATATTTGCTCTCATGCCATTGAGTAGGTGAGAGTGGTGGGTGGGTCATAGGAAAACTGCTGCCACTGGGAGGCAGACACTAAATAATAGGTGTCTATAGCCCTACTACAAACACTGAGCTAAACTATTCTGCCTTGGTGTCCATAGGAAACAGACCTCCCTGCGTCTGCAAGTCCTTCCTGCTTTTATTATCTCAGTTTATTTTTACTATTTTTCACTTCTCGGTGAGAAACCTTTAAAACAGTCCATCAATGCTTGAAGTGACTAGAGGGATTGTTGTAATGAAATGACACCATTTCTCCCACCTTCAAGAATTGGAGTAAGGTTGCGCAGCTCCTTTGATACTCGCCATGACTCTCCATTTCTGCCTGCTTTCTATGTCCAACCAGCATACGCTCACAACTGTGTGACCGTGCAGGAATTGGTAGTACTCCTGCGGCCTAGCCATGAGGAATCTTATAGTATCCTTCCAACAAACCCTTGAGAAGGCTGGTGGCAAAATGTAACTTATTCTGCTTTCAGACCCTAGTTATTTGTCTGCTTTTGCGCTTCTTTGGATATTGCAGCATATTCCTCTGTTGCAGCTTGTGCTTACAGGTATATATTACTTACTTTTGTTACATTTTAGATACATTTACTTCCATCAATTTGTATTCTTATTTTACCCTTCAATAGGGTATTTTTGTATTTATATTAATAATAATGTGTATGGTTTTCTCATATTAGGTTAATGATTGTATATATTTTTGGCACTATTGTCTCTATTTTGAGTCTATGGCTGCAACAACACTCTACCTTACAGGTTAAAAGATTATTTTCTTCCGTGAGCCCTTGAACAGCTTTCTCTTCAGACCCATTTCTTTTTTTATCCCTTAGAGGTGAGTTCCCAGGAGTTAAAAAATGCATTGCCATCTAACGCTCTGCCTGTTCTTATATGTACTGCTTCTCATGTCCTCACGTCAAAGCACTGCTGCTACTGAGTACTCCACCTCCCTACTGGGACGATATGTGACCGATCAGGAGATGAGTCTTGTGTCTAAAGGTACCGTCACACTATACGATTTACCTACGATCACGACCAGCGATATGACCTGGCCGTGATCGTAGGTAAATCGTAGTGTGGTCTCTGGGGAGCTGTCACACAGACAGCTCCCCAGCGACCAACGATGCCGAGGTCCCTGGGTAACCAGGGTAAACATCGGGTAACTAAGCGCAGGACCGCGCTTAGTAACCCGATGTTTACCCTGGTTACAAGCGTAAAACTAAAAAAAAAAAAATAGCACATACTTAAATCTGGTGTCCGTCAGGTCCCTTGCAGTCTGCTTCCCGCACTGTGACTGCCGGCTGTAAAGTGAAAGTGAAAGCACGTCACCGCTGTGCTCTGCTTTCACTTTACGGCCGGCAGTCACAGTGCGGGAAGCACTAAGCCCTGCGCTTAGTTACCCGATGTTTACCCTGGTTACAAGCGAACGCATCGCTGGATCGCATCGCTAGATCGCTAGATCGGTGTCACACACACCGATCTAGCGATGACAGCGGGAGATCCAGCGATGAAAGAAAGTTCCATACGATCTGCTACGACGTACGATTCTCAGCAGGATCCCTGATCGCTGCTGCGTGTCAGACACAGCGATATCGTAACGATATCGCTGGAACGTCATGAATCGTACCGTCGTAGCGATCTAAATGGTATAGTGTGACGGTACCCTAACTGCTTGTTATGTAAGCCAGTCCCCCTGACCAAGACCTCTCCTTGCTTCTCCAGGTCATTTACAGAACAAGAGTGAGGAAGGAGTGGGACATCAGATCAATGATAAGTATTGGCCAATAGCCTAGCTTGCATAATAAGCAGCAAGCTACAAGTCACACCACCTTATCTTTGCTGTAGAGTCCCAGAAGGGAAGGGAGCACTCGGGAGCAGCAGCAGTGCTGCGACATGAGGGCACAGTGAATAGTAGTAAAATCATATGAATTTACATAGAAGAACAAGCACAGAGGTGCGAAGCTTTATAGTTTAACAGAATGTAGATTGAAATGCATTTTTATCTCCCAGGATTACCTGTTTAATCCTATCAGGTCAGGACAGTCTTCACTTTTTTTTAAGGGTATGTGCACACGTCAGGATTTCTTGCAGAAATTTTCCTGACAAAAACCGGACATTTCTGCCAGAAATCCGCATGCGTTTTTACCGCGATTTTGACGCGTTTTTGATGCATTCTTTGTGCGTTTTTCTCCAAATGCATAGAATTGCGGGAAAAACGCAGAAAATCCGCAAAAATAATGAACATGCTCATTTTTTTTACCGCGATGCGTTTTTTTCGCAGATAAAAACGCATCCATGTGCACAAAACATGCAGAATGCACTCTAAATGATAGAATGCATAATGTATGCGTTTTAAATGAGTTTTTATAGCGTTTTTAGCGCGAAAAAACCTGAACGTGTGCACATAGCCTAATTGGGTCTTGAGCAGGTTGCTGCAGTGCATTTTCCCCCATCCTGTTTTTCTTGTATGTGGCTCTATCTATGGTATTTCGCTCTACTTCCTCGATACCTTGGAAAGGCTATTTCTCCACTTACTTTTTGCTTGGTTCACTCTTTGCGGTTGCATAGTGCAACCCAACAGCTTGGTCAGATGAGACCCTGGCTCTATTTTTCCCTTATACAGAGGAGCTTGAAAGTTTGTGAAGCCTTCAGAATTTCCCTTTTTTATGCATTAATTTGACCCAAAACTACATCAGATTTTCACATTAAATGAAAGTAAAGAGAACAAAATCAAACAATTGAGTACAAAAAAATTACACTTTGGATGATTTCCCTCATTCAAAAAAAGGAGAATGTGAGTAGCAAAATTTATGTGAACCTCTCCTTTCAGTATCTGGTGTGAACTAATAACTGCATCTAAGCATTTCCAATAATTGTTGATTATACTTGGCCATCTTGAGAAATTTTAGCCTGTTGCCCTCTACAAATTGGCTTTAATTCTGTCATGTAGGTGACTTATTCCCACATAAGCTGACCACACAGGTCCTTCTAGGGGCGTTTCTAGAGTCTTAAAAGATCAGGGGCCCAAGCCCCAAAGTATGTGTTTCCCCATGCAACCTCCCCACCACTTAAGAGGATCTATACATATATAATTACAGTATATCACTGGTGCTAATCTAAAATACACTGTAAAGGCCAATATTACCAAATTACGACTATACAAGGTCAAACTAATACTGCTACCCATTGTCCTCTACCATCACCACTACACAGTGACTACAGCACATATTATAATATGACCATTGCCACTACATAACACACACTGTACCAAGACCAATAATACTGCCAAACACCTATCACTGCATGACTGAAATGTATTAAGCTGTTACTAAATATAAAAAGGAAAAAAGACCAATATTATCGCCATACGGTGACCATAGAGTGGTAGATACCAGTCCAGCCAACAATATTACGGAGATTACTGTTCAGAGATATACAGTATATGGACTTACAGATTACACTCTTTCTGGTGGAGTTGTTTTCTTTTCGCGACTTTTCCATTTGCCCAGACAGAAATGATGACTTCTTCCAGCCAGGACTTCTCACATCCCCATCTAATCCTAAACTGCACAGCCTCCCCATTTTGCCTGCTCTTCCAGCATGGAGCAGTGACCCCAATACTTCAAATATTATGTCATATTACCACTCCATAAATAAATGCAACAAACACAATGTGCCGGATAGAGGGGGCTTACAAAAATGATAACGTCCCATAGAAAGTAGTAAAGCCCCCAATGTGCAACCTAGCAAGTAATAACGCTAGATATGCTTTTCTGAAAGTTACAGTACCCGAAGTGTCCATTCCAAGCAATAAATACCCTTGAGTATCCCTTTTAAGTAACAATGCTGCTCCCCAACAGTAATAATGCCAACTGAAATCCACAATCAAAACTAATAATGCACCCATTTAAAAGATATAATGTCCTGAGTACTCCGAGGCCCCCTATATACTATATGATAGTTCCACAGTTCCCTACACACTGCACGATGGTCCCCACAGCTCCCTATACACTACATTTAATCCCACAGCTCCGTATGCACTGTAAAATGCTCAACACAGCTTTCTATACATTGTATGATGGTCCCCACAGCTCTCTATATACTATATGATGGTCCTCACAGCTCCCTATACACTGTAGGATGGTCCATACAGCTCCCTATATACTGCAGGATTGTCACCACAGCTCTATATACACTGTATGATGGTACCCACAGCTTCCTATACACTGTAGGATGGTCACCACAGCTCTCTATATACTGTAGGATGGTCACCACAGCGCTCTATACACTATGTGATGGGCCCCACCGTTCCCTATACACTGTATGATGTCCTCACAGTTCCCTGCGCTCTATATGATGGTCCCCACAGCTCCCTACGTTCTGTATATGGTCTCCATAGCTCTCTACGCTTTGTATGATGGTCACCACCATTCCCTATGCACTGTATGATGGCCCCTACAACTCACTATATCCTGTTTAATGGTCCCCGAATCCCGATATATAGTGTATGATGGCCCCCACACCGCCTTGTACACGATATTATGGCCCACACAGCACCCTATATACTGTTTTATGGCCCCACAGCCCCTTATACACTGTATTATGGCACCCACCCCATATATATAGACTGCCCCTTATATGTAGCATGATGACCTCCATAGCCCCTTCTATATCGTATGATGGCACCCACACCCTATATATACCGTATATACTAGCGTATAAGCCGAGATTTTCTGCACATTTTTTGTGTGCTGAAAACTCCCCCCTCGGCTTATGCACAAGTTATTATCTAGAAAGCTGGAGTGGGAGCCGGCTTCCATAAGACATCAATACTCACCCTCCGTCGCTGCATCTCAGTCCCTGTATCTCTGTCCCGGCGCCGGCAGCTCTTTATGTTCTTGTGCTCAGCGGTCAGGTGGTACCTCTCATTAAGGTAATGAATATGGACTCGTCTCCACTCCCATAGGTGTGGAGCGCATATTCATTACCTTAATGAGCGGTACCACGTGACCGTTGAGCACAGGAACAAGGAAGAGCTGCCGGGGTCTGGACAGAGATGCAGGGATGCATGAGGAGGGTGAGTAGGACAGGGGGTGTGGGAGCCACGTGGGACGTTGGGAGCCACGCGGGACGTTGGGAGCCACAAAACGGGGGAACCACACATAGCAGGAAAAAACGGGAGAGCCACACATAGCAGGGCAAAACGGGGGAGCCACACATAGCAGGGCAAAACGGGGGAGCCACACATAGCAGGACAGGGATGAGGGGGCAATGCATACCCGGCTTATACTCGAGTCAACAAGCTTACCCAGTTTTCCATGGCTAAATTAGGTGCCTCGGCTTATACTCGGATCGGCTTATAGTTCACCGATTAAAGTAATTATATCAATATTAGTATAGATAAAACTTAACCTTTAATAGTTAATATAATATAAAACACACCACAACAATAACACACAACCATTTGGCCTTAAAAAACTCTCTTCTGCTGTAGGCTGAAAAATAGAAAGGTGCAAGGTAACCCTAATGTCCAAACTGTAATTCCCTACCTTACTGCAGAGGTTGGCACCCTAGGACCTGCGCAATGGCGCCCCCGCTCAACATAAACTCTCCCTACTTAGCCCTAATAGGCCCTAAATTGAGAGAGAAGAAAATAATGAGACTGCAGACTATTAGATTCAGAATAATCACATCAGGTGAAGGATTGGCTTATACTCGAGTATATACGGTGTGTGAGTGTATATGTGTGTGTGTATGTATGTGTGTGTGTGTATATATCTATATATATAATTGTCTAAGGGTCACTTCCGTCTGTCTGTCTGTCCTTCTGTCACGGTTATTCGTTCGCTGATTGGTCTCGGCAGCTGCCTGTCATGGTTGCCGCGACCAATCAGCGATGGGCACAGTCCGATTAGTCCCTCCCCATCTCCCCTGCACTCACTGCCCGGCGCCCACTTCGTAATCACCTCCGCTCACACAGGGTTAATGGCAGCGGTAACGGCCCGCGGTGTAACGCACTCCGTTACCGCTGCTATTAACTCTGTGTGTCCCCAACTATTTACTATTGATGCTGCCTATGCATCATCAATAGTAAAAATATGTCATGTTAAAAATAATAGAAAAAAACAAAAAAACCTGCTATACTCACCCTCCGCCGCCTTTCCCGTTACTTGCCACGCTCCCGGGACCGCTCCATTGCAAGCGGCAGCTTCCGGTCCCGTCCCAGGGCTGGTGTGCGACAAGGACCTGCCGTGACGTCACGGTCATATGACCGCGACGTCATCATAGGTCCTGCTCACACCAGCCCTGGGACCGGAAGCTGCCGCTTGCAATGGAGCGGTCCCGGGAGCGTGGCGAGTAGCGGGAAAGGCGGCGGATGGTAAGTATAGCAGGACTTCAACGGGCCTTCCGAAGGTGAGTATATGTATTTTTTTTTAAGTCTCTATACTACGTGGCTCTGTGCTGGGCAATATACTACGTGACTGGGCAATATACTACGTAGCTCTGCTATATACTACGTGGCTGGACAATATACTCCCGTCGCTGGCCAATATACTCCCGTCCCTGGGCAATATACTACGTGGCTGGGCAATATACTACGTGGCTGGGCAATATACTACGTGGCTGGGCAATATACTACGTGGCTGGGCAATATACTACGTGGCTGGGCAATATACTACGTGGCTGGGCAATATACTACGTGGCTGGGCAATATACTACGTGGCTGGGCAATATACTACGTGGCTGGGCAATATACCACGTGGCTGGGCAATATACTACGTGGCTGGGCAATATACTACGTGGCTGGGCAATATACTACGTGGCTGGGCAATATACTACGTGGCTGGGCAATATACTACGTGGCTGGGCAATATACTACGTGGCTGGGCAATATACTACGTGGCTGGGCAATATACTACGTGGCTGGGCAATATACTACGTGGCTGGGCAATATACTACGTGGCTGGGCAATATACTACGTGGCTGGGCAATATACTACGTGGCTGGGCAATATACTACGTGGCTGGGCAATATACTACGTGGCTCTGCTATATACTATGTGGCTGGGCAATATACTACGTCGCTGGGCAATATACTACGTGGGCTGTGCAATATACTATGTGGACATGCATATTCTAGAATACCCGATGCATTAGAATCGGGCCACCATCTAGTGTGTGTGTGTGTATGTATGTATATATATATATATATATATATATATATATATATATATATATATATATATATATATATATATATATATATATATATATATATATATATATATATATGTCTTTTGCAGTCTTTTGCAGTTTTTTAAATATTTTTGTGAAAAGTAAAAATGAAAATTTGTAAAATATATTATATATTTATTGATTTATTATTATTATTGTCACCATTTCCAAAGACACTTATTGTTTTTATTTTTCAGTCGATGGAGCTGATTGATTCTATATTTTTTGTGGAGCAAGACTGTTTATTTTCATGAAGGACCTTCGATGACGTCGCGGTCATGTGAGCGGTCAGGTAACCGGTCACCTGACCGTGACGTCATCGAAGGTCCTTCACTCACTGCATTCTTAGGAACGGATGCATTCTTAGGAACGGAGGCAGACGCTAGCAGCGCCGAGAGCCAGGGTTCGTCGGAGGGGTGAGTATATCCATATTTTTTATTTTTATTATTTATTTTTTACATGAATATGGATCCCAGGGCTTGAAGGAGTCTCCTGCACACGCTGTACCCAGCGTATAAGACGACCCCCGACTTTTGGGACAATTTTTAGGGGTTAAAAAGTCGTCTTATACTCCAGAAAATACGGTATTTAGAAACAACAATACTAATGTTGTAACTGAGGAAGAGTTCAGAAATCAATATTTTATTAAATAACCATGATTTTTCATCATAGCTTTCATGCATCTTGGCATGCTTTCCTCCAATTTTTCACATTGCTTTTGGGTGACCTTATACCACTCCTGGTACAAAAATTTAAGCAGTTCTTCTTTGTTTGATGGCTTGTGACTATCCATCTTCCTCTTGATTGCATTCCAGAAGTTTTCAATGGGTTTCAGGTCTGGAGATTGGGTTGGCCATACAGGGATTTGATGTGGTGGTCCTTCATCCACACCTTGATTGACCTAGCTGTGTGGCATGGCACATTGTCCTGCTGGAAAAAAACAGTCCTTGGAGTTGGGGAGCATTGCCTGAGCAGAAGGAATCAACTGTTTTTCCAGGATAACCTTGTAGACTCATCAGAGAAGATTACCTTACTCCAGTCCACTATGGTCCAATCCTTATGGTCTTTGGCAAACTTCAGCTTGGCTCTCCTTTGCTTCTCATTGATGAAAAACTTTTTTCTAGAGTCTACTTGAGTCCTGCCTCTAGGAGCCTGTTATGAACTGTTCTGGCCGTGCACTTCACCCTAGTTGCCATTTCTTTTGTAGGTCACTTGATGTTGTCCTGCGGTTGCCTAGTGACATTTGAATAAGATGACGGTCGATCCCGGTCAGTGGAGTCGTTTTCGCCCTCTGCCGGTCTGTAGCTTTGTTGTCCCCAAAGTCTTCTGCTTGACCTTATTGTAATGTACTTCCGTCTTAAAAATTTTGAGGATGGAGGCTCACTTTGTCCCTCTGCTAGTAAAGCCAGAATTGAGCCCTTATTTCCTCACTTAAGACTTTTCTTTTCAACTCCTTTGGCATGATTAAAAGTTATTTTTTCATTCCTATTACTTTTGGGATATTACTAGCACTTGTTTTGCCATCCAGCTTGTCCTATTGCAAGAGGATTGTGAACACCACAGCAGTGTTTTTTATACTTTCTGTCATGCTCCTATGGTAGGATTTTAGCAGGAGCTTCGGGGGTTAATGCTGGTGGCCTCCCTCTGGAAATGGGAGGGCTTTTTATAGCCGCTGGAGGCTTGCATCCTTGTCAGTTATACTTCTGCCCTCGGCTGAGTTAAGTGACCCCTGTATGCTTGTGTGTTTGTGCCCTGTGCCTGCCTTGTGAGTTTGCATCCCGTTTTGACCCGGCCTGTCCCCCACGATGCACTTGCCTGTCGTTTAGGTTCTGTCTGTGGATTATCTGGTTCTCTAACCCTGGCTTGGTTTCTGTCTTCCTTTTCAGTTGTTCCCTCGGCTCTGGTTATACCCCCTCGGTTTGCTAACACCCACTTGTATCCGGTTATTCTTACTTTTACACTCTTGTCGGCGCCCTAGCCGGTCACCCCCCAGAAGTACCCTCGGTGCTGTGGGAGTTTCGGTGGCTGGCCCCGCCCCGGCCCCTCCTCCTGCGATTACTTTCCGCAGGTCCTGCACGCCTGCGACCGTGCGGCTCTGTGTCTACAGGTACTGTCTACCCGTCCTGTTCTGCGCTGTGCGGGACTCGTGTCCGGACCTGGACAGGTCGGTCACGGGGTCCCTGACATTTTCCTTCGTTAAGTAACAGTTGGTTCAGGTGATCACCTAATCAGAAGCACATTAAGTAGGATGAGGTGTACTCTTGTTGGAATTCAACTGACACTGGAATGGAATGGCTGTCAGACATGTAGAGAAGCTGATTTTTATAAAACTGTGCAGTGATCTCTTAATTTTTGCCAGAGCTGTATGTGAGGATTGTTGACCATAAGAGAGGGCTGTCATGTGACCACACATATTTGATTTCCACACTTCCGGCCATATTCAGACTAGACGTGCGTGGCCTCGCTGACTACACATCAAGATTTGGCTGGAACTATCCAGATTACATACTTATTGTCACATGAACGACCACTCTTACCGTCAACACTAGAAAATCCTTACAGCATGTGAGGCTCGCTGTGAAAATTCAGAAGTCTATAGGCTCATTTAGTGACTGGAGATGTTTAACATAAGACTGGAGAACATCTACAACTTGGCTGAGCCTGCGCCATAATGTGGGCCCAGCCTGTTAGCCCGCTCAATGCAACTGCTCCTGACTTGCACCATATATGTATGACGAATATTAGGAAGGGGTTAAAGTGATCATGATGCTTGATAACGGATGTGAGTGGGCGCTGGTTTTGTTCAGGATAAATTAAGGTTTCTCATCTCCCTCCGCCTTATTCAGACTGTGCGGTGTTAGCTGATCCCTAATCACATGCTACGGCG
This sequence comes from Ranitomeya imitator, assembly GCF_032444005.1. Classification (NCBI taxonomy): domain Eukaryota; kingdom Metazoa; phylum Chordata; class Amphibia; order Anura; family Dendrobatidae; genus Ranitomeya; species Ranitomeya imitator. The sequence continues at coordinate 375,732,630 of NC_091286.1, read as the reverse complement.
ATTAGGGATCAGCTGACGCCACACAGTCTGAAGAAGGCGGAGGGAGATGAGTGAGAGACGAAGATATGCACTGCACATGCCCTTGAATCCCAGCCCTGCAGTGTAAATAAATCAGAAGACACTGCGGGGCGGGATCTCTGGCAGTGCGGCTGCACAGGCACAGTCAGCCTGGCATCAAATGATGTCAGAAGACGGGCAGCGCTAACTGCACATGGCCAAGGGATAACATAACCGCGCAGGCTCCGGGACAGATTCAAACAACGCTGAGGAGGCAGCGCCCGTCGCCAAGGGGGTATGAATGACAGCTGTGCTGCGTCTAATTAGGGGGGAAAGACCCGCCTCCCTGGCGATTTCACGGTATGAGGGGGCACATTTTATAAGTATTTATTTCAGCGTGTGCAAGGAGCATAACTAAAAGAGCCACCTTGTCAGAATGCAGCATTAGTGCTGCACAAGGTGGCTCTTTTAGTTAAACGCCTGGGGGGGTGACAGGTTCCCTTTAACAAAAAAGTGTGAAACAACGGAGTTCTAGCAGCAGACATCTCCTCTACAACAACTGTTAGGCCGGGATCACACATGCGAGAAATACGTTCGAGTCTCACATGGTAATACCCGGTATTACCGCAGTCACTCAGGAGCGGAGCGTCGGCCGCATAGCAATACATGCAGCCGCACGCTCCGCTCCTGAGTGACGGCGGGAATACCGGGTATTACCATGCGAGACTCGGATGTATTTCTCATTGTGTGATCCCGGCCTTAAGAGAAGACTTTGTGCAGCAGGCCTTCATGGTAAAATAGCTGCTAGGAAACCTCTGCTAAGGACAAGCAACAAGCAGAAGAGACTTTTTTGGGCTAAAGAACACAAGGAATGAACATTAGACCAGTGGAAATCTGAGCTTTGGTCTGATGAGCCCAAATTTGAGATCTTTGGTTCCAACCACCGTGTCTTTGTGTTACGCAGAAAAGGTGAACGGATGGACTCTACATGCCTGGTTCCCACCGTGAAGCATAGAAGAGGAGGTGTGATGGTGTGGGGGTGCTTTGCTGGTGACACTGTTGGGGATTTATTCAAAATTGAAGGCATACTGAACCAGCATGGCTACCGCAGCATCTTGCAGCGGCATGCTATTCCATCCGGTTTGCGTTTAGTTGGACCATAATTTATTTTTCAACAGGACCATGACCCCAAACACACCTCCAGGCTGTGTAAGGGCTTTTTGACCAAGAGGGACAGTGATGGGGTGCTACACCAGATGACCTGGCCTCCACAGTTACCAGACCTGAATCCAATCGAGATGGTTTGGGGTGAGCTGGACCTCAGAGTGAAGGCAAAAGGGCCAACAAGTGCTAAGCATCTCTGGGAACTCCTTCAAGATTGTTGGAAGACCATTCCCGGTGACTACCTCTTGAAGCTCATCAAGAGAATGCAAAGCAGTCATCAAAGCAAAAGGTGACTACTTTGAAGAACCTAGAATATAAGACATACGGTAATTTCAGTTGTTTCACACTTTTTTAAGTATATAATTCCACATGTGTTAATTCATAGTTTTGATGCCTTCAGTGTGAATGTACAATTTTCATAGTCATGAAAATACAGAAAAATCTTTAAATATGAAGGTGTCCAAACTTTGGTCTGTATTGTGTATATACAGTGGGGCAAAAAAGTATTTAGTCAGTCAGCAATAGTGCAAGTTCCACCACTTAAAAAGATGAGAGGAGTCTGTAATTTACATCATAGGTAGACCTCAACTATGGGAGACAAACTGAGAAAAAAAAATCCAGACAATCACATTGTCTGTTTTTTTAACATTTTATTTGCATATTTTGGTGGGAAATAAGTATTTGGTCAGAAACAAACAATCAAGATTTCTGGCTCTCACAGACCTGTAACTTCTTCTTTAAGAGTCTCCTCTTTCCTCCACTCATTACCTGTAGTAATGGCACCTGTTTAAACTTGTTATCAGTATAAAAAGACACCTGTGCACACCCTGTGAACAGTCTGACTCCAAACTCCACTATGGTGAAGACCAAAGAGCTGTCAAAGGACACCAGAAACAAAATTGTAGCCCTGCACCAGGCTGGGAAGACTGAATCTGCAATAGCCAACCAGCTTGGAGTGAAGAAATCAACAGTGGGAGCAATAATTAGAAAATGGAAGACATACAAGACCACTGATAATCTCCCTCGATCTGGGGCGCCACGCAAAATCCCACCCCGTGGGGTCAGAATGATCACAAGAACGGTGAGCAAAAATCCCAGAACCACGCGGGGGGACCTAGTGAATAAACTGCAGAGAGCTGGGACCAATGTAACAAGGCCTACCATAAGTAACACACTACGCCACCATGGACTCAGATCCTGCAGTGCCAGACGTGTCCCACTGCTTAAGCCAGTACATGTCCGGGCCCGTCTGAAGTTTGCTAGAGAGCATTTGGATGATCCAGAGGAGTTTTGGGAGAATGTCCTATGGTCTGATGAAACCAAACTGGAACTGTTTGGTAGAAACACAACTTGTCGTGTTTGGAGGAAAAGAATACTGAGTTGCATCCATCAAACACCATACCTACTGTAAAGCATGGTGGTGGAAACATCATGCTTTGGGGCTGTTTCTCTGCAAAGGGGCCAGGACGACTGATCCGGGTACATGAAAGAATGAATGGGGCCATGTATCGTGAGATTTTGAGTGCAAACCTCCTTCCATCAGCAAGGGCATTGAAGATGAAACGTGGCTGGGTCTTTCAACATGACAATGATCCAAAGCACACCGCCAGGGCAACGAAGGAGTGGCTTCGTAAGAAGCATTTCAAGGTCCTGGAGTGGCCTAGCCAGTCTCCAGATCTCAACCCTATAGAAAACCTTTGGAGGGAGTTGAAAGTCCGTGTTGCCAAGCGAAAAGCCAAAAACATCACTGCTCTAGAGGAGATCTGCATGGAGGAATGGGCCAACATACCAACAACAGTGTGTGGCAACCTTGTGAAGACTTACAGAAAACGTTTGACCTCTGTCATTGCCAACAAAGGATATATTACAAAGTATTGAGATGAAATTTTGTTTCTGACCAAATACTTATTTTCCACCATAATATGCAAATAAAATGTTAAAAAAACAGACAATGTGATTTTCTGGATTTTTTTTTCTCAGTTTGTCTCCCATAGTTGAGGTCTACCTATGATGTAAATTACAGACGCCTCTCATCTTTTTAAGTGGTGGAACTTGCACTATTGCTGACTGACTAAATACTTTTTTGCCCCACTGTATATGACTTTTTGATTACATTTTGTTCATTTTTTTGTGTCAATATAATGAAAAAGTGACATTTTTTGAATTTTTTTTTATTATATTTTTTGCGTATGGAAAACATAACATCACACTTTCATAGTTTGGGTCATTCCAGACGTGTAGATACCAATTATCTGTACTATTTTTGTTTATATTCATTTTAACACAAGGGTTGCATTTTTAGTGGTGAAGCAGATTTTTATCAGGATTTTTTTTTTACTTTTGTTTTTTTTTCTTCATTTTATTTAACATCCTTTTTACTTTTACACTTAGTCCCAATGTGGAACAAGAATATTTTTTACTTTGATGGCCAGTCTCATACACTGCATGACTTGTGTATTGCAATGCCTGAGACCTGTCACTTCTGTACTGATTCAGCCCGTTAGAACTGGCTTATAGCTGGGTCTAACAAGCCACCGTACCGTGGGGTCATCAGATGGCCTCGGGGTACTATGGAATCAATCAACACTCACGATTAAGATCGCGGAGGAACTATGGTGTTAAAGGAGGTGTTTTAACCTTTAAGATGTTGCTGTTGCAATTGACAGCAACATTTAAGGGTGTCATATGCAGCTGTCACCGATGGATTTTCGATCACTGGGGGGCGCGTTACACTTAATCCTCGATGCCGTGAGAAAGCGTCGCTGAGGATCATGGTCCCTTAATGACCATTGTAATAAGATGTTTTGTGGTTGTTAAGGACTGACTGGTGCTTACACATATTACATGTGCTTCTGCCCATTACATGCTACCATAAATCCACACACTCACACATAGAAACACACATTCACATATAAAAATGCACTCCTAGACACACAATGATGTACACACCACATCAGTGTATGCACTCATACACACACTTATTGATATACACAATGATATACACACTAAGGCTGCCGTCACACTGTCAGTATTTGGTCAGTATTTTACATCAGTATTTGTAAGCCAAAACCAGGAGTGGAACAATTAGAGGAAAAGTATAATAGAAACATATGCACCTCTTCTGCATTTATCACCCACTCCTGGTTTTGGCTTACAAATAATGATGTCAAATACTGCTAGTGTGACGGCAGCCTAATACACACACACAAGTGTATACATAACTCCCATCCATCCCGGATCCAGCAGGGCAGTCCTGCTGTCCCACTGTCCTAGCCGGGATCTTACTTTTCTCGCATCGCCTCAGACCAAATGTACCGCAGCTTTAAACTGCTAGCGTGATCGCTAGCTGTGTCGGATCGGAGCAGATATTGATTCTCGCTCTGACACTGACTGTCACAGGAGACACGGAGAGGTCTTTATCAGTGGTGTACCGGAGCCGCAGCGACATGAGCATTCAGAGGCGCGGTGTGGCTGGATGATATCATTCAGCGCCGCGGGAGACGAAGCTGCCGGCTGCTGCGAGGGAGCGCGGTCAGAGATGTGTTTGTGTGTGTGTGTCTGTAGGTGTGTGTGGTGATAGAGAATGCTACAGTACGTAGCATCATATGGGGCCATTATACTGTATGAAGCATCATGTGAGGCCATTATACAGTATGCAACATCATGTGGGCCTATTATACTGTATGGAGCATCATGTGAGGCCATTATATTGTATGCAGCATGTGGGGCCATTATATTGTATACAGCATCCTGTAGGGCCATTATACAGTATGGAGCACTGTGTGGCCTTTATACAGTATTAAGCATCATGTGTGGCCATTATGCAGTATTGAGCACTGTGTGGCCATATTTTTCTCCTTCGCCTCATTGGGGGACACAGGATTGTGGGTGTGTGCATCTGCTGTCAGGAGGCTGACACTAAGTAAACATAAAAAAAGTTTAGCTCCTCCTCCGTCGTATACACCCTCACACTGGCTACCAGAGAATCCAGTTCATGCTTAGTGTCTGAAGGAGGCACACGTCTGGGTCCGGATCCCATGGACCCTTGTTTCAACTTCTTATGGATTGAGAGGGGCGGCGGACCCTTTTGAGGGTCCGATCTCCCCAAACCAGAAACGGGCAAGCACGTGCGAGTTTTCCTCCACGTATCCTTTCCCGCAACGTGGGATTGCACGCCGGACTTAGCCCTGACCACTTTAAGGTACTCTTAGACCATAGGCTGTACAGGAGCCCACAGATGTCCGAGCATCCCCCCTGATTCCTACACCTATGTTTTACTTCGGTGATAGAAGGGTGGTAGACGGTCCTGCTCCTAATCCCTGGCGGAATATGGAGCCAGGGTTCCTGCACTGTCAGGCTTTCGGCTCTCCCCCGCAATATTTTGTTATGCTACGCGCTGCTCCTCTCCTTCAGAAGAGTACAGCTTGCAAATGGAGGGGGCAGAAGAAGGGGGGGCGCCTGATTAATGCGTTTTACCTTAGGGTCTGCACACCGCGCTGCGCCGGCTGTTGCCGGCAGCGGCATCGCATCCTCCATGGGCCACAGAGCTCCGGTCGGCGTTTTGGGTTTCCCGGCGCTTGGCTGCGCCACCGTGGTCCTATGCGGTCGGCGCCGCTGTCATCCAGAGGCCCAGGACCCGGTCTTGCGTACCGGGTGCATTTCCGGCTCAGTCAGGCCTGCTTCCGTTCAGGGCAGGCCGCACTGTTAAGCCCCACGCCCCCTGATGCGTCTACTTCCGGGTAACCCCTCTTCGCACTGAGGCAAATCTAGGTCCCGGCTTCAGCCTGCTGCAGGCCGCATGGTGCTACAATCACGGCGGTTCTGCCCCTTGGGGGTAGCTTAGATAAAAAGGGGCACTTTTTCTTCATTTGGTGTCGGTTCCACACTGTACGTGCGGGGACACAAGACTGGAGTAAGTGCTTCTACCCTCCAGGCTGACAGCAGAAGCTTTGTTGTTTCCCAGTATAAGGCCTGGGTTGAGCGTATCAGTCGCGATGTCTAGAAAAGTCAAATCTCACACTGCTCTATATACCGTTTGTGTAGCCTGTCGTTCGGCCTTCCCGCATGCCCAGAGCAATCGCCTCTGCGAGGCCTGTGACTCCGAACGCGCCCAGGAGCCCCCCCCCCCACGCGCTCCTCAGCAATCTCCCCGGCAATTTCTCCTGCCCCTCAAGCGGAGGTTGGGGTGGTTCCGGGTGGTTCCACCGGAATGGGTCACGTCCTTGTCGCAATCCATGGCATCCCTAACTGAAGCAATCAAGCCCCTTCAGACCCCGGCGGTCAGGGCCAGCAGTCCATCTGTCTCGGAGAGTGCCTCGGGGTCTCGGGAGCCTTCAGCCTGCAGGGGCCACGCTCGCACTAGACAGACACATGGAAAGCGAATTCGCACAGCGTCGCCCGAGCCGTCAGGTGCTTCGGCATCCTGGAGCTCCTTATCACGCTCTCCCTCCCCAGCAGAGAGCGGGGAAGTTGAGACAGACTGAGTCAGAAGGGTCCCTTAATTTGGAGACTCCTGTCTCAGATAACCTGATTGAGGCTGTCAATCAGTCCCTGGAGATAGAAGACGAATTCGCCTTATTCTCAGATCACAAGGTTTAATTTAAGCGGGCCAAACGGGCCGATAAGGTGTTTTACGCTCACCCCGAGTTTGAGGACCTGATTCAGCGAAACCGGGAGCACCCGGACAAGCGTTTTTCAGGGCAAAAGGCCTTGAAGGCTAGGTACCCCTTTTCTGCTGAGCTATGTAGTAAATGGGCAGAAACTCCTTCAGTAGATCCACCGGTGTCCCGTTTAGCCTCTAACACTTTGTTATCCCTTTCTAATGGCTCGTCTATTAAGGATCCTACAGATCGTTCCGTTTTTGAGGCTTCGAGTTCAGCACTTCTTCCCTCTTTTGCGGCAACTTGGGTTGCTAAAGCTATGATGTCTTGGTCAGAGTCTTTAACAAAGGCTCTTCAAGAAAGGGATTTGCCAGCGGAGCTGGCAGAAATGTCAACTCAGATAGCGCTTGCTGGAAGCTATCTGATCTATGCATCCTTAGATGCTGCAGACTGTGCCTCATCTGCAGCGGCAAATGCAATTGCCATTAGAAGGGCGCTCTGGTTAAGAACATGGCGGGCAGACTCTACCTCTAAGAAGTCTCTTACAACCCTACCGTATCAGGGGGGTCGCTTATTCGGAGAGAAACTGGATCAGCTTATTTCAGATTCCACAGGAGGGAAAAGCAAGTTTCTTCCACAGCAGAGGATTAGACAGCCTTTTCGTCGCCAATTCCAGGCTCGTTTCAGACCCTTTCGTAATACTAGATGGGCTCCAGCACCGGGCTCTGCTGCGCAGGGTCGACCCAATCAGGACCGAGACAATCGGATCTCCTATACGACCAACCAGGGGGGAAGAATGCGTTCCCAGCCAACTAGATCCAGAGGATCTAGGACTCGGACGTCTACTTTTGTTTCACCAAGTCTGGCTTCATTTAATCCACGACCGGTGGGTGGGAGAGCTCGTGTCTTCAGGTTACAAGATAGAGCTGGTCTGTCAGCCTCCTCGCCGGTTCTTCCCATCCCGTCTTCCCAGGTCCGAGTCCCACCGACAAGACCTGTTCATTTCCATAGAGTCCCTTCGTCTCAGCGGGGTCATCTCTCCTGTTCCAAGGGAAGAAAGGTTTCAGGGGTTTTATTCCAATCTTTTTATAGTACCCAAAAAAGACGGAACAGACGTTTGTCACTTTTGGATGGAATCTCTCCGGTCAGTTATTGCCTCAATGGAAAAGGGAGAGTTCTTGGCCTCGATAGACATTCAGGATGACTACCTACATATTGCCATTTTTCCTCCTCATCAAAGATTTCTCCGGTTCGCCCTAAACAACTTACACTTCCAGTTCACGGCTTTACCCTTCGGGCTGGCCTCCGCCCCCAAGGTGTTCACTAAGGTCATGTCAACTGTGGTGTCCATTCTGCACTCCCGAGGCATAGTAGTCTTGCCATATTTAGACGATCTTCTGATCAAAGGGCCAACCTTTCAAGCTTGCAAGGAAAATGTCAGCATTGCTCTAGACACCCTTTCTCGTCTGGGTTGGCTAGTAAATTTAAGGAAGTCATCCCTAGAACCATCTCAGAGGATTTCATTTCTAGGAATGATTTTTGACACCTCTCAAGCCCTATCAATCCTTCCCCAGGACAAGGTCCTAGCCCTTCGGCGGGAAGTGAGGAATCTTCAGCAACCGTACCCTCATACGATCCAATCCTGCATGAAGGTCTTAGGAAGGATGGTTGCAAGTATAGAAGCAGTACCATTTACACAGCTTCACCTCCGACCTCTCCAACATGCAATCTTAGCAGTATGGGACAGGAATCCACTCTCCCTCAACCGCAGATGTCGGTTGTCTCCCCAGGTCAGGCAGGCTCTTTCATGGTGGTTAAACAGCTCGTCTCTACTGAACGGGAAACGCTTTCCTCCAACCAATTGGCTAGTGGTTACAACAGATGCCAGTCGCCTAGGTTGGGGAGCGGTGTTCTTTCACCACACTGCTCAGGGGCGCTGGTCTCCTCGGGAATCAGATCTTCCTATCAATCTCTTAGAGATTCGGGCAGTTCGACTAGCTTTGCCGTATTTCCACCATCTTCTGGCGGGTCGCCCTGTCCGGATTCAATCGGACATTGCCACAGCCGTGGCCTACATAAATCATCAGACGGGACATGGCATCCTATCTTAATTCCAGTCAATTTTGCATTGAAAAGTCAAATGGCGCTCCTTCCCTTCCGAGCTCTGCCCAAACAGTGGTTTACCCCCAAATTGTGGTATTAGCGTACTCGGGACAAATTTTACAACAACTTTTGGGGTTTCATTTCTCCTGTTACCCTTGGTAAAATAAAACAAATTGGAGCTGAAGTAAATTTTTTGTGAAAAAAAAGCTACATGTTTTTTTTTTTTTTAAACATTCCAAAAATTGCTGTGAGACACCTGAAGGGTTAATAAACTTCTTGAATGTGGTTTTGAGCACCTTGAGGGGTGCAGTTTTTTTTAATGGTGTCACTTTTGGGTATTTTCTATCTTGTAGACCCCTCAAAGTGACTTCAAATGTGATGTGGTCCCTAAAAAAAAATGGTGTTGTAAAAATGAGAAATTGCTGGTCAACTTTTAACCCTTATAACTCCCTAGCAAAAAATAATTTTGGTTCCAAAATTGTGCTGATGTAAAGTAGACATGTGGGAAATATTACTTATTAAGTATTTTGTGTGACATATCTCTGTGATTTAAGGGCATCAAAATTCAAAGATGGAAAATTGCGAAATTTTTAAAATTTTTTGCCAAATTTCCGTTTTTTTTCACAAATAAATGCAGGTAATATCAAATAAATTTTACCACTCTCATGAAGTACAATATGTCACTAGAAAACAGTGTCAGAATCACCGGGATCCGTTGAAGCGTTCCAGAGTTATAACCTCATAAAGGACAGTGGTCAGAATTGTAAAAATTGGCCCGGTCATTAACGTGCAAACCACCCTTGGGGGTAAAGGGGGTTAAACCTTTCAAAATGAAAATAAAGTTATTTTCTCTCTTAGATCTCTGGAGATAGTAGGCATTCCACAGAAAGCAAGGATTCGGATTTGAAGAAACAAGCCATTTCTAATCGCAAGAACTCGGCCACAGCAGCCCACAGAGTGTCAGAGGAAAGACGTGAAAAATCTACAAAAGATACTGCAACTGCGTCCACTCACGATGAAAAGACGAAGACCGGTAAACCAAAATAGAAACGTTTATTTGTCAAAGAATGCTGTTTTCCTTGTCATTCAGAATTCTTGCTCAGTTAGTATCTGGTGGCACACCCATTTTAGCTATAATGCGTAACTGTAAATTTGCAAATGTGTAGTTGTTGTCAGATTGTCTTAAATAATAAACAAAAAGCAAGAATTTTACACAACACCCTGACTTCAAACAAGTGCTGCACCTTGAATACTGTACCTAGAAAATTGGTATCACTTGAAGGTTGCCATTCTGGGGTTTATTTTGAGTGCAATGACCACAAGGTTTAAAAATCCTATAACAAACAGTATACTCTTAGCTGTTTGTATATGACAGTGCAGCCGACAATGTTTTCCTATATAGTCAAATACATACTAGCCCAGCTTGAAGCCAAAGGGACACTTTGTTGGCCTCTATCAGGTGAATGAGCAACAATAAATACGTGAAACGCTTAGGCTATGTCCGGGGAGAGAGAGGAGAGAGATAATGAATATGAATATGTCGCTGGATTCCTGTGTGTGACGGTCAACAACGGATCGCAGGGTCCATAGGCTTCCATTATAGCCGACGACGGACAGCGCAGGACCTGTTGCTGACTGATTTTCCGACGTGCAGAAAAAAACGTTACTCTGAACGTTTTCTCCGCATGACGGACCGCTATATTCTGACGGATCCAGTGCATAAAGGATGAAACGGATGGCCATCCGTCACAATCCGTTGCTAATATAAGTCTATGGGAAAATGCAGGATTCTGCATTCTCAAAAAAACGGCGGATTGTGACAGGAGCTGAAAGACGGAAGTGTGAAAGAGGCCTTAGGGAAAACATGATGTGAACAGAGTATTATATACTAACCATAATTACCAAAATTAAATACACTTTTGTTTTCTATTTGTGTAGTAAACACATTACTAGAATACAAACGCTTGGTTGAAAATGTAGATATATTGGTTGGGTAATGGACTATATAAGAATCAGCTAACGTATTTTATTGATTTTTAATTCAGGTGTAAATGAAAAGATAGACCTGAAAAAAAGAAAACCAGAAAAGAGAGGGTCGTCATCCAGCATTCCTGTTGCCTCTCCATCTACACCAAAACCATCTGTTGAGCAAATAAGGCAAAGCGTTCGCCACTCTTTAAAAGATATACTTGTGAAAAGGTATGCTAATGCTGATGTATAACATTTTGTGTACTGACAATGATGCAGCGAGATGCACAGTTATGTTGTGTGATTGGCACCCAGTTAGGAACTGTGCTTGATCCAATGCCAGTCTTAGAACTCGCTCTCACGATGTAATCGGACGAGTGCAATCTGATAAAAAAATCGGATCTCACTCGGTCGAATGTTAACCTATCGGGTAACTGACATCTGCGATTGTTTTTGCATGCCAAATTGACATGAAAAAATAATCACAGCACGCTGCGATTGCATCCGAGAATTGGATTGCACTTGCCCATTTAAGCCTGTGGATACATGTGAAACATGACACTGAACTCTGATATCACCGAGTTCAGTATGATTCCCGCGGACGTCGGCAATGGAGGAGATGGAGAAATTAATTTCTCCGTATCCTCCGCACCTGTGCTGTGATTTTCTCAGGCTCACGCTAGCAGCAGAGCTGGAGCTGAGTGTCAATAGCATATCACATCCAATGCTCTCACATTGGATGTGATACGCTAGTGTGACTTTAAAACGTTAATTCTTCAGATGCCATAGCCAACAGTAACATCTAAGGAGTTTAAAGGGCCACTGTCACCCCCTCCAGCTGTTATAAACTAAAAGCCACCTTGTGCAGCAGTAATGCTGCATTCTAACAAGGTGGCTCTCTTAGTTTTTGGTGCATGTATTCCCAAAATAAAGCGTTTTATTACTTCTCCAAAATACCTGTCTTTAGCCAGGAAGGCAGGTCCTCACCCCCCTGCTTGAAACGCCACACTGCCGTCACTCAAATATTCAGGGGCTCCGGGCGCCGCCCCCCTCCGCGCTGCTTTCGCATGAAATCCGGCGCCTGCGCTGTGTACTACTGTGTGGGGCAGGAGCAGTGAGCTCTGGCCATCTGACGTCACAGCCAGGCTTGCAGACTGCACGTGTGTGGACTGTGCGGCCACCCACCTTTGGAATCCCAGCCCCGCAGTGTGTTATACATTATGCACAGTGCGGGGCTGGGATTCATAGGCAGGGCGGCCGCACAGGCGCAGTCTGCAAGTTTGGCTGTGACGTCAGACGGCCAGACCTCACTGCGCCTGCCCCACACAGTAGTACACAGCGCAGGCGCCGGATTTCATGCGAAAACAGTGCGTAGGGGCCGGCGCTCGGAGCCTCTGAATATTTGAGTGACGGCAGTGTGGCGTTTCAAGCAGGGGGGTGAGGACCTGCCTCCCTGGAGAAAGACAGGTATTTTGGAGAAGTAATAAAACGCTTTATTTTGGGAATACATGCACCAGAAACTAAAAGAGCCACCTTGTTAGAATGCAGCATTACTGCTGCACAAGGTGGCTTTTTTAGTTTATAACGGCTGGAGGGGGTGACAGAGGCCCTTTAACAGGGATCTAATTTCAGGTGTTAGTGAATTATGCAAATTGTCTCTTCTCCTTGCGGAGATCGACAAGCTAAGCATGCCGAGATGAGGAGACTTAAAGCCGCAATGCTCCTCTGGGTAATATGCTAATTATGCAAATTGTCTCTTCAGACACATCTGTCCACAGCCAAACCAGATCTCTGCTTTGCACTGACAAGGGGCAGTACCCCGGAACACAGTGTCTGCAAATTGAAATCTGGTTTGGCTATTATCCTAAGTCACATGACAAGGCTTGTTAAAGGGTTAACATTGACTTGTAGGATTGCTACTTCCAATAGGTCAGAGGTCCCCAACTCCAGTCCTCAAGGCCCACCAACAGGTCATGTTTTCAGGATTTCCTTTACATTGCACAGGTGATGCAATTATTACCTGGGCAAGACTAAGGAAATCCTGAAAACATGACATGTTGGTGGGCCTTGAGGACTGGAGTTGGGGACCTCTGCAATAGGTGGCACTAGAGTTCTAGTCCTCTTCCTCTCTGAAGAGACAATTTGCATAAATAGCATATTACCCAGAGGAGCATTGCGGCTTTAAGTCTCCTCATCTCGGCATGCTTAGCATGTTGATCTCCGCAAGGAGAAACGATGCTTCTTGGATAAGTGTTAGTGAAAAAAAAAAAAAAATTTAAAAAAAAAAAGAAAACCAGGAAAGAAAGGGTCGTCATAGAGCATTCCTGCTGTCTCTCCAATAAGACCAAGCAGTCATCTCTTTCTAAAAGATATTGGTCCCGATTTATCTAGACTGGAATTGTTCACGCCTGTCTTGATGAGGGGGTTACTGGAGTCAGAGGCTCCTGATTCATAAGTGGTGCATGTCTCTTCATGAATCTGGAGCATCTGATGAATGACGTGTGGCTCCGTACATGCCATTCATCAAATCTCACTCAAGTCAGGTACTGGAGTGAGATCTATGGAGTTGTGAATGCCACAGCTCATCATGAATTAGGCGAACTGTGGTGATTAGGCCGTTTTTTTTCAGTTGGAAAATGTTGTTGCAACTCCAAGTTGTGAATTTTACGATTTTTCACAGCCAGAATTCTGGTGTGAAAGCTTTGATGAATTATGTCCATTGAGCTTCATTTTATGAAAACTCAAATCAAAAGGAAAAACGCTTTGTTTCCCATAGCAACCAATCAGAGCTCAGCTCTTATTTCTTAAATCACTGTAGTGAAATGCAATGCTGAGCTGTAATTGGTTTCCGTAGTCAACAAAAGTAGTTTCTTGTTTTAACAATTTTGATAAATCCACCAGATAGGGGTAAAAAGGTATGCTAAAGGTACCGTCACACTCAGCAACTTTCCAACGATCACGACCAGCGATACGACCTGGCCGTGATCGTGGGAAAGTCCTTGTGTGGTCGCTGGAGAGCTGTCACACAGACAGCTCTCCAGCGACCAACGATGCCGAAGTCCCCAGGTAACCAGGGTAATCATCGGGTTACTAAGTGCAGGGCCGCGCTTAGTAACCCGATGTTTACCCTGGTTACCATTGTAAAAGTAAAAAAAAAAAAACACATACTCACATTCCGGTGCCTGTCACGTCCCCGGCGTCCGCTTCCCTGCACTCCTCCTGCATCCTGTGTAAGCGCCGGCCGTAAAGCAGAGCGGTAACGTCACCGCTGTGCTCTGCTTTACGGCCAGCCGGCGCTGACACAGGATGCAGGAGGAGTGCAGGGAAGCGGACGCCGGGGACGTGACAGGCACCGGAATGTGAGTATGTGTTTTTTTGTTTTTTTTGTTTGTTTGTTTTTACTTTTACAATGGTAACCAGGGTAAACATCGGGTTACTAAGCGCAGCCCTGCGCTTAGTAACCCGATGTTTACCCTGGTTACAAGTGAACACATCGCTGGATCGGCGTCACACACGCCAATTCAGCGATGTCAGTGGGTGATCCAGCGACGAAATAAAGTTCTGGACTTAAGCTCCGACCAGCGATGTCACAGCAGAATCCAGATCGCTGCTGCGTGTCAAACACAACGATATCGCTATCCAGGACGCTGCAACGTCACGGATCGCTATCGTTATCGTTGTAATGTTGTTCAGTGTGAAGGTACCTTAATGCTGATGTATAAAATTTGTGCACTAAGATGCACAATTACGTTGTGTGATTAGCACAAAGTTAAGATCTGTGCCCCAGCCAACTCCGGTCTGGTGACCAGACACCTCATCCTCCCTTGCAAAATACTGCATCCAGGAAGCTACTGCAGGAGCAATGTGTTGCAATGGAAAATGCAAAGGGACACATCTGGTCACATGTTCTGTGGCCACATTATGAACAGGAACATCACAGTGTTAAAGGATGCAGTTGTCATAACGAGCGTGTGTGGCTTATGAATCAGCTTTGAGCAATAAACTTAGAAAAATGATCCCGTGTATGTAAATTAGACAGATGGTTAATGTGATTTATTATGTATTGGGTGTGCTATAAGTAACTAGTTTAAGGACATGAAAATGCATACTTAAAAATTTTGCCAATTTTTGGAAATTTTTATCAAATTTCAGATATTTTTATGAAGAAACGAATAATGTATCTAAAAAAAAAACAGTCTCAAGTGCCAAATCTAACCTACTTAGGAACACCAAAACTGCAATGCGATCACAATGGCATCTGTGTCATATTCCTCAGTCTGAGATCCTGCCATTGGCCAGGCTTGATAGGCTAACTTTGGTCAATGACCGGTTAAATAATGCACTGTATTACACAAGTTGTACAGTGCATTATCGATTCAATCAAAGGATCTCTGGTTCAAGTCCCCTTGTGGGACTAGTAAAGCATTGCCAGGTTCGTAACAACTCGTATCGTAAAAGTGTATTATTTTTCTTGGTGTATGGTGAACGGTGTTTAAAGAAAAAAAAAATATGGAAAATGATGCCATAACTGCTGTTTTGTTGATCTTGGCTCAAAATAATTTTATAAAAAGTGATCGAAAAGTCAGGTGTATCCAAAACAATACCAATAATAATTACATGTCGTTATTAAAAAAAAACAGAAAAAGGACTCATACTGTTCTATAAGGGCCCTTTAACATTGTGCTTTGTCCCATGCTCAGTGGTCCTGTCGGTGCTTGCGTCCAAACCCCCCAAAACGGGATTCGGGCGTATGTCCCAATGGGGCCATTGACCATATTGGTGGCGACTGAGTGAATGTGCCCTGCTGTGCATGATTTTCTGGTGCATACACCTTCTAGAGGCAGACACCCAGACGCAGTGTACTGTTTTACTTCGTAGGTATTATCTGTTTCCTATTTTCTGTTGTGTAAACCTGAGCACATCTTTAGTAACGTGCGTTCTATAGTAAAATACTGTAGTTGCTAAGTTCTAGAGTTGGTTATAGGTTGCCTTGAGCTCTGCAGCCCCTTGCACAGGGCTTCTACACTGACTGCACAAGCAGGGGGCGCATACATCACATGATCGTCACGTCTTTACTTGTTTCCAAGCATTTCAGGCTTGAAGTGAAAGGTCTATTTTGGCAGGGAAATCCAGAACTTAAGAAGGCACTTCTGGTTTATTCTCATAACTTTGCATTTTGAGATCATTGTGCTGCCATTTGTACCTAACGATGACCACAAAATGCATGGACTGCTGGGATCATAACATAAAAATGATGAAACACAATGCATAAAAGTATGAGGTTCAGGGAGTAAAAATACAGTTTTAAATGATCCTTTTTTTATTTTAGGCTTTCAGAGTCCAACTCTAAGATTCCTGAAGAAAGAGCTACAAAGGTATCAGCCAAGATTGAAAAGGAGCTGTTTTCGTTTTATCGAGATACGGACTCAAAATACAAGAATAAATACAGAAGTTTAATGTTCAATTTGAAAGATCCTAAAAACAATGTAAGTTCCAGTATGATCTAAGCACTGTGTTAGCGGAGCAATGGAAGCTTCTGTTAGCTATGCAAGTAGTCACGCTCTGTGGAAATTGCTCTTCATTTTTCTTTGCCAGGTACTGTACAAGAGAGTACTGAAAGGAGACATCACCCCTGAACATCTGATCAAGATGACTCCAGAGGAATTGGCCTCTAGAGAGTTGGCAGCATGGAGACAAAGAGAAAATAGACATGTAAGATCAATTAATATTTACAGCATATATTACTGCTCTTCTTTAAAAAGAGTTCTCTCTGTGATTGTATTTATGTAATACTTGGAATGTATCACACGGTTTATTTTTTATTAATGATGTCAACTTTTATTATTAAGTCACAATGAAATGTACTGTATTAACATTTTTTTTTAGTTTTTTTTTTTTTCTTCAGCTACTTGGACTGCCATTTATGTTTGCTGATGTCTCTGTGTCTGAGAATGACACCGCAGATACGACAGCCCCAGGCCAAAGGAGACTGTGATCTGCATCTTACTCTAACTCTTATGTGTATTTCTATGCATGACCCTTAGACTGTCCAGTTCACTGGTATAGATGAAGCCAGGTGCCATCTTATTGTAGTCCAGCACACTAAATGAGCTCTGTTGAGTCTTCATTGATCTTCTGTGCAGTAGCAGAGACTCGCCGTCGCCTGCACAGAAGGTCGATGCAGACACTGCCCATAAAATGGCAGACAGGGTTCACATAACTGCGCGCATGCATGGCGCATACACGGGATTATAGCGCTGAACGAGTCAGTGAGACGTGAATGCGAGGTGGGTGACATTATAATGAAGTCAGGAGGCAGGGATTTCTTCCAGGCACCGCACGCCCCGAAGCCTGGAAGAAATCTTTAGCATAAAACATTATAACTGCATTTCTCCAGATCTAAACCACAGCTATGAGGCATACAGGTAAGACTGGTTTAACCATTCTATCACCTGTATGCCCATAGTAATACCTCAAAATTATCCAGGGGTGACAGATTCCCTTTAAAAACTAAATATTAAATATATTTTTTTCCTTAATTATCTAAAATGTGGAACATTATTTAAAAACATATTTATATTTTCAACAATTGAAACTATACTGACTAATACTTTACATTAAAAAAAAACAAAGGCAGAAACATAATAAGTGGTCAGATGGCTTTTGCATTTTATTAATCAAAATTTTGTTAACTAAGCACCCTATATTATTTTTATGCTCTATTGCTGTTTAATTACTGCAAGGTATTTACTGATTGTTTCAGTCTTCTTTTTTCTTTCTGTTCAGTGGCCAGTGTGAACGTGCGCTTACATGCTGCATACGGGTCATTCCATATCAAGTGATCCAAATACGAAAAAAATTTTTACCTGACGTCTTTAGATTTTTTTTATTTTTTGTTTTTATGAAGTACAACTTTAGTTAATTACAAATTAAAAGTTTAGAATTTTTTTCTTCATCAGTTAATTTTTTACAGATTTTTAAAGTTTTGAAAAAGTGCAGATTTTGGCCTGGTATGGCTTTTACATTTTTTATGATATCTTGGGATAGAATTAAGATAAAGAGGTGGGAAAGGCATCATTGTTCTCAGAACGGTGCTTTCATTTGATATGTCACAAGACTGTTTCTTGATATTTTGTTTTGGAGAAATCAAATTCAAAATTTTGATGCGCAATTGTGAAAAAAAGTATGTTTTAAAATTGTAAAAACATGCATGTGTGTTACTTGTGTTCTTGTTTATATTTGCACAGGGACTCAACTTGGGACCTATCAAATTTGTATTTTTTTTTAAGCCTTGAATCATCTGATTTTAGGTTTGTTCGAGTTTCTTCCTTTTTTCTTTACAAATTACATCTTATTGAATTCAACATTTATATGTAACAATAAAGAAACACAAAAAACAAATCCCGAAGTGCCAGAATAAATCCATCTTAATCATCATAACACAACTTGCGCAGCATTTTCAACCTGAAAGCATTGAACAAGCCAAAATAAAAAAGGTGATCATATCCTCAAGTGTGATTTTCCAAATACAGTCTCATCCTAATTATGTTAAAAACCAGATTAAAAGAACCAATATTTTTACCACCTATTTATACATGGAACAATTTTTTTTTCTATTATATCACTAAACATGTCATTTATGAAGTGTTTAAGACGAATAGTCCAGGAGTTAAATCCTCGTTCTATAAAATATAAACTAATCAAACAATTAATGGTAGGTTTTTACACGGCCTGTTATCATCAATGTGTCCCTTCTAGTGGGTCATCTTGTCATCTTGTCCATAAGCGCTTACTAGCAATGGCCGTTTCCTTTTGTGTCTATGTGCGGCCGGTCATGGTGCTCGGCTCCACCTGAGTCAATATCTGATTTTTGTAACTTTTTCAATGTCTGGTTTTCTTGGATGCACAGAGGACGGCGCTGGACCAGAAGCTGCAGAAAAGTCCTTTCTACGTCTTCATTTTCACAATCTTTGGAGAGTCCAGTAGCCGCCACCAGCGCCGATCATATTCACAGGCACATCACCAGTTATGTCATCCATTGCCAATCTTGTGCTGCCTTTTACCACTTCATGCACTTCACTCTCTGCTGGTTGAAGAAACCCTTGTTTTTATTTCTGTTTCATTACAT
Source organism: Ranitomeya imitator (assembly GCF_032444005.1). NCBI lineage: Eukaryota > Metazoa > Chordata > Amphibia > Anura > Dendrobatidae > Ranitomeya > Ranitomeya imitator. Next base: position 375,713,670 of record NC_091286.1, on the reverse strand, counting down.
GTGATGACAGTCCGGTATTGCTGAGTCCCCTTTCTGTTTCCTGTAACCGAGGTTTTTTTTACAAACTCTCCTCCTCCTCGTAGTCCTGGTTTGTACAATACATGAACTGGATGTTAAGAATATTTTTCTCCCTCCATTTGAGGAGTTGCCTGGGTGTTAAGATTTGGTGTGAATATGGCCTCTGGGGCTGCCGGCCTGTCATCTGCTCTGCAGTCACCATCTACCCCTGGTCATTCTCAGCACTAACAAAGCTTTCTCCTCTGTCCTCTCCTGCTTCTAAGCTGTAACATAATAAAATAACACAGTAATATCTAAAAATCATGGATTATTTGGTAAATATAGACCCCACACTGTTAGACCACAGGCTGAACAGATCTGAATGCGAGATTTTCGAATTGACACTGTAGTAGTTTTATTTTTTAAAATATAATCACATCATGATCCCAGCTTGTATTTTGGTACAGATGTGGCTAGGAGCATAGCAGGCACATGTGCAGTTTTTGAAATTTTTAAATTAAACGTTTTTTTGTCAGAAATACGTTTTAAAGTTTTGCGCTTGCATTCGCATAGGTAAAATATTATCAAAGATACTCTTGTGACATATCTGGTGAAAGCTTGTACAGTTCTGAGTAGAATGGGGTTTATTTTGTTTCTCTATTTGTTTTCTAGCCTGAGTTATGGGGAGAAAGGTAAAGGCAGGCAACACCGAAATGCGTACTTTTTCCAAACTTTGAAAATCAATAAAAAATTTTAAAATCTAGAATTTTTTTTTTTCTTCACATTTTGCATTCTCTGACACACTATTACCAAATAACAAAATCTCAAAAGAATTAAAAATATAGTGGTAAAAATCATTGGTTCACTTGACATGGAATGACCCATACAAACCTGTTTGTATCCCAGTTCATTTCTTTAGTTTTTATTTAATACTTTTTATTGTTTCAGTTGTTGAATGTTTTCTCTTCTGACACATTTACTTCAGCATTTCCAAGTTTTATTCTTGAAATTGCGAGAAGCACGACCGATAGATATAAGATTTGGATAAAATGAATTGGCTTATTCGACTGCACAAGAAATCTGGTTACAATAATCTAATCAAACCAATCAATTCCTGTCTTGTCACCTTTACCTGCTGTAATACCCAAGGCTACAGATGACTTTGCAGCAGTTGACTATTCCAATTTCTGCTCTTCATTCACTATTTAGACCATTGAAATGATTGAGAAAGAACAGCGTGAAGTTGAACGGCGCCCAATCACCAAGATTACACATAAAGGAGAAATTGAAATAGAAAGTGATGCTCCCATGAAAGAACCAGAAGCCATGGAAACTGAGGTACATCTTTCTGAACTTCCTTGCTATATTTATTATTTTGTTCATAAGAGTTTAGAGTATTTCAATTTTTTATTTTCACTTGCTTTAGTCTGGTTCACAGGTAGCACAGTTGCCCAACTGTTCGCCAAGAAGACAATTAACCCCTTCTCGAAAGTTGACGTACCTATAAATCCTGGTCGGATAGGGATTCCTGACTGATGTATAGGTCCTAAACAGCTGACATGTGCCGGAAAAGATGTGGGCTCAGCGACGGAGCCCACATTAAAGTGAGGGAGTCCGACATCGGTGTACTCTTACGTCTGATTTCAGAGAGGGGTTAATGTTCTCACACTTGGCATTTCTGTAGCAATGAAAGCCCACTGAATTTACTGGTGCCTGTCTCCAGAAGCATGAGCTGGGCACAATGTATGGGTACTACAATGTAAGTTGGTACTAAAATGTACTGTGCACTGCAATGTACGGGCACTACAGTTGAAATTTGCAATTTTCACTTGGCAACATCCATTGCTGCTCATTTTTAGACCCATTAAGTCAAAATCATCAGTGCACCCGTAGATATATTTCCTAGGGGTGTCCTTGTCAAAATTGTGCTTTGTATATGCAAACTATTCTAGGAAAATCTATGAACCTATAATACTATAGTCTAAAAATACAATATAGTAATCGTGTACTTGTGTGTACAAGACTATATAGTATAACAGAAGCAGCAGAGATAGAAAAAGTAACAAACTTTATTAAAATATATCAAATAATTAACAATGTAATTTCCAATACATAAGTGAGATTCACAGAGGACAAACAGAGACAAAGAGAAAAAAAAAAGCCAAAGCAGCAAAACTGCACGATGATAGCCACACCACACTGAATCCTATAAAATAGCATATAGAACACCTCAGTATAAGGATCCATGAATAAAAAAGGAAACAAACATGGCCATTAATCATTTAAGATTTGTTGTACAATAGTAGACAAAAAAATAAGTAAACTAGCCAAAGGTTATTATTATGCTGTAATTTGAAATACTAGAGAATTAACTTTTTTTGTTTGTAAACTAGTACTCAAATTCAGACAGACACCAGCCTAAATATAGTGGCTGGTTTAAGTATCAAATATAATCATACGATACCTGTGGCCATGGTTGATCAGTAGAGGGTGGGTATTCGCTGCTATAGTGCTGCCAGGCGCCTCGACGCGCGTTTTGCCTGACTGGCTTCGTCAGGAGTGGTATTTTAGGAAAATCTGTCTGTGCTCCAAGAGTCTAATAGCGCTCCATCCCTCCCGAGTTTCTCTGTGTGGCTAAGCAGTACTCCACAGCCACATATGGGGTATTTCCACATTCTGCCGAAATTGTAACAAATTTTGTTACCATTTTTACCCATGTCTCCTTGTGAAAATGTAAAATATGAGGCTAAAAGAAAAGGTTTGTGGTAAAAACTTAATAAAATGTATAAAATTCTGCGACACACCTGTGGTGTCAATATGATCACTGCCCCCCTACATGAATTCATTGAGAGGTGTAGTTTATAAAAGGGGGTCACTTATGGGGGCGTTCTGCTGTTATGACACCTCAGGGGCTCTCCCAGCTTTTTTGTTTTTTAACTCCCCCTGCTTCAAAGAGCCATAACGTTTTTTTTTTTCTTTTCTGTCCACATAAAGGTATGAGCGCTTGTTTTTTCCGGGACAAGTTGTACTTTTGAATGACGCAATTCATTTCTCCATCGTCTCATTGGGGGACACAGGACTGTGGGTGTATGCTACTGCCGCCAGGAGGCTGACACTAAGTAGGTATAAAAAAAAAAAAGTTAGCTCCTCCTCCATAGTATACACCTTGCCACTGGCCCTGACAGCTCCAGTTTATGCTTAGTGTCCGTAGGAGGCACATCTCTGGGTTTTCCCAGATGCTTTTTTCTCTGAAGATAAGACAGGGGCGACGGACCCTTTTGAAGGGGTCCGATCTCCCCAAACCAACAACGGGCGAGCACGTGGAGTGTCGCCTCCACGTATCCTCTCCCGCGACGTGGGATTTTTTTGCCGGACTAAGAACCTGACCACCCTGAGGTAACGGAACCCTAGGTTGTACAGGCATTCATTCCTTGTCCGTGCAGCCTCCACTTCATCACCAATGCACGACTACGGTGTTTAAAGGAGGCAGACGGTCCCTCTCCTCGCCTTCTGAAGGGTGTAAGGAGTTAGGGTCCCTGCACCGTCTTTTAATAGTTATATATGTATATATATATTTATATGTGGATTTTTTATGTCTAACCTTATGCGCTGTCAGAGGGCTGCACAGGGGGGGGGGGGCTCCTGCTTCATCGCGCGTTCTGCTGGCGACTATATCCGGCGCTGAGCTGGTTTCCAGCGTTTTTTCCCCACTAGCAAACTTCAGCAGAGGCATGGGCGGAAGTCCCGCCCCTTTTTTAGGCGGTTTTCTGTTCGCTGAGGCATTATGGATCTTGTAGTCTGAACATGGGCGGAAGTCCCGCCCCTTTTTCGGCGGCTTCCTGTTTTCTCTGTACAGCCTGTGGCATTATGGGTCTTGTAGTCTGGGGGAAGTCCTGCCTCCATGGCGACGGTTTACTTCCGGTTTCGAGCACCCAGCTTTCCCGGGAGAGCAGGGGAAAGAGTAAAATCTAGATCCCTGCTTCGGCCTAAACCGGGTCCATGTGCGGTAACTCCTCCCACTTTTTTCAGGCATCCGCCCTGTGAATTAGTTTATATGTGTGGTTTGCACAGGAGACATGGTTCAGTGTTTGAGAGCATACGGGGACTCAGGACTGGGGTAAGTGCTACTTCCCTCAGCCTGACAACAGTATTTGTTCTAGACCTAGTAGCTCATGAGGAGATACGGAGCATAGCAGCAGCAGCAGCAATAGAGTCATGTCTAGAAAGACTAAGACTCACTCAGTTCTGTATACCTCATGCATTACCTGTCAGTCTACTTTTCCGCATGCGCAAAGTAACCATTTCTGTGAGGCTTGTGATTCCAAGCGCGTGCAGGAGCCCCCGTCTGCTACCCTGTCTGCTTCCCTGCCGGGTGTGCCTGTACCTGGGTCGGCAGTGTCTCCCCCTGAGTGGGTCATATCATTAACGCAGTCTATGGCGTTTCTAACAAAGGCGGTTGAGTCCCTTCAAGCCCCTGTCAGGGACATTCATCCGCCTGTTTTGGAAAGATCCTCCGATTTTCAGGATCCTCCGGCCTGCAGGGGCCGTACTCCCTCTAGGCAGACACAGGGGAAACGATCCCACACAGCGTCTCCCGGTCCGTCAGGTGCATCAGCATCTTTGAATCCTGTCTCTCCATCTCCCTCTCCTGCGGAATTGAGTGAGCACGGTTCGGACTATGACTCAGAGGGGTCTTTTGATTTAGAAGCTCCTGGTTATCAGGAATCTGTTGACAGTCTCATTGAGGCCGTTAACCAGACCTTGGGAGTAGAGGATGTGGCCACCTTACCTTCTGGTCATATGGTGTCCTTTAAGAAATTCAAGCAACCTCATAAGGTGTTTTCTACTCATCCTGAGTTTGAGGATTTAGTCCAACGTCACATGGAGCGACCGGATAAACGTTTCTTAGGCCAGAAGGCCCTAGGCGCAAGGTATCCGTTCGCTCCAGAGCTTTGTAAAAAGTGGGCAGAATCCCCTTCAGTGGATCCTCCCGTATCCCGTTTGGCCTCTAGTACGTTGCTGTCTCTTCCTAATGGGTCGTCTATTAAGGATCCGACTGATCGGCTCCTAGAGAGTCTAGCTCGGTCTCTGTTTGAGGCTTCAGGGTCAGCCCTCGCACCGTCTTTTGCGGCCACATGGGCTGCCAAAGCTATGATAGCTTGGTCAGAGTCTGTAACTAAGGCTCTTCAGGATAAGGGGTTTCCTGTAGAGGTGATAGAGATGTCAAATCAGATATCTTTAGCAGGAAATTATCTGATTAATGCATCCTTGGATGCGGCAAAATGTTCAGCATTGGCTGCGGCAAATGCTATTGCTATCAGAAGGGCCCTATGGCTAAGAAATTGGCGGGCGGACTCTACTTTAAAGAAGTCCCTTACATCCCTTCCTTATCAAGGTGTCCGTCTTTTTGGCGAAAAATTGGATCAGCTTATATCTGATACCACGGGAGGTAAAAGTAATTTCCTTCCTCAACAAAAGGTTAAGCAACCTTTTCGTCGCCAATTTCAAGCAAGATTTAAATCCTTTCGTAACTCCCGGTGGTCTGCGGCACCAAGCGCAGGTCCCCCAAGTCGGCCTGTCCAAGAACGGGAGCACCAGGTCTCCTATAGGGCCAATCCATTGGCAAGAATGCGGTATCAACCATCAAGATCTAGGGGATCTAGATATCCTCGATCTTCGGCTAAATGACTGGAGGCAGCCTCTCGTCGCTTCCAACAGAGTAGGCGGTCGCCTACTACTGTTCCATCAGTCCTGGCTGTCAGTTGTTCACGACAGATGGGTAAGAGACCTGGTGGTTTCAGGGTACAAAATAGAGTTTTCCTGTCTCCCTCCAGGCCGTTTTTTTCCGTCCAGTCTTCCCAGTTCAAAAACCCGTCTAAGAGCTTTATTCAGAGCAGTCGCGTCTCTTCAGTCCAACGGGGTCATTGTCCCTGTTCCAAAGGAAGAAAGGTTCAAGGGGTTTTATTCAAATCTGTTTACGGTTCCCAAAAAGAATGGGACCGTGAGACCCATTCTGGACCTAAAGTGTCTAAACAAATTCATCAGCACTCGTCGCTTCCGTATGGAATCTCTCCGCTCGGTCATTGCGGCTATGGAAAGGGGAGAATTCCTGGCTTCCATAGATATTCAAGACGCCTATCTGCACGTTCCTATATTTCCTCCTCATCAAAAATTTCTACGGTTTTCCATAGGCGAGCGACACTTCCAATTCACTGCATTACCTTTCGGGCTCGCCACTGCTCCCAGGGTGTTCACGAAGGTGATGGCAACAGTGGTGTCAATCCTGCACTCTCGAGGCATAGTCATTCTGCCTTACTTAGACGATCTCTTAGTCAAAGGACCAACTTTTCAGGCATGCAGGGACAACGTCAACATCTCTTTGGACACCCTAGCTCGTCTAGGGTGGCTGGTCAATTTAAAGAAGTCATCTCTAGTACCATCTCGGAAGATCTCTTTTTTAGGGATGATCTTCGACACCTCTCGGGGGCTAACTATTTTACCCCAGGACAAGGTGCTTTGTCTCCGGCAGGAGGTAAAAATTCTTCAGCAGCCAAGTTTCCATTCAATCCGGTTCTGCATGAGGTCTTGGGCAGGATGGTAGCAGCTATAGAAGCGGTTCCATTCGCCCAATTCCATCTTCGTCCACTCCAACAGGCACTTCTGTCAGCCTGGGACAGGAGTCCTTTGTCTCTCAACCTCAGGTGTCGTCTGGCTCCTGGGGTCAGGCAATCCCTGATATGGTGGATGAGGCGTTCCTCCCTACTTCAGGGGAAAGCCTTTCCTCCAGTTCATTGGCTGGTAGTCACTACAGACGCCAGCCTTCTCGGTTGGGGAGCAGTGTTTCTCCAGCACACGGCTCAGGGTCGTTGGTCCCCAAGGGAATCAACCCTTCCAATCAATCTGTTGGAAATAAGGGCAATTTGGCTGGCTTTGCAGCACTTTCACCATCTTCTGGCGGGTCGCCCGGTGCGGATCCAATCGGACAATGCCACGGCCGCGGCCTACGTAAATCATCAGGGGGGCACTCGCAGCAGATCAGCCATGCGCGAGGTAGGACAAGTCCTCCGCTGAGCCGAGAACAATCACTCTGTGATCTCGGCAGTTTACATCCCGGGCAAGGAGAACTGGGCAGCGGACTTTCTGAGCCGACAGGGGCTTGCGCCTGGGGAATGGTCTCTTCACCCCGATGTTTTTCGGCAGATATGTCTACGCTGGGGAATCCCGGACGTGGATCTAATGGCCACCGGGTCGAATACCAAAGTACCCAGGTTCGTTGCACGGTTTCGAGATCCAGGAGCAATTGCCGTAGACGCACTAGTCCTATCTTGGAACCAATTTCGTCTTCCATATCTGTTTCCCCCTCTGGCGCTGCTTCCAAAGGTCGTCAGGAAGATCAAGTTAGAGGGAGTTCCGACAATTCTAGTCGCCCCAGATTGGCCTCGGAGGTCATGGTACGCAGACCTAGTTCAGCTGATCGTCGGGGTTCCTTGGCAGCTACCAATGCAGCCAGATCTTCTGTCGCAGGGGCCGATATTCCACCAGAACTTAGAGGCCCTGCGTTTGACGGCTTGGCCGTTGAATCTTGGATTCTGACCCAGGCCGGTTTTTCTCAGAAAGTAGCCTCAACTATGGTTAATGCTCGAAAGACAGCTTCAGCACGCATTTACCACCACACCTGGAAAGTCTTTCTCTCATGGTGCAGGAAGAAGGGTCTTCCTCCTCTTCGGTTTTCCATTCCTAATGTCCTAGCTTTTCTCCAATCTGGTCTAGACTCAGGTCTCGCTCCAAGTACCCTTAGGAGACAAATATCCGCCTTATCGGTTCTTTTCCAGCGCAGGATCGCTACCAATCTGCAAGTAAAAATTTTGCAGGGAGTCTCTCATATAGTCCCTCCTTACAAAGCTCCGATAGAAGCTTGGGACCTTAATTTGGTCTTGAGTGTTCTTCAGGAACCTCCATTTGAGCCCCTCCAAGATATTCCTTTAAGGTACCTTTCTTGGAAGGTTTTGTTTCTGGTAGCTATAACATCCATTAGGCGGGTATCGGAGTTAGCGGCCTTGTCCTGTCAGGCGCCGTTTCTACAATTTCATCAGGATAAGGTGGTGCTGAGACCAGCACCTTCCTTTTTGCCAAAAGTAGTCTCCTCATTCCACATGAATGAGGACATTGTCTTGCCTTCTTTTTGTCCTGCGCCTACACACCGGGTGGAAAAAGCTCTCCATACTCTAGATTTGGTGAGAGCTCTGAGAAGATACGTTTCTCGGACCGCTTCTTTTCGAAAGACGGATGTTCTGTTCGTTCTTCCTGCGGGTCATAAAAAGGGACTCGCAGCCTCTAGATCGACCTTAGCCAGATGGATAAGAACCACTATTCAGGAGGCCTACCGTATCAAGGGTGCAGCCATCCCGGCTGGGATCAGGGCACACTCTACTCGGGCGGTAGGCGCTTCCTGGGCGCTTCGGCACCAAGCTTCAGCAGAGCAGGTTTGCAAAGCGGCCACTTGGTCCAGCCTGCACACTTTCTCTAAACATTATAATATCCACACTCAGTCCTCTGCTGATGCAAGTTTGGGAAGGAAAATTCTTCAGGCTGCGGTATCACACCTATAGGCGGTAAGTGCCTAGGGGTTTTCTTCCAGTGAGTCTTCTTCCCACCCTGGGACTGCTTTGGGACATCCCACAGTCCTGTGTCCCCCAATGAGACGATGGAGAAACAGGGATTTTTGTGTTACTCACCGTAAAATCCTTTTCTCCGAGTCGTTCATTGGGGGACACAGCTCCCTCCCTATTCATTTTATTTGTCTATGGAGTTGTTCAGACTATAGTATTATTCTAGACATGTTGTCTTTGCTCTAATGCGGTTTTGTTTTCTCTATCTCCTACTGCTTGTGCACCAAACTGGAGCTGGCAGGGCCAGTGGCAAGGTGTATACTATGGAGGAGGAGCTAACTTTTTTTTTTTATACCTACTTATGTCAGCCTCCTGGCGGCAGTAGCATACACCCACAGTCCTGTGTCCCCCAATGAACGACTCGGAGAAAAGGATTTTACGGTGAGTAACACAAAAATCCCTGTTTTATCATGTGATTCACTGGAAAGCTGAAGGTTGATTATTTTTTTATGTTTTGATAGATCTGACTTTTCTGAATGCTTCAATACTTTTTACTTTAATCTCCTTAGGGGACTTGAACCTACTAAGGTCTGATCGCTTATACTATACATAGTGGTGCAAAAGCGAAAATAACGGTCTCCTATGAATCCAATCTATACACTGGCTTTCAGAGAAGAGTTGACATGAAATGCATGTCAGTCTTCAGCAGATCGCGGACATCATCAGCCGGGAAAGATGCGAGCTTGGCATGCAAACTGGCATCAAAATCAGGGACTCAACATATGACATAAATGTGCATCTTATGTCATGAAGGGGTTAAAATGTTTCCAGAACGAATTCTATGGGAAACTGACCAACTAAATTGTGATATATTACCATGCGCAAACCTATAATACCTGCAACCATTGTTGGAAGCCCTAGCCTCAATGAGCACAATAGTGAGCAAAATTATATTTCTTTCTCGCCTCATTGGGGGACACAGGTAACCATGGGTGTATGCTGTTGTCACTAGGAGGCTGACACTATGCAAATAAAGAAGTAACTTCTCCCCGGCAGTATACACCCTCCGACAGGCACCAGGCAACTCAGTTTTTGCTTAGTGTCTGTAGGAGGCGGACCTGGATCTAACCCCAGATCCGCGTTTCTTTTACAGGGATTTGTTTTGTTTATTAACCTTTTCCCTTTCTTTTTCAGACTCTTTTCTTCAGGGTAACAGGGTGCAGTTTTCTCACCCTGTTTTCCCCACTTTGAGCGACCGAGAGAGCAGTGTGGTATCACCCACATCGCACCCTCTCGGACCCGCTGGGCAGGACCTTGTCCCCTGTCACCCTTCGGGTGTTCAGGGTGACCTTCTTCCTCGGTGGCCGGTCCTGCCCGTTTCCCCTCCTCATCCCTCTCCTCGGAGTGGGCTGAGAGTAAGACGGCGGTCACTTCCAGTGACCCTCTCCCCCTGGTTAGGGGTTGACGCCGTCTTCTGCGCCAGAGAGTTCGTGGTGCGGGAAGGAGGACTTCTTCCAGGACCCTCTAGTCTAGAAGGGATCCTGATGGTTCCTCATCTCCAGGTAAGGGATCTTCAATCAACAAAGCCAAACCCCCCCCCCCCCACCCCCCTTCCTTCTCTCACCCTGCCCGGCAGCGATCTCCATATAGCTTACCAGGCTTCCCCCTGTGATAGGAGAGAGGGTCGCATTTTCAGGTGCTGGGACGCGCTAAACCGCGGGCAAAGGCTTCACATAATGCCGGCATTCTTTCCCTCCTTTTTATTTAAGCTTGCAGGCGCGCACACAATTTTTTTCTCAGTCTTCCGCTTTTCTCCTTTTTTGGCGCATGAGCGCCATCTGGTGGCGGCCGGCATTATTGCGGCCAGGAGTTTTTTTTTGTTTTTTTTTCCCTCCCGGTTTTTCTTCACCTTTTGGCGCTTGAGCGCCCTCTGGTGGCGGCCGGCATTATTGCGGCCGGGAATCTTTCAGCGCTGTTGGGGGCGTTTCTTCTGTTTCCCCCTTCAGCGCTTGTGCCCACCCACAGCGTCGCGCTGTCTCAGCGCTATTTTTACTGCTTCCTGCTCCCTGTCAGAGTCTGCTCACCGCGTGGGACAGAAGATTTTCGGGGGAACACAGGCACCTGCGGCTGCCGCTGTTTTTTCGGCGGGCTCAGCGCTACTTCTCTCTCGGGCTCAACTCCTCCCGGCAGTACTTCTCCGCTCCAGGACAAGGTAATATCCACCTATGTCCGATCCCACCCCAGCCTTTGCCACTACGGCCATCCATTACGCCTGCACTCACTGTAAGAAAAAGTGGGCTTCAGGTCAGCCTTCACCCTTCTGCCCGTCCTGCGTTCCTCCCACCATGTCCGTCCCTCAGGAAGCCCCCAGGTCCCGGGATGAGTACACCCCCCCTCCCCCGGAGTGGGCTGTTGCAATGTCTCAATCGGTGTCCGACCTGACTAAGGTGTCTCAGTCCCTGGTTCAGGCACTTCAAGGTATCCCGCTTCTCTCTAATGCCACCAGTGCCAGGAACGCCTCACACGGCGATTCACTCGCACCTGTCCTAGACCCTCACAGAGGCAGACCAGACAAAAGAGACAGAAAATGGACCTTATCTAGATCCTCGTCCAGTTCCCTGGACGGAATTCCCCTATCTGCCCATTCCCCCTCCTCGCAGGCGGACGTGGGGTCTGATCTATCCTCTGTCGGAATCTGACTCTGATGCAGATCAGACTTCCGAAAAGCAGGAGATGGTTAATAGCCTTATTTCGGCTATCATTCAGACGCTTGATCTTAAGGAGGATGAAGCGAGCTCTCAGGACGGCTCCGTTGCGTTTAAACGGATTAAACGTCCTAGATTTTTTCCTAATCACAGGGAGTTTGACAACACAACCTCTACACACTGGAAAAACCCTGGTAAGCGTTTCCCTGGCAGGAAACGGCTAGACGTGTTATACCCTTTTCACTCCGACATTGTCTCCAAATGGTCCGAGTCTCCTAAGGTCGACCCGCCCATCTCCAGGCTATCCTCGCAGACGGTTCTGTCTATCCCGGACGTGGCTTCCCTTAAGGACCCCACGGACAGGCAAATCGAGGCATTAGCAAAATCGGCATTTGAGGATTTCGGAGCCTCCCTCTGCCCTAGTTTTGCCTCGTCCTGGGTAGCCAAGGCTGTGTCAGCCTGGGCCAAAACCCTGTGCAGGGGCATTTCTTGCTGAGGAACTGTCTGATTTAGCGGATCAGATTTCTCTTGCGGGAGAATACCTCATGAATGCCTCCCTTGATGCAGCGGCCTGCTCCACCAGGGCTAACAGCAACATTGTGGCCATTCGCCGGATTGTCTGGCTAAAGGCGTGGAACGCTGACCCCGCTTCTAAAAAATCTCTCACTGGTCTGCCCTTCCAGGGTTCTAGACTCTTCGGCACGTAGCTGGATCAAATGATCTCGGACGCTACGGGGGTGGTAAAAGAGTACCTCCTTACCCCAATCCAAGCCGAAACGTCCCTTCAACCGGAGCGGCTCTCAGTCCTTTCGTCCCTTTCGGTCCTTCGCCTCCTCAGGAAACCCCAACCAGGACCGTTCTTCCTCGCAAGGAGACCGAAGAAAACCTTCTTTCAGGCCTCCACCGCGCTGGAGAGCTAAGAGCCACCCTGCAAGACCATCTGGATCTCGGGGCCACAGGTCCTCTAATAAATGACGGGTCGCCCCCACCTGGAAATCCCTCCAGGGTGGGAGGCCGACTTCTCCTGTTCTCAGAGGTGTGGCTATCGGTAGTCGACGACAACCTGGGTCAGGGAGATCGTCACTTCGGGCTACAAGATAGAATTTTCTTCGCCCCCAGGAAGACGTTTCCTGCTCTCTCGTCCTCCCAAACAGCCCTCCCACCTCTCAGGACTTCTCCAGGCCGTCGAGTCGCTCCTCGCCTCAGGAGTCGTAGTTCCGGTGCCTCATCGCGAGCGGTTTTTGGGTTTTTACTCAGACCTGTTTGTGGTTCCAAAAAAGGACGGTTCTCTCCGTCCAATTTTGGATCTCAAGCGGTTGAACCGCCATCTCCTGATTCGGCGTTTCAGGATGGAATCTCTACGCTCGGTGATCGCGTCCATGGAACCGGGAGAGTTTTTGTGTTCCGTGGATATCCGAGATGCGTACCTTCACATCCCTATTTGCGTACGACATCAGAGATTCCTCCGGTTCGCGATCCAGGTTCATCATTATCAGTTCACGGCCCTCCCTTTCGGTCTGGCGTCTGCGCCCAGGGTCTTTTCAAAGGTCATGGCAGCTGCCATGGCCATCCTACGTTCAAAGGGGATTCTAGTAATCCCATACCTCGACGACCTCTTGATCAAGGGTCCGTCCCGTCGGGATTGCAGCCAGAGCCTCCAGCTTACTCTGGACACGCTTCTTCGCCTCAGCTGGATAATCAATTACCAGAAGTCTTCCCTGATTCCATCTCAGCGGCTGGAGTTCCTGGGCATGGAATTCGACATCTCTCAGGCTCAGGTCTTTCTTTTCAAAGAGAAGTTCCTTTCTCTTCGTCGGGGGGTCAGGGCACTAAAGAGCCCGAATCCTCCGTCTCTCCGCCTTGCCATGAGGGTTTTGGGAAAGATGGTCGCCTCCATGAAAGTGGTCCCCTATGCCCAGTTCCACTCTCATCCCCTCCAGCTGGCCCTTCTGTCGGCCTGGGACAGGAATCCACTTTCCCTGGATCGCCCATTTCGCCTCTCCCCCAGAGTGAAACAGTCTCTCTCTTGGTGGACGCTGTCCACCTCCATTTTGCGCGGGAGGTCATTTCTCCCTCCCCGCTGGCAGGTGATCTCCACCGATGCCAGTCTCCAAGGTTGGGGAGCAGTTTTTCTCCACCTCACGGCCCAGGGCTGCTGGACTGCTCAGGAGGCCCGCCTCCCTATCAACCTCTTGGAAATCAGAGCCATCTTACATAGTAACATAGTTAGTAAGGCCGAAAAAAGACATTTGTCCATCCAGTTCAGCCTATATTCCATCATAATAAATCCCCAGATCTACGTCCTTCTACAGAACCTAATAATTGTATGATACAATATTGTTCTGCTCCAGGAAGACATCCAGGCCTCTCTTGAACCCCTTGACTGAGTTCGCCATCACCACCTCCTCAGGCAAGCAATTCCAGATTCTCACTGCCCTAACAGTAAAGAATCCTCTTCTATGTTGGTGGAAAAACCTTCTCTCCTCCAGACACAAAGAATGCCCCCTTGTGCCCGTCACCTTCCTTGGTATAAACAGATCCTCAGCGAGATATTTGTATTGTCCCCTTATATACTTATACATGGTTATTAGATCGCCCCTCAGTCGTCTTTTTTCTAGACTAAATAATCCTAATTTCGCTAATCTATCTGGGTATTGTAGTTCTCCCATCCCCTTTATTAATTTTGTTGCCCTCCTTTGTACTCTCTCTAGTTCCATTATATCCTTCCTGAGCACCGGTGCCCAAAACTGGACACAGTACTCCATGTGCGGTCTAACTAGGGATTTGTACAGAGGCAGTATAATGCTCTCATCATGTGTATCCAGACCTCTTTTAACGCACCCCATGATCTTCCTAGCCCTCATCCGCTGGGAGTCTCTCCTTTCAGGGAAACCGGTCCGCATTCAGTCGGACAACGCCACGGCCATGGCTTACATAAACCATCAGGGAGGGACTCGCAGCGCACAAGTCATGGCGGAAGTGGCAAAAATTCTGCGTTGGGCGAGGATCACGTTCCCTCTCTATCAGCCATCCACATCCCAGGGGTGGACAATTGGGAAGCTGACTTTCTCAGTCGCCAGGGCATCGTGACAGGCGAGTGGTCTCTTCTCCCCTCAATCTTCAGCCAGATTTGCCAGCGGTGGGGCGTCCCAGACGTCGACTTGATGGCCTCCCGGGCAAACCACAAGGTTCCCCACTACGTCTCCAGATCTCGGGATCCGATGGCCGTCGGATGCGACGCACTCGTGATCCTGTGGACTCGGTTCCAGATGCCCTATCTGTTCCCACCCCTCCCCTTGATCCCAAGGGTCGTAAAAAAGATCAAGACAGAAGGGGTCCCCGTACTCTTAGTAGCTCCAGATTGGCCTCGCAGGGCCTGGTATGCGGAACTGGTGAACATGCTATCGGACGTATCGTCCGGACCTTCTTTCGCAGGGGCCCCTCTTCCACCCGAATTTTCGGTCTCTGAATTTAACGGTATGGCCGTTGAGGCCGCGGTCCTGAAGGACGCGGGTTTTTCTCAGTGTCATCCAGACTATGTTAAGGGCGAGAAAACCGGCTTCCTCGCGTATTTATTACAGGTGTTGGAAGGCCTTTTTCCGGTGATGTCAGGACAACAATCTGTTTCCTATGATCTTTTCCCTTCCATCTCTTCTCAGTTTCCTTCAAGCGGGTCTAGATTTGGGTCTTTCCCTTAGCACCTTGAAGGGTCAGATTTGCGCTCTGTCCGTTTTTTTTCAAAGAGACCTGGCCTCCCTGCCTCAGGTGTGGACCTTCATCCAGGGGGTCGCTCATATAGCTCCCCCTTATCGTCCTCCTGTCGAGCCTTGGGACCTCAACCTCGTTTTGGACGCCCTCCAGCGTGCGCCCTTTGAACAGATTCAGGACATTTCCTTCTCGTTCCTATCCTGGAAGGTGGCCTTTTTGGTCGCCATCACCTCCATTAGAAGAGTGTCGGAGCTGGCGGCCTTATCCTATCGTTCTCCCTTTCTAGTCCTGCATCAGGACAAAGTGGTCCTTCGTCCGGTTCCTTCCTTTCTACCAAAGGTGGTTTCGGCTTTTCACATCAATGAGGACATTGTCCTCCCTTCCTTGTGCCCTTCCCCGGTTCATCCCTTGGAGAAATCTCTTCACAAGTTGGATGTGGTCAGGGCTATGCGAATTTATCTCGCCAGAACTGCCTCTTTTCGTCAGGCCGATTCTCTGTTCATCGTCTCGGAAGGGCAGCGAAAGGGGCTTCAGCCTCCAAGTCCACAATTGCTCGTTGGATCCGTTCGGCGGTTCTGGAGGCATACCGTGTTCAAGACTAACGGCCTCCGTCGGGAGTGAGGGCTCACTCTACCCGAGCTGTGGGAGCTTCCTGGGCAGTTCGTCACCAAGCTTCAGCCTCGCAGGTTTGCAAGGCCGCAACGTGGTCATCCATTCAGACCTTTGTCAAATTCTACAAGGTGCATACTTAGGCTTCTGCGGATGCGAGCCTGGGTGGGAGGATACTGCAGGCAGCGGTTTCTCACCGGCCGACCGAACTCCTCTTTTTCTACAGAATATCCCGCCCTAGGGACTGCTTTTGGACGTCCCATGGTTACCTGTGTCCCCCAATGAGGCGAGAAAGAAAGAGGGATTTTTGGTTCTTACCGTAAATTCTCTTTCTTGGAGTCTTCATTGGGGGACACAGCACCCTCCCTTGAAGTTGTACCGTGTTGGCTAACGTGCCGTTGTTGTGGGTTGGTACATAGGTTGAGTTTTATATTACCTGTTCCTACTACTGCTTTTGCACCAACTGAGTTGCCTGGTGCCTGTCGGAGGGTGTATACTGCCGGGGAGGAGTTACTTCTTAATTTGCATAGTGTTAGCCTCCTAGTGACAACAGCATACACCCATGGTTACCTGTGTCCCCCAATGAAGGCTCCAAGAAAGAGATTTTACGGTAAGAACCAAAAATCCCTCTTTTGTGGTTCACATAGTAGGATTTTTTTTTTAATTATCTGTAAAAAAAAAAAAAAAAAAATAACCAAAGGTGAAAACATTACATAAAGGGAACCTAAAACCAGGTTTGGCCGATATGCGATACGACCACCTCCTGTAAGGACTGATGTACGGCATTCTATAATGCTGTATATAAGCCCCAAACCGACCTGTAAGAGAAGAAAAATAACTTTTGTTATATCTTGCCTTTGGGGCGGTCCAGTTCAAAGGGTGTGGCTCTTCTTGGTCATGAGCCTCCCATCTTTCATTACCTTCCTCCGTGATTTGGGATTCCACAGAAGTCTCCTCAGATTCTCATTCCTGCACAGTCATACTTCTTTGCCCTTTTGAGGGCAGAGCAAAGTACTGCAGTGCGCAGGCGCCTGCACACTGCAGTACTTTGCGCAGGGCAGAGAAGTACGCCTGTGCAGGAGCTCGATGTCGAGGAGACGGTGTGGATGATGCTGGGACGCGTCATTCACATACAGCAAGAAGTAGTACGACATCACAAGAAGAAGGAAGGCGCTGGACCAAGAAGAGCGACACCCCTTGGACCGGACCACTCTGCAGGTGAGTATAATAAAGTTATTTTTCTTCTCTTGCAGGTCGGGTTGGGGGCAGATATGCAGCATTATAGAATGCTGTATATCATCCCTGAAAGGTGGTGGCCGTATCTCATATCGGCCAAACCTGGTGACTGGCTCACTTTAAAGGGAACATGTCATCTTTTTTTCATGTCTGAACGAAGACTAGCACCTTAATCATTTAAATTTAAACCAGAGCTCACCACCTTCTTAATGCAGTAGCTGAATCCAGGATAAGGAGATGACAAACCATGGGTGCCTTGAATTCCGCTGGTGCAGCTCAGCAATATCAAGAAAAGTAATAGAAATTTGGCACATCCAAACGGGAGTAGTATAAACAAGACAGTCTTTATCTGAAAAGCATAAAAACGCAAACTAGTTTTGGTAGCACATTAAAATCTGACGTTTCTGGCAATCTCACTTAGGCTACGTTCACATTAGCGTCGCGTCGCTGTTGCGTCGGCGACACAGCGGCGACGCGCCCCTATGTTTAACATAGGGGACGCGTGCGTCTTTTTGCACGCGTTTTCCGACACGTGCGTCGTTTTAGACGCTAGCGTCGGACGCAAGAAAACGCTACAAGTTGCATTTTTCTTGCGTCTGATTTCGTCAAAAAACGACGCACGCGTCGCAAAACGCGCGCGTTTGCGCACGTTTTTCCGTGCGTCGCGCGTTGCGTCGCCGACGCAGGGCGGCGCAACGCTAGTGTGAACGTAGCCTTAGTCATAGAATTGAGTATAATGCACATACGATTGCAATTGTATTTAAATATTTATATAGGGGTTTTCTATAGGTTGGTTCAAAAACGCGTAACAATTGGTCTATTCAATATATAGATACGATCACATGTGCATTGTACTCTAGTCTATGATTAAGGGACGTTGCCAGAAACGCGTTAGTTTGAATGTGTTACCAGAAATAAGTTTGTATTTTTATGGACTTCAGATAAAGACTGATTCTTTTTTACAACTACTATTTGGATGTGCCGAACTCCTAGCACTTTCCTGAGGACCTTAATGTCTGTGCATTCCATAAAGGCGTATATAACTCCCTTACTCCCACTGTACACTTCCCAAAAACCTTTTGAAATTCTCCAGTGCTCTATGTAAATCCTGCCTGTCCAGTCCCATAGGTGTCCTCGCTGAGGCGTCTAGCCCTCCTCCCGGCTTCTGATCGTCAGCCTTCTGCTTTGATTGACATGGATGACACCTCCTGCATCATCCACATAGCTGGGTGAAATCTCGCGCCTGGGCAGAGGCATCGCCAGCTTGCACCTATGCTCTTTTCTCTGCACTACTGCAGGCAGAACCTGCATCAGAAGTGCGCATGCGTCCGTCCATCTGCTTGGAGCAAACTTCTATCAGATGGAATTGGAGAATCATTAGTCTTATCTGGGGCAAACATAAATCTATCCTAGATGTTCTTTTATGAAATCAATATTCTATATGTTCTAAAACGTATTTGAGGACAAAGAAAAATATTACACATGGCTAATTTCAGATGTTTAGTTGTCTTTAATTTTTATTGCAAAGTGCATTGTAAACCTTACAAAGAGTAGATCATTGAGAGATATGTAGCTTCATATTAGCATGTATAGTAAAATAAAAGGTAATGTATCACATTTTTTTAAATGAATGATTATTATATAAACAAATATTTTTAATAAATTTAAAACTAGCCATAGTATTTTTTTTATTTTATTTAGCATTCACTGAGTCTACCATTTTTATTTGCTTGTGTTCCAAGTGTCAGAACACAACACTTACACACAACAAGCACAGGGCATTGGAGACTGCGGTCAGGCACCGACCACATCCCCTACGCTGTAGCTGCATCAGCTGTGAGCTTTGCATACCTCCGAATGTGCAGTTCACAACGATGTGGGGAGCCAGGTGCCATCATTTTATAGCCCAGTTGACGCTAAGCGCTGAGCTGCAATTTCCCCTTCACTGCTCATCGTGTACTGAGGGTCCAGTTCATCAAAGCTTTTACGCCAGTATTCTGGCGTAAAAGGCTCTGAAAAGTCGCATTATTTTGATGCAACTGGCGGCT
Source organism: Ranitomeya imitator (assembly GCF_032444005.1). Lineage (NCBI taxonomy): Eukaryota > Metazoa > Chordata > Amphibia > Anura > Dendrobatidae > Ranitomeya > Ranitomeya imitator. The sequence goes on along the minus strand of NC_091286.1, from coordinate 375,694,758 downwards.
GTGCTATTATTATGCGACGTTTTGTGTTCTCTTAAGCACCTATTCATGAATTAAGTGGGTCTGACTCCAACCCATCTTCTCATCAACCCTGTAAGCCATGTGAAGGGTACACCATTGCGAGGGTGGTCACCCGGATGTTGCTACCCTGCACGCGGCTTACAGGCTTGGTTTACCTCTGGCATATGCTATTATTTGAAATACTAAGAGCCGGATTCTCTTATGCTTTGCTTATGCATTTTCATGAACTTATATGAATTGCTTCGTGTGTAACGGATGAAGGTCAGATGACCAAAACGTTTGTCGTACACTAGTCTTATTCAATAAAACTCACTAAATAGAGTGCCGGATTCCTCATTTTTGTATCATACTAGTTTAAAAAGTTTGTCCCATGTGGACATAATATTGGAAAGTTTCCTCATGGGGTCGCCATCTCTTAATCATTGCATCTGGAAAGAGAGGATTCACGAAGCAATGATTGATATCCTAAACCCTAAGCATATCTGCTAACTGACACCCAAGGTGACAATGTGCATGGACGAAAGGTTGAAGCTGAACGTACAGTGTGATGGGAGCACTTGATTCATGATATATCTTGTTGATTGGTACAAAACAACTTTAAATCCAGATTTTCAATGTTTAATGTTCTTTCATGGTGCAGGAGCCTGTTGCAAAACCACTAGAGAAGGAAGAAGAGGTTCCAAAAGAAAAAGAAGATCCTGTAGAGTCTACATCGGATACAACAGCACAGCACAAAAATCATCTCTTTGATTTAAATTGCAAAATATGCACAGGTTTGTTATTTAGGTCACAGATTGCTCTTGGGCTTAAAAAGAAAGGGTGCGCCATGTTGCTTTTTGGAGTGCAGATTTTGCTTTGTTGCAATTGCAGGGCTCCTGATAGAACAGTACAGTGGAAACCAACTAGTGTTGACCTATATTGGAAACTAAACCTTTCCTGGAATTCATACAGATGGGGAATGACCGTTATTGGTGTGTGATGGGAAAAAAGTTACGGCTTTTGGAAAACAGGGATGAAAAGCAAAAAACCAGAAAGAATATAAAGAAGTTGTTCAGCCGATGCAGTTTGTTAAAGCAAAAACAATTATTCCCCCTCCCCCCAAAAAATAAGCAGAAAGGCATTAAAAAAAAATTAGGAGACTCCTTTCACCAATCCATCGCCGTTGCTTCAGGCATTTCCTTTGTGTAAGGGGCGTACTAGAAAGAGGCTTCCAGCTAGAACTTGTAGGGGTTGGAAATATATACCGTATTTTTCGGACTACAAGACGCACTTTTCCCCCCCCCCCCAAAAAAAAGGGGGGGAAATGAGGGGTGCGTCTAATAGTCGCAATGCAGGCTTACTGTGGCGGCAGAGGTGCGGCGGCAGAGGAGGCGCAGTAAGCGGGGTCCCTTTCTCCGGTGAGGTGATGCAGCAGCCCGGTATGCAGCAGAGCCGGGTGAATCCTGTTGTTATCGGTGGTGGCGGCCATTTTCCTGAGGCCGCGCGTGCGCAGATGGAGCGCTCTGCTTCCCGGGGCTTCAGGAAAATGGCCGCCGCGCTCTCCATCTGCGCACGCACGGCCTCCCGTGGCCATTTTCCTGAAGCCCCGGGAAGCAGAGCGCTTCATCTGCACACGCGCGGCCTCAGGAAGATGGCCGCCCCCACCGATAACAGCAGGATTCACCCGGCTCTGCTGCTTACCGGGCTGCTGCATCACCATAGCGGGGAAAGGGACCCCGCTTACTGCGCCTCCTCTGCCGCTGCACCTCTGCCACCGCACCTCTGCCGCCACGGTACGCCTGCATTGCCTGCACGGTAAGCCTGGGACCCCTCTCACGCCATACCTCTCACTGCACCTCCTGATCCCAGCACCTCCTGATCCCAGCACCTCCTGATCCCAGCACCTCCTGATCCCAGCACCTCCTCATCCCAGCACCTCCTCATCCCAGCACCTCCTCATCCCAGCACCTCCTCATCCCAGCACCTTCTCATCCCAGCATCACCCCACCTCTGCCGACACCTTGCCTCCTGTGACCCTGCTCTGCCACCGCCATTTTCCTGAAGCCCCGGGAAGCAGAGCGCTTCATCTGCACACGCGCGGCCTCAGGAAGATGGCCGCCCCCACCGATAACAGCAGGATTCACCTGGCTCTGCTGCTTACCGGGCTGCTGCATCACCATAGCGGGGAAAGGGACCCCGCTTACTGCGCCTCCTCTGCCGCCGCACCTCTGCCACCGCACCTCTGCCGCCACTGTACGCCTGCATTGCCTGCACGGTAAGCCTGTGACCCCTCTCACGCCATACCTCTCACTGCACCTCCTGATCCCAGCACCTCCTCATCCCAGCACCTCCTCATCCCAGCACCTCCTCATCCCAGCACCTCCTCATCCCAGCACCTCCTCATCCCAGCACCTTCTCATCCCAGCATCACCCCACCTCTGCCGACACCTTGCCTCCTGTGACCCTGCTCTGCCACCGCCAGCCCTCAGGTAAGATACTGTAAATTCGGACAATAAGACGGACCCCCATCTTATAAAAAATCTTTTTTTCTGCAATTTTCACCCCAAATTTGGGGTGCGTCTTATGGTCCGGTGCGTCTTATAGTCCGAAAAATACGGTATATTAGAGATGTGTACTTGTGTACTCACTCGGCTGCGGGTGAGGTAGGCACAGGAAGCTGTATTGCTGAAACGTCCAGGCAAGTGTCTTTAACGTTCATGAACTGCTCAGAATAGCAAACAAAAAACAGCCTGTTCTGGCACAAGGTGAAAACACAAAGTAAAAAGTCCATACAGTACAGCGGGTCCGCCTGCTCAGGATAGTGTCCGCTTCTTTAGGCCTTAGTACAGACCACCACACACATCTCCAGCTCCAGACCCTGAATGAGACACTCGGCCTCCATTGTATTTGCCAAACCACGCCCCTGGAGTAGGGATATGTGAGCAGTCATTCCCACTCATCTCTTATGACTGCTCGTATAACTTGGCCCTGGAATGGTCTAAGAACTCTCTCAGCACTATATGTGCTGGAACATGCTTCTGAACTCGCATCACCGCAGCTAACAACCGTGATGACACATATCTCCCCTCAAGGATATTATATATATTTTTTTTCCAATTCGCTTTATGCCTTTATTAACTACTTGCAGACCCCTCATAGATGATAAACATCCAAGCGGTCCACGTTGCTCTCTGCAGTGACGTTCTAAAATGTAGCTGCTCCATGACGTAGTGCATCTGTGGGAGCGTGGAATATACGCCGTCAAACACACATAGAGAAAGGCATAGGTTTATTCCCAGGTCTGCCTTCCCGATTTCTGCATACCTAGTGCTGAATCAGTCATACGCATTGCATGGCTTTGTTAATTGAGTATACACATTTTAATTGCAATGAAATATATTTTTTCTTATTTTGTAGGCCGTATGGCCCCACCTGCTGAAGATCTGTCACCAAAAAAAGTGAAGTTGGCCACCAGTGTCTCCCGTAAGCAGTCAGATGCTGAAGTTGATACTGCAGCTGACGTTCCTTCAACAGCACCTGCTTCTCTGGATATAGACATCTTAGAAACAGAAAAACTGGACTCCCCGAAAGACACGTTCTTCTCATCAGCCAGGTAACTCGTTTCATGTGATTTAAAGGGAACCTGTCACCAGAAATAATACTGTTTATCTGCAGATATGTGGTTAATCTGCAGGTTAACAGCATTTTTATGCTGTCCAGCGCCTGCACGCAGCCGAATGTGGCGGGGAGAAAAAGATCTTTATTCAGTCATAGGGGCAGGGGCGTCGCGGATCCAGTCACCGCTCTGAGTATACAGAGTGTCCGCTTAACCGCACCCCTGGCCCTAACTGACACTTGCTCTACATTGCGGCTGTCAGTCAGTCCCGGGGGTGCGGTTACAGCAGCCGCTCTGTATACTCAGAGCGTGACTGAACCCGCGCCACCCCTATGACTGAATACCGAATGTTACTGAGAGAAAAACGATCATTTTCTCCCCTCTGCATTCGGCTGCATGCAGGCGCCAGCTTCATAACGCGGTTAATCTGCAGGTTAACAGCGTTCTTTCTGGTGACTGGTTCCCTTTTCACGTTGTTGCATAACGTATGTGAGTGACTGAAAGATCTTTTTTTCTTGCGTAATCGGTTTTGTCAATCTCCATGCTGAGTTTTACTTGACTTGTTCAGATAATGAGTATTGAAGCTGGAAGTCAGGAGAATCGTTGACCAGTCTCTTTTACTCTTGCCCAGAAGTGAATTTGAGGTCAGATGGTAGGAGAATTAGTTGCCTGTAGAGGAATCTGCTAAATGATGTTTTCTAAAATACATTCATGAACTAACATTTTAATTGTACAGAGAATCAGAAGTGTAGAGTGAAAGTAATGGCCATTACACAATGCCAAGTAAATTAAATTACATGTATTTTAATTTAATATTTTTTCAAAAATGTTCTACTTTATAACCTTGAGACTTTTTATATAATTTTCGATTTATTAATTAGATGCAAGACTGTGGAAGAGTAAACAAAAAAAGTAGTTTTCTTTCTCGCTTCATTGGGGGACATAGGTAACCATGGGTGTATGCTGCTATCGCTAGAAGGCTGACACTATGCAAATAAAGAAGGATAACTCCTCCCCGGCAGTATACACCCTCCGACAGGCACTAGGCAACTCAGTTTCTGCTTTGTGTCTGTAGGAGGCGGACCTGGATCTTTCACCAGATCCGGTTTATTTTTTCCTTACAGTTTTTTTGTGTGTTATTAATCTTTTCCCATTTCTTTTTCAGATGCTTTCTTCAGGGTAACAGGGTGCAGTTCTCTCACCCTGTTTTCCCCACATTAAGCGACCGAGAGTGCAGTGTGGTATCACCCACATCGCACCCTCTCGGACCCGCTGGGCAGGACTCGTCCCCTGTCACCCTTATGGGTGCTTCGGGGTGACGATCTTGTTGGCCAAGTCCTATTTCTATTATTTCTATTATTATTATTGGTGGCCAGTCCTTGCCCTGTCCCCTCCTCATCCCTCTCCTCGGAGAGGGCTGAGAGGAAGACGGTGGTCACCTTCGGTGACCTCCCCCTTTTAAGGGGTTGATGTCGTCTTCTACGCCGTGGCACGGCGTGAGAAGGAGGATTCCCTCATCCAGGACCCTTCCTACTATCCAAGGGCTCCTGAAGTTATCCTCAACCACGAATGAAACAGGTAGAAGATCTTCAGTCCCCCACCCTCCTCTCCCCACTAAGTCCCTGCATCGGTTCTACATGTCAGAGGCACTTAGCTTTATTTATGCCGCAGCGCTCTTTCGTGCAGCACTCGCCGCTGCATGGGCGCTCCGTTACTGGGTACAACACTAGGGGATTCTGAGGCCAACGGGCGCTCCCTTATTTAAATCCTCACGCCGTTTTTTATGTGTCAGCGCGCATTTTTGGCCTCTCCATTTCTGGCAATCTCTGTCAGTTACCTCCGGTGCGTCACGTGCCCAGAAAGACTTCCCCTAGGTGGGGGACGCAGTTTCCTTTTCCAACTGCGCTGTTCGCCAGGTCTGTAGACTTTTGCTATTCTCCTTACCCGGCTGGTATCTCCCTAAGCAGCATCGTCTGCTGGCATCTTGCTTCAGGTGTCTTTTCACTCTCTACCTATGCCCAACCCCGCAGGGGCCCCCGGCTATATCCCTACGGTAATTCACTACGCTTGTGCCCGCTGTAAGAAAAAGTGGGCTTCAGGCCAGCCGTCGCCCTTCTGCACGTCCTGCAGTCCTTCCATCATGTCCGTCCATCAGGAAGCTCCTAATGCTCGATTGCCCCCCCCTCCTCCGGAGTGGGCTGTTGCGATGTCTGTCAGTCTCTGACTTGACTAAAGTATCTCAGTCCCTGGTTCAGGTACTAGAACGTATTCCACTGCTGACTACTGCCACCAGTGCCACGAACGCTTCACACAGCGATTTGCTCGCACCTGTCCAAGACCCTCATAGAGGTAGACTTGACAAAAGAACCAGAAAGCGTTTTCTGTCCATTTTTTCATCTACTTCTCCGGATCCAACTGCGTCAGCCGGAATACCACTCTCCACCCGTTCCCCCTCCTCGCAGGCGTACGTCGGGTCAGTTGTGTCCTCTGTCGGATTCTGACTCAGATGCAGATCAGACTTCCGCAACTCAGGATATGGTTGACAGCCTTATCTCAGCCATTATTCAAACGCTTGAGCTTAAGGAGGAAGAGGCAGCTTCTCAGGACATTTCCGTTTCTTTCAAACGGATGAAGCGTCCCTCCAGAGTTTTTCCCAATCTCAAGGAATTTGACAACACTATGTCTAGATACTGGGAACATCTTGGTAAACTTTTTCCAGGAAGGAAACGTTTGGACATATTGTACCCCTTTGCTTCAGACCTTGTTAGCAAATGATCCGAATCACCTAAAGTACATCCGCCCATCTCTAGATTATCCTCCCAGACCGTGCTGTCCATTCCTGATGCGGCGTCTCTAAAGGACCCCACAAACAGGCAGATTAAGGCGTTAACCAAATCGGCCTTTGAGGCTTCCGGCGCCTCTCTCTGTCCTAATTTTGCCTCTTCGTGGGTGGCGAAAGCGGTGTCGGCCTGGGCCAAGACCCTACGCAGAGGCATTGTAGCTTCAGCTCTTGCCCAGGAGCTAGCTGACTTAGCAGATCAGATTTCTTTAGCTGGGAAATACCTCTTGAATGCCAAGGGCAAACAGCAATATTGTCGCCATTCGCCGTGTCCTTTGGCTTAAAGCGTGGAACGCTGATCCCGCTTCCAAAAAATCACAGGTCTGCCTTTCCAAGGATCCAGGCTCTTTGGCGCACAGCTAGACCAAATGATTTCGGACGCCACTTGCGGTAAGAGCATTTCTTTGCCGCAATCTAGGCCTAGACGTTCCTTCAATAGAAAAGGACCCCAATCCTTTCGCCTTTTTCGCTCCTTTGCCTCATCGGGCGGTGCCTCTCAGCAGGACCGGTCTTCCTCCCAAAGGGAACGAAGGAAGCCTTCCTTCCGGCCTACCCTTCACTGGAGAGCTAAAACCCGCTCCTCCAAGTCTTCCAGTTCCCGCGACCAGAGATTTTCTTCAAAATGACGGTTCACCCCCACCTGGAACTCTTTCAAGGGTGGGAGGCAGGCGCCTTCTGTTCACAGAGGCTTGGTTGTCGGTGGTCTACGACGCATGGGTCAGGGAAATCGTTACATCAGGCTACAAAATAGAATTTTCTTCGCCCCCAGGAAGGCGTTTCTTCCTCTCTCGCCCACCCAAACAGCCCTCCCATGTCCCAGGGCTCCTTCAGGCTGTCGATGCCCTCCTTGCCTCAGGGGTAATCGTCCCAGTTCCTTCCAGCCAGTGGTTTTCCGGTTTTTATTCCAACCTATTTGTAGTTCCGAAAAAAGACGACTCCCTTCGCCCGATTTTGGATCTCAAACAGTTGAACCGCCACCTCCGGATTCGCCACTTCAAGATGGAATCTCTGCGCTCGGTGATCGCTTCCATGGAACCGTGAGAATTTCTGTGTTCAGTGGACATTCGGGATGCATACCTACACATTCCGATTTGTGTTCAGCACCAAAAGTTCCTTCGTTTTGCGATCCAGGATCAACACTTCCAACTCATGGCTCTCCCTTTCGGCCTGGCGTCCGCTCCCAGAGTCTTTACGAAGGTAATGGCGGCGATCATGGCCATCCTTCGTTCCAAGGGTATTCTCATAATCCCCTATCTCGGCGACCTCCTCGTAAAAGGTCCGTCTCGCCGGGACTGCGGTCAAAGCCTCCAGATCACTCTGGACACGTTAACCCGCCTCGGTTGGATTGTTAACGAACAGAAATCCTCCTTGATACCGACCCAGCGTCTACAATTCCTAGGCATGGAATTCAACACCATTCAGGCCCAGGTCTCCCTCCCAAGGGAGAAGTTCCTTTCTCTTCGAAGGGGCATCAAAGCCCTAAAGCGTCCTACCCCTCTACCTCTTCGGCTTGGCATGAGGGTTCTGGGAAAGATGGTCGCTTCCATGGAAGTGGTTCCTTATTCTCAGTTCCACTCTCACCCTCTCCAGTTGGCCCTTCTGTCTGTGTGGGACAGGAGTCCACTTTCCTTAGACCGCTCTATTCTCCTCCCTCTCAATGTGAGACATTCTTTCACTTGGTGGACGCTATCCTCCTCCATTCTGCACGGGAGGTTGTTTCTTCCCCTCCGCTGGCAGGTCTTCACCCCCAATGCCAGTCTTCAGGGGTGGGGTGCAGTCTTTCTCCACCTCACAGCCCACGGTCACTGGACTGCTCAAGAGGCACATCTCCCGATCAATCTCTTGGAAATGAGGGCTATTTTCCTAGCCCTCCTCCACTGGCAGTCCCTCCTCTTGGGAAAACCGGTCCGCATTCAGTCGACCAATGCCACGGCTGTAGCTTACATAAATCACCAGGGAGGGACTCGCAACAAGCAAGTCATGATGGAGGTGGCAAAAATCTTGCGGTGGGCAGAGAGCCACGTCCCCTCCATATCAGCCGTACACATCCCAGGGGTGGACAATTGGGAAGCCGACTTCCTCAGCAGTCAGGAGCTTATGTCAGGCGAGTGGGCTCTTCTCCCCTCCGTCTTTGACCAGATTTGCCAAAGGTGGGGCGTGATAGACGTCGACCTAATGGCCTCCCGATCAAACCACAAGGTTCCCCATTACGTATCCAGATCTCGGGATCTGATGGCCGTCGGCTGCGACGCCCTCGTGGGCCTAGTTCCAGATGCCTTATCTGTTCCCTCTTCCCCTGCTCCCAAGAGTCGTAAAAAAGATAAAGTCAGAGGGGGTTCCAGTTCTCTTAGTAGCGCCAGACTGGCCCCGCAGGGCCTGGTATGCGGAACTTGTGAACATGTTGTCGGACGTCTCTTGGAGGCTTCCAGACCGTCCGGATCTTCTATTGCAAGGTCCCCTCTTCCACCTGAATTCTCGGTCTCTGAAATTAATGGTATGGCCGTTGAGGCCACGGTCTTGAAGGACACAGGTTTTTCTCAACGTGTTATACAGACCATGATAAGGGCTAGGAAACCGGCTTCCTTCCGTATCTACCATAGATGTTGGAAGGCCTTTTTCCTATGGTCTTCTCCCTTCCTTCAGTGCTTGATTTTCTTCAGTCGGTCTCGATTCCAGCCTTTACCTGAGCACCTTGAAGGGTCAGGTGTCGGCTTTGTCAATTCTCTTTCAAAGAGACCTAGCTTCTCTTCCCCAGGTGAGAACCGTCCTTCAGGGGGTTGCTCATATAGCACCTCCTTACCATCCCCGGTTGATCCCTGGGACCTCAAACTTGTTCTCGGCGCCCTCCTATGCGCGCCCTTTGAACCGATTCGGGACATTTCTCTTTCCCTTCTTTCCTGGAAAGTGGCTTTCTTGGTCGCCATCACCTCGATTAGGAGAGTTTCCGAGCTGGCGGCGTTGTCCTGTCGCTCTCCCTTCCTGGTCATACACCAGGTAGAAAGATACTGCAGGTGGCGGTTTCTTACCGGCCAACCTAAGTCATAAGAAAGAAAGAGGGATTTTTGGTTCTTACCGTAAAATTTCTTTCTTGGAGCCTTCATTGGGGGACACAGCACCCTCCCTTTGTGTTGTACCGTATTGGCCAACGTGCCGTTGTTGTGGGTTGGTACATAGGTTGAGTTTGTTTATTCTTGTTCCTACTACTGCTTTTGCACCAACTGAGTTGCCTAGTGCCTTTCGGAGGGTGTATACTGCCGGGGAGGAGTTATCTTTCTTTATTTGCATAGTGTCAGCCTTCTGGAGACAGCAGCATACACCCATGGTTACCCGTGTCCCCCAATGAAGGCTCCAAGAAAGAGATTTTACGATAAGAACCAAAAATTCCTCTTTTTTCCCTCTAAAACATTTTCTCTATACATTTTTAGACCTATTTTTACAGAGACTGCCATACTGAAGACACACAAAACATTCCTGCATTATTTGCATTAATAGTGTAGGTTCATCTCTGCTTTATATAAGCTGCATTGAATTAGAGTTGATAGAAATGTATCTGTAAGGCATCATTCAGATGTGGTACAACACGTACCCATTATTGTCTATAGAGCTGTTCACATGTCCGTGATTTTTCAGGGACACTTTGTCCATTCTTTACACATGGCAACATGTCTGTTGTTTTCCCAGCACAGATAAAAAGTGCCAACACAAGTCAAGAGGTCCGTGTAAAACACATAGAGCACGCGGATGGGACCGTGTGCTGTCAGTGTTTCACAATACTTAACTTAAGCCGTTGATCTTTGCAGTCTACTCTTCGACTTGGTGATGTTCCTCTCTGTCACTTGACCTACTGACGTACTTCTTTCTCGGTAGAACACAAACCCATTTCTGACTATACTGCTCCTTGCATGCTCTGTGGAGTCCTTCCTGCTTCCTATCTGTTATGCATGGTAACACCGTTCTCAGGTAGTTCTGATCCCCTTTACCAATTAAATGTCATCTGTTATTACTTTAGTACATATAACCCTGACCTGACATCAGACAGATCACCTCTGACGAAGTTATGACATGGTAGCGATACGTGTGGGGACTTATGCCAACAGGCAATTCCACATTTTTGTCGTCTTAGTATTAAAGGGGTTGTCCACTACTAGGATAACCACTTCTTGATCTAAATGTTTGGCCCCAATAAAATAAAAAGGCCTAATGTGTTGGTGTGGTTTTAGTGGTGTCGGCACTCGCGGTCCCGATTCTCATACGGTTGTTATGATACCTGTGCCCGGCGCCCAATCAGTGCTGGCGTCACTGTCCCCACCTTAATACTAATTGAAAATTAAGAGGAGGAAGTCAGAGATCAGCTGAAGTCCAGACTTCCACTTCATGTTCAAATTGTACGAAGACAAAGACAACTCTGTTGACACATGGATCCAAAACACTAATAACACCAGTACCATTTTTTTTTGTGAGCGTGAAAAATACTAATGCCTGAAGGAAGGCAGGGAGTACTTATCCTCTCTAAAGACCTGGCAGGCAATTTGCATACAATACTTAGACAAGAAGAAAAGAAATGGACCTTATTGATAAGTTCATACCATTCAATATGGATTAAAGAAATTCAACAAGAAGGACCGGGTGAGTGCTCCATTTCTTTTCTATTTGTCTACGTATTATATGAACACTTCATGTGTAAGCACCACCCTGAACAGGTCCTTAAAGAGTGAAGAGGAATCATTTGTATTTAATGAAGCAAAGCCATCCGCTGAAGAAATTGGTACCCAATCTTCTAGATTTACTCAATTTGCATACAATGCCTAAGGTTGCATTTACACTTGTAGTACTGCTTGTTTCCTGATTGTAGGCCTACCTAAACCAGCTGATGATCTCCCAACAAACAAGCAAATTGCGGGCTTGTGTAATGAAAAGATTTATAAGCCTGCTTAACAATCCTCAATCTCGGCAGCACGTTGTCCTATGACAGGATATTGTGCTGTCGAGAAAGCGATATTCTATGCATACAAAACAATTATTGTAATGATCGTTCTTTAGTCATGGAAAAATATTGGCCTAGGCTATTAACAATTGCCGATCGTTAAGGGTTGCAAGTGTAATTATACCCTTACTTATGTGTATAGTGTTACTATTGTCTCATCTGGGCCTCAAGAAGTAGAAAAGATGAACTTTAAGTCTCTTGGCCTCCAAAGATAATGAGATGCCCCCCAAAACCAGGAAATGTGTGTTTCTGTAGGTAGCTGCAAACAAATATTAAAGGTTAGAAAAAAATAAATTGTGATCAGTGAACCCTTGATTGAATTGCACGTACGCAGGAGACAATGGGGCTGATTCATCAAGACTGACTTAGAACATTCTCGCACTGTGCCAGTCTGGATGGAGTGGAAGAGGCGCTGAATTTATTAAGAGCTGCATGCCACTTAATACAGCGCCACCGTGCGTCGTTCCAAATATTTAGTGACTTGAGTAGCATTTTTGGCTTAAAATAAAACACAGCTACTTTTCATGAATTGGGCGGGCAGGCGTGACCCTTACCCGAGCTCCTTCACAGCTCTGCTCATTTTGGCAGAGCTGATGCAAAATGGCTCGAAAACACTAAAAATCAGTTTTATTACACCACTCCGCTTTGTGCTAAAAATTTTAACTTTTCCTAGCTTTTACACCACTTTGGGACCAATTCAGCCAAGCTCTTACGCCACAAAAGTGTCAGTCTACAGCATTTTTCCTAAATAGTTTTGTAAAATCCTGCAGAGAACATATGACTTAATTTTCTTTATACATGTTCCATTTTCACACCCTTAGCCGGGGAACAACTAAGGGTGTTGGCTTTAAATCTATTTTTTTGCACTGCTTTTTTCACTTTTTATATTCTAACTAACTATACATTTTCTAATATTCTTTCATTATGTGTGTAGCTTCTGAGTGCTTCCCAGAAGGTGTCACGTGGCACTTTGTTTTCAGCTAGATTTGACTTCTTATTTCCAATCGTCCCCTTTTCCAGGCACAGGAATCCTATGAAATGAGAGCAGGGTGTCACTCTGCTCCTGATGGGGGGGTAAAGAAGCTTCAGAATGAGTGACAGTATACCTGCACTGAGACATGGCAGTCTGTACCTGAATTATGTAGTACTTTACTTCAGGAGAGGGGACTCCTACAGCTTGTCATGGGCTCTCCATGAATGGCCATTGTTCTGGAGGACAGGTGCCCACACACCATCACCTGAGAAAGGCTATGATTGGCTTAATTAACCCCTATCTGACCTCGGACGGGATAGTATGTCCGAGGTCAGATCCCCTGCTTTGATGCAGGGCTCCGCGGTGAGCCCGCATCAAAGCCTGGACATGTCAGCTGTTTTGAACAGCTGACATGTGCCCGTAATGGGCGCGGGCAGAATCGCGATCTGCCCGCACCTATTAACTAGTTAAATGCCGCTGTCAAACGCAGACAGCGGCATTTAACTACCGCTTCCGGCCGGGCGGCCGGAAATGACGTCATCGCCGACCCCCGTCACATGATCGGGGGTCGGCGATGCGTCAGGATGGTAACCATAGAGGTCCTAGAGACCTCTATGGTTACTGATCACCGGTGGCTGTGAGCGCCCCCCTGTGGTCGGCGCTCACAGCACACCTCCATTTCGGCTACATAGCAGCGATCAGCAGATCGCTGCTATGTATCAGAGGCGATCGAGTTGTGCCTGCTTCTAGCCTCCCATGGAGGCTATTGAAGCATGGCAAAAGTAAAAAAAAAAAAGATAAAAAAAAATGTGAAAAAAATAAAAAAAATATAAAAGTTTAAATCACCCCCCTTTCACACCAAACAAAAAAAATCAATAAAAAAAAAAATCAAATCTGCACAGATTTGGTATCGCCGTGCTCAGAATCGCCCGATCTATCAATTAAAAAAAAGCATTAACCTGATCGCTAAATGGCATAGCGAGAAAAAAATTCGAAACGCCAGAATTACGTTTTTTAGGTCGCCGCGACATTGCATTAAAATGCAATAACGGGCGATCAAAAGAACGTATCTGCACCAAAATGCTATCATTAAAAACGCCAGCTCGGCACGCAAAAAATAAGCCCTCACCCGACCCCAGATCACGAAAAATGGAGACGCTACAAGTATCGGAAAATGGCGCAATTTTTTTTTTTTTTTTTTTTTAAGCAAAGTTTGGAATTTTTTTTCACCACTTAGATAAAAAATAACCTAGTTATGTTAGGTGTGTATGAACTCGTACTGACCTGGAGAATCATAAATGTCAGGTCAGTTTTAGCATTTAGTGAAACTAGCAAAAAAGCCAAACAAAAAACAAGTGTGGGATTGCACTTTTTTTTGCAATTTCACCGCACTTGGTATTTTTTTCCCGTTTTCTAGTACATGACATGCTAAAACCAATGGTGTCGTTCAAAAGTACAACTCGTCCCGCAAAAAATAAGCTCTCACATGGCCAAATTGACGGAAAAATAAAAAAGTTATGGCTCTGGGAAGGAGGGGAGTGAAAAACGAACACGGAAAAACGAAAAATCCCAAGGTCATGAAGGGGTTAAGGCAGTGTAATCAGACTAATTATAATCAAAAGAGGTGTCACTGATCAATGCTGATTAGACTTGAGGTCTTTGTGTGCTGGGTTTGTGATAATAGTAAGGAAGTTGTACCCAATGTGCAAAAAATGCAAAATACAGTGTTAGATATAAAGTCAATGACCAGTATAAATGTGATCCAAAATCATCTAATATATAATTGCCTAGAATACTACTTCCTGCAATTTGTGCCAACTTCCTGTCCGGAGCTAATGTCCGGAGCTAATGTCCGGAGATAAGTGACGTCAACAGTGTCCAGTGTCTGATTGGTCGCTCGCAGCAGGCGGCAACCAATCAGAAACGTGCCGTACTGTGACACACTCCGCCCGCCATTTTGTTGTGATTTTTGAATTTTTACCTCACAGCAAGTTTCTACTGCGTGGAGGCGGGCCCAGTGACGTTGCTCTTCAAGCTCCTGCCGAATTTCGTCAAAAAAATGATAATACCATTTACCAAAACTATATATATTTAGTTGTGAAGTGGTTCAGTGACATTTTCACACCAATTTTGAACTTTTGTTTGGTGTTTTCTCCATATACTGCCTATTATTCACTGACTGTTATACTGAGAGACTGCCGTTTATTAACCTCTTCTTTGCCACATTGGGTATATTGCTCTATTATTTGCCACATAAGGACATTGTCCATTATTGCCCAGCAATTTCTTAAATAACAAGAATTGTCAAGAGCTGGTAAGTGCAGCCATTTTTTGTTCTTTCTTACTATTATTTATTAATTGTATTATTCTTACATTTGAATAAATAAAGTATATATGGATTCTAGACTCCCGATTCTTTAGAATCGGGCTGCCATCTAGTCTAATATATAATTGCCTAGAATACTACTTCCTGCAATTTGTGCCAACTTTCTGTCCGGAGCTAATGTCCGGAGCTAATGTCCGGAGCTAATGTCCGGAGCTAATGTCCGGAGATCTAATATATAATTGCCTAGAATACTACTTCCTGCAATTTGTGCCAACTTCCTGTCCGGAGCTAATGTCCGGAGCTAATGTCCGGAGCTAATGTCCGGAGATAAGTGACGTCAACAGTGTCCAGTGTCTGATTGGTTGCCGCCTGCTGCGAGCGACCAATCAGAAACGTGCCGTACTGTGACACACTCCGCCCGCCATTTTGGTATGATTTTTGAATTTTTACCTCACAGCAAGTTTCTACTGCGTGGAGGCGGGCCCAGTGACGTTGCTCTTCAAGCTCCTGCCGAATTTCAAGTATATATGGATTCTAGACTCCCGATTCTTTAGAATCGGGCTGCCATCTAGTTCAGTATAAAAATAAACTTTAGTGAGATGTAAATAGTAGAAAAAATGTTAAAGCACAACACTATATTATCGGGTGCCCAGACGTCACCAGCAGTTCATCCAATACTTGCCAGAAGTCCATAAAAAAGGAAAAGGAAGCTGCACTCCATACACATAGCAAGTGAAAAGGTGGATATTCAGACCCACGTGATATGGGGACGCTTCGTCTCACACTGAGCCTTTCTCAAGCCATGTGTGTATGTATATACAGTGCAAAGCAGTAGTGAAATTGTATGAGAGACAATCATATAAAGATTGCCTATGTTGGACAAACAATAAAGCAATTACCACGTATTACCAAATTAAGGGAACACTGAAGATCATGCAGTTAAGGTACCGTCACATTTAGCGACGCTGCAGCGATCTAGACAACGATGCCGATCGCTGCAACGTCGCTGTGTGGTCGCTGGAGAGCTGTCACACAGACAGCTCTCCAGCGACCAACGATGCCGAAGTCCCCGGGTAACCAGGGTAAACATCGGGTTACTAAGTGCAGGGCCGCGCTTAGTAACCCGATGTTTACCCTGGTTACCAGTGTAAATGTAAAAAAAAAAAAACACTACATACTTACATTCCGGGGTCTGTCCCCCGGCGTTCTGCTTCCCTGCGTTCTCCTTCCCTGCACTGTGTAAGCGCCAGCCGTAAAGCAGAGCGGTGACGTCACCGCTGTGCTTTACGGCCAGCTGGCGCTCAGTCAGTGCAGGGAAGCAGAACTCAAGGAAGCAGAACGCCGGGGGACAGACACCGGAATGTAAGTATGTAGTGTTCGTTTTTTTTTACATTTACACTGGTAACCAGGGTAAACATCGGGTTACTAAGCGCGGCCCTGCGCTTAGTAACCCGATGTTTACCCTGGTTACCAGTGAAGACATCGCTGAATCGGCGTCACACACGCCGATTCAGCGATGTCTGCGGGAGATCCAGCGACGAAATAAAGTTCTGGCCTTTCTGCTCCGACCAACGATGTCACAGCAGGATCCAGATCGCTGCTGCGTGTCAAACCCAACGATATCGCTATCCAGGACGCTGCAACGTCACGGATCGCTAGCGATATCGTTGTTAAGTTGTTCAGTGTGAAGGTACCTTTACTCTACAAAGTTTCCTGTGTTGCATCTGGACGAAAAGCGAATAAAGTGAGCAAGGGTACTAGATAATCTCTTTAAAAGGGATTATGTCACCAGGTTCTTGCTACCCCATATGAGAACAGCATGATGTTGGGGTAAAGACCCTGATTTAAAAAAAAAAAATAAAGGGAACACTTAAACAACAGAATATAACTCCAAGTAAATCAAACTTCTGTGAAATCAAACTGTCCACTTAGGAAGCAACACTGTTTGACAATCAATTTCACATGCTGTTGGGAAAAATGGAATAGACAACAGATGGAAATTATTGGCAATTATCAAGACACACTCAATAAAGGAGAGGTTCTGCACATCTCAGTACCAATGCTTTCTGGCTGATTTTATGGTCACTTTTGAATGTTGGTTGTACTTTCACATTCGTGGTAGCATGAGACGGACTCTACAACCCACACAAGTGTCTCAGGTAGTGCAGCTCATCCAGGATAGCACTTCAATGCGAGCTGTGGCAAGAAGGTTTGCTGTGTCTGTCAGCGTAGTGTCCAGAGGCTGGAGGCGCTACCAGGAGACAGGCCAGTACGCCAGGAGACGTGGAGGGGGCTGTAGGAGGGCAGCAACCCAGCAGCAGGCCCGCTTCCTCAGCCTTTGTGCAAGGAGAAACAGGAGGAGCACTGCCAGAGCTCTGCAAAATTACCTCCAGCAGGCCACAAATGTGCATGTGCCTGCACAAACTGTTAGAAACCGACTCCATGAGGATGGTCTGAGTGCTCGACGTCCACATATGGGGGTTGTGCTCAGAGCCCAACACCGTGCAGGACCCTTGGCATTTGCCACAGAACACCAGGATTGGCAAATTCGCCACTGGTGCCCTGTGCTCTTCACAGATGAAAGCAGGTTCACACTGAGCACGTGACAGAGTCTGGAGACGCCGTGAGAGCGATCTGCCTGCAACATGCTTCAGCATGACTGGTTTGGCAGTGGGTCAGTAATGGTGTGGGGTGGCATTTGTTTGGAGGGCCGCACAGCCCTCCATGTGCTCGCCAGAGGTAGGCTGACTGCCATTAGGTTTCGAGATGAGATCCTCAGACCCCTTGTGAGACCATATGCTGGTGCGGTTGGCCCTGGTTCCGCCTAATGCAGGACAATGCCAGACCTCATGTGGCTGGAGTGTGTCAGCAGTTCCTGCAAGATGAAGGCATTGAAACTATGGACTGGCCCGCCCATTCCCCAGACCTGAATCCAATTAAACACTTCTGGGACATCATGTCTCGCACCATCCACCAACGTCACGTTGCACCACAGACTGTCCAGGAGTTGGTGGATGATTTAGTCCAGGTCTGGGAGGAGATTCCCTCAGGAGACCATCCCCCGCCTCATCAGGAGCATGCCCAGGCGTTGTAGGGAGGTCATACAGGCACATGAAGGCCACACACTACTGAGCATCATTTTCTTGTCTTGAGGCATTTCCACTGAAGTTGGCTCAACCTGTAACTTCATTTTCCACTTTGATTTTGAGCATCATTCCAACTCCAGACCTCCGTGGGATATTAGTTGTGATTTACGTTGATCATTTTTAGGTTTTATTGTTCTCAACACATTCCACTATTTAATGAATAAAGATTTACAACTGGAATATTTCATTCAGTTATATCTAGGATGTGGGAGTTCAGTGTTCCCTTTATTTTTTGAGCAGTGTATAACTTACTGGGCTGCTTGCTGCAGTTTTGAGTAAATCAGTGTGTTATTTTCTGTGGATCTACCACTTCTCTGATTTCTGATCTGTGTATAACGACACCGCTGATTGACAGCTTGCACAGGGTTATACAGAGCTTTTTGCACATGCCCTTATACTTCACTTCATTTATATTGATAGTTGCCACAGTTTTTGTTGTTGTCTGACTCCTATGTTAAAGCATTATTGCATAATTTACTTGTATGGTATTGATATACATTTTAAAAAAATTACAAACAGAAATATGTATAATTTTTTTTTCCTTTGTTTATTGCAATCATTTTACAGCAATGAGTCATTTAATATTACGGACACAGCTGAAGATGAATCTACTTTTTTAGCACGTTTAACCTACATCTGGAAGGGATTTCTTAACATGCCGTCGGTAGCGAAATTTATCATCAAGGCTTACCCTGTATCTGGGTCACTGGAGCATTTATCAGAGGTGAGGAAATCATTTACGTCTAACACTTTTTTTTATAGGGAATTTGTCAGTAGGTTGTTTTTTTTTTTGCTGTGGAATCTGAGCGCAGCATAATGTAGAGGCAGAGATCCTGTTTCCAGTGATGTGTGATTTACTGAACTGCTTGGTGCAGTTTGGATAAATTCCCTGTTTTCTCTGCTTAGGGCTTTCAGTGTTGAGCCCTGTATGGCACACCACTGATTGGCATCTTGCTGTGTGCACTGTACATTCAGTAACCTGCCAATCAGTGGTCGGGGCTGGGTTATGCAAATTATCTTGACTGGCTGGCATGTGACACCTTGTCCTGCAGTGATAATCTGCTGATAAAACTCTGGCTGTATTGAAACTACAGCAAGCTGCTGAGCAGCTGACACATCCCTGGTATCAGGCTCTCTGCTTATACTTTTATTAAGATTAATTAGCAAAAACCTGCTGACAGATTCCCTTTAAATGTCATGGTTGTTCTAAACATGTTTAATCATTTTTATTAAGTGTGCTTAATTTAGATTTTTCAGTTTTTCTAACACACCATAATGAGACGTTTTCATTGGTTGAAGTTCAGATCCTAAGACAGTGCAGAATCCAGTCTGTGTTCTTTGCAAAGGTATAAGAACAAAAAAAAGAAAACTGAAGGAGGAGGAAAACTATCAAGTATAGAGAAGGAGAGGGGAGGGAAGAAAGGGAAGTGGTCGAGAGGAGAAAAAGGGGCAACTCCCATAAAAATGATAAAATCTAGAATGTGTGTGAACTTGATATGCTAGGTTTGCCTATAGAAGCCCATAAAGAAGAGTTCTTAATTCAGTCTGTGTGGCGCTAAACTGTGTGTGTTAAAAATCCACTTGGACTCTGGGAGTAGAAGCTCACTGGAAACCTCACCTCCTCTGATGTTGGTGTAAACTGCTTCTAACCCCATGACTTCTCTAGTGTTGCCGCCATGATGATGCAAAACATGAGTCCACAGATGTGAGTGTTTTACGTTTCTTCTGATCCTTTTTGTTTTTTGCCGTCGCAGTACTACAAAGGTGTTTTAGTATTCTTGAGTCATTTGACCGACGTACAGTAGATATTGGGCCATTGGCATATTAGTGCATAGACAATATTGCACAAGCTGCAACTGAAGTACGCGTGAGACCGTAATTCTGTGGGAAAGATAGGCAAGGAAATACTTTCATTTGCAATTTAATTGTGGGTCACCCCCTTTAATAATTCTGTAGGCATCAATTACAGTATGCAGCCTAACAGCATATAGTGATATGTATCCAAATCTAAGAGTGTACGATTTCTTTTTAGGACCTTCCTGAAAGCATCCAAGTAGGTGGAAGGATTTCGCCACAAACCGTATGGGACTATGTAGAAAAGATAAAGGCCTCTGGAACAAAGGTACTATACTTACAAGTATACAATGTATTTCACAAAGCTTTGCAGAAATAAAATAGCTTTTCAATGTTTAAAGGCGACTCATAAACATTTGCACAGGTTTTAGGAATTTCACTTTTTCAAGTCATACATGAAAGTTTTATGGATAATGCCAAAGTGTCCTCCATACTGTACTGAAGTCTTTCTTCAATACCCCAGTTGTTACTTCTGCGCTGTGCTCTTAGATCGGCACTGTGAACAGTAGATATCCATAGCACAAAAGATGGCGACTGTCACTTGGTAACCACATATCCGCTTTCCTGACTCCTCCTGCACAGAATTGGGCAACCAACTCGTCTGAATGCTTTTGCAGTGTGGGGTTAAGCAGAGTGGCTTTTCATAGTTGCTTTTGTGTTTACAGAACAGTTTAAGGAATTTTAGAGTTATGGCCTGAATTTACCTAAACCCTATGAAATTAAGGGTGAAAATAACATCACAGAACCAGATTTTATTATACCAGACATACAATTAGAAAAACATTTTTTAAGTCAGGATTGTGTGATAGAGAGCTCTGTTTGTTAGCTGACATTGGCCAGAAGATTTTTGGTGATCTGCTACAATATTTCTATGAGATTGTTTTTCAGCTGGACGTCCTTCACATCTCTGTTTATATCTAATTAAAGGTAGTCTGTCAGCATAGAATGACCGCTCGACCCAAGTACTGGCGCTTTGTGGTCCCTAGGCATAGCCAAACATTTACGTGCTCCTGCCCAACTATTGGTTTTCCATCAAAATGCCCCCTTCTCTGGCTCTATAAAGTAATATCAAAAAGAAAAAAGGTCTATACTACTGGCACTTCCAAAATTGTAGAAAACGGAGGAATTATTTGTTTGACTAATCTCATACCTTGTTTAACACGTCACTTACCCCTTTATATTGTTTGCAATGACTGTCCCTCCCTCGTTCCTTATACCTTTCCCACTTGGGATTTTAAAAGGGACCTTATACCCTAAAGATTCCTCATGAGCTCAGGGTTTTTATGAGCCACCATCTGCACTAATATGACTGGTTCCGTACAGGTGTGAAGTATGTGAATCTTGCCATACCTGGTTGCATGAAGGTGCTTTGCTACTTTTTCTCCTTTCTGATTTTTATATTATTTTTTATTAGTTTTTTTTTATTAATTGTTATAAAATATATACCGTATATGCCGAGATTTTCAGCCCACTTTTTGGGCTGAAAGTAACCCTCTCTGCTTATACTCGAGTCATACCCAGGGGTTGGCAAGGGAGGGGGAGCAGAGCTGTGTAATAATACTCACCTGCTCCTGGCACAGTCCCTGCATGTCTGTTCCCCAGCGCCGGCAGCTTGCTCCTGTAGTGAGCGGTCACATGGTACCGCTCATTACAGTAATTAATATGGACCAGACTCCACTCCCATGGGGATGGAGCCGCATATTCATTACTGTAATGAGCGGTACCATGTGACCGCTCAACATAGGAAGAAGCTGTCAGCGCCAGAGAACAGACGTCCAGGGACCGCGCCAGGAGCAGGTGAGTAGGGCAGGGGCAGTGCGTGATATTCATCTGCTCCCTGTTCCTCTGTTGGCGCCGCTGCGTCTTCCGCGCCCTCTGCCTGAACATCAGTGTGGTCGGCGGTGGAACGGGAAAGGTGAGTATAGCAAGTGCCGGGGGCCTGAGGGGTGAGTATGTAATTTATTTTTTTAATCGCAGCAACAGCATATGGGGCAAATGTCTGTATGGAGCATTTTATGGGGCGATGTGCAGCGATATATGGGGGCAAATATCTGTATGGAGCATCTTATGGGGCCATGTGCAGCGTTATATGGGGCAAATATCTGTATGCAGCATCTTATGGGGCCATGTGCAGCGTTATATGGGACAAATATCTGTATGGAGCATCTTATGGGGCCATTTGCAGCATTATCTGGGGCAATATCTGTATGGGGCCATGTGCAGCATTATATGGGGCAAATATCTGTATGGAGCATCTTATGGGGCCATAATCAACATTTGTGCAGCATTATATGGGGCATATTTTAATATGGAGCATCTTATGGGGCCATCATGAACTGTATGGAGCATTATATGGGGCTCGTGATTCAATATGGATATTCAAAAACAGTTAAACTACTGATGTCTCCATTAATTTTACTTTTATTGGTATCTATTTTTATTTTTTAAATTTACCAGTAGCTGCTGCATTTTCCACCCTAGGCTTATACTCGAGTCATTAAGTTTTCCCAGTTTTTTGTGGAAAAATTAGGGGGGTCGGCTTATACTCGAGTATATACGCTACTTTTTAATATTCATGTCAATACTTCCCTTTTTTCGGTTTTTTGGCTCTATAAAGCATGAGCTATCCATCAAAATAGAGGGGAAGGGTAGAGAGTGAGGTAAAATAAGTAGGTTGGAAGTTTCACTTAAAAAGTAACTGCCATTTTACAGTTTTGTTTACTAAATCAATAACACACATTTAAAAAAGCAACTTTGTAATCTGTCTTATCAGAGAAATCTGCTTCTTTTGGCTCCTGTACTGATTGTTCATTGTCAATATTCTAAATTCATGGGTAAAATCTGTATTAAGTGATTACAGATTGTTACGGTACATTCATGAGAAAGGAGATGAGTTACTACTGATGAAGAAAGAAGAGATGAGGAGGAGCTCTATCTCTAACGCCTCCCCTTTGTTTCACCATTCTCCCTCCTCCATTCGCAATAGAATCTCATCAGTAATAACAATATAGTGCTTTTTACAAAGCACTATAATAACTTCCCTCTCCTATCTGAGTAATGTATGCCGTAATTCTGTCTTCACTGAAGACAGAGGAGAAAGAAGCCAATTTTTCTGATAATATATTTTACAAAATCTATGATTTTCATGTGTACTATTGATTTATAAAATAAAAATAAAACAACCGTGAACCTTTTAAGTGTTTGGCCACACCATGGGTGAACCGAGCGCCTGTACTTAGTTTGAACCGCTTTTCTGTGCTGAAAGACTCCCTTTAAACTATGAATTTTAAGGAATTGTCAACTACTCGACAACCCCTTCTGAATCTCTGTTTTTGCCTTCAGTAAAATAATAACAATTATACTCCCCTTCGGTGTCGGCGCTGTTCAAGCTGGGTCAACACTGGCTCTCCTGGGCCCTCATGACATTTTGATTTGCGATTACTGGGGCCAATCAGCACTAGCTTCAATCTACTCTACTCTCCTACAGACAAATCAAGACATCCAGCGGAAGTGAGTGTTGCTGCTGCCAACTCGCTTCTATCCGATGTCAACTACATCTTTAGGAGAGGAGCGTGAAGCCAGCGCTGATTCACCACAGGGATCACATGACATAATATCACAAGAGCTCCGAGAAAGCTATTCCAGCACAAAGCCAGGAAATTGATAAGGTCTAATATGTTGTACTGTTTTCTATTCAATGGGGTTTTTTGTAGAGTTGGCGTGAATCGATTCCAAGTACCCGGTCTGTTTGTCACTTTTGGCTGCTGGACTAGTTCCCTGGAAACTGCCTCTTACCGCCTAGGCTTCTGTATCTCTTTTCATAAGAAGGCTTTCTGGAACATCATAATTGCAGCATGATGCACATGTGACATTGCACCACTAAAGCCAATCAGAAGTAAAGTTACGGATGTCGGGAGTTAGGAGCTGGTTCTCATTGCTCCTGTCTAGTGATGAGCGAGTATACTCGTTACTCCGGTTTCTCCGAGCATGCTCAGGTGGTCTCCGAGTATTTTGGCATGCTCGGAGATTTAGTTTGTGTCTATGCAGCTGCATGATTTGAATACATGTGGGGATTGCCTGTTTTTTAGGGAATCCCCACATGTATTCAGGCTGTCCAGCAGCCACAAATCATGCAGCTGAGTCGACATAAACTAAATCTCCGAGCATGCTTTGAGAAACTCGAGTAAAAAGCATACTCACTCATCACTACTCCTGTCTAGCAATTACAGACTATTGACGTGCCTAGAGGACCGAATCAGGCAAATCCATTCGCACCACGTCTGTTTTGTAAAAAAAAATTGCGATTGGAAACCGTCACTAACTACAACTGAATTTAAATTGTTTATTTTTTAGGAAACGTGTGTCATACGTTTTACTCCAGAGACAGAAGAAGATCAAATATCTTACACACTGCTATATTCTTATTTCAGTAGCAGGAAACGTTATGGTGTAGTTGCAAACAACATGAGGCAGGTGAAAGACATGTATCTCATTCCCTTAGGTGCCTCTGAAAAAATTCCACATTTCTTTGTACCCTTCGACGGACCTGGTAAGCTTTAAGCTTTTTTACTTCTTAACATGGGAACTGTTTGCAAATTTATTATTTTGCCCCAAAATAAGAAACCATGTAATCTTATTAATCCTTCTTTTTGGAAACTTTTTTTAGGTGCATAAAATATAAAGCATATACGTTATCTTTTAATATCATTTGTATGTTTAAACTGATTACATTTACATTTTGCCTAATGCTTCCCGCCCACATACACCTCACAAGAAGTAGACAGTATTTACAGCTTGTCACTTAGAAGCCTCACATGTGAGTAGAGATACAAAAAGCATTATATCTAATTGCCTTATTTTTCAGACTTTAAGATCCTCATTTTAGCAACAAAAAAATCTTGCAAAAAAGTGTCTGTCTCTTATAGTCCACAGTTAGGGGGACCTAGCCGTGTCAGATCTCTTTGACTACTTTTTCAAGGTTATGACAAAGCACTCATGAAACGCACACTGCAATTTGGCTTCTCATTCTGCTTCTCCAGTTGCTCTACTCAATGCCTGCCTCCTCCCTGCGAATGACTGATGTCCTCTCTGACTGCTGTGTGCCTGGACTAATTAAGCAGCACTATCAATGGTCTGGTTAGTCTGGTTGAAGTTGATGTGAGCAGTCACCGCACAGAGGATGCAGGCTTTGAGTTGTCGGGTTCCGAAATGGAACATCCAAAGTGCAGAACAGTAATGACGCACCTCTCCTTCTGTGAAAGGCCACAATGCTAGGATTGTATCTCTAGATTGTGTATGCAGCTTCACATGGGGCGCTTTTAGAAAGGTCTCACTATGTCAGTAACATTCTCAGTAATAGGCCCATGGTAAAGGTGGTGATGGGATGATTGACTGTAATGTGTGCTATTCGGCAATGCCCTACTGTGTTAATCATGTTCTGATAATACCCCCTCCCTCTGTAAATGCCTGTAAAGACTGCCTGGAGTTCAGGCTGCTTGAACAGCATTAAGCATTGCTAGGGTTTTAGATGCAGGGAAGACACCGAGCCAAAGTCAAAGTGCAGAGTAATAAAGAGAGTGAGGAAGCCAAGCTTACTGCTACTGGTCACACTGACGCTCATTGCTCCTGTAATGACAGGTACAATGAAGTGTCAGTTATGTTTTCAGTGTTCATACTGGGCACCAGGACAAATGCTCACCCATGCTCCGTACAGTTCTGTAGATAAAACAGCAGTGTAATCTCACATGAGCTGCCATCAATATCAGATTGGCAGGGGTCCGACACATGGCACCCCCACCGATCAGCTAATAAAAGCTGGCAGCAGCCAGATGTAAAGACATCAAATGGTGTTGCTATGTCCTCCTTCATTCACTGAGTTGCAGTCACTGCCGGTTAGTGCAGATCTAGACATTAAATGGAGATGCTCAGACATCCCCTTTTTTTTATCCTTCCTTTTACCACTTTTCTACCTTTTTTGTGTTAAAAAACCTAGGTGCATAATTATAGTTCAAAATTTACAGTAGATATACAGTACCAGTCAGACGTTGGGCACACATGTTCATGCACAGGTTCTCAGTATTGTTATGGGAATGTGCATATTCTAGATTCAAAATGAAGGCAGCAAAACCACAATGGTATCCATAGTGAAACAAGGAAGAAAAGAAACCAGAATAAGTGTTAAACCTTAGATTCCTCAATATACACCCTCTTACTTTGGTGGCACCCTTTTTTTCAGTCTCTCGAGCAGCTTCATCAGGTTTCAAAGCAAAAGAAAGTGTACCATGGTATGATTTAAAGGGACTCTGTCACCTGAATTTGGCGGGACTGGTTTTGGGTCATATGGGCGGAGTTTTTGGGTGTTTGATTCACCCTTTCCTTACCCGCTGACTGCATGCTGGCTGCAATATTGGATTGAAGTTCATTCTCTGTCCTCCATAGTACACGCCTGCGCAAAGCAATCTTGCCTTGCGCAGGCGTGTACTATGGAGGACAGAGAATGAACTTCAATCCAATATTGCGGCCAGCATGCAGCCAGCGGGTAAGGAAAGGGTGAATCAAACACCCGAAAACTCCGCCCATATGACCCAAAACCAGTCCCGCCAAATTCAGATGACAGGTTCCCTTTAAGGACTGCTCTGTCTGAAATGCGTTGGCGAAGTTTTATATTCAAATGGCTAGACAACTTTGTTTGCTTTGTCTGCATGTCAAGCGATGCAGTTTTTAACTTTATGTGACCAGGATTTTCACAGCTAAACTATGGGCTCTCGTAGACTTGTACAATTTGTTTAGCGAGTCCTCACTAGAGATGGGCAAACCTGAATAGTAAAGTGCGACATCTGTACCAAACACCTACTGTTTGGGCACGGACACTGAACATGGACTTCACCATGAAGTCCGTGTTAGGGTTCGGGTTCGGCCCCACGAACACCAGGTGTTTAACTCACTGTCATGTGCATGACAGCATGGCAAACGCTGCTTCTGATTGGCGATTAAATCATTACTGTCGGTCAGACAGCCACGGTTGCCATGCTGTCACATGACAGCATGAGCCTGCAGCTGTGATCGGAGGTAGAAAGTTTATCAATGGTCACTGGCACAGGCTGATGGGACTACTACTCCCATCAGTCTACGCCTGCTACCACTAACAACAGCTAGTGCATGTGCTCTAAGTAAATAATAATAAAAAAACGGCATGGGTTCCCCTGTATTTTTGATAACCATGACAGGCAAAACTGACACCTGGGGGCTGCAACCCTCAGCTGCCAGCGTTAGCAAGGCTGGTTATCAAGAATACCAGGATAATTTCAGTGCGGTGAATTTGAACTGCGGTAAACCACTCACCGGATAGAGGTCACTGCAGTTAAACCCGTCTGGAAATGCAGTCTCAGTGACCGGAGGTAGCTGTGATTAGGTCACCACTGCTCACTGATGCTGCGCTCGCAGCAGCTCATCCATCAGTGGTTCTCAGTCTGGACGGTCGCATCTTGTCACCGTCCAGGTTGAAAACTAGACATGGATTATGGCATGGGACAGAATGATAAACAGGTGAGAAAGATGTTTTTTTTTTTTTTTTTTTTAATTATTTTTGTTTTCCACAGGAGTCCAGGGAGTCAATGGAATGGGTATTTAAATAATTAAAAAAAAAAAGACAGCGTGGGGACCCCCTCTATTCTTGCTAACTAGCCTTGCTAACACTGACAGCTGAGAATTGCAGCCTCCAGCTGTCAGTTTTGCTAGGCTGGTTACCAAAATAGCAGGGATAGCCACGCCATTTTTTTTTCTTAATTTAGAGCGCAGGCGCCGGCTGGTAAATGCTTCCATCAGCCGCCGCCTGCTCTCATTGTTGTTAGTGTCAGCAGGCATAGTCTGATGGGAACAGTAGTCCCATCAGACGACACTAGTGACTGGATGTAAACTTTATGCCTCAGATCACCGCTGCAGGCTCACGCTGTCAAATGTCTGTCTAATGATTTTACTGCCGATCAGAAGCAGTGTTTGCCGCCCTGTCATGCGCATTATATGGAACTGTGTTCCACCAATTACTTCAGCAAACCATATCTGATAGTCACAAACACTTTCTGAAGGCTGTTGATTCCTTAAATAAATTCTTGACCAGCCATATCTTTTCACTGGAAGACATTCCAGGTGATTACCCAATGATGCTGCTTGAGAGACTGCCAAAGGTCTATAAAGCTGTCAACAGAGTTAAGAGGGTACTATTAAGAGTCTAAGGTTTAACACAAATTCTACTTTGTTTCACTGGTTTCTTTACTCCTGACACTTTGGACACATGATCAGATGTGTCCAAATTTTTTACATATTGTAGCCTGGAACAGTTTGAGCGACATATTTTGTATACATTACTTATTTTCCATTTTAGCACACTTAATGTTTTTTTTTAATTGAAATGCATCGTGTACTGTTTTTTATGTGATTTTTTTTTCTCATTTCTTAAAGTTGTATTAACCTTCCTCAGCTAAGTTGAAAAGAAATGTGCACCTACTGGTGCGTCTCAAAAAATTAGGATATCGTCAAATAGTTTATTTGTTTTTCAACACAAAAACCGAATCTCATATTTTATATAGAGTCATTACAAACAGAGTGATCTATTTCAAGTGTTTATTTCTGTTAATGTTGATGATTATGGCTTACAGCCAATGAAAACCCAAAAGGCATTATCTCAGTAAATTAGAATAATTAACAAAAAAAAACACTTGCAAAGACTTCCTAAGTGTTTAAAAATGTCCCTTAGTCTGTTTCAGTAGGCTCCACAATCATGGGGAAGGCTGTTGACTTGACAGATGTCCAGAAGGCAGTCATTGACACACTTCACATGGAGGGTAAGGCTACGTTCACATTAGCGTTCCGCTAATGTGCGTCGCTGTTGCGGCGGCGACGCAGCGGCGATGCGCCCCTATGTTTAACATGGGGGACGCGTGCGTTTTTTTTGTTGCGTTTTCCGACACATGCGTCGTTTCCGACGCTAGCGTCGGACGCAAGAAAATGCAACAAGTTGCATTTTTCGTGCGTCCGATTTTCGTCAAAAAACGACGCACGCGTCGCAAAACGCAGCGTTTTTGCGTGCGTTTGCGCGCGTTTTTTTGTGCGTCGTGCGTTGCGTCACCGACGCAGCGGCGTGCAACGCTAATGTGAACGTAGCCTAAGCCACAGAAGGTCATTGCTAAAGAAGCTGACTGTTCATAGAGCGCTGTATCCAAACACATTAATGGAAAATTGAGTGGAAGGAAAAAGTGTGGTAGAAAAAGATGCACAAGCAAGCAGGATAACCGCAGCCTTGAAATGATTGTTAAGAAAAGGCCATTCAAAAATTTGGGGGAGATTCACAAGGAGTGGACTGCTGTTGGAGTCATTGCTTCAAGTGTCACACTCATGGCCAATAGACAATTCCCAAAGTGTCTTACCCAGGCCAAGGAGAAAGAGAACTGGACTGTTGTTCAGTGGTCCAAGGTGTTGTTTTCAGATGAAAGTAAATTTTGCATTTTATTTGGAAATCAAGGTCCCAGAGTCTGGAGGAAGGGTGGAGAGGCATGCAATCCAAGCTGCTTGAGGTCTGTTGTGAAGTTTCCACAATCAGTGATGGTTTGGGGAGCCATTGCTGGTGTAGGTCCACTGTGTTTTATCAAGACCAAAATCAGTGCAGCCATCTACCAGGAAATTTGAGAGCACTTCATGCTTCCCTCTGCCGACAAGCTTTTTGGAGATGGAAATTTCATTCTCCAGCAGGACTTGGCACCTGCCCACACTGCCTAAAGTACCAATACCTGGTTTACAAACAACCGTGTCACTGTGCTTGATTAGTCAGCAAACTCGAGGAAGAGAGTCACCAGACCCAACAATGCAGATGAGCTGAAGGCTGCTATCAAAGCAACCTGGGCTTCCATAACACCTCAGCATTGCCACAGGCTGATCGCCTCCATGCCATGCCGCATTGATGCAGTAATTAATGCAAAAGGAGCCCCGACCAAGTATTGAATGCATTTACTGAATATACATTTCAGTAAGCCAACATTTCGAATTTTAAAATAATTTTTTAAACTGGTGATATAATGTAATTTAATTTACTAAGATAATGACTTTTGGGTTTTCATTGGCTGTAAGCCATAATCATTAACCTGAACAGAAATAAATACTTGAAATAGATCACTCTGTTTGTAATGACTCTATATAATGAGCTTCACTTTTTGTATTGAAGAACTGAAATAAATTAACTTTTCTCCTTCGCCTCATTGGGGGACACAGACCGTGGGTGTATGCTGCTGCCAATAGGAGGCTGACACTAAGTGAAAGAAAGAAAGTTAGCTCCTCCCCTGCAGTATACACCCTCCTGCTGGCTCTCAGCTAACCAGTTCTTAGTGTCCATAGGAGGCACACGGACTGGTCTGCTATTCAGACCCAGAGAACTCTTTTTACTTTTACCTTTTACAACGGACGAATGGGGCGACGGATTCTTTCATGTTCCGATCTCCCCGAACCAAAAACAGGTGAGCACGGGAGTTTCATCTCTCCGTATCCTCTCCTGCGACGTGGGAAGCCACTGCCTGAGCTGATTCTAGGGGCGACGGGCCCCTTCAAGGGCACCGATCTCCCCCCTCCCTTATCAGACGAGCACTGAAGTGGTACCTCCAGTATCCTCTTCTGCAGCCAGGCGTATTGCCGGACATTCAGCCCTGCCCACCAGGTCTTACCCGCGGCTGTTCAGAGGCACATTCCAGCGTGGCGTCCGAGCAGCCCCCACAGCACCACCACTATTAAGAGCGGATGGTACAGGGAGGCGGACGGTTCCTCTCCTCCTCCCTGCTAAAGGGGACGATGGATTGAGGACTTTTCTTATCCCTGCACCGTCCAAACAGCAGCAACAGCACAGGATCTTTTCTACCTTCTGACCTGCTGAACAAAGCTGCATACTGGGGTAAGTGCCGGGACTCGAGCGGTTGGAGGGCTCTGCGCATCTGGCGGTTTTTTTTTTCCCCTCGTTCGGCGCCGGCTGGCTGCAATAATTTAGCCCCCGGCTTCGAGTTTTGTGTAGGCCACAACCTGGAACTCCGCCCATGCTAGGCCGTGCTTCAGGCTCCGCCCCCCTATTCAGGCGCCTCTCAGGAATAGCGCTCTATTCTCGGCGGCCATCTTCATCCTCCTGTCATTTCTGGACACAAGCTCATCCGGAAGTGGCTGCTGCATCGCACCGGCGGTACTCAGCGCTGAAGACCACGCTATTCCAGGAGGGGGACTCAGAATCTTGGTAAGGAGAATCCTCCCTCCGCACCTTCCCCGCACGCACCCAGGCAGCATAAAGGGACTAGCGTTCCCTATTTTTAATACTTAAGACCTGCAATCTCTGGTTGTCCTGCAAGCTCCTGTCTTAAAGGCACGGTTCTTAAGGGTACATGTCCGCATTCCCTGGTCTTAAAGACGCATGCCCAGTAGTCGCTGGGCTTATACGTACATGTCCAGCTTTCCCTGGCTTTGTAAAAACACATGACCAGCATTCCCTGGTCTTAAAGGTTCCCTAGTTTAAAAGGGGCACATTACCAGCATTCTCTGCTCTATAAGTCACGACCAGCCAGAAGCCGGTAACCTTTCCCAGAGTCCTTCGTTCAAATGAGCTCAGAAGCCCTCCGCCGCCGCCGATCCCGGCTCTTCCCAGAGTACCTAGTTCCCCTCAAGGGGCTTCACCTCTGGCGTAATCCTTGAAAAATGCCCCGGTCTTAAAGGCATATGACCAGCATGCCCTGGTCTTAAAGGCACGTGACCAGTATGCCCTGGTCTTGCGCACATGGCCAGTATGCCCTGGTCTTAAAGGCACATGACCAGCATGCCCTGGTCTTAAAGGCACATGACCAGCATGCCCTGGTCTTAAAGGCACATGACCAGCATGCCCTGGTCTTAAAAGCACATGACCAGTATGCCCTGCTCTTAAAAGCACATGACCAGTATGCCCTGGTCTTAAAGGGACACTGCCACCTGAATTTGGAGGGAACAATCTTCAGCCATGGAGGTGGGGTTTTGGGGTTTTTGATTCACCCTTTCCTTACCCGCTGGCTGCATGCTGGCTGCAATATTGGATTGAAGTTCATTCTCTGTCCTCCATAGTACACGCCTGCGCAAGGCAAGATTGATTGCCTTGTGCAGGTGTGTACTATGGAGGACAGAGAATGAACTTCAATCCAATACTGCAGCCAGCATGCAGCCAGCGGGTAAGGAAAGGGTGAATCAAAAACCCCGCCTCCATGGCTGAAGATTGTTCCCTCCAAATTAAGGTGACCGTTTCCCTTTAAAGCCACATGACCAGTATGCCCTGGTCTTAAAGAAACATGACCAGTATGCCCTGGTCTTAAAGAAACATGACCAGTATGCCCTGGTCTTAAAGGCACATGACCAGTATGCCCTGGTCTTACAGGCACATGACCAGTATGCCCTGGTCTTAAAGGTACATGACCAGTATGCCCTGGTCTTAAAGGCACATGACCAGTATGCCCTGGTCTTAAAGACACATGACCAGTATGCCCTGGTCTTAAAGGTACATGACCAGTATGCCCTGGTCTTAAAGGCACATGACCAGTATGCCCTGATCTTAAAGGCACATGACCAGTATGCCCTGGTCTTACAGGCACATGACCAGTATGCCCTGGTCTTACAGGCACATGACCAGTATGCCCTGGTCTTAGAGGCACATGACCATTTAAAGGCACATAAACAGTATGCCCCCCTAAAGGCACAAGACCAGTATTCCCTGGTCTTAAAGGCGCACGACCAGTTTTCCCTAGTCTTAAAGGCGCATGACCTGTATTCACTGGTCTTAAGGGCACATGTTCATTCCAAAGCTGGTCACCCTATCTGAGCTCTGGAGCCCTCCGCCGCTGATCCCAGTTATCTCAGAATACCTAGTCCCCCTCAGTGAACTTTGTCACTAACCACAACCCATGCTTTCTCTGACCAAGAGATTGAATCCCTCTGTGAACCCTCTGTGGCTCGGAGTGCTCGCAGGACCGATATACATGGTCCCTCTCCTACAATGGGAGCCGTCGGCTAGCAGGAGCCGCAAGTATTCTAGAAAAATGTACAGGCGTCTAGAAAACGGAAGTTTTAATTTCCTGATCTCTCCCCTATGATTTGTTCAGAACAACGCTCTGAATATGGATCAGATATTGCCTTGGATCTCCAGAGCTTCAAAAAAAGAGGGACTTGCCTACTTATATCATCAACAAATTGACGAGCGGTTCCCTGGACAGAAGCCTCTACATGGGATGCCATACCTGGTCTGATCTTTAAGGGCGACGGGTCCTTTAAAGGGCACCGATTTCCACACACACACACACACACACACACACACACACACACACACACACACACACTCTCAACAGACGAGCACATGCAGTGTCGCCTCCATGTATCCTCTTCTGCATAGAGGCCTATCGCCAGACAGCCTGCCCTAGCGTCCAAGCACCCCCCTTTGTATCTCCACTATTTAGCGGCTGATGCAAGAAAGCGGACGATTCCTCCCTGTTAAGAGGATGGTGGATCGAGGGTTCCTAATTTTCTACTCTGCACGACGATGGCAAGAGACTGTTTTTTCCTGACCTGCTGGATGCAGCCCCACATTCTGCCACTTGGCAGACTAACTGGGTAGAATTTATTGTGGTATACCTACCAGTGTCCCTGCCCGATGTATCATCATTTAAAATACCACAGACGGTCGGATAGCAAATCTGGTTCGTTCCGTCTTGTGGCTTCGGGTTCAGCGCACTACCCTTCCTTAGCCGCCACATGGGTTGCTGGACCAATAGTCTCCTGGTCAGAGACCTTAACTACTTTGATTCACACAAGTAACCTTTCCCCAAAGACAGTACAGCTGGCCAATCAAATCTTCTGAGCGGGAGACTAACAAGGGTTCGTATCTTTTTTACGGACCCAACCAGCAGTGGAAGCGTTGTCCAGGACAGTCTAGATCTAAGGGATTTTGGTTCCAAAAAGGGGGAATCAAAAGTAAGACCGAACCTGGACCTCAAACTTCTAACAACCTTTGACAAGGTCCTCCTTTTTCAAATGGAGTTCCTCCGCTCAGCCATTACTTCAACAGAAAAATGTGGAGTTTCTGGCATCCATCGACATTTGGGATTTTTACCCTCACATTCCTATTTTTCCCATCTGCAATAATCCCTTCGCCTTCCATCCGCGAACAGCATTTTCAAGTCACGACCTTGCCCTTCGGCCTGGCTACCGCACCAGAGTGGTCGCAAGGGTCATGGCGGTTGTCATGTGCCTCTTGCACCCTAGAAGTATGGTCATCCTGCCCTATTTGGTCGACTTTCTAGCCGCTCTTCCAGGACTACGCTGAGTCATCTATATCACTTGCGATACCCTCTCACTTGGGCTAGCAGCTAAACTTAGACAAGTTTTTCCTCATTCCCAGCCCAGCAGTTCCTTTTTGAGGATGATCCTGCACAAGAAGGATGGTAATCCTCTCTTGAGTCAAGGTCGTGGCCCTTCAACAGGGAGCTCGTGCACTTGATCACTTATTCCCTCATTCAATTCGCTAGGAGGGTTCTGGGGAAAAAGACGACAGTGGAAGCAGTTTTCTTTCGCTCTGCTCGTTTTCATCAAGTCAATCAGGCTTTCAAAGGGCAGTCTCTGAGCTCCTTCCTCATCAAGAGCCTTCTCCTGGTCCAATGGTTATTAGGGAATACCAATGCCAGTCTTCTTCTCCCGATCATTGCTCTGGAGATCCGAACGGTACGGCTAATCCTACAGCAGGTCCACTGCCTTCAGGCGGGTCAACCATCCGTCTTCAATTGAATAATGCCACGGCTGCGCCATACGTCAGCCATCTAGCAGGTACCCACAGTCAAGCGTCATGGCCGAGGTACCTCGCACTCTCTGATGCCGTCAGGGTTTTCTCCTCAAGTGAGTGGGAACTTCTCTCGGAAGTCTTCCATCAGATCTGCCTTCACTGGAGTACTCCAGATGTAGGTCGGATGGCGTCCAAAATTGAACACCAATGTACTCCAGTTCATGGTTTGACCTCGAGATCCAAGACCATCGCAGTGATGCTCTGTTCTTCCATGGTACCAATTTCCATAACCCCTCTTCCACTACTTCTGAGATCTTTTTGGAAGCAGGAAGGGCCCCAGTGATCCTGGGACACCTGCACTGACAATGTCAGGTTCTCTCGCTTGCCGTACTAGTATTTTTCCATCTTATTGCGACAAGACTGCAAATATGGAATTTCTAGCAGGGAGTCTTCACCTGTAGTTCTTCCCTACCGCGTACCGTTAGATCTGTGGGACCTTAATGGTCCTGGGGATCTTGCAGTAGACTCCTTTTTTGATCCGGACAGACTTTACTATCCGGGAAGGTCGCTCCCCTTTTTTCTCTGCGCTCCTGTCATCCTGATGAGTCTTCAGAGCTCGCCGCTCTGTTCTTTCAGACTTTTTTCCTTATTACCATCAAAGCAAGGTCGCCCTCAGGCCATCTCCTTCCCTCGTTACCAAGGTGGTATTGTATTCCCACTGTCGCAGGGGCATCGTCCTTCTCTCATCTCTTTCGACTCCATTCCACAAAACGGTATGGGTTCTCCATAATCTGGAAGAAGTGAGTGCTCCGAGTAGGTATGTATCGACGACGGCATCCTTCCGAAGGTTGGACACTTTACTTGGGCTTCTCGATGGTAAGACGGCTTCTTGACGGTCACAGGAAGGGTTTAGCCATTTCATCAGCCATGTTAGCCTGGTGTATTCTTTTCACCATCCAGGAGTCCTTCCGTGCTAGATGTCAGCCTATCTCCCTGTCTGGGGGCTCTAGACACCAGACGTCAGCAAGCACGGCCGCAAGCTTGCGAATTCTTCCAGTCCGCATGCATTCTTGAAGCACTATAATTCTCACACTTCCACAGATGTGAGTCTGGGCAGGTGGACTCTGCAGGCCACGGTGACACACTTGTAAGTAGCGGTTACACCGGCCTGATCTGATGTTGTCCCCACCCAGGGACTGCTTTGGGACGTCCCACGGTCTGTGTCCCCCAATGAGGCGAAGGAGAAATAGGGATTTTTGTGTACTCACCGTAAAATCCTTTTCTCCGAGCCATTCATTGGGGGACACAGCTCCCTCCCTATTATTAGTTTGTGCTTGTTTTATAATTTGACATGCTATACTCTCATATGTAATGTGGCATGCTATACGCTCATATGTTGTTATTGATCTCCTACTGCTTTTGCACCGAACTGGTTAGCTGAGAGCCAGCAGGAGGGTGTATACTGCAGGGGAGGAGCTAACTTTCTTTGTTTCACTTAGTGTCAGCCTCCTAGTTGCAGCAGCATACACCCACGGTCTGTGTCCCCCAATGAATGGCTCGGAGAAAAGGCTTTTACGGTGAGTACACAAAAATCCCTATTTTGATATTCTGATTCTGTGAGAAGCACCTGCATGTGTCCAAGCTTCTTTGTTTTCACAATGTCTTTTTTTTTTTAATCGAAATTAGGATGTTTCCCTAAGTAAATTCCCCGCTTGAGAAGTATAAGGAATGTAATATGGATACAAATTCATGCTATTAGCTCATATTTTATATATCATTGTGCAGACTTCATTTATGTCTTGCATGGTTATTTACTGGAAGTTTGTTTATTGTTTCAACAGGCCTAGAAGCGCGTAGACCAAACTTACTTCTGGCTTTAATAATTCGACAGAAAGTGAAAAGACAGCACAGTACAAGCATTAATGATGAACAGTTAGGCTCTCTAGTTAATGTCCCGGAGAAGAGGAGTAGACTCGAACTTGATGATGACATCGATGAAGATGATGATGATGAAAATGATTTTTTTAATTCTTTCACAACGGTATTGCATAAGAATAGAAACAGAGCACAACTTTCAGAAAGTGAGGAACCACCACCACCACCACCACCTCCACCACCACCAGCAGTTGAAGTTA
The DNA here is from genome assembly GCF_032444005.1 of Ranitomeya imitator. Taxonomy (NCBI): domain Eukaryota; kingdom Metazoa; phylum Chordata; class Amphibia; order Anura; family Dendrobatidae; genus Ranitomeya; species Ranitomeya imitator. The sequence goes on along the minus strand of NC_091286.1, from coordinate 375,658,079 downwards.
TACCAGAAGCAGTTAAACGGGAGCCTCAAAAGCCATTACGATTTCTACCAGGAGTTTTGGTTGGATGGGAAAATCCACAATCTACCTTAGACCTGGCGAACAAACCTTTACCTGTGGATGATATATTACAATCTCTTTTAGGTACTACGGAGAATACATTTGAAAGTAAACCCACAGTTACATTAAATAGTAAGTCATTAAAAGAAGAAAAAAATCAAGCAATTGAGGAATTAGACATATCTGAAAAAGCATTGGATGTAGAAAGGAACACAGCATCCAGAATAATAGAAGAAACTAAGGATGATCCAGCTCCAGTAACTATATTATCTGGATCATCATTAGGGCTTTCTCTAAAAGATAAACCTCCTGATGTTTCAACTGAGGCATTTTTAGCTACAATGAATGTTCTGGGTGATGAAACAGAAGGTAAAATAGGACAAGATGATATTGAACATAATATTATTTCAGATTCAAATATGTCTTCAAATCCAATGACAAAAGATGACGCTGATAAAAATAATGTACCATCTGTCGATGTTAGTTCAAGTCCTGTGAAATCTCCAAAGTTAATACATACTAAAAGAGATCCTAGACAAGCGGCAGGAAGAGGTCATCATATTAGCACTTCAGATACAAAAGATTTTGAATCCAATTCACACTCGAGCAAGGAAGCCACTGAGAGTACGTCACGTCACAAGAAAGAGAAGACAAAGAAACATTCTCAAGAAGAAACAGATGCGTCATCACCTAAGAATAGACCAAAAACCAGTTCATTACTGTTTCCTTCTTCCACAGACGTAGAAAAAGATCTAGCCAAAGAATCAAACACTGAAAAACCGTTCCCACCAGTTCTCCTGATAGATGAGACAGATCCTCTCCAACAATTTAGGCGAGCTTTGGCTGCAAACAAGTCCCAGGCACAAACCTCAAATGCTCCACAGCCTGAAAATTCTTGCAAAAATCCAGTTCCTGCATTTTCAGCAAACTTTTCACCATTAATGATGCAACAACCACCATTCTTACCTTTAAAGGCTAGTCCCCCACCTTTCCCTTTTCAGCACACTCCTGGCTATCCTTTGCAGGCAAATCCAATGTTTCCCTATCCTCCTCACATACCACCTCTCTTACCGACGCCATTAGGTATGGGATTTCCAAGACCACCCAGATTTCAATCTGCAGAGTCTGGTATTCATAATCCATTAGTTGCATGGCACCCAGCACTTCAGTTAGCTAGACCGCCACCTCATTTTTTTGGACATGTAGCTACTGGACCCCTTTTGACCACTGAACAAATCAGGTACCAAACACCACAAAAGCTATATCTTAAAGACAGAGGTTCAGAAAGGCGACACAGTGATCCCTGGGACAAGCAAGATCGTTTATCAGACAGAAATTCTAGTCGTGGAAATAGAAGTGGACAAAGGCAGAGATTTCATAGTGAGTCACATCACTCAAGAGATAAGAGGCATGATAAGGATTCTGGAAGTGATAAGCATGGAGATAGAGACTCTGAAAGAAGCAGGCGTAAAGGTCGAGACAAAGAGAGAAGTCGTGAAAGAGATCGGAGAAGTCGCAATGAATCACATAGGGAAAAAGAAAGATCTCGGGGTTCTCATAGTGACAAGTCTTCTGATAGTAGAACAAGTAAAGATGGGAAAAATGATAAATCTAAAAGCGAGGATAAAGAAAAAAGTAGGGAAAGAAACAAAGATAGGGAAGATGACAAAGACAGGGATCGACATCACAAAGACAGGAAAAGAGACCACAGCGATAAAAGTAAACGATAAAAACATCTCATGCTGTTAGTTTTATCTCTTAGTTGTGCCATCGTTTTCTATCAATTGTCAGTGTTTTCCCAGACACAAACTGTTGTAAGCCTGATTGCCCATTATATGTTTTGTGTTCAATTCTCACTAATCGTAAACTTATTTAACAAATCTTTTACACAAATGTAAATGTAATGTCCGGTATATTTCTTTCTAAATATCCTAACGTGTAATATTTAGTTGGAAAATTTGTGACAATGAATCAAAATTTTTTCAAGTTATGGTATTAACATTTTAAAAGAAAAATCTTTACACAAAATGTTTTATAATTGCACTGTTTTTAAAACCAGAATATCATGAAGCTCTACAGATTCCAACTTGGAGATTTAGATACCTGTTTGGTGCTGTAAAAAAAAAAAAAAAAACACAACAGCAAAAAAAAAAACCCTTTGGCAAATTTCAATAGATTTCCATTAATTAGTGATTATGGTCAGCGTATCAGAGTTGATTATATCATGGATTAAGTCAAAGCCGTTCGGTTGCTATAGCTTTGAAATGCACTTGCCATAGGGGTATATAGGCTAATCTTTCAAGCTTCAATTTGTTAGTAAGTTAAATTTAGAAATTTTTGTTTGTGCTTTAAATACTTGAAAATTCAGCTTGTACATTCTTGTGTTTTGCTATTTTTATACTGTAAAATGTAAATATTTTAAGGAATATTTTGATTTTAAAGATAAAAACTAACATATTTTATCCCATTCCACTGTATGTAACGTGTTTAATTCCTGTTCTAAAAAAGTAAAGGTTTTAGTAATATTTCTTGCACTTGCTTTGCATGGTTTTTTTGGTTACCTTTTTTCATATGTAAAGTATATATTTTTAGTTGACTTGTCCCTAAATATTCATGTATTGCAGCATTTTTGTACTTAAAGGGAATCTGTCAGCAGGATTGTGCGCATTAACCTCCACACAGTGTCAGTTTGGCGCCGATGTACCGATTAAAATAACTTGGTTGATGAAATCTGTCTTGTGGTTGTTATTTAATCTTTATATTCAGTTTTGAGTTAATGATATTCTCGTGCTTAGGGGCGGCCTGTGTGGGGGGTCTTCATGTGGTTCTCTGATTAGGTATTCACCAGTATGGCTTCTGACAGGTCATTGAACCCTCCATGACCTGCCATATAGTTTGCATAATGAAGATATATTGTATGTACATACTGCAAAAAAAGCCTTCTGCAGGCAGGTTCTGTCCATGGCATCTGCACTGCAACATAATCGCATGTTTAACGTGTAGTTAATAAATGTGCTTGAGGTTTTCCTGAGGAGTATAAAAAAAAACCATTTTAAAATGGCGCTACGATGTGCCTGCGCAGTAGCAGCTATCGGAGTATATACAATAGATGTGATCCGATAGCTGCTATTGCACATGTGCTGGCGGTTCCATCTTGCAAGAGTAGAAAAAAAAAATCAGTCCATCTTGGAGGAGGAAATTTTTTTTCGTCTCTTGCAAGATGCCGGCGCAGTAGCAGCTACCGGATCACCTCTATGCACACCGTTAGAAATTGTAATTTTTTTTTTTTGCAGTATGTACATATATTCATTATGCAAACTGGGGGGCAGGTCACTGAGGGATCAGTGACCTGTCAGCAGTCTGCATTATGAATATGAATAGATTGTCAGAGCAAAATATGAAGAACCCCGCCTGAAGCACGAGATTCTCATTAACCCCTTAGTGACCACCAGCGCGTCTTTTTACTGACCTGCTATATACGAGACTAGCATACCCCGTCGGGTGACAATCCAGCTGTACATTATGGCTGACAACTTGCTGCATCAGCCACGATCAGTGTTGTTATCGACTATAGTTGTTTAACCCCTGAAATACTGTTCTCAATAATGACTACAGCATCTTGATGGTTAATAAAGTGTGGGGGCTCCCTCTTTAACCCTATCAGCACCCTAAGATCTTGATTGTGTGGTCCTAATGTTAGCCATGGCAATTGATGGCCAAATAATGGCCTTAAAGTCTGCTGACTACAGTGGATTGTTCAGAAGTTGTCAACATTTACTTGGTAAAAATAAATTTCTTCATTCATGTTATGCCACTTTGCATTAATTCCTGAAAAGCACCTGAAGGGTTAATAAACTACCTAATCTCAATTTTCAATACGTTGAGGGGTGCTATTTTTAAAATAATATCACGTTTGAGGGTTTCCAATATATAGGACCCCTAAAGTCACTTCAAACCTGGATAGGTCCCTAAAAAATAGGCTTTGTAAATTTCGATGAAAGAACAAAAAAATTACTGCTACATTTTTAAACCTTCTAAAATTCTAATTAAATAAAACAACCTCTTACCAATGGTGCTGATGTAAAGTAGACGAGGGAAATGTTATTTAATGTTTTTGTGTGATATTACTATCTGGATTAAAGCAATAATCATTCAAATTTAAATAATTGCAAATATTTGGAAATTTTTTAGAAAATTCTGATATTTTTATAAAAAATGCAGAAAACATCAACATAAATTTACCATTATCATAAAGTACAATATGTCATGAAAAAACAGTCTCAAAATCAATGGGATATGTTGAAGCATTCCAGAGTTATTACCACACGTAAAGAGACACTGGACAGATTTTAGTACCTTGGCCCGGTCACTACGGGGTTAGCTTAAAAAAATTTCCTCTAAGATGGCGCCTGTCCAGGCATGGGCGGCACCATCTTGGAGGATTTTTTTTTTCTCTTGCAAGATTGCGCCGCCGATGCATGTGCAATAGCAGCTGTTGGATCACATCTATATACTCCGATGGCTGCTACTGCGTGGCAGGCGCCATCTTAAAATTGATTTTTTTTTTGTACTCATCAGGAAAACCTCAAGCACATTTATTAACTACACATTAAACATGCGATTATGCTATATTATATATATTATATATTATATATGCTATATTATATTATATTATGATGTACATATATTCATTATCTAAACTATGTGTCAGGTCACTGAGGGTTCAATGACCTGTCAGAAGTAATACTGGTAAATATCTAATCAGAGCACCACATGAAGACCCCCACAGGCCGCCCCAGAGCGTGAGAATCTCATTAACTAAAAACTGAAAATAAAGATTGAACAACAACCACAAGGCTGATTTCTTCAACCAAGGTTTCATTGCAATCAGTATAACAGCGCCGACCTGACACTGTAGGTTACTGTGCACAATCCTGCTGACAGGTTCCCTCTAAATGGGATATTCAGGACTGCCTAAGCGCTAAAAGGCAGGTAGTTGTTAGCTACCTGCCTGTTTGTACCCGGCCCCATTCATTGCTGGCACAGAGTGGTAACAGACCGCTCCTGCTGGGGATTCAGCTGATGTGCTGATGTCATGTCGTCAGAGTGGCAACTTCTTTTCCAATCTGCTCATTTAACGGGACAGCCTGATTCCCGCTGCCTAACTGGGGGAGCCGACTGGTAGTAGGAATGACAGAAGCCTTGACCTATTGACAGAGCAGGGCAGAAAAGAAGCCGCCACTCTGTCATCGTGACTTCAGCAAAGGTAGCTGAATTCCCCAACAGGAGCAGTTTGTGAGACTGATGGACTGGGTGAGACACAACAGGCAGGTATGCCTATTAGTGCTTAGGTACATTTTTTTATTGGTCACAAAGTCCTGGATATCCCCTTAAATAAGCTCTACTCTGTGAAAACATTTGTTTCAGGATAGTAGTGTTAAACACACTCTCTTGATTTCCATTTTTGATAATCCTTACAAACATCCTGAATACAGTATATTTTTGTACTTTTTAGTCTTTAATTTATTCACAGAAGTATTTTAATGCTTTTTGTGAAGGTACAGTTTTAAATATAGTAATAGTAGAGTAGTAGAAATGCCAAGAGTTCACTCCTGATGTTCTATACTATTGTAAAATATAAAAGTTCTTGCAATGTTTCAGGTCCTTTACATTTGCTTAAAACATTTTAAAATATGGGTAGGCCAAACTGATCTCTATGAATTTGACCTTGTTGAGATAAGGGAAACTAGATTGTGAGTCACATTGGGAACATGGATAGATGTATTCATCTAAGCTTTTCATACTCTATGACACAAAATTATGCCATGATGCAGGTGTAGGGTGCAGGCCCTCTCCACGCAAAGGCTGATGCTTGCTGTGTTATACACCCAGCAATCTATCTTTATTAGCAGACACTGGAGTGATCTCCAAACTCTGCTTTTAGCACCTTAATTGCTGCTGTGAATCACTGACAGAGATATTTAAGCTGCAGTTCTGGCTGGGTGTTTTTGACAACCTTCAAGCACTCTCTGCCACCCAGCCCTTGTGATGGGATCATAGATTGCCATGGCAGATAGGAGATCGGAGACTCTGATTAGGACTGTGCATGATAAAAGAATTGCTGATTCAAGTCCCTTTTTGGAAATAAAAAACAAGTTTTATATACCGTATTTTTCGGACTATAAGACGCACCGGACCCATAAGACGCACCCCAAATTTGGGGTGAAAATTGCAGAAAAAAAAGATTTTTTATAAGATGGGGGTCCGTCTTATTGTCTGAATTTACAGTATCTTACCTGAGGGCTGGCGGTGGCAGAGCAGGGTCACAGGAGGCATGGTGTCAGCAGAGGTGGGGTGTTTCGGTACGGCGTGCACCTGAGCAGTGTCCCTTCCTGCTTAGGTGGGCGATGCCACGGCCTGGTGTTCATGGGGGGGTTGCAGCAGTTGTGTGGCGACGGCAGAGGTGCGGGGATAATGAGCGGTATGGCGTGAGCAGGCTCCCTTCCACTGGTGAGGTGATGCAGCAGCCCGGTAAGCAGCAGAGCCAGGTTAATTACCGGTTTATCGGTGGCGGCTGCCATCTTCCTGAGGCCGCGCGTGCGCGGATGGAGTGCTCTGCTTCCCGGGGCTTCAGGAAAATGGTCGCGGGAGGCCGCGCGTGCGCAGATGGAGATCGCGGCGGCCATGTTCCTGAAGCCGAGATCTAAATCTGCGAACTCGGCTTCAGAAAAATGGCTGCCGTGATCTCCATCTGCGCACGCGCGGCCTCCCGCGGCCATTTTCCTGAAGCCCCGGGAAGCAGAGCACTCCATCTGCGCACACGCGGCCTCAGGAAGATGGCTGCCACCACCGATAAACCGGTAATTAAACCAGTAATTAACCCGGCTCTGCTGCTTACCGGGCTGCTGCATCACCACACCTGTGGAAGGGACCCCGCTCACGCCATACCGCCTCCTCATCCCCGCACCTCTGCCGCCGCCGCACCACTGTCGGTAAGCCTGCACTAGACACCCCCCCCCCCCCATTTTCTCCCCTTTTTTTGGGGGGGGGAAAGTGCATCTTATAGTCTTGAAAATACGGTATATATATATATATATATATATATATATATATATATATATATATATATATATATATATATATATATATATATATGTGTGTGTTTTCCCATTTACAAACAATGTAGGTGTCTGTAGTTTTTATCGTAAGAACACTGTGAGAGGCAGAATCTAAATGAAAATTCCAGAAAATCACATTGTATATTTTTTTAATTCATTATTTTGCATTATATTGCATGAAATAAATATTTAATACAGTAGAAAAAAACTGAACTTAACTTAATATTTGGTATAGAAACCTTTATTTGCAATTACAGAGGTCAGATATTTCTTGTAGTTCTTGATCAAGTTTGCACACATTACAGTTGAGATTTTGGCACACTCCTCCATACAGATCTTCTCCTGATCTTTCATGTTTCAGGGCTATCGCTGGTAATATTGAGTTTCAGCTTCTTCCAAAGATGTTTTTATTGGGTTCAGGTATGGAGACTGGCTAGGTCACTCTAGGACATTGAAAAAGGACCCAGGCACAACACATCTTCAATGCTGTTGCTGAGGGAAATGCAGTCTTCCTTTTCCCTTTGCAGAAAAGCAAACCCCCCCCAACCTTCCCCCACCATGCTTCACAGTTGGGTGGGTGTTCTTGGGGTTGTACTCATCCTTCTTCCAGTTGATACCAGAAAGTTCTGTTTTGGTCTTAAATGACCACATGACCTTCTGCCATGCTTCCTCTGGATCATCAAGATGGTCATTGGTGAACTTAAACAGGCTTGGATATGTGCTGTCGTGAGCAGGGGGATATTGCGTGCCCTGCAAGATTATAACCCATGACTGCGTAGTGTTACTAGTGGTAATGTTTGAGACTGGTCACAGCTCTCTTCAGGTCATTGACCAGCTTCTGTGTAGTTCTGTGCTGTCTCCTGACCTCTCTCAGAATCATTCTTACCCCATGAGGTGAGACCGAGGAAGCTTGACCGTCATCTTGTGTTTCTTCCATTTTCTAATAATTGCGCCTACAGTTACCTTTTTACCAAGCTGCTTGCCTATTGTCCTGTAGCCCATCCAAGCCGTGTGCAGGTCTACAGTTTTGTCCCTGGTGTCCTTAGACAGCTATTTGGTCTTGGCCACGATGGAGAAGTAGGAGTATGATTGTGTGTGTGGACAGGTGTCTTTTATACAGGTAACAAGTTCAAACAGATGCAAATAATACAGATAATAAATGCAGGGTAGGAGGGCTTCTTAAAGAAATGTCTGTTAGAGCTAGAATTCTTGCTGGTTGGTAGGTGATCAAATACTTATTTCATGCAATAAAATGCAATTTAATTAAAATCACACAATGTGATTTTCTGGTTTTTATTTTTAGATTCCGTCTCTCACAGTTGAAGTGTACCTACGATAAAAAAAATACAGACCTGTCAGAATATAGAAGTAACCACAGATCTTCTGTGTCTGTAGGCTTGTGCAAATCCTGTCTTTTCATGAGATCGCAGACTCGAAGTTGAGATCAATGCTTTGTGGAGGCCATACTGTCACTTCCAGGACTCCTTGTTCTTCTCTACTTTAAAGATTGTTCTTCATTGCATTGGGTGTGTGTTTGGGATTGTTCTGCTGCAGAATAAATTTGGAGTCAATCAGACTCCACATTGTCATTGGATATTTTGATGGTTAAGATGTCCTCATTTTTATAATAGAGATTTTGTCTTTGAATAAACAAATGCATGAATAGGCTTTAAGACCACCTTAATATTGAGTAGATGCTTCTTGTGCCACCAAAATTGATTTTAAGGTTCATTTACACTACATTATCATGAACAAGTGCTCCTATGAATGCATGTTTCTCGATAATAGTGCAGCTTGAACAGGCTCCCGATCATTTGATGTACAAGCAAAATGCTCATTCATTGGTTGAAATCTTTTGTGATACAGAAAAGATTATCGTTCTCGGCAGCGTATCGCCCTGTGACGAACAATGGCAGCCTATGTGCACTGAAAAATCTTTTACAGATCGTTAATTGAGCATCTAAATTTAAGTCAGCCTCCACTTTTAAAAGGCATTGCACTGTAAATGAACGTTTGTACTCATGTCAATTATTTCAACACATCATTGCATATCTATAGTAAACTCTCAATCACTGGAACCCAGTCAATCTTTAAAAAAAAAAATGGCAGCCCTTTAGTGTGATGACTGCAAAAGTTGCATTATAATAATCTAAAGATTCCTCTTTTAAAATATGCACCTGGTCTGAAAATTTATACCACAAAGCAACAAAATGGTAGTATAAAACTTTTCCAACTATTTAGCATGCAATGCAGGAGGAGTTTTTGTATAATCACTTCAGTCCTTTTAAGATGGCAGAATTACCTTCAGTCCTAAAGAAAAGAAATAAAGAAACCTGGGTGCTTAGCCGTGTTTAGGAGACCTACTCTGGAATAAACGAATCATGAGGGCTGGTGATTTTACAAGATTTATAGCACCTTCTAAGGAGCTGAAAGGGACATGGGCAGCTAACTTCTGTATAGAAATCACTGGGCTGTAGAGATTTGGCTGGGATCTTCGGCGTTACCTACTGTCTAGGATTTTAGCTACTGCATACATTTGACCAGATGACCAGACAAAAACAAGCCTTTTTAGACTCCAAAACCAGCTGTACACAATGTAAGATAAAAGCTCTCACATCAATAGAATGAAATCAGATAGAAAAAAGCAAGTCAATTACAAACTTATTTTTTCATGCCAGCTAAAGCAATTTAATAACATGATGATAACCCTTTAAGCAGAACTTTAATCTGAAAACTAAAATGACCTGACAAATGACAGCGTTGTTGCAAAGTATGCCACGTAATTGTGTAGTCGGGACTATTTATAGCAAATTGACTTCAACTATTCAGAAAATTAAATAAAAATCTAAACATAGTTAAAAATATATACTAAAATTTCAGTAAAGTAAAACTATGCATTCCATTGTGAATTCCACTATTAGCTTATGAAAACCTGAGGTAGTGTTTCCTTGAGAATACATTCAAATAGTATCCTAAAAATTTCCTCCATCAGAAAGCCAAAATTCCGATAATAGTATTTCCATAGCCACCCTGTAAATCAACTTGTGGTGAAGCTTCAACAGAAGACTCTGTTTACACTGTTGTCAGGATGCCGTCACCATCAGAAATCTTGGCATAGTTGATGGCAAGAAAAGCATTGCACGCAATGCAATTCTCTTCAAAATCTAGGAAGAAATTGTAAGTTAAGGTTTTAACTTTCAAGTGGCAGATTCAAAAATTCTTTGTGGTTTGCTGTAATGATAAATATAAAAGCTTGTCTATGTGAAATGCAAAATTTCGGCCATAGGAGCAGCTCAAAATCTGGCAGCTGCCATACAAACTACGTGTGGTTCATTGCAGTTTGTTAGATTCTGAGCGCTATGTCAGAATCTTGTGTTTTATAGCTGGCAACTGAGTGTAACTGCTGCGATTTACATGCCTCTGTCACTTGTGTCATTTTTAAGACATTTTGAATGGAACCCATCACATCCTCTGCAAATTGATTACAGGTTTCATTTAAATCCCAAGTTCAAGTCCTCTATGGGCACTTAATCCCTTCACGTGCCCTTGCTTTGGATGCGAGCTCGCATGCTGATCCTGCATCTTTACTCGCACAAGACGGCTGATTAACCGGCCGTAGTGTGCCTCTAATGGCCTATGGTGGAGGGGAGCTTTGCCCATAGCTGTTAACTTGTTAAATCCTGACAACAGCATTTAACACACTTTCCACGCTCCCATTGGCGCCTGTGAAGTAATCACAGGGCGCCGATGGCTTGTCATGACAGATGAATGCGTGCTGATGATCCCTGTGCCTGTCATTACGATCCTCCTTTGAACTCCGGCTCTTGGTTGGCGTTCATAGGAGATCGGGACTTTTACTATACATAGCAGTGCTGTAGCCCTGCTATGTATAGCATAAGTGATTGGATGATCACCTTCAAGTCACCTAAGGAGAGTATTAAATGCAGTAAAAAGTGAAAAAAGTTTTAAAAATAAGAAAAAAAATTATTTGGTATCACTGTTTGTAAAAGTCCAGTCTATCAAAATATAAAATAAATTAATCTGACAAATAAAGAGTGTAACAAGAAAAAAAAAAAAAGTTTTTTTTGGCTGGCACAACATTACAGTAACAATACAATGAGACCATCAAACTTTAAAATGCTATCTGTGAAAAACTGTAGCTTATGGCACAAAAAATAAGCCCTCACACAGCCCTATATCCCCAAAAATGAAAACGTTACAGGTGTCAGAAAATGGAGACAAAAGCAACATTTTAAAGACATTTTTTTCTCCACTTAAGAAAACAATAAATAAAGTAGTTGCATATTCGTACTGACCTTTAGAATCATATTGCCAGGTCAGCTTTACCATATAGTGAGCATAGTAAATAAAAAAACAAATAACTCTGTTATTGCACTTTTTTTTTTTGCAATTTCACCGCACTTTAAGTTTTTTTTTTTTTCGGTTTTCCAGTACACTATGTGATAGAATGAATGGTGTCATTCAAAAGTACAACTTGACCCGCAAAAAAACAAGCCCTCATACGACTGTGTGGACCGAAAAATAAAAATGTTATTGCTTTTGGAAGAAGGGGTGAAAAAAAAAAGAAAATCTCCATGTCATGAAGGGGTTAAAGAAAAATGGTAGAGTTAAAATAAATAAATTAAAAAAAAACTATATATAAAGCAAATTTCAGCTCAGCACCCTGTTTAAAAAATGGAAAAAATAAGCATTTTCATAACTGCTGCTTTTTTAATAGTTTGATGTTTAAACATTTAAAATTATTTATTTTGTAGGGTGACTTCCATAGAGCAATAAAAAAGGACATTTTTCACTTGTTGCTCCTCCAATTAAAAATGGAGTAAAAAAAAGCAATCAAAATGTCAAATGTACTCCGAAATGGCACGATGACCAAAACTAGGCAAGTAAAAAATTACTGTATTTATATATATATATTTGCGCTGAAGGTACCCAGATCACAAAAACCTATTGGTAGAAGGACTTCCTACAGAAAATAATATCCAGGGCACTATGTTGAAGCAGTTACCTTATAGGCGATTCACTCTACAGCGCCTGTCGTCCACTTCAGGTCCTTGAGGGTGCTGGATGGTCACGTACATGTATCCATAGCAAGGATCTCCCAAAAATATACACAGCGATAGTGTTTTCTTTTTCCAAAGGGTTGTGGGGAAAGGGTGTTGGACCTGTCCCGGCCGGTGACAGTCACCCCTTACCTCACAGACGATGCTTTCTGATCTTCAGCGGTAACCCACGCTTCCAAAAATGAATTGCCGGCGAGGTGCAGTGAAACTGCAGGACCTTGCGTGACGTCACATTCACGTGATGCTTCACGTGACCGGCTAACGGAATGCACCTAGGACCAAGAAGTTCTATCTAGAAGTAAAAAATTAAGCTCTTACATCTCTGTCAATGGAGATACAAAAATGTGGGTATGGCAAAATGGCCACGCAAACATTTTTTTTTTCTTTCCCTTTTTTTTTTAGCTACTATAATATCAACAATATTAAACTTACATGTTTTAGAATTATTGCCATAATCATTACGGTCATGGAGCATCATGTCGCCAGGTCATTTTTACTGCAAATGAACAATATAAAATCCAAAAAACAATGGCGAAAATGTGCATTTTTCACCATTTCAATTCACTTGGAATTTTGACCTCTTTTTCAGTAAAGTATATAATGAAGTGAATAGGTTGATGTTGGACTTCAACAAATCATTAAAAATATATATAAATGTCCCCATACAGCTGGTTCAACAAAAAATTTAACCCCTTAGTGACGGAGCCAAATTTTTAAAATCTGACCAGTGTCATTTTATATGGTAATAACTCTGCAATGCTTTAAAAAAATCCCAGTGATTTTGAGACTCTTTTTTCGTGACACATTATACTTTATGATAACGGTAAATTTAGGTCAATATGTTTTGTGTTTATTTATAAAAAATATCAAAAATTTGAGAAAAATGTTAAAAAATTAGCAATTTTCAAATTTTGAGTGATTATCCCTTTAATCCAGATAGTCATACCACAGCAAACCATTAATAAATAACATTTCCCACATGTCGGCTTTACATCAGCACCATTTGTTATTTTATTTTGTTAGCATTTTAGGAGGATTAAAAATGTAGCAGCAATTTTTCATTTTTTCAACGAAATTTACAAAATTTATTTTTTTAGAGACTTATCAATGTTTGAAGTGACTTTAGGAGTCTCATATATTGGGAAACCCCCAAATGTGATGCCATTTTAAAAACCGCACCCACAGACATATTGAAAACTGCAGTCAGGTAGTGTATTAACTCTTCAGGTGCTTTACAAGAATTAATGCAAAGTGGCATGATAGGAATGAAAATGTGCATTTTTACCACCTAAATGTCTCTAACTTCTGAACAGATGGTTACAGCTGTCAGACTCTAAGGCCAATATCTGTTCATGAATTGCCATGGCAAACATCAGGACCACAAAATCAAGATCTGAGGGCACCTATTTGGTTAAATAGGAAGCCCCTACACTCTGTTAACCATTTATAATTATGTAGTCACTATTGACAGCAGCATCTAAGGGGTTAAACAGAGTTGGACGGTGCAAACACTGATCGTAGCTGATGCAGCAAGTTGTTAGCTATAGTGGACAGCCGACAGCTACTGGATTGTCACCTGTATCGGGAGGCTATTCTCTTATATCAGGTCAGTTAAAAGACGTATTGGCTGTCATTAAGGGGTTAAAAAAGATATCCCTCTTAGAAGACGAGTAAAAAGCAAAAGTGCAAAATCTAAAAATGGCACCGTCGTCAGTAGTTAGAGATATATTGTATATGTAAAGGTTGTGACAAGCTGAAGGGTAACAAACTGCAATATACAGGACTGCATAATTTTTAGGCAGGTGTGTGAAAAAAAATGCTGAAAAGTAAGAACGCTTTAAAAAATTCTTTAATAGTTTATTTTTATCGATTATAATGTAAAGTGAAAGAACAAAATATAGACCTTAAATCAATATTTGGTATGACCATCTTTTTTTCAAATATTTTTCTAGGTACATTGGCGCAGAGGTTTTTTTTTTTTTTTTAAGGAACTTGGCAGGGAGGCTGCGCCATACATTTTGGAGAACTAACCACAGATCATCTGTGTAGGCAGGCTTGTGCAAATCCTTCTGTCTTTTCATGTGATCCCAGACAGACTTAAAGCTGAGATCAGTGCCACATGGAGGCCATATTGTCACTTCCTGGACTCCTTGTTCTCTACTTTGAAGATTCTTGTTCATGGCATTGGCTGTATGTTTGGGGTTGTTCTGCTGCAGAATATATTTTGAAGTTAGAAACCTCCCTGAATTGGGATGATGGATAAGTATCTGTCTGTATTTCTCAGCATTCAAGGGACAGCATTAATCTTGATCAAATTCTCAACTCCATGTGCTGAAATGCCTGGGAGGAATCTCAAATATTTCATATTTTAATCAATCCAGAGCATCTACTGCCATTTGTCTGCATCCAAAAGTCCAATGTTTCCGTGCTTTGTTGAGTTGCTAATCCTTGTTTCCATGTCAAAGGTGTGGATTTTGGCCGCAATTCTTCCATAAAGATTAGGTCTAGCCAGACTTCTCTGAACAGTAGATGAGTGTAGCTAAATCTCACTTGTTGCTGCCTGAATGAACTGATGACGCTGCTGGACTTCTTCTGATTTCGAAGGGAAGTAAGCATGATGTGTCTTTCATCTGCTGCATTATGTTTTCTTGGCCCACCACTGCATTTATGGTCCTTTACGTTGCCCATTTCTTGGTGTCCTTAATGCTGATTAATCCTTTTTTGCTCATTCACTTTGCATTTTGTTAATTGATAAACTATAAATAGTTTTTAAAGAATTTTTACTTTGCTTCATTTTTCCACACGAGCCTAAAACTTTTGAGCAGTACTGTATGTACAATATATCATTAAAAAAAAGCAGTGAACAAAAAGCAAATTGTTTGCAATTTAGTCTACGTTCACATTAGCGTCGCGTCGCCGTTGCGTCGGCGACGCACAGAAAAACGCGCGCAAACGCGCGCAAAAACGCGCGCGTTTTGCGACGCGTGCGTCGTTTTTTGCCGAAATCGGACGCAAGAAAAATGCAACTTGTAGCGTTTTCTTGCGTCCGACGCTAGCGTCTAAAACGACGCACGTGTCGGAAAACGCGTGCAAAAAGACGCACGCGTCCCCTATGTTAAACATAGGGGCGCGTCGCCGCTGCGTCGCCGACGCAACAGCGACGCACATTAGCGTAACGCTAATGTGAACGTAGCCTTAGTTACCCAACCACACAATGATCACGTGAGCAGAAGTGCAGAAATAAATATTCAATAAACCACTATTGGTAAAATAAACCAGTAATATAGTATAATTAGTAGTATAAGTAACAAAAATGAAATCATGAACGCAGCCATAAGTGGCTCTAATAAAATGATAATTGTGGAATATAGTAAACAAGTAATGTAGTGAAATCGGGTAAGAGGGTAGCTGTAATCAGAATAAGGCCTCATTCTGACATCCGTGAAACATGGCCTGACTACAGCCTGGCAGTGGTCTCCTGATCTAAATTTAACAACGAGCAAAAAGGTAACAATGTTTTGGCTATCTCATACATAAATTTAACTTGCAACTATTTTGCATATGATTAGTTATGCTGTTTCTTATCATGTCACTGCGTTGTTACTGTTTCGCCCCCTAAAAATATAATATTTCAATTTTATTACTTTGTATTTCCACCTTTGGCTTTCAACACTGGCTGAATCCTTCTGGATATGCTATCAATCAGATTCAAGCATGTCTCAACCAAAATCTGATCCAAGATCTCTTCTACACGTTCCCAAAGTTTGTGCATACTGGTCGAGTCACTTGGGTATGTTTATAGATTTTTCTTCAACTCTACACCACTAGCAACAGGGATCAGATGTATAAAAGTAAATTTTAGTAGATAATTTTAAAACTGCAGCTAAACCAAAATAGTCATCTAAACAGACACAAAACATGCAAAAGTTAACCAGTGCAATAACAAAAATTGTACAGTCTCACCACTTGTCTACTGAAGAGGCTGTCCCTAGAAAAAAAAAGCACAAATAGAACACAAATAGAAAAATCTAAATAAAAAAAAAACAAATACATCATGTACCACAAAGTGGCACCAATAAGAACTTTAGATCATCTCGTGAACAAGAAGCCCAAACACGTCTCCATCGACGGAGAAATAAGTAAGATCGTTACAGGTCTTTTTTTTCCAACACTGTTAACAGGTCTGTATCACATCACACACAGTGAAACGTGCAAGCAGATCGCGCCCACATCTATTGCAGACGTGATGTGAGCTAGCATTGCACTTGATTCTCCTGTCAAATGTGCGCAACTGCTCCCCATAGTGTTTAAAATTAAAAATGTCAAAACTTTAGATCACTTTTCATATTTTATAATGTTAAAAAATGTTAAATATTAAAAAAAAAAGTGAATACGGTACTTGAATTTTTTTTTCCATGATAAATCACTCTTAAAGGTCTTTCTTGTCTGTTGGGCACTTTCATGTTATAAAAGAGCTCTGACAGTTAACCAAAAATAATCTAAATCGCCCATCTATCTCAAGTGTAAATTTAGCTTAAGTGACGAATTCCTTTTTATTACCTGCCTAATTAAAAGCGTTGGGAGGAAATGTTAGAAAGCTTCGATCCGTTGGAATGAGTCAGTTGGCTGCTGGCCAATGAAGAAATTCTTCCATCTTTTCCTGTAACCTGGAGAAACTGATCCCGCAATGAGAAAATTCTCCTCTTCTATAACTGCTACTGCTGAACACAAGTTGAAAGGGTCAGAATGTCTCTTGTGTTGGCAACGTATCTTCAGCAAACAGCATATTGACTTTGCTTGGCTTGGTATATTGATCAAGTGAGAACTGGTATCTTCTCAGTAACATTGTGTACGAAAATATCCACAAACTGTTAGCGATAAGCTGAATTTGGATGTAATTTTGGAAATAATATAACAATGATTTAATACATCAAGTATGAGTAGAACATACAAACAGTTCTTGCTATATTTTGTGAATTACGGTTGACACCTGAGACCATAAGTCTTTCTTGTTCCACAAGGATACACGGGCACTGTACTGTCAATCCATTTAGATTCATGTCTTAAGTAGTAAATTATGTGTGTTGCTGCCCTCAGCAGTAAAGTATCATACTTTCAGGACCTGCCAACTTAACTGAGATGGATTATGTGTCTGCTGAAAAAACTGGTGTGTTTGAGATGGAAAATTTATGGTCTTGTATTCTTACTTTGATTGCACATGACATTTGGCCCAAACAGCCCTGGATACAAGGACATTTTCTCAGATAAATGACAAGATGACTTTCACACGTAAAAACAGGGCTGGGTGACTGTTGCATAGCCATAGGCTTTATTATCTGTTAATAGGATATCATACGATCGGATGCTTTGTTTGTGATATAGGAAGTCTTCCAGCAATATCTTGGATGTCATTAATGATGTCATCTGTGGAAAACAAGAAGAAAGGTCTAACATCAAAGTGGTATCCAGATAATTCCAGTGTTTATTATGGTCTTTCTTGGAATATAGATTTAATAATAAACAGGCTATGAGCTGCATTGGCTTACCTGTTTAGGGCAAATTCTTTATTCCTAGAACTTTCCATTATATTAAACCGCAGATTACGTTTGACAATTTAAACATACAAGGCTTTTATTTGTTTCTAAACATTACTATATCTTAAATCTGCAGATATTTTGGCTTTATGGTGATCATATTGGTATTCAGTTTGCATATGTAGCCAATTATTTCCTTTGTTAATAAATGTGTGACTTGTAACTTACTGTAGCATAGAAATAGCCTTACCAAACTCCGCATCATATTTTTTGAGATCGTTGGATTTTTGTATTATGCAGAATGTTAGTTTATGGAACCATCTAACGACATAGTCAGGTTTAAGTCTCCATGAAGTTTACAGAGTCTTACTGATAGTATTCTATGTATTTTACTTTATGATATTGTTTATATGATGAATTTAAAAAATAAATGGAAATAAACATTTATAGACAGATAGACCAACGTGTGGAATATTTTTCTTTTTGGGAACAGAGCTAAAACATTTTAAGTGAAAGGGAATCGCTCACCAGGTTATTGCTATTTAATCTAAGAGCAGAAAGGGTAGATGTAGATACCCCAACATCATCGATGTATCAGTGTTTTATCAGCAGATTATAACTTAAAAGTCTAGTTTTTTTGTGCCAAATAGTCCTCCTGTTCTGTATAAACCCTCCCACACCACTGATTTGCAGCTTTCTGCCAATGTACAGTATTCACACAAAGCTGTCAATCAGTAGTGTGGGCGGGGTTATACAAATCTCAGCATTCAGAGCACTGTTACATCTTGAGCAAAAAAACATTAATTTTATCAAAACTACAGCAAGCAGCCCAGTAAATTACACATCACTGGAATCGACGTTCTACCCCAAGATCATGCTGGTCTCAGATTATGTAGAAAAAAACTTGTTGACAAATTCCCTTTAAATATTAATTGTCGTTTTAATTTTTGTTTAATATAGTACACATGAAATTAAGCATCTTTTTATTTTGTCAGAGAAATTTGCTTTCTCTTGGACTGATCTTTCACTCTCAATTTATGGGTAACATCTGTTTTAAGTGAATGCAGATTTTTGCATGACTCTGATAGATGACTGCAGCTTATAAAAATCTATCACTGTAATTCAGATTAAATTTATACTGTCTTTTTTGTAATCCTTGGTTTTGTTCCAAAGTAATCCATTACACAGTTGTTATGCAAATGAGATGCAAGTGCATGGAACTTACCCTGAACTTACAGCTCTCCATTGTCTTACCATGTTTCTTGCATGGCACCATCCAAAGCTCCATGACTGACAGGTCAGGTTGAACCCGTAGAAGCGCCGGCTTTGGCGTGAAACAGCCGTCGTTCCTTCCCTGCTCACACCTCTTCTTTCCCTACCCCCCCGTGCCGTGAAGATTGTTACAAAGATGCTTCAATAAAGTCGAATTCCTACCACAGGCTCGGTGAGTGTTGCCGCGTGTTTCTCTTTCTATTATATATTTCATGTACTGTTTTCTAACGCGAGCACCTCCTGAGTACGTCAGTTCTAGTGGCCAACTGCATACCGGGTTCCAACACGGCCTGTGCGGCTTGATTTTTTCTTCTCCCGTTGGTACATATTTTTACATTACTGAGATAGAATTTTATCAGTAGCAACGGTCATCTTCCCTCCTCCCTTCTAAATAGAATCTTATGAGCACCAACTGTCATCTCCAATCTACTAAATACAGATTTTAACAGTAAGTTGAGAATTTTGATAATGAAAGATCAGTCCTGACAGAGAAAAAAGCAGATTTTTTATTACATTATTTTCATAATTTATTTTATTTCATTATTGACTTATGAAATATAAATTACAATGACTGTTATCTTTCAGGATACTCATCACCAAATCACTGAGGTAGAAAGATATTTATATCATGCAGTATTTGATTACTTGCTGATTTCGTACGTTGCCTACTGACGAAGACATGAACAGTCTATAATTTTAAGGGTAGGTTAATTTTAGCATGGAGAGAATATCAAAAATAAAATCCAGAAAATCACATTGTATAAATTCTATAATATTTGCATTTTTCAGTGAGAAATAGGTATTTGATCCCTGTGGCAAACAAGACTTAATACTTGATGGTAAAGCCCTTGTTGGCAAGCACAGCAATCAGACATTTTTTGTAGTAGATGATGTTTGTGTACATGTCAGGAGGAATTTTGGCCCACTCCTCTTTGCAGATCATCTCTAAATCATTAAGATTTTGAGGCTGTTGCTTGGCAACTTGGAGTTTCAACTCCCTTCATAAGTTTTCTATGGGATTATGGTCTGGAGACCCATTTTTAATGTCATGGCAAGGGATGGAGGTTGTCACTCAGGATTTTTTGGTACATGGCTCCATCCATTCTCCCATTGATGCGGTGATGTAGTCCTATGCCCTTAGTAGAGAAACACCCCCAAAACTACATGTTTGGTAGTAAAAAGAAAAGAAAAATTAACTGAACTAGAAATCTTTTTTTTTGTTTTTATTCTGAAAAAACAGATCCATCCAATGAGCAAAACGAAAATAGAAAACTACACATTTTGTAAAAAAACAAAAACAAAAAAATCAAATCAAACATTTTGTGATAAAAAATTAAAGATAATAAACATTACAATGTGAATATATTTACATGATCATATAAATTTACGGATTCTTGCATGAAAAACAATACACATGATTTTTGCATAGAAATGTTATACAGCCAGAACATGTTATACTCGTCTTGTTGTCACAAGTAGAAGGGCAATAGCTGCATCTTTTTCTTTTGATGCCGGAAGAGGCCATGGGGGTAGAAGCACACAGCTGCTCTCCAAAGAAACTGAAAGGTAACATGTCTGGGCTAGCATATGTGTACTGATAAGAGCAGAGAAGATAAGAACCCTTCTGAAAACAAGCAGATAAGCCAGGAAGACAGACTTACTTAGCAAAAAAAATTATTTGCAAGACTTTACAGCTCAGCTTTACAAAAAAAAAGTCTTAGCGCGTTCTGAGCAGTCCGTTCTGCGCATAATATACACGTGTAGTGCACACCTAGTGATCTCTCCGGATGCACTCTACATTTTAGAATAGACTGCGCAACAAAAATAATCAATATAAAGCCATTTTTATGGTGCGCAGATCTCAATGCATACCCCCGGTAGAGCGCGTGTACGACCCCATTGAAATAATTTAGGAAATAAATCAATTGATATACAATAGTAGATGCAATGAATAGACCCAACTGAGGTTATAACTCCTTTATTTCACTGAAATTATGGCCTCACAGCTGTAACCCGAACACAACAAGTGTCACTTTTTGCGTGTAGCAAAAAATAAACGAAAAAAAGAAAAAGAAAAATACTCATAGGTAGGTCCCCCCAAATGAGGAAAAGTCAAGGAGTCTCAAGTTTTAGAGACTTACAGAAAAAAATCTACAGGGCCGCAAAAAGTCTGTTCGGGTCACTATGAACAGAACAGCAGGGTTGATGAGAAAAAAATGAACTTTTTTGAATTTACCAAATGGCTGCAATGAAACAAAGAGTGAAAAATTTAAAGGGGTCTGAATCCTTTCCCTACCCACTGTATGCCCCGTGACATGAAACCTGTGACATGTCTTCCCCAACACCACATTTGTAGCTATAGCTCACCCATTTTAAGCCTTTTACCCTACGTTCATATTAGCAATCGGCTGAGCTGTGGAGGGCTGCGTACTTCATGCGTGGTCCACTGTGTTTTATCAAGACCAAAGTCAGCGCAGCCGTCTACCAGGAAATTTTAGAGCACTTCATGCTTCCCTCTACCAACAAGCTTTTTGGAGATGGAATTTTCATTCTCCAGCAGGACTTGGCATCTGTCCACACTGCCAAAAGTACTAATACCTGGTTTAAAAACAACAGTATCACTGTGGTTCATTGGCCAATAAACTCACCTGACCTTAACCCCATAGAGAAATCTATGGGGTATTGTCAAGAGGAAGATTAGACACCAGACCCAATAATACAGATGAGCTGAAGGCTGCTATCAAAGCATTCTGGGCTTCCATAACACCTCAGCAATGACACCGGCTGAGCGCCTTCATGCCACGCCGCATTGATGCAGTAATTGATGCAAAACGAGCCCCGACCAAGTATTGAGTGCTTTTACTTTTCAACTTTTTGATGATATTCTAATTTTGTGAGAAGCACATGTATATATGTAGATGGCTACTCTACTGATTTCTTTTTGGAAGTGATGGTCAATCTTTTGATGACTGAATAATCAGTGACCTGCACAAAAAGCTGGTGGTGGGGCAGAGAACAAGAAGAAGACACTGCCTTCACGACGTGCCCCGAATCACACAAGACATCATTTTATGAAATCGTCATAAGTTGAGTATTAACCACTGAGCAAATCCCTTCACATCAGGTATCATATTAATCGGCATCACAGTGTCATTATGGTTATGCCTTTAGTTCATAGGGCTCAATCCTGCTGACAGGTTCTGTTTTTCTGTTTATGGCTTATGTTTTTTTTATATATATTTTTTTCATTGTTATTGCTATATCTAAGTGATAACAAAGCACCACTGTCAATCTAGTTATGTCAGAAACGGCTGATGTAAGGTTTATAGTTGCTGACTTGTTTTCATCTCGAAAAGAGAATTGAAATTTGTCTGTATGAAACGCTCATGTGATTCTTGTTGACAAAGGAAAAACTACAAGGATAAACTCCTAGAACAGGCAAAATATGAAGCAATGAGAGGAATAGAGCCAGAGACAAGGTCTTGATACAGACAGAAATTCAGGAATTAAATAGTCATCGTTCATACAGTCCATAACAAATATATTATTGAAAGATAACTTATAAAGTTGTTGGATGTGAAAATAAAGGAACATCACCTAAATGCCTTAAAAAATTTTTCAATGTATAGTGGAATCACTTCTTACCTAATAGAAAAACTAAGCTCATCGCTAATATTTGATTTGCTAATTTCTCCAAAACATTTTTTTTTCCGCAAGCTTTTGTCCTGTAACAGGTTTAATAAAGCATGTATAAAATTACAATTGTTTTTTTGCTTTATTGTCAAAATAGTGAAAAAATTACATCTGTGTAAAAAAAAAAAAAAAATTACATAGTGACTTCATATGGGTTTCATACAAACACCCTATTTTTTAATGTATGAAATAGAAGCAAACGCTTTAAAGAGGTTGTTTGGGTCTTAATTAGTAATGATCGTTTTAATTTTTATTTCATAAATCAATTGTACACATGAAAATAAGCAACAGGAAACACTGCTAAACATTTTTACACAAATAGGACAAGTTTTAGTAACCGTATAAAACTAAGTATCTCAAGAGAAAGGCTTGATATTTTAATCAAAAGCTTTTTAATTTTATTTAACCTCTTAAGGAAGCAGATTACTTTAGGCCTAAATCCATTTTCACACATCCATAAAGCGTGGTCCATGTTCAAATCACAACACCTGGCCCGACCATCTGGACTCACCTGTCTCATATATTCCTAGGAGCCAAGGTGGTTAGGCCAGATGTTGCGATGAAAGCATGGTCTATGTTTCATGAACATGTGAAATCGTTCGTAAAGGAAATCTGTCACCATGAAAATACAATCCAATTTGCTGTCATCATTTTATAAAGCACGAAAGCTATGGAGATTAATGACCTGGCCGTTTTTTGCAATTCTGACCAGTGTCCCTTTATGAGGTAATAACTCGGGAACGCTTCAACGGATCCTAGCGGTTCTGAGATTGTTTTTTCGTGACATTGGGCTTTAGGTTAGTGGTAAATTTAGGTCAATAAATTCTGCGTTTATTTGTGATAAAAACGGAAATTTGGCGAAAATTTTGAAAATTTCACAATTTTCACATTTTTAATTTTTATTCTATTAAACCAGAGAGTTATGTGACACAAAATGGTTAATAAATAACATTTCCCACATGTATACTTTACATCAGCACAATTTTGGAAACAAAATTTTTTTTTGCTAGGAAGTTATAAGGGTTAAAATTTGACCAGCGATTTCTCATTTTTACAACGAAATTTACAAAACCATTTTTTTAGGGACCACCTCACATTTGAAGTCAGTTTGAGGGGTCGATATGGCTGAAAATACCCAAATGTGACACCATTCTAAAAACTGCACCCCTCAAGGTGCACAAAACCACATTCAAGAAGTTTATTAACCCTTCAGGTGCTTCACAGCAGCAGAAGCAACATGGAAGGAAAAAAATGAACATTTAACTTTTTAGTCACAAAAATGATCTTTTAGCAACAATTTTTTTATTTTCCCAATGGTAAAAAAAGAAACTGAACCACGAAAGTTGTTGTCCAATTTGTCCTGAGTACGCTGATACCTCATATGTGGTGGTAAACTACTGTTTGGGCGCACGGCAGGGCTTGGAAGGGAAGGAGCGCCATTTGACTTTTTGAATGAAAAATTGGCTCCACTCGTTAGCGAACACCATGTCACGTTTGGAGAGCCCCCGTGTGCCTAAAAATGGAGCTCCCCCACAAGTGACCCCATTTTGGAAATTGGACACCCCAAGGAACTTATCTAGATGCATAGTGAGCACTTTAAACCCCCAGGTGCTTCACAAATTGATCCGTAAAAATGAAAAAGTACTTTTTTTTCACCAAAAAATTCTTTTAGCCTCAATTTTTTCATTTTCACATGGGCAACAGGATAAAATGGATCCTAAAATGTGTTGGGCAATTTCTCCTGAGTACACCGATACCTCACATGTGGGGGTAAACCACTGTTTGGGCACATGGTAAGGCTCGGAAGGGAAGGAGCGCCATTTGACTTTTTGAATGAAAAATTATCTTCATCGTTAGCGGACACCATGTAGCGTTAGGAGAGCCCCTGTGTGCCTAAACATTGGAGCTCCCCCACAAGTGACCCCATTTTGGAAACTAGACCCCCCAAGGAACTTATCTAGATGCATATTGAGCACTTTAAACCCCCAGGTGTTTCACAAAAGTTTATAACGCAGAGCCATGAAAATAAAAAATAATTTTTTTTTCCTCAAAAATGATTTTTTAGCCTGGAATTTCCTATTTTGCCAAGGGTAATAGGAGAAATTGGACCCCAAATTTTGTTGTCCAGTTCGTCCGGAGTACGCTGATACCCCATATGTGGGGGTAAACCACTGGCCGCACGGCAGGGCTCGGAAGGGATGGCACACCATTTGGCTTTTTAAATGGAAAATTAGCTCCAATCATTAGCGGACACCATGTCACGCTTGGAGAGCCCCTGTGTGCCTAAACATTGGAGATCCCCCAAAAATGACCCCATTTTGGAAACTAGACCCCCAAAGGAACTAATCTAGATATGTGGTGAGGACTTTGAACCCCCAAGTGCTTCACAGAAGTTTATAACGCAGAGCCATGAAAATAAAAATTTCTTTTCTCAAAAATGATTTTTTAGCCTGCAATTTTTTATTTTCCCAAGGGTAACAGGAGAAATTTGACCCCAAAAGTTGTTGTCCAGTTTCTCCTGAGTACGCTGATACCCCATATGTGAGGGTAAACCACTGTTTGGGCACATGCCGGGGCTCGGAAGTGAAGTAGTGACGTTTTCAAATACAGACTTTGATAGAATGCTCTGCGGGCATCACGTTGCGTTTGCAGAGACCCTGATGTGGCTAAACAGTAGAAACCCCCCACAGGTGACCCCATTTTGGAAACTAGACCCCGAAAGGAACTTATCTAGATATGTGGTGAGCACTCTGACCCCCCAAGTGCTTCACCGAAGTTTATAACGCAGAGTCGTGAAAATAATAAATACGTTTTCTTTCCTCAAAAATGTTTTAGCAAGCAATTTTTTATTTTCACAAGGGTAACAGGAGAAATTGGACCCCAGTAATTGTTGCGCAGTTTGTCCTGAGTATGCTGGTACCCCATATGTGGGGGTAAACCACTGTTTGGGCACACATCGGGGCTCGGAAGTGAGGGAGCACCACGTGACTTTTTGAACACAAGATTGGCTGGAATCAATGGTGGCGCTATGTTGCGTTTGGAGACCCCTGATGTGCCTAAACAATGGAAACCCCTCAATTCTACCTCCAACACTAACCCCCCCACACCCCTAACCCTAATCCCAACTGTAGCTGTAACCCTAATCATAACCCTAATTCCAACCCTAACCCTAAGGCTATGTGCCCATGTTGCGGATTCGTGTGAGATTTTTCAGCACCATTTTTGAAAAATCCACGGGTAAAAGGCACTGCGTTTTACCTGTGGATTTACCGCGGATTTCCAGTGTTTTTTGTGCGGATTTCACCTACGGATTCCTATTGAGGAACAGGTGTAAAACGCTGCGGAATCCGCACAAAGAATTGACATGCTGTGGAAGATACAATGCAGCGTTCCCGCACGGTATTTTCCGCACCATGGGCACAGCGGATTTGGTTTTCCATGGGTTTACATGGTTCTGTAAACGTGATGGAACACTGCAGCGAATCCGCAGCGGCCAATCCACTGCGGATCCGCAGCCAAATCCGCACCGTGTGCACATAGCCTAATTCTAAAGGTAGGTGCACACGCTGCTGAAAACGCTGTGGATCCGCAGCAGTTTCCCATGAGTTTACAGTTCAATGTAAACCTATGGGAAACAAAAATCGCTGTACACATGCTGCAGAAAAACTGCACGGAAACGCAGCGGTTTACATTCTGCAGCATGTCATTTCTTTCTGCGGATTCCGCAGCGGTTTTACAACTGCTCCAATAGAAAATCGCAGTTGTAAAACCGCAGTGAAATGCGCAGAAAAAACGTGGTAAATCCACCATAAATCCGCAGCGGTTTAGCACTGCGGATTTATCAAATCTGCAGCGGAAAAATCCGCAGAGGACCAGAATACGTGTGCACATATCGAAACCCTAACCGAAAAAAAAAAAATTTCTTTATTTTATTATTGCCCCTACCTATGGGTGTGACGGGGGGGGGGGCATTTACAATTTTTTTATTTTGATCACTGTGATAGGTTTTATCACAGTGATCAAAATGCACATTGGAACGAATCTGCTGGCCGGCAGATTCGGCGGGCGTACTGCGCATGCGCCCGCCATTTTGGATGATGGCGGTGCCCATGGAGAAGACGGACAGACCCCGGGGGGCTCGGTAAGTATGATGCGGTGGATTGGAGCGCGGGGGCTGGATCGGAGCACGGGGGGAGCGGACAGGAGGACGGAGCGGAGCACTGTACAGGACAGATCGGTGGCTTAGGGGGGCGATCGGTGGGGTGGGGGCACATCAGTGTTTCCAGCCATGGCCGATGCTATTGCAGCATCGGCCATGGCTGGATTGTAATATTTCACCAGTTTTCATAGGTGAAATATTACAAATCGCTCTGATTGGCAGTTTCACTTTCAACAGCCAATCAGAGCGATCGTAGCCACGGGGGGGGGGGGGGGGGTGAAGACCCTGGGCTGTACTACCACTCCCCCTGTCCCTGCAGATCGGGTGAAATTGGAGCTAACCCTTTCACCCGATCTGCAGGGACGCGATCTTTCCATGACGCCACATAGGCGTCATGGGTCGAATTGGCACCGACTTTCATGACGCCTACGTGGCGTCAAAGGTCGGGAAGGGGTTAATATATAGTTTTGTGAGAAAAGTTTTTGTATATCCCGTGTTTTTATCCCTTATCGATCGCTCATACGTGCATTTAAACAGCGGCCATTAAAATAAACTTTGTCCGCTGTTACAATGATTTATCTCGCTTTTGACATGATATACATGTTAGAGGAGAGAAAAATGATGTCCCCTGAGCCACCACGGTATCTAAGCCATCCCCTGGTCCTTCTTGCTTCATGCCCCCCGACCTCCATGTCATATTCTTGGGAAAAAAAAATGGCTGGCACATGCATAGTGCGCCCGCCAGGATCTGCCTGCTGGTACCTGGCAACAAGAGAGTTTTTCTTATTGGTTCCTTTTGATCACTGTGATAAAAGCTGCTCTTTTATCTTGATTCATGAATCCCCATATCCGCACGCTCGGTTGATATACGCTACCCGGTGTTGGTTTCTGACCTGATATAAGCCTGTTGGCAAACGGCGTTTATATCTAACGAGGAACTGGTGGCAGCATACCGTATTGTGCTAGTGTGGAACTCTGACAGTGATGGCCGGGAGGTATATATATATATATATATATCTATATATATCTATAGATATGTATATCTATAGATATATATAGATATATATATATATATATCTCGGTGGATTTGATTTAAATCTAACTGATTGAAATCACGATTTAAATCACTAGTCAGTAAGGCTTGATTTAAATCAGTGATTTAAATCAAAGTTTCTACCTAAACTAGTTCTTGCTACTTTAACATGCAAGTAGATGAAGATTTTTAGAATCACTTTTTATATTACTTTTTTCTCCCCAGTTTAATGGGTTAATCATTCATATTTGGACACCACTGTTCTGTTGTACTTAGGAAGGAGAAAAATAATCCTGACCTTAATAACAATTTAAATAGATTTATTCAACTGAAACAATAACAACATTACAGCATAAGTTATTTGCTTAAACAAACATCCATGTTTGTTAACTAATTTGGCTAAACAAAATATATATATATTATAAGAAACTTAGACTGTCAGCCCAGCCGACACATGAAAAACTTAAATACTACTGTCCCTGCTGTCCTCTGTAGCTCACTTGTCGTCATCTTCATCATCTTCTTTGTTCCTATTCATAATCTGGAAAAGAAAAACAAGCTTTCCTGCTTTATTGGGTCCCAACCGATTTCTCAATTTAGAATGAATGAGTCCAAAGGAAGAGAATATTCTTTCAACGCCTGCAGAAGAAGCTACTGCTGTTAAAAGTGAAATCATTACTTGAACAGTCTCTAAATCCAAGCGCTTAAGTGACTTCCACCAGTTTACTGGTGTGACCTTCCTTAAAATATCTTCAGCAAACATATATTTCTTGAATGGTTCCCCCTTAGCTCTGAAGTTTATTATAGTTGGCATTAAAGATGGATGATTGCTGGATACCCATGTCATAGCTAACTCCTCTTCCTCAGCACTTAGGTTTTGACCCTGATATTGGATATTGACAATATTTGCCAAAAAATGAGCTGGAGTCAGTGCTTGTCCCATTCGTTTGTTTACTGCTTGTAATTTAATTCTGTCCATGTGTAGTTCTGTTTTTAAGTGTTCACTCAGTTCCTTCCAAATTTCAACAGCATCCGCAATAAAACAGCTTTTTTTCTGTATTTTGTTTAAAGCTTGAGAGATGGGTTTCAGGAAGCTCAGCATATGTTCAACATTTCTCTTAAGCCCAATGTTGAGGATTTTGACCGTGACAGTGCCATCTATTTTATCTCGATTTTCTTCACAAAGTGTCATCAGAATAGGCCAGTTTTTGATATACTGCTCAAAACAGTCCACCACAGAGTTCCATCTAACATCTTGTGGGAGCGTTAGCTTGGTTCCACCCATCCTTTTCAGAGCTGCTGCAGCAAAATGATTATTACGAAAGTATTTAGCAATTTGAACAACATTAGCCTTTATTTCTGGAACACTTAAGTCTTTGGCTAAGAGGTGCAGCAAATGAGCACTGCAACCATATGATATTAGCAGCTTTGTATTCCCTCCCTGCTCTTCTAAATCTCTTCTCATCTTGGATACGTTTGCAGCATTGTCAGTGACCAAACTGCGTACTAGACATTTGAATTTTTGTTCACATGTCATTATAGCTTTTACTGCCACTTCTTGTAAGTATTCTGCTGTGTGTGCATTTCCTGACGTATCAGTTGTTTGTGCAAGGAAGACTTTACCTTCTTCTGTTGTTATACAAGCACATACAATAGGATCATTGTGGACATTACTCCACCCATCAATACTTAGGTTAACAATTTTACCCTCCAGAGCTGTTGCACATTGCTCCATTTCTCTGTCATACACTTGATCCAGCAGTTTCCCTGCAACATCAGCTCTGCTGGGTGGACTGTATCCTGGTCTCAGTGACTGAACCATATTAACGAAATGTGGGTTCTCAGTCAGACGGAAAGAAGAGTTTGTTGCATAAATAAACTGGGCAATTTTTTCATCAATCAACTCTTTTTCTAATCTGCTAGTTCTTATCACAAACCTATCTATGGTGGTTCCAGGAGGTAAAGTTTTTTTCTTCCTTTTGGGTGATGGTGATATGTGGCTGTGGGTGTCTGATGATGATGATGCTGCTGCTAATGAAGCACTATCCTGGATGGATAACTCTGAAACTGTAGAACAGGATGATGGTGATCTTGGAGGTGGATAGTTTCCAGAATCCATGAATTCCCCTAAACCAAAAAGTCAATGCTGTTATTTTATTGTTTATACAATTTTTGCTTAGTGTACACAACACATCACTGCCCCTGCCCCAAAAGAAATATTTGTTTTTCTTCATAACTGTACCAAATGACAGTAACATGCAGTAATAATAATAAATATAATTTTTCTCACACATGACCGTTCAGTCTTTAGAAATAGGATTCAATAAAAATGTTTACCAACCTGAAGATCCTGCCTGTTCAGAAGTGTTTCTTTGGTCATCTTCATCACAGCACTTCTCATGATGTTGCCTCATTCGCGCCACCAGCCCTTGCATCTCTTTGTTGCATCGTTTGCATTTTGCACACATGCCTGCCTTACCGATAGGCGAAGGAGCTTCGTTAAAACTGGGTCTCTTTTACGGCCTGCTGCCATTATAAGGAAAGAATGTAATAAACCTCAGATAGTACACACAAACAGATCCAGACTTGTCTGTCTGTGGCTATGCTGCAGTATTGTGCTCAAAGTTTCACTTTCATTTTCTTGTCTGCTTGCCCTTCCTCCTCCTCACACTTAGATTCACATTCTTCTTGTGTTGTGCAGATCTATTCCACTCCAAACAATCAGAAACCTATTGTCTAACTTCTTGGACTTGGCACTGAAGGGGTTGATTCTGTATTCATAGGGTTGTAGAACAATAGGATTAAGGTCTTTTTCTCAACTCTGTTCATGTTGTAACATTTTTGCCGTGAAGAAGAGGCTGGGACCTCTGCAGAGTCAAATTCAGTTTTGAGAACTGCGTAAGTAAAGCGAGCGTCTGTGATAATATAGGAGAGAAACTTCCCACTAATCCTACAGAAACCTCTGGAAGAGCATGGCATTGTGAATGTTACACATATACAGCCTTTATTCTACTGAGTTAAACAACTCAGCTTTATCTCATGATGGAAGAACCTTTGGATGGTAAAATATTTTCCTCAAAAAGCAGTTTATTGAAAAAAATCCGATTTAAATAAAAAAAATCTGACTTTTTTTATTAAAAAAACAAAACAAAACATTGATTTTTATCCACCCTCATATATATCCCCTGCCTGGTCTAGTGATATATATCCCCCCCTCACTGGCAGCGCCTCAATAACTTGCACCTATAAGGAAGGGAAGCCTTTCTGGTGACTATTTGCCCTCGGTCCAGTTCCCTGACTGACCTGGGTTAAGTGGTGGCACCAGAGAGCCAATCCCTGCTGGGTCATTCTCTCCCCTCCCTAGAGGTGAGTGAAGTTGACACATTCCTTCCCCTGTGCGATCTGTCACAGAAGTTTTCAAAAGTAAAAAAAATTACCGCTAGTATTGAGTGCAAGTGCTCGCTATGTGAATTTGCATTGGGTGCTCAGGTATGCACCGAGTTTCACGAATCCTCACTTTTTTGGGGTGTATAACAGCCGCGAAGCATGTGGGGCAGTAACTTTAGTATGTCTCTCGAGCACCCGCGATACTTGATGCATACCTGACCACCCTAGGCAAGCTGGAGTATCGAGTACTTGCACTTAACACTATTGATTACTGTCACGATTCCCCTGACCGCTGTCACCAATGGGTCAGGATTCACACCGTGACCGTCACCCCTACGTCACGGATTGAGGTGACTTTAGGCCAGCAGACGGCTATCACATGTGCAGGGGGGCTTTAGTTATCCCTCCACTCCACGATGTGATGAAAAACCACACACAAGGCTATTGACCTCTTAGTTTACAGCAGGGGCTTATTCTAGGTATCCCACTGCTTTCAATATACCACAAACTGCAGGGATTTATGTATATCCCACTTACAGTTCCACTTAACACTTGCAGCTCTCTGGCGCCCCCCCTTACTCTCAGGTCAGATTAGGTACTGCACCCTGGGTAATTAGTTGCCAGAAAGGCTGCCTGCTATGTACTGGCTATTGGGCACGCTGCAGCGACGCGATAACTACTCCCACTCAGGCAGGAACAATAATTATCAACGCCGCAGTCACTGCAGCATCACTCAACAGTCTGCACACGGTATCGCCGCCACCAGCTTCGATTAAACGGGTCCGAAGCTAACCCAACACAACAGTAACAGTAGCGTATTTTCCCTTCAAGAGACTTAGGGTACGGTTTAGAACAGGAGAACGGACTAATATATAATATTATATCCCATAAAAAATTAGGCAGTGCTTTATCAAAAATATTTTATAAAGATGTTATAAATGAGACAATTGCAAATACAGGTCCTTCTCAAAAAATTAGCATATAGTGTTAAATTTCATTATTTACCATAATGTAATAATTACAATTAAACTTTCATATATTATAGATTCATTATCCACCAACTGAAATTTGTCAGGTCTTTTATTGTTTTAATACTGATGATTTTGGCATACAACTCCTGATAACCCAAAAAACCTGTCTCAATAAATTAGCATATTTCACCGATCCAATCAAATAAAAGTGTTTTTTAATAACAAACAAAAAAACCATCAAATAATAATGTTCAGTTATGCACTCAATACTTGGTCGGGAATCCTTTGGCAGAAATGACTGCTTCAATGCGGCGTGGCATGGAGGCAATCAGCCTGTGACACTGCTGAGATGTTATGGAGGCCCAGGATGCTTCAATAGCGGCCTTAAGCTCATCCAGAGTGTTGGGTCTTGCGTCTCTCAACTTTCTCTTCACAATATCCCACAGATTCTCTATGGGGTTCAGGTCAGGAGAGTTGGCAGGCCAATTGAGCACAGTAATACCATGGTCAGTAAACCATTTACCAGTGGTTTTGGCACTGTGAGCAGGTGCCAGGTCGTGCTGAAAAATGAAATCTTCATCTCCATAAAGCATTTCAGCCGATGGAAGCATGAAGTGCTCCAAAATCTCCTGATAGCTAGCTGCATTGACCCTGCCCTTGATGAAACACAGTGGACCAACACCAGCAGCTGACATGGCACCCCACACCATCACTGACTGTGGGTACTTGACACTGGACTCAGGCATTTTGGCATTTCCTTCTCCCCAGTCTTCCTCCAGACTCTGGCACCTTGATTTCCGAATGACATGCAAAATTTGCTTTCATCAGAAAAAAGTACTTGGGACCACTTAGCAACAGTCCAGTGCTGCTTCTCTGTAGCCCAGGTCAGGCGCCTCTGCCGCTGTTTATGGTTCAAAAGTGGCTTTACCTGGGGAATGCGGCACCTGTAGCCCATTTCCTGCACACGCCTGTGCACGGTGGCTCTGGATGTTTCCACACCAGACTCAGTCCACAATCTTCCTCAGGGTCCGGTCTCCTCTTCTCGTTGTACAGCGTTTTCTGCCACATTGTTTCCTTCCAACAGACTTACCATTGAGGTGCCTTGATACAGCACTCTGGGAACAGCCTATCTGTTGAGAAATTTCTTTCTGGGTCTTACCCTCTTGCTTGAGGGTGTCAATGATGGCCTTCTTGACATCTGTCAGGTCGCTAGTCTTACCCATGATGGGGGTTTTGAGTAATGAACCAGACAGGGAGTTTATAAAAGCCTCAGGTATCTTTTGCATGTGTTTAGAGTTAATTAGTTGATTCAGAAGATTAGGGTAATAGGTCGTTTAGAGAACCTTTTCTTGATATGCTAATTTATTGAGACAGGTTTTTTGGGTTATCAGGAGTTGTATGCCAAAATCATCAGTATTAAAACAATAAAAGACCTGACAAATTTCAGTTGGTGGATAATGAATCTATAATATATGAAAGTTTAATTGTAATCATTACATTATGGTAAATAATGAAATTTAACACTATATGCTAATTTTTTGAGAAGGACCTGTATGTACAAGGGTAATTATGAAATAAACAGGGAGTAAATAAGAAAAGGTAACACTCACATGTTCTCAGTTCAGGTCAGGCAAAACCATGCTGCAGGCAGACCCCCAGATGTCCCAATGCATAGTACAGATCAAGTACTCGGGCAACAAAACTCCAACTGCCGGCTGGGTTAAGTGTGGGGGCTTATATACTCCAGCCTTGGGGCATCACTAATGATATTCACTGAGGTCTCCGAGATATTTACGTTGTGAGACTCTCAGGACAAAGACATTCCTGACTAAGAAGGGAGGGACTACAGGTGGCTTTGCATGATTGGTCACCTGCAGTGTAAGGCCACACCCTGCTCACACACAGCTTCAGGTTACCCAGTGTTTGTCCTAGGGCTGATTGGTTGTATTCAGGAAGGGAAAAAAGAGGGGGGGTTTTACAGCGACCATGTGTTTCACAGCACCATGGTTAGTGGTGCCGAATTCCCTCAGCTATGGTGCTAAAAGGCAGAGAAACTACTACCGATTTTATACATTGTCCTCACACCTCCCCCTTTTGGTCTGCGCTAGGGAGGCAGAACCCCACGGTATGCCTCCATGAGCACCTCAGTAGGTTCACCCTGGCGGGACAGTCCATCTGCATTCCCATGCTCTTTGCCTGTTTTGTGTTCAAAGGTGAAGTCAAACTGCTGAAGGGCAAGGCTCCAGCGTAGCAACCTGCCGTTGGTTCCACACATGGCGTTTAGCCAGCGCAGAGGGTTGTGGTCGGTCACCACAGTGAAGGGGCGACCGTACAAGTAGGGCTGCAAGCGCTGCAGGGCTCAGACTATGGCCAGGCACTCCTCGATGGTGGAGTAGGCCACTTCCCTCGGCAAAAGCTTCCGGCTCAGGTATAACACGGGGTGTTCTTGGTCCTCCGAGTCAACCTGGCTGAGCACAGCACCAAGGCCAAACTCGCTGGCGTCGGTCTGCACCAAGTACGGTCGACTGCTTTCAACACCGGGGCGTTGCACAGTGCGGTTTTCAACGCCTTGAAAGCCCCCTCACAGCCATCTGTCCAGTTGACGATGTGGGGTAGCTTCTTCCTGGTGAGGTCCGTCAAAGGTTTTGCCAGGCTACTATAGTGCTGTACGAAGCGCCTATAGTACCCTGCAGTGCCCAAGAAGGACATCACCTGTTTCTTGGTCACGGGAGTGGGCCAGTTCACGATCACTCCCACTTTGTCAGGCTCTGGCTTCAGGGTGTTCCCGCCTACCCGGTGCCCCAGGTAGTGAACCTCCCTCATGCCCATCTGGCACTTTCCCGGCTTGATAGTCAGTCCTGCTTGGTGAACTCGCCTGAGCACCTCCTCGAGATGCTGCAGGTGTTCCTTCCAGGAGGGACTGAAGATGGCAATGTCATCCAAGTATGCCACGGCGTACGTCTCCAGTCCCTGAAGCAGGAGGTTGACCATCCGCTGGAAAGTGGCAGGGGCATTCTTCATGCCGAAGGGCATGACTGTGGACTCGTACAGTCCGAAGGGCGTGATAAAGGCGGACTTCTCCTGCGCCTCGGGGCTCAGGGGAATCTGCCAGTATCCTCTACTCAAATCCATTATTGTCAGGTATTTTGCGCCAGCTAACTTCTCAAGCAGCTCCTCGATGCGCGGCATGGGGTGCGCGTCAGAGGCTGTGATGGCGTTGAGCCCCCTGTAGTCCACGCAGAACCAGGTGGTCTGGTCCTTCTTTGGCACGAGAACTACAGGTGAGGCCCACGCACTCTTTGACCGTCGAATCACCCCCAGCTGTAACATCTCATCAATCTCTTGGCGCATAATCTGCTGCACCTGGTCAGAGATTCGATAGGGTGTTCGCCGTAGTGGGGCGTGATTCCCGGTGTCCACCTCGTGGACTGCTAACTCAGTCCTCCCAGGTCGGTTGGAGAACACGACCCGGAAAGGTTCCAGTGTGGTTTGCAACTGCACCCGCTGGGGTTCAGTTAACGAGGCGCTTACCTCCATATCCTCGATGGACCCATTGGCCTTGGCTTGGGCCAGCAAGTCCAGGAGGATGTCTTCCTCACCGTTTTCGGGCAAGCTGCAGACCGGTAGGACGAAAGGTTCACGTTCGTGATGAGCCTTCATCATGTTGACGTGAAAGGCCTTTCGCCTACCCCGAGCGTGGTCAAGCATGACCACGTAAGTGACCGGGTTGAGCTGTTGGTGGACGACGTACGGGCCCTCCCAGGCGGCCTGAAGCTTATCCGTTGGTACGGGGACCAGCACCCACACCTTTTGACCCACGTGGTAGGTCCGCTCCCGGGCGTTCTGGTCGTACCAGTGCTTCTGATCAGCCTGAGCCTGCGTCATGTTGTCATGCACCAACTGCGTCAAGGTCTGCATCTTGTCACGGAAGCGCATGACATACTCCACTATGGACACTTCAGAAGGGTTCAGCTCCTCTTCCCAGGATTCTCTTACCAACCCAAGGGGTCCCCGGACTCGCCTGCCGTACCGGAGCTCGAAGGGGGATAACCCTGTCGAGGCCTGCGGAACCTCTCGGTAAGCGAACAGCAGGTGTGGGAGGTACCGCTCCCAGTCGTGCCCTTGAGTCTCAACCAGCATGCGTAGCATCTGTTTGAGGGTACCATTGAAGCGTTCACACAGGCCATTGGTCTGTGGGTGATACGCACTCGATACCAGGTGCTTCACCTGCATTCTCTTACAGAGAGCCTCCATTAGGCAAGACATAAATTGGGTCCCTTGATCAGTAAGCATTTCCCTGGGAAACCCTACACGTGAAAAGATGGCCAACAGGGCATCCGCCACCTTTTCTGCCCTAGTTGACGACAGAGCTACTGCCTCTGGGTACCGGGTAGCATAGTCTACCACAGTAAGGATGTATTGCTTTCCAGAGCTGCTGGGGACGGCCAGCGGGCCCACAATGTCCACCGCGATCCTCTGGAAAGGCTCCTCTATCACTGGCAAAGGGATCAGGGGAGCCTTAATAGCAGGTCCCGCCTTCCCCACTCTTTGACAAGTGATACAGGAGCGGCAGTAGTTTGACACATCTGTCCCCATCTTAGGCCAATAGAAGTGTTGAGACAGCCGGGCCTTAGTTTTGCTGATCCCCAAGTGTCCAGCTAGCGGGATCTCATGGGCAATCCGCAACAACTCACCCCGGAATTGCTGTGGGACGACCAGCTGTCTTTCCCTCAACCACTCCTTTTGTGATTCTCCGGGTACTGTCTCCCGGTACAACCTTCCTCGTTCCCAGAACACCTTCTCCTTATCAGCCTCGGAGAAGTGCGTCCCAGCAAGTTGTCTCAAACTCTCTAGACTCGCATCTGTGTGCAGAGCGGCCTGAAACTCCTGGCTAGGGGAAGCCAGAAGCGATGTCAGGGTCCCTTCCCCACGGGAACCCTCTTGGACCTGCTCTGGGTCCACCTCTGGGTCAGTCACAGTGGTGACTGAGGAGGGTCCGGAAGGCAGACAGCTATCTGCGTTCCGGGCACTCTGACTGCGGGTGACAGCAGCTACGTAGGCTGTCTCCCCGGGGGTTTCTACAGACCCATCAGCTGGCGCTGCTATGGGCTCTACCTTCCCATCCACCCCCAACACTCCAGGGGCAGTGCTACTTATGGGCCAGTTACCTTCCTCGGTGGCACTGGTCACTTTCATGGCATCACCTTCCTCA
Source organism: Ranitomeya imitator (assembly GCF_032444005.1). Lineage (NCBI taxonomy): Eukaryota > Metazoa > Chordata > Amphibia > Anura > Dendrobatidae > Ranitomeya > Ranitomeya imitator. Next base: position 375,620,562 of record NC_091286.1, on the reverse strand, counting down.
CGGTTCCCATGCATCTCCCCATTTCCTGTAGCACCGACACTTGCCCCTGTTAGGGGTTCCTCAGCCGTCTCACTCCGCAGAGCGACGTGGCTGGGCACGCCTGTACCTATGGACACATTAACCTTCACAGAAAAATCATTATCAGGTTCAGCTGGCACAGGTACAACATTTTCACCATCAATCCTAGGGAAAAAATGGTTATTAGATGCATCATTACAAGATAAAGCATGGTCAGGTAACACATGCGATCTCCCATCATCATCAGGGTTAACGTTACCCTTATTAGTAGATTGGGGAGGGGTATCAGTGACGTAGTGGGCAACCAACCTCCCCAAATCAGTCCCCAACAAAACATCAGTGGGCAAATTATCAGACAGCCCCACTTCCTTCACCCCGCTCCCAGCACCCCAATCAATAAAAACCCGGGCCATCGGTAAGGGACAGCTGATGCCCCCAATCCCAGTGACAGTTAGGGTTTTCCCCGGAATGATTTCTTCAGGGGCCGCCAGTTCGGGTCGGATGAGGGTTCGTTCAGCCCCGGTGTCCTTGAGGCCTGTAGCAACATGGCCTCCCACAGTGACGGGCTGTACGTTGTCACACACCCTCCGAACCACACCACCCACCAAAAGGACTGCTGCATTAGGCCCTGGGGCCTTGGCTGGGGTGTTCTGCTTGGTTGGGCAGGAGGGACTGATATGACCAGTCTGATGGCAGGTGAAACACTTGCGAGGTTCGGTGGTAGGTCTGGTACTGTTGGCTACAGGGCCAGGACCTCTGGTGTGTTGGCTGGCAGGGATACTGGCGTTGGTTGCAGGCTTACCCCCTCTCCAGCTGGTGGTGACTGGCTTCCGCACTTCCAATCTACGGTTGGCCTCATAGGCATCGGCAATCTGCGCTGCTTTCGTCACATCTTTGGGTTCTCTGTCCATCACGAACTGTCGCACCTCAGCTGGGCAAAGATGAAAGAACTGGTCTTTGATCATCAGGTCTCGCAGCTGTGCAAAGGTGGTCACTGACAGTCCTTGGGTCCACTGGTCAAAGTGGGTCCCCAGTCCATGCACCACATCACTGTAGCTGTCGTGTGGGCCACGTTGGAGGGTCCGGAACTTTCTACGGTACACCTCGGGTGTAAGCTGGTACTTGGCTATCAGAGCCTGCTTGATGGCCTCATAGTCACCATCTTGTTCTTGAGGGAGGGCAGCAAACGCCTCCAGAGCTTTACCTCTCAGCCCTGGTGTCAGGTATCGGGCCCATTCATCTGTAGGCAGCCGGTACTGTCTGCAGGCTTTCTCAAAGGCCCGCAGAAAAGTGTCCAAGTCTCCGTCCTTCTCCATAACAGGGAAGTGATCGGGCCGGGGCTTCGGTATCTGAGCGCTGCTGGGCTCACGTCTCTGGGCGGTGGAGGGCATCCCCCCCTACCGGAGCATCTCCAGTTCATGTGCTCGCTGGGCTTGGCGCTCGGCTCTCTCAGCCTCCCGCTCGGCTCGGGCCTCTCTCTCGGCTCGCTCCTGGTATTGCTGGATCAGCTGCAGACGTCTCTCTAGGTCATCTGCGGAGCATTGTTGCAGAGCCAGCTGCAGGAGGAGGTCTGCACCCCCCTGGTTGCCAGTAGGGCCCGTATTCAGTGGTTGGACCTCTGCTGCAGCACCATGTTCGCTTGTGCTGGCTTCTGCGGCCTCTGGGCTCTGTGGCCTGGCTTGGTCTGCTTCAAATTGCACCAGTTCAGCGACCATTTGAGTCTTGGTCTTGCCCTGGGGGTTCAGGCCATGGCACGTGCATATCCCAGCAAGAAAGTCCTTCTTCTGCTGGTTGTACCAGGCTTCCCCTTTCGCAGCCATGGTTGCCAAATAAAAGATAGGATAGAAAAACGAAGAGAAAGGGAAGGGATAATTACCAGTACGCAATTGTCTCACAACTAAAAAGCACTGAGTTCGTTCTCCAAACTTATTTGCACAGAGTCCTCGCAAGAACTTTCTGCAAGTTTTTAGTGAGAGGAATGATTACTCAAACCAAATCACTAATGCTCTAAGATATCCCACCGCCTTGCCACCAATTGTCACGATTCCCCTGACCGCTGTCACCAATGGGTCAGGATTCACACCGTGACCGTCACCCCTACGTCACGGATTGAGGTGACTTTAGGCCAGCAGACGGCTATCACATGTGCAGGGGGGCTTATCTTAGTTATCCCTCCACTCCACGATGTGATGAAAAACCACACACAAGGCTATTGACCTCTTAGTTTACAGCAGGGGCTTATTCTAGGTATCCCACTGCTTTCAATATACCACAAACTGCAGGGATTTATGTATATCCCACTTACAGTTCCACTTAACACTTGCAGCTCTCTGGCGCCCCCCTTACTCTCAGGTCAGATTAGGTACTGCACCCTGGGTAATTAGTCGCCAGAAAGGCTGCCTGCTATGTACTGGCTATTGGGCACGCTGCAGCGACGCGATAACTACTCCCACTCAGGCAGGAACAATAATTATCAACGCCGCAGTCACTGCAGCATCACTCAACAGTCTGCACACGGTATCGCCGCCACCAGCTTCGATTAAACGGGTCCGAAGCTAACCCAACACAACAGTAACAGTAGCGTATTTTCCCTTCAAGAGACTTAGGGTACGGTTTAGAACAGGAGAACGGACTAATATATAATATTATATCCCATAAAAAATTAGGCAGTGCTTTATCAAAAATATTTTATAAAGATGTTATAAATGAGACAATTGCAAATATGTACAAGGGTAATTATGAAATAAACAGGGAGTAAATAAGAAAAGGTAACACTCACATGTTCTCAGTTCAGGTCAGGCAAAACCATGCTGCAGGCAGACCCCCAGATGTCCCAATGCATAGTACAGATCAAGTACTCGGGCAACAAAACTCCAACTGCCGGCTGGGTTAAGTGTGGGGGCTTATATACTCCAGCCTTGGGGCATCACTAATGATATTCACTGAGGTCTCCAAGATATTTACGTTGTGAGACTCTCAGGACAAAGACATTCCTGACTAAGAAGGGAGGGACCACAGGTGGCTTTGCATGATTGGTCACCTGCAGTGTAAGGCCACACCCTGCTCACACACAGCTTCAGGTTACCCAGTGTTTGTCCTAGGGCTGATTGGTTGTATTCAGGAAGGGAAAAAAGAGGGAGGGTTTTACAGCGACCATGTGTTTCACAGCACCATGGTTAGTGGTGCCGAATTCCCTCAGCTATGGTGCTAAAAGGCAGAGAAACTACTACCGATTTTATACATTGTCCTCACAATTACGTATTCAATATTACGGCCTAATGTTATCAAATTCTGTGTAGTAAACTACATTTTAAACACACAAAAAAACAGATATACCGAACCATCCTTTCCTTATTCTCCTTAAGGTACCGTCACACTTAGCGACGCTGCAGCGATACCGACAACGATCCGGATCGCTGCAGCGTCGCTGTTTGGTCGCTGGAGAGCTGTCACACAGACAGCTCTCCAGCGACCAACGATCCCGAGGTCCCCGGTAACCCGGGTAAACATCGGGTAACTAAGCGCAGGGCCGCGCTTAGTAACCCGATGTTTACCCTGGTTACCAGCGTAAAAAAACAAACAGTACATACTTACATTCAGCTGTCTGTCCCTTGCCGTCTGGTTCCTGCACTGACTGCTGGCCGCAAAGTGAAAGTGAAAGCACAGCACAGCGGTGAGTCACACAGCGGTGACTCACCGCTGTGGCTGTGCTCTGCTTTCACTTTACGGCCAGCAGTCAAGGCAGGAACCAGACGGCAAGGGACAGACAGCTGAATGTAAGTATGTACTGTTTGTTTTTTTACGCTGGTAACCAGGGTAAACAGCGGGTTACTAAGCGCGGCCCTGCGCTTAGTTACCCGATGTTTACCCTGGTTACCAGTGAAGACATCGCTGAATCGGTGTCACACACGCCGATTCAGCGATGTCTGCGGGGAGTTCAGCGACGAAATAAAGTTCTGGACTTTCTTCCCCGACCAGCGATCTCCCAGCAGGGGCCTGATCGCTGCTGCCTGTCACACTGGACGATATCGCTAGCGAGGACGCTGCAACGTCACTGATCGCTAGCGATATCGTCTAGTGTGACAGTACCTTTAGCCTCATTATTTACTCTGGTCTCACAATGTGCTAATTTAAAGCTGACTTTCTACAGACTATACTGGGATAAGAAAACCACTCTTCAAGATTTGGCACAAGCCTGAAGGTAGAAATGTCTGCACTTTGAATGCTGTGATATCTCTCTTACCTCCGGAGAAACATCTGCGATAGTGTCATTAAAAATATCATTTCCAATAAGTGAAATCTGTTGAAAACAAACAAATCATCGTCAGTGAGAAAGAACTGACAAATAGAAGACTACCCCATGCTGCTCGTAATAGGCTTCACTGTAGCCATTTCTAATACCCTTCAGTGTGTAAGATGAATTTTCAGACTTCTCCCTTCCCTCACAAATGGCCCACATCAATATGCTTTATCATGCAGGAATGAAATGCCAATTTTGTAGACTGCTGAACAATGAAAGCCTTATCATTGTCATTTTCTTTTTTTTTTGTGTGTGTGTGTCTCAAATCCTGCGTAACCCTCAAGGCTACTGATCCAATTATCATGGACACTGTGCATACTACAGTATCTGTGCAAGATGCTTTTGTCTTAATTGCAGCCCCTAAAACACAGAGACAAAAGTTATATCCATCAAATGTAATCCTCTTACTGGGGATTGAAATGCAATAAATGATATACATTACCAGACAGATATAAGCTGCTATTCTACTTGTACGAATAAGGCTCATTTCACGCCAGATCATTACTAAATTGCAAAGGTAATATACCTGCTAAATGAGGAATATTATATTGAAGTCATATATTTCATGGCTTTTTCCCAGTAACAAAATAAAAAAAAGGTTAAAATAGAAGTTGGAAGCTGCTTATAGACATTTGCAGTTAGAAAACGATATTCATGGTCACACAAAAGTGTCACATACAACTACAACATCGAGCAATGCAAATGATGATATGGAGGAGGAATAAGGAGGATGAACCTGACTAAAGCACAAATATTCTATGCATTAGATATCCGACTATAAGGCCGGGTTCACACATGCGAGAAATACGTCCGAGTCTCACATGGTAATACCCTACATTGCCGCCGTCACTCAGGAGCAGAGCGTGCGGCCGCATGTATTGCTATGCAGCCAACGCTCCGCTCCTGAGTGACGCGGCAAGGTCGGGTATTGCCATGCGAGACTCGAACGTATTTCTCGCATGTGTGATCCCGGGCTAAGGGTTTTATCAATTCAAGTCAGAAGCTTAGAGCTTTTTTTTTTACCCACATTTTTGCTGCATGCTTTCCATAATTGAAATGCTCTTTTGTGTTTATAGCATCTACTAATCTGCTCATACTCACAAAAACATGGAGCAAATAGATGTAAATGTTGGTGAAAAAAATTCAAAAATTAATCAACAAATACCTACAGGGATGTGGCTAGAACTCTTGTTTCCCAGTTTTATGCTTCTCACTGCCACCATGCTTTGTCCCTGAACAAATGCTCCTACCTCATCTATACTGCTTGCGTTCAATGAAAGCTTCAGTCATGTCTGGAGAGACACTTATATTGACAAGGATTACAGAGCTTTGTTATTCATAATAAAATTGGCGTAATAATTTTTTAGAAGAACGATGTTCTACATAAACACATTATAACAATATTCAGTGATCTAAGGTTAAAACACGACCTCCTGATGTTATATTTTTCTTTGCCTTTTTTCTCTGATTTTTGTAGGTGATGTTCCAATACACACAATGGACATAAATGTTTATAACAAAACATGTGTAATTGCAATCTTTTTTTAGGAGAAATACTTCATTTTCTGGAACAATTTCACATGTGCCAACACTTTTGACCATGACTGTAGCTGCTGAGTAGAAAAACATTATGAACTGTACATGTGTCACACTGGGGCTGAAAGGATGCCCAGCATGCAGTGCAATGCCAGGGAAGATGTACAAGGAAACCCTGGCAATAGGGAGAAGGGAGAGGGGTCACCTCCCAACATAGACCTGAGTCTGATCCTTGCACTCCCTATCATCCCTAGATGGGTCCTTCGCTCGATGCACAATCACATGCATAAGCCCACACTGGCCCTGAATTTACCCTAATTCTCAGGCCAACGAGACACTAGTCCAACTACTACAGTGAGACAATATGAAGAAGGTATGAACTGGGAAAAGACACAAGTAACACTCCTAAGCTTCTCCCAACAGAAAAGTTCACTGATGCAACAGGGAAGAACGCCTCAGCTTATCCAGAGACTGGCTCTTTCAAATAGGTCAGTGTAGATAAACTATAACCGGCGAGGAATGAAGCTAGCAGTGGGATTATATAGTGGAAGTAAATACTCCTGAGTACTCATGCTCCGGGTTCACAGCCAGAAGAGAAAGAGTGCTTAACCTTTTCAGCACCAAATGAAAGTAAGTCCACTCCAATTCAAGCTAAACGACAAATGGATCCTAAAGATGACCTGCAATCTAATAATTGTGATGACCATGTGATCCCAGATCCTCCATGAGTCACATCACGACGTGACACACTGGTGACAAAACGAACAGCACACGGATGACAAGTGAGAAAAAAAATTGTCCTGGATGAGAATGGAATCAATCTTTTTATACACTTGTGTGACTCTAGTCTAACCCCTATATTGGCATCTTGACTTTGTTTCAGGAAATCAGGTCCCAGAGTAGTCTTGGATTGATGGCGGCAGCATAGCCATACCTAAAACAGTTGAAACAAACTGAAAATGGGCAATAAGTAGTCTGAAACTGTAGAGTATGTACCAAATAATCATGGACAGAAGCAAGCTGTGGCCAATAAACAATTGCACAACAAAAGGCCAGCAGACATCCAAGGATTTAACTGAAATGCTTCAGAAACTAGCCAATTCAACATGGATAACAGAAAGCAGTCATAATAGTTGTCAGTAGATGCTAAGAGAACCTGCGTAGAAAAGTATTTCTATCGCACCGCATCAGATGCCTTGTCTTGTAATCTTCTGGTGCTAGTTGCTCTGACGACAACACACCACTTTGAAGGAATGACAGAATAGAGTTGCCAAGATGGAGAGGAGGAGGATGGTGCCCCTTGCCCTCATCCATAGTCATACAATATTAGGAATCAATAATACTGTATAAAAACATTTCATGTTTTCACTACAAAATCAGTCACAAAGATGCAGTGTAGCATGCAGTATGTAATGGGTGTGTTATTAGTAAGGATTGATAATGATATGCAGACCTTATTTGTATTTGAATATTCTTGTGTACTACTAGAACATATTTCTTCTGAACCTGAACTATATCTCTAAATAGTTATCTCCACAATCACTCATTTTTCACAGTAAGTGCATACTTATTGTTAATATACAGTCTAAGCCCAATGTAACATTTCTTTCTTGCATCTATATGTCTTTTTTTAATCGCTGTCTGCCCCTCTGTCCTACCAGCTTCATATAACTGAATGGGTGGTCCTAAATTATTACACAACTAAAATTGTATCTCTCAGCAGTACTCTTCAGCCACTCAATGCTGAAGACCCACTGACCCATGGACTTCTGGAAGGAGACAGATTTCCAGCTCCAAAGTTCGGGTCCAGATTGATTTTAATGGGGTTCAAATAGGATGAAGTTCAAAATGAGTTATATTAGCGCTACTGAATAAATAAATTTGTACTTCTTTATAAGACCGCACTGTATTTTTTTGAATAACTGTTTAAAGCATTTGTCAATTTTTTTTTAGCAGGATAGTGATCTTCAATTCATCGTATCATCAAGTGTATAGCTAAACATATCAGGAAAACCAATTATATTTTTCAATAATATCTTTTATTGATTTAATGTGTGTTATGAATATCTGGTGACAAAGCTTGTTGGTTGAAAGAGGATCTTCAGCTGTCTAATTATAACAGCCCCTGGCTGGATCTGCCTTGTCGCTCTCTCTTTCGCTTTAGTAAATGTGCAAGCTTTATACATTTTTCTTTCAGAGCACAAGCTGTGTGTCTGCATAATATGCCGGTGTTCTGTATTTAGCCAAGGAGAAATTCCTCATTTGCTATTGTGTGACACATTTTTCTGTCTATTGGGAACAGACATAGCTCCCTAGAGGTCATATTTCTTCCGAAGATGACTCAATAGAGTCATAAGCAGGTGTCTACTAGCAGGTTTCCCTCACAGCAGTTAATGCTACATATTACACAGAGACAAAATTATTCCATTAATTGCATATGTGTAAGTACAGGAGGAACTCAACAAATTTGTATATGTAAATACACAATTGAACAAGTGCACATACATTTGCCCATTAGCTGTTTAAACTTGACAAATTCAACAGCCTTGCTATGTGCATGCCAAATTTGAGATTCTCGTTTTATGGTCAATTTACTATGTGAACATGTAGCCTGAAAAGTTAGCAACTTTATCACAACTGTCACTCATTTGTTGGTTCACAACACATTATATTCAATGAAGTGATTTAATTGTTTATCTCAACAAAAAAACATTGCTGTCGCCAGAGCATCACCACGTGTAAGTACGAATATGCCACCAATAGCATGATGCAGTACTCACAGCCAGTTTAAATAGTTCTATAAATTAATACCTTTGTAAATGCTGCTTAAAGCCGGTTTCACACGTCCAGATAATTCCAGTACCGTATAAAATCGGTACTGGAGTTATCCGTGTCCGTGTGCTCACGTGGCACATCAGTGTGGCACACGTGTGCCCACTGGGCACCACACGCACCGTGCAGGAGACAGCGCTACTAAAGTTTAGCGCTGCCCCTGCATCGTGCTGAATCTGCGATTCATATCTTCCCTGCAGCAGCGTTTGCTGCAGAGAAAATATGAATAATAGTGTTTAAAATAAAGATCTATGTGCCCCCTGCCCTCCCACCCCCTGTGCGCTCCCTTCCACCCCCCCGGTTTTCTGAAAATACTCACCCGCCTCCCTCATTGGCTGTCGCTGCTTCCTGGTCTGGCCGCATCTCTGTATGCAGTCACGTGGGGCCGCCGATTACAGTAATGAATATGCGGCTCCACCCCATTGGGCACATAGATCTTTATTTTAAACACTATTATTCATATTTTCTCTGCAGCAAACGCTGCTGCAGGGAAGATATGAATCGCGGATTCAGCACCAGTGGGGGGGACAGCGCTTAATGTAGCGCTGTCCCCTGCACGGCACACGGACTGCACACGGACAACGTGCGCTCCCACGAACACTGACATGTCTCCGTGTTTGGCACACGGAGACATGGTCCGCAAAAAATCACTGACATCTGAACAGATGCATTGATTTTTATGTGTCTACGTGTGTCAGTGTCTCCGGTACGTGAGGAAATTGTCACCTCACGTACCGGAGACACTGACGTGTGAAATAGGCCTAACAATGTATTTTTAGTATGCAAAGTATGCAAAAAAAATTTCCTCCAGAAATCTGAAAAAGTTTGTTATGCCACCTCTGTAGGTAGCTAACCTGTCTGAAGCATTTGGAGACCAGAGACAACCGTCAATGGGCAGCACTGCTTTGCTCTTCACCACTAGAAGAGACTACAGATGTTGTTTTCCTTCTGGAAGAGCACTAATTTCTATTGTTTTTCCGCTCTGTGCATTGCCTGTTAAATTTGTTAAGACGCAGGTTAATTGAACAATTGAGGTTTGTTAATATGTGCGCTGCGGAATATGTTAGCGCTATAAAAAATAAAGATTATTATTATTATTAAGAGTATTCTGTCCAAACAGGAAAAGGATTGGTGAATCCCAGGCACTCCCACAAGGATGTATATTCTCTGGATCTTTATTTATTTATACTTTATTAAAACATTAGCATGTTTTGTTTATTTTTTTTATAAAATTTTAAGACCTGATACACATACTCAACATAATTCACATTTATATACAACAAATGGTTCTTTGCTGCAAATTTTACAAATGTGAGTTATATAAATTATTGGTATTAATTATTTATTGTTTTAAGCTGTATAGAAATGTATTCCCTCCCCTACATAAGGGAGGTGGCTTTGTATTAACATACTAGGAGTCAACCCAACTTCAAAATGCGTTAGTATGAATGAATACAGATGTAGAGAACATACATCCTTGCCTTCACTCTGTGGCAGCGCCCGGGAATCACCACTCTTTTTCCTGTTTGGTTTGAATACATTTCTTCACCGTGGCATATGGAACAGTGGTCAGAGCAGCAGTCATTAATTCCTACAAGTACAGAGTAATGCCACGTTTACACTATCAGTATTTGGTCAGTATTTTACATCAGTATTTGTAAGACAAAACCTGGAGTGGAAAAATCAGAGGAAAAGTATAATAGAAGCACGTCACCACTTCTGTATTTCTCACTCACTCCTGATTTTGGCTTACAAATACTGATGTGAAATACTGACCAAAGACTGAACGTGTGAATGTGGCCTAAGGGAAGGAGATGCGGAAAAACTTCTACAGTGTAAAGCGAGATGGATTTTCTTTATTTGTATTTTGTATCATCCTTCTTGTAGTAATAGTTTGCCACCACCTTTTTTTCACATATTTTTTACATTCCATTGTGTCTCCAGACTCTGTCACATGTGCTCAGTGTGAACCTGCTTTCATCTGTGAAGAGCACAGGGCACCAGTGTCGAATTTGCCAATCCTGGTCTGCGTAAAATGCCAACCATCTTGCACGGTGTTGGGCTATGAGCACAACCCCCATATGTGGACGTCGGGCACTCAGACCATCCTCATGGGAGTCGGTTTCTAACTGTGCAGATGCATGCACATTTATGGCCTGCTGGAGGTAATTTTGCAGGGCTCTGGCAGTGCTCCTGTTCCTCCTTGCACAAAGGCTGAGGTAGCGGTCTTGCTGGGTTGTTGCCCTCCTACTGCCCCTCCACGTCTCCTGGTGTACTGGCCTGTATCCTATAGCGCCTCCAGCCTCTGGACACTACGCTGACACAGCAAACCTTCTGGCCACAGCTCGCATTGATGTGCCATCCTGGATGAACTGCATTACCTGAGCCACTTGTGTGAGTTGTAGAGTCCACCTCATGCTACCACGAGTGTGAAAGCACAACCAACATTCAAAAGTGACCAAAATATAAGCCAGAAAGCATTGGTACTGAGGTGGTCTGTGGTCCCCACCTGCAGAACCACTCCTTTATTGAGTGTGTCTTGATAATTGCCAATAATTTCCATCTGTTGTTTATTCCATTTGCACAACAGCATGTGAAATTGATTGTCAAACAGTGTTGCTTCTAAATGGACAGTTTTATTTCACAGAAGTTTGATTTACTTTAAATTATATTCTGTAATTTAAGTCTTCCCTTTATTTCTTGGATCAGTGTAGTTGATCTTCTAATGCTTTGCAGAAATAAAGATGTATTTTAGCCTTTGAAAGCACCATTCTCTTCTCCTTTATTTCTATATTTTGATGAGTGGCTTTATCCTATTTTTTTGCATATATATTTTGTAAGGGTCTATTATCATCTGATATTTACTTATTACTATGTTCCTGATATCTGTTCTATTAAGGCTACGTTCACATTAGCGTTGCGTCGGGCGCAGCCGCGGCAACACATGCGCTCCTATATTTAACATGGGGGTGCATGGACATGCGTTGTCTTGCGTTTTGTGACGCATGCAGCATTTTTGGTGCAAGCGTCAGGGCGCAGAGGACGCAGCAAGTTGCATTTTTTTGCGTTCAAAATCAAGCCAAAAATGGACGCATGTGTCACAAAACAATGCGTTTTTGCATGCGTTTTGCATACATTGTGCGTTGCGTCGCCGACGCAACACACAACAACGCAAATGTGAACGTAGCCTAAGTATGGAGTTATGTCAGGTCACAACCAAGGCAGGTGAGCATATACAATCCCTTGCACACTGTATCTTATATTGAGGTAGATAACTATTGCAAAACAATGGGGAGACAAAGAGCGCAATAGGGTGTAAGACACTTGAAGCACCTTTTCTTTTAATTCCATAAGAGGTACTCCAGTAAATGTCTGGCTTAATTTATGCCACTAAGGAAGCATACATTTTGATGAATTAGGTGAGTTTATCCTGTGCTTATTTTTGTCAAAGGTGGCTGGGACTGGTAAAAATGTCAAAACTCATAAAATTTAGCAAAATTTGACAGTGTTTTATGCCAAAAAATTGGTGAAAATACCTTCATGAATCACACCCATAGTGCGAACTATTTCTTCTGACTTATCACAATGCAATATTCAGACTAGCCATCGGCCCTCCCGACCTGATCATGACAGTTGCATAAAAATACATGCTGTCGTGCTCGGGTTTGGAAAGCTGGCTGCTAATCTGAGCATTGCAATCCTTGTCCGAGTTTTACAACCATCTGATTCTTCTCTAAGGCTATGTGCACAAATTGCAGATTTTGATGCGTATCTGCGTTTTTGGATGTGCGGAATTGATGCGCAGTGTAGTGCACAACCAATGTTAATCAATGGGAATCTAGAATTGGTGTACCCATGCTTTGGAAAAATCAGTGCGGATTTACAGTGTTTTATTTTCCACAGCATGTAAATTCTTTTTGCTGATCTGCAGCGTTTCTGCACCCATTGACTTCCTTTGAGTCAGTTGGCATTTGCCAATGATGGGACAGTAGTAGTCCCATCATCTGGCTACTGTGTTGAATAGTAAAAAAAAAAACCACACATACAGTGCATACATATACACATACAGTACTCCTCACCACACAGCTAATCCCCAATGCCCTCGATCGCCTGCAAAAAAATAAAATGATAAACCAGCAGTATGCTCCCTGTTCCGATGTAATCCATTTAATGACAAGTGTCCCATGACAATCTCCCATGTAGAGCTGTCACATCGAGAGTTGTGACCTTTCAACAGGGCCTCCAGTGATACAGTGACTAGAGGTTGTCCTCCCTCAGTGGATCACTCCACCGCCTTGAGGTCGCTGGAGTTCATATGGTCTCTTGCGGCACCGCTGCATGTGAAAATTCTCACGCAGCGGTAGTGCTGTAAAGTGAGAGTGGCACATTGACCGGAGTATTATCTCCGGTCAGTGTGTCATCAGAGGCCCCTGTAGGCCGGTCTCATCTTCCGATGTGACAGCTCGACACGGAAGATCGTCATGGGACAGTTGTTATTAAATGGATTACATCAGAGCAGGGAGTATTTGTGTTGATTTATTACTTTATTTTTTTGCAGGAGATCGAAGGCGTTGCATGGATTATGAGTACAATAAAGATGGGAAACTGTTGTGCTTGATTTCATTAAAATACTTTATTCTGGTTGTATCTTTATTTAACATATAACAGCTATAGGATTAGTAATGGAGAGGTGTCTTATTGACACCTCTCCATTACTAAGCCGGGCTTGATCTCACCATACAATACAAAGGTGACATCAACCCCACAACTATTACCCCACTTGCCACCGCTACAGGGCAAGTGGTAAGAGAGGCTTAGTGCCGGGATTGGCACATCTTATAGATGCGTCATTTCTGGGGCGACTGAGAGCTCGTGTTTGTAGCCAGGGGCCCATATCCATGGCCCCTTCCTAGGCTAGAAAAATCAGCCTGCTTCTTTCTGCATAGCCTTTTCTGGTTATTAATTATAGGTGGACACTACATCATTTTTTGGGGGACTCACCTATTTTAATAGCCAGAAAAGGCTAAATATACAGATGTGAGCTAATATTAATAGCCTGAGAGGCTCCATGGGTATTCCACCTTTCCCAGGCTATAAACATCTGGTCCCAGTTGCTGGCTTTCTGTCACGGCTACCACTGCAGCAAACGAGCTGAGCTGAACACCGAGTTACTAACCTGGTAACCAACAGGACCTTAGACATGTAACAGAGTGGGAGGAGGTCAGGGGGCAGTGCCAGACGCCAGGAAACAGAGAAAGACAAGCACTAGAGAATTAATCAAACAAGCAGAGATCGGAGCCAGAAGATCACAAAGTACCAAAAGGGAGAGACAGGAGATAGTCAGAAGCAAAGCCATAGTTCAGTAATCCAGGAAAAGGAACAGAGTAATGCACGGAAAGCAAGATAAACACGATGCAAGCCGTGCACACACTCCAGGGGTCAAGCACACAGACTGAAGCAGAACGTACAGTTATATGAAAAAGTTTGGGCACCCCTATTAATCTTAAAGGGACTCTGTCACCCCCTCCTGCCGTTATAACTTAAAAGAGCCACCTTGTGCAGCAGTAATGCTGCATTCTAACAAGGTGGCTCTTTTAGTTTTTGGTGCAGTTATTGCCAAAATAAAGCGGTTTATAATTTAGCCAAAATACCTTTCTTTAGACAAGGAGGCAGGTCTTAACCCCCTGCTGGAAACGCCACACTGCCATCACTCAAACCTTCTGGGGCGCCAGGCGCCGCCCCCTCCGCACTGTTTTCCCATGAAATCTGGCGCCTGCGCTGTTTAGTACTGGCTGGTGCAGGCGCAGTGAGCTCTGGCCGTCTGACCTCACATGCAGTCTTGCAGACTGCGCCTGTGCGGCCAATACTAAACAGCGCAGGCGCCGGATTTCATGGGAAAACAGCACGAAGGGGGCGGCGCCCCAGAAGATTTGGGTGACGGCAATGTGGCGTTTCCAGCAGGGGGGTTAGGACCTGCCTTCCTGTCTAAAGGAAGGTATTTTGGCAAAATTATAAAACGCTTTATTTTGGCAATAACTGCACCAAAAACTAAAAGAGCCACCTTGTTAGAATGCAGCATTACTGCTGCACAAGGTGGCTCTTTTAGTTTATAACGGCTGGAGGGGGTGACATAGTCCCTTTAAGCTTAATGTTTTATAAAAATTGTTTTTTTTGCAACAGCTATTTCAGTTTCATATATCTAATAACTGTTGGACACAGTAATGTTTCTGCCTTGAAATGAGGTTTATTGTACTAACAGAAAATGTGCAATCTGCATTCAAACAAAATTTGACAGGTGCATATGTATGGGCACCCCACCAGAAAAGTGACATTAATATTTAGTAGATCCTCCTTTTGCAAAAATAACAGCCTCTAGTCGCTTCCTGTAGCTTTTAATGAGTTCCTGGATCCTGAATGAATGTATTTTTGACCATTCCTCTTTACAAAACAATTCCAGTTCAGTTAAGGCAGAAACATTACTGTGTCCAACAGTTATTAGATATATGAAACTGAAATAGCTGTTGCAAAAAAAACAATTTTTTTAAAACATTAAGATTAAGATTAATATGGGTGCCCAAACTTTTTCATATAGCTGCATAGCTGACACTGAAACCCAGCTAGGAGTGAGTATTAATACCCCTCCCATCTTGAAAGAGAGGCCAACAATATTAACCCTGAGAGAACAGAACATTAACCATGTCCTAACCATAACAGTACCCCCCTCTTAACGGGGGGCCACTGGACCCCCAGGCTTCTCAGGGTATTTGGCATGAAAAGCCCATACCAGTCGATCAGAATGCACAGAACTGGCCGGAACCCATGACTGATCTTCAATGGAAAACCCCTTCCAATGTATTAAGTACTGAAGTCTTCAACGCACCAACTGTGAATCAATGATACACCCTACCTCATACTCCAGCTGACCCTCTACCAATACCGGCGGAACATTTGATGAGGAATCTTTAACCGTCCCCACGGGTTTTAATTATGACCTGTGAAAAACATTACAAATTTTTAAGGAAGTGGGCAACTGTACCCTATAGGCCACTGGGTTGATCACCTCTATAATCTTGTATGTACCTATAAACCTGGGGCCCAACTTCATAGAGGATACCTTAAGTTTGATGTTACAGGTAGACAACCACACCTTCTCCCCCACCATCAGTGTAGGAGCTTACTCTCTCCTGTCCGCAAAATGTTTGTACCTCTTTAGAGTTTTGGAGATGTTCCCCTGAACCTCCCTCCAAAGGGTTCAAACCCTCGGCATCAGGGCAACCAGAATCCATGCTGGAAAATTCTCTAAACTGTGGAACAAACGCATAACTGACCTGAAAGGGAGATTTGCCAGTAAACTGATTAATACGACAATTAAACTGAAATTCTGCCATGGGTGATACCTCACACCAGTCCTCCTGTCTGGAAGAGGCCAGGCACCTCAAAATTTGTTCCAATGACTGGTTGCTGCGTTCAGTCTGTCTGTTAGATTCCGAGTAATAAGCAGAAGAGAATAACAACGTAACCCCCAACTTCTTACAAAAAGCCCTCCAAAACCTGGCCACAAATTGCACACCCCTGTCAGACACCACATTCACAGGGACCCCATGCAACCAAGCTATATGTTGAATAACGAGCTAAGGTTTCAGCAGAAGATAACGCAGGTAACGGCACAAAATGGGCTTGCTTCGAAAACCTATCAATCACTACATCAATCACTACCCAAACTACAGAGGTGCCCTTGGAAGACAGAAGATTAGTGATAAAATCCATGGACAGGTGTGTCCAAGGATTATCCAGAATTGGCAAAGGTACCAATTTCCAAGCCGGCCTTACCAGAGAGCTCTTAGAACAAGCACACACCTCACAAGTATTCACAAACTCTTTGATATCAGTACCCATAGAGGGCCACCAAAAATTCCTAGCTACTGCCCCCCGGGTAGCTGCAATCCCAGGGTGTGCACTCAACACAGAATCATGAATTCTTGCAGAAGTGTGAGACAGACAGTCTACCTGGA
The DNA here is from genome assembly GCF_032444005.1 of Ranitomeya imitator. Lineage (NCBI taxonomy): Eukaryota > Metazoa > Chordata > Amphibia > Anura > Dendrobatidae > Ranitomeya > Ranitomeya imitator. Next base: position 375,603,864 of record NC_091286.1, on the reverse strand, counting down.
AGTTTATTCCTGGGAGCTTGTGATTGTGCTTCCAAAATCTATCTCTGTAACTCAGATGAGACTTCTGCCACAACCACTCCCAGTTGAAGAATGGAGGAAGGAGGTTCTGGATGGGACACAGAATCAAATCTTCGAGATAAGGCATCCGCCTTTACATTTTTTGGAATGTAATGGTAAAATGAAACAAAAAAAGTGCCCACAGGACCTGTCTGGGGGTCAATCTCTTAGCGGACTCGATATAGGCCGTTTTTATGATCAGTGATGACCGTAACGGGATGAACAGCCCCCTCCAGAAAATGCCTCCATTCTTCGAAGGCCAATTTAATTGCCAACAATTCCCTGTTGCCGACATCATACTTTCTCTCTGCCGAAGAGAATTTTTTAGAGAAAAAGGCACAAGGTTTAAGGTTAGTAAGGGTGGATGGGCCATGAGATAACACTGCTCCCACCCCCACCTCCAAAGCGTCAACCTCCATGATAAAAGGTCTCGATGGATCGGGTTGTATCAACACCTATCTATCTATCTATGTATGTGTAAACATTATTCTTCAATGGAGTGTGTAAAAGAAGAGGACGGACAAGGAAATGACATCACAATTTTAATTTTGGTTAAATAATATATCTTTATTTAGCTTACCAAAATGCATACAAATCCGCATGAAAAAAAGCATGAAAATCCGCATCAATTCCACATCAAAACGCATAAAAAAGCATAAAAACGAGAGGATTTTTACCTGCGTTTTCTGCCAAGAGAAGAAGAATCTGCGCAGAAAATTACACAGGCAAATCCGCAACATATGCACATACCATAACAGTAAATATTTTGTATGGTTTATTTAGTGATTGTGATAAGTAATAGTGGGCTAACCTTTTTTGTACCTATCTTTTGTTATTCTGTATTTCCTTCAGTTTTTTTTTATTCCAATAGAATTTTTCTTTTCCTATCAGAGCTAGTAATTTTAGACTATTTAAGGGGAAGATGTCACCAGTTTTCTTGTATTTTGTTTTTTTGTGAAATTAAGCTTAACATAGTAATTAAAATGTATTAATGCAATATTTGCACTGTTTGCAAACATTTCTTTATGAAAAATATTATATATTTTTTTACAAATATACATATTTACCTCTAGGGGGAGCATTTTCCGTTTTAGACCTCAAGCAGCTATAGTGAGATTTAGCAGCTCTGCCCCAGGGATATTAGACCACCCAAAAGGGGAGGGAAATGGTGATGTCAGCAGTTACTGCCCCAATTTTGCTTCTAACAGTAAGAATGAAGAGCAGCATCACAGGGCAGCACCATTTTGTGTGTGACTGCCCTGTGACCTGCTATCACCAGCAGTTACTGCATCAGAGGCACAGCTTGTTTACAGAGGAGCAGAACACAGTGGGCTCAGCAGCATTTTTTGTGAATAACATCCTTGCCATCCCCCTTCCCCCACCTTAATCCCTGTCCTGTCAGCTGCCCTGCTCTCTCTCCAGGTGTCACCTCCCTCTCTGCAGGCTGTGAGTGCAGCTTACAGGAGATCACAGGGACTGTGTGTGAGGGGGAGGGGGAGACATGGCAGGAGAAGAACACAGGGCAGCTTGTGAGAGCAGAGGACATGTGCCTGCTTGGAGTACAGAGGAGCAGTGAGGGCTTCTTCTGTCCTGTGATAGAGAGCACAGGACTATAATAAAATGGCAGCTAGTCACACCTACAGCAGTGAGTTGTGCAGCCCACAGAGGCGTGCCCAGCTCACTGCTAATGCTGCTGCAATGTTACAGATAGGGTCCGTGCTGGTCTATTATCTCCTATGTCCATGGGGTGCCGTAATCTGACACTGATAGGGCCCTGCTACTGCTGCAAATCCAAGATGTCAGCCCCCAGTGCATTCTTTAAACTCATATAACACATGAAATCTGTTTCACATGCATTTAAACTTGCTTATAGCAGCATGTTATGCTACATTACAGTGATTTATTAATGACCTACAAACGCGGTACCTTCCCTTTAAGAAGGCTTCTTATTGCAGAATATCTGCACTGCAACACCTTGATTTTTTGCCTCTTGAACCAGGCCTTGGTTTTCTTGGCTGTGTGCTTTGGGTCGTTGTCTTGTTGGAAGATGAAATGACGACCCATCTTAAGATCCTTGATGGAGGAGCGGAGGTTCTTGGCCAAAATCTCCAGGTAGGCCGTGCTATCCATCTTCCCATGGATGCGGACCAGATGGCTAGGCCCCTTGGCTGAGAAACAGCCCCACAGCATGATGCTGCCACCACCATGCTTGACTGTAGGGATGGTATTCTTGGGGTGGTATGCAGTGCCATCCAGTCTCCAAACGTCACGTGTGTGGTTGGCACCAAAGATCTCGATCTTGGTCTCATCAGACCAGAGAACCTTGAACCAGTCAGTCTCAGAGTCCTCCAAGTGATCATGAGCAAACTGTAGACGAGCCTTGACATGACGCTTTGAGAGTAAAGGTACCTTACGGGCTCGTCTGGAACAGAGACCATTGCGGTGGAGTACGTTACTTATGGTATTGACTGAAACCAATGTCCCCACTGCCATGATATCTTCCCGGAGCTCCTTCCTTGTTGTCCTTGGGTTAGCCTTGACTCTTCGGACAAGCCTGGCCTCGGCATGGGAGGAAACTTTCAAAGGCTGTCCAGGCCGTGGAAGGCTAACAGTAGTTCCATAAGCCTTCCACTTCCAGATGATGCTCCCAACAGTGGAGACAGGTAGGCCCAACTCCTTGGAAAGGGTTTTGTACCCCTTGCCAGCCTTGTGACCCTCCACGATCTTGTCTCTGATGACCTTGGAATGCTCCTTTGTCTTTCCCATGTTGACCATGTATGAGTGCTGTTCACAAGTTTGGGGAGGGTCTTAAATAGTCAGAAAAGGCTGGAAAAAGAGATAATTAATCCAAACATGTGAAGCTCATTGTTCTTTGTGCCTGAACTACTTCTTAATACTTTAGGGGAACCAAACAGAATTCTGGTGGGTTGAGGGGTTGAATAATAAATGACCCTCTGAAAAGACTTTTCACAATTTAAAAAAAAAATAAACAAAGAAATAACATTCTTTTTTGCTGCAGTGCATTTCACACTTCCAGGCTGATCTACAGTCCAAATGTCACAATGCCAAGTTAATTCCAAATGTGTAAACCTGCTAAACCTGCAGGGGGTTGAATACTACTTGTAGGCACTGTATATATATATATATATGACATATATATATATACAACATATATATATATCTATACTATATATATTTCTGTATGTATATAAAGATATATAAACTGCGCAAAAAAATAAAAGGAACACTAAAATCCCACATCCTAGATATCACTTAATGAAATATTCCAGTTGTAAATCTTTATTCTTTACATAGTAGAATGTGTTGAGAACAATGCAACTTAAAAATTATCAATGTAAATAATAATAATAATCTTTATATATAAATAGCTCCAACATATTCCGTAGCGCTTTACAGTTTAACAGTTTCAAACACAACAGTCATAAGTAACAACGTTAACAATACAATAATTAAAGCAAAATAAGACGACCCTTCTCATGAGAGCTTACAATCTACAATGAGGAGGAGGAGGAGATACAAAGTACAGGTGTGTATTTACAATGATGTATTTACAATGATGGTCCAGCTATCTTCAGGAGGTGGGGGATAGATAGAAGTAGTGAATGGGCTACACACACACACAAGCATTAAATGACTTTGATTAGTGAATGACTGCTCTGAACAAATGTGTTTTGTGGGAGTGCCTAAAACTATACAAATTGTGGGTGGTCCTAATGGGGTAGAGCATTCCAAAGGATTGGTGCAACACCGGAGAAGTCTTGGAGTCAGGAATGGGAGATACAAATTAGTGCAGAGGTTAGTCGATAGTCGTTTGCAGAGCGCAGCGGACGGTTAGGCCGATAGACCGAAATGAGGGAGGAGATGTAAGGCCGGTTTCACATTTGCGGTTGTGTCCGCAGCGTTTCATCCGCTATAATCTGCATGCATTGTGTATTCCTATATTTAACATTCGGAACGAAAGTGTCTTCGTTTGCGTTTTGCCAAATTTGATGACGCATATGTTATTTCATCGTCTGCGGTTTGGCGTGCTAAACGCTGCATGTAGTAATTTTGGAGGCGTCAATTTGCCGCCTAGAAACGTATGCAGTTGTTTGCGGTACAAATGCGCCAAAAAACGCATTGCTGTCTATGTGAACGCATGCGGCCGGAAGCACATGCGTTTGCTTGCATTCGTGAACGTATGCGTTGCCCCAGAGAAAAACATGTCTAGACACTGATAAGCCACCCCCCACATACAAGGTGATAAAGGGAGGGAGTGGACAGTTGCAGGTCACTACGCAGCAGACAGAGAAGCTTTCCAGACGCAGCAGAGCAGACACAGGAAGGAATCTACACCCAGAACAATGTGAGTATATCCTAGCCAATGCCTTTATTTTCTATTTTCTGTCTCTATATGTCCTAATTTCTTCCATTTCTTTCTTTCTGCATGCATCAGAATGTCTTCTTCTTCTGATGAGGAGCAATGTCCTGGGCCTTCTGAAGTCGAAAATGTCAGTGAAGTGAGTACTCACCTCGTCAGATTGGTAAGTATTCACTGTCACATCTACACATATGCCAATTTTTTTTTCATTTTTTTAGAGCACTTCTTCTACTGCGGCAGAGGCTGGGCAGGAGCAGCGGAGTCACGGTCGGGTGGCAAGGCGGCAGCGTGTATGTATACAAGGCTGACTGTTTACTGTATCCTCACTTTATTATTCTCGAATATTCCTTTCTTTACTTTCCTCTTTCTTTACATTTTTCTTCTGGACTCCTTTTGTATCTTGACTTTCCTTATTCATGCCATTTCTCATCCTCTGTTTTCTTTCTTTTCCTTATGTTAATGTATCCAACATTAATGTCTTTATTTAATTTTTAGGTTCCAGAACAGGATGAAGACCTCATAGAAAATGACCTCCTCATCTCCCTGGTCCAGGAGCGAGTCCCGTTGTGGGACACCCGGGTTCCACAGCACTCGGACAATGTGACGATCCGGCGCCTATGGAATGAGGTGGCCAAAGCGATGTGGGATGGCTGGGACAACGCCCCTACTTGGGTCCGAAATGCATTTTGTAAGTATTGCAATGCAGTGAAGCAGCAGAGACCTTGGTCGTGCTCACACAACTGTGTGTGATCAGAGAAACTCTCAGGAGTTGTGTGAGCACGGCCAAAAGTACATTGTCTAACCATTATGTTTTGTTTTTTCACCAGTGCTTAAAGTCAAAACACGTTGGGGTTCGATGAAGGTCCGCTTCAACAAGGACCTGTGTCAAGAGAGCCGTGTTCCCAGTGGTTCAGGAGCAAGGATCCGAAAGTACAAATACCATCGCATTCTGGCATTTTTAAGATCGGTCCTTGCCCAAAGAACGTAAGTATTTCTCCTGTGCATTTGGTTGTGTTGTATTGCCATAATATGTATGTTTCTATTCCACAGGATTTGGCGTCTGGTTAATTTTTGGTATTAATTTTCTTTTCCTTTTTTCACAGCACATGGAGCAGCACTGTTGGCCCAGGTTCTGGAGCGGTCCTTCATCAGACAGCCACGACCCGTCCTAGCCATCCTGCAGCGCTGCAGCAAGTGGGCTTGCCACACTTCCTGGAGACCAGGAAGCTGGTCCATCAGGTGTTTCCCTTTCCCAGTCCTCTGCCTCTGCCCCTTTTTTTGGGCTCCTCCCGGTAGCAGCAGAGGGCATCGGACAGGTCCCTCATGCCCAAGTTTTTGCACTTGAGCACGATTTTTCACGAAGGACTCAAGGCTTTGGGTGACCGAATGGATATTTCCCTTAGCCACATGAATACACGTTTCCAGGAGGTCACCAAAAGCCTTGACCAAGTAAAAGCTGACCTCCAGAGGCCAGCACATAATTTTTTTAACCAAATTGAGCAGGGCATGTCGGAAAACCTTACTCCTGATCTCCAGCTTAGTGTCATGCAGGCCTGCAATACTGCTTACGTGCAGGCTATGCAGCAGAGTCGGTATTTTCAGCAGACAGTGGCGGCATATCCACCTGTGCCTTCACTGTCACGATTAACTTCAATGCCGACCTTTGCTGCACACCACTGCACGGCCACCTCTATTCCTAGCACTGCTGGACACCAGTACAGCACCACCACCATGCCGAGTGCTTAGGGCAGCCCACCGCCACCACCATGACAACCGCTGAACCTGCTTGGACCTCCTCCACTGACACCACGATGCAGCAGCAGGACCCTGGCATGGCCTTCCGTACCGCCACCACCACGATGCAGCAGGACCCTGGCATGGCCTTCTGTACCACCACCACCACGACACAGCAGGACCCAGGCATGGCCTTCCGCTCTACAAGCGCTATGGACTCTGGCATGGCCTTGTGCTCTACAAGCACTATGGACTCTGGCATGGCTGCATGCTCTACGAGCACTATGGACTCTGGCATGGCTGCACGCTCTACAAGCACTATGGACTCTGGCATGGCTGCACGCTCTATGAGCACTATGGACTCTGGCATGGCTGCACGCTCTATGAGCACTATGGACTCTGGCATGGCTGCATTCTCTACGAGCACTATGGACTCTGGCACAATTCAGCCGGACCCTGACAGGTCATTAACCACGACCATGCCACGACATATGAGCCCACCGAGGCTTCCCAGAACCCGGCGATCCCAGAAAGGGAGGAAAAATAAAAAACAGCGGACTATTAGTATTCCTCCCCTCTCACCTCCCAGTATGTCTGTAATGTCAGGTTTGTCTCACCCTTCCAGTGCATCTCAGGCCTCTCATGTATTAAGCCCTATCCCCGAACTACCAGACCCCACAAGTTTCATTGCCCCTTCTCCTGCCACCCCTGCGTCGTCCACACTTAGCCAGGCCTCACAGCTTTACACCCCCCGTTTCCATCAATCTACACCAAGCAGGCACAGTTAAATAAAAAGTTTGTGTATAACAAAATAAATAATATTGTTTTTTGCCCCCAATTATGTGTGGTTTAATTGTGTATTTCGCCACCGTCAACACACACCGTGCGCCGAACACTTAATTTTGTGGCCACATCATAGCTCCAGTAGTTAGCAAGTAAAATACTGCAGCTTTGTGTGTCTTTAGTATAGAGATATGAGGTGGGCCACAAAATTAATACTTGCATTATCTCCATAATCTCTTCTTTCTGCTTAGTCTGTGACTAGTGTTGCAGACTGAAGAGAAAATGGCGGAAATACAATGCAGAACTATACTCAACAGGTCAGGTGTCCAAAAACTCATTAGTTAGGATACCTGACCTGGTGAGTAGAAAACTGCCTTGTATAACCTCCATTTTCTCTTCTGTGTACGTAATCTATTTCACACAAAGTGAAGCGACGATGGCGGTCATACACGTCATATCTATGCTCACCTGGACATGTGTCAGAAATAGTGAATTCATGAGGCTGTTATATGTTCATCGTGAATTCATTATTTCTGACACCTGACTTGATGAGTATAGATTTGTTTTGTATGACAGCCATTGTCTTCAGTCTGTGTCCAATGGATACTGCAGAACAGAATCAGGACGCAATGACGTCAACAACCTTACCACTAAAACAACATGGCTGCCGTCACACTAACAGTATGTGGTCAGTATTTTATATCAGTATTAGTAAGTCAAAACAAGGAGTGGAACAATTAGAGGAAAATTATAATATTAACATATCTAGCACCTCAGCCTTTATCACCCACTCCTGGTTTTGGATTACAAATACTGATATTAAATACAGACCAAATACTGCTAGTGTGAGGACAGCCTTGGTTTGTAGAGGAAATACATAGGAGGCACGGTGAAGACACCAAAAAATAAAGTTTATTGGAAATATTAGTAACATTTAAGAAAATAATTGGTACAGACAAACTCAGAACAGGACATTTACACAACATTGTCCTGCCATGAAACACATCCAATATCTGACTCAAAAAAGGCAGCAAATTGGTCCCTCATGTGGCCAACTTCAGCTGTTGACCACAGTGGGTGATGCTGGTAATCGGACAGTGGGTGTGCAACTGGTTCATCCAGTTCAATGTTGGGCCGCTCCTTAGCCATTATGTAATTGTGCAGAACCACACAGGCTTTGACCACCTCGTCGACTGTCTCCATTTTTAGATTAATGGCTGATGCAAGAATGCGCCATTTTGAGACTAGAATCCCAAAGGTACACTCTACTGTTCTTCGGGCCCTGGTCAGTCTGTAGTTAAAAAACCTTTTAGTGTGGTTCAAGTCCCCACTGGAATATGGCTTCAGTAAGTTTTCACACATCTGAAAGGCCTCATCACCAACCATAACAAATGGCATTGGTGGACCTTGAATGTTGGGGAGACTTCGCAGCCGTGGAAAATTAAAATTTTTGACATACACACGGCGGCCCATTTCAGAGTTCTTAAAAGTCTGGGAATCGTTGCCACAGTCAAAGGCTCCAATGTCCACGGCGATGAAGCGACAGTCCTCATCGGCTATTGTCATGAGCACAACAGAAAAATATTTTTTATAATTGAAGCACTCCAATCCTGTTCTGGCTGGTTTGATAATGCGGATGTGCTTTCCATCCACCGCTCCCAAACAGTTGGGGAAATCACACACACTCCCGAATTTTTCCGCAATTCCAATCCACATGTCCAAGGTGGGTAGGGGTATAAACTCATCCTGGAGTACATTCCACAAAGCCCAGCAGGTGTCCGCAACTATTCTGGACAGGGTGGATATTCCAAGCCGGTATTGAAGTGGAGGGATGATAAACTCTCTCCGGTTGCCAGAAATCTATAAGAAAAAAACAATTACAATCAATTCTATTTATGGTGTTGTCATGCTAAAGACATAAAGGAAAATACCCCCCAAAAAAACATGTCAGAACACCCAAAATTAGCACTGGCATTGGTTTAGATTTGTTACATACCTTAATGTAACCAGCAGACGTTCCTCTGGTGTAATCTCTCTACGCAGCTGGGTGTCCTATCTCCGTATGGCTCCTTGGGCACGAGCAAGCAAATCCCGGAACGAGTCTAGCGACATCCTTGTATATTCCGGGAATTTGTCCGGGTTGGCATTAAGCTCGCCATACAGCGTGTGATAGGCTCCAAGTCTCTCACGTAATTCAATAATGGGGTGTCTCCATAAACACCTACGACGTCTCCTCCATCTTTCGCGATTTCTGTCTTGCCCCCAAGCAAACGCACAGGCAAGAAACAGCTTGATGCTTAAATCCAGGTTGAAATAAAAGCTCTCCATGTGAAGATCCATCATGAGACAGGATACAGGAGCAAAATCTGAAGATTTCAGCTGTTCAAGGGTCTATATAAAGATATCCCATAATACACACCCTCTGTAGTCACATTGGCGGTGTCTGGTTATCTAGATTTTTCTCCTGTAAAATTTGTCATCATGGACACCAAAAACACAAACGCAGGAAAAAACGCATAGAAAAGTGTGCAAACGCTGCGTTTTTTTTAACCACATGCGTTCACGCATGCGTCTAAAAAACGCAGCGTTTGTACGTGCTTATATACGTTTTTTCCTGCACTTGCGGATGCAGATTAAACGCTGCGGATTCTAACGCAAATGTGAAACTAGCCTAAGGGGGTGCCGTACTGTGGAGAGCATTACAGTAATCCAGGTGGGAGTGGATCAAGGCAACAGTGAGGGTTTTTGTTGTTTCCATGGTAAGAAAAAGACGGATTCTAGAGATGTTCTTTAGGTGTAAGAACACGAGCGTGTAAGAGATTGTATATCTGATGTGAAGGAGAGATCAGAGTCAAACATTACACCCAGACAGCGCGCCTGCTGCCGGGATGTTATTATGGTGTCACCCACAGAGAGGGAAATGTCAGATTTAGAGAGGTTAGTAGTTGGCGGGAGCAGAAGAAGTTAAATCACAACTAATATCCCACGGAGGTCTGGAGTTGGAATGATGCTCAAAATCAAAGTGGAAAATGAAATTACAGGCTGATCCAACTTCAGTGGAAATATGTCAAGACAAGGAAATGATGCTCAGTAGTGTGTGTGTCCTCCACGTGCCTGTATGACCTCCCTACAATGCCTGGGCATGCTCCTGATGAGGCGGTGGATGGTCTCCTGAGGGATTTCCTCCCAGACCTGGACTAAAGCATCTGCTTTAGACAGTCTGTGGTGCAACGTGATGTTGGTGGATGGTGTGAGACTTGATGTCCCAGATGTGTTCAATCGGATTCAGGTCTGGTGAATAGGCGGGCCAGTCCATAGTTTAAATGCCTTCATCTTGCAGGAACTGCTGACACACTCCAGCCACATGAGGTCTGGCATTGTCCTGCATTAGGAGGAACCCAGGGCCAACCGCATCAGCATATGGTCTCACAAGGGGTCTGAGGATCTCATCTTGGTTACTAATGGCAGTCAGGCTACCTCTGGCGAGCACATGGATGACCAAACCGGTCATACTGAAGGATGTTGCAGGCAGCAGATCGCTCTCCATGGCGTCTCCAGACTCTGTCACATCTGTCACATGTGCTCAGTGTGAACCTGCTTTCATCTGTAAAGAGCAAAGGGAGCCAGTTGCAAATCTGCTAATCCTGGTGTTCTGCGACAGATGCCAAGCATCCTGCATGGTGTTGGGCTGTGAGCACAACCCCCATCTGTGGATGTCGGGCACTCAGACCATCCTCATGGAGTCAGTTTCTAACCGTTTTGCAGACACATGCACATTTGTGGCCTGCTGGAGGTAATTTTGCAGGGCTATGGCAGTGCTCCTCCTGTTCCTCCTTGCACAAAGGCTGAAGTAGCGGTCCTGCTGCTGGGTTGTGGCCCTCCTACCACCCCCTCCATGTGTCCTGGTGTACTGGCCTGTATCCTGGTAGCGCCTCCAGCCTCTGGACACTACGCTGACTGACACAGCAAACCTTGCCACAGCTTGCATTGATGTGCCATCCTGGATGAGCTGCACTACCTGAGCCACTTGTGTGGGTTGTAGAGTCCGTCTCATGCTGCCACAAGTGTGAAAGCACAACCAACATTCAAAAGTGACCAAAACATCAGGCAGAAAGCATTGGTACTGAGATGTGGTCTGTGGTCCCCACCTGCCGGACCACTCGTTTATTGAGTGTGTCTTGATAATTGCAAATAATTTCTATCTGTTGTCTATTCCATTTGCACAACAGCATGCAAAATTGATTGTCAAACAGTGTTGCTTCCTGAGTGGACAGTTTGATTTCACAGAAGTTTGATTTACTTGGAGTTATATTCTGTTGTTTAAGTGTTAGCTTTATTTTTTTGAGCAGTGTACAAATATAATAATAATAAATAATAATAATAATAATAATCTTTATTTTTATATAGCGCTAACATATTCTGCAGCGCTTTACAGGTTGCACACATTATCATTGCTGTCCCCGATGGGGCTCACAATCTAAATTCCCTATCGGTATGTCTTTGGAATGTGGGAGGAAACCGGAGTACCCGGAGGAAACCCACACAAACATGCAAACTCTTTGCAGATGTTGTCCTTGGTGGTGTTTGGATCCAGGACTCCAGCGCTGCAAGGCTGCTGTGCTAACCACAGCGCCACTGTCCTGCCCAATGAAACCAAATACAGTGGCATGTCAAAGTTTGGGCACCCCCGATCAAAATTACTGCTATTGTGAACAGTTAAGCAAGTTAAATGATCTCTAATGGGCTAAAATTAAAGATGACCCATTTCCTTTGCATTTTAAGCAAGAAAAATATATATTTTATATATATCTTTTACATTTTAAAAGTAACAAAAAGGAAAATGGGTTGATGCAAAAGTTTGGGCACCCTGCATAGATAGTACCTAGAAGCACCGCCTCTTGAAAGTTTTATAGCTTGTAAACATTTTTTGTAGCCAACCAATAGTGTCATAGGTATGTTAGGTGTGACAGACAGTCATCCTTGATCTGGCTGTAGAAGGTCTTCTCAATTAGCTCAAGCACATTCTTGATTTTTGTATCTCTGATGTGGAGAGATATCCCACTCCCTTTAGGACCCAATAATTATCTCAACCTTCTGTTGCTAATTACACACCTGTGCTGAAGGTTTATTTTCATTCTGTGTCTGCAGCATGCTGCTGGTGTTAGCTCTTATTTGCATCTGTCTAGTTGGATGTACTAACAGTCAGTTAATTCCCTCTCAGAGGACTCTTGGAGGATTGCTGATGTGACATCTCAGTTGCTTTCTCAAGATGAGTGTCCTCTTGTTTGTCTACCCTCTTTGTGTTTAGTTAAAATGGGGACTGACTAGTGCACACCCCATCCCCTCCATAACCAGGGCCTATCGCTAGGGTCAGGCAGAGATTAGCTTCCTGCTCCGTGATAGGTGCTTAACCTTTATAGGGACGGTTACGACAGTCAGGGTGATTTCAGATTTGACTAGGGGGTTTCCATTTCCCACTTTCCTAGTTTTGGATTCCTCCTTCCTTTCCCCTTTGTTGTGCACTTACTTATCCATCACCCAGCATGGCAAATAGTATTTCAATTCTTATTTGAGGGATTTTCATCCATTTTTCCTGTGAAAATTCTTCCAGTTCTGTGAGATTACTGAGTCGTCTTGCATGCACTGCTATTTTGAGGTCTAGCCACAGATTTTCATTGATGTTCATATCAGGGGACTGTGAGAGCTATTGTAAAACTTTTAGCTTGTGCTTTTTGAGGTAGTCTATTGTGGATGTTGATGTGTGTTTACGATCATTATCCATTTGTAGAAGCCATCATTTTAACTTTAGCTTTTTTGCAGAGGGTGTAATGTTTGCATCAAGAATTTGTGGAAATTTCATTGAATACATTCTTTCCTCTACCCATCAAATGTTACCTGTGCCATTGGCTGCAACACAACTGCAAAGCATAACACAGGCCTACAAAAAATTTTTTTTCTAATCATCGCAGGTAACTTTGGACTTTTATGAATCATCTTTTTTTTCCTGTATATAATTTTCATGTAGCACGTTTTGTTTACATGGAGCAGCATCATTGTTATAAGGTATAGGAAATATACTGGCGACTTTAAGAAAACAGTAATGTACATATCAGAAAAAACGATTCACCTTGCCAAACAGTTTTTATTGAACCAAAATAATTTCACATGCAAAATAGAAAACAAAATATGAACAGAAATTAAAAGCGCTTGACATTAGACTATCGTTGATTCGTTTTTTCAGGGTTGTCGGTACATAACATCCAACAGTAATCTGCCATTATTGAGTCATTCCAAAAACCCTGGTAGCGGTGTTCCATTACTTTAATGTCCTGGTGAAACAGCTCACCTTGATCATCACTTACATCCCCAAGATTTTTAGAGAAGAAATCTAAATGTGAATGCAAAAAGTGCATTTTCAGAGACATGCGACATCCAAGACACTGGTATAGATTCAGCAGTTCCTCAACACCTTCAACATATTCTGGAGATTTTTGTTTTCCTAAGAAGTTTTCACAGATCCACTTGAAGCTTAAATCCTTATCTTTTAGCGTTCCTTCAATCACATCATCTCTCATAAGCTCTCTGATCTCAGGACCAACAAATACCCCTTCCTTCAGTTTTGCTGGTGAAATGCTGGAGAATTTCTGTGAAATATACTGGAGCCCTTGCGAATTTGTCTTTGCCATGGCTTTCACAAAGTTTTTAATCAATCCCAACTTTATATGTAGTGGAGGAAGAAAGATTTTTGTTGGAGCAGCTAAAGGATTATTGTTTCTACCTGGAGCATAGATGTTTCTCTGTCCCCAATCATAACAAACAACATAATGGTCTACTGTATTTCTACTGTCCCATAAACACAAGAAGCAACAACATTTTGTGAAACCTCCTTTCATTCCCATTAGCAGACCAATCACTTTCAAATCTCCATAGATATTCCATTGATGATGCTTATATTGTATAGCATCAAAAACAACTGACAGATTTTCATAACTTTCCTTTAGATGACATGAGTGAGAAATAGAGATTTATGGTTTCATATTTCCATTGTGAAGCAGCACTGCTTTCAAACTTCTCTAGTATGCGTCAATAAACAATCACCAATCTGCAACAAAATACACTTGATTCAGTTCTTCAATGAGGCCATTCACATTGTTACAGTACACCATTGGTCCAATCAGCTGTGAAAAACTGTGTTAAAGTATTACTTCTGTTTGAGTAATAACACTTTGACATCATCATGAAGAAGATTATTCTGTTTCAACCTAGATGCAAGAAGTTCAGTGTGAGACTTGTGGAACTCCTAATGAACTAAGGTGAACCCGCTGGACCGTGACAATGAACCTCCCAAGGGTGAGCTGACCTAGTGGGCCACCCCCAATACAAGGAACGTCAGGGGCAGGCCCAAGGAGGCTATTGCGCGGAAGCTGATACCCGGGGACAGGAGGTAGGAGACACAAGCAAGGACAGACTAGGAACAGATGGCCAAGACTGGGAACCACAGGGAGGGCTGCCGAATATCAGAAACAGGGCGATGGAGGATGAACACTCAGGGGAGACTGGAGACATGGAGATGGGAAGGAGCAGGCTGGGACGGATGACACTACGAGGGAAGACAAAGAGGACACTGGATCATAGAGTGGAGGAACAAAGCAACCGCAGGCCAGACCGAGGAAGTGCACGTGCGCTGCTGAGGCTGGAGTGCGAGGTGCGCACGTGCACCTGATGAGACCCAGGAGCCGGCGGAGAAATAGGAAGAGAGATCAGGTGATGCGCGCACACTCCAGGAGCGCGCCGGGATGGGTAAGTGTGCCTGGGATCAGGGGAAGGAGCGGCAGGCACGTCAGCCTGGAACGATGTACCATGGACCCAGTTTATACGAGGGCATCTTTAGATGGATGAATCTGGAAGACAACCACACCTTATCTCCAGCCTGGTATGGCGGAGGATCCAGGCGCCTCTTATCGGCATGTCTTTTTATCCTGTCTCTCGCTTGTTCAAGTGCGATTTTGGTCTCCTGCCAGACCCTGGAGAACTCCTTGGACAGAAGATCGGCTGCTGGCACACCCAAGACAAGGGAGTACCGGCAGAGGAACACCCGGATGTTGCCCAAAAAACGATAAAGAAGGGCGACTTGGAAGAGGCGTCACTGGTGTGGTTGTGGTATGCAAACTCAGCCTACGGGAGCAAGCTGGACCAATCGTTCTGGTGAACATTGGAAAAATGATGGAGATAAGTCACCAGGATCTGATTTCTGCACTCCGCCTGACTATTAGTTTGAGGATGGTAGGCAGAGGAGAAGTCTAGTGTTACATTCATCAGCTTGCATAGGGCTCGCCAGAACCACGAGGTGAACTGGACCCCTCTGTCAGAAACTATATGTTGAGGAAAGCCGTGAATCCAAAAAACATAGGCGATGAAGACTCTTGCCAATTCGGGAGCAGAGGGTAATCCAGGCAGAGAGATGAAATGAGACATCTTGGAAAATCGATCTACAACTACAAAGATAAGTTGAAGACATAAAAGAGCACAGTGAGGTCAAAAATACTCTGTTATAAAAAAAATCACAGTAATAAGCAAGTGCTAGTCAAAAGATTGAAAAAACAGGGTATTTAGTTGATACATTTTTTGGCAAAAAAATGTATACTAAGCTGCTCCACCAATCGTCAAGGTATACCCATATAGAGCAGAAATTTCATGTGGACATGCTGGATGGAACAGCTTTGATGCAAATGACCCATAAGGAATGGTGGACTCCCTAGTCTTGTAGAAACAAGAGAACAATTACAGAACCAGAAACACGTGGGCTACTTGCACAATGAACAAGTCTGTAGGAACCTGTTCACACACCACCAAGAAACTTGAAGACACAAAAGAGCACAGTGAGGTCAAAAAAACTCTGTTGTAAAAAAAATCACAGTAATAAGCAAGTTTTAGTCAAAAGATGGAAAAAACAGGGTATTTAGTTGATACTTTTTTGCAAGGAAATGTATACTAAGCTGCTCCACCAATCATCAAGGTATACTCATATAGAGCAGAATTTTCATGTGGACATGCTGGATGGAACAGCTTTGATGCAAATGACCCATAAGGCGTGGTGGACTCCCTAGTCTTGTAGAAGCAAGAGAACAATTACAGAACCAGAAACACATAGGCTACTTGCACAATGAACAAGTCTGTAGGAACTTGTTCATACACCACCAAGAAACTTGAAGACACAAAAGAGCACAGTGAGGTAAAAAATACTCTGTTGTAAAAAAAAAATCACAGTAATAAGCAAGTGCTAGTCAAAAGATGGAAAAAACAGGGTATTTAGTTGATACACTTTTTTGCAAAAAAATGTATACTAAGCTGCTCCACCAATCGTCAATGTATACCCATATAGAGCAGAATTTTCATGTGGACATGCTGGATGGAACAGCTTTGATGCAAATGAACCATAAGGAGTGGTGGACTCCCTAGTCTTGTAGAAACAGATAACTGTATGACCAGAAGACCGAGGCAGATCAGTAATGAAATCCATTGCTATGTGTTGCCAAGGAGCCGAACAAACCGGAAGCAGGTGCAAAAGACCAAAGGGTAGGTGCCTAGGAACTTTGTTTTTGGCACAAGAGGGTCAGGAGGTGACAAAACTTCGGACATCTTGAAGAAGAGATGGCGACCAGTAATAGTGTGACACGAGAGTAAAGGTTTTCTTGAATCCGAAATGGCCTGCCAGCTTGGAAGCATGACCCCAATGCAAGACTCACCTCCTTTTGCTCAATTGAACAAATGTTTTACCCAGACCCAAGGAAGACACGCTAACAGGAGCTACCAAAATTACCTTGCTAGGATCCTTGATGTGCAAATGTTTCTCCTCAACATCGGCTGCTAGAAAGGACCTGGATAAGATGTCTGCTTTGAAGATCTTATTGCCGGGATGGAAATGCAGTTCAAAGTCAAATCAGGCAAAGAATAGCGACCACCTGGCTTGTCGAGGATTAAGTCTTTGTGCAGAACGGATATATGCCAGATTCTTGTGGTCAGTGTACACTGTGTGCAGAATTATTAGGCAAGTTGTTTTTTTGGATCACATAATACTTTTTATTCATGTTGTCCTACTCCAAGCTGTTCAGGCTCGAGAGACAACTACCAATTAAGTAAATCAGGTGATGTGCATCTCTGTAATGAGGAGGGGTGTTGTCTAATGACATCAAAACCCTATATAAGGTGTGTTTAAGTATTAGGCAACTTTCTTTCCTTTGGCAAAATGGGTCAGAAGAGAGATTTGACGATCTCTGAAAAGTCCAAAATTGTGAGATGTCTTGCAGAGGGATGCTGCAGTGTTGAAATTGCCCAACTTTTGAAGCTTGATCACCAAACAATTAAGCAATTTATGGCAAATAGCCAACAGCGTCGCAAGAAGCGTGTTGGGCAAAAAAGGCGCAAAATAACTGCCCATGAATTGAGGAAAATTAAGCGTGAAGCTGCCAAGATGCCATTTGCCACCAGTTTTGCCATATTTCAGAGCTGCAACGTTACTGGAGTATCAAAAAGCACAAGGTGTGCAATACTCAGGGACATGGCCAACGTAAGGAAGGCTGAAAAACGACCACCTTTGAACAAGAAACATAAGATAAAATGTCGAGAATGGGCCGAGAAATATCTTAAAGGGACTCTGTCACCTGAATTTGGCGGGACTGGTTTTGGGTCATATGGGCGGAGTTTTCGGGTGTTTGATTCACCCTTTCCTTACCTGCTGGCTGCATGCTGGCTGCAATATTGGATTGAAGTTAATTCTCTGTCCTCCGTAGTACACGCCTGCGCAAGGCAAGATTGCTTTGCGCAGGCGTGTACTATGGAGGACAGAGAATGAACTTCAATCCAATATTGCAGCCAGCATGCAGCCAGCAGGTAAGGAAAGGGTGAATCAAACACCCGAAAACTCCGCCCATATGACCCAAAACCAGTCCTGCCAAATTCAGGTGACAGGTTCCCTTTAAGACTGACTTTTCAAAGGTTTTATGGACTGATGAAATGAGAGTGACACTTGATGGGCCAGATGGATGGGCCAGAGGCTGGATCAGTAAAGGGCAGAGAGCTCCACTCCGACTCAGACACCAGCAAGGTGGAGGTGGGGTACTGGTATGAGCTGGTATCATCAAAGATGAACTTGTGGGACCTTTTCGGGTTGAGGATGGAGTGAAGCTCAACTCCCAGACCTACAGCCAGTTTCTGAAAGACAACTTCTTCAAGCAGTGGTACAGGAAGAAGTCGGTATCGTTCAAGAAAAACATGATTTTCATGCAGGACAATGCTCCATCACATGCCTCCAACTACTCCACAGCGTGGCTGGCCAGTAAAGGTCTCAAAGAAGGAAAAATAATGACATGGCCCCCTTGTTCACCTGATCTGAGCCCCAGAGAGAACCTGTGGTTCCTCATAAAATGTGAGATCTAAAGAGAGGGAAAACAGTACACCTCTCGGAACAGTGCCTGGGAGGCTGTGGTGGCTGCTGCATGCAATGTTGATCGTAAACAGATCAAGCAACTGACAGAATCTATGGATGGAAGGATGTTGAGAGTCATCATAAAGAAAAGTGGCTATATTGGTCACTAATTTTTTTTATTTTGTTTTTGCATGTCAGAAATGTTTATTTCTAAATTTTGTGCAGTTATAATGGATTACCTGGGAAAAATAAACAAGTGAGATGGGATTATATTTGGTTTTCATTAAGTTGCCTAATAATTCTGCACAGTAATAGTTATCTGCACAAACAGATATCCTCCTAAGACAGCCAAATAAAAAAAAGCCCACTCCAACTTCCAAAAATATTAAGCTTTGATATTTATGAGTGTTTTGGGTTGATTGAGAACATAGTTGTTGATCAATAATAAAAATAATCCTCTAAAATACAATTTGCCATTAATTCTGCACGCAGTGTAGATCTTGAAATGATGTACAGCTCCTTCCAATAAATACCGCCACTCCTCCAACGCCAACTTGATAGCCAGCAGTTCCTTGTCACCAATGGCGTAGTTCCTCTCTGAGGCAGAGAACATCTTAGAAAAGAAGCGGCAGGTAGCCAGCCATCCGGAGGAAGACCTCTGATAAAGTACCGCACCAGCTCCGGTGGCAGAAGCATCCACCTCTAGAACGAAAGGCTTGTTAGTCTCTGGGCGGCGGAGTACGGAGGCCGAGGCAAAGGCTTGTTTCAAAGACTGGAAAGCGTTTTTTGGCTTCAGGAGTCCAAGAAGAAGACATCATTCACAAACTCCTGGAACACTGCGGGAGAGTTAGACAAACCAAAGGGCATGACCAAATACCACTTATCTCCAGGACAGATACGGATAAGATTGTAGGCCCCACGAAGATCAAATTTAGTGAAGATTCGTGCTCCCCTGAGACGGTCGAACAGCTCCGGAATGAGTGGAAGCAAGTACTTGTTTTTAATAGTGAGATTGTTGAGACCCCGGTAGTCTATGCAGGGACGGAGGGACCCATTCTTCTTCTTGACGAAGAAGAAACCTGCGCTTGCAGGAGAGGAGGACTTGCGAATAAAGTCTTTGGCTAAATTCTCCTAGACATAGCTTGAGTCTCGGTGGGGGACAACGGGTAAATTCGGCCTTCGGGCAGAGTGGAGCCTGGAACAAGATCGATCGGGCAGTCATATGGACGATGCGGGTGCAGGATCTCCGCCTCTCTTTTATTGAAGACATCCACAAAAGACCAATAGGTAGATGGTAAATCTGGGGACATCGAAATTGGTTGAGAAAAATTCTTTGGCAGAACGGCAAGCAAGCACTTATACTGGCAGTACAGTCCTCAACGCAATATGTCACCAGACCATCAGTCAAGAAAATCAATGTCAATGACCTGTTGAAGCGCAATGTAAGCGTGAAACGATCGTCATCTGTATTTTCTCCACTGTTTTATCTGCCTGCTGTTGGTATGATGATGCTGCAATAAAGGACTTTGTTGCACGGGATGGTATGTGTCAATCCGCTTTCTTCTTTATGGACATACAGATTCTCTTTCTTTGGAAGTGGCACCCGTAATCCCTGGTGTGTGTGCAGCTTCATTAACCCGAGGTCATACAGCTGTGCCTTCGTCCTGCCTCTCACCCATAGTACAGATCAAAACAGATACCAAGAGGAATGATGACTCTGCTAGCAAGCTTGTGAACTATGAGGACTGTGATCAAATAGTTCTATTTTAACCTCATCGTTCCATAGCAATAGTTTCCAAAATGCATAAATCTTGTTTACATGTTCTTTTTCATAGTTCTGATGCTGAATTTTGTGGTGAGGACGAAGGAGAGATTTTCTTCTGATGACTCTTCCATGAAGGCCATATTTGTGAAGGTGTCTCTGAACAGTAGAACAATGTACCACAACTCCAGATTCTGCTAAATCTTTCTGTAGGTCTTTTGCAGTCAAGTGGGGGCTCTGATTTGCCTCTATAGCAATCCTACAAGCAGCTCTAACTGAAATTTTCGGCATAAAGTTAGAGTATGCTGGGTTTTTATAAAGCTTGGAAATTAGCATCACCTGAGCTTTCCTAATGATTACAGTTAACAAGCCATAACTCTAAGAGGCCATTAATAATAGTCTTTATATAGCGCTAACATATTCCACAGTGCTTTACAGGTTGCACCCGTTGGGGCTCACAATCTAAATTCCCTATCTGTGTGTCTTTGGAATGTGGGAGGAAACCCACGCAAACACAGAGAGAACATACAGACTCCTTGCAGATGTTGTTCTTAGTGGGGTTTGAACCCAGAACTCCAGCGCTGCAAGGCTGCTGTGCTATCCACTGTGCCACCGTGCTGCCCGTATTAAGTTCTGAGACCTTGGTCAAAGGTATCTGTGGACACAGATCTCCAAAGGTACCCAAACTTTTACATCTGCCCATGTTCCTTTTTGTTATTTTTAAAATGTAATATACGGTATATATATTTTGGCTAAAATGCAAAGGAAATGTGTCAACTTTAACTTAAGGCTTTTTAGAGACAATTTCATTTGCAACTTGCTTAACTGTTCACAAAAGCAATAACTTTGACCAGGTGTACCCAAACCTTTACATGCCACTGTAGATAAATAATTTACCCATATTGTAAATGCTGTAAAGAGAAAAAATATATAACACAATTGCTGTTTTTTGATTGCCATTCCTCTACTAAAAATATGCAATGAAAAGCAATTTAAATATTATATTACCCCAAAATGGTACAAATACAAATATTAGCCCTCCATGCAAAAAAATCAAGCCCTCATACAGGTACATCAACATAAAAATAAAAATGTTACATATTTTAGAAAATGGTAACAAAAACCTAAATATATTTTATTGCTCAATGAACATCAAAACAGTAAACACCAAAAACAATGGACATTTTTTTTTTCACTACCTCACTCGGAATTTTTTTCCTGTTTTTCTGTACATTATATGATAAAGTGAATTGTGATGTTAAGAACTGCAACTTGTTCTGATTTGCCTCTATAGCAATCCTACAAGCAGCTCTAACTGAAATTTTCGGCATAAAGTTAGAGTATGCTGGGTTTTTATAAAGCTTGGAAATTAGCATCACCTGAACTTTCCTAATGATTACAGTTAACAAGCCATAACTCTAAGAGGCCATAATAATAATAGTCTTTATATAGCGCTAACATATTCCACAGTGCTTTACAGGTTGCACCCGTTGGGGCTCACAATCTAAATTCCCTATCTGTGTGTCTTTGGAATGTGGGAGGAAAAACAAGCCAAATTTGCCTACATGTACAGGAGAATAAACAATAAAGGTTATGACTTTTAGAATAAGGGAAAGAAAAACTAAAAGTGCAAAAACAAAAAGTTGCCAGGTCATGTAAGGGTTAAAGGAAAAAAGAAGCAAAAGCATCATCTCACCGATGCAGGAAGAATTACATCAAATGTCTGGTGAAGAGGAAGCACCTATCTGATTCCAGGGTCAATTGAGCAGTGGAAGGTTGAGGAAATCCAGTATCTGCAGAAATAGATAGGCTAAAACTTCACATTTATTGAAAAAAGTTTAAAACCAGGGTGTATGTAAGATCATGATGTAAGCATGAGAAAACGCCCAGTCTATGCGTTTTGAGCTAAAGCTCTTAGTCTTCAAGACTAAGTTTACTTACACCCTGGTTTTAAACAAATGTAAAGTTTTATCTTACCTATTTTTCGGATGCTGGATTTCCTTATTCTTCCACAGCTGATTGTAAGAGTTAAACCCACTATTCCTCTTAAACTAGTCCTGCTGAGACTCTTTTGAAACTTCCAGAATATAGATATTTTTTCCAATTATTTAAAGATGTGTCATACATCTGGCATATTACTTGAATATGCATGGTGAGGTGCGATAAACAGGCTCCTAATTTCCTTGCAAGGTTTGCTTATCGGACCTCATTCATCAAAACTGTTTTACAGTAAAACTGTTTTTTTTTGCCCATAGCAAACAAACAGATCTGTTTTTCTTACACTGCTCTGGTAAAATAAATGAATGTTTATCATGAAATCTTTCCCTGTCAGTCAAACGGTACTTTTTGCAAATATGTGATGGTGGGGGAGAGGAGTAGTATTGTGCATGTGTACAACATGAAGCATTTAGCCCCTTAGTCACAGAGTCAATTTTAACCTTAAAGGGAACCTGTCACTCCCAAAATCGAAGATGAGCTAAGCCCACCGGCATCAGGGCCTTATCTACAGCGTTCTGTAATGCTGTAGATAAGCGCCCAATGTATCCTGAAAGATGAGAAAAAGAGGTTTAATTTATACTCACCCAGGGGCGTTCCCGCTGCGTTCCGGTCCGATGGGCGTCGCGGTCTGGGGTCTCCCATCTTCTTACTATGACGTCCTCTTCTTGTCTTCAAGCTGCAGCTCCGGTGCAGGCGTACTTTGTCTGCCCTGTTTAGGGCAGAGCAAAGTACTGCAGTGCTCAGGTGCAAGGCCTCTCTGACCTTTCCCGGCACCTGCGCACAGCAGTACTTTGCTCTGACCTCAACAGGGCAGACAAAGTACACCTGCGCCGGCGCCGGAGCCGCAGCGTGAATACAAGAAGACGTCATCATAAGAAGATGGGAGGCCCCGGACCAGACCGCGATGCCCATCGAACCGGGAACGCCCCTGGGTGAGCATAATTTAACCTCTTTTTCTCATCTTTCAGGATACATTGGGGGCTTATCTACAACATTACAGAATGCTGTAGATAAGCCCCTGATGCTGGTGGGCTTAGCTCACCTTCGATTTTTGGGGTGACAGGTTCCCTTTAATGACCAGGCCAAATTTTTGAAATCTAACTAGTATCCATTTATGTTGTAATAACTCTGGTACGTTTCAACGTATCCCAGTGATTCTGAGACTGTTTTTTGTGACATATTGTACTTTATGTTAGTGGCAAATTTTGGTCTATATGATTTGCTTAGATTAATGAAAATATCGAAAATTTCACAAAAATGTGAAAATTTAGCAATTTTCAAACTTTAAATGTTTATACCCTTAAATCAGATATACCACACAAACTAATTAAGAAATAACATTTCCCATCTGTCTACTTTACATCTGCATAATTTTTTAAACATAATTTTTTCTTGTTAGTTTGTTCTAGGTGTGAAAACTTTAGCAGCAATGTCTCATTTTTTCAACAAACTGACATTTGTTTCTTTAGGGACCTATTTAGATTTAAATGGACTTTGAGAGACCTATATATTGGAAACTCCCCAAAAGCGATACCATTTTAAAAACTGCACCCCACAATAACTTCAAAACTGTTGTTGGGATTGTTTTTTTTAAATCTTCAGGTGCTAAACAGGAATTAATGCAAAGTGGAATAAAAAAAAATATATGTTTTACCTCTAAAATCTTGCATTAGCCCCAAATGTCTCACTTTTGCAAGAGGTAACACCAAAAAGTGGACCACACAGTTTATTACCCATTTTCTAGTGTCAGTACCCCACATGTAGTCAAAAAGTTCTAATTGGACAAGTAGTTGAGCTCAGAATAGAAGGAGAAATTTTTGAATTTTGGAACACAAATTTGTCTGAAAGAGATGGCGGGCACCATGTCACATTTGGAGGGTCCCT
Source organism: Ranitomeya imitator (assembly GCF_032444005.1). Lineage (NCBI taxonomy): Eukaryota > Metazoa > Chordata > Amphibia > Anura > Dendrobatidae > Ranitomeya > Ranitomeya imitator. The sequence goes on along the minus strand of NC_091286.1, from coordinate 375,579,840 downwards.
AAGGTGCCTAAACAGCAGAAACCACCCACAAGTGATTTTGGAAACTACACCCCTCAAGGATTTTATCCAGGGCTATAGTGAACATTTTGAATCCACAGGTACTACACAGATCTTGATGACATTTGGTTGTTACTTTGAAAAATTTTTTTTTTTTCACAAAAATCTTGCTTTAGCCCAAGATTTCTTACATTTGAAGATGATAACGCCAAAAAGTGGACCTGAGAGTTTGTTACCCACTTTCTTACGAGTGTGACAATTGCCTACATGTATGAAGAAGTGCTGTTTTGACGAATGGCAGAGCTCGGGACAGAAGGGGAAAAATTTGAATTTTAGAACACAGATTTTCCTCTATTTGTAACAGATTGTCATAAGACCAGCAGAAAACCCCCATAAATGTCTTTTTTTTTTATAAATTATATCCTCTAATGTATTTTTCTAAGAAAGTAGTGAGTAATTTGATACCACCATTTTTGCAGTTGATGCAACACAAGTAAGAAAAATCACAATTTGAATTTTTTCACTGTCACTTTCATGAATCTATTTTGTACATTCTGAGAAAAACACATCACATTTTATTGCACTACTGTACTGCTCTACTTAACTCCACCTAATGCTTTGATCCTGGCTTCCTGTCAATGTTCCAGTGTTGGACTTGTTTTTCCCCGGATCATTCCTGTGGCCTGCTGCTCTGCATAGCTAAGTTCTTCTTTGCTATTTGTTTGCTATTTTTTCTGTCCAGCTTGTCTAATTGTTTTGCTGGAAGCTCTGGGACGCAAAGGGTGTACCTCCGTGCCGTTAGTTCGGTACGGAGGGTCTTTTTGCCCCCTTTGCGTGGTTTCCTTTAGGGTTTTGTGTAGACCGCAAAGTTATCTTTCCTATCCTCGCTCTGTTAAGAAAGTCGGGCCTCACTTTGCTGAATCTATTTCATCCCTACGTTTGTTTTTTCATCTTACTCACAGTCATTATATGTGGGGGGCTGCCGTTTCCTTTGGGGTATTTCTCTGAGGCAAGGTAGGCTTATTTTCTATCTTCAGGCTAGTTAGTTTCTCAGGCTGTGCCGAGTTGTATAGGCAGAGTTAGGCGCAATCCACGGCTGTCTCTAGTGTTGTTTGGAGAGGATTAGGGATTGCGGTCTGCAGAGTTCCCACATCTCAGAGCTCGTTCTATGATTTTGGGTTATTGTCAGATCACTGTATGTGCTCTGACCGCCATGTCCATTGTGGTACTGAATTGCCTATCATAACAAAACTGTCCACTTAGGAAGCAACACTGTTTGACAATCAATTTTACATGCTGTTGTGCAAATGGAATAGACAACAGATGGAAATTATTGGCAATTATCAAGACACACTCAATAAAGGAGTGGTTCTGCAGGTGGGGACCACAGACCACTTCTCAGTACCAATGCTTTCTGGCTGATGTTTTGGTCACTTTTGAATGTTGGTTGTGCTTTCACACTTGTGGTCGCATGAGATGGACTCTACAACCCACACAAGTGGCTCAGCTAGTGCAGCTCATCCAGAATGGGACATCAATGCGAGCTGTGACAAGAATGTTTGGTGTGTCTGTCAGTGTAGTGTCCAGAGGCTGGAGGCGCTACCAGGATACAGGTCAGTACACCAGGAAACATGGAGAGGGCCACAGGAGGGCAACAACCCAGCAGCAGGATGGCTACCTCAGCCTTTGTGGAAGGAGGAACAGGAGGAGCACTGCCAGAGCCTTGCAAAATGACCTCCAGCAGGCCACAAATGTGCATGTGCCTGCACAAACAGTTAGAAACCGACTCCATGAGGATAGTCTGAGTGCCCGACGTCCACAAATGCAGGATGCTTGGCATTTGCCCCAGAACACCAGGATTGGCAAATTTGCCACTGGCGCCCTGTGCTCTTCACAGATGAAAGCAGGTTCACACTGAGCACATGTGACAGACGTGACAGAGTCTGGAGACTTCATGGAGAGCGATCTGCTGCCTGCAACATCCTTCAGCATGACCAGTTTGGCAGTGGGTCAGTAATGGAGTGGGGTGGCATTTCTTTGGAGGGCTGCACAGCCCTCCATGTGCTCACCAGAGGTAGCCTGACTGCTATTAGGTACCGAGATGAGATCCCCAGACCTCTTGTAAGACCATATGCTGGTGCGGTTGGCCATGGGTTCCTCCTACTTCCTCCAGGAGTTAGTGGATGATTTAGTCCAGGTCTGGTAGGAGATCCCTCAGGAGACCACCTGCTGCCTCATCAGGAGCATGCCCAGGCATTGTAGGGAGGTCATACAGGCACGTGGAGGCCACACACTACTGTACATCATTTCCTTGTCCTGAGGCTTTTCCAATGAAGTTGGATCAGCCTGTAACTTCATTTTCCCCTTTGATTTTGAGCATCATTCCAACTCCAGACCTCTGTGGGATATTAGTTGTGATTTACATTGATAATTTTTAGGTTTTATTGTTCTCAACACATTCCACTACGTAATGAATAAAGATTTACAACTGGAATATTTCATTTAGTGATATCTAGGATGTGGGATTTTAGTGTTCCCTTTATTCTTTTGAGCAGTGTAGTAATTATCAGTGTAGAAGATGTGTCTTCTTGATAAAGAAATAGAATCATTAGTTCCCAGACAATTGTCTGGGTGCAGTTTGCTGGTTTCATTTGGTGGTCCATATCTTCAAAAGTTACCCTGTTGTGCTCTCGCATATTTTGTTTAATTTGACACTATGTTTGGTGTGATTGGAAGGAATAAATTGGCGGAATGACAGACAGCCTTTGAAACTCATGAAGGATTCGTCGACGGCAACATCTTATTCTCAGAATAAGAATTTTGAAATTAATCTTTTAGGAGGGAAATTAGGGGTCTCAATTTGTTGAGGCAATCATAGTACTGGTCATGTCTTGGGGAGGCCTGGTAACTATTACTAAAATGAAAGAATCTCATTTGAGCTTCATAACAGGCTCGGGACAAGACAGCTGCAAATGCAGGGATGCTGTAGACAGATTCTGTTGCCCAGTAGAAACAGAGGGTAGATTTTTTTTTAACTAAATCTAAGTTGAGGGTACGGCCAAAGAAACATTTTATTTTGGTGAATTTTGTGGGTACCCATGAACAGGAATGAAAGGATGTGAGCTTTTGGGAAATATATTCTTGGGCATATAAAGTGGTTTGGTGGGCAATTAATTGTAGGACTTCTGGAGTAATAAATATTTTAAAAATTCAAAGGGGCTAAAATAGGTGAGATCTAATTTTGTTCCAAAGGCTGCTGAAAAAGGGGGAATTTGAGGGTAAAATGCATTGCCGGAACGCCACAATGTAGGGGTCACTGTGGATCGTGTCCCTGCCTCTGACGTTTCAGCAGTGACACTTGGCTCCACTATCAGCTGTGGGATCATGTGGAGGAAGAGGAGTCGTCACGGTGTGAAAACTGTTCTGCTTCAGAAGCAGATTCGGTTTCACTCCCAGACCTGCCGGAGCAAAGCAGGGTGAACGCCTGCTGTGCCGCAATCAATTTGTGGGCCACTGTTTTATTTTATACAATTGCCTGCCCCCAAAAAAACTACCAGGAACAGCAAGTGGTAATAGATGTTTTTGGAAATAACAAAGGGTTGTTGGAAACAATCCGGAGAATAATGAGAAAAATCAGAGTAAGAAAGTTCAGGAGCTAGAGACTGGAACTAGGCTAACACCTAGACACAATACTCTAGCAAAGAGTGAGGGATCCATGTGACTTAAAGTGGGACCAAACAGGAAAGAAGATGGATGCCACAGCTTCAGAATAAGAGATGAGCAAATTTCTTTGGAAAACGTTTGCAAATCTCAAATTTGGGATGAATGTTGCACACTTGGATTTGTATTCGGATTCCCGAGCATTTTCTTCAAAATTGGCAAAATTCAGCCAAAGTTCGGTAAATGATCGAGTTTCCACTATTGCTTTTGTTAGGACTTTTACTAGGATAGTAGTGCTGTATGATGAGTGAAGGGGACATGATTGAGGGGAGGGGGTGAGGAGATGTCTGAGTAGAGGCAGACTATAGTTTTTTTAATTAACGTAATGTGTGGAAATTCTGGAAGCCAATCAGGTGCAGAAACCATCCACAATGTAGAAACAAAATGGCTTCTGTCATTGGCTGCCAAGGTTACATGTCCCTCTCCATATAAAAAGCAGACATGTTGTTTTTGCCCCATTTCATCAGTGTAACAGCACAGAGAGGCTGCTCATGCTGCTGCTGCAAGTAGTCAGATAGTTAGCTAGGCAGTTTATTGTCAGCTAGTTCAGCTAGATAGGATCCTGTGTCAAATCGACCTTCCTGCATCTAAACCCTTTTTGCTAATAGCATGGTGCAGCCAGGAAAATCCACATTTCAGAATCTAAATAGTTTGTGCTAAAAATGGGGTGCAGCCAGAAATCCACATTTGAGAATCTAAATCATTAGTGCTAATAGTGTAGTGCAGCCAGGAGTCCACATTTAAGAATCTAAATCATTTGTGCTAATAGGGTTGGGCAGCCAAGTGTCCACATTTGAGTATCTAAATTGTTTGTGCTAATAGTGTATTACAGCCAGGAGTCCACATTTAAGAATCTAAATCATAGAATCATAGAATGATAGAGTTGGAAGGGACCTCCTGGTTCATCTGGTCCAACCTCCTGCTCAAAGCAGGATTCACTAAATTTTCCTAGACAGATGTCTGTCCAGCCTCTGTTTGAAAACTTCCATGGAAGGAGAACTCACCACCTCTCGTGGCAGCCTGTTCCACTCATTGATCACCCTAACTGTCAAAAAAGTTTTTTCTAATATCTAATCTGTGTTTCCCCCCATTCAGTTTCATCCCATTGTTTCTAGTCGTTCCTTGTACAAATGAGAATAAAGATGATCCTTCTACAATGTGACAGCCCTTGAGATATTTGTAGACAGCTATTAAGTCTCCTCTCAGTCTTCTTTTCTGCAAGCTAAACATTCCCATATCCTGCAACCGTTCCTCATAGGACAATGTTTGCATACCGTTTACCATTCTGGTAGCTCTTCTCTGAACTTGCTCCAGTTTGTTGATATCTTTTTTAAAATGTGGTGCCCAAAACTGGACACAGAATTCCAGGTGAGGTCTGACCAAAGAGGAGTAGTGGGCAATAATGACTTTGGGTGATCTAGACTGTATGCTTCTGTTAATACATTCCAGAATTGCATTTGCCTTTTTTGCTGCATCACACTGTTGACTCATGTTAAGTTTATGATCTATTAGCATTGCAATTAGTATTAGTATGCCTCCCATTCTGTAAATACTTTTTTCATTTTTGTTGCCGAGATGTAGTATTTTGCATTTTTCCTTGTTAAAAACCATTCTGTTAGTTGCTGCCCACTGCTCCAGTGTATTTATATGTTTTTGAATCCTCTCTTTCTCTTCTCTAGTATTAGCTATCCCTCCTAGCTTTGTGTCATCAGCAAATGTAATCAGTTTACCCTCAATTCCTTCATCTAAATAATTGATAAAGATGTTGAACAATATAGGGCCCAGGACACAACCCTGTGGTACCCCACTTGAGACATTCTTCCAACTGAATGTACAGCCACTTTCGACCACTCTTTGGGTCCGATCACTAAGCCAGGTATGAATCCACCTAACAGTTGCCTTGTCCATTCCATACTTAGTCATTTTTTCAATAAGAATGGTGTGAGATACTTTGTCAAATGCTATGCTGAAGTCAAGATATACTATATCTACAGCATTTCCGTGTTCAACCCAGTCAGTGATTCTGACATAGAAGCAAATTAAGCAAGCACTCTTGCAAGCCTTAATTCATTGTCAGTTTTAGATAATCTGATTTGTGCCCTGCAGGTTCTGCAGACAGCATTATATTCTTCTTTAGATATGCCTCCCAATTTCCATTTGATAAACATTTCCTTCTTTCTTTTTAGCAGGTGTTTAAGTTCTGTGTTCATTCATCCTGGTTTCCTTAAATGCTTTGTATTCTTACCTCTTTTTGGAATTGTTAATGATTGTGCTTTGAGAATCTCATTTTTCAAGATTTTCCAACCTTCCTGGACATTTTTGTCCTTAAGGATATCCAGCCATTGGATCCCTCCGATTCTCTTTCTGAGTCCCTTAAAATCTGCCTTTCTGAAATCTAAACTTGAAGTCTGAGGTTTCACAGGTCTTCCTCCTCTAGTTCCGAATTCCAAAATTCTAAAATAGCATGGTCGCTACCTCCTAGGGTCCTAGAAACTCTTACCTCCTCAACCATTTCCTCCCTGTTTATAAGGATCAGATCCAAGGTAGCAGATCCCCTTGTTTTGTCACCTACCTTTTGGAAGATAAAGTTGTCAGCAAAAGAGGATAAGAATTTGCTTGACCTGTTAGTTTTACCTGAGAGAGATTCCCAACAAATGTCTGGATAGTTGAAATCTCCCATGACCACTATGTCATATTTTTTGGAGAACTTGGCCATTTGATGCATAAAGAGTTCATCCATATCTTCAGCTTGCACAGGTGGCCTGTAGTAAATGTTGTGAATTCTGTGGCAGAGCTCCCTCTTGTGGTCACAAGTGGTACTTCGGCTGATTCTCTCTGTGAGCTTCCGTTGGTGGAGGAAAGTGGTACTGCGGCTTCTGAGTTTCATTCCTCAGGTGATATGGTGAAGTCGTTAGGTGCTACCATATTTAACTCCACCTAGTGCTTTGATCCTGGCTTCCAGTCAATGTTCTAGTATTGGACCTGTTTCCTCCTGGATCGTTCCTGTGGCCTGCTGCTCTGCATAGCTAAGTTCCTCTTGCTATTTGTTTGCTGTTTTTTTTCTGTCCAGCTTGTCTATTTGTTTTTTCTGCTTGCTGGAAGCTCTGGGACGCAGAGGGTGTACCTCCGTGCCATTAGTTCGGTACGGAGGGTCTTTTTGCCCCCTTTGCGTGGTTTTTGTAGGGTTTTGTGTTGACCGCAAAGTTACCTTTCCTATCCTCGCTCTGTTCAGAAAGTTGGGCCTCACTTTGCTAAATCTATTTCATCTCTACGTTTGTCTTTTCATCTTAACTCACAGTCATTATATGTGGGGGCTGCCTTTTCCTTTGGGGTATTTCTCTGAGGCAAGGTAGGCTTATTTTCTATCTTCAGGCTAGCTAGTTTCTCAGGCCGTGCCGAGTTGCATAGGCAGCGTTAGGCGCAATCCACGGCTGCCTCTAGTGTGGTTTGAGAGGATTAGGGATTGCGGTCAACAGAGTTCCCACGTCTCAGAGCTCGTTCTTGTTTTTTGGGTTATTGCCAGGTCACTGTATGTGCACTGACCTCTATGTCCATTGTGGTACTGAATTACCTTTCATAACAGTACTGGAAGCCCAAAGTACTAATGATTCTCAATAGAGGGAAAAAAGAAGTTCTGAGACCATTTTTTTTTCTTTGCACTGTGTTTTGCCTTTTTTTTCCCCTAGACATTTGGGTAGTTCAGGACACAGGTGTGGACATGGATATTCAGGGTCTGTGCTCTTCATTGGATAATCTCGTTATAAATGTACAAAAGGTTCAAGATTTGGTGGTTCAGAAGCCTATGTTAGAACGAAGAATTCCTATTCCTGATTTGTTTAATGGTGATAGAGCGAAGTTTGTGAATTTCAAAAATAATTGCAAACTGTTTCTGGCCTTGAAACCTCGCTCCTCTGGTGATCCAGTTCAACAAGTGAGAATTGTTATTTCTTTTTTGCGTGGCGATCCTCAGGACTGGGCATTTTCCCTTGCGCCAGGGGATCCTGCATTGAGTAATGTTGATGCGTTTTTTCTGGAGCTCGGATTGCTGTACGATGAGCCTAATTCAGTGGATCAGGCAGAGAAGAATTTGCTGGCTCTGTGTCAGGGTCAGGATGAGATAGAGGTATATTGTCAGAAATTTAGAAAGTGGTCTGTACTCACTCAGTGGAATGAAGGTGCGCTCGCAGCTATTTTCAGAAGAGGTCTCTCTGAAGCCCTTAAGGATGTCATGGTGGGATTTCCTATGCCTGCTGGTCTGAATGAGTCTATGTCTTTGGCCATTCAGATCGGTCGACGCTTGCGCGAGCGTAAATCTGTGCACCATTTGGCGGTATTACCTGAGCGTAAACCTGAGCCTATGCAGTGCGATAGGACTTGGACCAGAGTTGCACGGCAAGAACATAGACGTCTGAATGGGCTGTGTTTCTACTGTGGTGATTCCACTCATGCTATCTCTGATTGTCCTAAGCGCACTAAGCGGTTCGCTAGGTCTGCCACCATTGGTATGGTACAGTCAAAATTTCTTCTGTCCGTTACCTTGATCTGCTCTTTGTCATCGTATTCTGTCATGGCATTTGTGGACTCAGGCGCTGCTCTGAATTTGATGGACTTGGAGTATGCTAGGCGTTGTGGGTTTTTCTTGGAGCCCTTGCAGTGTCCTATTCCATTGAGAGGAATTGATGCTACGCCTTTGGCCAAGAATAAGCCTCAGTACTGGACCCAGCTGACCATGTGCATGGCTCCTGCACATCAGGAGGTTATTCGCTTTCTGGTGTTGCATAATCTGCATGATGTGGTCGTGTTGGGGTTGCCATGGCTACAAGTCCATAATCCAGTATTAGATTGGAAATCCATGTCTGTGTCCAGCTGGGGTTGTCAGGGGGTACATGGTGATGTCCCATTTCTGACTATTTCGTCATCCACCCCTTCTGAGGTTCCTGAGTTCTTGTCTGATTACCGGGATATATTTGATGAGCCCAAGTCCGATACCCTACCTCCGCATAGGGATTGTGATTGTGCTATCGATTTGATTCCTGGTAGCAAATTCCCAAAAGGTCGACTGTTTAATTTATCTGTGCCTGAGCACGCCGCTATGCGGAGTTATGTGAAGGAGTCTTTGGAGAAGGGGCATATTCGCCCGTCATCGTCGCCATTAGGAGCAGGGTTCTTTTTTGTAGCCAAGAAGGATGGTTCACTGAGACCTTGTATAGATTACCGCCTTCTAAATAAGATTACGGTTAAATTTCAGTACCCTTTGCCATTATTATCTGATTTGTTTGCTCGCATTAAGGGGGCTAGTTGGTTCACCAAGATAGATCTTCGTGGTGCGTATAATCTTGTGCGTATTAAGCGAGGCGATGAGTGGAAAACTGCATTTAATACGCCCGAGGGCCATTTTGAGTATCTTGTAATGCCATTCGGACTTGCCAATGCTCCATCAGTGTTTCAGTCCTTTATGCATGACATCTTCCGAGAGTACCTGGATAAATTCCTGATTGTGTACTTAGATGACATTTTGATCTTCTCGGATGATTGGGAGTCTCATGTGAAGCAGGTCAGAACGGTGTTTCAGGTCCTGCGTGCTAATTCTTTGTTTGTGAAGGGATCAAAGTGTCTCTTTGGTGTCCAGAAGGTTTCATTTTTGGGGTTCATCTTTTCCCCTTCTACTATCGAGATGGACCCTGTTAAGGTCCAAGCCATCCATAATTGGACTCAGCCGACATCTCTGAAAAGTCTGCAAAAGTTCCTGGGCTTTGCTAATTTTTATCGTCGCTTCATCTGCAATTTTTCTAGTATTGCTAAACCATTGACCGATTTTACCAAGAAATGTGCTGATGTGGTCAATTGGTCTTCTGCTGCTGTGGAAGTTTTTCAAGAGTTGAAGCGTCGTTTTTCTTCTGCCCCTGTGTTGTGTCAACCAGATGTTTCGCTTCCGTTCCAGGTCGAGGTTGATGCTTCTGAGATTGGAGCAGGGGCCGTTTTGTCGCAGAGAAGTTCTGATTGCTCGGTGATGAAACCATGCGCCTTCTTTTCCAGGAAGTTTTCGCCTGCTGAGCGAAATTATGATGTGGGCAATCGAGAGTTGCTGGCCATGAAGTGGGCATTCGAGGAGTGGCGTCATTGGCTTGAAGGAGCTAAGCATCGCGTGGTGGTCTTGACTGATCATAAGAACTTGACTTATCTCGAATCCGCCAAGCGCTTGAATCCTAGACAAGCTCGTTGGTCGTTGTTTTTTGCCCATTTTGATTTTGTGATTTCATATCTTCCGGGCTCTAAAAATGTGAAGGCCGATGCTCTGTCTAGGAGTTTTGTGCCCGACTCTACGGGTGTATCTGAGCCGGTGGGTATCCTCATAGAGGGAGTAATTGTGTCTGCTATCTCCCCTGATTTGCGGCGGGTGCTGCAAAAATTTCAGGCTGATAAACCTGATCAATGCCCAGTGGAGAAACTGTTTGTCCCTGATAGGTGGACGAATAAAGTTATCTCTGAGGTTCATTGTTCGGTGTTGGCTGGTCATCCTGGAATCTTTGGTACCAGAGAGTTAGTGGCTAGATCCTTTTGGTGGCCATCTCTGTCGCGGGATGTGCGTACTTTTGTGCAGTCCTGTGGGATTTGTGCTCGGGCTAAGCCCTGCTCTTCTCGTGCCAGTGGGTTGCTTTTGCCCTTGCCGGTCCCGAAGAGACCTTGGACACATATCTCTATGGATTTTATTTCAGATCTTCCCGTCTCTCAAAAGATGTCAGTCATTTGGGTGGTCTGTGATCGCTTCTCTAAGATGGTCCATTTGGTACCCTTGTCTAAATTGCCTTCCTCCTCTGATTTGGTGCCATTGTTTTTCCAGCATGTGGTTCGTTTACATGGCATTCCAGAGAATATAGTTTCTGACAGAGGTTCCCAGTTTGTTTCGAGGTTTTGGCGAGCCTTTTGTGGTAGGATGGGCATTGACTTGTCTTTTTCCTCGGCTTTCCATCCTCAGACTAATGGCCAGACCGAACGAACCAATCAGACCTTGGAAACATATCTGAGATGCTTTGTTTCTGCTGATCAGGATGACTGGGTGTCCTTTTTGCCTTTGGCTGAGTTCGCCCTTAATAATCGGGCCAGCTCGGCTACCTTGGTTTCACCGTTTTTCTGCAACTCTGGGTTCCTTCCTCGTTTCTCTTCAGGGCAGGTTGAGTCTTCGGACTGTCCTGGTGTGGATACTGTGGTGGACATGTTGCAGCAGATTTGGACTCATGTAGTGGACAATTTGACCTTGTCCCAGGAGAGGGCTCAACGTTTCGCTAATCGCAGACGCTGTGTGGGTCCCCGACTTCGGGTTGGGGACTTGGTTTGGTTATCTTCTCGTCATATTCCTATGAAGGTTTCCTCTCCTAAGTTTAAACCTCGTTTTATTGGTCCGTATAGGATTTCTGAGGTTCTTAATCCTGTGTCTTTTCGTCTGACCCTTCCAGATTCTTTTTCCATACATAACGTATTCCATAGGTCATTGTTGCGGAGATACGTGGCACCCGTGGTTCCATCTGTTGATCCTCCTGCCCCGGTTTTGGTGGAGGGGGAGTTGGAGTATATTGTGGAGAAGATTTTGGATTCTCGTGTTTCTAGACGGAAACTCCAGTATCTGGTTAAGTGGAAGGGTTATGCTCAGGAAGATAATTCCTGGGTCTTTGCCTCTGATGTCCATGCTCCCGATCTTGTTCGTGCCTTTCATATGGCTCATCCTGGTCGTCCTGGGAGCTCTGGTGAGGGTTCGGTGACCCCTCCTCAAGGGGGGGTACTGTTGTGAATTCTGTGGCAGAGCTCCCTCTTGTGGTCACAAGTGGTACTTCGGCTGATTCTCTCTGTGAGCTTCTGTTGGTGGAGGAAAGTGGTACTGCGGCTTCTGAGTTTCCTTCCTCAGGTGATATGGTGAAGTCGTTAGGTGCTACCCTATTTAACTCCACCTAGTGCTTTGATCCTGGCTTCCAGTCAATGTTCTAGTATTGGACCTGTTTCCTCCTGGATCGTTCCTGTGGCCTGCTGCTCTGCATAGCTAAGTTCCTCTTGCTATTTGTTTGCTGTTTTTTTCTGTCCAGCTTGTCTATTTGTTTTTTCTGCTTGCTGGAAGCTCTGGGACGCAGAGGGTGTACCTCCGTGCCATTAGTTCGGTACGGAGGGTCTTTTTGCCCCCTTTGCGTGGTTTTTGTAGGGTTTTGTGTTGACCGCAAAGTTACCTTTCCTATCCTCGCTCTGTTCAGAAAGTTGGGCCTCACTTTGCTAAATCTATTTCATCTCTACGTTTGTCTTTTCATCTTAACTCACAGTCATTATATGTGGGGGCTGCCTTTTCCTTTGGGGTATTTCTCTGAGGCAAGGTAGGCTTATTTTCTATCTTCAGGCTAGCTAGTTTCTCAGGCCGTGCCGAGTTGCATAGGCAGCGTTAGGCGCAATCCACGGCTGCCTCTAGTGTGGTTTGAGAGGATTAGGGATTGCGGTCAACAGAGTTCCCACGTCTCAGAGCTCGTTCTTGTTTTTTGGGTTATTGCCAGGTCACTGTATGTGCACTGACCTCTATGTCCATTGTGGTACTGAATTACCTTTCATAACAAGTAAATGCCTACAATGGTGTCCTTTATGCTAATAGTGTGGTGCAGCCAGGAGTCCACATTTCAGAATCTAAATAGTTTGTGCTAATAGTGTGGTCCAGCAATGAGTCCACGTTTCAGAATCTAAATAGTTTGTGTTAATAGTGTGGCCCAGCCAGGAGTCCACATTTCTGAAACTAAATCCTTTCTGCTAATAGTGTGGTTCAGATACCAGGCCACATTTCTGATTCTAAATCCTTTCTGCTAATAGTGTTATCCAGACACCAGGCCGAATTTCTGAATCTAAACTATTTCTGCTAATGGTGTGGTCCAGACACCAGGCCACATTTCTGAATCTAAATCCTTTCCACTGATAGAGTGATCCAGATGCCAGGTCACATTTCTGAATCTAAATCCCTTCTGCTAATAGTGTGGTCCTGACACTAGGCCACGTTTCTGAGTCCGAATCTTTTCTGCTAATAGTACGGTCCAGACAGCAGGCCACATTTCTGAATTCTAAATCCTTTCTGTAAATAGTGTGGTTTAGCGAGGTGTTCACATTTGAGAATCTAAATAGTTTGTGCTAATAGTGTGTTGCAGCCAGGAGTCCACATTTCAGAATCTAAATCCTTTCTGCTAATAGTGTGATCCAGCTAATAGTCCACATTTCAAAATTTAATGTATGTATTCATGATCAGTAATTGCTGTGGGTATGAGGCTGTGTATTCATAATCTAAATCATTTTAGAATCTAAATCCTATGTGCAAATTGGGTGGTTCAACCACAGAATACATGTCAGTATCTAAATCCTTTGTGCTAATTCTGTCGTCTATCCAAGAGTCCACATTCCAGCATCTAAAATCCTTTGTGCTAATTTTGTGGTCCAGACATCAGTCCACATTTCAGCATTTACATCTTTTGTGCTAATTCTGTGGTCCAGCCACACTATTTCATCAAATAAATACAGATTGATAAATTATTGAGAGTGTGGGCCTAAGGGAAGGGTACATCCAACATGAGTGGGAAAAAGCGAGGTCATCGTGGAAGGGGGAATAAACTTGGTGTTTGAGGTGTATGTGGGGTAGGTGGTAATGTTAATGAAAGCTCTACTAAACAAACACTGGCTCGTCCTATCAATGACAACTGACAACTTTTGTTACTGGATGGGCTACGCGACTCCATCCACAAGGCGCACCTCACTGCAGCTGCCAAAGAAACTAAGGCCAGAAATAGAATGTGCTCCAGTGGATGACAAGCGTTGCATCAAGTGGCCTCTTCCTATACTTTAACATCACACACAGTACAGTCCTCAGAGGTGGCACCCCAATTACCCTTGTCCCCCCATGTCACAACTCTCCAACTGCCCAACTGACCCAGAGTACAAATAGTATATTTACACAGCATGGATGCATGGGACAAGGCCTGGGACAGAGCTTGGACCAGCATTTCTAGCTTAAATATTGATCAGTAACAGATGGATGAGTGTCAGATGTAGGCCTGGTGCTCTGAGAGCCCTGCAAAATTCAGGCAACTTGCATGAAGGAGACCCATCTTGGAGTCCAAACATTTCCAGAAATTAGGGGCAGACACCAGTAAAAGTGGCATCAATTGACCCACAGTAGAAATTTTATGATGGCACAGCAGCAGTCAGGCATGGACCATTTATGAACCAGGATCTGGGCCAGCATTTACAGCTTTGAATTTAAGCTCCTGCCCGGATAGCTGTCCACAACTCTTGAGCTGTGCAACTGCGATCTCCAAGGTATATTAATTCAAACACTGTCTGATTGCCATGAACCCTGGCTGTGGAGATGGGAGGGATTGTCTCTGCCCTGTTGGAACACATGTCTCCTTAAGACTGTGAGCCCTCACGGGCAGGGTACTCTCTCCTCCTGTACTTGTGCGTGCCTTGTTTTACTCATGTTTATTGTACTTGCCTATATTTGCCCCATTCACATGTAAAGCACCATGGAATATATGGCGCTATAAAAATGAATAATAATAACAATAATAAGGAAGAGGTTGAAGGTGCAGGTGGAGGCCCTAGAGAAGGTGGAGGAGGCAGAAGCAGTGGAGGAAGTGTTAGAAACAGATGTTTGTCCTGCAGGCAACACCTTGGTGTTTAGTTGTTTAGTTCACCATCCTTTGGTGTGTAGTGTTTTAGTTCTCCAATCCTTGGTGTGTAGTTGTTTAGTTCTCCAACCCTAGGTATTTAGTAGTTTAGTTCTCCAACCCCTGTTTTCTATTAGTTTAGTTCTCCATTTTCTGGTGTGTAGTAGTTTAATTCTCCATCCCTTGATGTGTAGTGGTTTATTTATCCATCCCTTGGTGTATAGTGGTTTACTTCTCCATCCCCTATTGTGTAGTGGTTTAGCTCTCCAACCCTAGGTGTTTAGTAGTTTAGTTCTCCAACACCTGTTGTCTAGTAGTTTAGTTGTCCATCCTCTGGTTTGTATTGGTGTAGTTCTTCAAGTCTTAGTCCTAAGACTTCTGGAGCAGGCCCTTTCCGCCTACCCCCACAGCCATCAAAGTCACCCAATGCCCAGTCACTGAGATGTGACGCTCCTGGCCATGCTTACTCATCCAGGTGTCAGTGGTGAAATTGTTGTGAATTCTGTTGTCGGGCTCCCTCCTGTGGTCATGAATGGTACTTCGGCTGGTTCTGTCTATGGACTTCCTCTGGTGGGTGTTTCTGAGTTTCACAGGTGACTAGGTTAATTCGTTAGCTGCTGCTCTATTTAACTCCACTTAGATCTTTGCTCCATGCCACCTGTCAATGTTCCAGTATTGGTCTGTTCACTCCTGGATCGTTCTTGTGACCTGTCTTCCCATCAGAAGCTAAGTTCCAGCTTGTATTTCTTTGGTTTGCTATTTTTCTGTCCAGCTTGCTTTTTAATTTGTTGTCTTGCTTGCTGGAAGCTCTGGGACGCGGAGGGAGCGCCTCCGCAACGTGAGCCGGTGCGGAGGGTCTTTTTGCACCCTCTGCGTGGTCTTTTTGTAGGTTTTTGTGCTGACCGCAAAGTAACCTTTCCTATCCTCGGTCTGTTCAGTAAGTCGGGCCTCACTTTGCTAAATCTATTTCATCTCTGTGTTTGTATTTTCATCTTTACTCACAGTCATTATATGTGGGGGGCTGCCTTTTCCTTTGGGGAATTTCTCTGAGGCAAGGTAGGCTTTATTTTTTCTATCTTCAGTGCTAGCTAGTTTCTTAGGCTGTGCCGAGTTGCATAGGGAGCGTTAGGCGCAATCCACGGCTATTTCTAGTGTGTTTGATAGGTTTAGGGATTGCGGTCAGCAGAGTTCCCACGCCCCAGAGCCCGTCCTTATTATCAGTAACTATCAGGTCATTCCGTGTGCTCTTAACCACCAGGTCCATTATTGTCCTGACCACCAGGTCATAACAGTACAGGTGGCCCAAAGTACTAATGCATCTCAATAGAGGGATAAGAGAAGTTCTGAGACCATTTTTTTTTCTTTGCAGTGTGTTTTGTCTCTATTTTCCCCTTTACCTCTGGGTGGTTCAGGACACTGGTGTAAACATGGACATTCAAGGTCTGTCCTCTTGGATGGATAATCTCACTACAAGGATACAAAACATTCAAGATTTTGTGGTTCAGAATCCGATGTCAGAGCCTAGGATTCCAATTCCTGATTTGTTTTTTGGTGATAGATCTAAGTTCTTGAATTTCAAAAATAATTGTAAATTGTTTCTTGCCTTGAAACCTCGCTCCTCAGGTGACCCTGTTCAACAAGTAAAGATCATTATTTCTTTGTTACGTGGTGACCACCAGGTCATAACATCCTCCCATGTCACCAATCCGTGACGTCACTACACAGGCACAGCTCTCCGGCGCCCCCTTTGTCTCTCAGGTCAATAAGGGAACTGCACCTAGAGCAAATGGCTGCCGGAGAGAATGCCCTGTTACCCGCCTCGGTGTATTCTAAGATTCGCAATCAGAATAAAAGGATCAGCCCAAAATTCATTTATGGTTTAATTGCCTTAAGGGCGCACTAGATAATTACAAGAAATATACAGAAAGAATATACCAAGAGTTACAGTCAGAGTAAAATATAACAATAATAGTACAAGGCTTAGAGGTATAAAGCTGGAGGTCAATTTACCAGGTTGAAGGTTGCTTGTGGAGGCCAGGGAGCTCTGTGTTCCACAGGTATAAGACTTATATAAACATAGGCGTCAGTAGATAATATACATTGGGTCCCCGACTTCGTGTTGGGGATTTGGTTTGGTTGTCGTCTCGTTATGTTCCTATGAAGGTTTCCTCTCCTAAGTTTAAGCCTCGTTTCATTGGTCCGTATAAGATTTCTGAGGTTATCAATCCTGTGTCATTTCGTTTGGCCCTTCCTGCTTCTTTTGCCATCCATAATGTGTTCCATAGGTCATTATTGCGGAGATACGTGGCGCCTGTGGTTCCATCCGTTGATCCTCCTGCCCCGGTGTTAGTTGAGGGGGAGTTGGAGTATGTGGTGGAGAAGATTTTGGATTCTCGTGTTTCGAGACGGAAACTCCAGTACCTGGTCAAGTGGAAGGGTTATGGTCAGGAAGATAATTCCTGAGTTTTTGCCTCTGATGTTCATGCTGCCGATCTGGTTCGTGCCTTTCATTTGGCTCATCCTGGTCGGCCTGGGGGCTCTGGTGAGGGTTCGGTGACCCCTCCTCAAGGGGGGGGGGGTACTGTTGTGAATACTGTTGTCGGGCTCCCTCCTGTGGTCATGAATGGTACTTCGGCTGGTTCTGTCCATGGACT